>NC_064854.1:104815341-106055341 GCF_024139225.1 Suncus etruscus | reverse complement strand
GTGTTTTTCTTTTGTTTAAGAAGCAAAGTTTATGGTGGTGGGTGGAATGTGAAGGTAAGTTCTAGGATAAGGAGCAGAAACTGGTGGACAATTTCAACGTTTTCCAGAGTTCATGACTCCCATGTGTCCGAAGGGCCACAATTTGGGATATATTTGACACCACAGACATCTGTGATAAGTCACTATAAGGCCTTTTTTCAAAAGAATAAAAAGTGGGGGCTTAAAAGCATTTAAGATCACTGAGGCAAGATGCTAAGGATACATTACTTGTAGAATTTTCACAAAACAACCAACATGTTAATCACCCAAATGGATCAAAGGTGTAAAAAATCACGAACATACTTCCTAGCATCTTTGTAAATTCTCTCATGGAGGTATTTGTTTTTGACAAAGTGGTATTTTGACATATAATTTCAGAATAACCTAATTAGGTAAAAATTTACTAAATGGAAGGGAAAAGATTAACTTAAACTTTTTTGAATCTTTAGAAAGACTGTTTAAAGGCTTTGGAAGGCTTATATTATGGAAAGGAGTCAAAATGTACTCATTCGATTAATAACCATACCTTTGCATTTTGTCCCTAGATATAATTTTTCATCCCCCCCCAAACTTGTCTTCTCTAAAATTAGAAAAGTACTTCAGAACTGAAATAAGTGTGTGATATAATTTACCAAACTTGAGAAAAATGTAATTTAAATAATTTAGCAAACTTGGGGAAAATAACTCCAAAAGTATTAAATCTATTAAATCTAATTATGTAACTCTATTTCTATTTATGAATTGGAAGGATTAACATCATTACAATGGGAATACTTCCCAAAATATTATACAAATTTAATGCAATCCCTATAAGAATACTCATGACATTTTTCAAAGAAGTGGATCAAACACTCCTGAAATTTGTATAAACAATAAATGTCTATGAATTGCTAACGTCTATGAATTGCTATGAATTGCTATCCTTGGGAAAAAGAAGATGGAAGGGATCACTTTCACCAACATTAAAACGTACTCTAAAGCAGCAATCTTAAACAGCATAATACTGTAATAAAGCCAGTCCCTAGATTAATGAAATAGACTTGAATATTCTGAGACTGACCATAAGTATATGATCAATTAATCTTTGATAAAGGGGCAAGAAATACAAAGTTGAACAAGGAAAGTCTCAACAAGTGGTGTTGGGAAAACTTTCAATCACAGACAAAAAATGATCACCGAACTCTATTTGAAACCATGGACAAAGGTCAAGTCAAAACGGATTAAAGACCTTGATATGAGACTGAAACCATAAGGTAGATAGAAGAAAATACAGTCAGATTATGACAAGAAATTGAAGCTAGAGGCATCCTCAAGGAAGAAATACCAGTGGCCAAGCAAATGAAAGCAAAGATAAATAAATGAAACTACATTAAACTGAGAAGCATATCAAAAAGGTGACTATGCTACACAAACTACGAATGGGATGAGAGAAACTGTTTGCCCAATGTCCATCTAAAAAAGGAGGGAATAACAGAAATACACAAGACACTGGTAGGGTTTAATAAGAAAACTAACCCCATCCAAAAGTAGGAAGAAGAAAGGAATATGAAAACTGCTCCACATCACTAATCATCAGGGAAAGGCAAACCAAAACAACAATGAGATATCTCACTACACAGAGACTGGCACATATCAGAAAGAGCAAGAACATGCGCTGGTGGAGATGCTGGAGAAAGGGACACTCATTCAATGCTGCTGGGAATGCTGATTAGTCCAGATCTTTTGAATAATAATATGAATATTCCTCAAAAGTGGGAAAGGGATCTGGAGACATCAGTGGTGGGAAACTGGTGGTGAAGGGGATGTAACTTGTATGACAGAAACTCAATCATGAGCAAATTTGTAACCACAGTGTTTAAATATTTAAAAGTATAATTAATTAAAAAAGAAATACTGGGGGGAAAATAGAGAGATAGCACAGTGGTAGGGCATTATACTAAAATATTCATATGTAAAGCATTTAGTAAAAACTATGTAATCAAAGAAAAGATTATTAGATATGTGCCATATAATAAAACACTGTTAAAAGATAAAAGTGAAGACTCAATAGATTGCCTATGCTAACATACTAATTCAAAGCTATTAACAGAAAAAAAAAGTGTTTGAAAAGAGCATTTGAGAGACTGAAAATCGCCACAGTATGTTCATGGTCAATTCCTCTTCATCAAAATACTGAATGTATTTATTTTAGTTATGTTGGTGAAATGTGTTACAAACTAATTGCAATTGATCAAGAGACCAGTTTAATTGGCATAGAATATATATTGACAGTTTCTGCATTGCTTCAAAATTAAAGTCTACTTGGACTTAAATTGAAAGTCAACACAGTGAATATAATTCGAAAGCCATTACTGAAAGCAAAGTTGTTTACAAATGATCAGCACAAAACATAATCTCTAACCTCTGTCAATCCAAGACTTAGAAGAAGAGTTTCTTTGGTATGTCTAAGAATGCATTACCCTAACATAAAAATTTTTGACAAATCTAGAAAATAAACACTTAGGGTTATGACTATTATTAAATGTTTATTAGTATTATTATTGTTAGTTTATTAGGATTATTAAATATTTATGGTTGGGAGCCCTGAGTAGAGAGAAATTATTTTTTTTTGTTTCTTGTGTTTTTGGGTCACACCTGGCAACGTTCTGGGGTTACTCCTGGCTCTACGCTCAGAAATCACTCCTGGCAGGCTCGGGGGACCATATGGAATGCTGGGATTCGAACCACCGACCTTCTGCATGCAAGGCAAATGCCTTACCTCCATGCTATTTCTCGGACCCGAGAAATCATTTTCTAACTCACAAGATCACACAGCAAAGTATGCTACAAACATAATTACCTATGGAATAATACCAATGCTAATATGACTGAGTATGAACCATGTAGCAGGGAGCATGTTGAAGAAGGCACTATTATAATATCTCACAATAAAAATATTTATGAAAAATCAGGTATCATTATCTTTCTTTGTTTCTGCTACTATGGCAAACCAAGGCATAATCTTAACCTTCCTCCTTCCAGGTACTTCCTTGACTGGAGAAGATTGAAAAGTGGGGGGTATATTATATAAGTTCTAGATCTAAACAGTAAATTAAACTATGTGTATGTGTGGAGTTTGATACATCAGGTCAAAATGTAATTCCTTCTACCCTAAGCAAATTTTTACTGGGAAGGACAACATTCAAGTAAGGAGTTTATGTTTCAGTCAACAATGAAAAAGGAAACACAACAAAGATAAAACTATATGCATGAGTAGGAAAGAACAGACCTTTGCAAACTTTTTGCCACAGAGATCCTGAGAGTTTTTGCTTATTGCTGTAGCAAAATCTGACCTATCTATAGCCACGACAAAGCGAGAATAAAACTATCCTACAAATCAGAGACTCAGGCTGACGTTTAAATCAGTGGGTAAAAGGAAAATCATGGATCACAGAAAAAGCAGAGCTTAACTGATCAACAGTATTGACAGATTATAATACACTAGGTTCCCTTTGTTCGTTTTCAGGCCCCATGTTTCCATAGGGCCCTGGATCATAGACTGAGACTGGAATAATTAAAATTTGTTTCTATATTCAAAAGGCCAAAAGTCAACCAGGAAATAAGGCACTAAAGAAATGTTAGCACTGTGCTTGAAAGAGAATATTTTATTTATATATATATATATAAAATCAAGCCTGGAAAGGCAGAATAGTGCAGATGTGCTGGCTGAAATATGAAAAAAGGTACAGTTTATTTCATCTACCTGTTAAAATCTCAGAGTAATAACTGGAGTCAGAGTAATACATGGGAATATACAAGATAGCTGACCCCAAGACATCAATTCTTTCTCTCCCTCTCTGTCCCTCTCTTTTCTCTCTCTCATTTCCTCCTCCTCCTCTCCTCTTTCTCTTGTTTCTTCTTTCACTCTCCCCTCTCTCAGTTGTTTCCTCCTGCCTCTCTCCTCTCTTTACTCTTTCTCTCTTTGCCTCCCTCCCTCCTCTCTTTCCTTACTTTTCTCCATCTCTCTCCCTCAGGCCATCAAGAGAATGCTGGACCCTTCAAAGTCATAGTCAGTGATGGTTGGGGATCATGCTTGGGTGGCAGGAAAGGAATCTAATTTGATAGCATTGTATTAAATCCAGGCTCCACTCATCTTCTAAGTGCAACGGCTACTCTAGCTCTGATAATTTCTCTTTTGACAATCCAAATCCCTCCAGAAAATTCAACTTTCCATAATCCCAGTCACATTATCTTCTTTCTTTTATTTTTTTATACCATAAACACTCTCTAGACCCTTGACAACACCACCTGTCATTACAAAGACTATGGAATCTGAACAACTCTTACTACTTTCTTCCATTCCACAAGCCCTAAGCTCATGGCACGTCTTTTTACTTCTAAAGCTGCTAAAAGATTCTGGCTATTACCAATCTCTGTGATATTAATGGCTAGGCAATCTCATTATCCCTCGTTACCTTTTTGATGGTTTCAAAACCTTTATAACTAATTTTATTTCTCTGATAAATTCTTTTTTTTTCTCATTTTAAATTAGAATGTTTTTCTTTTTTTTTTTAATATTTATTTTGACCAAAGTGCATTACAAATCTTTCACTGCATCCTTTATGGTACATAATGACAATGAATGAGGGGCATTCCAACCACCAGTGCTGTCCTCCCTCCACCCCTGTTCCCAGCATGTATCCCATATCTCCCTCCGTTACCCCCCAGAATGCTAGTGCAACTGGTCTCCACTTTACAACTTGTTGTAGATTGAGCATTGAAGATAAAAAGGATAAGAAAAAAGAGAGAAAAAAATTTGGTAACTACCAAAAAAATAATGAGAGGGGAAAAAAATGGAAGAAAAAAAATATGCACCAGGCTAATAAAAATAAAAATAAATCACCAAATAATAACCACAAGAGTGAAAAAGAAAGAGAAAAGTGGAAGAAAAAAAGAGAAGAAAAATAAAGTCAAAAGCTAACAAATCAAAACAAAACAAGAAAAAGTAGGGGTGCTGGAGTGGCAGAATTTGGCTTTCCCACCTTTCTTTTTTCTTTTCTTTTTTTTTTTTTTTTTGCATAGGCACAGTAAGCATTGGGGAAGAAAGGGAATTCCCGTGGCCTAAGAGATTCAGGGTTTCTCCATCCTTGAAGCATACCATCATGGGATCAACCCCTGGCTCCATATATACTCATTACCCCATCCCAAAAGCTTTTTTGTGGTGCTAGGAAACTTTCCTCTCAGTTGTGTGTGAGAAAATCAAGCCACTGTAGCAAGTGATCTTGATATTTGTGCAGGTTATAGGTCAGGGTCTAGGATAAGGTCTTTATGGTTCCAGAGGTTCCTATCCATCATTGTTGTGTTCAGTCTTCTGTAACACTTGCTCCCTGTTTTCGTTCAGTCCCTAAGCTGAAGCCTAGGATATTATGGATCCAAAGGTTCCGCTCAGTCTCTGTTGTGCAAGTTGGGCCTCGGCAATAAGACATCTTGTTGTTGTTGTTGTTGTTGTTGTTGTTGTTGTTGTTGTTGGAGTCCTGGGCTACAGCCTAGGGTAGGGTTTTCCTTATTGGTCCCAAGGTAGGTTCTGTTCAGTCACGGTTGTCAAGGTCAGTTTTCTGTTGTTGGTGCTCTTATTTTTAACAGTTCAAAGGACCATACTCTTCTGATTTCCATTTAATGTTAGGTGATGTGATAGGACAACCTGATCTTAGGTCAAGTTTTCCTTTACTCGTTGTCATATCAAAACTGGCAAAAGTTGGTGCCAGAGCAGTGTCATAAATCTGCCAATGGAGCTAAGTTCCTGGTGGTGTTGCCTGGAGCTGTATCAGTTCTATGTCAGGGATCTAGGATTTGGGATTGGACTAACACTGTCCAATCTCCTGGAGTCTGCGTTGTATCCACATGACACATGTTCAAGATGGGAGGCACCTTCTGCTATAAAATGTGTGAGTTCTAGAAGATCTTATCTAGAAATAAGATCTTATCTGGAAGATAAGATCTTATTTCTGTATCTATGGTTTCCCCTTTTTTTTATTGTGCCCATACAAAAACGTACAGTGTCATACTGTGTTGCTGGTGCTATTCTGGATAAGGAGGACAGGCTGCACACACAGTCTCTGTGGTCTGGTTTTGATCTGAGCTTTTATCCCAGTCAAGGCTTTTTGTACCAAGCAGCACCAAAAATGCTAAGGATAGAGAAAAATGTATATATTAATTTAAATCAGGACTTCTGAAGCCTTGACATCTCTGTACCTAAGAAATGTGACATGGCTGCACTACCAGAAATACTGTTAGATACATTAAAGGTTGATTTTGGATTCATTTCTTTTTTTTAAATATGGAATGCTTCACAAATTTGCATGTCATCCTTGTGCAGGGCCATGCTAATCTTCTCTGTATCGTTCCAATTTTAGTATATGTGCTGCCGAAGCGAGCACGGATTCATTTCTGATCGTTGCATTTTCAGAAAACTTTTACTGTTGCTAATTTGATATGGATGTTTATATTTGAGAGGGAGATAGAGAGAGATCATTATATTTAGTAATGGGACTTTATTTGAGGTCTTGAGCTAAGGGAAACATGACCTTGTACTCTATAAAGTATATTGACATCAAGGTATAAATAGACTGATGTACAACCTCATTTTAGTCAGGAACCAGTAGGCCTACATAGGGGAAATAAGATGCTTAAGAATCCTAAAGTAGGGGCCGGGAAGGTGGCGCTAGAGGTAAGGTGTCTGCCTTACAAGCGCTAACCAAGGAATGGACCGCGGTTTGATCCCCCGGCGTCCCATATGGTCCCCCCAAGCCAGGGGCGATTTCTGAGCACATTGCCAGGAGTAACCCCTGAGCGTCAAACGGGTGTGGCCCAAAAACCAAAAACCAAAAAAAAAAAAAAAAAAATCCTAAAGTAGACAGTGGCAAATAAAAACTAAAATAATTTGAATTTTCTTTCCTTCTTTGGTAAAAGTAACCGTCTTAGAAACAGTACCATGTTCTTAAGACAGCTAGAAAGAAATTCAACAACAACAACAAAAAAAAGGCCACCACAAAGACTGAAGAATCTAAGGGCATAGGAGAGCAAAAAATGAAGAAAAAGAAAAAAAAGTAAGAGCAGACTCAAAGAAAACGAAGAAAATAAAAAAAGAGTGACTAAGCAGGCTGAAACTCCCAAGACAACTAAAGTACAAATTCAGACAGCTACACCAGGGGGAAAAAGATGACACAACCGGAAAAAAAAAAAAAACATATTTTGCCCCACAGTTTTAAAATTAGAAGAGTAAAAACCACTGAAATAGCACCACTGGAAGAAAAAATTAATAAAAGGAGTACGGAAATGTCATTAAGTTGACGCCCCCCAGTGAAAAAGTCTGTGAGTCATATCTGCCCACTATCTCTCCTCACTTCCTCTTCCTTCAGCTTTCCTTTCCACAGAAACATAGCTTTGCTCAGGAACGCAGCACAAAAGAGTAGGAAGAAGAATACAAGATTCACTCAGAATCAGTAAAACAGAAATTAAAAATGAGAAGCTATTCCTCTGAAAATAATAAAGATGTCATTGGATGGGAATAAAAATGAAAAACTGACAATGTCTTTGATGACAGCTTGTGAAATGCACTTTCTCACATATTAAGCATGCTAATAAAACATGTGTGTATACCTCCATAAAGATCTCACAGTGTTTATAAAAAGTAAATTTTCTCCAGACTGGGAATTCTATTTGGGGGCACTCATATATACATAGATATAGAGAAGAAGCTTCTTTATTTGCACAAGATTGTAAAATGTATATAGTACTATTTGATTAAAGTTTTTTTAATATATTTTATTTCATTTAAACACCTTGATTTCATACATGATTGTGTTTGGGTTTCAGTCATGTAAAGAACACCACCCATCACCAGTGCAACATTCCCATCACCAATGTCCCAAATCTCCCTCCTCCCCACCCAACCCCTGCCTGTACTATAGACAGGCTTTCCATTTCCCTCATACATTCTCATTATTAGGACAGTTCAGAATGTAGTTATTTCTCTAACTAAACTCATCACTCTTTGTGTTGAGCTTCATGAGGTGAACTGTGAACTTCCAGCCCTCCTCTCTTTTGTGTCTGAAAATTATTATTGCAAGAATGTCTTTCATTTTTCTTAAAACCCATAGATGAGTGAGACCATGCTGCGTTTCTCTCTTCTCTCTCTCTCTCTCTCTCTTCTCTCTCTCTCTCTCCTCTCTCTCTCTCTGACTTATTTCACTCAGCATAATAGAGTCCATGTACATCCATGTATAGGAAAATTTCATGACTTCATCTCTCCTGACAGTTGCATAATATTCCATTGTGTAAATGTACCACAGTTTCTTTAGCCATTCGTCTGTTGAAGGGCATCTTGGCTGTTTCCAGAGTCTTGCTATGGTAAATAGTGCTGCAATGAATATAAGTTTAAGGAAGGGGTTTTTGTATTGTATTTTTGTGTTCCTAGGGTTTATTCCTAGGAGTAGTATGGCTGGATCGATCGTATGGGAGCTCGATTTCCAGTTTTTGGAGGAATCTCCATATCACTTTCCATAAAGGTTGAACTAGACGGCATTCCCACCAGCAGTGGATAAGAGTTCCTTTCTCTCCACATCCCCGCCAGCACTGTTTGTTCTCATTCTTTGTGATGTGTGCCATTCTCTGTGGTGTGAGGTGGTACCTCATAGTTGTTTTGATTTGCATCTCCCTGATGATTAGTGATGTGGAGCATTTTTTCATGTGTCATTTGGCCATTTGTATTTCTTCTTTGTCAAAGTGTCTGTCCATTTCTTCTCCCCATTTTTTTATGGGATTAGATGTTTTTTTTTTTTCTTGTAAATTTCTGTCAGTGCCTTGTATATTTTGTAGATTAGCCCCTTATCTGATGGGTATTGGGTGAATAGTTTCTCCCACTCAGTGGGTGACTCTTGTATCCTTTGAGGTGCAGAAGCTTCTCAGCTTAATATATTCCCATCTGTTAATCTCTGCTTTCACTTGCTTGGAGAGTGCAGTTTCCTCCTTGAATATGCCTGTAGTCTCAATGTCCTGGAGTGTTTTACCTATGTGTTGTTCTATATATCTTATGGTTTCGTGTCTGATATCGACGTCTTTAATCCATTTGGATTTTACCTTCTTACATGATGTTAGAAGTTTCTCTTTAATGATGTTCTTGACTGTTGATTCTTCATGGAAATTTTCTTCCTGGGTTTCTGGGACTCCAATGATTCTTAAGTTGTTTCTGTTGAGCTTATCATAAACTTCTATTTTCATCTGTTCCCATTCTTTGACTAATTTTTCCATTGTTTGTTCATTTGCCTTAAGTATTTTTTCCAATCTCTCCCGCTGTATGGAATTGTTATTTATCTCATCTTCCACAGCACCAATTCTATTCTCAGCTTCTGTTACCCTGGTATAGTGCTTATCCATTTTGTAATTCAATTCGTTTATTGAGTTTTTCAGGCCTGTTATTTAACCTGTTATTTCAGTCTGGAGTTTTGTGATCTCTGTCTTCATATTTTCTTGGTTCTTATTAGTGTTCTGTTCTACTCAATCCATGGTTTCTTTGAGTTCTTTGAGCATCTTCCATATTGCTTGTCTAAACTCTTTATCTGAGAGATTGATTAGTTGGTTGGTCGTTTTCTCATCATCAGAATTGTCATCTTCATTCTCTATGTCTGATGCTGGCCTGCGTTGTTTCCCCATTGTCACACTTGTATTGTGGGTTTTTCTATGTGCCGTGGTGATATTTATTGACTAAATGATGTATGCGGACACGCTCCACTGCTCCGCCCTTTATGTGTGGGTTGACTTGCCTCCAAGGAATGGGTGTCCTCCGTGTATGAAGCCTCACACAGGATCAAATGTTAGGCCCGACCATGCAGCAGAGAAGACAGTCTGGGGAGAAATGCTGGGCTTCAGTAATCCAGCAAAGTTCTTAGTGTGATTTTTTTTTTTCTTGCAATGGCATTCTTTCCTTAGAAAGAGTGCATGGCCATGTAACAAAGCGGAGTGGCCATGCTCTGCTGGAGCCTCTTTTCAGCCCACTCCCAAGAGGTTCAGACGACAGGACAGGAGACAGACACACACAGGCAGCACTCACAATTTCTCAGGGTTGGGCCCCTTTGGGCAGGTGTAGTTTCGTAGATTTTCCCAGCCTGACGTCACAAACAGAAGACCTGACTTCTGCAACGTACTGCCTATAGCCAGTTTTCATGTTATAAAGCAGTTCCTTGGTGTTCCAGCCCTTGAATGAGCCTCTGGGAGATTGAGTTTTCTGGAGCCTCTTTTTGGCCCACTCCCAAGAGGTTCAGGCGACAGAACAGGAGACAGACACACACTGGCAGCACTCACCATTTCTCACAGTTGGGCCCCACTGATGATTAAACTTTTTAGTGATATAAGATATATCATCAGTGCTTGCTTCGGCAGCACATATACTAAAATTGGAATGATACAGAGAAGATTAGCATGGCCCCTGCCACAAGGATGACACGCAAATTCGTGAAATGTTTCATATTAAAAAAAAGATATATCATCAAATATAATAGCTAAATAAACCACAAAAATCCAAACATGAATCATATAAAATATCTATATTAATATAACAGCATTCAGTATCCATGTGCACCCCAAAATTCTCTGATCTTTTGAAGCCAGGAAGCTAGGACAAGGGGTTCTAAAACAGTATTTAAAGTAATCTAAATATTTTTAAGTTACAGAAGAAAAAAATTATTATTTGTGCAATAAAAATCAGTCTAGTTAAAAACAACACTGAGAGGAAGTAATCAAACTTAGGCTGTAACTCAACTGTATACATAGCCTTGAGTCTCTATTAACTTGTCTAGATAATGAAGGACTTGAACCCTTACTTAAATGTAGCAGAATTCTTCAAATGCAGTGTGAAATTGGGGTGGGGGGCACAAGCTTATGTTCTCAATTATATAGAGCTACCATCTCTAATATAAACTCCTGCTGTTCCTAGGAAGAGGCTCTTAAACCTCATTTCGGGCTCTCAACAGCAATGATGACAGTGGAATACAAACAAGGAATTAGCTGTAAACTCCACAGAAAATATATTTCCCTCTTGTTATAGGCCTGGCAAGGAAAGCAGATGTTTAGTGGGCTGTGAAAGGCCAAAAGTTGCTAAGTGTTTGTTATATTTTCACTTTTGATAATGTTCTGTACGCAAATTAGCACCCACATACCTGCTTTAGTCACGTTACCAAGGAAATACTAGGCTTCAAATAAATGTGTTGGTGCAAAGGAAAAGACAGATATAACTCAATGTGTCTCAATGTGAGTATCATAAAATGTAAGGCTTGCTTGCTTAAACCAGAATCTGGTGAAAAAGCCATTTCAACTGTTTTACTCTGTAAGAAATTAAGAAGGATCGAAATTGTAAGATGCAATCAATTGTTAAAAGTAATGATAGAGACAACAAAATATTTTCTCTTTAATCTTTAATGTGACTATGCTAGAATGTTAACTTCTCTTTGAAAAGGAAATCATGCTAAAAATAAACACATCTAGAAAGAAAAATGAAAAGTAATCAACATTGTGTTAGAAGTAGTCTAAGTATATGGAAAAGCAAGAAAATGTCCTATGTAGAAGGGGTCAAAACCTTATTATATTTTGTTGTCAAGTTAAAATAAGAAGTCTTTATTTGTAAGTTACTTTTTAAATGCATCATTCCCTTTGTCTAAAACTGGAAGTTCCTACCCCTCTCTTTCTAGTTATCCTCACTGGGCACTCTGTTAAGGAAATTAACCAACTAGACCTCTTACACTTTTTTCAGGGATAGAGAGATGATACCTGTTACTCAAGGAACTAAAACTTGAACAAGCTGAGCTGATATTTATTTTGGACATATGGACTGCAGCCCATGATATAACAGCCCCAAGTCACATAAATTTTGTCCTATACGCTTAGAGATAGTTAGGATTTATGTACTCAAGAAAAAAGTGGGATAGTTCTCATTGAGGTCAAGTTGCAAACTCACTTTAATCAAGTTTTGACTCATCTGACAATACTTTTTTAGGTATTTTTTTTCTTATTTTTAAAAATGTTTAATTAAAGCACAATTATCAATTCTATTCTATATGTCTAAGGTCTAACCTATTCCAGACCCACACTATTTTGATTATTATATAGCATTATTGTACAAACTTTATCATACAGATGGGGAAAGAGAAGTCTGCATCTTTTTTCTTAGGACTTCTTTGGTTATTCACGGAAAGAGTATTTATACTTATATAAATTTAAAGAGTGTTTGATCTATGCATTTTTAAATTTTCATGGCATTTTTATAGGTACTGATTTAAAATTGTATTATACTTTGGGAAAGATAGTCATTTTGACAGTATTAGTCATTCCACTCCTAAAATATATTATCTATTTTAAAAGAAGAGACATTTGTCTTTTACATTGTGAGATATATTTCTGAATTTATAACTTTTTGTTTTGTTCTTTTTTGTTTGGGTTCCATACCTCGTGGTGCTCAGGGTTCATTTACTCCTTGCTCTGTGCTGACAGATCATTCCTGCAGTGATCAGGGGAACATATGTGATGCCAGGGATCAAGTACAAGTCATCTTTGTGCAAAACATGCATTTTACATGCTGTAATATCTCTTCAGTCCATGAGAACATGTATTTAAATGCAACTGGACCACTTATAACTTATAACATCATATTTTAGAAATTTATCTTGTTCCACTTCATATACCTTTGTCAAAAATAAAATGGCCATATACATGATGATATATCTCTGGGCTGTCAAGTTAATTCCACTGGTCTGAGAGTCTGTACCTATTCCAGTACCACATTGGCTGGAATATAAGCTTTGTAATAAAATTTAAAATTGGTAAAAGAAACACCTCCCATCTTCTTTCTCCCTAGGATTGCAATGGCTATTCAAGGGTTGTATTACTTCATTAAAATCTCAAAATAATTTGCTCTCTGTTTATAAAAATGTCATGAGCATTTTTGTAGAAACTACACTGACACTGTATAATGCTTTAAATATACTGTCGTTTTCATAATATTTTTTTCAATCTATGACAGGGGATACATTTTCATTGCCTTGTGTCATCTATCTTATTATTTCAGCAGTGACTTATAGATAAATTGGAGCATTATATGCATTATACTCTATTGTTACCAGTATTGTAAGTCACAATGACTAAAATACATTTTTAGAAATAGAAGGGAATATTAGAGCCAAATTATAATTTTATAAAACTTTTGTAAATTTTAGAATTTTAAAAAATTTTATTTTACAAAATTTTATAATTATAGAGGCCGGAGCAGTGGAGCAAGCAGTAAGGCATCTATCTGCCTTGCCGCCTTAGCCTAGGATGGATAAATACATAAACTAATCGGGCCTACTGGGAAAGAAATGAAGCTGAGCATGCAAGCTATTCATAAATCTAGTCATAGCAAATTCTCACCTTAGAATTCAAACAGGGGGGCCCCGGAGAGATAGCACAACGGTGTTTGCCTTGCAAGCAGCCGATCCAGGACCAAAGGTGGTTGGTTCTAATCCCGGTGTCCATATGGTCTCCCATGCCTGCCAGGAGCTATTTCTGAGCAGACAGCCAGGAGTAACCCCTGAGCACTGCCGAGTGTGGCCCAAAAATCAAAAAGAAAAAAAAAAGAATTCAAACAAGGGAACCTTGATAAAGTCCTGTATTTTAAAACCAAAACTATTTGCTAATAAAGTAAGTAAGGCATTCACCAAAGTGGCTGATATTGTCCCCAGAGAATGTTGGAACAATTCAAGAAGGGCAGTAGTAATAACAATTGAAATTTGGGGGGGCTTGAGGGGGCTTTCTATTTAGGGAAGGTAGACTTCCAGGTGAAACACTGAGTAAAGTTTCTCAATTTCTGAAAAGGAAGCAAAGTAGTAAGGTAGTAAGTCTAACAAGTTTAGACTATTCTGATAGATCACCTATGAGTGCCATCAAGTGGCAGAAACCATACTATACAATTGATTAGAACTACCTCTCAATATAACAAAATCCTATCAAGAAGAAACTTAACGGGGCTAGAGAGATAGCAACAGCTGTGTTTGCCTTGCAAGCAGCCAACTCATGACCTAAGGTGGTTGTTCGAATCCCGGCGTTCCATATGGTCCCCCGTGCCTGCCAGGAGCTATTTCTGAGCAGATAGCCAGGACTAACTCCTGAGCACCGCCGGGTGTGCCCTCCCCCCAAAAAAGAAGAAACTTAACAATAACTTATTTCACAGGCTTAGAGACTCCCACTGTTTGTTTCAGTCACAAATCTGGTTAGAGGCAGAGCCATATTTCAAATTCAGGTATACCCAACTGCTGAGTCTGTGCTCTTCAGAAAGAGCTTAATAATGAATCATCACCAAGAACACAAAAGTGGAATCTGAGTAGTGAAATAAAGGGGTGTGTGGACGGGGAAGTAGGGAGACCATTTCACTGTTATAAGGTACAGAACTGTACTAAAAATGATGACTAGGAGAAAGTGGGAAACTTTGAATAGCTGAACATCACTAAGCCAAAAGAATTAAAATTCTCAAAGATACAGCCTTATCCTTTTTATCCTTGATTCAACAGAAAAAATATATATGTGTGTATATGCAGATATATATATATATATATATATATATATATATATATATATATATATATATAATATATATATATATACATTGAACAAAGAAATACAAAATCTTTGTAGTTAAGGACCAATGCCCAAAGGGGATTTCACTTTGTGGCTCCATGCAGTTACTCAACCAGCAGCAGAAAATAAACAAATAAGAAGAAATGGGGGGGGGGGAATACTACCTTGATAAACATTAGCATATTAACACAACAGCAGAAACAAATATATAAAAGGTGCCAAAATATGAAGCAGCATCATTTCACAATGCCTGTCTGTACCCTGTAGAGAGTGTACAAGCTCAATCATGCCGCAAAGGAAAATCTCCTTAATTTTATACTGTGAAGCAAAATGGGAAAGGTTTATTTCTATATAAAAGAAAACAAATTAAGGTAGCTATAATATAGGCTTGCATTTAATTCCTTTCAAGGAAACTGCACAACTTGTACTTTGTCCAGTCATTTAACACTGAGCACTTACCATGTGATAGCCACTGTACTGGAGACCTGAAAGCCAACAGCATTAACAATTTTTCTGCCATCGAAGAAGGTTTGTCCTAGGTTAAGAAGCAGGGAAGAATGTGAATTCATTCAAGCAAGTGCTACATAGGACTTAAATGTAAAGTAAGTGATGAATTATAGAGGTCAACTGTAGATTAAGTGAAGAAATCACATTTTCGAAGACTGTATGGTAGAAAGGAAGCAGGCATGTTTAAAAACTTTTTAATGGCATAGACTTAGCAGACATGGTCCTAAAAAGAGGCTAACAAGGGCAAAACTAGAAGAAATGAAGGTTCAAAAGTGAAAAAAAAAGCTGAACATGCAGGTGATGTGGGTGCTTATAAACCATGGTTTAGAGTTACTTCATTTAGTCTTATGGAGAAGATTGACATCAAATTCACTTGTCAGTAAAGTCAATATGTTTTCCACTTACCGGTAGTAAAGGAAAAGTATTAAAAGAAAGCTGCATTAAAACCAGAAACCTTTTCTATAAGCTGTCAAATTATAACTAGTTCAGATTTTGAAGGACAGAAAATCTCTAGTAGAAGTACTAAAATTCTACCTTTGTAGCAGAAAGCAGAGTTAACTTATACAAAACTAGGCATGATTGTGTTCCAGTGAAAAGTTTTTGTTTCATAAAATCAATATCATAAAATGGATTATGGCTCAGAGACTCTAGTTTGCACACAGCTAGACAACAGAAATTGGTTAAGGTAGAAAGTGAGAAATGAAGAGATACTGGACATTTTCGTGATAAAGCAAGTTTTTACATGTGGTATGTAGATATATATGTATATATACTGTTTGAAATTAAAAATATTAACTAGGGTGCCCCATATGGTCATCCAAGCACCACCAGAAGTAATCCCTGAGCTCAAAGCAAGGAATAAGCTCTGTGCACTGCAGGGTATGAGAAGAATATTTTTAAGACATACACATATATGCACATAAAATATTATACTTTATAACTTGAAAATACACAATTCTATGAAGATATTTATTAATTAGTAAAAGGGAAATAAGCTATGTTAGAAAAAGTTTAATCAAAAATAAAAATAAAAATAGGATTTAAAAGGACTCATTCTACATGAAACCAGAGGATATCACCCAAACCTGCTGCCAAGGGTGGCACTCAATGACAGCATTATATCCTTCTAGCTAAGGAGCTTTTAGGATGCTAGTACTAGTGATATATGCCTTCAGAGAAGGTGGTGGAGGTGGTGGTGGTGGTGAGGTGTTTGTGTGTGCTGTATACATTGCTCAATCAAATTTTTTTGGGGGGGTAAATGATGTTTTTGGATTTAAAAGTATTCTGTATGAGGGGACGAAGAGGTAGCACAAACAGTAAAGACATTTGTCTTGCCCTTGCTAGCCTAGGACGAACCACTGTTTGATCCCCAGCAACCCATATGGTCCCCCAAGCCAAGAGCTATTTCTGAACGCATAGCCAGGAGTAATTCCTGAGCATCACCAGGTGTGGCCCAAAAAGCAAAAACCAAAAAAAAAAAAAAAGTATTCTGTATGTGAAATATTCACTGAAAAACAAATTCAAAATACTGTAATAACAATACAACAAAATAAGGGCTCTATCTCCTGGCCTCAGTATTACTCGATTAAATTTAGCCAACCATTTCTTACACTCTTACAAATCTCATAAGAAGAGTCTGCTTAAATAGACCAAGAAGGAAAACACTTGGTTTTCAAATGCATTATCTGTATGAAAAATGCATTATCTGATCAAATGCATTATCTGTATGAAAATACCTACAGGTTTTCAGTCAAGATCTCCATTTCAAATAACCTTGTGAAACTGGGTGAATCAAGCAGTGCTATTATTAATACCACCATATACTGTAGGACTGCTGGTTGGACACAGATCAATAAACTATGTGAAGATGCCATTAGAGATTTCTTCAAGCACAGCTATTACAGTGGTGTCAAATGTGTCAACGTTGCTATCAAATACTGTTCCTTCTAAAAGCCCTCCCCACAAATCTTTCCTTTTCCATTACCATCCCCTAAATTTCTAATTTATTAGCTCTTCTTGAATTATTTTCCCAAAGTCCCTTTCAATCATTCAATCGAATGTTTACAAAAGACAGACTTCATTTCAATCAATTCCACTCATGTGCCTTCTAACAACTAAATAGTGCTTAATATTTTAGGGTATATTTGAGTTGATTGGTCTTACTTGGTAATAGAGATTTCTTTCGCTTCTTATCATGACAGTTTTGCATTACCACCTGACTCAGTCTCTAAGGGTTCCATGTTACACACGCAGGATACAAAAAAGTGGACTTGGAGAGCAGTAAAAGTATGGCTTTTATTGGAAAAATCCCTACATCATGTCATTGGCATTTTGAGGTTCACCGTATAGGATGATAACGGTTACCATGGTAAATGCGCCCAACTTGAGTGCTTAGAAATAGACTTTACTCTTGCTGAAAAATGAATTATTACTACTATGGAAAACTAAATATTAGAATTTTTTCACTAAAATAACAATATTACATTACTCATATATTAAATAGACTTTATTCTTGCTGATAAATGAATTATTACTGCTATGGAAAACTATATATTAGAAATTTTTCTACTAAATAACAATATTACATTTCTCATGTATTATTTTATTTCCCATTTCACTCTTAGAATCCGCATTTATAAGAGAAATTACAGTCTCAAGTATTAAATCCCATTCCCACCCCAATATTTCACACAAAATATTCTAGTTACGAAAGGAAAGCACATGTCAAATCTCTCTATTCACATTAATCATCTATTGCAATGATTTGAATTTCTTTAGACAGAATCAGGTAGTGGGAGAATCAATAGCTTTTTACTGATATCCATATGAATAACTCATAAATGTTTTCAACTCAAGTCCAACTTTCAGAAAACTGGGGAATGTGAAAAGAAAACTTCCAAACAATCCTTGTAAAGATAATTTATTTTTCATAGATCATATATCTTTCACTTTTCTCCAGCAAACTTTAAAACAGTCATTTGAAAAATATACAGTGAGGACAAAGAAGCCAGAAAAAGGAAAAACAGACAGAAAGGATGTAAAACAGACAATCTGATATTTAATATCTAAGAAGCAAAGAAAATAATATCCCACACAATAATATGTTTTCTTAAAACTGAAGGGTTTGTTTTGCCAGGCCGAGAAGGCTCAAAGAAATTTAATCCCAATTCTTTTAGGATCCTACAGTGTCATGCTAGATTCTATTAGTCCAATTTAATGCCTGTTAGACATAGTTTAACCGTTAACAGAGAAAACTGCACACTAATGTGTAGGCTACTGTGACTAGCTTAGTGATGCCAGGTAGTTAGTTACACAAACCAGCAGTGAGAAAGGGGAATGAACGGTGGGTGATGACTTAGTGCAGATGGAGAGATAGCTCAATAGGCTAAGTGTGTGCTATGCATGCCAATCATGCATGCTGCCCAAGTTCAGTCCTCAGTATAGCATGATCCCTAATGCACTTCAGAAGTGATTTGGGGTCATGGAAAGGGAAATAACCTCTGAGAACGAATTAAAAAAAAAGACAAAAATCCTGAAATTTTTTTAAATATTCACATATATAGAATGTGATTCAAGATAGAGATTTGTACCTAGACAACAAATTTGTAAGGCAGAAATTGAGCCAGAAAAGGGAAGCTAATATTCAAGTACCTGAGAAATTCATACTATTTGTAGAGAATACAATCCTAGTACTTTAAACCCAACTTTTATAAAATAATCTAATTTAGGGGCCGGAGAGATAGCATGGAGGTAAGGCGTTTGCCTTTCATGCAGAGGGATGGTGGTTCAAATCCCAGCATTCCATATGGTCCCCTGTGTCTGCTAGGGGCAATTTCTGAGCATAGAGTCAGGAGTAACCCCTGAGTGCTACTGGGTATGACCCAAAAAAACAAAAATAAATAAATAAATAAAATAAAATAAAATAAAATAATCTAATACTAATAAATATTTATTAAATTCATTTATATTTTGAGTATAAAATATAAATAAAATTATTTATTTTATGTTCATTATTTTGTTATTTTTTTTATTTTTATTTTAATATTTAATTTTATATTTACGAAGTTATTTATTTGTTATACCATGCATTATTATAAATAAATTTTATGCCTATTAATTAACAAAAACCATTTAAATTACAAATAATATAAATATAAAATAAATCTATTTAGTAAAATAGTTCTAAATCATTTCTTTGCTTCCTAACCCCTTTCAATCATATAGAACTACTTGCTCATTAGGGCAATGTCCATGGGATTTTTCTTTGAGGGGTTAAATAACTTTCCATAACAACTAAACAAAGAAAATGAAATCGGTACATCAAAGCATTTTGAAACACCTCACACTCTTTATGACCTTTTTCTTACAAACATAAATGATATTTATATAAGACAATAATACAATGAAAAATAAACATAGTATCACATGTGCATGGATGGAGTGTAAAATGTTAAATTCAGACTCAAGACCCATCTCACAAAGAGGAAGAGACGGATAGCAGTACAAGAACTTAAGAGAACTTTATTTGAGCTTTATTCCAGGTTGACCCTTAGAAGGTGTCAACCACCTTCCAAGAAAATGGGGACCCTGGGTGGGCTCACAAACCAATTTTTTTATAGTAAATTAGGGGATTCCCACCTCTGGGGGTAGTTGATTTTTAAAACTATAGGTTCTTAGTACAATGTTGATCAGACAAATGATCTATGACCTTTTTGGATTAGTACAAGAGATCAAGAAAGAAGATAAAGACACAATTATGAAACTATTTCCTCTGAGCTCCAGTCATCCCTTGTAGGTTCTTATTGCTCTCAAGGTTTAAAGCTGTTAATGTTCCTTCTTTGTCAGCTGGCTTTCTGTTAGGTTCCACCACAATGGGAATCACTGCATGATTTAAGACTGGCGAATGCAGGAAAGTATCTGTGTCTTCTGATCAGGAGTCCCCAGTCAGACCTTTACCCCAGCAGTTGGCTCTCCCTCCACTGT
The DNA here is from genome assembly GCF_024139225.1 of Suncus etruscus. NCBI lineage: Eukaryota > Metazoa > Chordata > Mammalia > Eulipotyphla > Soricidae > Suncus > Suncus etruscus. The sequence continues at coordinate 106,035,175 of NC_064854.1, read as the reverse complement.
CTTGCCTCAGAGCAATAGAAAACCAGCCACACACTTCCTTTAAACTTTGGGCCCTGACTCTTCAAATCTTGAAACCTTCCCTGTCAATCTGTAGCTCCAATCCTCAAGCCCAGGTCTCTGCAAAGTTCCAACTTGCATTTACTCCAGAGATGATAACTGCACCCCTTTAGTTTAATATCTACCTGTCCGAGTTTTATTTTTGCCTTTTATGTCTTCTAATACTTCTGTGATCAAGTCCCTATGTTAAATTCCCATTAGAATAAAAAGCAAAGGAGTGGGAGATATAGGACAGCCAGTAAGGTGTTTGCTTTACAAGTGTCCATACTGGTTCAATCCCAGGCATCATTATGATTTTCCTGAACCCTCACCAGAGAGTGAACCCTGTGCACAAAATTAGAAATAAACACTGACTACAGTCAAGTGTGACCCCAAAACAAGAAAAATAAAGTACAATGCTCAGTCCCCTGCATTTCTAACTAGGCTTAAAGTGGCAAAAGTAGCAATAGAAAGTATGAGCACAAAAAAGTTTAATCAGTACCTACCCTTTTTATATTTTATTTTTAATAACTTTTATAATTTATAGAGTTTAAATGAAGTTCAAAACGACTTCAGATAATGCATTTTCCTTGCATGTGGCTGCTCTGGGTTTTATCCCATTCAACACATGGTCCTCCAAGCATTCTCCTGAGCACAAAACCAGGAGTAAGCACTGAGCACTGACAAACACACAACTACATTTGAAGAAAGTAAATATTTACTCTTTTCATGGGAAAATACCCAGTACTAAGGATGTGGCATGCTAAGCCTAATACAGTCTATCTAGTTTTTAGTTGAAAAAAATAACTGCATAAATGTAAAGATTGGCAAAGTTTTAACTATTCAAAATCCTTTCAAAAAGGCTTCAGATGAATTAGAAAGAAAATTTCATTATGCTATTTGAGGTAAGTAAACAAGAGACCCTGACAGATATACATTTCAACAGAAGATCACTAAATTTCTAAGAGAAGGAGATTTAATAAAAACATAAAACAGCTCATAATAGGAGCCAGAGAGATAACAACTTCAGATAAGGCATTTTCCTTTGCATGTGACTGATCTGGTTATTATCTTCAAAAACACATGGTCCTCCAAGCATTACCCTGAGAAAAAAACAGGAGTAAACACTGAGCACTGATAAACAAACACAAAAATGGCAGGAAAGCGGAGGTAAATCCAAATACAGAATAGGTCTCCCAAAAATGAAGCACTTAACATGTTCATATGCAAAAGAGAGCAACAAAAATGTAGTAGTTTTGGGCCAGAGAGATAGCAAAGTGGTAGGGAGTTTGCCTTGCATGTGGCTGACCCAGGACTGATAGTGCTTCAAATTCTGGCATCCCATATAGTCCCCCAAGCTTGCCAGAAGTGATTTCTTACAAAGAGCTAGGAGTAACTCCTGATCACCACAGGTGTGACCCAAACACACATACACACACACACATACACACACACACACACACACACCCCTACTACTTTCAAGGGAAAAATACCTACCTTTTCCTTAACTAGAAATTAGGAAGAGTCCTAGTCATAATACGCATTATTACCTGAAATAACTATTTTCCCCAACCAACATAAATGGCGGGAAAAATATCTAATAGTCAAACACCTGCTTTTCTCAACATTCAATGAAAGGTCCTCAGTCCCTCACCTTTGAAGTCCTAATTCTCATTAGTGTATATTAAATCAGAGAGAGAGAAAGAGAGAGAGAGAGAGAGAGAGGAGAGAGTGAGAGACAGAGAGAGAAATAATCTCATTTTACTGTTATCTCATTTTACTGTGAACCTCTTGTATGTGTGGCTACCATACATTTCCAAAGTTTCTTTCCATAAAAATTATATCTAATTGATTATTAGACCAGCCAAAGAATGCTGGAAAGGAAAATTTCCTTTCCCTCACAAACAAACAAATAAAACAAATAAAATACCAAAATAACTTTGTGACTTTTTGGTGAGAATTTAAACAACTTTGGGATGAATAAAAAGGCTACAAGAAAACACAATTTCCATGTATAAACACTTTTTCCATAGATATAACAGACCAAGTAAGTAGAGAACACACAAGAGAAGCGAGACAATTAGACACATCTAGACACATATAATAAGGAAGAGAGTGTAATGAGTTTGAGTACTTTACATTTCCCTGAGGCCTGCTGAGAAACTGGGTGCTTTTAGCCACAGGTAAAGCAAGCATTGGTAAGAACAGATGATGTGACACCTGCCCAGTGGTTCCCAACTGTGAGAAACTGTGAGGTGTTGCCTGTGCATATTTTTCCACTATCCTGTCTCCTGAACCTCTTGGGAGTGGACCAAAAGGGCCCAGAAAAATAGCTTTCCCAGAGGCTCCAGAAGAGCATGGCCACTCTGCTTTGCTTCACAGCCATGTGCTTTTTCTAACCAATGAACCCCACCACAAAACACAGAAAAAATCACGCTACAAGTGTGACAGTGGGGAAACCTCCCAGGCAAACAACATGCACAGAGAATGAAGACGATAGATCGGATAATCTAAAAAATAACAGCCATCTGATTAACCTCTCAGATAAGGAGTTTAGAATAGAAATATAGAAGATGTTTGTAGAACTCAAAGAAAGCATAAATCAATCTGAACAGAACACAAAGGCAGAAATTCAAAAAACTGCAAACTGAAATAACAGATCTGAAAAACACAGTAGCTCAACTGAAAAACTCAGTGGGTGGCCTCTCCAGCAAGGTAAAAAGCAGCTGAGGACAGAATCAACATGCTGGAAGATGAGATGCAGAAAATCTCAACACAGCAGAAGAAATTGGAAAAGAACCTTAAGGCAAACTATCAGGCAATGGAAAAAGTACTCAAGAAATGTGAACAGATGAAAATAGAAGTCTTTGATAAACTCAACGGAAACAACATAAGAATCATTGGAGACCAGAGGCCCAGGTAGAAGATCTCCAGGACGAATCAACTCTCAAAGACATCATCAGAGAGATACTCCCAGAGTTAAAGACTACATGCAATCAAATCCTGCATGCCTGAAGAGTACCAGCTAAAAGAGACCCAAAGAAAAACACCCCAAGACACCTCATTACGATGGCAAATCCCACAGAGATAAAATACTGAAAGCAGCAAGATCAAAAAGGGAAATTACATTAAAAGGAGCATCCCTAAGACAGCAGACATGTCACAAAAAAACTCTCAGGCCAGAAGACAATGGTGGGGATATTGTGACAAGACTGAATAAAATGGATGCCTCACGGAGAATACTGCACCCAGCCTGATTCACATTCAGGTTTGAAGAAAAAACACATAGCTTCATGGGATAAACAACAGGTCAGAAACTTCACAAGGTTAAAAAAAAAAAACAGCCTTAAAGGAAAAACTGAAAGGTCTACTCTAAGACAAAGAGGACCAACAAACACAGCAAACTTTTCTACAAAGATGACATTAAATCCTATGACAATCATCTCCCTCAATGTCAACTGACTAATTCACCAATTAAAAGACACAGAATGGCAAAATGGGTCAAAAGATGAATCCAACCTTCTGCTGCCTACAAGAAATACACCTAAATAGTCAGAATAAATATAGACTCAAAATCAAAGGCTGGAGGAAAATCATGTAATCAAACAACACCTTTAAAAACTGGGAAGGCCATATTAATATCTGATGACACCAACTTTATACTCAGAAAAAGTTGTAAGGGACAAAGATTAACACTATGTACTAATCAAAGGGATATGTGCAACAGGAAGAAATCAGACTAATAAACATATATGCACCCAATGAGAGACCAGCAAATTATCTAATACAATTACTGACAAATCTGAAAGAAGACATCAATAATAACACAATAATTGTGGGAGACCTCAAAACAGCCCTGACAACACTAGATAGGTAAACAAGACTGAACCCAACAATAACATACTAGCCTGAAAAGAGTAATGCAAGAAATAGGACTAGTACATATATATATATATATATATAAAATATATATATATACACACACTTCTCCGAAAGAAACTGGATACACATTCTTCTCCAATATACATGGGTCATTTTCCAGGATAGACCACATGCTGATACATAAAACATAACTTCATAAAATCAAGAAGATAGAAAACTTGCAGGCTACCTCTGCTGACCACAAGGCTCTGAAATTAGATGTCAACTACAAAGGCACACAGAAGAAAAAAATTTAACAATTGGAAATTAAACAGCCTGCTACTGAACAACCAGTGTATCCGAGATGAAATCAAAGAGGAAATCAAACTTTCATGGAAACAAATGATAATGAAGACACAAACTGCCAGAATCTATGGGGCACATCAAAAGCAGTCCTGAGAGGAAAATTTATAGCTTTACAAGCACACATCAGGAAAGAAGAAGGGACATACCTGAATAACTTAATGACACAGCTCATAAAATTAGAGAATGACCAACAAAAGGAACCAAAAATAAGGAGACAGAAGAAAATAACAAACTGAAATCAGAAATCATGAAGTAGAAAAACAAAAAACAATCCGAAAGGTCAATGAAAGCAGAAGTTTGTTCTTTGAAAAAATAAACAAGATTGATAGACCATTGGCAAAATCACGAAGAGAGAGAAACCTGTTAAACCATATTAAAAATGAAAAGGGGAAAATCACAACAGATATTGCAGAGATTCAAAGGGTAATCAGAGACTACTTTGAGAAACTTTATGCTACTAAACATGAGAATTAGAAGAAAAGGATAAATTCTTGGAAACTTATAACCTTCCACAGTTTTGTAAGGAGGATGTAGCATATCTAAACACACCCATCACTATTGAGGAAATTGAAACTGTAATCAAACATCTGCTCAAAAAGAAAAGCCCAGACCCAGATGGATTTACTAATGAATTCTCTCAAGTCTTTCAAGAGGAGCTACTACCAATCCTACCCAGGCTCTTCCATGAAACTTAAAAAATGGGAACACTCCCAACAGCTTTTATGAAGCTAACATCACCTTGATACCAAAACCAGACAGAGATGCTGCCGAAAAAGAAAATTAAGGACCAATATCCCTGATGAATGCAGATGCAAAGATCTTCAACAAAATCATGGCAAATAGGATCCAATGCATCATCAAAAAGATCATACACTATGACCAAGTAGGTTTCATACCAGGAATGCAAGGACCATTTAACATCTGTAAATCTATCAACATAATACACAACATCAACAAAAATAAAAAAAATCACATGATCATATCAATAGATGCAGAGAAAGCATTTGATAAGGTCCAACACCATTCTTGATAAAAACTCTCAGTGAGATGCGAATGAAAGGAACCTTTCTCAATATAGTTGAAGCCATCTACCACAAGCCAATGGCAAATATTATCCTCAATAGAGAAAAAGTAAAAGCCTTTCCTCTAAATTCTGGTACACGACAAGGCTATACCGCTCTCACCACACCTCTTCAATATCATGCTGGAAGTGCTTGCTATAGCGATCAGGCAAGAAAAAGATATCAAGGGAATCCAGATAGGAAAGAAAGAAGTCAAGCTCTCATTGTTTGCAGATGACATGATGCTCTACATAGAAAACCCTAAAGACTATAACAAAAGCTTCTAGAAACAATAAACTCGTATAGCAAAGTGGCAGGCTACAAAATTAACACACAGAAATCAATAGACTTTTTATACATCAATAATGATAGGGAAGAGGTGGACGTCAAGAAGGCAATCCATTCACATTACTGCCACACAAACTCAAATATCTTGGAGTCAACTTGACCAAAAGACGTGAAGGAACTATACAAAGAAAACTATAAAGCCCTGCTCCAAGAAATAAGAGAGGAGACATGGAAATGGAAACACATACCCTGCTCATGGATTGGCAGGATTAACATCATTAAAATGACAATACTCCCCAAAGCATTGTACAGATGTAATGCGATCCCTCTAAAGATACCCATGATTCTTCAAAGAAGTGGATCAAAGACTTATGAAGGTTATCTGGAACAATAAACACCTTCGAGTAGCTAAAGCACTCCTAGGGAAAAGGAAAATGGGAGGCATTACCTTCCCCAACTTTAAACTGTACTACAAAGCAATAGTTATCAAAACAGCATGGTATTGGAATAAAGACAGACCCTCAGATCAGTGGAATAGGCTTGAGTTCTCAGACAATGTTCCCCAGACATAAAATCACCTAATTTTGACAAGGGAACAAGAAATCCTAAGTAGAGCAGGGGAAAACCTCTTCAACAAGTGATGCTAGCAGAACTGGTTAGCCACTTGCAAAAAAGTGAACATAGACCCCCAGTTAACATCAAGTACAAAGGTAAAATCCAAGTGGATTAAAGACCTTGATATCAGACCTGATACCATAAGGTATATAGAACAATTTGTAGGTAAAACACTCCATGACATTGAGACTAAAATCATCTTCAAGGAGGAAACTGCACTTTCCAAACAAGTGAAGCAGAGATAAACATATGGGAATACATTAAGCTGAGAAGCTTCTGCACCTCAAAAGAAATAGTGCCCAGGATACAAGAACCATGCACCATGTGGGAGAAACTATTCACCCAATACCCATCAGATAAAGGGGTAATATCCGAAATATACAGGACAGTGACAGAACTTTACAAGAAAAAAAAAAAACATCTAATCCCATCAAAAAATGGGGAGAAGAAATGGACAGTTCGATAAAAAAAGAAATACAAATGGCCATAAAGCACATGAAAAAATGCTCCTCATCACTATTCATCAGGGAGATGCAAATCAAAACAACAATGAGATACTATCTCACACCACAGAGATTGGCACACATCACAAAGAATGAGAACAATCAGTGCTGGCGGGGATATGCTGGTGGGAATGCTGTCTAGTCCAACCTCTATGGAAGGCGATATGAAGATTCCTCCAAAACCTGGAAATTGAGCTCCCATTCGACCCAGCTATTCCACTCCTAGGGATATACCCTAAGAACACAAGAATACAATACAAAAACCCCTTCCTCACACCTATATTTATTGCAGCTCTATTCACAATAGCCAGGCTCTGAAACAACCAAGATGCCTTTCAACAGACGAATGGCTAAAGAAACTGTAGTACATATACACAATGGAATATTATGCAGCCGTCAGGAGAGATGAAGTCATGAAATTTTCCTATACATAAATGTATATGGAATCTATCATGTTGAGTGAAATAAGTCAGAGGAGAGAGAGAGAGATGCAGAATAGTCTCACTCATCTATGGGTTTTAAGAAAAATAAAAGTCATTTTTGCAACAATCCTTAGAGACAATGAGAGGAGGGCTGGAACTTCCAGCTCACTCCATGAAAGCTCACCACAAAGAGTGGTGAGTGCAGTTATAGAAATAACTACACTGAGAACTACCATAATCATGTGAATGAATGAGGGAACTGGAAAGCCTGTCTATAGTACAGGTGGGGGTGGGGTGGGATGGAGGGAGATTTGTGACATTGGGTGGTGACAATGTTGCACTGGTGAATGGGGGTGTTCTTTACATTATAAAACCTAATCACAATCATATTTGTAATCAAGATGTTTAAATAAAGAGAAAAAAAAGTTTAAAAAAAAAAGGACAGATGATGTGTGATATTTCTCAGAATGACTGACTACATGTCGTTCTTCCTTACCTATCTCTAATTCTCAGGCCCAACTAAATGTCCCTATAGTTCAACTGATACTCCCAGAGTCAGTGCAAACAGTCTGGTAAAGGGTTCAATCCCACAGGAGTATCCCTACTGCAGACATCAGTCTCAAATGATATTCCAGGCCATCTGCACTGCTTTCTGGCTAACTGCAAATTCAGAGGCTCCTATGAGAGTCTTCTCAGGATCAGAAAGCCACTAGAAAAACAGGAAGTGTTTTACATACAATTAGCAATTCATTATAAAAGATAAAATTGAGGAGTTGGAGAGACAATACACTACACTACACTACACTACAGTACAGTACAAGTCTTTCATGTGGCTGACATGGTTAAATTCAATCCCTGCCATTTCATATGGTTCCCCAACCCCAACTGTGTGTGATCCATGAGCTCAGAGCCAGGAAAAGGCATGAGCACAATGTTAGGAGTAAGTCCTGAGCTCACCTAGGTATAACTGCCCCTCCCAAAAGAAAAGCTTAACAATAGCAAATGTAAAAAATTTACAAGGGGGAAGTGTGTGGTCTTCAGAAAGACTTGCCCTCTTCAGCTATGCCAGCCTCGTAGGTAGCACTTAGATGATCAGCATCCTAGATTTTTAAGAGTTCTGAGCCAGGAAATTAAGAAAAATAAACAAATGGATGTATATGCAAATACATACATATTTATATACTGTATCACACATAAGGAAAGTTGACATTATGACAATTACAGCATTCTTTTATCCTTTTTCTTTCATCCCTTCTCTTACTACTACTGTAAAAACACAAATAATAAACTTTATGGGATAATCATAAAATGTATGCCGTACTTTTAAAGAAAATAATTCAAAAATATAAATACACAAGGCACTCTACCCTATTTACTACTGGAAAACAAAAATGATTATATGAAACACAGATTTTTTTAAAAGAAAACACTCCTAATTATGCTTTTGCATATTTAAAAGAAAAGTTAATATAAATTCAAATTGCTCTGTATTGTTTTAGTACCATTATAAAAATTGTCAAGTACTTAGTCACAGAGCATTAAGTGTAGAACTGGAGATCATTTAAAATTGTACACTTTATAAGCTCTGATATTCAGAAAGATAAAATACAGAGGTCCAAGGACATTAGACATAGAATACAAATAATTTCCTTTTTTGGGAAATCCTTTAAAATAAAATTAAAATTTACATTAATGCTATGAGTTTTAGTAAGTATTGACTATGCAATATAAACATTTTCAATATCCATTAATTAAAAAGCCTTTCTTAAACTTTTATGTGTTGTACAGTAAGAACCTAATATAATAAATATAAAAGTAAAGTTTTAAAAAACTTTAAAAAAAAGTAAAGTTTTTTTATTTTCTCAAGGCATTACTAGGGCGGGATGAAAGGCGTACAAGCACATGGGAACTACAACAATCAGAAATTAAGAGATATCACTAATCAATTGCCTCTTTTTTTCTCTGAAACAGCTTTATCAAAGATTTGTCTTCATACTAACCTCCACCTGGATATTTTTCAACTAGATGTGTAGTAGAAAGTGCAATTTACACATCTAGTGTCCTAGGTCAAGCTGCTCTGGACTTGGTAGCTTAAAGAATAACATTTTATTTCTCACAGTTCTAAATGCTGGATGAAATCAAGTTGTTGGCATGGTCAAGGACTAAGGGCTTCCTTCCAGGCTTGTAGAAGGTCACCTTGCCACTATAACAACATATATCCTCACATGGCTAAGAGTCTTAAGGCAGTTCTTCCTATACAAGTGCCAATCCCACTCATGAGTCTCACCTTCCTTCCTTCTCACAAGCTCTTCTTCAAAAGATTAGAGCTTCAGCATATGAATATAAAAAAAACATAAACATTTAGTGCATAAAATTTAGAAAATTAAATCAACTCTTCTGAGTAAGCAGCCACTGCATAGGCCTTTGTAGCAAAAGTGCTATCATAACCCAGTCATGACTACTCTTTTGTTTTGTCTATGGCTACTATCACACTGCAAATCAGAGTGGTAAGCAGTCATAACAAACACCATATGGTGGCAAAGTATATACTATCTTGCTAAAATATAGAAACTGTTCTCCTTAGAACCAAGATCTGCTTCTGAAAGATACATAATGCAGGCTCCATTGTACTAGCCACTCTACTTTTGTAAAAGTTTATGATTGTTCGTTGATCATTTAAAACAGGTTGAAGTTAAATTAAAAATCAAAGAAACTCTGCATTCCTCTGTCCTGCATAATATCTGTATAAAGATGGCAATAGATTCCCTGAATGCCCACAATAGGAAGTTATTTTTTAATGACCTTCTTTACCAGTACGTACATCACCACAGGTAAACCTCCACCTCATTCATCACAGGACAGCACCCAAGAGCTCTCAATACAATAAACCAAGGCACCCCTTTATCAATACAATAACCTAGAGATATGTAAGTGTCTCCCTGACAATGATCTGAAACTCCCAGACTGCCTAAATGCCCTCTCAATGATCCAGATCATAGAAGATGAGATTTAAAAAACAAAAAATACAAAAAAAGCAAAAAAAAAAAAAAAAAACAAACAAAAAAAAACTGGTTCCACTTTCAGAGGCATAGGCAATAAAAGAAGGAAGTAGATTCTGGTCATCGCTAACTTATTCCTAATTTAGAAAATACAATACAGTCCATGGATTTAACTAGCATGTGACTCCACAACAGAAAATAAAGAAGTTGGAAAGTTTCACCCAGGGGCTATCAAATCCAAGTTATAAGCGTATTTCCAGCAGACTGTCATATAGTTAGCTTACTTGAATATAATTCATTCTCTAAAACTACAAGAGTAAAAAAAATTATAAATTTCATTTTCCTAAGCCATTTGATAGTAACTCCAGATGTGCTACTTCTTATGTTAATATATATTTTATTATAAAAAACGTCTCATGAGAGACACTAATTTTCATAAAAGTTCATCTATACTAACTACTACAAGATTGTGTACCAGTTATTAACAGAGAAAATCCCTTCACTAAATAACCACATTTCCAGAAGAAACACAAGTGCTTTGTTTGGTTTTCCCATATGAAATCTGTTCAACTCAGTTTACTGAACAAATGACCTTCTATAGCTCATTCAAATTTAGGGAACAGAGATTCATACAATGTAGGTAAACATGCTTGCCTTCCATATGGCTCTGTTTCAATCCTGGCTCATTCTGGTCTTTGAGTGCCAAGCACAGAACCAGAAGTAGCCCTTGAATTTTACAGGTATTGCCAAAACCTCCCCTTCCAGAATGAATTCAAATCAGGAGTTTGTAGCTTAAAAAATTATATACATAAACTAACTGGAGTGTTTTTCTACTTTTTTTCTTTTTTTGAAGGCTAGTGTTGATGAGGCTGCTGAAGGCTATGTGCTACCAGTTCTGTGCTCAGCAATCACTCAAGGTAGGGTTTGGAGACCAAACGGCTGCCAAGGATTAAGTCAAAGTCTTCTCCCATGCCAGTTTAAATGCACTACTTGTACTATCATGCTCAGGCCTCCTAGAGAAGCACCTTTCTAAACTAAGGAAGGGCAAAGACATGTAAAAAATTGCATCTGTAACCTAACATTTTATAGATGTTTTAAAATTTTAAGCGTCCCCAAATTACGGCTGCTGACCACATATGGTCCAACCAGGACATTAATCTGGTCAGAGGGGTGTTTTTGCCACTGCTGCCTATACGTGCTTAGCAGCCAACTCTTCACTGGCTTACAGTGTGCTTATGTGGGTGTCCAACACACTCTACTCTCCAAACTCCCCTCCTTCTGTCTCTTGACTCCTCCATTCAGTCTCAGACAGGAGTCCTCAAATTACAGCCCACCAAAAGCAAGCCAACAGTTTCAATAGAAGTATTGGTAAGTTTATTGACTTAACTTTATTTGTTCTACTCTATTTTTTTTGTTTGTTTTTGGTTTTGATTTGGGAACCACACCCTTTGACACTCAGGGATTACTCCTGGGATTTGCTCTCAGAAATCGCTCCTGGCTTGGGGGACCATATTTGAGGCCGCTGGGGAATCGAACCACCATCTGTCCCAGGTCAGCTGCATGTAAGGCAAACGCCCTACTGCTGAGCCACCGCTCCGGTTCCTATTTGTTTCTACATTTTAAATATAAACTATAGTATGGCCCTCCAGCGGTTTGAAGGACAGTAAACTGGCCCCCTGTTTAAAAAGTTTTGAGGACCGCTGTTTTAATTCTCTAATAGAAGCATAAATAGCCTTTTTGTCTGACCATTTTCTCTAGAAAATCTTTCTCACTTTCAAATCAGAGGTCATGACACCCTTCTGCACATATTATCTGACCTGTATAAATGTATAAGTTAAATTTTACTGGACTCAGATAAACCTATGCAGCAAACAACAAAGTGAAGTAACTGAAACTGAACATGTAACATTTAAATAACTGAATTATACACCATATTGTCCTTTATAGTAAACATTTGTGATTTCCTATCTAATGACTGTATCAGGAACCCACTCAAGGCAAACTAATTTTTGAGTACATATTTTTTTAGCAGTACCTCTAAAGATATCACTTCTATGGTTGTGTGACTAGCCAATATCTGCCACATCTAAGGAATTGTCACAGCTTCAAAGGAATGAAGAATACTGGAGTATCCACCCTCAACATTTTCTATGCCTACACTTTGACAACCAATATTTTTAAGAAGTGTCTCATAAGTAATTGTAAAGAATAAATAATTTCTTCAGTATCAGGCCCCTGATCAAATGACCTTTGATCTAAAGCACGGACCATTAGCCTACTTTCAAAGTCACACAACTAATAATGATTTTTAATGGTAAGGCCAGTATGTAGATCAGCTCTCAAAAGTTTCATTCCATTGTCCACTATTTGTCATTAAAATTTTTAAACTGAAACTTCAGGGCTAGTAGGGCATTTGCCTTGCATGCAGTTGACCTAAGTTCAATCTTGAACATTCCAAATGGTACTCCCAGGAGTACCAGGAATAACAGGAGCATGGCCAGGTGTGGCCCAAACAAACAACAAAAGAATAAAAAAATAAAATGGAAACTTCTATCTTCATTCTGCTACATAATGTCTACAAATGTACCAACAAGGAAGTTCAAAAACAAACCTCAGAACACATTTTTTGAGTTCCTACATACAAAAAAGTGGATTCAATTTTGGACTTTAGAGTCAGGGTTCCACAGAAGGATAATAATGACCATGTCTAAGAAAAATAGCTGTGTCGGTGTATTATTCTGGAAATAGCCAAGGAAGAAAAGGACTAATCAAAATTACATATGGGTATAAAACTGAAGTACCAAGAAATGAATATTTCCCCAAGGTCACAATGATTGGAACTGAACTTCAGAAGCCAATGACCTTAATCACTATACTGTCAAGTTACCATCTGTCATAAGTAGTCTCTCTTTGAAGGCATTATCAGAATGTCTAATGAACAGCAGACTCAATAAATGGCTAATTATTACTCATATCACCATAGTAATCGAGAAAGACAAGCAAAGAACACAGTTGACTCTTTCAAAGTTTTAACTAATGTTAAATATTTCATAATTCTCCAAATTTAAACAAAAACCTGAGCAGGTCTGATTTTGCTTTTTCAGTGTCCTCATTGTTAGAAACGACAAGTAAAGAAGGACAAATTTTAATTAATATGCTCAAAACAGCCCAGATGCCAGAATAAAAAAAAATTAATAATAAAAGTAAAATGTCTTTAAGGTTATTTTAAAAGGACATGATTTTATCTGGCTTTTTTTTTTCACACACTGATTCTGGTAACAATCACTAATTCCATGCTAGATGAAGTACTTACTAGCAGAATGTAGCCATTAAATATTTATTATATCAATATTCATAAACATGGTAATACACTGCAATCAGTTTCTGTAGTAAAGTCATTTACACAGAGATCAAACCTTTAATACAGAAAAAGAAAGTGACTTTTGCACAGCTTCAAAAAACAACTTCTAAACCAAAATCAGCATGGTTAATTTAGTCTGTCCTTTTCTATATTTGATTTCCTCATGTTCTATACCTATGAAGCAATGTAACCCCCAAGTGAACATGAAATTAAATAAAATAACACCTTTGAAATGCCAGGAAAATAACTACCTCTAGTTAAGCATTAATTAAAAGAAAAGCTTCCTCTCAAGGTCAGCAAGTTTTCATAGCAATAGAAAGGTCTCAGCTATCTTAAGGAAAACAGAAAAATTAGCATTTCAATGGACATTTGTACAAGGCAAACAGTAGACTAGGTAGAGTCTTTAGAGAAACCAATCCTTGTTAGTATTGGGTTGAGACTGATGGCTCAATAGGCTGAGTGCATGCTTTATGAAAGCACTCAATAGGTTGAAAGTCTGAGTTTAGTTCCCAAAGCCAAGTGATCTCCCTAGCCCTATGTTACCTATTAATTCTACTATTGGAATCAAGGTCAATTTTATACCTGGTTTTCAAAAAAATATTTAATTTTCAGATGTAATCTGAAAGAGAAAGATCTGATCTGATCTGTGATCTGATCAGTACAGAACAAAAAGATTGCATCTCTATTGAACACATCTTGTACCTAAATCTAACACTGTAACAGCTTCCTTCTGTATCCACAAGGATCCTGAATTTCAAACATCTTTCTAGCCAAGACACTGCAGCACTTCATTTAAAGCACTCCAGTGTCATAAGAAGAAAGGGTTTCTCTTTACTTTGCCACCTATTTATTGACAAGGATTGTTAACCATCTTCTCAGTTCTAGCCAATAGCCTGTTTGAGGAGTATAAATAGATTTAAGAACCCTTTTCCAGGGGCCAGAGTGATATTATAGAGGATAGGGTGCTTGCCTTCAATACAGCAGACCTGAATTTAATCTACAGCATCCCACACGGTCCTTGTACAGGACCAATTCCTGAGTGCAGAGCCAGGAGTAAGTCTTTTAAACAACCAAGCTATATAGCCTGTGCATGCATATAATCACAAACACATATACCTTTCCTTTTCAAAGTAAACTATTAATTTTTAAGCAAAATTTATTCTCATATTTCCATTCAAATTGACTAAGCTCAATAATTTACTCCTGAATATAAAATTTATTTTTTTGTTTATTTTGGGCCACACCCTGCAGTGTTCAGGGGTTGCTTCTGGTTCTGCACTCAGAAATCACTCCTGCCAGGCTCAGGGAATCATATGGGATGACAAAATCAAAATCGGGTCTGTCCCGGGTCAGCCACATGCAAGACAAACGCTCTATTGCTGTGCTATCATTCTGATCCTGAATATAAAATTTCACTGGTACATTAGTACCAAATTCAACAATCATTTTTCCTAAAAGTATCTATATCATATGAGATAAGTTAATTGTTTACTTATTATTAAGACCTTTAATGAAATTAGGGTTCAATGTTGAATGCTTACTCTTCTTCAGTTTCCATATCAAGCTTATATCAGCAAACTGGATAAGAGCATAAGAGAAATCTAGTACCTTTCACATATATCTTGCCCAGAATTTTTGGAATCTAATCCAGATAATAACCCCCAATTCTAAACATGCTTTTTTAAGGTGTGAAAGAAAAGTTTACACTGAATTAACCTATCTTTCTCTGGCTTCAGAGTTTTGTGGATTTATATTTATATATCCCACTTCTTTAAGAACTTATTTCATTATACCCTAAAACAGATAATAAAACAAGGCTTACAACAGTCCCATATGTATTGGAAGCTCAGAAAAATAATTATTATCATCCAATAAAACTGGCCTTTATTTTTAAATATACAACAGTCCCAAGACCATTCTAGATAGACAATGAGGCAACATGACATTAGAACACACAGGAAGAAAATCTTAGCACAACTGCAATTATGCAGGAAAAATAGGCACCTTGACAGAATTATCAAGCTTCAAATTTCATATCAAATTTTTGCCTTAGCTTCAGTTTTGTAAGATAAAAATTTTAGACCTGTCTTGTAAGCCCAACAACTGTGAAAGAAGCATATGAAATTTCAGACAGGCAACTGAACAGTGAAAAAGAACATATTTACATTGTGTGCATCAGTCAGAAATGAAAATAGCTGTATTCTCAATGAAGAGTGATTCATGGTGACAGCAACTGTAATCTCTCTCAAGCAACAGCTCAAATCAAGAGTTCAGTTCTTTTTCACTTTAACTGATCTGAAGGCAGTCAAGCTCTTGCTCACATCCTTTAGGTGATAATTTCCAATATGTGGAGAATTTACAGATGGCATTCAGGACTCACTCTCTATCTCTTCTTTCAGGGGTCCCCTCACTTTATGGCTAGGGTAGTTATCTAGAATTCTGCCGTCCAGTATATCTAGGCAGAAAAACAGATTTTTATTTTACAGATTTTCTATTAGGACTCATTTTATTGATGCATGGCTCTGAAGCAATACCTGTCTGTGCTCAGGGCTTACCCTTGGTTAACCCTGACTTACTCCTGGGTTTATACTCAGGATCACACTTAGCTAGGATCAGGGAATCAGGCAGTGCTGAGAATTGTACCACAATTTGCTACTAGCAGAGGAAGCATTTTATCCACTCTATAATCTCTCCAGCAACTCTATTAGGGCTCTAGCCAGAATTAAACAAAATAGGACCCCCCCCCCAAAAAAAATCTGGTACTCTAACTGCAAACTCAAAATCTGCCTGACCCTCTGCATTTTAACTCTTTTTTTCCCAGAATCTCCCTATTTTCAATTCACTCTCAAGACCAGGTGTCTCAAACTCATGGCCCGAGGGCCTTCTGGACAACATTTTGTGGTCTGCGGCCAGCCTTCAAATATCGCAGTATTCGCGATTATACACTTACCGAATAATCGCAATAAAAATCGCATTAGTAAGTAAAAATTGCATTAGACATTCGCATACTCCGAGCAGTTCCGTTTGGGTATACAAATGTTTAATGCAATTTTTGCGATTTTTTTCTTACTAATGCGATTTTTATTGCGAATATTTGATGAGCGAATAATCGAAAATACTTTGTGCCTAGCACAGAAGTCATTTCTGCTGCTCCTGCCTGCTGTCCCTTGCATTATCGGAGGCCTAAGGGACAGAAGGGAAAGAAGTTTATTACAGAAATAGATTTTGTCATACCTTCATCATGACTTCATCAAAGCCTGCAGTGAAGAGAAAGACTGATGACGAACACAGATAATTTCAGGAAAAGTGGGAGACGCAGTATTTCTTTGTTGAGCACAGGGGCATTCCCACATGTCTTATTTGCTCAGAGAAAGTTGCAGTGCACAAGGAATACAACTTGAAACGCCATTATTCAACTAAACATGCTGAGGAATGTGCAAAATATCAAGGAAATGAGAGAGCCAAGCGGTTTGCCAGTCTTAAAGCATGTCTAATGAGGCAACAAGATTTCTTCAAGAAAGCAACCAAAGAGAATGTTGCATCAGTCGAAGCTAGTTACATGGTTAGTGAGATGATTGCTAAGGCAGGGAAACCATTCACAGAAGGAGAGTTTGTTAAAAAAAAATGCATGTTACAGGCTGCAAGTATTATCTGTGTAGAAAAGAAAGGTCAGTTTAGCAAAATCAGCCTTTCTGCCCACACTGTGGTAGAGCGCATTTCTGACATGTCAAGTGACATTTATCATCACTGTGTGAGAAAGCCAAATGTTTTGATGCATACTCAGTTGCTCTTGACGAGGGCACAGATAGAACAGACACTGCATAGCTCACAATTTCTGTCTGTGGTGTTGAATTTTGAATTGACAGAGGAACTGCTCACAATAATTCCAATGTATGGCCAGACCACCACTAATGAGATATTTCGGCATCTGTGTGATGCCATTGAGAATGCAGGTTTGCCATGGAGAGGTTTGTTTGGAATAATAACTGATGGAGTGCCATTGATGACAGGGAGGAAAAATGAATTTGGTGGCACTTGTTCAAAAACAAAGAAGAGGAGAGTGTAGAGAAGGCCATTGTTCTTCACGCATTATCCATAGCAGCCCTTTGCAGTAAATGCCTGCCGTGTGACCAATATGATGTCTGCTGTGAAATGCATCAACCAAATCAAATCCAGGGGCTTCAAGCACAGGAGCTTCCATGCTTTTTTAGAGGAAATGGAGTCAGAATATGGAGATGTGCTCTATTTCACCAAGGTACGTTGGCTCAGCAGGGGAAAATGTCCTGAAAAGATTTTTTTAAGTTGAGAGAAGAAGTGAAAGCCTTCATGAAGAAGGATGGGAATGCTGTTTCTGAGTTAAGTGATCAAAAATGGCTCATGGACTTAGCTTTTCTTGTTGACATCACACATAAGCTGAATGGACTAAACAAGAAGTTACAAAGTCCGGGGTAGCTTATCAGTGCTGTCTATGACAACGTGAGAGCATTCTCCACAAAACTTGTGTTGTGGAAATCCCAGCTCTCTCAGACAAACCTTTGCCATTTCCCGCATGCAAGGAACTTGTGGGTGCAGGCATACCATTCAGTGGTGGAGAAATATGTAGATGCTATTTTTAAGCTAGAGAAGGAATTTGATCACAGATTTGCAGACTTCAAAAAGCACAGAGCCACTTTCCAAATTTTGTGTGGACCCCTTTCCTTTGATGTGCAAGATGCCCCTCCTGTGCTTCAAATGGAGCTCACTGACCTGCAATGCAACTCTGATCTCAAAGCCAAATTCAGGGAGATTAGTGGAAAAGAAGACATGCATGGGCAATTTTTGAGAGAATTGCCCCCAGCTTCCCTGAGCCTTCCCAAATGTTCAAGCACACCATGTGCCTTTTTGGGAGCACATATTTGTGTGAAAAGTGATTCTCCACATTGAACTTCTATAAGTCAAAGTACAGTTCTAGACTTAATGATGATCATCTTCAAGCCATACTGAGGGTCTCAACTACTTCCTCTCTAAGCCAAATGTGGGCTCAGATTTGTGAAAAAAAAAAAAAAAAAAAGCACTGTCAAGTCTCTGGCAGCAAGGAATAGGCAAAAGATGCCATGTTCAGAAGAAACTGCTCATGATCTTCACTCAATGTTCTATTCATGTTCAGAAGAAATAATTAAAACTGTTAATAATGACGTTTGAGGACTTTTTTTTTTTTTGAGAAATCCCTTATGTGGCCCTGCCTCACCCAGACTTTGCCTCCTGCGGCCCCCAGGTAAACTGAGTTTGAGATCCCTGCTCTAGACCCTTCAAATGATTGCTTTTGGTATCTTGTCCAGATTATTGGCTTTCAAGAGGGATTAGAGTAGTTATGCATTTTTCCTCTCAATAGCCAGGGCAGTACTAATTCATTAGCAGAAATGGTACTTTGAAACTTCATATCGTTTAAGGAGAAAGAGTTGTCACATCAAGAAATAGTCACCTTAAAAAAAACAAATATCAAAGTTTATGACAAAGACTGATCAAGGAATAAGATCAAAGTTTGTTCTCTGACGTTAGCTCGAGTCATTTGCAATACACAGGATGTAAGATACAGAAAAGTCCAGTAACAAGAAAGAACTTTATCCAAATAGGTTAGAAAATTGTAATCTAAGGCAGAACACACACAGCCAGCTGATAATAAAACTTTCTCAGGAGGTGGTAAAGTCAGATTATAGAAGACTATATGTATACTGCAACAGGCAAAAGCGGCAAAAAAAAAAAAAAAAAAAAAAACAAAGCCTGCTAATTCTGATTGGGCAAGAAAAGGCTGCTAGACGCAGTAGGTGAATCAAATAACAAGGCCTTACAACTCACCAAAAACAGTACCTAAACTGACTGTTAATTTTTGCCACAGTAAGTAAGCAGGATTAATTACATTTTAAAAGTCATAACCCAGACACAAAGAAAAGGGTTATAGAACTTGAGAAAAATGAGATGGGGCAGATTCATCAACAACATCATTATTAATACTGAGCATCTTCAGTATGCCCAGATGATACTTAGAGTAATTCAAATTTAAGTGAAATTAAAAGGGATATCAGAATAAAATAAAAATTGTCTTGAATCTTAATAAGCCTGCACTCCAAAAATTTCTCTAATTAGATTCAGGAATCTTATTCCTTTTGAAACCAACTAAGAGAAAACACTTATCCAGAAGATCTCAATGAAAAATTAATAATCACTTGGTTCCACTTTATCATGCACAGACCTCAATAGTAGGTTATTAAAGACTAAACTACAGTCTATCTAGAATAAATTATAGTTGTGAGTCAGCCACAAGTGAGGACGTTTTAATCAATATGCTATAAGGGTAATTTATTGACTTACACAAACTATCAAAATACTTACTATCAAAATGAGTGAAGTCTGGTCCATGAAATTGTTAAGGGTTTCCATAACTATTCTACTAATTAACAAAGGGAAAAAATAATCAAGCAAACCTGCCCTCTAACCTGATCTTCATGCTCAAGTTAACCACTCTTTAGGTCATAATGGGGTTTGAGAATTTAGCTATCATCTGGGTCTTTATTTCTTTTTTATCCAGAGAGACTTGCTTCTGTTAAATACAGTAACAGATGAGAAGTCTTTGTGCCCACATTTCTGGCCTTTATAGCTTCACTCTGTATGCTGTGAAGACCTGCTGCTAAGCATTGTTTAGCAGAGGAATTAGAGAGAGCCTTTTACCTAAAATGAGCAATATGATTGCAAATCAGCAAAATGCATGAGTATAAGCCTTTAGGAGGCACTTTCACATAATTACATATTAAAAATAGCCATGATGTGGACAAATAGATAATAAGGTTAAGATGTTAGACCTCTGTGTGGATTCTGGTACCACAAGACATCCAGGGTTTCATCAGGTATTGTTCAAGATCCCCCACTCTCACATTACTAGAAGTAACCCAGAAAAACCCCAAAGATACCTCCAGAGTGGCTCTAGTGAACCTTAGCACTATAGGGACTAAACAGTAAATACTGCTGCCTCCTCAGGTTCAAGTACTCAACCACTGACCAAGTTAACTAGGTATAGCCAGGATTGGCCCTCAGACCTCCCAAGCACTATTTAGGAGGCCAATCAAAAATAAAAGTTTAATAAATAGGTGTGACATATGAAATTTTTTCAGTATTGTATGTGAAATTTCAATATTAAATTTTTAATAAAATTTTGAAGCCTCAGTGACTTCAATTCAAAATCTGGACTGGCATTTTAAAAAACTGGATCTTTCTGCGTTTCCGTTCCTATCTGTAATACAAGAAGCATGGTAGAAAATAAGAAAGTTTATTCATGACAAACTGGTTGTGTCAAGGGAGGAAATATAGGTACATATATGTACCATATGTATTTATACATATAAATATACATATACAGTTGACACTTGGTAAGCCCTTCTAGGGTTTGATCTGGACTTTCAAAGCTCAGAAAATGCCCTCTGCATCACTTCCAAGCTAAATCACATCAACACATGTCCAGTTTGTAGTGACATTTGACATTTCACCTTTTTGGGTGACAATATGCAGCTGTTTCAAACTGCCTAATGCAAATGCAACCTTTCTGCCTTGGCTAGGTGCTCTACTAATCAAAAAAGCTCTCATACTCTGCATAAGAGGATTTGTTCAAAAAAGTAAAGCAGCAAGTAGATGCCTAAATAAAGATTAGGGTCACAATCATCAGTCTTATTCGAAGAGGAAGCCAATAAAGGAAGGTACAATTGGAAAACTTTTCTAGAAAGGCACAAGAATAGTAGGAACAATGTAGACTTCAGAGGTCTGGCAGATTAATGACTTAGAAGAGATCCTAGCTCAGCCACTTGAGAGCATTATGACTATAGTATACTCTGTTAAGTGACTTCCCATTGTCTTTTCTAAAGCATTCCCCAGTCGGTAAATGACACAAATTACTACTTTATTAAAAAAACATGTTTCAGCAAAGAGCTTAAGACAGACCTTCCCTAGAGATAAGGGAAAAGAAATCTGATGGAAAAGTTATGGGAAGAAATTCCTCCTCATAAGAGAGTAACAAAGTAATGATCTATATCCTTTCTCATAGTATTGTTTCTCCCCCCAAATAACAGTATTTTCCCCCAACCCAGAGTAAAGAGACAAGTAAATATGTAAGATTCCTGGATTTTTAGTATCAGACATGAGAGACTGAATTATTAAATAGGACACAAATTGGGATGTATTCTCTGTTGTGTGGTATAATAAATTCTTTTATTCCATTGTCTTATTTGGATCAGTTTTTCACCATTAGCTGCAATGGAAGCCTCAAGCATGCTCCAATACCAGGATATTGTAGAGACACAGGGTCTGGAAGCAAACGCAGTTGCAGAAAATGATTCTGCTTCACACACTGAAGGGGATGAAACGGGTTCAGAAATGTTAAGACTCATGCCTTCCGCTCCTAAGAAGCAGATAACTCAGTGAAGAAAGGCCAGAAAACACAGAGCATTTTCCTGAGATCCAGAAGTTTTATTAGGAAGAATCCAGACCGTTTCCTGGGGTAGATAATAGGGAGGGACCTGGTTAATCCAATGATTAGCCAAAAAGTATTCAAACCTAACAAGACTTCAGACTTTATATATTTTAGTTTTCTTATCTATAAATTAAGCTGGAAATGCTGATCTTGGGCAAACTCAGATGTTTAATCCATTGACACCAACATTGCAATTTGTGTTAAGCCACTTTCAAGTGTGTGTCAGTAGTGCTATACATTGACATCAATGGGCTAGGGGAGAAAAAAATCTATCTGAAAAGCCAAGGGCTAACTCTGGTATCTATCTGGCATCTAGTAAATGGTCTTTAATCTTCCTAAATACACTCAAAATAGTTCTATGAAGATATATTTAAATAATAAAACAATTCATAAAAGTAGCCTCAAACTTTTTTCCTATGTGAACAAACACACAAGGGGATTTCTGGTTAACAATCAGTGACTGAGATTTTTTGTTTAAATGCTGATTCCCAGACTAGCCACATAGCTTATCTCAGGACCAGGAAACACATTTTTGTGTTTGTTTTCAGTTTGGGGACTACCCCCGGCTGTACTCAGGGGTTACTCCTGGCTTTGGGCTCAAGAATCATCCCTGTCAGGCTCAGGGGACCATATGGGATGCCAAGGATCAAACCCAGGTACAGCCTCTTGCAAGGCAAATGCCCTACCCATTGTGCTGTCATTCAAGTCCCAGGAATCACTTATTCTTGGGGGGTGGGGGGGTGGGGAGGGCCACACCTGGTGACTCTCAGGGGTTATGCACTCAGAAATTGCTGCTGACTTGGGAGACCATATGGGAAGCTGGGGCTCAAACTGCAGTCTGTCCTAAGCTACAGCGGCAAGGCAGAAGCCTTACCACTTTTGCCACCATTCCGGCCCCCGGAATCGCATTTTACCAATATCCCAGATGTTTCTTACCCACCTTCCCAATCTTTCCACTGGACTCTACAAATAGCTCCTGAATACTAGCTCACTGATTTACTCTTCTTATTTAAGTCCAACTCTCCATCTAACAGCCAAATTTTCTGAAAAATAAAAACTAAACATATGGGTTCTTTGCTGAAAACCATCCCTTGGCAAAATTCAATTAAAAATGCTTAGCTGAACAACACAGCATGAATAACTTTCACACCCTCCCCTACACACACAAACACACAAAACCTAATTATTTATAACACACTAAAACTCTGAAATACATCAGTCAGTAGAAGAATTGAAGGTAATGAGAAGTTTCATTTAATAAACCTAGTTCACTTACATGGCATTTATTTGAATTTACAAGGTCATTTCCAATGCCTTGTGAGCCGCTGCAAGTTAGGAAACAAAAAAACATCATGCAAGCAGCTTAGCTTTATATTTGCACATTTGATGTAAGTGTGCTCATGTTTTGCTAGTTCATAATACTAAATATCTTGTGTATCGCTTGCATTGTTTGCAATGATTTTTCTTGCATACTTGATGATTTTCTTGAATGAAGATACATCAAACTTCATTTACATAAACACAATATTATATAAATATCTGCGCAGTAGACTATTACATATGTTATCTTGAAAAGCTACAAAAATATTCAGGAATATGGGCCAATGGATGTGTTAGCAGGTATAAAGAAACTGTATATTTTAGAGTAGCAACTGACTTTAAATCCTGGGAAAATAAGCCATTTAACATAAAATGATAGATTTACTGTTCGATGAAAACTTGGTATTAAATATGAGGTAAATTCTGTGTACCAAAAAATGCCCTTTTGAATGAAAAGTAACCCATATTTTTAAGTCACATAAATTTAGATTTTTGTCCAAGGATACTATCAAGTATAATTTTCTTCTAAAACAGAGTAAGCTAATAAAATGGAACCTTTAAACAGTTTACTTTTGTAGTAAAAAAAACAGTACACTTCAAAACCCATAAGAATTTGTTTCTGATCTCCTAAACTGAAGCAATTTTTCTAGTATTGATACTGGCCAGAATACTAGAAAACATTCTCATAAAATTGCATTGTCAGTTTCCTTATATTTAGAAGACCAGAGTTTTGTGAGGAATAAGCCATTAATCTATCAAAGGTTATTTATAATAGGATATGCACTTAATATGCAACAAACTACCAACAAATAGTAGTCACATTATTGTTATTTATTAAAATAAGTTATTGCTATTTAATAGGGTTTTAATTTGCACAAAGTGCATTCTGACACCATATGTCTCAATAAATTATTTTGATTATTAACACAGAAACTTATGTCAGGAAAATTCATACCACATTAGTAATAGTGAAACATAGAAATAGCACAAAAGCCCTCTGATAAGCAAACAACAAAATAAATTCCGGACTTCTATTTAAGTGCAGCCCTCGGGCTTCAAATTCTTTGGCATCAGAAATAATATTTACAAATGTTTCTAATGCACCAGGTTGTATACACCTAATTTAATGTCAAGTGGAAAGAAAACAAAATTACCTCATTACCATGATCCTAATTTTTGTTTAAAAGATGATACAGAAACATAATATACATGTGTACAAAATAATGAATAGGTAAATGATAATTCACACAGGCTCTCTCTAGAGCACAGATGAAGAGATATTTTGAGCATTTGTATGTTTTTTGATAAATTCCCTTTTTGTGTTAGTGAAATTTTCCTTATTCAGAAATAAAATTAGAAAAGACATCTTACCAATTTAGATATAACATACATAATATCTGATATTCAAAGGTTATCTTTGACTAGTTTTTATATCAGTCATTTTCTGTCAATACTTGATAACTTCAGGGTATTTTATTTAAACATCAAAATAGATTTTAGTAAAACTGATATTTCAATATAAAATAAAAATACTACCTGTCATGGACAAGCTATTCTGAAAATGTTTAATACAAAATTTGACAAGAAATAACAATTGTTAAAAACCAAAATCAGGGGCCAGAGTGGTGGCACAGTGGTAAGGAGTTTACCTTGCAAGTGGCTGACCTAGGATGGACCATGGTTTGATCCCCTGTGTCCCCATATGTTCCCTAAGCCAGGAGGCGATTTCTGAGTACATAGCAGGGTATGACCCAAAAATAAAAAAAAAATATCTAGAATAATTTGACATACATAGACAAATAATAAAAGTCAAAGTTTTCTAATTATTAAAATTATTTCCTGAGTAATTTTTATGTTCAGACAAAAGACTCACTAAAAAAGGAGGTACAATAATAGGGGAATACATGTTATAAGAAATACACTTTGGGCAAAATCTCAGACATAAAAGTTAGATGGAAAGCAAAAGCATTTCCCAAAAGATCAAAATTAGTGTAGAATTTTAATGTATGAATGACCAAGTTCAATGTCTAAAGGATCTCACATCCTCATGAATTAGTGTGAATAGAATAGGAGTCCACATTTGCATGAAGGAGAAAACAGAATCTGGCATGTTGTGGGTTAGGAGTTGAATGTGATTGTGTATTTATACAATGTGGTTCAAAATTCCTACCCAAAAACTTACTTCTATTGATTCAGAGAGAGTACCTCGAATAGCATTCTTCATTTCCAAACTTATCAGTTGTTTATAGATTTATCACATAAATAATTTAGCTGACTATTGAAAGAGAATATAATGTAGGGACCTGAGAGGGGGTAGAGTGGCTATTTTGCATGTTGCTGACCTAGTTTCAATCCTCAACACCACATCTGGTTCCCTGAGCCCACTAATGATCCTTGAGTATAGTGCCAAGAATAACTTTGAGCACCACCATGTGTGACCCCAAAATAGAAACAAAGCCACAAACGAAAAGGTACATAACAAATAATCCAATATTACAGCACTGTTGTAAGAAAATGATACATAAAATGTATCTGTTCAACTTGTTAAAAAAAAAAAAGTACCACAGCTTCTAAGCCTGTCTGCCTGTGCTTCTGAATCCCCGAAGGTCTCAGAGACCTAGGGAGCACACCCCAAAAATACTGCATTTTGAAGCTGCTGAGTAAGTACATTCTGGCTGCGGGGGTTGCTGTCCAATAAGCTAAGATCTCTGGCCTATGGAGGCTCCGCCCTGCTGTGCCTTTGTTCACTCTGAGGACTTCAAGGGAAACTTCTCCTATGCCTGTCTGCCTGTGCTTCTGAATCCCTGAAGGTTTCCTCAGAGGCCTAGGGAGCACACCCCCAAAACACTGCATTTGAAGCTGCTGAGTAAGTACTTCTGGCTGCAGGGGTCACTGTCCAATAAGCTGAGGTCTCTGGCATATGGAGGCGCCACCTGCTGTGCCTTTGTTCACTCTAAGGACTGTCAAAAAGAGGCAGCAGAAGAGTTCCCTTCTCGGCCGCGCACTCTTTCTAACCAATGAACCCCCACCACAACACGCAGGAAAAACCACACTACAAGTGTGACAATGGGGAAACCTCGCAAGCAAACACCATCCACAGAGAATGAAGATGAAAGCTCGGATGACCTAATAAATTCCAACCACCTGATTAGCCTTTCAGATAAGGAGTTTAGAACAGAAATATAGAATATGTTCGTAGAACTCAAAAAAAAAAAAAAAAAAAAAGCATAGATCGATCTGAAGAGAACACAAAGACAGAAATCAGAAAACCTCCAACTGAAATAATAGATCTGAAAAACACGGTTGCTCAATTGAAAACCTCCAAACCTGGCAAACAGGGTATCAGCAGCTGAGGAGAGAATCGAAGTGCTGAAAGATGAGATGCAGAAAAACTCAACACAACAGAAGAAATTAGAAAGAACCTTAAGACAAATGAACAGACAATAG
Source organism: Suncus etruscus (assembly GCF_024139225.1). Lineage (NCBI taxonomy): Eukaryota > Metazoa > Chordata > Mammalia > Eulipotyphla > Soricidae > Suncus > Suncus etruscus. The sequence continues at coordinate 106,008,402 of NC_064854.1, read as the reverse complement.
AAAAAGTACTCAAGGCATGGAACAGATGAAAATAGAGTCTTTGATAAACTCAACAGAAACAACATAAAATCATTGGAGTCCCCAAAAAACCAGGAAGGAGATCTCCAGGAAGAATCAACTGTCAAAGACATCATCAAAGAGATACTCCCAGAGTTAAAGACTACATGCAATCAAATCCTGCATGCCGAAGAGTACCAGCTAAAAGAGACCCAAAGAAACCACCCAAGACATATCCTTGTTACAATGACAAATCCCATAGATAGAGATATGAATACTGAAAGCAGCAAGATCAAAAAGGGAAATTACATTCAAAGGAGGATCCCCTAAGACTTACAGCAGACATGTCACAAGAAACTCTCAAGGCCAGAAGACAGTGGTGGGATATTGTGACAAGACTGAATGAAATGGATGCCGCACCGAGAATACTGCACCAAGCCCTACTCACGTTCAGGTTTGAAGGAGAATACACAGCTTCATGGATAAACAAACAGTTCAGAAACTTCACAGATGGTAAATCAACCTTAAAGGAAAAACTGACAGGTCTACTCTAAGACAAGAGAGACCAACAAACACAGCAAACTTATCTACAAAGATGACAATTAAAACCCTATGACAATCATCTCCCTCAATGTCAATGGAATAAATTCACCAATTAAAAGACACAAGTGGCAAAATGGGTCAAAAAGATGAATACAACCTTCTGCTGCCTACAAGAAACACATCTGAATAGTCAGAACAAATAGACTCAAAATCAAAGGCTGGAGGAAAATCATCCAAGCAAACAACATCCTCAAAAAAGCTGGGAGTGGTCATATTAATATCTGATGACACCAAATTTATACTCAGAAAAAGTGGTATGGGTACAAAGATGGACACTATGTACTAATCAAGGGATATGTGCAACAGGAAGAAATCAGACTATTATTCAGCATATATGCACCCAATGAGAGACCAGTATAGTATCTAATACAATTACTGAAAAATGTGAAAGAAGAATCAATATAAACACAATCATTGTAGAGACCTCAATATGGCCCTATCAACATTTGACAGGTCAACCAGACTGAAACCCAACAAAAACATACTAGCCCTGAAAAGAGTTATGGAAGAAAGAGGACTAGTAGATATATACAGGACACTCCCATCCCAAACAACCTGGATACACATTCTTTTCCAATGTACATGGGTCATTCTCCAGAATAGACTACATGCTGACACAAAAATCATACCTCCATAAGATCAAGAGGATAGAAAACTTGCAGGCAACCTTTGCTGACCACATGACTCTGAAAATTAGATGTGAACTACAAAGCCACACAGAAGAAAAACTTTAACAATTGGAAATTAAACACACCCTGCTACTGAACAACCAGTGGGTCCGAGATGAAATCAAAAAGGAAATCAAAACTTTCCTGGAAAGAAATGATAATGAAGAAATTCACTGCCAGAATCTATGGGCACAGCAAAAGCAGTCCTGACAGGAAAATTTATAGCTCTACAAGCACACATCAGGAAGGAAGAAGGAGCATACCTGAATAACTTAATGACTTAGCTAAAAAAATTAAAAAATGACCAACAAAAGGAACCAAAAATAGGGAGACAGAAGGAAATAACAAGCTGAAATCAGAAATCAAATGAAGTTGAAAAACCAATAAAGAATCCAAAGATCAACAAAATCAGAAGCTGGTTCTTTGAAAACATAAGCAAGATTGTTAGACCATGGGCAAAATTCACAAAGAAAGAGAGAGAAAAATCTGATAACCCATATTAGAAATGAAAAGGGGGAGATCACGACAGAAATTGCAGAGATCCAAAGGGTAATCAGAGACTACTTTGAGGAAACTTTATGCTTACTAAACATGAGAACATAGAAGAAATGGAAAAATTCTTGGACACTTATAACCTTCCAACCATTTAAGTAAGGAGGATGTAGCATATCTAAACACACCCATCACCTACTGAGGAAATTGAAATGTAATCAAACATCTGCCAAAAAGAAAATTCCAGGCCCAGATGGTTTTTTTCCTAATAAACTTTTTCAAATCTTTCAAAAGGAGCTACTACCAATCCTAGCCAAGCTCTTCCATATAATTGAAAAAAACTGGACATTCTGAACAGCTTTTATGAAGCCAATATCACCTTAGTACCAAAACCAGACAGAGATGCTGCCAAAAAAGAAAATTACAGACCAATATCCCTGATGAATGCAGATGCAAAGATCTTCAACAAAATCTTGGCAAATAGGATCCAATGCATCATCAAGAAGATCATACATTATGACCAAGTAGGTTTCATCCCAGGAATGCAAGGATGGGTTAACATCCATAAATCTATCAACATCATACACAACATCAACAACAAGTAAAATAAAAATCACATGATCATATCAATAGATGCAGAGAAAGCATTTGATAAGGTCCAACACCCATTCTTAATCAAAACTCTCAGCAAGAATGGAAGGAACATTTCTCATTCTACTTGAAGCCATCTACCACAAGCCAATGGCAAATAATATCCTCAATGGAGAAAAACTAAAAGCCTTTCCTCTAAATTCTGGTACAAGACAAGGCTGTCGGCACTCACCACTCCTCAATCAAACATAGTATTGAAAGTTCTTGCTATAGCGATTTCGGCAAAAAAAAAAAAAGATATCAAGGAATCAGATAGAAAAGGAAGAAGTCAAGCTCTCATTGTTTTGCAGATGACATGATACTCTACTTAGAAAACCCTAAAGACTCTACACAAAGCTGCTGTTAGAAACAATAGATTCATATAGCAAAGTGGCAGACTACAAAATCAACCTACAGAAATCAATGGCCTTTTTATACACCAATAATGATAGGGAAGAGGTGGACGTCAAGAAGGCAATTCCATTCACATTAACTGCCACACAAGCTCAAATATCTTGGAGTCCAACTTGACCAAAGACATGAAGGAACTATACAAAAAAATACTATAAGGCCCTGCTCCAAGAAATAAGAGAGGAGACACAGAAATGGAAACACATTCCCTGCTCATGGATTGGCAGGATTAACATAATCAAAATTGCAATACTCCCCAAAGCATTATACAGATTTAATGTGATCCCTTAAAATACCCATAACATTCTTCAAAGAAGTAGATCAAACCACTTATGAAATTCATCTGGAACAATAAACACCCTCGAATAGCAAAAAGCACTCCTAGGGAAAAGGAAAATGGGAGGCATTACTTTCCCCAACTTTAAACATTACTACAAAGCAACAGTTATCAAAACAGCATGGTATTGGAATAAAGACCTGACCCTCAGATCAGTGGGAACAGGCTTCAGTTCTCAGAGAAGTTTCCCCAGACATTACAAACTTACCTAATTTTTGACAAAGGAGCAAGAAATCCTAAGTGAGCAGCAGGGAAATTTCTTCAAAAGTGGTGCTGCCAGAACTGGGCAGCCACTTGCAAAAAAGTAAACATAGACCCCCAGTTAAATAATGTACGAAAGTAAAATCCAAATGGATTAAATACCTAGATATCAGAGACCGGTATACCATAAGGTATATAGAAACAACACATCGGTAAAGCACTCCATGACATTGAGACTAAAGGAATCTTCAAGGAGGAAACTGCACTTTCAAACAAGTGGAAGCAGAGATCAAACAGATGGGAATACATTAAACTGAGAAGCTTCTACACCTCAAAAGAAATAGTGCCCAGGATACAAGGTCACCCACTGAGTGGGAGAATACTATTCACCCAAAACCCTTCAGATAAGGACTAATATCCAAAATATACAGGGCACTTGACAGAACTTTACAAGAAAAAAAACATCTAATCCATCAAAAAATGGGGAGAAGAAATGAACAGACACTTTGATAAAAAAGAAATACAAATGGCAAAAAGGCACATGAAAAAATGCTCCTCGTCACTAATCATCACGGAGATGCAAATCAAAACAATGAAGAGATACCACCTCACACCCACAGAGATAGGCCTATATCACAAAGAATGAGAACAATCAGTGCTGGCGCGGATGTGGATAGAAAGGAACTCTTATCCACTGCTGGTGGGAATACCGTCTAGTACAGCCTCTATGAAAATGATATGGAGATTCCTCCAAAATCTGGAAATTGAGCTCCCATTTGACCCATCTATTCCACTACTAGGGATATACCCTAAGAACACAAGAATACAAAACAAAAACCCCTTCCTCACACCTATATTTATTGCAGCACTATTCACAATAGCCAGGCTCTATAAACAACCAAGATGCCCTTCAACAGACAAATGGCTAAAGAAACTGTGGTACATATACGCAATGGAATATTATGCAGCCGTCAGGAGAGATGAAGTCCTGAATTTTTCCTATACATGGATGTACATGGAATCTATCATGCTGAGTGAAATAAGTCAGAGGGAGGGAGAGAGAGAGAGAGAGGCAGAATAGTCTTACTCATCTATGGGTTTTAAGAAAAATAAGTCATTTTTGTAACAATCCTCAGAGACAATGAGAGGAGGGCTGGTACACCAGCTCCCTTCATGAAGCTCACCACAAAGAGTGGTGAGTACAGCTATAGAAATAACTACACAGAGAACTACCATAATCATGTGAATAAATGAGGGAACTGAAAAGCCTGTCTGGAGTACAGGTGGTGGGGTGGGATGGAGGAGATTTGGGACATTGGTGGTAAAAATGTTGCACTGGTGAAGGGGGTGTTATTTACATGACTGAAACCTAATCACAATCATTTATGTAATCAACATGTTCAAACAAAGAAAAAAAAGTTTGAATAAACAGCGGCGGAAAGATAGCCTAGAGTTAAAGCATTTGCCTTGCATGCAGAAGGTCAGTGGTTCATATCCCAGTATCCCATATGGTCCCCTGAGCCTGCCAGAAGCGATTTCTGAGCATAGAGCCATGAGTGACCCCTGAGCGCTGCCAGGTATGATCTCCCAAAAAAAGTTTAAAAAAAAATAAAGTACCATAATGTATTATGATTGTCACTATAAATAAAAGTTGTCCTTAAGCCATACCCATTACAGTTTGGGTTGGGGATAGGAGGAAGATTTGGGAGCCAAAGCTGGACTACTCCTGTATCATGCATCACACTTTGAGATATTCATGTGTTATCAGGATACATCCAACCAAGGTGTTAGAAAGCAAAGTTAGCATGTTAACTTCTGTACTATCACCCTGTATCTATCACAATTTCCTGAATAAGCACTTACTCTAGGTTCGATATAATTTTATTTTTATAAATCTTGAGAGCTCTGTTTTTTACACTTCTTTAGCTTAAACATCAGAAAAATAAATACTTAGAGTATTTAAGCAACCTTGAAGTGCATAAGAGTAAAATGATCATGACCAGGATTAGAATTCAAGAGTCTATCTCAAGAACATATTTTTGAAATAATTTTAGGGGCTTGTGGATACCAGAATTTCTTTGCCTTTCTAGTGTTCCTTGTTCCTTAACTAAATTTAATAAAGTATAATTTATCAAACTGCAAGATTCTTAATAAGTCCAGTATGATGATTTCATACATGCATTCATTCCTCCTTTTGGGAATGCTATATATTTTATTTTTCTTATAACTAAAGGATTATACCTTTTGCTAATATTTATGCTGAGTTATATCCCTAAATCTTCAAACTATGCCCTATGTTTTTAATCCACAAAACGTCATGATCAGTATTTTATTTCTATAGTTAAATGAAAGCACTTTTTATAATATCACTTTTATTCTGAATCATAGTTGTATTCCAGTATGCAAGAAAAGAAATAGAAGTTAGATTTCTGTTCTTGGTAACCACAAATGATCTTTCATTGGTCAAATAAAATGGAGCTGGCTTTTGCTTTAGGACTGGATCATTTCCAAACTTTTCTAAATCCTAAAATTCTATAAACCACCACTGAAGTAAAATTATAATCTATATGTGGGATTCTTTAGAGTCAAAGAAAAGTTGAGCTTTTATGAATTTTTTTCCTAAGGGAACCACAGAAAGAAATCTGAGAGAAACAAATCCATTATCCTCAACCACTAGAACTCATTTCAGCAATTTTTATTTGATCAACATGCTATAAATGTTATCAAAACTGTGACCAATGTGTATATATTTTCCAGGTTCCTATGGTCCATTTTTAAATGGTAGGAAGAAAGCTAACAAACAAAAAATATCTAAACTGCTGTTCTCAAAGTACAAAGTTTCAAAAGTAATATCTTTTATAATGCAGATAGATAGAAGAAATCAACCAGGGTTTATGAGCCTAACAACCATGGGAATGTTAAGCTAAATGTTCAATATCACTTTCTAGAATCTTAATTCAGTAATGCTAAAAAACAAAGTAATGTTATATAGAGACACCAAACTTTCACATTTGCCTTAAAAATACGCAAAGATACAAATGCATTTTCCTTATAGGGAGTAAAAGGGAAAATACCTGGCACGATAGTATACAGAGGTCCACGTTTTATTTTGACCAAGGTGGTAGAAATGGCTTGTTACACTCAACTTCTCTGTAAGCCACTGATTTTATAAACATATGGTGTCAAAAGGTCTAGCAGTTGTAAACCTCAATGATTCTTTCAGGTAAAGAATAGTTAGGAAACAACAAACATAATAATTTTTTCTTGACCAAATATTTGAGATAAAAATTAATTCACAATAAAATAATATTTCAATGTAACTATAAAATATTTTAAAAGAGAAAATCTTATAGATTAAGGGCTTGGCAAATTCTTAAATATGATGCCAAAGAAACAAATGAGTAGACTGGACTACATTCAAGTTTGAAACTTTGGCTCTCTGAAAGATTGTGTGACTTTGATATGAGGTTGGAGTTGGAGATGGAATTCACTTGTCCTTAATGACAAAGAATCAGAAACTTGGAGATTTAATTTTATATGTGAAAGAGATTAAGATATCTAGATCTCCAACTTCTCTTGCCCCTCATAGAACCGATTCTGATTATGTCTTATGGCAATCTTCAAAACTGCCCCGTGTAAATAAAAAAAAAATAACCACTTCACACTCAAGCTGTATAACGTAGCTTTTTTAGGCCTCTTCTGCTGGTTCATTTCTCCAATTGTCTTCCCAGGTTTCCTCCTTCAAAATCTCTTCTAAATAGATATGTTAGGAGAACTCACAAATTGACAAGAAATTTTTAGGTCTATTCCAGTTCAATATTCTCAAATAGCAGTCAGCTACTTTTATCTTACTATTATCCAGAAAACATTGAGACTATGTTTGTTCAACCTCTTTTTACTGCTGGCTTTACAGGGACTAGAGAATGAACTCAGGGTATCACAAGAATGAAGTGAGTGTTCTACAATAAGCCACATGCCAGATCCAGGAAATTTTTTTGGCTTTTGGGCCATTCTGGAAGTACTTGGGGGCATATGGCATGCAAGGATCAACCACACATCAGTGCTCTAGTCACTATACGATTGCTCCAGTCCACAACAATTTTATTTTCAATGGATAATTTATATAACTGCCTAACTTATTATAAACTATTCAACTTAAGTAGAAGGTACTATTAGTATAATTTTAAAATAAAATCAATTCAATTTAGCTAGAACAGGCAAAAATTCCAGAGCTAGAGACTATAAAAACACAGTGGCCAAGAACCATACATATCTCTTTGATAAAATGTGAAGTTTTTAAATATATTTCAAGGCAATTAATACCCTTACCATGAAATTCATTGGTCTTTGAGGCTGCGTCCCAGTACTAATGCAGATAATGTGCATTATTAAGGGTATGTTGAATGCACTGCTTGGAAGCACTGCTTTCATCTGATTGTATGTTTATCAAGCATCTAATATAATTCCTTTACATAATCAATGTACAATAAGTGCTAAGTGATTTAATGAATCCTAAGAATATTGTATAAGTGTTTCAGTTAAAAAATCACATACTAGTGATCTTGTATTAGAACGAAGATGTGGCTCATCACTGAAAACCTAATATGGGGCTGGAGAGGTGGCCTTAGACTTTCAGTTGAGACCTTGTGTATATGCCTCACCACTGCCAGCACCTGCAGGAGTGACATCAGGGCCCAGAGCACAGCTAGATGTGGCTCAATCTCAATAAAATAAAATCACTCGTTCCCAAATGTCTTAATCTTATGGCATTGTATCTATAGGTTGCTATTCTCATCATATTTCCTCTCCTTCATACTCCCCCAAATTTAAGAATTTCATAAAATGCAGCAATGAATTTCATCATTGCTGAATGATTCTCATTCACTATTTGCCTATTGTCATAACCATACCTCACTTTATTACTTTCCTTTTCAATGACTTCTATTACTCCTTTTATTCCTTCATTATAACCCTCAGAATTGATTTCACTTTATATTCATTACTTTTCATTTATAATCAGCTTTTGATTGCATGCTGATTATTCCTAAATTTCAGCTTTATTCTACTGAAATAAAACAGTTCTTAAAGTTATGATTCTGATTACCAAATCAAATGGATGAAGTTATGTAGCTTTTATAAAATTAGAAATGACTGAAGACATATAGTTCTTAGTATCATTCTTCTAGTTACAAATCAGCTGGAGTAAATTCACTGTTTTCTAGAGTACTTAGTATCATTGGTCTAGAATTCTTCTGATAAGTCAGTCTTCTGATAATGAGCTGGATTAAGTTATGTAATTATTTTCCCAAAGACATGTAACATAAGTTCAAATTTCTTTGTTTAACCTTAGATGGGATGTCTAAATAAAAAGAATTTCTAAAAATGGAGTACTTTATTTTAAAAAGATTTTAAAAAAAGGTTGACTGTGTTTTAAGCATATTATAAAAAATACCAAAACAAACTGAATAAGTATTTTTATTATTATCTGAATAAGTAATTAGTCTAATTTCTTCCAACAGTTGAAAATATTTCTAGAAATTCTATCAGGAAAGTGATATGAAAGTCTATACCTCAATCATTGAAATATATTTCTTAGTTCTAACTCTAAATCTATTTCAGTTTAGGAAATGATCAGAGCTTCTCAAAATCCAACAGTGGGCTCAAGTTTCTTGTTAAAAGATAAATATGTATATATATGAAGCAGTGCAAAAACACTCATCACAACAAGGTCACGAGCTAACTCTGCGGGCAACCCTGAGGGAAAAGTTTATCATGAGCACAAACTCAAGGGACTTTGAAAGTTATCTAGGTAAAAGCATAATTAGGCACACAGCCTGCACTATGTATATTGCACAACTCTAAATCTAGGTAGATAGGTAAAAAACACAATAAGGAACATAGGCTGCACACTGCATAACTCTGAAAGCCATTGTGTTTGTTGGCTACAGTTGCTGTAACAAATATCATAAACAGGTGGGGGAGCTAGTTAAAATAAGAAACAGGTCTGAGATCAAGGGATCATAAGATTACTGGGGAAAGGGAGAGATTAGGGGAGGAAATCTAAGGGAGAATCCATTCTGTTCAATAATTCTTTCATAGTTTCTAGTGGTTTATTGGTGAACTTGAATTCCACTGTATAAAGAAATAACACCCAGGTACTCATCTCAATTGCCATTCAAATGGTAACCTGACTGCATGAAGTTCTGGGCTTAAATGTCCCACTATTAAAAGGACATCAATCAAGGGACAGTGCAATAGTACAACATATAGGGCACTTGCCTTGCACATGGCTGATGGAATCTCCAGCATCCCAAATTATTCCACACCTGTATGAATAATCCTGAGCAAAGAGGCAAGCAGAAATAACCCTAAGCACTGCTGAGTGTGGCTCATAAAATAAAATAAATTAAAAAAAAACAAAAAAAAAACCAAAGAGGGACACCAGTATTCATGAATGAAGGGCCACCCTATTGATCTCAAACTATATAACGATTCTATTTTCAAAAAATATCACATTCATCTGCATGACCAAAGGGTTAAACATTCATTATGCAAAATGGGGAGGGGACACAATTCAACATAAAACTGACACATCTAGATAGACCAATGGAGAAGCATTCCTCAGTTTGTTGGACAACAGCTATGACAACTGAGAAGTTGTTTGAGTTATCTAGAACACAATTTGTTCCTCAAAATCAGTGAAACTTAGCATTGAGAATGGGTGACTACCCTTAGGGTTGCCATGAAGAACCAATAAAATATTTCTCCTCAAAAGCATAGTAGCAGCACTAGCCCACTGAGTAGACTAGATAAAAATCAGGTGTGTTTTTTGTTGGGCACTCAACATCAGGTTATCCAAAAAACACTAGGAACCAGCTAGGAGACATGCTACAGGTATATTAGCTGGATCCCTGGGAAGTCCTCTTGGGACACCAAACATATCTTCAATTAACTGCTATTTCTCCTCTATTTCCATGTGATTGCACTGTGAGTTCTTGGGGAAAGCAACTGTCCTGTGAGCAGGAGTTCTAAAGCCACCAGCCATCTATCCATGAGGGATAAAAGCTCTTATTTTGCTTGTAATGAGAACCTCTAGCAGATGGGTAAAATGTGAAATTTTGAAAGAATATGAAAATCCAAGGCATCCCTAACAGAATGTTCCCACTACGTACCAAGGAACATTTCTACTCAGGCGAACATTAAAATAAAATTAGCACAGTGTAGAATTTACAACACTGTGCCATTCCCATATTCATAGCAGTATTTTCACAATAGCCCAATGATGGAAGTAAAGAAAATGCAGACTGATGAAGACATACATAATTAGAAGTGTATATGTCCATACAATGGAATACTTTCCTGCTTATGAAAAATTTTCTGGAGCTAGATTTTAAGAACAGTAATTATTAAATACCTGTTATTTGTTGATTCCCAATTCCCCAAGAGGTCTGCATGCTCCAAGCAATATTAATTGTAGCCCCAAAGACCCCTTACCACCAGGATGCTGTAGGTATTTAGAGATATATCCTATCCCTCTGGCAGTGAATAGTAGCCCCAGTTGGCTGAAAATAACTGGTAAGTAACACTTGGGAGACCTTCAAAATTTATTAAACAGAAAATAAACACAAGCTACAACATGGATGAAAAATGTGCACAAAATACCAAGCAATCTAAGTTCCAAGAAAACATAATAGAACAAATATTGTAAGGCTCCTCTTATAAGAGACTCCTAAAATATTCAGTTTAATACAGAAAAAGCAGAAGCATGGTTTCCAGGAACTAGGAGTGGAGAACAAGAAGTCGGTATTTTAATGGATAGATAGATGGTAAGTAGCTAGAAAGAGCATTCCTGAGAATGAACAATGAATATTTGCCCCAAAATGTGAATGCCTGTCATAACAAAAAAAAGTAGAGTTAAAGATAAGTTTTATATTATGGATATCTTCCAATAGAAAGGTAAAAAGTAAGCATCTTAAAATATTTATATTTTTAGAAACTTTTGAAAGCTTCAGAGAGCAAAATTAAAGTTTCAGAGGCATACAAGTCATTTCTTGATCCAAACTTTAAATAAAAACAAAGCAAGTCCTTTGCTATATTCCTGAATGGCTGACAATTTGATTATAAAATCATAGCTCTGCATTCATTATTAATTTTACTTAAATTATCATAAAGTTACCTATTTAGATCTTCAACGTTCCAGGAAAGAGTTTCTACAATGGCTTATTTTAAAAGGGCCTTGAAATACATTGATTAATTCTGTGGCACAAATAAAGAAAAACTATTTTCAAGGACTACTGTACTTATCAGTTACTGTAAATATACCATTACTGATATTAATAACAAAAATAAAATACCATATTCACTTGAGACAAATTGATGGATAAGAAAATGTAACATTTTACATCACCTTTAGCTAAAGTTTACCTGAGTTTTACTCTACATTAAAATATTTTATGAATTTACACAAAATCTATGTTATATGATTCATAAATTCTTCACCAGGAACCTGTATCACAAAATAAGGAAGCATCCACAACACTGACTACATTTACAATATCCACTGATAAGAGTTTTGGATTCAATATTTTAATTATAAATGTAATCTGAGATCATTAAACTTTTTTTTTCTCTTTTGCTTTTTGGGTCATACCGGCTGAATTCAGTTCCTCCTGGCTCTATGGTTCTCTATGTTCAGAATCTATCTTGGCAGGCTCTGGGACCACACAGGATGCCAGAAATCAAACCTGGGTCAGTTGCATGTAAGCTAAGCACCCTACCCGCAGAACTATCTCTCTGGCCCCCAACATTGAACATTTTTAATTAATTTTTTATGGAAGTAAAAGTAAGTTAACAAGAGTATACATGTTTAATTGTTTTAGGACCATAGCAGTAACATACCACATTCAACACTAAAGTTCTAATACCGCTCAACCCCTACACCATAGTTTCTTCAGTTCTCTTCTGGAGAATCTCTGTTCTGCAGTCAGAATCTAGGTTCACTTTCAAGTAAACAATTTTTGTTCCTTTACTCTTCTTCCAGCATTTGTCCTTCTGAGTTCACTTACTGTAGCAAAACATCATTTCTGATTTTTCTTATAATAGAATACTATTCCATTTTATATTTATATATACATTATATGTATGCATATATGTATATTGTTTATCCACTCATCTGTCATTGGTGCTTCGGTTTTCCAGGTCTCGGCTATTATAAATAAGACATAATTAACATAGGGGTATATGCTTTTGCTAATTAGTGTTTTGTTAGTTGGACAGATGCTTAAGAAAGGACTTGCCAAATGAAATGTTAGTTCCATTTTTCTTATTTTGAGAAATGTCATACTTTTCCCATAGAGGCTGAACTAATTTACATTTCCACCAACAGTGGATATACAGTTCTTTTCTCCGGCCATATCCCCAGAACTATTTCTGTTTTTTTTGGATATAGGCTATTCTCACAAGTGTGAGGTGATCTTCATTCTGATTTAAAATTTCCCTGAGAACAATAACAAGCAATTTTTTCATGTATTTCTGAAGACATGAATAGCTGGAGAGATTAGCTCACTTTGAGAGCACCATGTAGTCCTTTCCACGCTGATGTAACCCTAAGTGTTTTCTCCAGCTGGATGTACTTGAATTTAATAATAAATGTTTCATCTGTTAAGTCAAATGTTTCTCTAAGTTATGTGAGCTGTTCTAGCAAATTGAACCAAGTGAGGAAGTCACTGCAACCTGCTGTCAGTTGATCAGATGGCAACCTGGAGCTGAGAGTGGTGTCTGAAATAGACAGGAAGGATGGCCTATGGGTTTGATGTTTACCTAATGTCCAGTTTAAAACCCTCACCTCCAATGTTGAAAGTGATCTGAATTGTAGGACAGCTTCTGGTTTGGAAAGGCTGCTTGGAGGTATTGAAAAACCCATCATTCCAACTTTTAGTTAGAACCTCCTTAAGGACCAGTCACAAGATTTCCACCTCTATTTCAAACTAACCTATACAACAACCATTCATTCAATCTTTCTTCATTATTTAAATTAATGAGGATAATTATAAATGCACCATTTCAAAATCTATCTAGCTTTTCCAATTAGGAAAATGTATTTTGCCATGCTAATTATAAAAAAGTGAAAAATGAAAAATTATTTTTCATTTCCCTGTATTGTTGGTTTTCGATTTTAATGATATATCTATCACTTCATAAAGAGTTCTAAATCTTAACAAAGAAACACTCACCATAAATAGCATATTGCTTTCATCAAAAATAATTAATAACTCTCAGATTTCTTTATATTACTTATTAAAGGCCTACATATGCCCTAAGGCTGAAATGAGAGTGCATATTAAATGTGTTTTTCTTCTGGCTTCTTTTCAAAGGTAAATTAATCCAAATAATTCCTTCAAAATCTAGAAAGTTGTAGTGTAGTAACTTGACAGCCATTGCAAGAGAAAAGATAAGCAAATAAATATGTTCTTTATTTATATAAAAATAAAATATTTAAGAAAAAATAAGCATTAAGCAAAAAGTAGTTTCCTTCTAAAAATGTGGAAAGCTCTCCATCACTAAGGAAAACCTGTATTTCTTTCTGAAAATGACTCCTATCTTCAAAATAATCTACCCACCTCTATGATTGCTAGATTTCCTAGCTTTGTTCACACTTTTATGTGAATAGTCATTAGGGTCAGATAAGAAGGACTATAGGGAAAGTGTTGAAAATAAATTATCAATATTGTAGTTCCTGCCAAATTTAATAAATGAAATATTCATTTTTCATTTGATCATAGTGCTATGATATATATATATATATATATATATATATATATATATATATATATATATATAAATTCAGTAATAGTCATTATAATATAATGTAACTTTAGGATGTGAGTTTTCTAAGTCTCCCTGCTTTTTAGATGAGAAAACTGTGGCAGAGAAATTTCTTTACATTCAAGACACCAATAAAATGTTTTGTACCACCTTTATGTGTCAAGAGGATAAGAATTTCTTTTAAATCAAAACCCTATCAACCAAACTTGTAAAATACACAGAGATTTGAAATATAAAACATGAAGAAGTAAAGGCATCATACAATAGAGATATACAAGTGAGTCACTCAATAACAATTATATTAAATGTTGAAAGCAAGATTTCAATGCAGTTTACTTCTAGTCATGCCTATTATCCTGAAATAATTATGAAAAATGTTTTCTCTATTCTTAACTATGATTGTAATAAAAAAGATACAATGTCCTCAAGCAGAATTTGAAAGAAATGAGTCCTGCAACTATGCCCTGGCTCACTTAAGAAAGCATGAGAATGAGACATGAGAAAGTAAAGTTACCTAATCTCCAGTTTAAAACTCTCATCTCCAGAGTTGAAAGTGAGGTGAATTATAGGAAAGCTTCTAGTTTTAAAAGGCTCGTTGGAGGTACTGAAAAATCCACAATTCCAACTTATAGTAAGAACCTCTTTTAGGACCAGTCACAAGATTTCTACATTAGCTTCAAACTAACCTATTCAACAACCAATTATTCAATCCTTCTTCATCATATTTAAATTAATAAGGGTAATTGCAACTGAAAATAAGACCAGACCAATAGAGCACTTTCTTACTGACTGGTCAGAAAACTTGGGGGAAAAACAAAACCTAAAAACTAAAAGACCTTACAAAAAAACCTAAACAAGTTCTCTTGGGGATGCCCAAAGTGGATGTGAACCAAGAGAAGTCAGGCTACTTCACCTCAGCAACAAAGAGAGGACAGTATCTCAAATACAGGGAAAGCCCTTTATTTTATCTGCAGGTCTTGGAAATACTTATATGGCTCTTTGGATGGCCGTGTTGGCCTCTTATGATCTCCCATTTTCTAACTTTAATCATTCTGCTCTGAGTTCACGTAGGGCAATAAAAGAATCATAAATTGGGAAATGTATAAAAGAAAATAAAGCAACTATGAACATGCAAACCTGAATGAAAGAAGCTAAATAAAACAGAAGTTGATAAAAAATGAGAAAATAAAGGCCAGAGGAATAGGAAAATGGGTAGGGCATTTGCCTTGCATGAAGTTGACCTGGATTACATCCCTGGCATCACCTATGGTCCTTGAGCATGTCAGGAGTGATTTCTGAGTGCAAAGCCAGAAGTAACTCCTGAACATTACTGACATTACCCAAAACAAAAAAAAAAAAAAATAAGAAGAAGAAGAAGAAGAAGAAGAAGAAGAAGAAGAAGAAGAAGAAGAAGAAGAAGAAGAAGAAGAAGAAGAAGAAGAAGAAGAAGAAGAAGAAGAAGAAGAAGAAGAAGAAGAAGAAGAAGATGATGATGATGATGATGATCCAGATGTATAAGATCCTGCCACCAACACTGCAGCTGGAAATAGAGACCAAAGACATGACTCTTCTTCAGCACTGGCCAACCTCAGACACAGGTGGCACCTTTATGCAAAGCTAAACAATCCTCCAGAAGCCAGGGACCCAATTACAAGTAGAAAAAGAAAAGGGGGATGAGTTAGATCAGTTAAATTTTGTTAGGATAGTCATTTATGAGATATAGAAAACGGAAATAGAAGATAAGTACACAGGAAGCTGAAGTAAGGGTGGGAATGGACAGGCATGTGTAGGTATAAGTTATAAAGATAAATTAGCATGAATAAACAACAAGTTCACATAATAACAAGAGGCATAAAGGAAGCAACAGTAAAGATAATTAAACTGAAATTCAAGTACATGTCCTTTTTTAATAGGTAAATTCAGGTTAGTCTCCTTTATTAAAACACACACACACAAAGCAATTACAGTAGGGCAGAAAATATTGCACCATTCCAATAAAAATGCTGTTAATGTCTGGAGGGATAACTTGGGGGTTAGGATATCTAGTATTATTTTAAAATTTCATATCCAGCACTCAGACAATGATGGGTGCCAGCAAATTGCCCTTTGGCACAGATAGTGAAATAGTCTGTTCTTCCACCTCAAGTCTTTGGCACACACAGTTCAAAGGCAATCAATACTGTGGATATTAAGTCAACAGCAAGCCATGCAACAGTTTCTGAAACCAGCACACAGGAATTGAGTTCCAAATGTGACATTATTATTGGGGGACTAACCAGAAGTTCTTTCCAGGAATTATAACCTGGAACCAGAAGCTGGACTTCACCCTTCTGAGTGCAACTGCCAAGATGCATTCTGAGAATAGCCACATCTCATGTGATTGCTACAAAGATTGGGTAAACAGGGCCTAGAGAGATAGTACAGCAGGTCACATAACTTGCCTTGCATGTGGTCACCTGTGTTCAATTCTTACTATCTGTATGGTCCAAAGAGCTACCATAAAAGTAATTTCTGAGTTTAGAGGTATGAATAACCCATGAGCATCAACAGTGGGGCCCCAAAACTAAGAGTAAGTAAAAGAATAACCAACAGTTTGACCATTGTAACTTCTCTGCACAACTCTCACACCAGAAAAATGTCACATGAATTTTTTTTAAAAATCAAAAGAGGGACATTCAAAGGAGTATAAGAAAATAGTATCTTTTAATGTGTGACCAAAAAAGAGAACAATTTGAATATCATAGAATGTTTTTTAAAAATTACCAAGAACACCAATACATTTTAACATGTATGTAGAATCAAGCAATACTATGCCAAAAAAAATTACTACCTTTTGGAGACTGTATTTAAGCATTTATCTTTCAAATATTTCAATCATTCATAGTATTAGTGGTATATCTTAGAGTAGTCGGGTTTCACTCCATGGCAATAAATCAACAATCACATTATAGCAAATTACACATAGTTTGCTTTCTGTGCACATATGTCAAAGTTATTTTTACAGGGATTGGGAGAGAGGTTCAATTGTAGGATGCATACCTAACAAGTCCAAGACCCTCAACTCTGTATACAGCTAGGTGTGGCCCAGCTTTTTGCCAATCCCTCCCTGAAACAAAACACCATGCTGCTAGACCCTCACACCAAATGTTAAGGTCCAAATCAAGACCTTAGGACAAGAATTAAGGAGAGCCCTGAGCCCCCCACACTGGTATTAACCATGTTAAAAAACAGTTTTAAGTCATGCTTACACTGTACTGCAATCAACTCAACTGCTCAGAGAATATGCCTAAAATGCAATGTGCATACCTTAATTAAATTTGATCTTAATTAAATATGGCACAGTGACAGAAAGTGAGCACACACTGCTAAAAAAAATAACAGCAATATCTTTGCTTATCACAAGGTGGCCATAATCCTTCTACTTATTAAAACCTAGAGTCTGTTAAGTGCAGTAAAACAAAAACCAGTAAAGCAAAGGATGTCTGCATACTTGAGGGGGTGTACTTTTTTAGCTATCAAACATACTGAAAGTGTGAAATCAGAGCATATGAAACCAGTTCAGATACCTCCATACTAGAAACTGATAACATGTCAGTTAATACATTTGGTTTCTTATGCAGTTAACAAAAAAAGTCAAAACAAACCACAAACTAGTCTATACTTTTCACTTTTCCAGTACAAAGGCCTTGTACTTTTCCAGTACAAAGGCCTACATGTGTTTGCAGTTAAACAACTTAGTTTTAAATAAAAAACTATGGAGAGACCATACAAATATTGAACCCTCTGATGGCAGCAAACAAAAAAAAAAAACATCTCTTAACTGGAGAAGAAAATATTCTTCTAGTTTTATATGTATGAGAAAGTCAAGTAAATTTAGCTCTAAATTCACTTCAAGAGAAATAATCACATAATGCTAAATATCTTACATACCATTTTATTTCATCTTTGCAGCCATCTGTCAGAATTATTCCCTATATTTTGTGTTTATATAAGGGCACACTGGATTATGTTTGAGGGACACAAGGGACACTCCTTAATGCTCAGTTCAGCAATAGATGCCAAATGGTTCAGTGCTCACTCTGGCTGCACTTGGAAATTCAGAGTCTCAATTGTGCTGGGTACTCTTATGATCTGAGTCATATTTCAAGTCCAAGTTCTATTCCTTCCAAAAATAGTGAACTCACTCAAGTTCAATAATTTGTGAGAAAGAAACTAGAAGATACATAATTTGAGTTTAGTTCAATTTGCATCCAGGACTCAAACCCTCTTCCACGCTTCAGTTGGGTAGGAAAGGAGTGAAGGCAATGCAGCAGAGCTGATGTCTATCTGAGTGAACACACATCCATGTAACATGGTGCCAGTCACCATGTTACGGGTGATCAGTTTAACTGGCTGGCTCAGCCCAAACATGTTCTTTTTACTGACAACTTTCTGGTTTAAAAGCCTAGGAAGCTTATCCACATGAGACATTTGACTCCTTGATGCTGGAATTTTAAACATGTTACTACAGAATTCATGAGGCATGGGGGTCCCCTATGTAAAACAAAAATTGCAGAAATGCATCTGGGTTAAAGAATATTATGCAGACCTGACTTCCACAGGCTCCAACACAACAAAAATACTGAATAAACAGTGCTGCTATTATGAAAGGCCTTTCACAAGTAACTCTTCTTTCCTCTCTTTCCTGTCTATTTGTATCATTTCTCAACTTTTCCTATGAAGTAACTACATGCCCCTGGTTCTTGAAATACAGCAGGAAAAGAGTAGAGGACAATCCTTAAAAGAAGGGGTTTTTAAAGAAAGGTCTGTATGACATCCGAGAAAATAGTGTATCAATCAGGTTAACAGCAATCCACAGACAAGTACTACATCTTATAAAACAAGGACCTAAGCATCACTATACTGTCACAGTGTTTCAGTGTAATTATTAATTCCAAGCCACTAATGGCCCCTGAGGTCTGGGAATCTTCCTTCTGTATCCACCAAATTTTATGACTCAAATTTCTGAGGTACATGGATATTCAGAACATTCTCTTAAATTCTGAGTTCACTATGAAAATGTCACTACAGTTTCTGCCTTTAGAAAACTTATCATGGAATGGCATTGGCCCGGGAGTGCTCAGAAAATTAACCGGATGTAACTGATTTACAAAGCATTTTTTTGTTGTTGTTGTTCTTTCTCATCAGAGCAGGAGATAGAACCAGAATCTTACACTGTCTCACTAAAAATTTGATCACTGAGCTACACCTCCAGATTCTCTAGAATCCCCCAGACTAGAGTACTGAGCTTTCTAGAGCCTGATCCTGCGTTACTCTATACTGCTTCCGATGCCTTATCTTCTCACACTCCCTTTGCAGGCAGCCCATTCGACTTGAAATGCCCTCCTAGATCCTTCTTCACCAAACTAATTCAGGGTATTATTGTGCAAAGTTTGATTACTATATTTATTTAACATTGGTTCAAACATGAAAATTCTATCCATTTCTTTAGGTGAAATGTTTCCATCAATCAAGCTACATATCTAGTTACAATTCCAGAGTGAGTAGAGCAGTTGACAGACAAATGATCTGCAGCTATTCCCATTATTTCTTTCTCCCCCAAATCAGAGATATTTCCATGACTTTTTGGGCAAGGTGCCTGCAGAATTAGGCCAGGGTGCAAGAGCAACAAAGTTTTCACTGCTGCAAGACTGTGTTCCATCACTCACCCATAAAAGAAATGCCTCATTTACCATGAGCACAGCCAATTTGGGACACAAGCTGTCACTTACAGCTCTTCTCCTCCACACAGACGGTCAAGAGTTTAGTGTCTAAAGTATTTCAGACAAATTTTCCTTTCGAACAGCAGAATTGCTGCTGTAATTCTATGTATTTTTTTTAAATCAGATGTTTATTTTTCTAGCTAAGAATGTAGAGAGTAAAGATACAATTTCCAGGACATCTTTCTACGGCCATAATGAGATGATAAGAAGTTGCACAAAATATTCTCCTTTGCTGCCAAAAACCCTGGCTCCTTCTTCTTCTTCCCAAATTTTGGAAAAAGAACATTGAAATAGACACATGTTCTAAAGTACACAACAGAAACTTGTTAAGCAGTATTCTTTTAAAATAGACATGTAGGGGGCTGGAGTGATCGTACAGCGGTAGGGCATTTGCCTTGCATGCTACTGACCTGGGACTAACCCAGGTTTGATTTTCCGTAATCCCATATGATCCCCGAGCCTGCCAGGAGCAATTTCTGAGTGCAGAGCCAGGAGTAACCCCTGAGCACCACTGAGTGTGGCCCATAAAACAAAAAACAAAACACAAAATGAAACAAAAAATAGATATATGATATACTTCAGGACAGATTTATGATTTTCACACTGCCATTAACTAAGAGAAAATTCTCAAAAGGCTACTGTGTCATGCTTAGAATTACTATGAACTATTTAAACTAGGTGCCTTTTGCAAAGATTTCCTGTAAAATCAGCCACTGAATGGGCTCATTTCTGCTTCCATGTTTGCACCTTGCTGTATCTCACTCTCACATACCATAATAACTTGTTCTCCTGCCTACTATTTAGACACAGCAATATGGTCCTGGTTTGCCAGGAGCCAAAGATACCCAAGAATGTTGAGATTTCTATTAGAGTACTGAATCTATAAAACAACATTCCCTAGAAAAGTTTTCAAAGTTATCCTACATATGTAAAAAATACACCATTCAGTAATAAATGCATTCTCTTTGAATGTAGCCAGAATCATTATTAGACAATGAATAGTTTTTACTTTGAATATTGGGAATGCCATCTATAATTTATGCTCTTAAAAACTCCATATCAGTCTCTGTGTGTCCCTATCTCTCAAACTACATCTATATCAACTTTCTCCTTGTGAACTAACCAAACATCCCCCATTCGTTCCTACCTCAGGGTCTTTGTACATGCTGCCCATTATGCCAAATACACTCTTTCCCTGCAGATTTGATTCAGGTTTCACCTCAGAAAATCACCCTCTAGATCCCATGTGTACAATTATTGTATTATTCTAATTACATAAAGAAAATAATAAAATTACTGAACAGTTGTGTAAGTTAGTGCACTGTAAAACTTTTCATAGGGAAGAAACAAACATCAATGAGCCCTGTGGATTGCTAACTTCTTTCTTTATGTACCTCTGGTCACCTAACCATTTGTGAAGATAACATCTATGAATATTCATCAATTTTTTTTTACCTATAATAGGTACATAACGAACAAAACAAAGAGCTCCTGTAGTACCAAATAATTAATTATGGTGCTGGATGGTGAAGGATGGAGGCCTTTGTCCTTAGGCCCCCGCCACGTGGCTTCATCCCCCATCAACCGGTGGGTCTGGGGTTCAGGAAAGCGAAGGGTATTGAACTCACTCACAGGCAGGCTTCTGGAAGTATCAGCTTTATTCACGCCCTATCTACCACACGTGTATGGCCTACATCATAACCTTTCAAGCACAGCCATTCTTCGCTAGCCCTGCAACTTAACTCCTTTCAGCCATTTTCCTTTGACCTCCATGCTGGCCAAAGACCTAAAGAGCCAAAACCTGATCCCCTGGGCCAAAGGCTTATCTACCTTTCCAAGACCCCTCCCAGGAATGGACGGGGCCTTGCAGGTAAGGTCAAGTTACCTAGGGAGAAAGGGTGGGGGATGAGGCTTCAAGCCCCTTCTTAAATATGGATTCCTTGGTCACTTGACCTGTACTTATACTCTAAGCCCAACTATTCATTCTCTGTCCTATGAATCTTTTTTATATTTCTATATCTTTTATCACTGACTAAAAATTTCTTTATTATTGCCCAAAGACATAGTCAAGATATTCCCAAACTCTGCCAGTGGTCCTCAAACTATGGCCCGCGGGCCACATATTGTATTTGTATCTGTTTTGTTTCTTCATTGCAAAATAAGATATATGCAGTGTGCATAAGAATTCGTTCATAAGTTTTGTTTTTACTATAGTAAGACCCTCCAATGGTCTGAGGGACAGTGAACTGGCCCCCTGTTTAAAAAGTTTGAGGACCTCTGGGACAGAGTAGCATGGAGTTGAGAAGTTACCTGTCTTCTTCACCATCCCCAAATCTGTGTCCAGAACAATTCTACCAAATGCCGTAGGTTAAATATAAGAATACGTATGCTAACGTAAAAATAAATGAAGGATACAATAGCAATCAGTGTCAAAACTATGACAATAAGAGCAGAAAAATTCAGTGATATTTAACACTCACACGTGGTAAACATTAAATATAACCATGGGGAGGATTGAAAAACTAGTCTATGTATCTGTGTGGGGTGTTTCTCAAAGAGAAAGTAGGTTTTTGTTTGTTTGTTTTTTTGTTTGTCTTTAGGCTGTAGCCAGTGGTGCTCAGGGCTTATTCCTGGCTCTGCAGTCAAGAATTACTCCTGGCACACTGTGGGATCACATGCATTGCCAGAAATCTAACCTAGGTTTGGGGCATGCAAAGCAAATGACCCACCTGCTGTACTCAGGGCCCTATTCTCCTCTTTTAAGAATTGTGTGAAACACAAGTACATAAATCAAAGTTACTAAATGAGTGAGGTAAGTCTTTGACTCAGTATTCTTCCCAAATTCGGGCATTTAAATGACAGCAAGATTTCCTAATAATTTTGTGTTCAGGCTCCCATTACTTGATCCATGACTTAATTAAATCAAAGCTGCCTCATATGTCAGTTAAACATTTAGTTTTCGTGCTACTATTACTTACTTTGCTTGAGTTTTCACTACCCTGAGGGCTATTTCTCATCAATACAAGTTTCAGTGTTAGTGCTACTGGATTGTATTTTTATAACATTTTAATAATGAATAAAACCTGATCACCTGGAGGTATTCTCCTTACTCCATTATAATAACTAGTGATTTTATTTAGACAAAACCTTCCCACCAATCTTTTTGCTATCCACAATACTGTCAAGCACCTATTGTTCTATTACAGCAATTAGTATTGGAGCGTTTTAAATTTACATTAACAAAATCAGAGAAATGAGAAGTCAGGAAATGTAGTCAAAATTTTCCTTAAAATTCTGCTCTGGGGCCCGGAGAGATAGCACAGCGGCGTTTGCCTTGCAAGCAGCCGATCCAGGACCAAAGGTGGTTGGTTCAAATCCCGATGTCCCATTTGGTCCCCCGTGCATGCCAGGAGCTATTTCTGAGCAGACAGCCAGGAGTAACCCCTGAGCACTGCCGGGTGTGGCCCAAAAACCAAACCAAACCAAAACAAAACAAAAACAAAAACAAAAGCTCTGCTCTGTTTATCCTGGTTCAAACTGCATGAGTGATCATTTGCCTCCTCTAGTCAATTAAAAACAGACAAATAAGGGCTGGAGTGGTGGCGTGCAGGGCCTTTGCCTTGCAAGCTCTAACCTAGGACAGACCTCGATTCGATCCCCAGGTGTCCCATATGGTCCCCCAAACCAATAGCGATTTCTGAGTGCAGAGCCATGAGTAGCCCCTGAGCATCACCGGGTGTGCCCCCAAACAAACAAGAACAACAACAAACAAAAAGGACAAATACTCTGATACAGCTAAATCCCTAAGTCCCACTGTGCTTTCTTTCCGAAAATATTGATGGAGATAAGGTATTTGCCTTGCATGCAGAAGGTCGGTGATTCGAAACCCGGCATCCCTTGAGCTTGCCAGGAGCGATTTCTGAGCATAGAAGCATAGAGCCAGGAGTGACCCCTGAGCTCTACCGGGTGTGACCCAAAACCAACATATATATATAGTATATATACATATATATTATATATGTATATCTGTATTTATATGTTATTATATATGTATTATATATGTATTATACATATTATATATGTATATATGTATTATATATGTATGTATATCTATATATATATATATATATATATATATTGATAGCAGGGACAGGTTTGCCTTGCACACGCTAACCTAGGACAGACTGAGGGTTCGATCCCCCGCATCCCATAATGTCCCCCAAGCCATGAGCGATTTCTAAGCCCATAGCCATGAGTAACCCCTGGCGTCACCGGCTATGCCCCCCCCCCAAAATTGATGGAGAAAAAAGTCTAGTGCCTTCCGTGTCATTTCCCCAAGAGTCATCACCAACTCATATAGCCCCCCTGACTACTTCGCTTTGGGACACCAACAGAAGGTAAAATCCATGGGTGACCAAGTCTAATAGCAAGTATTTAGTGGGCCACAGAAAGAGGGAAGAGGGATGGGTTGCGTTTTTCCATCTGCTCTTGTGACACTATTCCTGCTTTATTTTTTTTAATTTGTGTCCACTTTTAATAAATACATTTGAATGGCATCGCCTTGATATAATTACAAAGTTGTTCATGATTAAATTTCAATCAAGCCATGTATAACACCACCCTTCTACCAGTGCACATTTCCTGCCACCACTGCACCCATTTTATTTTTCCTCCGTCCTTCCCCTGTCCTGCATTTTACCAACCCGTGCCCCCCTTTTTTTGCAGACAGCAAAAAAAAAAAAAAAAAGTTTTCTCCGAAAAGTAAATCCCTTATGCAATTATGCAATCAAGGAGTCTGCGCGTTCCTAACAAATGCGCAAGGGGATAGAGACAAATCCAAGGCACAATAGACGCAGCAGCAACTCAGGACACCAAAGCCCAGTCCTGGGAACTGTTCCTAAACTTGCCAGCAGCGCGTGGGCATAGTAATACCAGGCATGCCATCAGCGTGAGAGGGAAACCCACGTCAGCGAAGATTAAAAGTGGCACGTTGGCACTAGCATGCACAACCTGAAGGGGGTCCGCTTGCATTTGCGACCCCAAACCTGGAAGTCCCTGGGCTGCACCTTGCACCGCCTCCAGAAGTGGGGCACCCCAGCAACTGTCTCCAGGATGGGGGCAGGACTAGGAGGAGGGATCGAGGCGTCTCAAAGAGGGCTGCACTCTCTCGGGCACCTTTCCCGGAGTTCCTAACACCGGGCACCGCTCACCTGGGACCTGGCTGCAAGGAGCGGGGCTCGGAGGCCCTGACTTGCAGAAGTTTCCCCAGCTGCGCTGCCAACGGGGACGCCATCTTAAGCAGGAAACCTTCTCCGGGGAGCTGCACCAGCGCGGGCAAGGAAAAGGAAAGGGGAGGCCCAGGGGCGGTCCCCTCCAGCTGAGCCCGCCTCCGGAGCCGAGCCGCCCGCTGCACCCGCAGGGCAAGCATCTGGCTGCTGTTCCCCGGCGGTTTGCAACTCCTGGGCACAGCTGGAGGCTGTCTGTCCCACGGAGCCACCACCACCGCCACCGTTTGGAGTTTTCATGGACCCCCCAATGCTAACTCCCCCCCCCCCCCCCCCCCCAGTAATCGTAGGACTATTCACTGGTCCTCCCGCCGGTGACACACTGGTGAGCAAAGGCGATCCCAAGTCCCAGATGAGGTCCTAGGGTTTGGAACTGAACCATGATTTGCAGGGCCAAGCCAGGGTTAGTGATTGCAATGAGTGTTTGCAAGAAAAGACAGGAAGGAAGGAAGGAAGGAAGGAAGGAAGGAAGGAAGGAAGGGGAAGGAAGGAAGGAAGGAAGGAAGGAAGGAAGGAAGGAAGGAAGGAAGGAAGGAAGGAAGGAAGGAAGGAAGGAAGGAAGGAAGGAAGGAAGGAAGGAAGGAAGGAAGGAAGGAAGGAAGGAAGGAAGGAAGGAGGAAGGAAGGAAGAAGGAAGAAGGAAGAAAGAAAGAAAGAAAGAAAGAAAGAAAGAAGAAAGAAAGAAGAAAGAAAGAAAGAAAGAAAGAAAGAAAGAAAAGAAAGAAAGAAAGAAAGAAGGAAGGAAAGGAAGGAAGGAAGGAAGGAAGGAGGAAGGAAGGAAGGAAGGAAGAAGAAGAAAGAAGAAAGAAAGAAAGAAAGAAAGAAAGAAAGAAAGAAAGAAAGAAAGAAAGAAAGAAAGAAAGAAAGAAAAAGAAAAGAAAGAAAGAAAGAAAGAAAGAAAGAAGTCATTTGCCAAAATATGTTCGATGAGTGGGACCTGTAACATTTTGTTCAACTTCATAATTTGGGGGGGGGTGGATGATACCAAGACCAGACAGTTCTATGAACTTTAATTGGAAATAAAAAAAATGATCAGACTTGAATACCAAACCCAAAGTCAACGACAACAGAATCGATACCCAATTTACAACAAGCTGTATAAGTGGGGACCAGTTACACTAGCATTATGAGGGGTAAAGGATGATATGGGATGCTTGCTGGGAACAAGGGTGAAAAGAAGACAGCACTGGTGTTGGTAATGCCCCTCATTCATTGTCACTATGTACCTTAAATATTTCTCTGAAATATTTGTAATTCACTTTGACCACAATAAAAATTTAAAAAAAAAAAAAAGGAAAAAGAAAAAAGAAAAGACACCAGAGCTTTCACTGTCCAAGATACTCCTGCTACCGTTCCGGATCAAGGAGGTTTGCTCAGATATATATGAGCTGAGACTTGAAGAAGAAGGCAAGGAAATAAGTGGATCTGGTAGCAAGTGGATCTAGGACTCCTCAGTTCTTAGACTCTTCAGTGCTCACACAGGTTCTGTCTATGCTCAGGGATCACCCCTAGAAGTGTTCAGGTAGCATACAATGCTTGGATCGAACCAGGATGGATTGTTAGCTAAGGAAGCAATCTTACCCCTTGTACTATCTCACGTAATCCAGTAAGATTTTTTTTCTTTATTTTTTTTTTTTAATTAAACAGGAGCAACGCCCAGCAGTGCTCAAGAACCCGGGATCACTCCTGGCTGTGTTTTGCCAGGCAGTGAGGACATGGTGGTTAGAAGATTAGATGACCTGCCGGGTACAATAAGGGCCACCAGGGTTACCTGGAGGTGGGGGAGACAAAAAATGGTAACTGAAGATCTGTACAAAATGATTAGATTCACTATAGGCAGTCATTTGGGGTTCAAGTGAGTTTAAGTATTAATTAAAATGACAGTACAAATGTGCTTATTATGTGCTCAGCACTTGACAAATAGAATCTCAATCTTTACAGCAACTTTTCGGGTCATTGCAAGCATAAAATACCTAATCTCCAAAAAGGTTAACTAACTACTTGGGGCCATTGAACAGATCTGATAGGGATCAAAATGAGATTTGAATTCATATTTTTTTCTCTTCATCCTATTATGCTCTGTCTTGGAATTCTTTTAAAAAACTTATTATTGAGTTTATAACCAAGGAAGAATTAACAATGTAACAGATTTAGGTAATTATCAACCATCCTCCCCTTCCTACTTGATTTGATAAACATATAGAAAAAGTTACAGGAACTACTACCTCCTTTTTTTTTTTTTGCAATCTTTTACTCAAATTTAATATTTGCATTAAACTATGTCTAGTCCTAAAAAGTTATAGATTCTGGGGACCAGAGTGACAGAACAGCATGCAAGGGGTTTGCCTTTCATTAGTCTGATGCCAGTTCTTATCCTGGCATCCCATATGGTCCTGCAAACTCTGCCAGGAGTAATTCCTGAGTACAGAACTAGAAGTAAAACCTTTGCATGGTTATGTGTGGCCCAAAAAGGTGTATGTGTTTGTATATATAGTCTATTTTTCATCTTATTTTTATCTTCTTCATATTGCATTAATTGATAACTATTGAATCACTTATTTACTGTGACACCACAGTGACTACCTTATTTTATTCTTTTACACATATCTTATATTTTTATTCCACTCTAAGTAGAATTTTATTGTCCCCTCACCCTACCTTGTCTTTTTATTTTTATATTCATTATTATTGGTATGAAATCATGGATTTCTTCGCATAAAGATAATGTATTCTTTTTGTTTGTTTGTTTTCAGGTCACATCCACCAGTGACTAGAGCTTACTACTGGCTCTGTGTTCAGGGCTTCTTCCTGGTGGCCTTGGGGGATCATTTGGAGTTGTGGTGCTGATATTTGAGCCTGGGTTGATTATATGCAAGGCAAAAACTCTACCCAATGTTCTATTGCTCCGGCCCAAGCTTGGTCTTCCTTTTCTATTAAATATATTCTACTTGAAGTTCTTGATTTTTGAATTTTTGAATGAGAAAGAGTGGGTAGGTCTCAAAGAAGTTGTGTAATTTTCCTATGAGTGCCCAAACTAGAATCTAACCAATCTGCTTCATACTCTTCTCTTGACACAAATGGATCTGAGTTTCCATCTAGTTCTGCTATTTGACAAGAGGCAGCAATAACCCTTGTTAATGTTACTCTTAAAATTTTTATATGTTTAAAAGCTTAAAATATTTATTTAAACTTGAAGCATGTTGTCATAAGAAAAAAGACTACCTGGAAATTAACCAGAGACTATATATAGTAAATGATTAGCTATTCACACTTTATTTCCCATAGAGAATCGAAAGGATTTGAAAGGAAAATGTATTTTATAGAGGGAGAAAGGATATTCTCTTAAGACATTTTTTATTGATGCATGATCAATTAGGATGGAAATTTTCTATTAAGCATTATGTGGAAGTGGAGTAGAGATAAACTTTCTTATCACTATTCAAGTCCATTTTGCAATCATTTTTGCAATTAGGACTTTTCATATAGGTTTTTATGTTTTGATTGAAAGGTGGTCAGACCCCCCTCAGATTTGGGCCCAATCTTACATTGTATTTCTTCATTTTCTTTATCCACATTCTCTCATTCTGTTGTATCCAGTGCCAAGTGCTAAGAAAACAAGAAAGATGTAAAAAGAACAGATTTGGGCCCAATCTTATGTTGCACTTCTTCATTTTCTTTATCCACATTCTCTGATTCTCTTTAATCAAGTGCCAAGTGCTAAGAAAACAAGAAAGACGTAAAAAGAACATTCCCATAGCATCTTTTGTGCCTCTGGTCTAAGACTAGGACACATTAAGGAGTAAATCACTCTCATTATTCTCCCATTAAATCCCATTAAATTCTCTCATTATTTCTACCTCCTGTATTTTTTTAAACAAACAGAAAGTTTTCTAGTCATATACTTTCTGAGTTTACCCAAAGTTCTGCACTTTATAATTTACTAAAACAAACATTGAGTTTTTATTTCAGTCTATTTCTTACAAACCTTTGATTAGGAATATACATATTTTGCTGGTTAGTGACCATGAAATGAAGTATATTATGTAAAGATATTGTACATAGCAGGGACTTGTTTATTTATTTCTTTAGTTATCTTTTAAATTTTTTATTGAATCGCCTTGAGATGCACAGTTAAAAAGATGTTGATAGTTGCTTGCCAGTAGTTTCATCATACAAAAAAACATACAACACTCGTCCCTTAGCCAGTGTTCATTTCTCACCTATCCCCCCTTCCTCAACTCCCTACCCTGCCTTTATGTCAAAGATCTTTCTCTGTCTTTCTTTCTGTCTGTCTGTCTGTCTGTCTCTCTCTGTGTCTACTACTTTTAGGCACTGTAGTTAATAACTGTTACTTAAGGGCTATCATGCATATCTTTTGACTTCCTTTTACTTCCCTGTTATTGTTCAGAGTGATCATTTTCAACTATCATGATCATAATTGTACTTCTCCATCTTAACTGAACTTCCCTTCATCATTTTTATTGCCTTGCCTTTGTATAATGATAAATATTTATTTGTGAACATGTAATGTCAAAATAATCTGAAATATATTTGGAAAGATCACTTAGACTTGGAACTTAATCTTGCTAGTACTCGAGAACTAGGAAAACGTGTGCATTGTGGAATAAGTTTAAAATAGGTATAACGTATGAAAGCCTCTCCAATTTTTGCTTAGAGGAAAAAGTGAAGGGTAGTAGGCAGTATTTCAGAACTTAAAAAATGTCATTTACTAAATTTCACTTTAATTGAGAAAAAATACTTACAATGGGGCAAATATTTTCAATTTTTTTACTTTATGAGTCACCCCCAATAGTACTCACACAGGAGGGCTCTTTATGATATTTTACTGACAATCCTGTGCTCAGATCCAGTAATATTGGGACCACTAGTGTCATCTTAGCAATGTTGGGGGTCATCAGAGCCATATCTGGAGAGTATATGGTGATGGGGACTAGATTCGGGGTGACCTTGCATATGTCCAACATAGGCCTCAATATTTGAGCTATCTCTCCTCCAGAGATCTATACTTTGAATAAGCTTTTAAAAGAATTCTTAAGTTTTATATTTAAAAAAAAGAAACAAACATAGTGGCAAACTCTTGATAATATTCTGGTAACACAACAGACCACTGAGTTCAAAATAGTATGAAAGTTAATAGATCATAGCTGGAGGTGAAACATGAACACTGCATACAGAGCTACTTGACATTAAGGTAGATTTTATCAGTTGTTTTGGTCACATGAAATATGTTGAAATATCAGATAAAGTGTGTAAGTAGTTCTTCTGTGCATTTTTTCCACAAAATATTGTAAATATGCACTACTGAGGAAATTAACGGGAGTTATAAACAATAGCATATTGAAAACATCCTCTCTGTCTGATATCAGATTGAAGCAGAGCCATAGGCCCAGACAGTTTAAATTGAACTTCTGTGACTTTAAAACTTCTTTGAAAGAAAAAAATCAACTAGGAACAAACAAACACAAAAAAGTGAAGGCATGAACTAGCAAAACCTATATGGTTTGCAAAAAAATAAAAATCGATAGAAAGAGGCAAGGTTAAAACAATATGGGCCTATATAATAAAACAAGAAATATTTCAAATAAAAATCTGAGGAAAGCAAGGAAGAAAAGGAACAAGTAAAACAAAAGCAATAGAAATAAGGAAATAATAAAAATTGGAGAAAAATTAATTAAATATTTAAAAAGAACAAAAGATGTTTGTTTTAAAAGAAAAATAATTTGGGGGGTTTTATGGGGGGGCAGACTGGGTGATCCTCAGGAATTGCTCTTGGCTTGGGGACCATATGGGATGCCAGGGATCAAACTTAGATCTATCCTGGATCAGCATCTTGCAAGGCAAATGCCTTACTGCTGTGCTATCACTCTGGCCCCAAAGATAAATAAATTTGATAATCCCAACCAGGCTCACAAAGAAGAAAAAAATCTAGTAAAAGGCTTCATTATGAGAGAAGTTATGTATATTAACAAAAGGCTCATGAGAGAGGAGATTATTAATATATTTATGCCAATACATTGAAAAATATATAAAATATGGATATTGTTTTTAAATTTTAAAAACTATCACATCTTTTTTTATCTTTTGGTTTTTGGGTCACACCCGGCAGTGCTCAGGGGTTACTCCTGGCTCTATGCTCAGAAATTGCCCCTGGCAGGCACAGGGAACCATATGGGATGCTGGGATTCGAACCAATGACCTTCTGCATGAAAGGCAAATGCCTTACCTCCATGCTATCTCTCTGGCCCAAAACTGTCAGATTTTAATTAGAAGAATATAGAAAATTAAGACAACCATTACAAGCAAAAAAACTGAAACAAAGGTCAAGAACTTACTAAAACCCTTTTGGGCTTTTAGTAAAGACAAGTTAATTTCATTAGTGAGGTCAACCAAATATTTAAAGATAGCCTAAACCCTATTCTATCTCCCTTAACTCCATCTCATCATATTTAATTATTGGGAAAAATATAAATCAAAGTCACATAAGATATCTCATACCTGTGAGAAGTTCTATTTAATAAAAATAACAAACTGAAACAAATATTAGTGAGGGTGCGGAGAAACTGCTCATAAAAATGTGGCAGGAATATAAAATACCACAGAGTCCACATAAAACAGTATGATGGGTTCACAAAATATTAAAAATAGATCCAACACATAAGAAGGAATTTCACTTCTAAGTTTCTATCCAAAATATAAAAGTACACTAATCTTGGCTGGGGAAACAGCTCAAATGATAGCACATATACTAACTCCTTGAGTTTGAACCCAGGCATCACATACTACTGGATATGTATCATTTAAAAAAAATGAAATCTTGAACTGGTGCAATTGAGCAGCAATAGGGAATTTGCTTTGCACGTGGCTGATTCAGGATGGACCTCAGTTCTGTCCCCGGCATCCCAGATAGTCCCCCAAACCAGGAACGCTTTCTGAGAGCATAGCCAGGAGTAACCCCCAGCATCACCAGGTGTGGCCCAAAATCCAAAAAACAAAAATAAATAAATAAATAAATAAAAGAAAGATATCTTTCCAATTATGGCAGCACAAGTGAAACTGGAAAGTTTCATTAAGCCAAGTTTATTTTCTAATAGTAAGGTATAAAAAGAATTAAAAATATTGGATGATTTCCCTTATGTGTGAAATATAAAAACAAAAATAACTAACTCTTGGGTTCCAACTTCAGGACTGAAAAGGTAGTAAAAGTACTAGAAAGGGTAATGAGAAACAGAATTGAGGGGCTTAATAGATAGGTAGAGACCTGGTTATAATTTACTTGGTAGTGATTTGAGTGTGATGTGGTAACTAACATGTGAAGAGTATAAGTCTATACTCACAAAGCATACAGTGTCATATATCAAAGTAACTAAGAAACAAATCCTTTAAAGAATTCACACATGTGCATCTGGTCCCTTGCACATGTTGCCCACATCTCCTATTTTGAGTCCTTCCTATTTTCATGTTGGATTGTATACTGGGTGGGGATTTTCTCTGCCTTTGGAGAATCTTATGTTCTCTCTTAAAATATCTCTCTCTCTCTCTCTCTCTCTCTCTCTCTCTCTCTCTCTCTCTCTCTCGGAGGGCTGGAAGTTACAGCTAACCTCATGAAGCTCACCACAAACAGGGATGAGTTTAGTTAGAGAAATAACTACATTTCGAACTATCCTAATAATGAGAATGTATGAAGGAAATAGAAAGCTTGTCTAGAGTACAGTCGGGGGTTGGGTGGGGAGCAGGGAGACTTGGAACATTGGCGATGGGAATGTAGCGCTGGTGAGGGGTGGTGTTCTTTACATGACTGAAACCCAAACAACACAATCATGTATGTAATCAAGGTGTTTAAATAAAAAATATATTTAAAAAATATCTCTCTTTGTCTCTCTTTTTCCTATTCAATCCTATTTTCTCCTTCCCCTGAAAAAACCATAGTTGAAATAGAAAAATATGATTAATAACTATATTTAAATAGCTATATTTTTACTTCAAAAAGAGAGAGTAAAAGAACAAAATGAAGGAAGGAAGGAAAGAAGAAAGGAAGGAAGGAAGTAAGGGAGGGAGGAAGGAAGGAAGGGAGGGAGGGAGGGAGGGAGGGAGGGAGGGAGGGAGGAAGGGAGGGAGGGAGGAAGGGAGGGAGGGAGGAAGGGAGGGAGGAAGGGAGGGAGGGAGGAAGGGAGGGAGGAAGGAAGGGAGGAAGGAAGAAAGAAAGGAAGGAAGGAAGGAAGGAAGGAAGGAAGGAAGGAAGGAAGGAAGGAAGGAAGGAAGGAAGGAAGGAAGGAAGGAAGAAATCTTTTTTGAAATGATCTTGGGAAAGTTACCCTCAGAGCTTCAATTAAAGAAGGGTGATTTTCTATTCTCTACTTATTTTGCCTAAAAGACTAAACATCACCAAGAACTTGACAACCTAGTGACTGTTAGACTAGTATATTTTCACAAATTCTTTTAATCATATTCATTTTTTTTAGTGTTTTACATCTGTGAGCTTTGGTTTTGCCAGGTATTAAGTGAAGGGAAATTACAGCAATCTTATTCAAACATAGAAACTAATAATATAGAAGCATTATTACTATGCAGACATAAGAAAGTGTGAATTTTCAAAAAAAAATCCCATTAATCAAACTCAAAATACCCTGCCTACACTATTTTATTTATTATTCAGTTAATCACTGTAGGAAAAAAATTAAAACCATCAGAAAACCCACAACACCTGCTCTTTCATCTTAGCTGTAATATTAACAGTGAAATAATGTGCTCATTTTCATACTCCACATGATGACTCCTGAGGCTCTGATTTGCCAAAACGGTATGTCATGAAACCTAGCATAGGGATAGTTTATCTAGCAATTCAATGGTTTTTTTATCATTATCTTTTCATTTAAGCGTAAAAACCACTTTGACAAATACAAATTTATTATAACTAGCAAAGTTGAATAGACTTTTTAAAGAAACAACTCTAATTTTCATAAATAACATATTGTAGTTTATGCTGCAGGGTCCAGAAAGAAACTATTATGGAGTTGCAATAAAGGGCATTGCAGATTTTGTTTGATTATTTCTTTTTTAAACAAATAACAGGTTTTTTAAAAGTTTATTGAAAAAGAAACTTGGCCATTCAGTATGTTCTTAGGTATATCCCTGTTGCTGTATGTGACAATGTTCTAACAATTGTGCTATTTACCAATGACACAGAAAGAACTTTCATTGTCCTTAAATTCATACCCCCTCCTAATGCATTCAAATGTTTAATTCTCAATGGCATTTCTCAGCAGCTTATGCAAATTATAAAGCGCCACAAAGGAAAAAATAATTCTAAAAACTCCAAGTGTCTTTTCTGTTGAAACTGCAATGAATTCAAAAGAAACTCTCATTATATCTTGAGAAGGATTCTGGGAGAGAAAATTTAGTCATGGTGACAAGTCGAAGTCAAGATGAAAAAGAAGAGTAAAAATAAAAAGTAAACCCCAGAGAAGAAGCTGTCAGGAATAAGATCAGCTAAGTAAACTAAAAGGAAAACAGATAGATTCATAGAAATGGGGGCAGAGTCATTCTTTGGAGTTTAAGATGGCTGATAAGGGGGTAAAGTAGAGTAAGGGACATTTACGTAAGAACATTGGAGGGCAGAGGATGAAGCAGAAAGCAGGTTTTGATTGTATGAAAGACCCGTCATTGGCAACTGAGCTTACAATTGGAAAGCAATATAAACTAAAATTTAATATCGGTCATAATTTTTAGTTACTTCCTCTTTTAATTATACTAATATAAACTTTCCATTTCTAATGCTATTCTACAGGATTCCTTAGAAACTTAAAAAAAATCATTTTGGGGCTATGTCCACCAAATGTTCTAAAATTAGAAGTTCTTAGAAGCCCTCCTATCTAACATATTTGTAAGGAACCTCTCCCATCCTACAATTTTATTCTACAACCTTTTATGTTTCTTGTTGAAGAACTGATTTCAAAGGTGAAACTTTGAGAATGTCTGGAGGAAAAAGATAGCAAGAATCCACATCTTCTTTTGCTCCTTTTTTTCTTCTTTGTATTTTTTACATTTGTATTTCTTTAAGTTTTTTCTAATTTAGGAAAATTAGAATTTACTGTGGGAGGAGGAAGAAATGTGGAAGAAGGATATTCTCTGTGGTATGCTAAGCCAGTTCTCCTAAACTCCGAGTTACAGGGGCCTATATAAAGGCAAGGTAAGGCATCTCTGTCGTTATAATGTAATAGGATAGTTATAGCATTGGTATCTTGTTTTTGTTGTGTTTTGTGGTCACACCAAGCTGTGCTTAGGGCTTTCTTCTGTCTGCACTCGGGGATCATTCCCCAGCTTGCTCAGTAGACCATACGGAATGCTGGGAATTGAACTGGGTCAGTTGCTGCAAGGCAAACACTCTACCACTATACTATTGCTCAGTCTCCAATTTGACCCTGTCTGCTTCTCTCCTTTACCATTTAAAAATCTATAATGAGAAGCTGTGCCTTCTTTGATGTTATTTTCAGCTCAAAGTGCAGTGCATGGAGTTGAATAAACTCATAAGTAGTTGAAGCCATTACAAAAATTTACCCTGATAAGAACATGTGAAATTTCATAAATTTTAGAACCCCCTAAAAGGAATGGCTTAGGAATTTATGGTGGAAACTTCTTCCTAGTCTACTACACTGAGACATTTTATATATTCAGTCCACAAGTTTTCTTATCCTCTCCTTTCTCACTACTTTCCAAATGATGATCATTTATCTAGGACCATTTATTTAATAAGCAAAAAATTTAAAGAAATTATTGTTGTGCAGATTGTAGAGCAGAGTGTAGCCCTGGAGGTAACCAAACAGAAGATGCCCTATCCCAAATATCTGTGGTGATGGTAGGCCAGCACTTATCTCTGAGAAATGCTGGCACTGATGCCCACCTTCCATGGTGCTTGGTACCACTATAGTACTAAAGTCACTTTGCTATGTGAACTATAGCTAATAGAACTGAGAATATAAATTTTTAATTTAATTGATACTATTATTTTAAATAGCCACACAGGTTTAGTGGACAACATAAGTGCCAAAAACAGGTTTAGGTTGTTGCTGGTACATTTTGTACCCATTACTCTACATTTCTTTTCTATTTTTATTAATTTTTTTTTATTTAAGCACTGTAATTACAGAAAACTGTTCATAGATGGGTTTCAGGCATCAAATACTACAACACCCCATTACCAGCGTAACCTTTCTGTCACTAATATTCTCATTTCCCTCCTCCTCCACTCACTGGCCTGTTCTCTGGCAGCATTCTGGGACAGGCATTCTACTTCTGGGACAAACCATTCTACTTCTCTCTCTCACTCTCATTGTCATGGTAGTTGTCAATTTAACCTAACTGTGCTCTAACTGCTCTCTCCAAAATGTTTGGGAAGCTTCATCTCATAGGCTGGTAATTCTGGCTCTTCAGGTCTATTGTCTTCTGCATATTAATTATTCATACTTTTAGTTTAGTTATATCCCACAGAAATAAGACTATTTTGTGTAAATCTCTCTCCCTCTGACTCATATTTCTATGTCCTATTCATGTTACTTGAAATTTTTATGACTTTATTTTCCTAGAAGCTGCATAGTATTCTGCTGTGTAGATATGTACCAGTTTTTTTAGCCACTCATCTGTAATCGAGACCTGGTTGAATCTGTTCTGGCTATTGTAAATAGTGCTGCAAGGAAAATAGGCATGCAAAGGGCATTTTTTATTTCGAGAGTTTTTGTGTTCTTTAGGGTATATTCCTAGGAGTGGTATTGCTAGATCATATGGGAGCTCAATTTCCAGTTTTTTGAGGAATTTCATATTGTTTTTCAGGAAGTCTTAACTAGACTGCATTCCTACCCAGCTGTGAATAAGAATTTCTTTCTTCCCAATATCATGCTAACACTGGTTGTTCTTTTCATTTTGTGATGTGTCCCAGTTTCTGAGGCATGAGATGATACTCATTGTTGTTTTGACTTTGCACTCTGCCTGATGATTAGTGACCTGCAGCCATTTTATCAAGTGCCTTTTGGCCATTTGTATTTCTTCTTTGAGGAATTGTCTGTTCATTCTTTCCCCATTTTTTGTTGGTGTTAGTTTTTCTTTTCTATATATTAAGTTCTGTCAGTACCTTGTATATCTTAGATATTATCCCCTTATCAGATGGGTATTGGGTGAATAGTTTCTTCCATTCCGTGTTACCACCCTATTTCTTAGTTGAGTTTCACCAATAGAATTTATGAAGACAAGAATTTGTGTATCTATGGTTTATGAAGAAAATCATCTCCATCGGATATATAGGTATAGAGAAGTAAAACGAAGGAGACAGGAAACTAATAATTTTGCATTGACTAATTGTAGGCAATTAGAATTTATCTGTTTAGGTACACTCTGACAGACATTGATAGATTCATTAAAGGGTAGATAAGTGATAAGTAAGTGATAAGTGGTAGACACTCATTAAGACAGTGGTCATGTATGTCCTATAAAGTGATCGGCAACCTGCGGCTCGCAAGCACCATGTGGCTCTTTACACTTTTTAATTTGGCTCTTCTGTGTGCCGGGCCGGCCGCTCCAGGAGTCAGGACTCTGCTCCTAGCCTCTGTCATGATGCGCGCCCTGTGTGGCTCTCAAAATAAATTTCAATCGTGTTTTGGCGAGATTTGGCTCAGTTGAAAAAAAGGTTGCCACTACTAGGTCAACACACTTTATTGGTTAAGGCTGTGCCTAGTGATACTTACACACCCATCTTGTACCCATTATCTGTGCTTAAAACTTGCCTCCCCATGGGCTGCTTTGTACTAATTGAAATCTTCTGATAGAGAAAACAGTACTTGAAGCAATAAATGTTCTGTAAAGCTTCAAATGACTTCCAAGGAGTCAGGGAGAGGCAAGAGGGGTGAAGCACAACTATATTACCTTTCATTTTAAACTCATTGACTCACCTTTATATTTGATATGGAGTAGGGGAAGGGCGCATGAGTTCTTGTTGGTAGTGGCGCAAGCAGTAAGGCATCTGCTTTTGCATCACGCTCTCCTAGCATGGACCACCGTTTGATCCCCCTCTCCCAGGCTCCCCTATGATCCTCCAAGCCAGGAGCGATTTCTCTGAGCCCATAGCCAGGAGTAACCCTGAGCGTCACCGGGTAAGGCCAAAACAAAACCAAAAACAAATTAAAAAAAAAAAAGATTCAACTATTTGTTTGGTTGGTTTTGGTTTGGGAGGTCACAACCTGGTGACGCTCAGAGGTTACTCCTGGCTATGGGCCTCAGAAATCGCTCTTGCTTGGGGGACCATATGGGACTCCAGGTATCAAACCTAGGTTTGTCCAGGTAGGCCTCTTGGCAAGGTAAACGCCCTACTGCTGTGCTATACTTCTGTCCCAGATCAACTCAAATATTTTTTTTAATGATTTTTCATCACATTTCTAAACTGTGGTCTTTCCTGCTTTCTGATTACTACAATTACAAATTCTAATCCTATCTCATATAATTTCTAGCCCAACATGGATGCTCAAAATATCCTTTCACTTTTTGTATTCAACACATCAGATAAACATTTGATATCTAGGATATAAAGGGTAAACTAACTATCCACAAAATCTAAAAAAAAGAATCAAAAAAGGGGACAGGAAATGAACAGATTTCTCTGAGGAAGACCAACAGACGGCCAATAGGTACAAGAAAAAATGTTCATCATCAACTTATCATTAGAGAAATTCAAATCAAGATAACAATGAGATTTATACAGTGAGGATGGCACATATCAAAAATACTGGGAACAATCCTGTGTTGGCAGGATGTGATGAGAAAGAAAACTCTCATCATCTGGTTGTGAATACTCGTCTGGTCCCAACCCCTATGGAAAAACAGTATGGAGGTTTCTTAGTAAAACTCAAAATTGAGCTGTTGTATGACCCAACAATCCCACTTTTGGGTAATTAATCCCCTGGACAAAAACAGTTATCCAAAACAGTGGATGCACACCATTATTCATTGCAGCACTCAGTACAATAGTTAAGACTTGGACCTAGATAGTCAACAAAAAGAAGAGTGGAACACGAAAATGTGGTACTAAGGAAATCATGCAATTTGCTGCAACATGGATATAACTGGAAGATATTATGTTAAATGAAATAATACAGAACAAGAAAGAATAAATACAAAATGATAACACTTATGTATAGTATTTAGAAAAAACTGCATGGAAAAAGGCAATGTTTTATGTGGGGTGTTGTCTCAAACATCCTTGGCCCCAGGAGTATGGTGAGGAGAAGGATCGAAACTGAGTGGAAGAGAAGAAACAACTATGAAAAAAATGGGACCAGAGGCAAAGGGGTATCAGGTCTACTTGGTGGTGCTAAGAAAGTACAGAATAATTATACAAGCTAAAGGGCATAATACAACAGAATCAGAGACCCCAAACTATAACTTTCTAAGTTTTAAATAGGCCTATTATACTAACAGGCTGGGACAATGGGGTGGGCATTGTATGATATGGTGAATACACTCTGGGAACATTGGTAGTGGGAGGTCGGCACTATTGGTGGGATTGGTTCTGATTAATTGTATGTCTAAAACCCAACTGTGAAGGTCTTTGCAAATCACAATGGTTTCAATAAAATAAAATGAAATTTTAAAAAATTCTTTCAGTCAGGGCCCTGCTATGATATAGCTGGACTTTCTCATTCAAGATAAAAAAGGATTTAAGATTTTGAATGTTTGTTATATTAAATATTAAGTATATAGACAAATATTGGATGCAATAAGCATTAGAAATAAGCTATATATGACTTTAAAATTTTAAGTAAAAAAGACCACAATATGAGTAGAAAGAAATCGTACAAATAATGATTTCTTTTTCTCTAAGAACAAGTTTTGTTGAGCTCCTGGAAAAACAAACATAATAATATTAGAAGTAAACAGACCAGTAGCCGAGTTGAAGTAACAGAGCAGCTTCTGAAGGAGTTGTATTTTCTTTTGCAAACCAAAACAGAGTAGAGAGCCCAAAATTCATGGACCTATGTCTGTTGCTTATCCCTACAACGTTGGGCTAAAAAAAAGTGAAGAAATCTCTATATTATTAAAGTCTGTCAAAAAGAATTGCTAGTCGTGGAGGCCAAGGAGAGTTTTAACCAAAAAGAATAATCTGCCTGCAGACATTTCCTCACCCTAGGAAGTTCTGAAAAAATTTTTTTATAATTAAGTTTTTAAAAATAGTAATAATCTAACATCAAGATGGGGCAAGATTTTTCACCAAAAAAAAAAAAAAGAAAAGAAATTATGCCCATAATGGGTGGTGGTGAGGAGGGGCTGGAGGAAAATACACAACTATTGGTATATCTAAAAAAACATTGTTTCACTAAAAATAGCTTTGAGTAACTAAAAACCCACAATGAAAAATGAAGTGAATAAATATTATTGGTAAAAGAAAGTTCGAATAGGACAATGGACAAAGATAAAATAAAATAATATAAATAATTCTCCGATTAATAGCTGCATACAAGAAACACATAATGCATATAGGGGTTAAATTATATAGGTATCCGTTGGTTGAAAAAATGTGAATTGTTTCACGATTCCAAAAACAATTTGGCAGTAATTATACAGAATCTAAATAGAGTCTTCTGTGGTCTTCAATTTTTTGTGATTCAAACTAACAAAACCTTAAATTTTAAGTTTTAATCTTAAACTTTAAGCTATATTCAACAATAAAAATTAGGAAGCAACATATTAGTAATTAATTAACTTAAAAATTTCTAGAATTGAAACAATACCAAAAATTATAAAATCAATGCACTTTAAATCACACAAACACACTAAAATATACTTTCTGGATGTAACAGAAGTTATTAATAGATATTTATATGTTCTAAAGAAACTTTCTATCTATAAACTTTCTATTCATGCAATTACAAAGAAAGCTTATCATTAATTATTATAACTGTAGAAATTCAAGGGTCTAGTTTAACACTAGGAATGTTCTTAAGTCTCCACTATTCTCATCTCCAAAATTCCTGATTTAGTTCACAAACCAAAAAGGGCTATTCTGGAGCCAAAGAGATAAGATGGTGTGTAATTCGTTGGTTTGAATGCATCAGACCTCAGATTTCAGTTTCTGATACCACATATGGTCCTTTGAGTACCCTTGTAATGATTCTTGAGTACAGAACTAGAAGTAAGTCTGGAATAAAGTCGATGTGATGCAAAAACTGAAAAAAAACTCATGTCTTTTCTATTTAAGTATATCTATATCCATATCTAGAACCTATGTTTATGAATTGATGATCTATCTATAAAAAAAACTCATGTCTTTTCTATTTAAGTATATCTATATCCATATCTAGACCTATGTTTATGAATTGATGAATCTATCTATCTATATATATCCATGTATATATGTCTATATAAATACATAAATAAAAAGCAAATAACTAAATCATACAGGACCTATAGTTGCACAAAAATTGTTCCCCTCTCTGGACCACCCACAAATAGATTCACATGTTTAGAATGAACGTAATATATCTAAATTTCCCAGATACATGCAAATATTTTAATCTGATTTTCTTATTTAATTTATAATACTTAGAATATTATCTGAGACATGATAAGTGATTAAGTTATTTATGAAGTGAATAAACGTAACCAATTGCTTTTACTAAGGTGTATCCCATGTTATTTCTATATGGATGCTAATTTTCAAATAATGCTACAAGGAAGATACATCTATGATTCTGCAATTAATATAGCATAATATTTTTGAAAATATTTATAGCCAAAAGATAAATTTAAAAAAGAAAGGTTAGGACATTAGTATGCTAATTAGGAGTACTACGACAGACTTGCGAGGGTAAGGCTTAGAGTTCTATCTCTTGTATACCCCCATATTCTAAAAAGAGATCCATAGTTTTTAGATAAAGATCCCTATTGTTTTCTAAAAAGGCCTGGGACCAGTTTACATTTCCACCAGCAGTGGATAGAGTCTCTTTCTCCCTGCATCCCACACCCAGTACTGGAGTTTCTTTGTCTTTGTGATGTGTGTCAGCTCTCTGTTGTGTCAAATGTTACCATATTGTGTTTTGATTTTCATCTTCATTCTGGTTAATGATGTGGAGCATTTTCCTGTGTCTTTTGACCATCTTTATTTCTTATTTGAGGAAATGTTTGAATGTTTTTTTTTGGTGGGGGTGGGTTAGATGAGCTTCCATTTGACCCATAAATACCACTTCTGAGAAATACTGTAGAGGCCTCAAAAATACACTGTAGAAAATACCTCTGAATTTCTTATGGTTCATTGTAGCAATTTTAACAATAGCTAGAATCTGGAAACATCTCAAGTGCTAAGAATAAAAAATGGATCAATAAAGAGTGGAACATCAATACAATGGAATTACTATGCAGCTCGTTAAGAAAATTGAAGTGATGGGTCTGGAGCAATAGCACAGTGGTAGGGCATTTGTCTTGATGCAGTTGATGCAAGGCCTGACCAGTTCCCATGTGGTCCCCTAGTCAGGAGCAATTTCTGAGTTCATAGCCCAGATGTATCCCCGCTGAGCATCACCAGGTGTGTACCCAAAAACAAAAAGAAAAGTTGTCATGAAATTTGCTTATATATGGATGGACCTGGAAAGGAGCATAATATCAAGAAACAATAGGAGATAGGGCCATGAGGACCCAGTTCATGGTAAGGGAAGCTTGAAATTAAATAAGGAGTGGAGTTAGGGCAAAGAAGAGACCTTTAT
Source organism: Suncus etruscus (assembly GCF_024139225.1). Lineage (NCBI taxonomy): Eukaryota > Metazoa > Chordata > Mammalia > Eulipotyphla > Soricidae > Suncus > Suncus etruscus. The sequence goes on along the minus strand of NC_064854.1, from coordinate 105,965,437 downwards.
GACAACCAATAGTTGAAATGATCACTCTGTACAAGAATTGGGTGTTGAAAGGATATAAAGTGATAGGCATAATACCCCTCAGTAGCAATATTGAAAAACAGAGAGAATATCTAAAGGAAACCATAAGAGAAAGGTAGAGAGAGAGAAGAAAAATGTGTGCCACAGTGGCAGGCAGAGGGAGACATAAAGAAACAATAAACTTTTAAATACCACATTGAGAAAAAAAAAAAAACACGGCAATCTTAAAGGATGTAGTGAAGTCAATGGACAAGATTCAACATAATTTTATTGCAAAAAAACACCCAGAAAGATAGAGACACAGAAAAGGTACAAAAAGCACACCACTTTTTTTTTTGTTTGTTTTAGGGCCCCACCTGACGGTTGTTAGATCTCACTCTTGGATCTGTTCTCAGGAACCATTCTTGGCGTCTCCAGGAACAAGGTAGGGTGTCAGGATCAATTCAGGTTTGGCTGCTGAATTATCTCTATGACAAAAAAAACAGTTTTTTTAAAAAGATCATAAATTATCCAACACACAACAGAAATAATACCTCAATATTATAAATAAAAATAAAACATTTCCTCTAAAATCAGGAGCATGACAAACAATATTTAGTCTTGGTACTATTTTCAAGATACAGTTAAAAGTACTAGCAGCAGCAATTGGAAAGAAAAGAATATGAGATGAATCCAAATGTAAAAGAAGTAAAATCATAATTCGTTTTTTTTGACACAATGAATATATAGAGAAGATTTAAAATTATATAAAAAGTCTATTATAAACAATCTATCAGTGCAGTCAAGTAGCAGTTATTAAAATTAATATAAAACTGGGTTATATTATAACTGTAAAGATGAAGAAACATAAAAAGAAACCTAATTACATTATAACTACACAAGTGTTAAATAATTGGGGATAATACTTTGTTTTGTTTTGTGGCAGACCCAGCAATGCTCAGGGTCTTACTTTTGTTTCTGCACTGAAGAATCACACCACAACAGCCTAGCAAACAAAAGAGTAGATAAAAAAACACAAAGATAAAACTATTCTGTTCCTTAGAGGTGAATTAATTAACACATTTAAATGATCAGATTACCTAAATGCAATATGAAGTTTCAATCCAATTTCTATAACAGTTTCAATAGTATTCTATACTGTAATAAAAAAATAACTCAGTAAATATACTTCACCCATAAATTATCCCAAAGAGGAAACAAATTTAAGAGAAAAGAACAAAATGGAAATATCCAATTCCCCCCAATTTCCAAATATACTGCAACATGGTAGTAATTAAAACAGCATAATATTAGAATAAAAACACAGGATAGTGTTAGAATAAAAACAGGCGAAAAGATCAACTGGAATGGGAATTGAGAGCTCAGAAGGAAAGTTACCTATGAATAATAACTCTATAACAAAGAAGCTGAGTCTTTTTATCCATTAAGGAACCACCTCTTGATGAGTTATTGGAGTAACTGAATAGCAACATGTAAGAAATGATCTGGCCCTACTAAAATATTTAATTCAAAATAAACTAAAGACTTGCTATAAGAACTCAAAATCGTAGACATATGCCCGTGGACACTGATTTGGGAACATGACTTTAGTGTCAAGATAATAAGCAAATAATTAATAAATATGGCTACACTAATTTAAATGCTTCCGTATAGAAAAATATCATGTATCAAAAGTAAAAAAAAGTAAAATGATAACATTATTTGTCTACCGTTTCCATCTTTATTGCAACGTAACTTATAATAACCAAGAACTTATGCAATATAACTGCCGAGTTACTCATGAATTGACAAAGAAAATGTGGTAAAATAAAATACAATATAATAGGGGCCAGAGCAGTTGCGCAAGCGGTAAAGCATCTGACTTGCCCACGCTAGCCTAGGAAGGATGGCTCGATTCCCTGGTGTCCCATATGATCCCCCAAGCCAGGAGCAATTTCTGAGCACATAGCATGGAGTAACTCCTGACCATCACCAGGTGTGGCACACACACACACACACAAAAATGCAACAAGGGCCCGGAGAGATAGCACAGTGGCGTTTGCCTTGCAAGCAGCCTGTCCAGGACCAAAGGTGGTTGGTTCGAATCCCGGTGTCCCATATGGTCCCCCGTGCTTGCCAGGAGCTATTTCTGAGCAGACAGCCAGGAGTAACCCCTGAGCACCGCCGGGTGTGGCCCAAAAACCAAAAAAAAAAAAAAAAAGCAACATAATATTATTATTATTTTTTAATATATGTAAGAGCCAACCATTTAAAATTATATCAACAATGCTGGAGGATTTTATGCATTGTAAACTGAGAGAGAAAAATAAACTGTGTGATTCACTCATATGTGGTATTTAGGGTAAATAAACCTGAACTAAATAAAAAAAAGTAAAATTTTGTAGTGCAATGCCAATTATTATTTATAAAAAGCAAGGGGAAGAGGTACGTAAAAGGCACAGAAGGGTAAATGTATGGGGAATGATAGAATAGTCATTTCAGTTTTGAACTTAATATTAATTTTTAATAATGTATATGTATACCTGAATGTATATTCCTATACATTCTTAAACAAAATGTTCCTTTTATATAATAGTTACCAATTATAAATAAAATAAATGTATTATGAGTTAGAAAAAATAAACATAGGCTAAATTATTAAAAATTTTAGTCATATGTATAACTGTAATTTAAAGGCAAATTTAAATTTAGACCTAATTTAACCACAATTGGGTGGTTATATTTCCTTTATATTTTAATATTCTTAAAATTAAAGCATTCATTAGAAAAATATTTAAAAAGAACATTACTTTGCTGCTTCTCAGATTTCTCCGTCCTATTTAAAAATATTCAGTGTTTTCTATCACTTGAATTTAAATCTAAAATATTCATCTCAGAGCTTAAGGCTATTGAATCTCAAATTTAAACATTTCTTTCTAACTAGTGCTTCTCCTGCAAGAAAATTTTGCTCAGTCACACTGGGAACTTTTTTATTGTCCATAGAAAGATAAATATTTCCTTGACTCCCTGAGGTAGAGCTTTTCTCCCGTTTGTAATATCATCATTTTCTCCACTATCCTGAGCCCACCATTGAACTATCCCTAGTTACAAGATAGGAAAGACTTTTACATATCCTTCCTTTACCTCCCCAATCCTGCAGTTTCTTCTACCATAGACTGCTCAGACAGCTACCTGAAGGAGAAAGGAAGAAAGAATAAATGAAAAACAAACAAACAACAATAAAATTGAGTCAAACCACAGAACAGTAGTGGATTGTAGGACCATGGCAAAAAGTACATACTCCAAAAAAAAAAAATAGTCAAATAAAAAAATGTTTTTTAAAATTAGACCAAATCAAGGCAAGAACAGTGACAAAGTGTTCTTCACACTTTGCACTTTCTGTTCATTTTAACTGCTTGAAAGTTTGTCTTAAAGCCTGTTGAGTTGAGAGGGACAGAGGAGAAGGGAGAACAGAAGAATTAATTGAGACTTAAAAATAGTATGAGGGGTGGCTGGTCCAAGGGCAGTGGTGTTTACAATTAATTGATCACAGCCAGAATCCTGGTCAAATTAGTTATTATGAGGTTAAAGTAAAAGGAGAAGATAAGATATAAGAATAGACTATGAAATGTTATTGCCACTGAGCAATTCTAGGACCCCCGATATACAATAGCTTTACTTAATTTTGAAGAATATTTTAAATTTTAGTTTAAGAAATGTTATGAGACAGAGAAGTTATCTCTTAAACATAAAGAAAAATAAATGTACCTCAGGAAGAAAACACACTCATAAACATATACACACCCAATTATAAGCCAGCAAAATACTTAAAACAATTGTTAACAGACTTGAAGAAAGACATCAATAACAATACAATAGTAGTTGAAGATTTCAATACCACTCTGTAACCTCTTGATTGATCAACCAGGCTGAAACTTAACAAGAATATGGTGGTTCTGAAGGAAGAAATGGGAGAAAAGCCAAGTTCACATTTTTCTACAACACATGAGATATTTTCCAAGATAGACCACATGCTGTGCCACAAAAGTACCTCCATAAAATTAAGTGGATAGAAACTAAATCACCACCTTCTTAAACCATGATACATTGAAAATTGAAGTGAATTTTAAACAGGTCACTACTAAACAACCATTGGATTAGAGAGGAAATCAAAGACAAAATCAAAAATATCCTGAAAATAAATGAGAATCAGGGCACAGATTATCATGATTTGTGCAACAAAGCAAAAGTAGTAGTAAGAGGAAAATTTACAGCATTTTTAAATATTCATCAGGAAGGAATAAAGGGCCTGCTTAAGTAACTTAAGGGCACAGCTTTACAAATTGGAACTGGACCAACAATATAAGCTGAAAGTCGGCAGAAATGCGTAGATAATAAAAATTAGAGGAGAATGAATAAGCTTCATACTAAAATAAATCCAAAAGATTAATGAAGGCAAGAATTGGTGCTTTTAAACAATAAACCAAATTTGTAAACTATTAGCAAGACTCACAAGGAAAAGAGGGAAAAACAAGGAAGGTATTGTACAACAGATAGTACAGAAACTCAAAAGATAATCAAAAATTATGTTGACAATTTTTATCCCACAAACTGAGAAAATCTAGAAGAAACAAATACATTACTAAACTCCTATAGACCCTCCCCTCCAAATTATAAATCAAGATGATGTGGAAAGCTGAATAGACCTTTCACTATTGAGAAAATTGAAATGTAATCAAAATGTTTTCCCAAAACAAAAGTTTAGGCCAAATAGATTCAGTATTGAATTATTTTCAACCTTTAAAAAAAGACATACTTCCAATCTTTTTAGGCTTTTCCAGAAAATTTAAGAATGAGAAACATCCCCAAAGAGTTTCTATGAAGAAAGATAACTTTATCCTGATAACAAGACAGACATCACAGAAAAAGAGGATTAAAGGCCAATACCTTTAATAAACACAGGTGAAAAGATTTTCAACAAAATATTAGTAAGTAAAATATTATAAATCATCAAAAAAGTCATTCACCATGACCAAATATGATTCATCCCAGAGATGTTTAACATATGCAAGCCAATCAACAAAATATTCTATAATAATGATAAAATAAAGTTACATGATCATAAAAATAAGGGAGAAACAGTGACCAAAAGTTAAAAAACCTAACATGATCTACAGGATGGAGCTTTCCCTAGGACTAATAGTGGGTCAGAAATGGGGGGGTTGGATAAGATGAGATGGAATTATGTCATGGGGACGAAGGAGGGCTTGGCTTCTAGGGTCAATGGTGAAGAAAAATGGAAACATTGTTGTGGTGTGTGATTTTGGGATGTTATGAATAAAGCCCTACCACTGGCAGTACTGTAAGTTATAAATCATGGTGACTAGAATTAAAAAAAGTAATCTGTACCTAATTAAAATTATAGTTTAGGTAATTCATTTACAATAGTGTTTAATTTTATAAACTTAAAAAAATACCATTACCACCATTAAAGTTCCCACGACTTTCCATTATTATCCCTAGGTCAACTCTGGTCTGATTTTCATGTACTCCCCAAATTCAACCCCACTTCCACTCCCTCCTCTGTTTTTTAATGTATTGTGATGATTTTAATGTATTTAGCTAATTCATTTTACACCCATACAAGTTCCAAAGACAATTAATTCCCTTGTATTACTTTCTGTATTCTCCATCAGTTTTTCACATGTTCTCTCCTCAGACTGATTCTTAGGTCTGTAATTTAATGCCCAGTATTTATTATCAATGCCCTTAATTTATTTATTTACATATCACAGGTCAGGGAAATTATTAGATATTTTTCTCCTTTTAGCTCAACATGAAACTCCCTAATTCTGAGTTGCCATACTGCATGATTTTATTTTTCTTTTAGTTTCTTAGTAATCCATTATGTGTATATATACATATATATAATATGGATTCTTTATTCACTTGTTGGATATTTGGATTGTTAACATATTGTGACTATTGTAATAAGTACTTTGTTTTAAGATCAAAATTCAACTGTTTTTTGACAAAATAGATTATTCAAAGCAGCATTGAACAAATATATTGCTTCAGTCTTTAGGGTTCTATTTGTAGTAATAAAAATGGATATACCTAAGTCCAGTTGCTCAGGCATCATGATAGATACTTTATTTAATTATCAAAATAAATCATTATGGTTAATACTACCCCTATGCTACAAAAGTAAAAGAAAATCATATGAAGAGGAAATGTGATTTGCCTAAGAAGCGATAGGACTGACTTGAATCCAGAGACCAATTTGAGGTCATACTATTGAATGTCTCAGGCTTCAGCTAGAAATGGTAAAAGGAAGTGAATATACGGTGGCAAGGATGTTAATCAGGGTTCTTATGCCTCAATATTATTGGTTTTTTGATTTGGAAAATTTTATTGTAGAAATTGCATTATAGGATTTTTTATGAGCACACATGGCCTTTACCAGATTCTATTTGCAAATGTCTTCCCAGTTATGGTGATTAAAAAAATGCTTCTAGATATTTCCAAATACTCTTCATAGTGGTATGGTATTGTAGCATAGAAAGATCAAAATGTTCCTGAGTATCAGTATTTATATCACTGGCATGAAAACGACCTTAGAGTAGAAATTTTAACTTAATGTTGTATTTCCAATGATGGGTGGGGATCATTGTAATTTCAAATATATCTCTTCACACAGCAAAACTACAACTAAAAGTAACAGTAATATAAATAGAATAGTCTAGTTATTAATTCTCTCATTCTTTAGAGACTTAATTTATAAAAATTATTTTCGGGGGGTCACGGAGGGTGGTGCTCAGGCTTATTCCTGGCTCTGTGTTAAAATGTCACTCCTGGAGGGATTTGGGGGAACATATATAGCACCAATGATTGAGCATGGGTCTGCTAATTGCAATATAAATGCTCTACTCACTGTACTATGCTCTGGCCTTAGATGGTTAAATCTTTTATAAAATCATAATGTAAAATATATATAAAGTTTTATACTATCAACAAATCATCAAATCAATTAACATTGCAATTTTCATGTTATTAGTTTGATTTAGGCCATTAAGAAAATGCTGTTCTAATGTTCTGCTTGAAATAGCAAATTTTAATTTGAAAATCCTCCAAGCAGATAATAGTCCTGATCTTCATTTGACTTAGTAAGGGTTAAGATCATCTATGAACTAAATTTTCTCAGGGAGTCATTTTTATACTATTAGCATTTGTACCAATTAAGATATTTTTTCTCTTGCAAAATGAGTTTTTATACTGTTATTCTGTGTGTTAGAGAAAAGTATAATTTTTAATATTAAAAGAAACTTATTTTAACCTTTAATGGATGATTTTACATTATCAAGCAGTACAAGGGAAGAATTTGATCATTTAAAAAATCAGTTGAAAATTAGAACAGGTAGAATAGGAGATTAAAAATATTTTAAAATATTTAAAGACTTTGATTATAATTCAAAACACATTTGTATTTTAAACTTAATAAAATGGCATATTTAAGCTCTAATTAGAATAAAAAGCATTTTGTTTGGGTTTGGGCCTGGAATTGAAAGGTGGTAGGCCACAGGCAAGGCAAATGCCCTATAGCTCTAGCCTTTGGCTTTCTGTATTCAAAGGTGAAAGGTAAATTGAAAGATGAAAAGTAAAATGAAAGATGGTAGGCCACATACAAGACAAATGCCCTACCTTAGCTTTTGACTTTCTTTTCTCAAAAGAGTGGTAAAGGGGAAGTCAATTTTATGTCCTTAAAAAGAGACTTCATGTTTTGAGATGATTAAAATGTTGTTAAAATAGATATTTAAAAAGTATAAAGTAAACACAAATCTTTAAACTGGAAACAGTTAGAGAAATAGTATAGCCAATAACATGCTTGCCTTGCATGTAATTGACTTGGGATCCAATTCCTGTCATTGCACTTGGTGCCTCATGCCCTACCAGGAGTTATCTCCCTGAGCATATCCCCCAAAAGAAACGACACAACCCCACTTCCTTAGATTATCAGAACAAAAGAATGAACACTAGACAAGATGAAACATGATTTGAGGATGGGGACTACAAATCAGATAAAATAGTTAATAGCATGGTAGCAAGGAGAACTAAATTATAGTAGGACTCATATACAGATACTGTGCTAAGTAGTATAAACCAATATTAATTGAATAAATTATTCCAAATATTTTTCAAGATGAAAATTTAGAAATCAGAAAATCTTGGGTCGTCCGTCCTTTCTTTCTTTCTTTCTTTCTTTCTTTCTTTCTTTCTTTCTTTCTTTCTTTCTTTCTTTCTTCTCTTTTCTTTCTTTCTTTTCTTTCTTTCTTTCTTTCTTCTTTCTTTCTTTTTCTTTCTTTCTTTCTTTCTTTCTTTCTTCTTTCTTCTTCTTTTCTTTCTTTCTTTCTTCTTTCTTCTTTCTTTCTTTCTTTCTTTCTTTCTTTCTTTCTTTCTTCTTCTTTCTTTCTTTCTTTCTTTCTTTCTTTCTTTCTTTCTTTCTTTCTTTCTATTCTTTCTTTCTTTTTTCTTTCTTTCTTTTCTTTTTCTTCTTCTTTCCTTCTTCTTCCTTCCTTTCTTCTTCCTTCCTTCCTTCCTTTCTTTCTTTCTTTCTTTCTCTTTCTTTCTTTCTTTCTTTCTTTTTTCTTTCTTTCTTTCTTTTTTTTTCTTTCTTTCTTTTCTCTTCTTCCTTCCTTCCTTCCTTTCCTTCCTTCCTTTCTTTCTTCCTTCTTTCTTCTTCTTCCTTCTTTTCTTTCTTTCTTCTTCTTCTTTCTTTCTTTCTTTCTTTCCTTTCTTTCTTTCTTTCTTTCTTTCTTTCTTCTTTCTTTCTTTCTTTCTTTCTTTCTCTTTCCTTCCTTTCTCTTCTTTCTTTCTTTCTTTCTTTCTTTCTTTCTTTCTTTCTTTCTTTCTTTCTTTCTTTCTTTCTTTCTTTCTTCTTTCTTTCTTCTTTCTTTCTTCTTTCTTTCTTTCTTTCTTTCTTTCTTTCTTTCTTTCTTTCTTCTTTCTTTCTTTCTTTCTTTCTTTCTTTCTTTCTTTCTTTTCTTTCTTTTCTTTCTTTCTTTCTTTCTTCTTTCTTTCTTTCTTTCTTTCTTCCTTTCTTTCTTTCTTTCTTTCTTTCTTTCTTTCTTTCTTTCTTTCTCTTCTTTCTTTCTTTCTTTTTTTCTTTCCCTTTTCTTTCTTTCTTTTCTTTCTTCTTTCTTTCTGTCTGTCTTCCTTCCTTCCTTTCTTCTTTCTTTCTCGCTTTCTTTCTTCCTTCTTTCCTTATACCTTTCTTCCTTCTTTTTCTTTCTTTCTTTCTCTTTTTTCTTCCTTCCTTCTTTCCTTATACCTTCCTGCCTTCTTTTTCTTTTCTTTCTTTCTTTCTTTCTTTCTTTCTTTCTTTCTTTTCTTTCTTTTTCTTTCTTTCTCTTTCTTCTTCCTTCTTTTCTTATACCTTTCTTCTTTCTTTCTTTCTTTCTTTTTCTTTCTTTCTCTTTCTTCTTCCTTCTTTTCTTATACCTTTCTTCTTTCTTTCTTTCTTTCTTTTTCTTTCTTTCTCTTTCTTCTTCCTTCTTTTCTTATACCTTCCTGCCTTCTTTTTCTTTTCTTTCTTTCTTTCTTTCTTTCTTTCTTTTTCTTTCTTTCTCTTTCTTCTTCCTTCTTTTCTTATACCTTTCTTCTTTCTTTTTCTTTCTTTCTTTCTTTCTTTCTTGCTTTCTTTCTTCTTTCATCTTTCTTCATCCTTCCTTCTTTCCTTATACCTTTCTTCCTCTTTTTCTTTTCTTTTCTTTCTTTCTTTCTTTCTTTCTTTCTTTCTTTCTTTCTTTCTTTCTTTCTTTCTTTCTTTCTTTCTTTCTTTCTTCTTTCTTTCATCTTTCTTCATCCTTCCTTTCTTTCTTCCTTCCTTCCTTCCTTTCTTTCTTTCTTTCTTTCTTTCTTTCTCTTTCTTTCTTTCTTTCTTTCTTTCTTTCTTTCTTTCTTTCTTTCTTTCTTTCTTTCTTTCTTTCTTCTTTCTTTCATCTTTCTTCATCCTTCCTTTCTTTCTTCCTTCCTTCCTTCCTTCCTTCCTTTCTTTCTTTCTTTCTTTCTTTCTTTCTTTCTTTCTTTCTTTCTTTCTTTCTTTCTTTCTTTCTTTCTTTCTTTCTTTCTTTCTTTCTTTCTTTCTTTCTCTTTCTTTCTTTCTTTCTTTCTTTCTTTCTTTCTTTCTTTCTTTCTTCTTTTCTTTTCTTTTTTCTTTTTCTTTCACTCCTGGCAGGTTTGGGAGACAGTATGGGATGCAGATGGTTAAATCTGGGTAGGCCATGTACAAGACAAAGGCCCTACCCACTGTGCTATCACTTCTGCCCCCTCTCTTATTTTTCTCCTAATAAATAGTAGTTCAAATTCTACAAATATTTAATGCACAGGATGAGATCAGCTGGGGCTACCATTCTCATTCATGGACAAATCTCTGTGCTGAAAGAGTCCTGCCAGTTGCTTTAGGTCAAATTCAAGTACAAGTGATTTTATTAAGGAAGATCTTCCAGGGAAAATGGGAAAATAATGTGCAAAAGGGTATAAAGCAGGGTAGAAAGTCATGCAAGCACACACTGTTAGAAGAGGTGTCTTTCTCCATTGGTTCCCATGGGGAATTTCTAACGTATAAATTGCATGTTGTTGTCTGTCTCATTCTCAGAGGAAAAGAATTGCTTATTGTCCCTGTGTCCTAGCTATTGGCTACAGGTTGCCGATAAGATATAACCTCTTAGCACTTATCTCTAACTTTCTGGAGGTGAGGCTTCTCTAGCAGATCAAGAGAAATCTTTTTTGTTGTTTGTTTGTTTGTTTTTGGTTTTTCGAGCACTCAGAAATAGCCCCTGGCTTGGGGGGACCATATGGGACGCCGGCGGATCGAACCGCGGTCTTTCTTTAGCTAGCGCTTGCAAGGCTGACATCTTACCTCTAGTACCACCTCGCCAGTTCCAAGAGATTTTTTTTATTTGAAAGTTTTTTTTTATTTAAACATCTTGATTACATATATGATTGTGATTAGGTTTCAGTCATGTAAAGAACACCCCCCTTCACCAGTGCAACATTCCCACCACCAATGTCCCAAATCTCCCTCCATCCCACCCCACCACCACCTGTACTCCAGGCAGGCTTTCCCGTTCCCTCATTCATTCATATGATTATGGTAGTTCTCTGTGTAGTTATTTCTATAACTGCACTCACCACTCTTTGTGGTGAGCTTCATAGAGTGAGCTGGAAGTTCCAGCCCTCCCCAGAGAAATCTTTTAAGAAAGGTTACAGATGCCAGCTTTTTTTTTTTTTTTTTCAGCAAAGTCCTGAAAAGCTGGGGCATAGGCTCACAGCTTGGTGTCTGCAGCAAAGACTGTTACTGATTGGCCAGAGTGTTCAGTTTTTATGTTTACCAACGCACATCAGACACAAATTTTTGAGATAAAATAAAATAATTTGCTCAGAGACAGAATATTCTGTTTCATAAGGAAGAAAGAGAATGACATAAAACAGACAAAACATCGCCACAATTTTTCTAGGAGTTTAATTGACTGGAACTCATCTAAATGGCTCCAAGCAGTTTGAGTCAAGGTGAAATAAACAAATTTGGAGAAGGCAAACTGCACTTTCTGCTATGTCTGCTTTGTCACAAAGACTGTTTATGTTAACAGCTGCATTACATATAATTAACATAGAATAAATAGCATAATTTATGGTGTAACTTAGATTAATTTTGACATATGTCTCTACTCATAAAACTGTCACAATAATCGAGAAAATGAACCACTTTATCACCCCAGAAGTTTCCCATTTTTAATCTCACTCGTATTCCTCCCCATTTCTTCATTCTCAACCATACATTCACATCCTTTCCATAACTTCAACTATTTTTATTTCACAGAAATTTACAGAATGGATGTATATACCATAAATGTTTTGGAAACTCTGGAAAAATTATTTTGAGATTATGTTATACATCACATAAACTTATTAATTGCTGAGTAATATTCCATTGCAAATATCTCTCCTTATTTTCCAAGTAATATTCCATTGTCAACATTTACACTACATGATTAGTTTATTTGTACATCCATTGATATACCTTAATGTTTTATGTCATATTACAAATATATGTATTATTCATTCTAGTATTATATGGCATGTAAGCATAGACAAACTAATTTACTTAGTTACTTAGCTTGTAAGAAGTTCAGCTCAACTATGTTTTTTCCTTCAATAAAGCTTATGCTAGTAATCTCATTCTAGTAATCCCCCCTTTCAAAGAATAGAAACATTGATTGTTTAAACATTTTGATAAAAATATACATTTTCAGAAGAGGTTACTTGTCATATACTCCATATAGAAATATATATGATATAATATATATTATATGTGTGTGTATATATATATATATATATATATATATATATATATATTTGGTTTTGGGGCCGCACCCTGTGACACTCAGGGGTTATTCCTGGCTACGCATTCAGAAATCTCTCCTGGCTTGGGGGACCATATGGGACACTGAGGCATCAAACCACAGTTCATCCTAGGTCAGCCGTGTGCAAGGCAAATACCCTACCTCTGTGCTACCACTCCAGCCCTATACTCCATATTTTTATCCTTTATGCAATCCCTGAAAATAGCCCATTTAATTATTTCCTTTTTAAAACAAAAATGTATTTGATGTGTAATTTCCCAGCATAACATGCTTGATCTTTTGTATTCTACCAATCATATACCCAATTCTCTTCTGGACTATGAATCTGATAGTTAAGAAAGTTAGCACCATGCATAAAAGCTCCTCAGAAGCACTGATACTTTTTCATGTAGTGGGAAATAATACTCAGGAAGGAAGTAGTAACTGCAGCACATATATCAAAGTCAAAACTCCATATTCCACATCTTAGAAAATTTCACTGAATCTATCACCTTAAATTATTAAATTTCTATATTTTATTGGCTTGGAAATCATACCCAGATTCTCATTTCAAATGCAAGTTCTTTGAGAATTTCTATAAAACTAATCCTGTATAAAGTCCTATATAAGCTCCGATTTTAAATTTAGACCAGAGAGGATAAATATGTTAATCATAGAATTTAACTTGGCAGCCTAAAGATCAAAAATGCCAAATACTTTAATTAGAATGAATTTCCCTATATTTCAATAACCTCATAAAGTAGTGAAAATTGAGAAAATGGAAATTCAAGAGACAAGGGAGAAATTTATCACAGTCTTGTGTTTAGGGATAGAGCAGGTTTTGTTGGGGCTCGGTATCCTAAGTAAGTGAAGACCACTGTATTTGGTTCTAATTATCAAAATCTCTTCAATTTTACAGTAAATAATCATCTTTTCTTTGTCATAGGAATACAATTAACCCATGTGCAGGAAAGAACAGATCAGAAAACCTAATTCCCTAGAACTAGCACTCAACCAATAGAAATGAGATGGTTGGATGCATATTCAAGCTCTCTTGCAGCTTAGATAGAATAATTATTAAATTGCTTCACTATATATTTTGAAGTTTCTTAGAGAGTTTAGCCCTTTGTGATAAATTGTTTTTATTCCCCCACTTCATTCTCTTTGCTCCCTAGTTTCTTAGTGCCTCTACCATGCTCACTATAGTCACATCCCACATACATTTTTGTGTGTGCTGCAATAATTTTTATTATTTTAAAATTTGTTTTGGGCACTGTGGTTTACAATACTTTTACCAATAGGTTTTATGCATAACACATCCCAGCATCACACCCTTCACCAGAATGACCCTATTCCTCCATGTTGTCCAAGTGCCTCCTTCCTCATCCTCTGACATTCTGTGTATGCTTTCTAGTAAAGAAAAATTCTCAATTTATGTTAAATTTGGGCATTTGTTAATCATTTACTGTGTTTATTATTATTATTATTTTACATATGGGAGAGGTTATTCTCTGTCCCTGTATTTGTTCTTCTCCCTCTAACTAAATTCACTTGGCAAAGGTTTAATATCCAAGACATATAAAGCACTAGTAGAATTTTACAAGAAAGTAAAAAAGCACTAGTAGAACTTTTCAAGAAAATAAGAAAAAGCACCAGTAGAACTTTACAAGAAAAATATCCTATCAAAAATCGGGCTCACAGATAAACCAGACAAATGTTTTTTCTAAAAACCAAACTTAAGAGGTAACTATTAGGGAAAGTTAAGGAAAAAAAGACAGATTTAGTTAACTAGCAAAAGCAGTAACAGCAACCACTATAGCTTTTTTTAAGCATCTCCTAGCTGTCAACCCACTTAATCTTTTTAACGTAAAAGGTCTATATTTATTACTACTTGACTAATAAAATTAAATCTAAAATTTAGGAAATATACTCTAGTTCATACAGGAAGTGACAATCTGCATAATCTGCCTCTGAATGACTTCCAACTTCATATCTTATATACAATCAAAGCTTTGATGCAGTTCTTTTGCAATTATGGCTTGCACAACAAATGCAAAGTATAGAAAATATCAGCATTAGTTTCTTTTATACATTTTTGGTGTCCAGGAAAAAAATTAGGTATATTTAAACTATAGGTAAAATTACGAGAATTTTTCTCTTTATTTATTGTGACTCTGAAAACCTTGACATGTAGTAAAAACTGAGTATTGGGGCTGGAGAGTTAATACAGAGGTTAGGGTATTTCTCTTCTACATGGCCAACCCAGGTTCATTACCCAGTACTGTATATGTTCCCTTTAAACCAATCAGGAATGATCCCTGAGCACAGAGCCAAGAGTAAGCTATGAGCACAGCTGGAATAGCCCCCCCCCCCAAAAAAAAAAAAACAAAATCAAATAAATAAATAAATAAGCATTGGGTCTCCAAGATGTGATTCTAAGATGTGTTCTCATTTGTTTGCTAGCTACTAGCTATTCTGATCTCATTGATGGGGTGCTGATGAAATGGCTGTGAGTGAACATTCTCATTTGGCAACTCTCATTACTGAGGAAAGAAACTGAAGGATCTATATACATACATATATATATATAATTTAATAACACACAGTTTTCCTTGTTCTTGAATTTTATCTATTAGAACTGGTTGCATTTCTTATTTACTTGCTTCTATTTCATTTCCATCCATATACCAGAGAGAAATTTTAATCACTAAAGGAGCATTCATATAAAAAAGTGATCTCTACTGTTCCTTCAGGAAGAATCATAAATAAGTGATTTGTAGATTCTAAATACATTGCTTCAAATATAAGTTTTGATTTACACAGAAGTTTCAATAAATTGCTTTGTGTCTCTAGGGACCTATGGATGCCTATGGGATACATTGCAAAATTTTTATTTAGAATATTTTTGTTTATGAGTGATATACTTTTCTCCCTTCTGTTAATGGTTGATGACATTGAACAAAAAAACCATGCTATTTTTCATTTTCTTTAATAAGATATTCCACATTAACATGAATCTAAAGTTGTTTGAGTTTTTCATATTCTGCACCAGTGTTTCATTTATGGATTTGAAGACACAAACACACACACACACAACAGAAAATGAGATCAGATGATTGCTTTAATTTGTATAATAATTAATTTTCACATAATAAAACTACACTCTTGTTTTATCTTTTGAATATTCCCATGATGCAAATACGGTTATGCCTATTTACAGATCAGAAGTTTTTGAAGTAGAAATGCTCTGCAGAAGTTCACGAACTGAATAAATTGCTCTGCAGAAGAACACATGGTGACTGAGCTCACACAGTCACTAGCTCACAGAGTGAATATTCATATAATTCTGAAAACCTTGTCATTTCTCACTTTTATAATAAATTGCATTCGAAACTGTCCATCAGTCTACTGTTAATATCAAATGTATGTCTTTAAACTTGGCATTTGTTCCCAATACTTAGTTTATGATTTACATTGTATGGTTGAAGGCTCAACTTATGCTTTCTTTGATAAAAGGGAGTTTTAACATATTCTTGACATCTCAATTTATTTTAACTTTTTCAACTTATTGTTCAAGTTTTCATTGTTTTAATGGGTAAGAAAAGCACAGAAACTCAACATACAGATGTAATGATGTTTTTCTGTATTTATTGACCTCCCAGTATAAGAAAAAAAACTTCATGCATAAATTATGAGAAGGAAAATATTTTTCCTTACATTTTTTTTTTTTTTTGGATTTTGGGCCACACCTCGTGGTGGTCAGGGGTTACTCCTGGCTGTCTGCTCAGAAATAGCTTCTGGTAGGCACGGGGAACCATGTGGGACACCGGGATTCGAACCAACCACCTTTGGTCCTGGATCAGCTGCATGCAAGGCAAACGCCACTGTGCTATCTCTCCGGGCCCTCGTTCCTTACTTTTTTTGTTTTTGTTTTTGGGTCACAACCATGATGCTCGGGGGTTACTCCTGGCTATGCTCTCAGAATTCGCTCCTGGCTTAGGGGACCATATGGGGGCTCGGGGGATTGAACTGCGATCCGTCCCAGGCTAGAGTGCACAAGGCAGATGCCTTACTGCTTGTGCCACTGCTCCAGCCCCTTCTGACATTTATTTTTGGCATTTTTATTTTTTCTCCATTTCTTTGTGTCCTTTGTTATTTATGTTGTTTTTAAAAATTTCATTATTATTATTATTTATTAAATAATTTATTTATTTAAACACTGTGATAACAAACATAATTGTAGTCAGATTTTAGTCATAACAAGAACACCCCCCTTCACCATGCAACCTTCCCATCACCAATGCTCCCATCTCTTCCCTCCTCTATCCCTTCCTGTATTCGAGACAGGCTTTCTACATCCCTCACTCACTGACATTTTTATGATAGTTCTCAGCACAGTTATTTCTCTAACTGCACTCACCACTCGTGGTGAGCTTCATATCTCGAGCCAGTCTTTCCAACCCTCATCTCTGGGAATTATTTCAATGCCTTTAATTTTTTTAAAACCCATAGATGAATGAGACTATATTGTGTGTGTGTTCTCTCACTCTGACTAATTTCACACAGCATAATAGATTCCATGTACATCCATGTATAGGAAAATTTCATGACTCCATCTCTCCTGACAGCTGCATAATATTCCATTGTGTATATGTTCCACAGTTTCTTTAGCCATTCATCTGTTGAAGGACATCTTGGTTGTTTCCAGAGTCTGGCTATTGTAAAAAGTGCTGCGATGAATATAGGTGTGAAGAAGGGATTTTTGTGTTCAAGGGTATATCCCTAGGAGTAGTATAGCTGGATCAAATGGGAGCTCAATTTCCAATTTTTTTTTTGAGGAATCTCCGGATTGTTTTCCATAAAGGCTGGAGTAGATGGCATTCCCACCAGCAGTGAAAGAGAGTTTCTTTCTCCCCACATTCCTGCCTGCACTGATTTTTCTTGTTCCTTGTGATATGGATTTTTTTGGGGGGCATTTTTAGACTGAAGATTCTGTAAGACTTTAAGTTTGATTTCTGGAAGCCTGTGCATTGTAAAATCAACCAAGTGATAAACTATTTATAAAATTCTATATAAAATAAGGAGAGAATCAACGAGTTCTATTTTATTTTTTACCTTAACAGATCTTTAACTTAATAGACATATTACAACACATTGTTAATGCATTCTGTTGTTGTCACACAAAAAAAAAACGCAGACACAATAAATACTAATAATTTAGCTATTTTACTATTTTCAAAATGGAAGATCAGGAAACTTGCTGAGTTAAAGTCATTGACAAGAGGTAGGGTGAGGAATTGAATGCTGGACACCTTTAAGAGAAGCTCCAGGTTCTCTTCATAAAGCATAGCCTCATTTATGCATGAGATAGGACACTAATTTCTAGGATGATGATGGGTTAAATGATGAGGTTTTCATAGAAACAAAATTAATTTTGAGGACAGTAGGTAGAGCAAAGTTAATTAGATTTAGTTTCAGACTCTTCAATGCCTATTCACAAGTAAACTTAGACTATGCCAGTCAGTTTCAATACAATCCCAATTTCTAGATGTACATCTCACTTTGATTTAAGGTGGAATTTATAAAATAAATAGCACCCCTGTAGATAAGTTACATTATATAGCCAAATAGAAGCATCTTAAATAAATAAAAAGTTCATGCTTATGTTTCTGACTTAATCACCAAAAACTCTTAAGAGTCATGCTCTCAATTTTAGAAGAAAAAAAAAAACGACAAGGCAATTGCTCAAGTTGTAGATCACATACCTTGAATTTACAAGGCTTTGAATTCATTCTTAGATATGACATGGCCCTTCAAGCACTACTGGATATGGCCTTGATGACTTCTGAAATCAACTGACTAATAACTTCTGATTTGGGATGTTGCCTTTAATAAAATAAATAAAAAAGCAAACATATGGTCTATGATGAGTACCTATCTATAGATTCTCATGGTCGTAGTCCAATCTCCATAAAGAACTAAATTCTATCAACAACCAAAAAGATAATCAGAACATTATAATAAGAATTTAACTCACTGTCTCGAACACCATTGACCCCTGAGTATAGTGAGAAGGAAAGAACTAAGGGGAGGAGAAGAAACTCAAATATGACGGGATGGAGGCCAGGAACCAAGCAGTCTCAGATGCATTATTGGAGAAAAAATAAAAAAGGACAAAACCAAATATCAAAAAAAACACTGAATTATGAATGAGACCCAAACTAAAACAATCTAAACTGTAAATGGCCCTATTATACTGGCAGACTGGGGGCCAAAGGGTGGTGGTTGAGATACACTCTGGGAACATGATGGAGAGAGGTTAGCACTGGAAGTGGGATTGGTCCTAATTCATTGTATGTTTGAAACCCAACTATCAAGGACTTTGTAAATCACAATGTTTCAATAAAATAAATAAAATAAAATAAACCACAATCAAACAAAACAAAATAAGAGAATGCAACTTAGTCACTAACAGGAATTTACTGTATGAGAATATGAGCAAAGCACCGAGCAAAGTCAAGCTGGGACTCCTGACCCATAGACACTAATATGACAAATTGTTTAAACTGTTATATTTGTGATGAATATTATATAGTAAATAAATGCTCCATACTTTTGTATTTATTTTTTAGGGGGCCCAGATTACTCCTGGCTCTATGCTCAGTAATCACTGCTGGTGGTTCTTTGGGAACCATATGGGATTCTAGGAATGCAATCCAGGTTGGCTGTATGCAAGGCAAGTACCCTGTCTGCTGTATTATTACTTTGGTCCCATTGTGATGGAACAATTGTGTTTTTTCCCCCAGTGTTTCTTGAGAGCTACTTCCAATTTTCTTTCCAAATTAATTCTTACTGTGGAATCATACTTTACAATAGTACTGATATTATTGAATTGTCAATTCAAATTGAAATTTCAATGTTAGGCTGAGAAAAGCATAGAGCTTTTTTGTTTTTTTGGCAAAGGCATTGGGTGGATTAGAAAGGGATTACCCTTGGCCTAAGACATACAGGAATTCTCTGCCCTTGTACTATACTATAGTGGGAATAAAGTAGTCTTTGAACAGGAAAAAGGCTACTGCCTTCAGAAATGGAATTGAACTACAACTTCTATCATCAGCTCTCCTGAGTTTCCAATCAGCCTTGGGAACAGTCAGTGTCTGTAGGGCTCATAAAATTGATTGAAGTGTTGAACAGAATGACAGTCTAAGTTAGAAAGAAGAGTCTCTCTTTTTCTTTATTTATATTTTAATAATTTTTATTGTGACCAAAATGAATTACAAATCTTTCACAGTAATATTTTATAAACAGAGTGACATTGACACAGGGGGATTCCCACCACCAGTGGTGTTTTCCTTCCACCCCTGTTCCCAGCATGCATCCCATATCCCCCCTCCTTTGCCATACGGGCTACTAGTATAAGTGGTCCCCTCTGTGTATAGCTAATTGTAGAATGGGCATCGATTCTGTTGTAGTTAACTTAGGATTTGGTGTTTAAGTCTGATCATTTTTTTTTTATTTCTACTCAATGTTCATACAAGACCTTTTTGGTCTTGGTATCATTTCTTCCTTTTTCCCTCAATTTATGAGGCAGAACAAGATGATTCAAGTTACATGGTTCTGTTTGAAGAAAAACAAAAATAAACCCGGAGGAGTTTGTCTAGAGGTTATAGATATCAATTTAAAAGAAGAAAGGAAAAAAAGAAAAACATAACAAAAAAAGAAGAATAACAAAACAAAATATGTACCTTATTCTTCTTTTCTTTCCTTTTTTTTTTTTTTGCATAGGCACAGTAAATATTGGGGAGATTGGAAAGGGAATTCTCTTGGCCTAAGAGATACAGGGATTCTCCACCCTTGAAGCATATTGTCATGGGAATAAAGCAGTCTTTGAACAGGAACAAGTCTACGGCCTTCAAAAAGAAAATTAAACTACAACTTCTATCATCAGCTCTCTTGAGTTTCCAATCAGCCAACAGATATTGGGAATAGTCAGTTTTCATACTTATATGAAATACTTATATATCATAGAAAAGATGACTTAAAGTGTTGAGGTCCACATTTTGTAAATGATTGGTCCTGGTTATCCCTGCAATCACATGTACCCTATGAAGAAATGTCATAAATAACTTTTGAGCATTATACCAGGACAGGATTGATATTGAATACTATTTCATTTGGTCCCTACATGAAAAATAAATATAATCACATTAGTCAATTAGTATAATCTAGAATGGTGCAGCATGGAGATTTAGACTAATGGGCTGGTTACTCAGCTCTTCACACAAAGAAATTTATCCTGGGAAATCATAAATTATGTCATTTTATTATTCAGGCTGACCAAATCTTAAATTCCATTATTAGTGCCTGAGTAAGTGCACCAATGATGCACTGGTGAAGGAGGTGTGAATTTGTGTGTGTGTGTGTGTGGGGGGGTCATACCTACACACACAAAAAAAAGCAGCGCTCAGGTGTTACTACTGGCTCTGTGCTCAAAAATTGCTCTTGGCAGGCACAGGGGATCAGATGAGATGCCAGTTTTTGAACCACCATTCATCCTGAATAGGGGATGTAATTTTTATGACTGAAATCCAACTACAAATATTTTTGTAATAATGGTGCTTAAGTAAAGATATTTTAAGAAAGTAAATAAAATAACTAAAAAAAAACCTAATAAAACTAAAACAATGGGAGAAACCAAAATGCTGGTCATTTCTATAAGAAACAAAAGAGTAAGTATGAAACATTTGGCAATTATTTGAATTTAGAGATTAAGAAAAAGGATGTATCTTAAATGGCTCTTAAATTTCAGGTTTGTTAATAATGGCATTATCTGAGCAACCATCACTGAAAAGGTAATTCACATTTAGTAGAGGAAGAACAATAGTTAAGTCATCTTGATCTTAAAACACCTTTGAAATATATAAAAAGATGATGTCATTAAAGCAGTTGAGAGGGCAAGTGATAGTATAGCAGGTAGCATGTTGTCTAATATATGGATGTTCTGAGTTTGAATATCTCCAGGACCTCATATGCTCCCCTGAGCCTTCTAGGGGTGATGGCAAAGTACATGTCTTAGCCAAACTATTTTTCCTATCCAGGACCTAGGATTCTTAAGATGTCCTAGAACTCATAGTTTGGTAGAGGAGAATAAACCTCAATAAGTGGAAGACATTTTTATAAAAGCATAGGACAAGAGATTTTAAACTGCTACTAAAAGTCAGAAGAGAGGACAATCAGGAATGAAGACTCATGAACAAGATCTTTCAGGACAAAGGGGAACAGGGCAGATGTGCAGAGCCAGAACTGAATTGAAGTTCAGAGGGAGACAGAATTACAAAAGAGATTCTCGTCATCTATTGAGAAGCATATAATGTCTTTGTAAAGATTTGCATTTTTTCAGGTGTGTGTGTGTGTGTGTGTGTGTGTGTGTTTAATTTGGCAGTGTCAGCATTTTGAATAGCTTGTCTCCACCACCTCAAATGTAGCCCCTTTGCTTTTTCTTTACATATGTCGCTAACTAACTATTTTGAAAGATGAAGCTATGCTGCTTTCATTTTATCCCTGTGTATTCAGTTTTATCCAGATAAATGTTTAATCTGTGTCTATTGCTTGTTTTACTATTCCACTGTGTAGGTAAGGATTAGAAATGCAATTTGCCTGGAAGGATCTAGAAGGCAATGCAAACAGGTCAAGTTGAGCAGGTGCAATATAAACAAAGAATCACAAAGTTTGTGGAAAATCTGAGAGTACTTTTTCCTGTTTAAATGATTCAAATTTCAGTGCAAATTCTAAACAAAGATACTGAGAAGACACATACAGAATGTCTATGGTTTTCAATCTCTTAGTCAATTCCAGAGCCATTTATTATGAGCTCTGATTAATCCATGAAGACTTAAATAAAGAAGGTGGCATATAAACTAAAGTATATGATTCATTGGAGCCCAAATATACATAAATAAAGCAAGGGGATAGCAATTTTCCCTTTTCTTCTCTAAAATTGTGGAAATTTTGATAGATTGAGGAAGGAAGGACCTAAAGGAATGACACAAAAGTTTCCTGAATTATTCTCATTGAGATTGTCCAGTTTGTCACAAGATCTCAAGAGAGTAGTTCTCCAAACACAGACATTATATGGAAGCAACATCAAGAAACTGCTCTGGAAAATTCCAGATGAATTGGAACAATGAGAGAGAACAACGTTTTCTGGGACACTTGAATGACAGAACATCAAAGAAACTCCATTTACTCCCCAATCTGTTTTCTCTGCTCAGAGTAAATGTACTGTAGCCCATACCTGGACATATGAAAGAGTTAGCGCAAAATGAGCAAAACCAATGAACAGGGTAAACAATTTTTTTAAACACAATGGTCTGACACTTTGATTTCCTGAGTTTGAACCTTAGATTCTTAACTGTTATGTATATTCTAAATTGTACATAATTTTATTGTCTGGAAATAATCAGGTTTCTGGCTGTCAGTGACCTCACATCCCAGTCTGTCCAGGACAAAGATTTTCTTAGTATTTCAGTGTTAAGTATCTGACAGCAGGGCTGCTTTTAAACTGCCAGTGAAACTGTTACAATCACTTAAAAAGCAATGGTGGGCTTTTAAAGAGAACATCTAATCAGAGATGAAATTTGGGGTGCCCAGTCTACTTCCCAGAGGGGGGAAAAAATTCCATTACCAGTTTAATTGTACAATTGCTCTGATAAGACTTAGTAGGAGTTTGGATTAAGAAAAGTTGTTGACATACAGAAAAGTGAAAAGATTCATGTGGACATTGCTACAGAAAGTGAATAAAGTTAATGTCATATTTGATAAATAAAATCTTTCTTTTGTTTGTTTTTGGGCCACATTTCTTCCTCTGCAGTCAGGAATCAACATGGAGAGCCTGGGGGATCGATCATATGGGAAGCTGAGATGGAAACCAGATTGGCCACATCCAAGGCAAGTGCCTTATCTGCTGTACTATCTCCCCAGCCCCAGTGTCTTAAAACTATGCTAGATGATTTAGACAATAATTCTTTACAAATGAGAATTAAAAAAACTTAATTTAGATGATAAAATATTTTGTATTTTAATTGTTAGTGCATGCATACTTATTTATGGAGTTATTAGATAATTACCATTAGACTATGACAATTATTTTTAATCAAAGATTTTGTCTTCTTTTGTTGTTTGTTTGTTTGTTTGTTTTTGTTGTTATTGTTGGGCCGCATCTCATAACACTCAGGGGTTATACCTGGCTCTGTGTTCAGAAATAGCTCCTGGCAACTTAGTGGACCATATGGGATGCTGCTAGTTGAACTGCTGTCTGTCCGGGGTTGATGGTGTGCAAAGCAAATGCCCTACTGCTGTGCTATCTCTCTGGCCTCAAAGATTTTGTCTTTTAGAGAACTTTTGGCAAAGTCTAGAGACATTGTTGGTTATCTTACATAAGAGATGCTGCTGTCTATATTGCTCTGGTGCTTTTCGAGTTTTTTTTGTTTGATTTTTTAATCTTATTTTATTATGTGTTTATTTATTTATTTATTTATTTATTTATTTATTTATTTATTTATTTATTTATTTTAAGCCTACAGTACCCGGCATTCCCAGGCGGTCTCCCATTTAAGTACTAAGCACGCCGGACCCTGCTTAGCTTCTGAGATCAGATGAGATCGGGCACATTCAGGGTGGTATGGCCGTAGATATTTATATATATATATATATATTTTTTTTTTGGTTTTTGGGCCACACCCGGTAACGCTCAGGGGTTACTCCTGGCTATGTGCTCAGAAGTTGCTCCTGGCTTGGGGGACCATATGGGACACCGGGGGATCGAACCGCGGTTCGTCCAAGGCTAGCGCAGGCAAGGCAGGCACCTTACCTTTTAGCGCCACCGCCCGGCCCCTATATATATATATTTTTTAATTTTCTTTCTACTGTTGTTATGTTTTTTTTTCCTTTTCCCTCTCTGCTCTTAAACTGATAAATATAGCTTCTAAAAGGACTCCTCTCATTTTTTGCTTGTTCAATTTTTTCCCCATTTTATTATTATTATTATTATTATTATTATTATTATTATTATTATTATTATTTTTTCCTCTTTCCTTCAAACAGAACTTGAAACAACTTGCTCCGCCTCACAAATGGAGGGGGAAATAATGGAGGGTACCAAGACCAGTCATATGAACATTAAGTAGAAATTATAAAAAGGTTCAATTTTTTTTTGTTTTGTTTTTAGGCCACACCCGGCGGTGCTCAGGGGTTACTCCTGGCTATCTGCTCAGAAATAGCTCCTGGCAGGCACGAGAAACCATATGGGACACCTGGATCAGCTGCTTGCAAGGCAAGCACCTCTGTGCTCTCTCCGGTCCCAAAAGTTTGAATTTAATCACCAAATCCAAACCCAACAACAACAGAATCAGTACCCAATTCACAATATAACAGACACAAAGAGGACCACCTATACTAGTAGCCTAGGGGTCAAAAGAGGGGGCTATGGGATGCATGCTGGGAACAGGGGTGGAGGGAGGACAATATGGTGGTAGGAACGCCCCTGATTCACTATCACTATGTACCTAAAATGTTACTGTGAAAGATAAAAAAAAAAAGAGAGAGATGCAATTACCATATTGTAAGTAGAAGTCAAATACTTGGTATAGCATCCTAAAGATGTCACTACATATTATTCAGATGGAAATGCCAACTTTCCAAGTTCAAGAACTACTGGATTATGTGAAATAGTATGAGAAAATGTAAGAACAAATATGTTATATTCATATGATGTTATACTTTTTCTAGAGAATATGTATATACTGTCAATGTAAATTTCAAAGTCAGTTGATTTTTACCTCTGAATTTTACCACCCATAAAAACTTGATTGCTCTATGATTTCATAAAGATCTGATGATAAAAACACTATCCATCATTTAAAGAGCCCAGAGAATGTGTCAGGCACTTCTCTGATATTACATTGACTGTTCATAATACATAATACATACAGTTAATAAATATATTTTATTATTTCATTTTGCAGGTGGGACATCTGAGGATCAGAGGGAAACTGACTTTTAGAAAAGAGAGCTAGTACTAGAAAACTCTTGCTTGTCTAGTACTAATATTAATTTTATTAAGCATCATACTACCTCTCCTTTAACATGGAAACTTCAAATACTGGAGTAAATGTCTTTATAAGCTTCATAAACTTTCCACTCCCACTGTTTTTTGTTTTGTTTATTGCCACACTCTATACTTGCTATTGCTATTCATACATTGAATTTATAAAATACCATGTTAGTCAGGAGCACTCAAATTTTTATGGCACAAACATTTTCAGGTGTATTTCTGAGATTTATACATTAATATCATTACTTAAATGGTGTTTTGATATTATTTCAGTAGATAAGAAATCCTTGAAGGGAGACTTAATAACTGTAGTGAACAAAGACTGCCACTCCTCTCAGTGTTTAAAAATCTCATTCTATTATGTTAGAATGAAATGTAATCCAGCATATTTTTGTATTATGTACTGCTTCAGGAGAGAAAAAAATGCCAATTGTGATAAGGAAGATTTAGTAGTAACATGCAGTTTATTCTAGAGAATATATAGCACTTCTTACCACCATTTGGTTGTCTAATAAATTATTACTTTCTGAAAGCTTTAAAAACAGAAGATCAATATGCTGCAAAACTCTTCTAAAATATTTCAGATATTTTATTATGCTGCATTACTATCAGCAGATGGCTAACATAAATGAATCCTGAAAATAATTTCATTAAAAGTTTTGCATGTTTTTTCACCACTTGGCCTCAACTTACCTTTCCCATATTATGTTTTGTCCACACCATGTTCCTAAATCATAAGAAAACATTTGCCATCCAAGGTATTTGGGTATTTTGATCTCAATATAAATATAAGTTAGTTCTTTAAAACCAAATTTAAACAGCACATTCAGTGTAAAGTTTCTCACCAAATTCATCATTCACTCCACTTATTTTATGTATGTATGTATGTATGTATGCATGTATGTATGTATTTCTATGCGAGTACTATTGATGAAAAGGTGAAAAGACAGTTATGCTCTGGTCCTCAAGGAGCTTACAATCTAGGCAAATTCAAAAATATTAATTACTAAATTTTCTGGGTTTCAAATGGTGGTAATTTTGTCTGTTTATATTTTATTATACTCTTAACATTATTACAGGCTCATACTAAGCATCATAAGATTTTCATTGCCTTACTTAACTCTGCATTTCCACAATCCCATCCAGTCTCTCCCACATGGCAGATACCCAATAAACTTGGATGTAAGAGAAATGAACTTTCTAAGTGACACCTCTGTAGTATACAATAAATAAATGAACTGATCCTGGGGTTATTTACAATTCCCTAATATAACTAGTTTCCTTATCTCTAAACATTGTTTTGGATTCGGTCCAGGGAAAACAAATCAAATACAAATTTTTGATTATCGAGTTAAGATCACTCAATGTATTGTGTTTTAAGACTATCCAAGATTAAAACTCCACTTGTTTTACATATGTGCTGTCCAATGTATATAGTTAATGAGCAGTTATACTGAAATAATATGTGCTTTAAATTAGATCTGGTAAAATATAGCTTGAATATAAATTCCATAGGGGTTGCTTCCTATTCCTGTGATATTATATCTAAACTGCAATAACTTTACTTCCTCCTAAATATTTTTTTTAGTCCTGTAATGGTTTTCCTTGTTTCCCTTTAGAAACATCTAATTTTTAAAAATAAAATGTGTCTTGGGGAGTATTTCCATTTTGATGATGTTAATCCTGCCAATCCATGAGCAGGGTATGCGTTTCCATTTCCGTGTGCCCTCTCTTATTTCTTGGAGCAGAGTTTAATAGTTTTCTTTGTATAGGTCCTTCACATTTTTAGTCAAGTTGATTTCAAGATATTTGAGTTTGTGTGGCACTATTGTGAATGGGGCTGTTTTCTTAATGTCCATTTCTTCCTTAATACTATTGGTGTATAGAAAGGCCATTGATTTTTGTGTGTCAATTTTGTAGCCTGCCACCTTGCTATATGAGTCTATTGTTTCTAGAAGCTTTTTGGTAGAGTATTTAGGGTTTTCTAAGTAGAGTATCATGTCATCTGCAAACAGTGAGAGCTTTACTTCATCCTTTCCTATCTGGATTCCCTTGATATCTTTTTCTTGCCTAATCGCTATAGCAAGTACTTCCAGTGCTATGTTGAATAGGGTGATGAGAGAGGAAAGCCTTGTCTTGTGCCAGAATTTAGAGGGAAGGCTTTTAGTTTTTCTCCACTGAGGATAATATTTGCCACTGGCTTGGGGTAGATGGCCTTAACTATATTGAGAAAGGTTCCTTCCATACCCATCTTGCTGAGAGTTTTGATCAAGAATGGGTGTTGGACCTTATCAAATGCTTTCTCTGCATCTATTGATATGATCATGTGGTTTTTATTTTTCTTGTTGTTGATGTTGTGTATGATGTTGATAGATTTATGGATGTTAAACCATCCTTGCATTCCTGGGATGAAACCTACTTGATCGTAGTGGATGATCTTCTTAATGAGGCATTGAATCCTATTTGCCAGGATTTTGTTGAGGATCTTTGCATCTGCATTCATCAGCGATATTGGTCTGTGATTTTCTTTTTTTTTTGTAGCATCTCTGTCTGGTTTAGGTATCAAGGTGATGCTGGCTTCATAAAAGCTATTTGGAAGTGTTTCCGTTTGTTCAATTTCATGAAAGAGTCTTGCCAGGATTGGTAGTAGTTCCTCTTGGAAAGTTTGAAAGAATTCATTAGTGAATCCATCTGGGCCTGGGCTTTTGTTTTTTGGCAGACATTTGATTACCATTTTAATTTCATCAATGGTGATGGGGGTGTTTAGATATGCTACATCCTCTTCCTTCAACTGTGGCAGATTATAAGAGTCCAAGAATTTATCCATTTCTTCCAGATTCTCATTTTTAGTGGCGTAGAGTTTCTCAAAGTAGTTTCTGATTACCCTTTGAATCTCTGTCATATCAGTAGTGATCTCTCCATTTTCATTCCTAATATGAGTTATCAAGTTAGTCTCTCTCTCTTTTGTTAGTTTTGCCAGTGGTCTATCAATCTTGTTTATTTTTTCAAAGAACCAACTTCTGCTTTCGTTGATCTTTTGGATTGTTTTTTGGGTTTCCACTTCGTTAATTTCTGCTCTCAGCTTTGTTATTTCCTTCAAGGCATTATACAGATTTAATGCTATCCCTCTAAAGATACCCATGACATTCTTCAAAGAAGTGGATCAGGCACTTTTGAAATTCGTTTGGAACAATACACACCCTAGAATAGCTAAAGCAATAATTGGGGGAAAGAATATGGGAGGAATTACTTTCCCCAACTTTAAACTGTACTACAAAGCAATAGTTATCAAAACAGCATGGTTTTGGAATAAGGACAGGCCCTCAGATCAGTGGAATAGGCTTGAATACTCAGAAAATGGTCCCCAGACATACAATCACCTAATTTTTGATAAAGGAGCAGGAAATCCTAAATGGAGCAGGGAAAGCCTCTTCAACAAGTGGTGTTGGCACAACTGGCTAGCTACTTGCAAAAAAGCAAACACAGACCCCCAGCTAACATCATGTACGAAGGTAAAATCCAAATGGATTAAAGACCTCGATATCAGCCCCAAAACCATAAGATATATAGAACAACACATAGGCAAAACACTCCAGGACATTGAGACTACAGGCATCTTCAAGGAGGAAACTACACTCTCCAAGCAAGTGAAAGCAGAGATTAACAGATGGAAATATATTAAGCTGAGAAGCTTCTGCACCTCAAAGGAAATAGTGCCCAGGATACAAGAGCCACCCACTGAGTGGGAGAAACTATTCACCAAATACCCATCAGATAAGGGGCTAATCTCCAAAATATACAAGGCACTGACAGAACTTTACAAGAAAAAAACATCTAATCCCATCAAAAAAATGGGGAGAAGAAATGAACAGACACTTTGACAAAGAAGAAATACAAATGGCCAAAAGACACATGAAAAAATGCTCCACATCACTAATCATCAGGGAGTTGCAAATCAAAACAATGATGAGATACCACCTCACACCACAGAGAATGGCACACATCACAAAGAATGAGAATAAACAGCGTTGGCGGGGATGTGGAGAGAAAGGAACTCTTAGCCACTGCTGGTGGGAATGCCGTCTAGTTCAACCTTTATGGAAAGCGATATGGAGATTCCTCCAAAAACTGGAAATCGAGCTCCCATACAATCAAGCTATACCACTCCTAGAAATATACCCTAGGAACACAAAAATACAATACATAACCCCTTCCTTACACCTATATTCATTGCAGCATTATTTACCATAGCAAGACTGTGGAAACAACCAAGATGCCCTTCAACAGACGAATGGCTAAAGAAACTGTGGTACATATATACAATGGAATATTATGCAGCTGTCAGGAGAGATAAAGTCATGAAATTTTTCTATACATGGATGTACACGGAATCTATTATACTGAGTGAAATAAGTCAGAGAGAGAGAGAGAGAAAAATGCAGAATGGTCTCACTCATCTATGGGTTTTAAGAAAAATGAAAGACATTCTTGCAATAATAATTTTCAGACACAAAAGAGAAAAGAGCTGGAAGTTCCAGCTCACCTCAGGAAGCTCACCACAAGGAGTGATGTGTTTAGTTAGAGAAATAACTACATTTTGAACTGTCCTAATAATGAGAATGTATGAGGGAAATGGAGAGCCTGTTTAGAGTACAGACGGGGGTCGGGTGGGGAGGAGGGAGACTTGGGATATTGGTGATGGAAATGTTGCACTGGTGATGGGTGGTGTTCTTTACATGACTGAAACCCAAACACAATCTTGTATGTAATCAAGGTGTTTAAATAAAAAAAAAGAATATTGTAATATTATGCTGAGTGAAAAAATTTTTTTCTCACTAAATTTAAAGATTAATTGTAGTGACTTAGATGTGTGCTACTGCCTGAAGTGCTCAACTGATTCAGTTTTAAATAAACAGTTCTATATATTTCTCAATATTTTTGAAAATATCATTTGAATAGAGAAAACCACAAGAGTTTATTCTGAAAACCATCACAGCCTCCTCCATCACAGCTGGACTGAGTGTGAAGTTCCTTTCACCAGAACATTGATTCACATCGCCCTTTTCTAAAATAAATAAATAATAAATAAATTAATAAAAAATAAATAAAATCTGTCTTCTTCTGAGAGCGAGGCTTCATGGCACAACTACTAAAATCATATAAAACATAACTTTCCGAGAAGCTAAATACATTCTGATATTTCAATCATTTTTTCTTCACTTGCTTATTGATTGAATAACAATCCAAAATCTAGAGCTATAGTTAAATTTAATCTCATAGGAAACAAAATTGAACTTCAGTATTCTTTTCAAGGTTCCTAAGGCTCCTAAGCCTTGACGTTTTGGCTTGCAGTGACTTTTAAGCAACAGAATGTTGTAGTAAGCCTCACAAGAACATAGGCTTTATCAAAAATTACACAAGGGGTAAATATTAGTTTACTAGACCTAGTTGACTCATTAGAATAAACAAACTAACAAACTTTTTTTTCAGGAATTCAAAAATCTCAATTCATTTGAATTCTCAATTTTCTTATGTCAAAGTATGAAATAGAAGGGATTCTCTTTTGAATTACCTGTTTCACATCTTTGAAGTCATTAAGGACTCGGAACTCCAATTCTCATTCTTCAATTAATAATTCATGTGAATTATTCCCTCTTTCAGTTCCCTAATCATCATTAAGTTGTAGCTGTAAACAGGCTATATTGTTATTGTCCAATTCCCTCGGACAAAGTTCATGCAAAATTTTGTTGAATAGTATTTCCTTTCTATTTTGTAAAAAGTCAAATGATCGTTCATAAATACCTGAACTGCACTTTCAATTTGTAATCTGTACTATTATCAACACGCTATTTTCCTCCACACCTCCTGTGGTTGTTTATGCCAGTTCCCTCTTTGGCAAATATGACTGATATTATTTTTCTCAAATGAGTTAAAATTATGACTTGCATCAGTTAATCGCAGCCAAACCAATGCTTTTGCAGACCTCAAACTTCCCCCCTCCAAATTATAATGAAATGCACAATATGTTGCCAATAAAATTGCCAATTTATAATATCCAAAATGGAGCATGTCCAAAGTTTTATGGAATATTCTGATAAATCTAACTATCTTAAGATTGATAAACATTTAAAAATCACTTGCAATTTCTTTGTGATTGGAGAGAAATATTAATGGTTGAGTCATGAAGGTTGTGCTGAAGGTGAGTGGTCTATATGTTGATGGTTGTATTCATCTATTGTGTTCTATTAAAGTTAGGAATGAAGTTTTGCTTTTGAATGCATAGTCTGATGCTAAGTTTCTGTCATCTTTAAATAGTGATTAGAGACTGGGTTATCTGTGAAGATATTTTGGAAAAGCCATGAAAATAACAATTTATTTTAAAAATGTTATATCATCAGGGAGATGCAAATTAAAACCTCAATGAGGTACCATCTCACTCCACAGAAACTGGCACACATCACAAAGAACAAGAACAATTAGTGCTGAGGGGATGTGAAGAGAAAGAAACTCTTTTTGGGGGGAAGCACACCCTTGATGTTCAGGATTACTTCTGGCTATGTGCTCAGAAATCGCTCCTGGCGTGGGGTACTATATGGGACGCTGGGCAATTGAACTGCTGTCCTACCTAGGCTAGCGCCAGCAACGCAGAAGCCTTACCTCTTGTGTCACTGCTCCGGCCCCGAAAAGAACTCTATTTACTGCTGGTGGGAATGCTGTCTAGTCCAGCTAGAAATTATTAAAAAAAAAAAAAACCTGGAAATTAAACTCCCATATACCACTCCAGCTACACCACTCCTAGGGATATACCCTAAGAACACAAAAATACAATACAAAAATCCCTTCCTCACACCTACATTCATTGCCGCACTATTTATAATAACCAGACTCTGGAAACAACCAAGATGACCTTCAATAGATGAATGGCTAAAGAAACTGTGGTATATGTGATACATATACAAATTGGAATATTATGCAGTCATCATGAGAGATGAAGTCATGAAATTTTCCTATACATGGATGTATATGCAATCTATTATGTTGAGTGAAATAAGGCAGAAGGAGAGAGATAGACACAGAATCTCACTTATCTATAAGTTTTAAGGAAAATAAAAGACATTATTGTAATAATGGCCAAAGACAACAGAGACGAGGGCTGGAAGGACTGGCTTTCGATATGAAGCTTACCACAAAGAGTGGTGAGTGTAGTTAGAGAGATGACTACACTAAATATCATGACAATGTTAATGAGTAAGAGAAGTAGAATGCCTGTCTCGAATACAGGCAGGGGTTGGGGAAGGAGCAAGATAAGGAGCATTAGTGGTGGGAATGTTGCACTGGGGAAGGTGGCTGTTCTTTTTATGACTGAGACCCAACTACAATCATGTATGTAATCAGGGTGCTTAAATAAATAAAAATATTAATTTATCCACAACAAAATTAAGGGAAGGGTATAATGACCCAATAAAATGCCTCATTTAGTTCCAAAGCACAACCTCCTTGTCAAGTGCTCCATCAGAAAGTTCACTTGTTATCCTTATTGAAGCAATAATGGTGCATACTTAAAAACTAAAGGCCGTAATTTACGTCAAAGTTTAATTTATTTTTTTAAGAAATCTGTGGTTTGGACATGTGTTTATCAGAAAATTTATGTTGTCCTAAAATAGAATACATATAATAAAATAAAAATAAAAATAATAATAAATAATAAAATAAAATAGAATACATAAAATAGAGGACATATATCCTTTATATAAATGAACCTGACAACCATTGATTTTGTTTCAATTTCTATATTCTTGCCTTTTCTAAATTGTCATACAGTGTGTAGTCTTTTAAGGTCTTCTTTATTCACCTATGAATATGCAATTAAGTTCTCCCTTGTCCCTTCTATCTAATGTGAGTAATAAGTTACGTCTGATGTTCACTTACTGGACATCTTGATTGCATCCTACCACAAATAATTACAAATATAGCTACTACAGGTGTGACCAGGTTTTTGTGTGGCATAAGTTTTAAAAATATTTTTGACAAATATCAAAGACCAAAAGTGTGGAGGCAGATGGTGAGTGTATATTTAGTTTTGTAAGAGCTACCAAACATTATGCAAAGTTGTTATAATTTATGTATTACCACCAGATATAAGAATTTTTATCCTTCCTCCCTTCCTCCCTTCCTTCCTCCCTCCCTCCTTTCCTTCCTCTTCCCTCCCTCCCTTCCTTCCTTCTTTCCTTCCCCCTCCCTCCCTCCCTCTTTTCCTTCCTTCCTTCCTTCCTTCCTTCCTTCCTTCCTTCCTTCCTTCCTTCCTTCCTTCCTTCCTTCCTTCCTCCCTTCCTCCCTTCCTTCTTCCCTCCCTCCCTTCCTTCCTCCTCCCTCCTTCCCTTCCTTCCTTCTTTCCTTCCTCCCTCCCTCCCTCTTTTCCTTCCTTCCTTCCTTCCTTCCTTCCTTCCTTCCTTCCTTCCTTCCTTCCTTCCTTCCTTCCTTCCTTCCTTTCTTCCTTCCTTCCTTCCTTCCTTCATGCTAAGGGATCACTCCTAGCTCTACACTGAAGAATCACTCCTATCAATGTGTGGGGGACCATATGAAAAGCTGGGTATAAAGCCTCTGTTGGGCATCCTACCCACTGTATTATCTCTACATGCTGATAAATTAGAATTTTGTTTCTCTATATTATCATCATCAACATGCGAAGAGATTATTTCCTAGATTTTGTACATTCTAATAGCTTAAAAGGCATGCCAATATTTTTTAAAATCTGCATTTCTCCAGTATCATGATATGAAATGATAAAATGTTATATGGAATGATAATTCCAATAACTACTTGAACTTTGATTTTATGACCTCAGTGTCTTCATTTGTAAGCTATAAATGGCCTATATGTCATGCATAATTTATGAGAGGATGATAAAAATCAAATGTAAAATGCTTGAATACAATAGACACTCAAAATTAAATCTGGAGTTATGATTTACGAAGTAATAGCACAACCAACATACCATCCACCAAGGTAAGGTCTTCTAATCTTGAATTCTATAAGCTGAAATAAGTTCTTTTATTTTAATGGAACTAAAGAAAATTAAATCTTTGCCTTTATTCTGCCAAATTAAGATAAAAAAGAAAGGAGTGCTAATTATGCCTTTTCCTAACATTCCACCTAAAATGAAAAATATTTGCAATAGCAGCAGAAATGGAAGGGAATAAAGTAAGAAAATAAACAAACTTTGTTTGACATTAAACGCATGTAACTTCACTCAAGTTTACTTTTATCTTCATTTTACTATGTATTACTAAATAAAAAGTCCTTGACGGGGCAGAGAGGTAACTCAAAGGGCTAGTGTGTAGTGTGCTGGTTGGTATGAAAGAGACCTAGCTAGGTTCCCTGATTAGCACTGCATTATCCCCTAAAAACAATTAGGAGTACTTGCTGAGTAGTCAACCCATGAGCACTTTAGATAGAGACTGAACATCAAAGTAAAATAAAATATACTAATAAATAGTTGCTAATTATATATTTTTTGTTTAATAATATCTTTATTTAAGCACCATGATTTACAAACATGATTGTAGTTGGGTTTCAGTCATTGGAAGAAGAAATTTAATTCTTTGTTTTTTAGAGAAAATTATTAATATTCCAGAAAGAAAAGTTTTGCTAATGGTCACGTAGACTTAGACTCAGAATAAATAACTACTAACCAATACCACAGTTAATGTAGTAGTTAGTGAGCTGTTAAAGAATATTTACTGTTATACTTAGAGTAATAGATGATGCTATATGGGTGATTGTTTTGAGAGTTAAGCATGTTCATTGTCTTAAAATAAAGATTGGGAATTTATTTACTTTCTTTTTTGGTTTTTGGGTCACACCCAGCTGCACTCAGGTGTTACTCCTGGCTCTATGCTCAGAAATCACTCCTGGCAGGTTCGGGGGACCATATGGAATGCCGAGATTCAAACCACCGTCCTTCTGCACGCAAAGCAAACACCTTATCTCTATGCTATCTCTCCAGCCCAGAGATTGGGAATTTAAATCAGAGCAAAAGAAAGAACTATTAAATTAAGCATGTCTTATATTTGCATCCTGAATTCAATTCTGCCTAAATGTTAAGCACCTATAGTTTACTCTATGCATGAGTAACATTAAAGAGCTGAATTTTTGTGCCAAAATTAAAACACAATTTAATCTCTGCTCCAAAGTTTACTTTTTTGTATATAATATTTATCACTTTAAATTACAATTTATCTCTCTAAATTAATAACATTAAATTCATGAATTTTGTTCATAGTAATTAATACTATGAAAATAAATCAGAAAGATAAGCAAATTTATTTATAAATTCTATAAATTTTATATCTTGAAGGTTATTGAGATTTTTGAACAAATATGTTATTATAAATAAATGTGATAAGATAAATTTAGGATGACACTTGTGTAAAAGGTGTGAAGAGGGTGCAATAGGGTATTAAAACAGGTAGGATGGCTTATGACATCATTTTTTTTGTTTGCTTTTTTGGTTCTAAAGCATTTTTAATAGATTATCATGGCCTATTCTGGACAAACTAGAGCCAAGAGGCCAATGATTTGTTTCTATAAACAAAGTGTAATAAGAACTTAACTTCTGGGGCTGGAGAGATAGCATGAAGGTAGTGAGTTTGCCTTGCATGCAGAAGGACAGTGGTTCAAATCCCGGCATCCCATATGGTCCCCCCCCCCCCAGCCTGCCAGGAGCAATTTCTGAGTGTAGAGCCAGGAGTAACCCCTGAGCGCTGCAGGGTGTGACTCAAAAAAAAAAAAAAAAAAAAGAAAAGAAAAAGAAAAAAAGAAAAGAAAAAAGAACTTGCTCTTTTAAGCTGAGTCAGCCTACAGACACCAAGGACTATAATCTCTCCAGGACCTACACCCGGCAAGATGTCCCCACCCAATGAAGGTGGAGCCAATTCCTGCCGTGTGATTGGGAACCCAGAGACTTATAAAGAACAGTGACCATGCTCTCTGCCTCTTTTCTGCTGAGCCAGCCTACAGACACCAAGGACTATAATCTCTCCAGGACCCACACCCAAAAAGCTCTGCTTGGCCGTGCTTATCTTGTAACCCCTGAATTCCATTTCTGCACATTGTAAGAAGCAATGTACAGCCTTACCAATGTAGTAATTTTGCAGTACACCCCCATATTTACAGAAATCAAGATGGCTCCTCTAATAATCTAAAAAGTAGGAAACAGCTAGCTCTTGCCAGGTATAGGGTTTGGGGAAGCCCCATACCGGGGTCCTTATCCCTAGCCTGAGGAGTGATGGGAGGCTTAGCAGGACCCCAGCCATCCTTGTCTTTTTCCCCTGACTCCAGGCCCTCCCTGCATGCCAGCTAGATGGCCAGAAGTGGGTTCAGATGGACTCTTAGTGGTCCTCAGGCTTGCCCCTCCCTCTGTACTCCAGGGGGGAGGTGCATGGGGAGGAGGGCTGGCAGACATCTGGCTTCCGGTTTCCTCTTTGATTCTGGAGACCAGCTCTTGCCAGGTATAGGGTTTGGGGAGGCTCCATACCAGAGCCTTTCTCTCTAGCTTGGGGAGTGATGGGAGGCTTGACAGACCCCAGTCATCATTGTCTTTTTCCCTGACTCCAGGCCTTCCCTGGGTGCCAGCTCAGATGGCCAGAAGTAGGTTCAGGTGGACTCAGTGTTCCTCAGGCTTCCTCCCCTCCCTCTGTACTCCAGGGGGGAGGTGCATGGGGAGCAGGGTGGGCAGGCATCTGGCTTCCGATTTCCTCTGATTTTGGAGACCAGCTCTTAACAGGTATAGGGTATGGGGAGGCCCCATACCAGAGCCTTTCTCCCTAGCCTGGGGAGTGCTGGGAGGCTTGGCAGGCCCCCAGCCATCCTTGTCTTTTTCCCCTGACTCCAGGCCTTCCCTGGGTGCCAGCTCAGATGGCCAGAAGTAGGTTCAGGTGGACTCTTAGTGGTCCTCAGGCTTCCCTCCTCCCTCCATACTCCAGGGGGGAGGTGCATGGGGAGTAGGACGAGCAGACATCTGACTTCCAATTTTCTCTTTAATTTTGGAGACCAGCTCTTGCCAGGTATAGGGTATGGGGAGGCCCTATACCAGAGCCTTTCTCCCTAGCCTGGGGAGTACTGGGAGGCTTGGGAGGCTTGGCAGGCCCACAGCCGTCCTTGTCTTTTTCCCCTGACTCCAGGTCTTCCCTGGGTGCCAGCTCAGATGGCCATAAGTGGGTTCAGGTGGACTCTTAGTGGTCCTCAGGCTTTTCCCCTCCCTCCGTACTCCAGGGGGGACGTGCATGAGGAGGAGGGCAGGCAGACATCTGACTTCTGGGGTCCTCCTTGATTCTGGAGACCAGCTCTTGCCAGGTATAGGGTTTTTCTTCCCTGGACTTCAGTCCTTCCCTGGGCGCCAGTCTAGGTGAACTCTATAGGGATCAACAGGCTTTCCCCCTACATCTCCCTACACTAATGGGAATGCACTCTGGGAGGAGGGCGGGCCATTCTAGCACTGGTTTATGTTGGGACAGTCACTAGAAATTTTTCTCCTTGTTTTCATATTGATAGTATTGTATGCATATATTTTATATATCCATAATATTCATCTTGTATTGTGACCTTGATACTGCCCTACAAAGCTCATTTCTAATATTTTACTGCCTCAGTCCCAACCCTTACTTCCCCCCATCTTCCCATGTAGGTGCAGCTAATGACATGAAGCTCACCACATAGAGTGATAAGTGCAGTTAGAGAAATAACTACACTGAAAACTATCATAACAATGTGAATGAATGAGGGAAAAAGAAAGCCTGTCTCGAGTACAGGTGTGGGTGGGATGGGGAGTAGGTAGATCTAAAAAATTGGTGGTGGTTATCCTGCACTGGTGAAGGGAGGTGTTCTTTACATGACTGTAATCATAAAACTACAATTATATTTGTAATCATGGTGTTTAAATAAAGATAATTTAAAAATTACACAAAAAAGAAATCAATGTAAAAGGTAAAAGAAAGAGAAAAGAACTTATCTTTCTATTCATTTCATTTCACAAAATATGTAACTTTTTGCTATAAGAACAAAATTTAATAGTACTGGAAGAAGTGAATAATTTCTCCAGAGAACAGACAACTCACATATAGGAATATTTAGTATATGAATCATTTGTTTATCTTTATATATAATAATACATAATAATCCTGAGAAATTGAGTTCCCTTTTTAAAAATATAATAAAATATACCCAGGTATCAATCAACTGGTGTTAATTTTGTTAGTATTTATTGTAGTGCTTGGTTTAGTATCTGCACATAATAATCAATGTACTTATTTGGTAAGATGCTTTTGCTCTCTCTTATACCTTTGTAAAATTAAATAATTAATTAGGGCAGCAAGGTGTGCCAACTACCTCTATTCTTACATCTTTATTCATAAAAAACTTACTTTAAAAATCAATTTAGACTTTATTGTCTAGGTCAGTTGCTCTCAAATTGGAGCAACTATCAAAGTCACATAGTTGTCTGGCAAAAATTCAAAGGGTTCTGCCCTATCTTCTGATTCAGGAGATCAACTGAGGGAACTGAGAGTTTGCGTTTCTTAATTTTCAGGTAATGCTGATATTGCTATGTCACATATTGTCTGTGGAGTACCATCTAAACCAGGGGTGGTGAACACGCGGCTCTCGAGCTGCATGTAGCTCCCAGCCAAAATGAATGCGGTTCTTTGCCTCTTTTCATTATTTTGTATCCTGAGGCTCTTTGCCAAGTTTGGGTTTTGTTCTGCTGCTTCTGAGGAGGGACCTCTGAGGAGAGATCTCCGAGTTGCATCATCCCGTCTCCCATCCCTCGGAAACAACTGCACGGGCCAGCGAGCTGGGGAACCCGTGTGACACTTGTTGAGTCATATCTTGCAGTTAATTCTTAGTGTGGAGGACGCAGCACACCCTCACCATCACTGCAGGATTTTGACCCTCACTCAAAATGGCAAAATACAATAGTGTTGAATATAGTATTGTTAAAATTAGATGCTTTTGTGTGTCTGTTTTGGCAGGTCACTAGGTGGAGTGGCTCTCTGACTCTCTCAGTTTAAAATTTTGGCTCTTTGTGTTGAACTTGTTCGCCACCCCTGATCTAAACTATCTATGAAAATGTATTGGATCCAGAAGGCACTGGGTATATGTATTTATATACTCACTATGGTTTTTATTTACTAACTTTCAGGTTTTGCTAAGAAGTTTGATGAAAGCCTAATAGAAATGCCTTTGTAAGTTACCTTTTTCCTTTCTTCCTAGAAGTTTTCTGCACAATTTTTTTAGTTTTTACTATTGATAATTTCAAAATAATACATTAGTCTTTGTTTTTTTTTTTTTTTTTTTTTTTTTTTTTACCACACCAGGTACTACATAAGGGTGATTCCTGACACCATGCTCAGTGGTGACACCTGGTGTTGTTCAAAGGACCATATCTGGTACTAGGAATTTAACTAGGACTAGCAACATGTAATGCAAGTGTCATAGTCACTTTGCTCTGGACTTAAATGTCATTACAAATAAAAATTAATTATTTGCTCATATTCATATATATCTACGATTTATTTTTTCCTCGGATCTAGGATATTTCTTAGTTATTATTTTTCTGAATGTGGTTCGCATTTTTTTTAACTCTTCAACTTCTGGTACTTCTGAATACCTTTGATATTTACTATAGACAAAGTGTAATTGATTTTCTTTCTTTCACTGCTCCAGATGGTGAGAGATTAATCCTGACAAAAAACTCAAGTCTCTTATAAGCACAGGAGCCATATGAAGTGATGGGGATCAAATTGAGGTTCATTGTAATACAAGGCAAGTGTCTTACCTTCTCTCTCTCTCTCTCTCTCTCTCTCTCTCTCTCTCTCTCTCTCCTTCTCTTGCACTTTCTCTCATTAGTCCTAGAGATCATATTTTCACAAATCATTCTCCTCAAATTCTTTAGATCTTTGTTTTTCCTCTTTCATTTGAGTTATTGCTATGATTTTTATTCCTTTTATAAAAATTCTCTTATGAGATTAAAACTTTGTGCTATACTTCTCATGTTAGATTGTTTAATTTGGTTTTCTGTTATATTTAGCATCTCTAAAATGTTTAATAAGCTCAGAGTTTTGATGAAGAATGCCTTATGCTCTCTGTGTCTAATAGAGATTCTTTACGTATTAATTTATTATGTTGGAACTTTTGCTTTCTTTACTATCTCTTTCATTTCTTTTCCTTTTTCTTGAAGATTACTCTGTATGTTCTTATTTTCTTTAATTCATTTTTTATGCAATTTCTGATTGAAGATATTTTGCTATACATGTAGATTTTCCTCAGGAGGTGATGTAGCTTTTTATCAGAATTCTCTTTTGTTTTTCTGTTTGTAATAGGAAGGGGGAAGAATTATGGTGACTTAAAAATTAAGAGTCTCCATGTTTGTTCTAAGGACTCACTTTTTTCTTGAAAGAAAAGTAAACCAAGCAGTGAAAAATCATGGGTACACTGGCCTTGAAACTGAAAGCTGGCAATCTCAGAAGGAGAGGTCAAAACTTTGGCCTGCTGAAACCACACCTATTGCATTCATCACCCAGGTTCACCACTTTTCCTATGACCTTGCCTCATCACTCCTCTATGATTTTCTTCAGAGCCACTAAGGTATGCTGGTATTTGGACTGGTATTATGAGGATCTTTTTTGGAGGGGAGAGATTACAGGTACCCTCTCCCAGCATTTTCCATCTTACTGGAGGCCTGGCAACTGAAAACTTGCTCCACAAAAGCCAAAATATAAGTAATAGTGCTTTGAATTGCTGGACAACTTCATTTGTTTGATGATATCATTCCTATACGAATATACCAATTTAAATGTTATATGTAATTGACATCAATTAATTTCAATTAAATTAAATTAATTTAATTTGGAAACAAATGAAATAACAGTAGATAGCTAACAAGAGCTTACTAAACCTTTAGCCATTGTCCTAATGACTTCATTGAAGATACAATAATTTTCACAAATTTTCTTGCCACTGCACTTTTTTAATTTTTTATTTTCATTCTTTTTTAATATAATTTTTATTTTGATCATAGTGGCTTACATATTGTTAACAATAATATTTTAGGTACATATTAATATAATATCAGGGGGATTCCCATCACCGAATTATTTTCCCTACACCTCCGTTTCCATCCTACCTTCCATATCCTCCTCCCTCACCCACGGGGCTGCTAGAATACATGGTCCCCTCTGAGCCTAGCTTACTACTTAGTGGTCCTGCACCTGTTTTGATCTTGGTACCTCCCTTGTTTCCTCCCCTAACTGAGAGGCGGTACTAGATAGTTCCAGTTATGTGGTTTTGTTTGAAGAAGAGAAAAGTGATAAACTGGGGTAAAAATCAAATACATTGAAAATGGGTGGAGTCCTTCTAGAGGCTCTCATCATCGGTTTGAGAGACGAAGGGGAAAAATAAGGTGAAACACCTCAATAGTACAAAAAGAAGTGTCAAATAAAATATCCAGTGAGCACTCCAACAATAAAGATAGGCACCACATAAAAGCCATGGTCTTGAGATAAAAAACATGGCATAGCACCTAAAGAAAAAGAAAAGAAGAAAATAAATAAATAAGTATAAATGAAGACAACAACTTCAATAACCATACCAAAACAAAGAAATCAACAAAACCTATATATATGTGTGTGTATATATATATAAATGTTTTGTGCTTTTTTTTCTTTTCCTTCTTGTACAGGCACAGTCAATATTGGGGTCATTTGAAAAGGAATTCCTTTGGCCCAAGAGATACAGGTTTCTCCACCCTTGGAGTATATTGTCATGGGATTAACTATAGACTCCATTCAGGTTCATTTACTCTCCCCTTGGTGCTTTCGTGGTGTTTGGAAGACTTCTGCTTTGTCCTGGGTGATAAAATCAGA
This sequence comes from Suncus etruscus, assembly GCF_024139225.1. NCBI lineage: Eukaryota > Metazoa > Chordata > Mammalia > Eulipotyphla > Soricidae > Suncus > Suncus etruscus. The sequence continues at coordinate 105,923,009 of NC_064854.1, read as the reverse complement.
TCTCTGTATCTAGAGATCTCAGTATCTGCACAGGTCAAGGGGTGGAACTTATGATGAAGCTTTTCTTTTGGTTCTAGAAGTTCTGTTCCCTCGGTGTCATTTTAATCCGTCTTCTGTGTTAGGTGGTCTTGGTCTTTGCGCTGATCTTAAGATGGAGCCTATGATAGCGTCTTTTGTTGTGTTTCCAAAAGACCCATTCCTTTGCAATTGTCTCAGACGGACCTTTGGAACTGGAGATCATGGTTGTTGTGCAGGTCGTAGCTCAAACCCTAGACTAGGGCTTTTTTATTGGTCACAGGATACATACAGTCCGGTCAGGGTTCTATCAGCCAATCATCTTAAATCATGCTCTTGGCTTTTGGACTGACCAAAGGGTGACAAGTCTGATTTTGTCTTATCATCAGCTGGAGGGGTAGGATAACCTGCTCTTAGGTCAAGTTGTTCCCATTTCCTCGTTGTCAGTATATTGTATTAGAGCTGGCACTTGTTGGTGTCCGAGCAGTATTGAGGATGTCCCAGATGGGATTTGTTTCCTGTAGCTGTCGTGAAGAACTGTGTAATTTTTATGTCTGGGATCCAAGGTTCAAGACTGGATGGATGGTGTCTAATCACCGGGGTCTAAGTTGGGTCCATGTAACATATTTTCAAGGTGGGAGATGTCCCTGTATTGTAAACAAGTATGAGTTCTTATCCCTAGTAGATAAGAGCTCGTTTTTATATGTAAGATTTCCCCTTTTTTTAGTGTGTCTTTGCAGGGGAAAATGGTGCTACATTATATTGCCAGTGCATTTGGGGATGGAAAAAGAAGAAAACACACCCAAAAAAGATAAAAATAGAAATAAAAATATATGTGGGCACACACACACACATATTTCAAAGGAACAAAGATTTAAAAAAAATGAAATAACAAAGTAATTAAAGGAACAAAATGGTGCAAGAGACTATCTTACATTTGGGGAATAGCTGGTAAAGAGGTAGTGTAATATAGGTCTTACACTTATGATGGAATTATAGGTTTTCCCATTGTCTTTTGAGATTTTCTCGTGGTGTGTTGGTTCCCAGGCGCTTTTTTATCACACGCCCTGACCTTCTTGAGATTGGCAAAAGCTTTGTGGCAGGGAGGTCTTGGGAAGAGTTCTTGCTTTGGGGATACTTTTAGAGCTAAGTCCGGTTTCAAGTAACAGTCCACGTTATGAAGAGTTGGTAAGGAGAGCCACGCAGCATGAGTCAGCAGGGGAGTTGGTTGCCTTTGCCGGGGATGAGATGTGGGTTTAACTAGGTGCCCCTTCGCTTGGGTGCTGGGTACTGGTTTGTTGAGGTAGGAGGTCAGTCTTGATGCCAAATAGATTAAGAACTGAGGGTAAAGAATTTTAATAAAGTGGGAAATCTGGATGGGATTGAGGGGTGAAGAGATAGTCGGATTTCCAAAGGGGAGAAAGGGAAAAGTATATGGAAGGGGCAGGAAATAAGAGAAGAGAAAATACTTTTTAAAAAAAAGAGAAGAGAGGAAGAAGAAAAAGAAAAGAAAAGAAATAAAGTAGTGAGAAGAAAGGATAAAAGGGCAAGGGAATGCTAATTTGCTTGAATATGTTCATTGAGTAGGGCCTGTAGAATAAGTCTGTAGGTCACAGTTGCTGCTTCGGTGTTCTGGCTGGTCCCGTGCTTCAAGTCCTAAAAGAAGGTATAACCTAGAGTTAAAGTGTATGTTAAAGAGTTTTCTCGGGACATTCTCGTAGTGCAAGCTGGGTATGGTGTCTCGTGTGACTGGGCCCCGAGATGCCATCTTAGTTTGTCCACCCTTTGTATCCAAGAACGCCTGTGGAAAGAAAAGCTGAGAGGTTATTTTAAATATAGTAAGATTAAGGCATTAAAACATATTGCTATGTTCCCGTTGGAGTCAGTGATTTCCCATGTTATTCTTTACCTGTAATCCTGTATAAGATTCCTAAGGGATTATTATGGGCCTTTGTAGTAGAAAGCTGATTACATACCTGTTCTCTCTGTGCTGCTGCTTGTGCCGTTGCTGGTTTCTTTGTGGTATAATGTGTAGTCAAGAGTTTGTGCTGTTCTTCTTTCATGTGTTTTGGGCACTGCTCCCTGGTGTATGTTGACTGTTACAGTGTTTGGAGTTTCTACCCTGTTAAACTCTTATATTTGATTGTTGAGTATTAGTTGTATATAGGGTGTATGTTCTAGGTGCTTCAGAATAGTGCTATCATTCTGTGTTTATCTTTCGTCTTCTGACTTACTTCGTTTAACATAATATATTCTAGGTCCATCCATGTTGCTGCAAAGTCCATGATTGTATCATTTCTGACTGCCATGTAGTATTCCATTGTGTATAGATACCACATCTTAATGATCCACTCGTCTGTTGTTGGACATAGAGGTTGGTTCCAAGACTTGGCTATTATACTGAGTGCTGCAATAAATAGTGGGGTGCACACATACTTTGGGATGAATGTCCTTCCAACTTGGGGGTAGATACCTAGGAGAGCAATTGCTGGGTCAAATGGCAGCTCAATTATGAGTTCCTTGAGCACTCTCCAGACTGTTCTCCCTAGGGGTTGGACTAGGGGGCATTCCCACCAGCAGTGGGTAAGACTGCCTTTCATACCACATCCCCACCAACAGAGGCTGTTCCCATTATTTTTGATGTGAGCCATTCTCACTGGTGTAAGGTGGTACCTCATTGTTGTTTTGATTTGGATTTCTCTAATGATGAGTGAAGGTGAGCATGTTTTCATGTATTTGTTAGCCATCTTTCTGTCTTCCTCTGAGAAGTGTCTATTCATTTTGTCTTCCCATTTTTTTATGGCTTTATTTGGTTTTGGGGGGCTCAGCTTTCTGAGTGTTTTTTTATATTCAGGATATCAGCCCTTATCTGATATGTTGGGTGAACAGATTTTTTTCCCCAGTTAGTTAACTGTCTTCTTGTGTTATGTAGGGTTTCTTTTGCCATGCAGAAGCTTTTTAGTTTGATGTAGTCCCATTTGTTTATGTTTGAAGCTAAATTTCTTGCCATTGGTGCTCCATCCTCGAAGACCTTTTTGATATATAGGTCTTCGAGTGTTCTACCTATTTTATTCTCTATAAATTTTATAGATTCGGGTCTAAGTTCGAGGTCTTTATCCATTTTGAGTTGACTTTTGTATAAGGGGTGAGGTATGGGTCAATTTTGAATTTCTTACATGTGGTTTTCCAGTTGTACCAACACCATTTGTAGAAAAGACTTTCTTTGTTCCATTTCAAGTTCTTGGCTCTTTTGTCAAATATTAGTTGACTGTATATCTGGGGGTTTATGTCTAGAAATTCTGTTCTAACCCACTGGTCTGAGGCTCTGTCCTTGTACCAGTACCATGCTGTTTTGATCACTATGGCTTTATAGTATAGCTTCAGATTAGATAGTGAGATGCCACCCAGCTTCTTGTATTTAGTATCTGTTTGGCTATCCTGGGTCTTTTGTGGTTCCAGATGAATTTTATGATTGATTGTTCTAATTCTTTAAAGACTGATGTCTGAATTTGGATTGGGATTTCTTTGAATCTCTATAGTAGTTTTGGTAGGATAGTCATTTTGACTATGTTGATTCTATCTACCCATGAGCATGGGATGTTCTTCCGTTTCTTTAGATCCTCTTCAATTTCTTTCTGGAGTGTTTTGAAGTTTCCCTGGTATGGGTATTTTACTTCCCTTGTAAGATTGATTTCTAGGTACCTAATATTTTTGATACTATTTTAAATGGAGTTGTATTGTTGATCTCTCTCTCCTCAACTTCATTATTTGTGTAGAGAAATGCTACTGTCTTTTGTTTATTGACTTTGTAGCCAGCCACTTTGCTGTATTGTTTAATTGTTTCTAGGAGTTTTACTGTGGACTCTTTAGGGTTTTTGATGTATATCATCTTATCATCTGCAAAAGGAGATAGTTTGAGTTCCTCTTTCCCAATTTGAATTCCTTTGATTGTAGTCTCTTGTTGGATTGCTATTGCTAGGACTTCTAAGATTATATTGAATAAGTGGAGAGAGTGGATAGCCTTGCCTAGTTCCTGAGTTTAGTGGAAATACTTCTAGTTTTTAGCCATTAAGGATAATCTTGGCTGTGGGCTTTTCATAGATAGCTGTAACTATCTTGAGGAAGGTTCCCTCTAACCCTATTTTGCTGAGTGTTTTCAACATGAAAAGGTGTTGGATTTTGTCAAACGCCTTCCCTGCATCGACTAATATGATCATGTGATTTTTGTCTTTCTTGTTGTTGATGTGATGTATAATGTTGATTGATTTTTGAACCAACCTTGCATTCCTGGGATGAAACCCACTTGGTCATGATGTATGATCTTTTTGATAAAGTGCTGAATTTGATTTGCTAAAATTTTGTTGAGAATCTTTGCATCTATGTTCATTAGTGAGATTGGTCTGTAGTTTTCTTTCTTGGTGGTGTCTTGCCATCTTTGGGAATGAGTGTGATATTAGCCTCATAAAAGGAGTTGGGGAGGATTCCTGTTTCTTCAATGGTTTGGAAGAGCCTGTGGAAAAGTGGTAGTAATTCTTCTCAGAATGTTTGATAGAATTCACCTGTAAATCCATCTGGACATGGACTTTTGTTCTTAGGGAGTTTCTTAATTACATCTTTAATTTCCTCTGAAGTGATTGGTCTGTTTAGGCTTTCTAGGTCTTCCTTATCCAGTCTTGGAAGATGGTATTTTTCCAGGAATCTGTCGATTTCTACTGGGTTCTCTAGCCTAACTGAGTATAGTTGTTCATAATATGATCTCATGATATGTTGCATTTCTTGGGGTTCTGTTGTAATCTCTCCCCTTTTATTTGTGATCCTACTGATTTTGGTGTTTTCCCTCCTTTTTTTGGTGATGTTTGCCAGTGGTTTTTCTATCTTGTTTATTTTTTCAAGAAACCAACTTCTGGTCTCATTGAATTTTTGTATTGTTTTCTTAGTTTCTATGTTGTTTATTTCTGCTCTGGTTTTTATTATTTCTTGCCTTTTGGTTGTGGTTGGATTTCTTTGCTGCTGTTGTTCCAATTCCTTTAGGTGATCCTTTATACTGTTGGTTTTTGTCATTTTTCTGCTTCTTGACATAGGTCTGTATTGTTATGAGTTTCCCCCTAATTACTGCTTTTGCTGTGTCCCACATTTGTCTCAAGGAATCTTTTTATTTCTTCCTTGATTTGCTCTTTAATCCAGCTGTTATTGAGCAGAATGTTGTTTAATCTCCAGGTATTAGTTTTTCTCCATTGCTTCTTCTTGTAGTCAATTTTGACCTCTGTTGCATAGTGATCTGATAGGGTGCTTCTAATGATCCTTACATTTGTGATCTTATATAGGTTTGATTTGTATCCTAGGACATGGTCTATTCTGGAGAAGGTTTCATGTGGGCTTGAGAAGATTGTGTATTATGTTTTCTGGGGATGGAGGGTCCTATAAAAGTCTATTAGCCCTAGATCTTCTAATTTTTTATTTAGGGCTCTTATTTCTTTGCTGTTTTCCTGTTTGGTGGATCTGTCCAGTGGTGATAGTGGAGTATTGAGGTCCCCTACTATTATCACATTTCCCTTCATATGTTTCTCCAGGTTTGCAAGCAGTTGCCTCACATATTTTGCTGGCTCTACATTAGGTGCATAAATATTGACCAGGGTTAGTACTTCTTGATCTAGTGTTCCCCTGATCAGTAAGTAGTATCCCTCTTAGTCCCTGATCACTTTTTTGAGGTTGAGTGGAATTTGGTCTGATATAAGAATGGTTGTTTCTGCTCTTTTGTGTTTTCTATGAGCCTGAATAATTAATTTTCATCCTTTTAACCTGAGCCTGTGCTTGTTCTGTAGTGGTAGGTGTGTTTCTTGCAGGCAGCAAATGTCTGGTTTATGTTTTTTAATCCAGTTCTCTTCCATGTGTCTCTTAATGGGAGAGTTTAGTCCTTTAACATTTAGGGAGATTATTGACAGAGAAGACTGTTGTGCAGTTGTGTTGTATTGTGTTGTGTAGGGTGGTTCTTGTTATAATTGGGGGTTTGGATTGTGTAATTTGTCTCTGAGTTGGTCGTTTAGGAGTGGTTTTGTTTGCACAAAGAATGCAAGCTCATTTTTTTTGAGGATGTTTTTATTCTGCCCTCCCATATGAATGAGATTTTTGCTGGATATTGGACCCTAGGTTGGAAGTTTCTTTTATTCAGGCATTTAAATATGTCATTCCACTGTCTTCTTGCTTGGATTATTTCAAATGGGAGATCTGGTTTGATTCTTATGTCCCTTCCTTTGTATTTGAGGGTTTTTTTTCCTTATTGCTTTAAGGAGATCATCTTTCTTTTTGTTTTTGCCATTTGGATTACTATATGTCTTGGTATTGGTTTGTTAGGGTCTATTTTATTAGGGACTCTCTTCACTTCCTGGATTTGCACTGAATCTTTTTTCCAGAGGGTGGGAAAGTTTTCTGTTAATATTTCCCTGACTACTTGTTCTTCCCCTTTTCCTATTTCCTCCCCTTCTTGTATACCCACAATTCTTAGGTTATGTCTTTTGTCCCTGTTCATTAGATACTGGACTTTTACTTCCAGTGCTTTGCCTTTTATTTCCTTGCTGGTTTCTTTGTCGTTTTTGTTTGCAGTTTTCCTTCGATTTCTTCAATGTGCTTCTCCAACTGTGTGATTCTGCTCAAATGGCTTGTTATGTCATCTTTTAACTCCTTTATTTCCCTTTGTATGGAATCTCTCATATTCTTTGACAGTTCTTCTTTAATTTGGCTGATTTGTTCCTCCATGGATTTCTTATATTCGTTGGCTAGCATTTCCTTCAAGGCTTCCATTTCATTCTTCATAGCTGCTTTTAAGTCTCCTTCCAATGAATTTGTGTGTTGTGGTGGACTTGGCAACTTGCTAGGGTTTCTCTCCATATCTCCAAATGTTAGGGTTCTCCTTAATTTACCCATATTTCTTTGCATTTATTGGTGTGGCTTGGAGTTCAGTGCCTTCTGAGTTCAGCCTGCTTTTGCCCCCGTGGCATAGGGATGGGTCCCCTTCCTAAGCGTGGTTCTAGAGGGGTCTGTTGGGTGGGCTCACCGAGATTTGGCTCCTCCTATGTTCTCTAGTAGGGTCTGGTCTGTTACTTCCTTTTGTTGGCAGCTAGTGCAGTTTCGCTCCTGGCCACAATGTTGGAGGGCGTTGTTGAGCCTAGCTCCCTGTCCTCCCTCCTTTCCCTGTGAGTCAGCCGAGCCACCTCTGAGCCACAGCTGAGGAAATTGTCGCAGCCAAATCCACCTGGCGTTCTCTTTTCACCCCGGGGGTTGCAGGTCCACTCCAGGGCTCAGGAGGCAGGCTGCTCTAGGATACCCCAAGGTCCAGGGAGTAGACCAAAGCTCATCAGGTCTATAAGCTCTAGTCCTTCCCAGCAGCACAGAGTGGGTCAGGTTCAAGGTTCTCTGGGTGCCCACGTGGGGATGTGGCCGGGTGGCACACTCGTCTTGCCTGCCATTGGGTTGGGGGTCCCTGAATTCAGGCTCAGGGCTGTTGCGGAACATGGGGGCCAGGTGGCGGGTGCACTCGCCCTGCCTGCAGCCCTGCCTGCAGCCGGGTTGGGGGTCCTTGGGTTCAGGTGCGGGACTTGGGCTGAGTGCGGGGGTCCAGTGCCCACGTGGGGAGGTGGCAGAGTGGCAGGCACACTCACCCGCCTGCAGCCGGGTCCCTTTTATTTTCATTCTTATCTACATTTTCCATTTTTATTTTTCTTTCTATTGTTTGTTTAACACTGTTGCTCTCACGTATCTGAAAACAAATGCATGATGGTCTATTATGTGATGCATTTTCTTTAAATAAAAAAACCCTCGATCAGTTTCCCTCTTACTCAACCTGGTTCCTTAACAAGCAAATTTTTAAGTTTAATTATTGTAGTTTATATTTCATGCTTACAATAATGTTGGCTCTAGAAGTTTAAATATATACAGAGAGCTTACTTTCAGAATATTATATGTCCAAGGTCATTCATCCTTGCCTCTAAGCTACCTCCAGACATCCTACCCTTACTGCCAACTATATTTCTCTCATTTCTTGGCTTTTTATTTCTGTAATCTATATTGAATCTCAACAACAACATGATACTATTTAATCCTACCAGACAGTCCAACCTAGGCTAAGAACTCTGAGGCCTTCTTGGAATGAACAAAAAAGATTTTTCTTTCATCCTGAAGGTCTAAAAGAGGCAACCATTCTGGCATAGAAGTTGCCCAGATTTACAACTGAACTTTGTCAAGCAACCAATTCACTAATTATTTCTAGCTTCATAGCTCTTGGAGAGTACAACTGACAATTCTGCTTCTAGATATTTATTCAAAAAAAATGAAAGGACTTATTTGATTTTATGCACCTGTATGTTCATTGTAGCACTAATCACAATACCAAGACATGAAAGCACTCATTGTTGATAAATGGATAAAGTGTCGTTTTAAAAGAGAATGGTGGGTTAAGTGAACCAAATGTGATAGATAAAATCATAATTATTACTGAATTTGAATATTGAGTCTATGAAAGAATATTACTGATTCTCTTAAAATTTGTTATAATATAGAGTTAGAAGTTAAAACAAGGGAATGAAATGATAATATAGTGTGGGTAATGTGTTTGACTTGCACAAGGCAAGTCATAAGGTTCAATATGTGACTTCATATATAATCCCCCAAAACCACCAGGCGATCCCTAAGTGAAGAACAAGGAGTGAGTAAGCCCTGGGCACTACTGGGTGTGTTTTGTCTGCTCCCCCCAAAGATGTTGAAATTACTTAAAAGTTTGAGAGACTAGAGCTAATTATATTTAGCATAGCAGGTAATTTGCCTGAATTGTATGTGGTCCAAATCAAACAAGCAAAAGAAGGACAGAGAGGCATTTTTTTTTTGGGGGGGTCATACCTGGCAGAACTCAGGGGTTACTGCTGGCTCTACACTCAGAAATCACTCCTGGCAGGCTCGGGGGACCATATGGGATGCCAGGATTCAAATCACCATCCTTCAGTGTCTAAGGCAAACACCCTATTATTGCGCATCTCTCTGGCCCCCATTGTTTTTATTTTTTTATTGCAAAACTCTTTAGATATATTGATGAATTTTCATACATATAATATCACTTTTCCATAGACATCGAATACTAAGCCTTTCATTCATATCTTAGGGCTGTGTGGAGTGCTATGTTTTGTTATTTATTTGTTGCTGGGCTTTTAGTTTTGTTTTTGATTTTAATCATATACTATTTGCAAATGTCTATTATCCATGTAGAAGTTTTATAGTAAGTGGTATAATATTTTTATGTGAAATACCTATTAAGTCGGACTTTATTAATCAACTCTTTAATCAATTCTTTAAAAGTTAATTATTTTTTTATTGTAACTGATAGAAGATAAAAAAATTATTTTAGATTGGGCCAATATTGTATGATCTACCTGGTAAACTTGATCAAATTGCTGTTTCTTTGTTGCACCGGCCAGCAGCTTCAGTTTATTCGTGGTCGTGGAAAGGGTCTGTACCTGAAAAGGAAATGGGTGGGAAAAAGGGGACCACCAAGGATTCTGATTATGGTGTTAATTTATTTTTGAAATGCCATGACTTATATAGTTTTTACACAAAGGGAGGAGGGGACAGTGCAAATATTTGTCAAGCAAGCATTTGTAATCATGCAGCTCAAAAGGTTTGGCATGTGCCTGTTAATGTAATACAAGTTTCCTGAGGAACATCCTATTATTACACCAAATGCTCTATCTATAGGTCTTAGTTTCCTGAGCCAGAAGAGTGTGACCTTATGGTTCTTTTGATCTGGGTCAACTCATGGCCAGTTGGCACGTACACAATGTATAGCTCAATTAAAGGACAGGCCTGTTAGAAAATGGCAGTTTGCTACAAGATGGCTGTGCTTATGCCAAGACTGTGAGGGAGAATCTGGCTCCCTACACTGTGTGTGTGTGTGTGTGTGTGTGTGTGTGTGTGTGTGTGAGTTACCAGAGAAAAGATCTTTTAAATGTCAACAGATTTAAGTCAGACCCTTTATGTTGTCATTTTGTGCTGTGGAACATTTTCCCTGTCAGAATATATTCATCCTTCATGGTTAATAGACTAAAAAGGGTGAGGGGAAGCATTACTGAGCTGACTGGGTTAGCTGATCATGTGAGTAAAGTGCATTTTGTCTATAGTTTCAATAAATAACTAGCCAAGTCATTCTTTTTTAATTTGCTTCACTTAAGTACCTTATTTACAGTAGTTTTCTCCATTGATATTGACATTTAATTCCCAAAACTTACTGATGTGTACCAAGTCTATTGCTTTATAATATCTTTGCATTTAACTTGCTTTATAGATCACAACATAGTTTTATAGCTATATCTCATTTAGACCTAACAATTCTATGATGTTTTATCTTTTATCCAGTCTTTACTTTCCTGCTCTTCTCTCCTTTTTTCTCCTTGCATATTCGTTTCTTGCCTTCTATCTTTCTTACCTCCCTTCCCTTTCTTTCCTTTCAGCACAATGTTGCTTATTCTGAATATCCCCAATTTTCCTTCTTTCTACTTTTTGAATTGTAAAAAAAAGTATATTAAAAGCCCATGACTTAAGGGAATAGGGAGGAAAAGAGGGAGAAGGAAAGAAATTGAGGGGTAAGGAAGAATATGATAAAGGAAAGTAATGAGAGAACAGGCGTCAGGGGTCTTGGGTATATGATAATGTAGGGAAGTGTTATGGTTATATATAGCCAAACGATAGACTCAACAACACCAAATACATGAGATACAAATTGCAATTATGAAACTGTAAAAAGTACCTGTCAATGTGGAAGGCTGAAGGTAATTGCAGGGCATAGCTTCGGGAACACCAGTGGAAGGAAGTTGACATTTGTGGTGGGATCAGTGCTAGAACTTTGTATGTCTAAAATTACAAGTATCAGGCTCCAAAGAGAGCACAGAGGTAAGGCGTTTGCCTTGCAAGCGACTGACACAGGACTAATGTTGGTTTGAATCCCAGCATCCCAAATGGTCCCCCATGCCTGCCAGGAGCGATTTCTGAGCACAGAGCCAGGAATAGCCCCAGAGCGCCACCGGGTGTGGCCCAAAACCAAAATCAGAAAAAATAATTACAACTGTCAATAACTAAATAATGCTTTTGTAGTTGAATAAATAATTTTAATATAAAAGAAAATAGAGCAAAAGCTGGCTCCCTGTGTGTGACACCAGGCGGGGAAGATCCGCGAAAGTACACCGGCCCAGTGGGGCTCAGCTGTGAAAGACTGTGAGTGTGACCTGTCTATGTCTGTCTACTGTCCTCTTGCGTGAAACTCTTGCGAGTGGGGCAAAAAGAGGCTCAGAGGAGCACGGCCGCTCCGCTTCGCTACGCGGCCGTGCACTCTTTCTAAGGAAAGAACTCCATTGCAACAAGAAGGAAAAATCACACTAAGAACGGCGCTATATCACAGAAGCAAACATTTCTCTCTGGACTGTCTTCTCTGTTACATGCTCGGGCCTAAGATTTGACCCAGTGTGAGGCTTCATCCACGGAGGACTCCCCTCCCTTAGAGGCAAGTCAGCCCATCCAGAAAGGGAGGAGCCAGAGGAGTGTGCTGCCTACATCATATAGACAATGAATACCACTACAACACGTAGAAAAACCCACAATACAAATGTGACAATGGGGAAACAGCGCAGGCCAGCATCAGACATAGAGAATGAAGATGACAATTCTGAGGACCAGATAATGACTGAACAACTAATCAACCTCTCAGATAAGGACTTTAGACTAGCAATATGGAAGGTGCTCAACAGACTCCAAGAAACCATGGATCGAGTTGAACAGAACACTAATAAGAACCAAGAAAATATGAAGGCAGAAATGACAAAACTCCAAACTGAAATAACATGTCAACTAACAGGCCTGAAAAACTCAGTAAACGAAGTGAATGACAAAATGGATAAGCTCTGGGACAGGGTATCAGAAGCTGAGAATAGACTTGGTGCTGTGGAAGATGAGATACATAACAATTCCATACAGCAGGAGAGATTGGACAAAAAACTTAAAGCAAATGAGCAGACAATGGAAAAATTAGTCAAAGAATGGGAACAGACGAAAATAGAAGTCTATGATAAGATCAACAGAAACAACTTAAGAATCATTGGAGTCCCAGAGACCCAGGAAGAAAATTTCCAGGAAGAATCAATGGTCAAGAACATCATTAAAGAGAAACTTCCAGAGCTAAAGAATATATGTGATCAAATCCTGCATGCCCGAAGAGTACCAACCAAAAGAGACCCCAGAAAAACCACCCCAAGACACATCCTAGTCACAATGACAAATCCCACAGATAGAGACAGAATTCTGAAAACAGCAAGATCAAAAGGGGAAATCATGTTTAAGCAAGCTTCCCTGAGATTTACAGCAGACCTGTCACCAGAAACGCTCAATGCCAGAAAGCAGTGGTGGGATATTGTGACAAGACTGAATGAAATGAATGCTTCACCCAGAATACTATACCCAGCAAAACTCACTTTCCGGTTTGATGGAAGAATACATGGTTTCACAGACAAAAAACAGCTCAGAAACTTCACAGACACAAAACCAGTCTTAAGAGAAAAACTGAAAGACCTAATCTAAGACAAGACTACCCAAAAGACACACCAAATTTTGAAATAAAGATGGCGTTAAATCCCAGGACAATTCTTTCTCTCAACGTCAATGGACTAAATGCACCAGTTAAGAGACACAGAGTGGCTAAATGGATCAAAAAACTCAATCCAACCTTCTGCTGCCTACAAGAAACGCACCTGAATAGTCAGAACAAACATAGACTCAAAATAAAAGGCTGGAGAAAAGTTATCCAAGCAAACAACACCCATAAAAAAGCTGGAGTGGCCATACTAATATCAGATAATGCAAACTTTATACTCAGGAAGGTTGTAAGGGACAAAGACGGACATTTTATATTAATCAAGGGGTACGTAGAGCAGGAAGAATTCACTCTCCTAAACATATATGCACCGAATGAGGGGCCAGCAAAATATTTAATACAACTGCTGACAAATCTGAAAAATAATATCAACAACAACACAATAATTGTGGGGGACCTAAACACGGCTTTGTCAACACTGGACAGGTCAACCAGACTGAAACCCAACAAGAATATACTAGACCTGAGGAGAGAAATGGAAGAAAGAGGCCTAGTGGATATATATAGGACACTCCATCCCCAGAAACCTGGATACACATTCTTCTCCAATGTACATGGGACATTCTCCAGGATAGACTACATGCTGGCACATAAAACATACCTCCATAAGATCAAGAGGATAGAAATTTTGCAGATTACCTTCGCTGACCACAAGGCTCTGAAATTATTTGTGAACTCCAAAGGGACTCAGAAGAAACACTTTAACACCTGGAAGTTAAACAGCCTCATGCTCAATAACCAGTGGGTCCGAGATGAAATCAAGGAGGAATTAAAAAGGTTCCTGGAAACAAATGACAATAAAGACACAAACTCTCAGAACTTATGGGACACAGCAAAAGCAGTACTGAGAGGAAAATTTATAGCTTTGCAAGCACACATCAGGAAGGAAGAAGGAGCTTACCTGAGTAGCTTAATGACACAGCTAATAGAACTAGAAAATGCTCAACAAAAGGACCCAAGAACAGGAAGACAGAAGGAAATAACAAAGCTGAGAGCAGAAATCAACGAAGTGGAAACTCAAAAAACAATCCGAAAGATCAACGAAAGCAGAAGTTGGTTCTTTGAAAAAATAAACAAGATTGATAGACCACTGGCAAACCTAACAAAGAAAGAGAGAGAGAGAAACTTGATAACTCGTATCAGGAATGAAAAAGGAGAGATCACTACTGATATGACAGAGATTCAAAGGGTAATCAGAAACTACTTTGAAAAACTCTACGCCACTAAAAATGAGAACCTGGAAGAAATGGATAAATTCTTGGACTCTTATAATCTTCCACGGTTGAAGGAAGAGGATGTAGCATATCTAAACACCCCCATCACCATTGATGAAATTAAAACAGTAATCAAATGTCTGCCGAAAAACAAAAGCCCAGGTCCAGATGGATTCACTAATGAATTCTATCAAACTTTCCAAGAGGAACTACTGCCAATCTTGGCAAGACTCTTTCATGAAATTGAACAAACAGAAACACTTCCAAATAGCTTTTATGAAGCCAACATCACCTTGATACCTAAACCAGACAGAGACGCTACCAAAAAAGAAAATTACAGACCAATATCACTGATGAATGCAGATGCAAAGATCCTCAACAAAATCCTGGCAAATAGGATTCAATGCCTCATTAAGAAGATCATCCACTACGATCAAGTAGGTTTCATCCCAGGAATGCAAGGCTGGTTTAACATCCGTAAATCTATCAACATAATACACAACATCAATAACAAGAAAAATAAAAACCACATGATCATATCAATAGATGCAGAGAAAGCATTTGATAAGGTCCAACACCCATTCTTGATCAAAACTCTCAGCAAGATGGGATTGGAGGGAACCTTTCTCAATATAGTGAAGGCCATCTACCACAAGCCAGTGGCAAATATTATCCTCAATGGAGAAAAACTGAAAGCCTTCCCTCTAAATTCTGGCACAAGACAAGGCTGTCCTCTCTCACCACTCCTATTCAACATAGCACTGGAAGTACTTGCTATAGCGATTAGGCAAGAAAAGGATATCAAGGGAATCCAGATAGGAAAGGAAGAAGTCAAGCTCTCACTGTTTGCAGATGACATGATACTCTACTTAGAAAACCCTAAAGACTCTATCAAAAAGCTTCTAGAAACAATAGACTCATATAGCAAGGTGGCAGGCTACAAAATTAACACACAAAAATCAATGGCCTTTCTATACACCAACAGTAATAAAGAAGAAATGGACATTAAGAAAACAACCCCATTCACAATAGTACCACACAAACTCAAATATCTTGGAATCAACTTGACTAAATATGTGAAGGACCTATACAAAGAAAACTATAAAACTCTGCTCCAAGAAATAAGAGAGGACACACGGAAATGGAAACACATACCCTGCTCATGGATTGGCAGGATTAACATCATCAAAATGTCAATACTCCCCAAGGCATTATACAGATTTAATGCCATCCCTCTAAAGATACCCATGACATTCTTCAAAGAAGTGGATCAGACACTTTTGAAATTCATTTGGAACAATAAACACCCTCGAATAGCTAAAGAAATCATTGGGAAAAAGAATATGGGAGGAATTACTTTTCCCAACTTTAAACTGTACTACAAAGCAACAGTTATCAAAACAGCATGGTATTGGAATAAGGATAGGTCCTCAGATCAGTGGAATAGGCTTGAATACTCAGAAAATGTTCCCCAGACGTACAACCATCTAATTTTTGATAAAGGAGCAGGAAATCCTAAATGGAGCAGGGAAAGCCTCTTCAACAAGTGGTGTTGGCACAATTGGATAGCCACTTACAAAAAATTAAACTTAGACCCCCAGCTAACATCATGTACAAAGGTAAAATCCAAATGGATTAAAGACCTCGATATCAGCCCCAAAACCATAAGATATATAGAACAGCACATAGGCAAAACACTACAGGACATTACAGGCATCTTCAAGGAGGAAACTGCACTCTCCAAGCAAGTGAAAGCAGAGATTAACAGATGGGAATATATTAAGCTGAGAAGCTTCTGCACCTCAAAGGAAATAGTGCCCAGGATACAAGAGCCACCCACTGAGTGGGAGAAACTATTCACCCAATACCCATCAGATAAGGGGCTAATCTCCAAAATATACAAGGCACTGACAGAACTTTACAAGAAAAAAACATCTAACCCCATCAAAAAAT
Organism: Suncus etruscus; assembly: GCF_024139225.1. Lineage (NCBI taxonomy): Eukaryota > Metazoa > Chordata > Mammalia > Eulipotyphla > Soricidae > Suncus > Suncus etruscus. Next base: position 105,907,148 of record NC_064854.1, on the reverse strand, counting down.
GGGGAGAAGAAATGAACAGACACTTTGACAAAGAAGAAATACGCATGGCCAAAAGACACATGAAAAAATGTTCCACATCACTAATCATCAGGGAGATGCAAATCAAAACAACGATGAGATACCACCTCACACCCCAGAGAATGGCACACATCACAAAGAATGAGAATAAACAGTGTTGGCGGGGATGTGGAGAGAAAGGAACTCTTATCCACTGCTGGTGGGAATGCTGTCTAGTTCAACCTTTATGGAAAGCGATATGGAGATTCCTCCAAAAACTGGAAATCGAGCTCCCATACGATCCAGCTATACCACTCCTAGGAATATACCCTAGGAACACAAAAATACAATACAAAAAACCCTTCCTTACACCTATATTCATTGCAGCTCTATTTACCATAGCAAGACTCTGGAAACAACCAAGATGCCCTTCAACAGATGAATGGCTAAAGAAACTGTGGTACATATACACAATGGAATATTATGCAGCTGTCAGGAGAGATGAAGTCATGAAATTTTCCTATACATGGATGTACATGGAATCTATTATGCTGAGTGAAATAAGTCAGAGAGAGAGAGAAAAACGCAGAATGGTCTCACTCATCTATGGGTTTTAAGAAAAATGAAAGACACCCTTGTAATAATAATTTTCAGACACAAAAGAGAAAAGAGCTGGAAGTTCCAGCTCACCTCAGGAAGCTCACCACAAAGAGTGATGAGTTTAGTTAGAGAAATAACTACATTTTGAACTGTCCTAATATTGAGAATGTATGAGGGAAATGTAGAGCCTGTTTAGGGTACAGGCGGGGGTTGGGTGGGGAGGAGGGTGATTTGGGACTTGGGTGATGGGAATGTTGCACTGGTGATGGGTGGTGTTCCTTTTATGACTGAAACCCAAACACAATCATGTATGTAATCAAGGTGTTTAAATAAAAAAAAATTAAAAAAAAAATAAAAGAAAATAGATATTTGATTATTGGATTAACTCCCTAGTTGATGAAAAGTTATCAGAACTTTTATTGTTATGAAAACCACTATTACTTTTTATTATTTTTAGATTCCTCTGTGACAATGTAAAATGTAGTTGTCACATTGTTTATAGTTGATATCTGAGAAAATTAAAGTATGCAACTATTCGATGATAGAGCCTAAGTTAACAGACAGATCCAATACATTAAATATTTTAATATTTAAAACAATTTTATTCACCACTCACTACTTAAACTAAGTTGTCAAAACACTTGAAAATAAAGTGTCAGTAAATCAGAATTGTTGTTTTCAGAAAGTGTTAGAATTACTAATAATTGAATGCTATTGTATCCATAAAATTATAAAAATTTAAAAATAATCTTAATTTTTGACATGCAGAAGATTTTCCTGTGAATGTCATGTTTTATCTTCAGTGTTTTGAGTCTTAATAAATAATAATCTCATAATTTTTATTTTAATAATATAATTAGGCACTTGGTTATATTACTTGCCTATTATCAAAAAATTTAAAGACAATAGCGTGATAAGATATAGGTTATACTTATGGATTACAATGATGGATTTTCCTATGCTTCAATAGGGTAAGTGAACAAGATAATTTAATTAAAAGTTACCCCATCCATATTAGGCTTATGAGTTACTTATGCTTTCATTTTGTGGTCCTATATTAAATATTATTTTTGTTTATTGATAACATTTTAATCTGCAGCATTTTAGTATAAACTATGAGTAGTTTGGGGAAGTAATAATATTTTGTAAAATAATAGAATATTTGGCACAGAGCTTCTATAGTCTTTGAATTTACTGGGTAATAGGGACAATCGTTTTTAGTGAGGAGCTTTGCATAGCCTAATAATTGGTACTGATTAACAGGAATATCCATCCCTTCTTAGAACTTAGAATTTTTACTCAATCTTCTTATCTTCTAGAAATTGGAGATAGGTCAAGTATTGAGTTAATTGATCACGTATATCTGATGGAGCTTCCAATAATGAACACATATTATGCAGTTGAAAGAGCATCTAAGTTGGTGATCATATTCCTATGACTAGAATATGTGCATACAAATGATAATTTCTGTGCTTAGTGCACTTCTAGATATTTTACATCTATCTGAAACAATGTGTATTATTTATCATACTTCAATTACATACTTAACTGATAAAATTGAACAAGTGTCTTATTTGTTCTATAAATATTTTCTGGCAAATGAGTAAACCTTAGAAGATGGTCATGGGAACCTCCAATTTAAAACTTGCTGGTCAAGAGGACAAAGAAAAATTACAGTGGGCAGAATATTGCCTTGAAGGTAGTTGACATAGGTTAGAATCACAGAGCGCCACTAGGAGCTTCAGCACCACCAGGTGTAACTCAAAAAAGAAAATTTGTTGGTTAGAATATCAGGTAAAAATCTGGGGGCTGGAGTGCTGACACAGCGGTAGAGCGTTTGTCTTGCAAGCCGCTGACCTAGGACAGACTCCGGTTCCATCCTCGGCGTCCCATACGGTTCCCGGAGCTAGGAGCGATTTCTGAACAAAGAGCCAGGATTAACCCCTGAACGTCACCGGGAGTAGCCTAAAAATAACAATAACAACAGCAACAACAACAACAACAAAAATCTGATGTGGTGGTGGAAGAAGTCTTGTGGAACCAAGCCCTTAATTTGTCATGTTAGCATAAATCCTATTCTCTCAGAAATGAAGTGAATTGAATCATAGGATACTCAGCAATCTCACAATTGATAGTATAGAGAACAACTTCATATTATGTATAAAATAGTTATAAATATGAATAGGAGACTCAAGAAGTATTTCTACTAGGTAAAGTACTGTGACCTGTGTCCCACGTGGTCATACTGTTCAAAAAATGACACACACATGACACACACCATTACCTTCAACCATTTATATACTTTTTCAGAATTAAACAAACCTTGAAAATTGAGAGAACAATGTAAACAAAAACAACTCTTTACCTTTCAACAGCTGTGTGATTGAGCTAGGCTTGCTTTCATTTATAAATTAACAAATGGTAATAATTTCATTGTGAGACTGAAAAATGTATCAGAAAATTCACACAAAACATTTTTACTTTGAGTTTGATATATATAGGAAGGGGTGATCATCAAGATTATTCATTATTTTTTTAAACACTTGATATGTTCTAGACATAGGTCAAGTGCTAAGATGATCCCTATTTATTTATCCTCATTTACATATATTTATTTAAAGCTATTATGTAAATATTTTACATAGCAAGGCAGAATTAGAGTAAAAAGATTAATGCTCAAAGTTTCCCATTCACATAGTAGCAGTGTTATATGTCAATTATATTTCCCGACAAGGCATTTAATTTGTCCCTTTGTATATATTCAAGTCTGCCAGTTAACTTTTGCTTTCAATGTCTGACACGTCCATTAATTTTGAAGAATTATCTTTCAAGCAACACTGGGAAAATCGTATATGAAAACATTATCAAATAACCTAATGCAATTAGAGCCAAAAATTGCTGATGTGATCAATTTCTAAACCTCTAGCCTTTGAATATAATACAGAATAATTTATAGTTAAACTCCACTGGATTTTTCAAATTAGATTCCATGTTGTTTTGCTGAATAGAAACTGTGAGAGCCTCAAGGCATTGGGAAAATAAAGAAAGTAAACTAAAGGAAAAGAAAGTAGGCTTATTAAAGAGTGATCAATTTTCAAATTTTACAGAAACTAGGAAGTCACAAATTGTTATCATACCAGGTAATTTTGTAGCAATAATCAATAAATTGAGATTTTTTTGTTGATCTTACAGCTGTGCAGAGGCCCAATAGGAAACAAGAGAAAATGTGGTCATAAGTCAAAAACCCAGAAAGATTTTGCCATCTTTTCTGAAAACTCTTTGCTATACTTTGTAAAAAGACTCAACAGCTTATTTGCCTCATCAAATAGAAGCATCTAGCAGCATTCAGGAGCATCTAAGTTGGTAAACACAGTCCTTTAAATAATGAACCCAAACTCTGAAAGATTAGAAATCCTATGATTAGTACTCTACACAATTCTTCAGGTGACTCAAATTTATCATATTATGATAGAATTTCTATCTTGAAAAATATCCAGTGCATTGGTTTAAAAACTAAACTAGCATAGTTTAACCAACTGGGTAAATGCCTCTATTTTCTTTAAATGAAAACAGGTAAGCAATAAAGAACATGGAAATTTGGAAGCTGTTAAATAAAATTATTGATGGAAGTGATCCATAAAGAATGTGTTATGGAAATAAAGCTGCTTAATACTGAAGATCTGTTTTTTTTTTAGAGATAAACTTTAAAGAATATAATTACCTAAAATTTTGGTTTCTAATCTTATCTTGGTTTCCCAGTATTTTTTATCCAATCTTACACATATAGTACTTACGCATATAGTCCAAAGAACCCAATTATTCCACCTTTAATGACAATTTATTTTTAGGTATATTATATGCATAAAAAGTATATATGACTCTTTTTTTTTAAAAAACCTGTAATACACCACCTCTTTACCTGTTTTCCCCCAAATGTAAGGTAGTCCTCTGCACCACTTTGGTTCCTCAAAAACTTCGCTAAATTATTTTATTTTTATTTATTTTTCTTTTTTTTCTTTTTTTTATTTTGTTTTGTTTTGTTTTTAATTTATTTATTTATCTTTTTTAAATGATTGTCCTACATATATATTGGTGAGCACATACTTTTTTAATTCCCTTTTTTTTTCCCCCTCGTTTTTGGGTATGTGACCTGTTTCGGTTATCCCGTCAATCCACCCACAAATATACAGACATTATAATGTAGCACCACTTCCCCCTGCAAAGGCACACTAAGTAAAGGGGAAATCTTACATATATATAAAAAAAAAGAGCTCCTATCTACTAGAGATAGGAACTCATAGTTGTTTACAATATGGGGATATCTCCTGCCTTGAAAATATGTCATGTGGAATCAATTTAGACCTCAGGTGATTAGATACCATTCATTCAGCCTTGAACCCTTCATCCCCGACATAGAAACGGCACAGCTCTTCACAACAGCTGCAGGAAACAAACTTTATCCGGGACAGCCTTGATACGGCGGGATTAACAACAAGGCCCAGCTCTAACATGTTATCCTGACAACGAGAAAAATGTGAACATCTTGACCTTAGAGCAGATTAGCCTACCTTACCAACTAACGTCAAGACAAAACCAGAAGTCTTGGCACCCTATGGTAGGTCCAAAAACCAAGATCAGGATTTGCAGATGACTGGCTGCAAGAACCACGACCAGACTGTATACATCTTGGGACCAATAAAAAAGCCCTAGTTTAGGGCTTGAACTATGACCTGCACAATAATCATGATCCCCAGTCCCAAAGGTCCGGCAGAGACAATTGTAACGGAATGGGGCTTTTGGAAGCACAAAGAAAGACGCTATCCTAGGTGCCACCCTAGGTTCAGTGCAAAGACCAAGATCACCAACCACAGAAGATGGATTAAAATGACACTGAGGTAACAGAATCTCTAGAACCACAAAGACTGACTTCATCATAAGTCCCACCTCAGGATCTGTGCAGATACTGAGACCTCTAAACATAGAGCAGAAGTCTTCCACACACCAAAAAAAAAAACCAAAAAAAAAAAAAAAAACAAAAAAACAAAAAAAGCAAAACACCATCAGGAAAGTACAGGATCCTGATCACGATCAAAGTCTAGAGTTGATCCCATGACAGTATGCTCCAAGGACAGAGAAACCCCATATCTCTTAGGCCAAGTGAATTCCTTTTCGAATGACCCCAATATTTACTGTGCCTGGGCAGGAGGGAAAAAACAAATACAAAAAGCACAAAATCTTGGTTATTTTTTATATAAATATATATATATTACCTTTATTTATTATTGTTATTATTATTTTTGATTTATTTATCTATTTTGGTCGATTTTTCTGTTTGGGTGCGATTATTGAAAGTGTTGTCCCCAATTATATATTTTTTTCTTTCTTCCTTTCTTCTCTTTCGTTATGTGCTATACCATGTTTCTTAATTCGAGACCATGGTGTGATTTTTGTTTGTTTGTTTTAGTTTTTTTTTTTTGGATTGTTTGTTTTGTCTGTTCTTTGAGGTGCTTATCGATATAGCTGGAGCCCTCAATTCATGGGAGGACTGCCCTGGTTTGTCTCTAAGGAGGCGAGATTGGGGAACAGGTGACTGGGCTGCTAGAGCAGTTCACATGATCTGTGGTGGTTATTCATTGAAAATGTACCTCATTATATCTGCTTTTGCTTTTCTTGGGCAGCCCTGTCAGCCAAACCACCAGCTGTTAAGCAGTTTACAAGTAAATGCAATTTTTTGTTGTTGTGGGGTTTTGGTTTTTTTTATATTTTATATTATATTTTGTTTAAAGTCCTATGAATGTATATGTGTGATTAAAATGGCTTTTTCTGTTTGAAAAAAAAATAAATAAAAACCATTACAAAAAAAAAAAGAAACTTATTGCTGAATTTATTTATAGAATGCTCAAAAATGTTTAAAATTAAATCATGATGAGAATTCAGCATACTTTATGCCTGTGAGTAAATATGTGTTCTTTTTTTTAATATAATTTTTATTTTGATCATAGTGGCTTACATATTGTTGACAATAACATTTTAGGTACATATTTACACAAAATCAGGGGGGATTCCCATCACCAAATTGTCCTCCCTACACCTCCGTTTTTGTCCTACCTCCCATTTCCTCTTCCCTCACCCCCAGGGCGGCTAGAATATGTGGTCCCCTCTGTATCTAACCTACTACTTAGTAGTCTTGCACCTGTTTGGTCTTGATGCTTCCCTTATTTCCCCCTCTAACTGGAGGCAGGACTAGCTAGTTCAAGTTGCGTGGTTTTGCCTGAAAAAGAGAAAATAAATAAACTGGGGTAAGAGTCTAATACCCCGAAAATGGGCGGAATCCTTCTAGAAGCTCTCATCATCGATTTGGGAGATGAAGGAGAAAAAGAAGGTGAAACACTCCACCAGTACCAAAAGAAGTGTCAAATATCCAGTGAGGACTCCAGCTATATCGATAAGCACCACAAAAAAAACAAAGAACAAAACAAAACAAACAAAAAACAAACAAAAACAAACAAACAAAAAACACGCCATGGTCTTGAAATAAGAAACATGGCATAGCACATAACGAAAGAAAAGAAAGGAAGAGAAATAAATAAGTATAATTGGGAACAACAATTTCAATAATCACACCCAAACAGAGAAATGGACCAAAATAGATAGGTAAATAAAAATAATAATAACAATAATAAATGAAGGTTTTATATATATATTACCTTCATTTATTATTGTTATTATTATATATATATATTGTTATATTATATATATATATATAAATAAGCAAGGTTTTATGCTTTTTTTGCATTTTTGTTTTTTCCCTCCTGCCCTGGCACAGTAAATATTGGGGTCATTCGAAAAGGAATTCACTTGGCCTAAGAAATATGGGGTTTCTCCTCCTTGGAGTATACTGTCATGGGTTCAACTCTAGACTTTGCTCAGGATCATTTACTCTCCCGGTGGTGTTTTTGTGGTGTGTGGAAGACTTCTGCTCTGTCCAGGGTGATACAATCAGAGCTCTGTGTTTAGAGGTCTCAGTATCTGCATAGATCCTGAGGTGGGACTTATGATGAAGTCAGTCTTTGTGGTTCTAGAGGTTCTGTTACCTCAGTGTATATGACTCTTTTCATTGTACTTTTGTTTCTGGTTCTTCTGGACAGTGTATACATATACAAACACACACACAAACACACACACATAACTGATTTACTCTTACTGTGAACACATCTTGGAATCAGAATACATTATATTTTGATATTTTTAAAATTTGTTATTAAAATCCAACTCATGCTTGACGACCTTTTCTTAATGTATTTTCTTTATATAATCTAGATTTTCTTTATGTCTCTTTTGCTTTTGTTGTTTACATTTTCCAAATTCATTCATTAGATCATGATTTGCTTAAGTTGATAGTAGGTCTCATGAAGTCAGAAAATTTCACATCCATGTTTATATCTCCAGAGCACCATAGAGTCCTGACATTTCCAAGTACCTCATAGAAGTTTGTTGGATATAGAAATGTTTTCTATGGTGACACACCTTGAAATAACACATCTGTTTATAAGACAATGCACGGGCTATCTCTCTCTCTTTGAAGAGGTCTATATTCTCTCTTAGAAGTTCTTTATATTTTATCTTTTTCATATTTACTAAACACAAGTACTTTACTCAAAAATTAAATAAGTAATATGAATAAAATGAAAACTTGCTAGTCAGCTATAGGACTCTATTAACTCCAAGAAGGGTATCAATATTACAAACTGTCTTTCCTACTGGAAATAGGAGATCCCTTTAAACAATTTTCTTAGGGGTATATTAAATGTAATGATTGACTTGATTAGATTAATGGATAAGTAAGTGAGTAATTATGCTCTAAAATGATTATAAAAACATAGGGGCCAGAGAGGTGGTGCAGCGGTAGAGTGATTGACTTGCATGGGGATGACCTAGGATGGACCGGGGTTCAATCCCTGGGTATCCCATATAGACCCCCAAGCCAGGAGCGATTTCTAAGAGCAGAGCCAGAAGTAACCCCTGAATGTCACTGGGAGTGGCCCAAAAACAAAACAAAAAAAAATTAAAGAAGATAAAGAAATATTCTCTCTGGACTAAAATTCAAGTATTATTAAAATTCACAAAATTTAGCAGCTAATTATTCATCTTTCTATTTAACCTCCTGACATCTGCCAATGGGTTGAGTGATTACACTGGAAATGACATATGAGTGCCATTATTTTGAAAGTAAAAATTTTTATGATTTTTTTAATGTACTGTCTATCTCTTTTTCTTCCACAGAATTGTGGGCACCTTGAACATTCTTTTTTTTTCCTACCTTGAACATTCTAAAGAGAAGTTGAGATGTGTCCACAAAGAGACCCTGGTTATTATGTAAGCATATATATATATACTCAGTGAAAGAGGATAGCCTGAGGCTCTAGTTACATAAGACCTATTAAAATAAGAAAAATTTGAGGGGCTGGAGAGATAGCATGGAGGCAGGGCATTTGCCTTGCATGCAGAAGGATGGCAGTTTGAATCCTGGCATTCCATATGGTCCCCCGAGCCTGCCAGAAGGTATTTCTGAGTGTAGAGCCAGGATTAATCCCTGAGTGCTGCTGGGTGGGACCCAAAAAAAGATTAAAAAATAATAAGAAAATATTAAGACAAAAAAAGCTACTAGGTTAATATAAAATAATATTTTTAGTTAGATTTGACTTGTTTGAACACAGTTAATGCTAAGTTCTTTGTTAAAATAGTTCATTTTGTGAGTAAACCAGAAGAGGATTTTGTATATAATTTCATTCCTTGATTCATTTATCAATTTACTAGAAAAACATATACTATCTACTTATTAACTTAATATTCAACATGTAATAGTTATTCAATGAGTATTATTTGAATTTATTCACATACACACATAAATTATTTATGATCCAACTTCCTTAATGAAGTTGCTGTTAAATTCTGGGGATATATTGGTGATCAATACCTATAATCTCTGCTCTACTGAGACTAAAGAAAAGTGGATTTATCTTATAGTATCCCTCTGAATGACAGCAAACCCTATTTTTAAATATTCTAGTGATGAGATCTTATTTAATGAGTGTTTATTTTTATCTTGGCAGCAGTTTAGACAATATTTCTTTAAAATAGTTATGACTGAAACCTAATGCAAGCAAATTAAATCAAGCAAATTAACATTTCAGATTGTGACGCATGGGTAAGACTTAAAGTATAACATGATTCCCTACTCGTTGACATAATGTTAATGTTTAAATGCATTTTCTCACCCCAATCTAAATATTAGAGCTCTAGCTCAAAATATAACCTAATATTTTATTTGAAGAAAGGGAATTTACAGAGATAACTGAGTAAAATGTGATAAAAATCTATTATGATTTACACAACATGTAATATATCTTAAAAATAAGTATTTTCGGGGCCGGGAAGGTGGCGCTAGAGGTAAGGTGTCTGCCTTACAAGCGCTAGCCAAGGAACGGACTGCGGTTCGATCCCCCCAAGCCCGGGGCGATTTCTGAGCACATAGCCAGGAATAACCCCTGAGCGTCAAACGGGTGTGGCCCAAAAACCAAAAAAAAAAAAAAAAAAATAAGTATTTTCATAGGCCACCCCAGGGAGCCTAGTTTTCCACCTCTAGAGATCCTTGGCAAACTGGCCTGGGTAGTTAATAGCAGAAACCAAAGGTGCACTTCTGTTTAGGTTCTGCAGTACTAAAGTTTACCTGGTCTATCCTGGTGGGTGTAGGATTTTCTAAGGTAACACTCTTCAAAGCTTGGGGACCTAGAGACTACTTAGATTTGACCTAGTAGAAATAGAAGCCTATCTAGAGTATAGGCAGGGGTGGTGTGGGGAGGAGGGAGATCTGGGACATTAGTGATGGGACTGTTGCACTGGTGAAGGGTGGTGTTCTTTGCATGACTGAACCCCAACTACAATCATATTTGTAATCAAGCTGTTTAAATTAAAATATATATATAAACAAATAAGTCAAATGAACAAAATAAAAATGATTTTGTTAAAAAAAAATCAAAACAAAACACTGTCATAACAAGCTAAGCCCCGTATTTATGTCTCTGGAGCTGAGAGTTGCTGTGTCCTGCTTCAAACCTCTCTTCGAAAAGCTCTGCATTGCAAAACGTGCTCATTGTAGTCATTAATTCAGACATTACCTCTGATCAAAAAATCAGCTCAAATTACTTATACATTTTTGTTTTGCAGGTTAAAGTTTTTTTTTTAAATAAAGATACTATTTACAGTCACGCCGGGGGTGGGGGGGGGCTCGATAAATGTTTTCTTCCTAGGGGGCATGACAGAAAATAATTGAGAAGCACTGACTTAGAGAAACATGTGGCACTGGGAATCAAATGAATGAAAATGAATCAAATGAATCAAATCAGGCTCTATGCAAGGCATGTGCCTTCACTTCTTAAGCCCTGATGTCCCCAAAAGGAGAATTTGAAGAAATACATATACCATGTGAAACAGGTGAAAAGGAATTCAGAGCTTGAGGTGATGGATTTTGTGATTAGCAAAAATTGTCAACTACTAACCACCAGAAATTAGTAATGAGGGATAGTACAGTCTCCCACAGGTTATATTTAACTCATATTAATTATTGACTTCAATAGTCTATTGATCACCACCAGACTCATGAGACAATATATCTTTCTTGTGTACACATCTGATTTGTAGAATTTTGTTATGGTAGCTCCACGGAACAAATGCAACAATCTTTATGTTTCCAATTTTTTTTTAGGCTAAACCAAAAACATATAGAGGTTTTTCATGCTCATTTTCTTTTGAAATATAGGCCATACCAACCTCTGAACCAAGCCATATACTACCTTCTTCTTCCAAAGTCAGTTATTGAGCCAATATGTTGAAAAGTAAACGACCAGTTCACCAGCACAGTTTTACAGACTGACTCTATGATGAATAATCAATGTGCAATAATTCCATTTGCCAAGAAAAGCTTAGTGTCCACAGGAGCTCTTCTGGCTGATCAATAAAGTACTCATAGACACTTGTTTTAGCCGCTTTCTAAATTTCACATTATCATTTGATTTGCTCCGACGACATTCTAGTCTTGCCTCTTTAAGTTATTGTTTTAGCAAATTCAATTTACAATTACTTTCAATATAAAAAGCTTAAGAGTCAGTTTAATGCCTTATTAGTTGTAAAATCAACTGTTTCTTTAACTGCTTGATGGAAGAAATCAGGAAAGGTTGCCCTCTGAGTTTCTGTCCAATAACTGCATGTTCAGTTGCATGTTCTCAAAATAACTATTTTTTTATGCTCTTAATCATGTACCCAAGTTCAAATTACATTTATCCTTCTGTAGCATTGATTCCAGAAGGGGAAACAAAGATTTTTAAAATATATTCCTCTTAACAATGAATGCTCATCAAATAAGTGTTAGGCAAAAGACAGCTTTAAAACTCTGTAAGATGAACCTTTGGTTTTAAAATATGACCCTTTGGGAATAAGTGGAAGAGTTTATTGCTGCATTTGATGAATGATATACTTCATTATTTTTTATTATAAACCATTGTATCTGTGGATGAAATATTTCCTGTTGCAACTTTGTGATGGTTTCTCACTAAAGTACATAAGATCTATATATTTGCAGCTCCTAGTTCTTAGACCTCAACTTTATTTACTTACTCACTCTTAGTTCAGCACTGTATTAAGAACTTTGGTATTATATAAGTCCACATAATATTTTATTACATATTCTAATTAATTCTAATTTTCATTAGAAGATCCTGAAATGCCTTTAGTTTATATTACTGAATATCTATTAGAGGCATTATTTTCACACTTCTTCAAACTATATGCTAACATACTATCATCACACCACCTTTTCTTTTCAATATCTCCCAATATGCTCACTCTTTTCTTTGGTAATCAGAATTATGTGGTTTGAGCCCATGGGTTCATCTTTGTTTCAGTTGATTTGACTCTATTTCTGTGCTTTGCTCCTTTATTTCCACTAGGATGTAAACACTATGGATAAATGGAATATTGTTGATATTCACTTCTATTTTTTCATTGTCAATAACTGGTATTCAGTTCATGGTCAATATAGTTATCAAATCAATACATAAAACAAAATAAAATTTCCTCAAACAAAGTAGTTGAAACCTAAAATACTTATTCCATGTATAAATTTATGGTTGACCAGACATGGTGGTATTAGGTGGTATGGGGAAATTGACAGTCCCCTTCCACATATTCTTCATTACAAATTCTTTTATTTATTCAGATAGATTTCTCAGAGCTTGAAAAATATCACCATAGGAACATCCAGGTTTTGTAACAGGAATAAAGTCACTTTTACCAGATTATGCCTACTAAAGAAAGTTTCAAGTCCCGTAAAATTTCAAGTGAGGAGAAAATAGATGACTTCTTGCTAGGAAGCATGATTAGAAGGAAGGTCTGACATCATTATTATAATGATCATCCTCAAGTAATATTATTTTGTGTGACACTCCATTTGATCTAGTTACGAGTTTAAACTTTCAGCAAATAGGATTCACACCTTATATTTTCAGACCTGAGAATTTGTAATTTTACTGCTCTAATGGTACCTCTTATACCATGAATACTCAATAAATGCCTCATTGGTTTTGTGACCACTGCTTTATTTACATTACTGTATTTAGAGTAAGTTTTTTTTATATTCACATCAATTGGCATGTAGAGATTCTCCAAAGACCTTAGCTACATCACTTCTAGAAAATGGGACTGAATTTAGAATAAATTACATTGATTTTAATTCAGACATTAAAATGTGGGTTTTTTTTATTGCTTTTGTAATTGAAGAATTGATCCCAACAAGGGAGACAGAGCAGAAATAGATTGGTTTTATTGAATTCACAGTGATCTCATTTAAAAACACAGTTATGAGAAAAATAATCTTACATCCTGTTTCATTACAGATTCATTTTACTTTAAGAAATGTACTGGTTGATTATAGAATGTAAAGAAAATGATTAATTTTGTTCACTGTTGTGCTGATGATTTCTGGAGAGTTAGAAGAATAAATTATATGATACTAATACTCTTTTGTTTGTTTGTTTGTTTCGGTCCACAAATGGCAATGGTCTCTGGGATTACACCTGGCTCTGTACTTTGAAATCATACCAGACAGGCTTGGAGGACTATATAGGATGATGGGGATTGAACCTGGGTCAGCTGCATGCGATGCAAATACCCTACCCACTGTGTATCATTCCAACCCACTAATACTTTTTTAAAATGTTGAGGATATAAAGGCTTTTTTTTTTTTTTGTACATTCCTGGGCATACCTGGATGTTCTCAGGACTTAGCTTCTGGTTTTATGCTCATTAAAAAACTCTTGTAGTGCACAGTACCAGGGATCAAACCTAAATTGGTTGCATGCAAAGCAAGTCCTGTCTTGTTATACTATCTCTCGGACTCTCAAAGCTTATTTTGATAAAAAAAAAAAAGATGTCTCTTTTTCAGACATCTTCTTTTATCTTAAGTGAGTAATAAAAAACTTAAAAGGAATGAATCAATATAAATTAATGTAACTAATTTAGTTGTAAATCAATTTAGGTCAGAGAATGAATATTGATACTACTTGAGATCTTTAATTCTATTTTAAAAAGTTAAAATATGTTCTAGCTATTAAGTTATCTTAATGAAACAAAATGAATTATTTCAAACTGATTAGAAAATTTCTTGAATACGGAAGGGAGTAGAGAAGAAAGGAGAAATCACTTGATTACCTACAATATCATATTGATTGTAAATGATTAAGAAATAACTTATGCCAGATAGTATGTAGGTAAGGCGTTTGCCTTTCATGTAGAAGGTCATTGGTTCGAATCCGGCATCCCATATGGTCCCCCGAGCTGCCAGGAGTGATTTCTGAGCATAGAGCCAGGAGTAACCCCTGAGCGCTGCCGGGTGTGATCCAAAAACAAAAAACAAACAAACAAACAAAAATAACTTATGTTTTGTTACTTTGTTTTTGGTGCTACACCTGGTAATGTTCAGGGATTATCCAGATCTCAATTCAGGAATTACTTCTGGTGATTCAAGGGAACATATAAGATGCTAGGGATCAAATTCTGATTAGAGTGTTCAAGGTAAATACCCTATCAGCTACTGTTTTCTCTCTCTCTCTCTTCTCTCTCTCTCTCTCTCTCTCTCTCTCTCTCTCTCTCTCTCTCTCTCTCTCACAGCGATTGTAAATTAAACTATGAATCTGTACATTTGAAGTCAAGAGACAAATGTTTTCTTAATTCTCTTTATCTTTTTACATTTTCCCCATAATTTGAGTTAGCCTTATTTTACAACTTTATATAATCTCAATGGTATCACTTCATACCTCTATACTGTACAGGATTCAATGCATCTAAATCCAAAATTCTAGTGTTATCTAATCAATCGGCTCAGTTTTTCTAATAATTCCTTTAATAGAAATGGCTCTACAAAAAAATTTTGATAATGTAAACATTATAATTAGATTTTTCTTTACTACCTCCCAATAGTACCAGAATGGATTTGGATAGAATCGGTTATTATCAGTAATGATATAGATAGTATAGATTACTAACAGTTATCGATACTCTTGATCCCATAATCTCTCTCTTTGTAAGTTAATTTTTTTTCACTGTAAAATATATTGTGAGGAGAAAATTTTAGCTGATAATCAGTATTTGTCAACACTTCTAAATTGCCACTTAAAGAACTACCAACTAGGCAATAAATTAAAACCCCTGGATAACACAAAACTATGCCTCCTCACAAATACCACATGCTGTACATGGGAAGAAATGTATATACAAAAGTGAGAAAAATCTTCTGTTTTGAATACTATTTAAGGTTTATATGCAAGCAGGATCCTATGAAGAATTTAGAGACCACCAAAATATCTACAAATAAATATTATGTAAACTACTTTGATGCACAGTATTTTTCATTATTTTTTATAGCTGCCTTGTATTTCATTTAAAACGTTCAGTTTTTCAATGAACAAGTTTTTGATGAGCAACTATCATGGTACAAGATATGCATATCTGATATTCTGAAGTTCTACGTGTTGCATCTTCCTTTGGTATGATTAGTTATAGATATTTTAAGATAATAGCTGATTGTGATTCTGTTACATGACAGGGAATAATAACCTCTAATTACTGAGACTTATCACTTGAGTTGTATTCATTGTCTACTGTCTAATAGGAATTCTATATAATTTTATTTCATTTTATATTTTTGATATAAAATTTGCAGATATATTGCATAATTTTATGTTATACAATGGAATGATTTGATATTTATATACTAATAATCACTACCTTAGCATTAGGTAATACCTTCATCATGCTAAATAATTATGATTTTATTTGTGATGAGAACACATATTCAGATATACTCTTAGAAGCTTTAAGTATATAATACAGTTTTGTTAACTATGTTAGTTTTCTTAATTATGTTCACCATTCTGTTCTCATCACTAGGACTTACTTTTCTAAGCTTAGCAAGTGTGTGTTCTTTAGTGATTTTATTTTATGTTATTTTATTTTTTGTTTGTTTGCTTTTAGGCCACACCTGGGGACACTCAGGGGTTACTCCTGGCTTTGTGCTCAGAAATGTCTCCTGGCAGGCACGGGATACCATGTGAGATGCCGAGGATCAAAATAGGGTCAGCCACATGCAAGCCCCACTTGCCATGCTATTGCTCCAGCCCCAGTGAAGTTATTTTTAAACATTTTTTTTTTTTTTTGGTTTTTGGGCCACACCTGGTAACGCTCAGGGGTTACTCCTGGCTATGTGCTCAGAAGTTGCTCCTGGCTTGGGGGACCATATGGGACACCGGGGGATCGAACCGCGGTCTGTCCAAGGTTAGCGCAGGCAAGGCAGGCACCTTACCTTTAGCGCCACCGCCCGGCCCTATTTTTAAACATTTTTTAAACAAAGTGCATTGAACACACAAAATTTTGCAAAATTTGGATGCCAAAATTCAAATGTATAAAGTTATAAAATAATGACTTTTCGTGAAATCTATCCACATTTTCTCTTCCTTCTGTCATTGTTGTGACAAGGGTGTGGGCATCTGGGTAGTATGTCATACATAAGGTTGGAAGTATGATTTACTAAAGGTAAGAATGCACTGACTACCTAGTCACAGTGATCCTCAAGGGTTTCATCTTTTTATATATATATTTTATTTAAACACCTTGATTACATACATGATTGTGTTTGGGTTTCAGTCATGTAAAGAACACAGCCCATCACCAGTGCAAGATTCCCATCAGCAATGTCCCAAATCTCCCTCCTCCCCACCACCCCCCGCTTGTACTCTAGACAGGCTTTCTAAAACCCTCATATGTTCTCATTATTAGGATAGTTCAAAATGTAGTTGTTTTGCTAACTAAACTCATCCCTGTTTGTGGTGAGCTTCATGGGGTGAGTTGTAACTTCCAGCCCTGTTGCAAGTCAGCCCCTAAGAGGTTGACTGATGAAGGGATGGAGGATGTCATTACCCTTCAGCTCGGAGCAAGCATCTGCCACCCTGTTCAGCCGGCGGTTCTGAGGTGAAGCGGTGGGTAAACAGCTCACAGACAGTCAGGCTTGTGGAAATATTAGCTTTATTCAGTGGACAAGACTGAAGTCCAAAGCCTCAGCATCAGTTCCAGCCAAAAGCCCCCACCTTCCACAAAGCCTTGTTTTTATTCCCCAGAATCAGGTACCACCCAATTGTGGGATCAGATACCATCCAATGGTGGAAGCAGAATCATGTACCACCCTAGGGTGGGGGCAGAATGCCAGGTCACACCCTAGGGTAGGGCACAATCACCGATCAAGGTAGGGTCAGTAACATAATAATCCTATAAAATGTTTACATACACAACAATTGCCCCATTTGTTTTTTGTAAACAAACAATATTGTCTACAATTATTAAAGGAAAAGCTAGTCAATAATAAAAGAGCAGCTGTTTGCATAAATGCATCACAGGAAAATGTAAAAAAAAAGTTCTAACCTAAACACAGGGTGTCCAAAACCAGAAACATGTATCAAGAAATCAGCTACAAGCTCCTGAGAAGATAAATCTAAGACGTACATAGATCCTTTGAAGAGATGCCAGAAAGGTTGTGTAGCAGGCGAGAAGAAGCACTTTTTCTTTATTTCTGGTTGTTGTTGGTTTTTGGTATTAGGTTTTTGGGTCACATCTGGCAGCGCTCAGGAGTTACTCCTGGCTCCCCACTCAGAAATCACTCCTGGCAGATACCGGGATTAGAACCAATGACCTTCTGCATGAAAGGCAAACACCTTATCTTCATGCTATCTCTCTGGGCCTATTTTCATTCAAGTCCAGGTAGACCAGAAAGCCCATCTTTGAGGGCATTGAATTAGGCCCTTATTTTGGAGGAAGAAGCATATAACCCCTGCACAGTGGGGGGCCACTACAATAATGATCAATAGGCTTCTGAACTTAATCCAAGTTCTTAATCCAGGCTGAAGTCCATATGATGTCCGAAATTGATGTACCAGTAAGGTCGATTATTTATAGATGGGAGCCTAAGTCACAAACCAAAACCAAATATTTAAGGCAGAGGCCCTCCCTGTGTAAATAAACAACTTGAGGATCCATCCAAAATAGATGGAATCTCCTATAAACCTAGTATTTTGCCTATGATGCACCCCACAAAAAACCCTTAGAATAGACAAAAATAGGGGCCGGGCGGTGGCGCTAAAGGTAAGGTGCGCCTGCCTTGCCTGCGGTAGCCTTGGACGGACCGCGGTTCGATCCCCCGGTGTCCCATATGGTCCCCCAAGCCAGGAGCAACTTCTGAGCGCATAGCCAGGAGTAACCCCTGAGCGTTACCGGGTGTGGCCCAAAAACAAACAAAAAAAAAAAGAATAGACAAAAATATCATTTAGGAAATTATAGACAACAATATCTAATCCACTAACCTAAAGTAAAGAAAGCAAAACCCTAATGTAATACAACATCAATTCCTAAGATTAAAAACTAAAATAGAAAAACATGAATTACAATAGTCAAAAGAAGTGTAGTACCAAATATAAATTCAAAGGGTTATAATTTTAAGAAAAATACAAAAGGTGAAATTTATACAGAGTCCAATACCAATCTGTAAAGATGAGAGGTTTGGAACTCTGAAAAGACTGGCAAAAGACACTTGATGGGTCTGGAAAAGTGGGTTGAAGCCTGGTACAGAAGATAACATCAAGCTGAATGAAGAAGGAAGGCCAGTACAGTCATCCATGTGTTGGGGCATCCCCAAGCATTACATCATTACCTGTTGGTGTACCTATCTGAGACCCTGGATTTGGTGTAGATACCTAAGACCCACCCATTTCTGGGAGGGGTCTTGGGAACTGGATATTAGGTGTGACCTTACCTGCAAGACCCGGCCCATTCCTGGGAGGGGTCTTGGAATAGGTAGATAAACCCTGGAGCCAGGGGATTAGGGGCTCTTTGCTCTTTCTGCGCTGCTGAGCGCTCTGGCTTTTGGGCCTCTGTGTTCTGGTCTTTGACCAGCATGTAGCCAAAAGGGAAGATGGCTAACAGAAGATAAGATGCAGGGCTAGCAAAGTATTGCTGTGCTTGAAAGGTTATGAGTAGGCCACACACATGTGGTGGATAGGGCATGAATAAAGCTGATGCTTCCTGAAGCCTGCCTGTGAGTGAGTGATTTTGCCTTTCACCCGGGCTTGGGATCCACAGCTGGATGGGAGCCAGGAGCCACATGGCCTGGGATGGCAAAGAGAAATCCATCGCCATCCACCGCCATCCAGCCCCATCGTTAATTATTTGATGCAAAAAATGGCGCCTGAACTTTGACCTGAATCCTGGACCCAAGAAAACAGCGATGATGGTGAGATTTCTGCTTTTCAGTCTCATTTTGGCTCTTTTCGGGTGCACTGAGCCCAAAACCCTGGGCCACGTGCAACAATTTTCAAAGATGGCCTACACCCCTTATGGGGGCAAAAGGGCCACTGAAATAAGGGAGGTGGAAGCTTGCATCACCTCCAGCCCAGGCCCAGGCCTAAAACTAAAACTTTGTTACAATAAACAACAACCTCGGCCTCCTCAAAGACTAATTAAAAGTCTAAATTGGAAACGGAGGAGAAAAAAGACTATTGAAAATGGACTGATTTTCTGAAAATGACCTTTGGCTTGATTTGGATTTCGACTTTAAAAACTTCGGACTAAACTTTTACAACTCTAAACATCCAAAAGCGCCCTGTAAAGGTGTGGCCAAAAACTTGCTTGCTAAGTGCCGCCCGGAGGAGAAAAGCGGCGAAAAGCTCCTATAGGCCCAGAAGCCGGAACGCCTCAGCTCAGCTCAGTTCAGCTTTGCTCCGCGGCAAGCCTGGAGTCCACCCTCCAAATCAGAAAGGTAAAACAGCTTGATCAAACCGGCTGCGGACCTGAAACCTCATGGTCAAAAGCAGCGTGAGCAAACCATCTGCCAGAGCCTGCAACTACAGAATGTAGTTGAGATCAGCGTGGGACAAATTGTGGTGAGATGTGGTGAGATCTCAATGTGGTGAGATCAGCGTGGGAC
This sequence comes from Suncus etruscus, assembly GCF_024139225.1. Lineage (NCBI taxonomy): Eukaryota > Metazoa > Chordata > Mammalia > Eulipotyphla > Soricidae > Suncus > Suncus etruscus. Next base: position 105,886,972 of record NC_064854.1, on the reverse strand, counting down.
AAATTGATCATCTGAACTTATGATTTTTAGTGTAGGGACTAAGCGGGTAGTCATATATTTCACTCATAGTTGGTGATGGGATAAGTTTTAGTGAGTTAGTGGTTTAAAAACAAATAGGGAGGTAATACAGCTTAGCCCAACTAAAACATCTAATTTCTAACCACCTGCATCTTTGTCTTAAGTCATTTTCTTTATAATTTAAATGTGTTTTGTTTTCCAGTTAATATTTTCAATTGCAAAATGTTTTACTGTGTGTATTTTAATGTACTTAGCCTGTTTTTAAAATGTATGTTATGCATTTATGCTGTAATACTTGTGTGTAAAAAGGTTATAGGAACATAAAGTTCCCCCAATATAGTTTAAAAGTATAGGAACATGAAAGTTCCAGAATAGTGCTTGGTAAAAAAGCATTAAGAGAATTTTAAGTTACAGGTGTATAGTATATTTTGCAGAAATGTTATGTTTTTGAAAAGGGCTGGTATATTAATTTTCAGTCTATTACATTGGTGCATGAAAATATTAACCCACCTTTGGCTAAAGGTGTAGTCAGAATTACAAAAGGGTCTTTATATTTCAGAAAAGGGGGAAATATTGGTGTACCTACTGAGACCCTGGATTTGGTGTAGATACCTAAGACCCACCCATTTCTGGGAGGGGTCTTGGGAACTGGATATTAGGTGTGACCTTACCTGCAAGACCCGGCCCATTCCTGGGAGGGGTCTTGGAATAGGTAGATAAACCCTGGAGCCAGGGGATTAGGGGCTCTTTGCCCTTTCTGTGCTGCTGAGCGCTCTGGCTTTTGGGCCTCTGTGTTCTGGTCTTTGACCAGCATGGAGCCAAAAGGGAAGATGGCTAACAGAAGATAAGATGCAGGGGTAGCAAAGTATTGCTGTGCTTGAAAGGTTATGAGTAGGCTACACACATGTGGTGGATAGGGCATGAATAAAGCTGATGCTTCCTGAAGCCTGCCTGTGAGTGAGTGATTTCGCCTTTCACCCAGGCTTGGGATCCACAGCTGGATGGGAGCCAGGAGCCACATGGCCTGGGATGGCAAAGAGAAATCCATCGCCATCCACTGCCATCCAGCCCCATCGTTATTTATTTAATGCAAGAATTACCATCATGAGTTGGTTGGGCTTCTACATTTCCTTTGGGATCGGTGCAATCTTGGGGTAGCCATTGTAGAAATGGTCAACAATAGCACTGTGTATGTGAATGGAAAACCAGAAATTTAGATAGCACAGTTTAACTGGGATCCAGAGACTGTGGGTCTTATCCATGGATCTTTTCTCTGGGGTTATATTGTGACATAAATTCCAGGTGGCTTCATTTCCAACAAGTTTGCAGAAAACATGGTACAAAATTCCAACAGTCTTCCTCAAGCCGGGATCAGGAAGCTTGTAGTTGTGGGTGAAGTAGATGAGTTGCACATGTGAAGGGAATCCTGAAAATTAAATTTTAAGGACTAGGAAGAGAGAAGGAAGAATAAGGAAGACTAAATTGGGGAAGATAAAGTTAGGAAAAAGGGAACTATATACAAAATAGGCAAAACAGACAGACACTGAACAAGACATACACATACAGACTTCACAAAAAATATGGCCATAACACTCACTCATATTTGTTGAAAAGGATCCAAAATAGAGCAAAAAAAAAAAAAAGAATTCAGCTGAATCAACTAAAAGTGCTTTAAAATGTAATAGTTGGCAACTGTTTAGATGAATCATTTCAAATTCAAAAAAATATTTTTTAATGGCAGAGCAGAGCAGATCTGAAAGAGAATTTCATGCATAATACAAACATTGGAAAACTCTATTATAAGTGTATAACAGTATATATACAAAGTTATTGTACAACAGTAATTCTATGATAGTCAATCATAGGCGAGAAGCACTGTGAAGAAAGTCCACCTAAAAATTATCATTATGTCAGCGTCTTAAAACCTAAATTGAGGGAAATAAAGCAATGATGTTAAAATACAAAGAGTGAAAGTCGTTAAATGGGTATATCTAGAAAGAAAAACAACTTTAATATGATGAGAAATTTTTCTTTCAGGTGAACATTGACTAAATTAAATTGTAAGACTTTATGATTAACTGAGACCTAGAGCAATAATAAAATTAGGACATAAATCCACCATACAAGGAAACACATTGGTGGTCCATGATTTTTAATCCTATTCTTTGATTATGCTTGTGGAAAGAATTATAGAGCATTAATAGCAACCAATAAGGAAGTGAAATGATTATCTGGTGTTCATTGTAGATCTTTAAGAAGTATAAAACAGACCATCAAATTTTCTAGCATGGAGGTAAGGCATTTGCCTTTCATGCAGAAGGACGGTGGTTTGAATCCTGGCATCCCATATTGTCCCCTGTGCCTGCCAGGGGCGATATCTGAGCATAGAGCCAGGAGTAACCTCTGAGTGCTGCCGGGTGTGACCCAAAAACCAAAAAAAAAAAAAAAAAGAAGTATAAAACAGGATGTATGCTACTGTGAATTTCACCATGTATTAGGGACTTTTTTGATCTTCTTGTCATCAAAATTAATACAGTGTTGTTTTGCAGCAATTTTACAGTATGAAGTACAGTGTCCATAGTGAACTTTACCATAATGGTTTGACACTGATGATAAGTTGTATTTCTTAATTCTCTGAAGTGAATTCTACTAAATTGAGGTCTTCTAAAGAAAAATACACATAAGTGTGTAATTTTTTATTTGTTTGCCATCAAAAGAAAAATTTTCAAGTGTATTATAAGTACTGGTGGCAGTTTCCATAAATACGGTCTTTGAAAAATCTCTTCTAGTTTTGCAGCAGTTGCACTAAACTTTGTTGTCATTCCTTAGCTCTTCTTCTTTAAAAAATTCAGAGGCATTCCTGTAATGTACATTTATTTGTAGATGTAACAGCCAGAGACAAACGAACAAATGTCTCATAAATCTCAGACTTTTGGTGGCATGTGAGACACTGTAGTATAGATTTGAATTGTCCTTAAAAGAGATCATAAATAATAGATTTGTGAGCCTTTTGGTGTTCTGAACTAAATTGTTCATAATTTTCATTTTCCATAAGATGTGTAGTTTTGCCTGTCATTAGATTTACAGTAAGTAAGTTCTGATGTAGTCCCTCTATTAGAAACATCAGTAGTTCATGTGGATCCTGCTGATTGTGTCCAGCAAACTGGTCATTAAGTAAACCAATAGTTACTTTGAAGCTTTCAGGGTTAATATATCTAATGAAATCAATTTCCCATGGTTTTGATGAGCTGACCAAATTCTTCAGCTAATTTACCTTCATGCCCCATTGGATTTTTCTTGTTAATATCCATTTTAAATTGATCTTGATGAAAATACTGAGTCAAATCTAAAATATTATACAAGCATTGCAATATTAATTTCATGTAGCAAGAGTTTCCTATATTTTGTAACCCAGTTAAGACAGGTTCCTGTCTTTCCTTTTGCATCTTGGAGTGTAAGGGTTTATCACTACCATCAGTCTCACTCAGTGTATGGAGTGTGAACAGCTTAATCCTTGTTCCCTGACCCAGAGACCTTGGCAATATTAGTGTTGTTAATGTCTTGAGTATTCTGTTTTTGCTCTGAAGGGGAGTTTATAGTCTGAACCTGATCATTTGTGGTAGCTCGATTTCTAACAAGGCGTAATGGAACCCAAAATTTCTTGGGAGGGTTGTCATTTATAGAAACATAGGCATAACCCCTTCCTCTCAGGAGAAGATATCCAGCAATCCATTTTTCATCCTCCTTGATCCAAATAGGTTTATGGGTTGTTTCTTTTCTCTGAATATCTCCTTTAAAATGTCTTTCCACTGTAGTGTAACTTTTCCCTTGGTGTAAGTTTAAGTAATTTAGTGTGATAAGAATCAAAGATAGCAAATCCCTTGGTGGTAAATCTCTTTTTCTATTTTTTTGTAGTTGAGTTTTTAAGGTTCTGTGAGTGTTTTCTACAATGGCCTGTCCCCTACAATTGTAAGGAATTCCTTTGAGATGTCTTATCTGCCATTCTTTACAAAAAAATTCAAAAGTTTTGCTAACATAGGCTGGCCCATTATCAGTTTTTATAGAATATGGAATACCCATCACAGAAAAACATTGTAAAAGAAAACTATAAGCAGCCTTAGATTTTTGAGAAGACATGGAAATTGCCCACATAAAATGAGAATAAATATCCACCACAACATGCAGATAAGGTTTTCTTAGAAATAAATGTATTTGAGTTATATCCATTTACCAAAGTTCGTTAGACTGTAAGCCTCTTGGGTTTGCTCCTGCTATGTGAGTCTTTTTTGTTAATGGTGCATATATGTTGCAGTTTTCTACAATTTCTCTAGCTTGCCTTCATGAAATTTGGTAATTCACATGTAAACGGCGAGCATTTGTGTGTAGGGCTGAATGTTCCTCTACAGGTGATTTAAATATAGGCATTGCTAGCAAGTCAGCAGTTTTATTTCCTTGCATCATTGATCCTGGAAGACTTGAGTGGGCTCTAATATGTGTGATGAAGATGGGTTCAGGTCATTTTTGAAGAAGCTGCTGTAATCATTTAAGTAAGTTCTGTATGATTGGGTTATTAGCATTAAGGGAAGTAGTGGCTATCACATGACATAATAAACATACAAAGAATAAGAAACTATATTCATGGCTTGAGATACATTTTCTAATAGATAAATTAACGTTGCTAATTCAACTTTCTGTGCAGATTTATATTTGGTATCTATGGTCATAATAATGTTGTCTCCGGTTATTCCTCCTTTTCCATTTTGGGATCCATCAATGTAAAAAAAACCTTGGCATTGTGAATAGGGGAATCCCGAACAATTGAAGAAATAACAAACTGAGTTTTCTTTAAAAAGTCCCAAATTTTTCCTGCTGGATAATGGGAGGATATTTCTCCTGTGAAATCTGAGAGGGCCCTTTGTAGAGATACATTAAGAGGCAATATTGACTCAATTTCCTTTTTTGGTATTGGCAAAACTATTATATCTGGGTCAAAACCTAGTAAAGATATAGATCTGAGTCTTGCCTTGATAACAATCTCTGAAATCAGTTGCAAGTAGGGGACAACTGACCGAGGCTGTTTGTTATGTAAATACACCAAATCCAAAGGTCCTGACTGTTCCAAAGGCCCCTGTGGGGGTTTCTATAGTAGGGAAGATTAACAAAAATACCTTTTCTCCTGGGATGAATCTTAAGAGAAACGATTTTTGTAATTTGCTCAAGAAGATGTCCAATTCATTTTTGGCAGCTGTTGTTAAGTTTCTCAGGCTATCTAAAGCAGGGTCACCCTCTAAAGTTTTAAACAGATTAGACAATTCTGCATTTGGGATTCCTAGTGCAGGGCGGAGCCAATTTATGTCACCTAAAAGTCTCTGAAAATCATTAAGCATTCTGAGGTTTTCTTTTTTGATAGAAATTTTTTGTGGACACATTGACATCCGGTCCAAAATAAAACCCAAATATTGATATGGTGGCATAGTTTGTATTTTTCTAAAGCTATTTTCAGTCCTGATGTTTGTAAACAGTCAATAACATAAGAGTATAAGTCCTGTAAATCTGTTTCATTATTCATTGTGAGCAAGATATCATCTGTATAATGAAATATCATGGCTTGAGGAAAATTTTCAGGAGCAGGGCTTAAAACATTATCTACAAAAAACTGGCACATTGTTGGGGAATTCAGCATGCCTTGGGGGGAGAACAGTCTACTGGAAATGTCTGCAATGATGGGGTTATTGAGAGAAGGAAATTGAGAATGCAAAACGTTTTTTATCATCTGGGTGGATTGGAATATGGTAGAAGCAGTCTTTCAGATCAATTATAATTAGTGGCCATACCTTTGGAATAACTACAGGTGATGGTAAATTAGCCTGCAATTTGCCCATAGGTATCATGGATAAATTTACAGCTCTAAGATCCATCAAATGTCTCCATTTACCGGATTTCTTTTTTTATAGTGGATATAGGTGAATTCCATTGAGAAAAAGATGGTTCAAAATGTCCTAAACTTAGCTGTTCCTCCACTAATTTTGTCAGCACCTTTAATTTATCAGTTTTAAGGGGCCATTGACCTGTCCAAATTGGTTGATCAGATTTCCATTTTATTTTTATTGGTGCTGGTGTTTTTATGGTAGTGGCCCCTACTAAAAATTTTGGGTTTTTAAATCAAAAGAAGGTACGGGCTCTTCTGGAGCTAATGGGATGTGGAATTCTGATTTCCACTGTTTGTGTAAGTCACGGCCCCACAGGGATGGTCAAAATGAGCCCCGTGAGGTCTGATTATCGCTTTTTGATTTTCTGGGCTGTAAAATATCATAGTCCTCGTACTCAACAGACAGGAGCTCAGGCCTCCTACTCCTTCTAGCGAATACGGGATTCACTGAAGAGGCCAATTATCTGGCCATGCTTTATCAGAAATTACGGTAACCTGAGCACCCGTATCTATCATGCCACCAAAGGGTTGTCCTTCCAAGTGAAGTTTGATCATTGAGTGTTCATCTTTAAATTTAATAACCAGAGCCACGATTGGGTTTTGAGCAGCACCCGGATCTGTGCTTCCAAAATCTTCTATTCTCGTCTTATCTGAAGTCCCAAATTTGACATAAGGCACTAGTACTATCTGGGCAATCACTTTTCCTTTTTTAAAGATCCATGTAACTGGTATGGTAATAACTACAATGATTTCTCCCATAGAATCTGAGTCAATGACACCAGTGGTTACTGATATACCTTTTATGTTGAGGGAAATTCTGCCAAGAATCAAGCCCATAGTATCTGGGGGTGGCAGGCTCACAATGCCAGTTTCTATCATGTAAAGGCATGCTCCTGGGTAAATTGTAATGTCCTCTGGACATAATATGTCTAACCCGGCACTCCCTAATGTGGAGTGAATTAATTCCCTTATTGTGATGAATTTTCTTGGGCTGGGCTTGGAAGGATTATTGCTTGTGAACTTTGCCCCTGATTTGAAAGGGCCTGGGGGAGGCCCTGTGGGCGTTTCCCTGTACCTTGTATGTGTGCCCTTGAGCTAAATTTATAAGAAAATGGCAATTTCTTTTGATATGTCCCTATTTTCCACAATGGCAGCAGGAGATTTGCCTCCTGGGGATTGTGTTGAAACCTCTACTTAGGTTATTATCAGTGAGGTTTCTGGATCTGCAATCTTTCGCCCATTGGCGACCCATTTGGCATTTTGGGCAAAAACCTGGTTTACAGAAAGTGTCCTGTCCCCGAGGGGAGTAAGGCATCATTCCCTTGGTAACTGGGAAAGTTTGTACCGAGTCTAAGTGGGGTGGGGGTTAGAGTTCCCCATAGACATTTCGACAGGCATAAAGGAAATCATTCACATCTACCTTTTCATTTAATGTATTCAATACTAATCTACAGGCAGAATTTGAATTATAATAAGCCAAAGATTTTACTAGGAAGTTTCTCATCTCCTCATCTTTGACTTGTAACTTCAGAGCATCTTTAATCTTACCTACAAACTCTGCATATGACTCATAAGGACCTTGGATAATTTTTAAAAAGTTTCCTCTACCAAAGCTGTTAGAATCAATATTTTCCCATGATAACAATGCTATATCCCTAATTAAATTTAAGATTTCTTTAGGTAAAGCTGCTTGTGTCAGAATATTTGCAAATTGATTTTCTGCCATCAATAATTCATACGATAGAGTAACACCTGCCAATTGTTATTTCATACCATCCGGGCTATATAATTTGGCCTTTACACCTTCTGAATAGTACATTTCCCAATCAGTTTGCTGTTTAGATGACAGGCATATTTCAGCGATTCTTTTAAAATCATACAAAGTCCAAGATGAGTTATGACTCCAAAGTTTAGTAACTCCACACTATATGGTGATTTTGGACCATACTCTTTACATGCTTTTTTAAACTGATCTAATTCTTCCATCTGATAGGGTACATAGTTAGAAACATTTACCCTGTGTATTGGGGATGAGGTCGGATTAGCAAAATTACTCTGAATAGAGCTCTGAGGCCATGCGTGTGGTTCATCATCTGAATCTGCACTACTGTGTGATTCAATTTTGTGAATAGAATCAGGCCTCACTTGTGGAGTTAGCACCAGAGGTTGATAATTGTCTGAGTCAATAGTGTCATGCGATTCGCTAGAATCAGGCTTAACTTTCCGAGTTGTTTTTCTTCCAGCAAAAATTCCTATATTGTTGATGATGGGGCTGGATTTGTCAGCCTGCACCTTGGTCTGAATTTTCATCAGAAAGATTTCCTTATTATCCATACTGGTTTTAGCCTCACCATTTCTACACTTTCTATTTCCTAAATACCAGCCAATAACTATGTTCACAGTAACAACATGAACCAACACAGAATTTCCACAAACTATGACGGCTGTAGACAAGGCAATTTTCATTTAAAATATAGACCACAACCATCCAACTGCAGTGATTGTCCTTAGATCAAAAACAATTAGTTTTAAACAAAATGGAATAATCCACTTGTATACTAGAGAACCAATGTGTAAGCAAAAAGGTGGCAGAATCCACACGACTAACCACAGAAACCATTTAATGGTCAGCTGAGGAAATTTCCAAAGAAGTATTTCACTTACAGTATTGAGGGTCCAGGTTCAGCCTGTCTGGGTGCCATTATGTTGCACGTCAGCCCCTGAAGAGGATGAGGTCTTTACCCTCCAGCTCGAGCACACATCTGCCACCCTGTTCAGCTGGTGGTAAACAGCTTGCAGACAGTCAGGCTTGTGGAAATATTAACTTCATTTAGTGGACAAGACTGAACTCCAAAGCCTCAACATCAGTTCCAGACAAAATTTCCCCGCCTTCCACAGACCCTTCTTTTTATCCCCCAGAATGAGGTACCAACCACTGGTGTGATCAGATACCACCCAATGGTGGGATCAGATACCACCCAATCAGGTGCCACACTATAGTGGGGGCAGAATGACAGGTCACACCCTAGGGTAGGGCACAATCACTGATCAGGGTAAGGTCAGTAACATAACAATCCCATAAAATGTTTACATACATAACACAGCCCTTCTCTCTTTTGTGTCTGAAAATTACAATTGCAAGAATATCTTTCATTTTTCTTAAAACCCATAGGTGAGTGAGACCATTCTGCGTTTTTCAATCTCTCTCTGACTTATTTCACTCAAAATAATAGATTCCATGTACATCCATGTATAGGAAAGTTTCATGACTTCATCTCTCCTGACAGATGTATAATATTCTATTGTGTATATGGACCACAGTTTCTTTAGTCATTCGTCTGTTGAAGGGCCTCTTGGTTGTTTCCAGAGTCTTGCTATGGTAAATAGTGCTGCAATAAATACAGGTGTAAGGGAGGGATTTTTGTATTGTAATTTTGTGTTTCTAGAGTATATTTTTAGCAGTGGTATAGCTGAATCGTATGGGAGCTTGATTTTCAGATTTTGGAAGAATCTCCATATCGATCTCCAGAAAGGTTGAACTAGGCTGCATTCCGACCAGCAGTGGATAAGAGTTCCTTTCTCTCCACATCCCTGCCAACACTGCTTATTCTCATTCTTTGGCATGTGTGCCAATCTGTGGGGTGTGTGGTGGTACCTCATAGTTGTTTTGAATTGCATCTCCCTGATGATTAATGATGAGGAGCATATTTTTATGTGTCTTTTGGCCATTTGTATTTCTTCTTTGTCAAAGTGTCTGTCCATTTCTTCTCCCCATTTTTTAATGGGATTAGATGTTTTATTTTTTTAAAGTTCTGTCAGTGCCTTGTATATTTTGATTAGCTCCTTATCTGATGGGTATTGGGTGAATAGTTTCTCCCACTCAGTGGGTGGCTCTTGTATTCTGGGCACTATTTCCTTTGAGGAGCAGAAGCTTCTCAGCTTAATATATTCCCATCTGTTAATCTCTGCTTTCACTTGTTTGGAGAGTGCAGTTTCCTCCTTGAATAAGCCTGTAGTCTCAATGTCCTGGAGTGTTTTTTTTTTTTTACGTGTTGTTCTATATATCTTATGGTTTCGTGTCTGATATCTAGGTCTTTAATCTATTTGGATTTTACCTTCATATATTATGTTAGCTGGGGCTCTAAGTTAGCTCTTTTGCAAGTGGCTTGCCAGTTGTGCCAACACCACTTGTTGAAGAGTTTTTCTTTGCTCCATTTAGAATTTCTTGCTCCTTTATCAAAAATTAGGTGATTGTATGTCTGGAGAACATTCTCTGAGTATTCCAGCTTATTCCACTGATCTGACGGCCTGTCTTTATTCCAACACCATGCTGTTTTGATAACTATTGCTTTGTAGTAAAGTTTAAAGTTGGGGAATGTAATTTCTTCCATATTCTTTTTCCCAATAATTGCTATTCTAGGGTGTTTATTATTCCAAATGAATTTCAAAAGTGCCTGATCCACATCTTTGAAGAATGTCACGGGTATCTTTAGAGGGATTGCATTAAATCTATACAATGCTATGGTAAGTATTGCCATTTTGATGATAATCCTGCCAATCTATAATCAGGATATGTGTTTCCATTTCCGCGTGTTCTCTCTTATTTCTTGGAGCAGAGTTTTATAGTTTGCTTTGTATAGGTCCTTCACATTTTTAGTCAAGTTGATTCCAAGATGTTTGAGTTTGTGTGGCACTATTATGAATGGGGTTGTTTTCTTAATGTCCATTTCTTCCTTATTACTATTGCTGTATAGAAAGGCCACTGATTTTTGTGTGATAATTTTGTAGCCTGCCACCTTGATATATGAGTCTATTGTTTCTAGAAGCATTTTGGTAGAGTCTTTATGGTTTTCTAAGTAGAGTATAATGTCATCTGCAAACATCAAGAGCTTGACTTCCTCCTTTCTTTTCTGGATTCTCTTGATATCTTTTTCTTGCCTAATCACTATAGCGAGTACTTCCAGTGCTATGTTGAATAGGAGTGGTGAGAGTGGACAGCCTTTACTTGTGCCAGAATTTAGAGGGAAGGCTCTTAGTTTTTCTCCATTGAGGATAATATTTGCCACTGGCTTGTAGTAGATGGCCTTAACTATATTGAGAAATGTTCCTTTCACTCCCATCTTGCTGAGAGTTTTGATCAAGAATGGGTGTTGGACCTTATCAAATGCTTTCTCTGCACCTATTGATATGATCATGTGATTTTTATTTTTCTTATTGTTTATGTTGTGTATTATGTTGATGCATTTACAGATGTTAAATCATCCTTGCATTTCTGGGATCAAACCTACTTGATTTTAGTGGATGATATTTTTAATGAGTCATTGAATCCTATTTGCCAGGATTTTGTTTAGGATCTTTGCATCTGCATTCATCAGTGATATTGGTCTGTAATTTTCTTTTATTTTAGCATCTCTGTCTGATTTGGATATCAAGGTGATGTTGACTTCATAAAACCTATTTGGAAGTATTCCTGTTTTTTTGATTTCATAAAAGATTCTTGCCAGGATTGGTAGTAGTTCCTCTTGAAAAGTTTGAAAGAATTTATTAGTGAATCCAACTGGGCTCGGGCTTTTGTTTTTGGGCAGATATTTGATTACCATTTTAATTTCAAAAGTAATGGGTGTGTTTGGATATGCAACATCCTCTTCATTGAACCGTGGAAGACTATAAGAGTCCAAGAATTTATCCATTTTTTCCAGGTTCTTATTTTTAGTGGCATAGAGTTTCTCAATGTAGTTTCTGATTACCCTTTGAATCTCTGCCATATCAGTAGTGATCTCTCCTTTTTCATTCCTAATATAAGTTATCAAGTTTCTCTCTCTCTCTTTCTTTGTTCATTTTGCCAATGGTTTATCAATCTTGTTTATTTTTTTGAAGAACCAACTTCTGCTTTCGTTAATCTTTCGGATTGTTTTTTGAGTTTCTACTTCGTTGATTTTTGCTTTGTTATTTCCTTCTTTGTCCCTATTTTTGGTTCCTTTTGTTTAATACTTTCTAATTTTATGAGCTGCATCATTAAGCTATTCAGGTAGCCCCCTTCTTCCTTCCTGATGTGTGCTTGCAAAGCTATAAATTTTCCTCTCAGTACTTCTTTTGCTGTGTCCCATAAGTTCTGATAGTTTGTGTCCTTATTATCATTTGTTTCCATGAAATTTTTATTTTCCTCTTTGATTTCATCTCAGACCCACTGGTTGTTCATTATGAGACTGTTTAACTTCCAAGTGTTAAATTTTTTCTTCTGTGTCCCTTTGGAATTCACATATAATTTCAGAGCCTTGTGGTCAGCGAAGGTAGCCTGCAAAATTTCTATCTTCTTGATATTATGGAGGTATGTTTTATGTGCCAGCATGTAGTCTATCCTGGGGAATGTTTCGTGTACATTGGAGAAAAATGTGTATCCAGGTTTCTGGGGATAGAGTGTCCTATATATATATATATCTACTAGGCCTCTTTCTTCCATTTCTCTTCTCAGGTCTAGTATATTCTTGTTGAGTTTCAGTCTAGTTGACCTATCCAGTGTTGACAAAGCCATGTTGAGGTCCCCCACAATTATTGTGTTGTTATTAATTTTATTTTTTAGATGTCAACAATTGTATTAAATATTTTGATGTCCCCTCATTCAGTGCATATATGTTTAGGAGAGTGATTTCTTCCTGTTGTACATATCCCTTGATTAATACAAAATGTCCATCTTAGTTCCTTACAACTTTTCTAAGTATACAGTTTGCATCATTTGTTATTAGTATGGCTGCTGCAGCTTTTTTATGGATGTTGTTTGCTTGGATAATTTTCCTCTAGCCTTTTATTTTGAGCCTATGTTTGTTCTGACTATTCAGTTGCATTTCTTGTAGGCAGCAGAAGGTTGAATTAAGTTTTTTGATCCATTTAGCCACTTTGTGTCTCCTTCCTCGTGCATTTAGTCCACTAACATTGAGAGAAAGAATTGTCCTGGGATTTAATGCCATTTTTATATCGAAATTTGGTGTGTCTTTTGGTCAATCTTGTCTTAAATTAGGTCTTTCAGTTTTTCTCTTAAGACTGGTTTTGAGTCTGTAAAGTTTCTAAGCTGTTTTTTTTTTTTCATCAAACCTGAAATTGAGTTTTGTTGGGTACAGTGTTCTAGGTGAATCATCTATTTCATTGAGTTTTCTCACTATGTCCCACCACTGCTTTCTGGCCTAGGGTGTTTCTGGTGACAGGTCTGCTGTAAATCTCAAGGGTATTCCCTTGAATGTAATTTTCTTTTTTGATCTTGCTGCTTTCAGAATTCTGTCTTTATCTGTGGAATTCATCAGGATGTGTCTTGGGGCATTTGTTCTGGGGTCTCTTTTGGTTGGTACTTTTCAGGCAAGCAGGATTTGATAGCATATATTCTTTAGTTTTGGAATTTTCTCTTTAATGATGTTCTTGACCTTTCAGTCTTCCTGGAAATTTTCTTCCTGGGTCTCTGAGACTCCAATGATTCTTAAGTTGTTTCTATTGAGCTTATCATAGACTTCTATTTTCATCTGTTCCCATTCTTTGAGTAATTTTTCCATTGTCTGTTCATTTGCTTTAAGTTATTTTTCCCAATCTCTCCCACTGTATGGGGTTGTTATTTATCTCATCTTCCACAGCACCAATTCTATTCTCAGCTTCTGTTAACCTGCTGGAGAGCGTATTCAATTGGTTTATTCATTCAATTGGTTTATGGAGTTTTTCAGGTCTGTTATTTGACCTGTTATTTCAGTTTGGAGTTTTGTGATTTCTGTCTTCATATTTTTTGGTTCTTATTAGTGTTCTGTTCAACTCCATCCATTGTTTCTTTGAGTTCTTTGAGCATCTTCCATATTTCTTGTCTAAACTTATCTGAGAGAGTGATTAGTTGGTTGGTTGTTTTCTGGTCATCAGAATTGTCATCTTCATTCTCTATGTCTGATGCTGGCCTGCATTGTTTCCCCATTGTCACACTTGTATTTGGTTTTTTATATGTGTTTAGGTGGTATTAATTGGCTAAATGATGTGCGCTGCCACACTCCTCTGGTTCCACCCTTTCTGGTTGGGTTGCCTTGCCTCCAAGGAAGGGGAGCCCTCTGTGGATGAAGCCTCACACAGGATTAAATCTTAGGCCTGAGCAGCAGAGAAGACAGTTGGGGGAGAGATTCTGAGCTTCAGTGATCCAGCTCAGTTCTTAGTGTTATTTTTTCTTCTTGTTGCAGTGGTGTTCTTTTCTTAGAAAGAGTGCACAGCTGCGTAGCAAAGCAAAGCTAAGTGCTCTTCTGGAGCCTCTGGGAGAACAATTTTCAGGGCCCTTTTCCCAAGAGGTTCAGGGGACTGTACAGAAGACAAACACACACAGGCAGCACTCGCAGTTTCTCACAGTCGGGACCCACTGGGCCAGGGTAGATTTTCCCAGCCTGATGTCACAAACAGGGGACCTGCCTTCTGTGAAGTACTGCTTATAGCCTGTTTTCACTTTAGGAAGCAGTCCCTTGGTGTTCTGTTCCCTTGAATGAGCCTCTGGGAGAGCGAATTTTCTGGGCCCTTTTCAGCCCACTCTCTAGAGGTTTAGGAGACAGGATAGGAGACAAACACACACAGGTAGCTCTCACAGTTTCTCACAGTTGGGTCTCACTGGGCAGGTGTAGATTTTCCCTGTATGACATCACAAACAGGGGATCTGCCTTCTGTGATATACTGCTTATCAAGGGTTTCATCTTTTAGTGATTCTTGCACTTGTTATCACCTGATAACACTTATTAGTTGTAGTGCTCATGCACTTAACTTGTGTAGTCCTTGCTGAGTGATATTGCAGTACATACACATGCTCACAGTAGGTCATGTTCACACATCTTTTTGGTTGTTAAACTTGCCAGGAGTCACACCCTTTAGTTGAGGTGCTCACATATTGGTCAAAACCTGACTGGTATTGTGACTGGTTTTGTGCCTGGAAGTAATATCTGTGGTGCCACAGATATCAACAATAGAGCTATTAGTAGTAAAAAGTAAAGGCACTGTGATCATATTCAGGCCCCCATATGCACCAATAATACCTTGTGGCATTGTCCTCCTTTTGCATAGTTACATTAAAATAGGAAAATATTACATATGCAGACAAGTTCTTCTCTAGAGTAAAAACACAAATTTTGTAATGCAGTGGGGCTTTACACCCTGAACATGGTCAGAATGACTTGGCTCAGGCCTCATAAGAAAGGTCATTGCCCATATACCCCTAAACTATAGATATCATCTACAGAAACAACCACAATTGTCTATAACATCACCAGGATGCAAACCTTTACCAAGGAAGACCCTACAGTAGCCCTGGCATCAACTTAGTCCAAAGAAGTTTCTCTAAACAATCAGACGACTTAGAAACAGCAATAGTCTGCTTGTAGGGTAGGGTATCTTCTCATTGCCCGCTAATAGTGAGGTGAAACTAGAGGACGCTCACATCATCCTGACTTCAATGAAGAAGATGGAAAGAAACCAGAATCTTTAACTACAGAAACCTGACACCAACAATGGCGCATCTGCAAAAATATTTTATCTGGGACCACAGAGAATGTCTCGGGTTGGACAACCTAGTATGCCTGGAGCCCAGAGTCGGTCTTATGCCAGAAAAGTTCAGGGATATGGTCTCTTTGTATTTAGGCCAAGGCTTTTCCCTTCCATTTCCCCCATATATTGCAAACAACAACAATTGCCACTCACACCGGTTTTACTGTATATTTTTTTTAACGCTTATCCTTTAAAAAAAAAAAAAGAATGTACTAAACTTTCTGCTAGTGCTTTAATGAGTTCATTCGTGATTCAATCATTTTCAAAAATATACTTGCCACTGAACATTTTCTTTCCTTTCTCTCCCATCTCTTTAGTTTTTCTTTCAATTTTCCTTTTATTTTAAATCATGCTGCTTTTGGTCTTTCAGAAACAATTGTATTATGATCAGTTATGTCATCTATGTGATGTATTTTTTCTAATAAATGCAAATATTAATAATACAAAAGTAAAGGAATTGTAAACATATTCAGGACATGTAGTTGTACTGAAGATCAAATTCTCAGAGGTCCACTTGCAAGGCATGTATTCTAAAATACTAAGCTCTTTCTGGAACCCCTAATTCATGTATCTTTATAAGAACTTTCTGATAGTATCTGATATGTTATTGTTTAAAAAAAAAAAAAGCACTAGTCCAGAGCTCAACCTATGATCTGCACAACAACCAAGATCTCTAACCCCCGAGGTATGACTGAGACAACTGCAACTGAATGGGTCTCCTGGAAGCATAACGATAGATGCTATTCCATGCCCCATCTTAGGTTCAGCACAACAACCAGAACCACCAACCCTGGAACACTGATTAAAACGACAATGAAGGAGCTGAACTTCTAGAGCCATAAAGAAAAAAAAAGAAAGAAAGAAAAGAAAAAGACTTCTTCATAAACTCTATTACTTGACCAGTACAGAAACCAAGATCTCAAGATACAGAGTTCTGAAGCTTAGATCCTGGAGAAAGACTCTGCCCACTTTTGGCCTGTGGCATTTTTACCCCATTCTATTTCTTCTCTCTCTCTCTTTTTTTAATTTTGTTTTTGCATACAGAATCACATAGATGGAACCATCTTGCTCTGCCTTCAAATTGAGAGGCAAATAACAGAGGGTACCAAGTCCAAATAACTGTATGATTATTAAATAGTAATAAAATGATCAGACTTAATCACCAAATCCAAAGCCAACAACAACAGAATCAATACCCAACCTACAACAAGCTAGATACAGAGGGGTTCACTTATATTAGCAGCCTGGGGGTAAAGGAGGGGGGTATCAGATGAATACTGGGAATGTCCCAGCTGGAAGCCATAAATGACTGAAATCTGACTGACCAGGATTTCTGTAGTTGAGAAAAAATATACACATGTAGATTTTTAGTATCTAATAATTCTCTCTGTCTAAAGGTATATTTATGAAACAACAAGTATCTGCTCCTAAAAAAATAAAGATGAATATTTCTAAAAATTATTTATCTAATTAAATGGTGACAACCAGACTTTTCACTTGATCTTAATATTTCACATTGTAATGCTTGATTGGATTGAATATTGAACATTAGGAATATGAACATTTATAAAAGTGACATAATTTATTTTGTGAAACCAATTTCAAATACATGAAAACATGAGGCTTGAATTAATTCATCAAGAATATCAATAAGCTGATAAAGCAGGGGAATTTTCATTTAATCATAATCTTTAAGCAATATTCACAGAAAAATTACTTATTAAAGCAGCCATATATGTGATTAATGGGTTGATAGTAGTACTAATTACTCATTAGAATGCACAGACTAAAATACGTTAGACTTTAAAAAATGTAGTGATTTTCATTACAAGGGTTGGACTGCTTCCAAAAATCTCCATGGTTTTATATTCTGAGCTATAAGAACATAATTCTTAGAGAAATTAAAGGAAAATCATCATAGGAAAGTCTAACTTGATATGGATGCGATGCAATCTTTTACTGTCTATGCTTATTTAACCAAAAGCCCCTACTTGGGAATAAATAAGCAGTTTCCCTGTGCTTTTATACATTTTGTGTCAAAGATTTGGAAAGTATAGATCTAAACCTATTCAACACTTGATCTTCTACAGGCAAATGCTTGTCCTGTCCTATTCCAACTATATGAATTGTATTTTACAACAGAGGTTTCCAAGATATTTTAAACAAAAACTGAGCCTTAACAGTCACAAATATAATTGAACATCAGATCACCAGCATTAATCATCATTAAGAAGCAAATCGTGCATATAAGAATAGTTTTCTTACATATTAAATATATTTTCTCCGTCATTACCACTTAACCATTATAGTTTGGAGTGAGGGCAATTATTAGGAAAGAGAAAATGTGCTAAACTAAGATGAAGATTTTAAAATAATTCTGAAAGAACAGATAGATTCTGAAAGATATTCAATTATTTTGTATTTTGGACATCAAATTCATGATAAAATTCTAAGTATTGGGTCAGGAAGAAAGCTCTTATGCTATATAGTACATGCCTAGCTTAATATAGGGTCTGGAAAGAATATTAGAGGGTTTCAGTATTAACAAAGGGAGAGGAATATGTTGTGTGATGAGGGGCTTCTTGGAGATCTCCAAATGACTTCAATGCCTATAAGTGTTCTTGCCTTTATATAATCTTTCTGTGGGTTTGAGTTGACTTACTAGATTTTGTTAAGTAAAATATTAGGAGAAGATGGGTTGTCAATTCTAAAATTAGGACACAATACACTCTAACTTCCATTTTGCTGCTCCATTTCTTAGTCCCTCTTGTAATGTTATATTCTATGATAAATATGCTACTTGAAATCTCATGGAGAGACCCAGATAGCCAGGTCATGATGTCTTTAGCTAACAGACACCAAAGACAGTGTGAGTGATCTTGTCATGAATTAGTTCTCAGTTAAATTATTGACTGAATGACTGAATACAGCCTCTTTGTTTGTTTTTGGGCCACACCTAGCAGTGTTCAAAGGTTACTCCTGGAACTGTGTTCAGAAATCACTCCTGACAGATTTATGGGATGTTGGGGATTGAATGGGGTCAGCCCCAGGCAATGCAAATGCTCTACCTGCTGTGCTCTCACTCTGACCCTGAATACAGTCTTGTGAGAAGCTTTATGTTTAGTCTGTGACAAGATTCCTAACTTCCAGAAATATCAGTTAAACACATGTTAATAAACACATGTTATTTTAATTTATGTTTGGGGATGATTTTGTTACTTGAAGTGCAGCAATAGATGATTAAGACATGCTTGTTTCACTTTCCAAGATGCCCAAGTAAATTTCTTTCTTTCTTTTTCCTTCCTTCCTTCCTTCCTTCCTTCCTTCCTTCCTTCCTTCCTTCCTTCCTTCCTTCCTTCCTTCCTTCCTTCCTTCCTTCCTTCCTTCCTTCCTTCCTTCCTTCCTTCCTTCCTCTCTTCCTTCCTTCCTTCCTTCCTTCCTTCCTTCCTTCCTTCCTTCCTTCCTTCCTTCCTTCCTTCCTTCCTTCCTTCCTTCCTTCCTTCCTTCCTTCCTTCCTTTCTCTTTCTCTCTTTCTCTTTCTCTCTTTCTTTCTTTCTTTCTTTCTTTCTTTCTCTCTCTCTCTTTCTTTCTTTCCTTCCTTCTTCCTCCTTCCTTCCTTCCTTCTTTCTTTCTTTCTTTCTTTCTTTCTTTCTTTCTTTCTTTCTTTCTTTCTTTCTTTCTTTCTTTTTTCTTTCTTTCCTTCTTTCTTTCCTTACTTCTTTATTTCCTTCCTTCTCTCTTTCTTTTCTTTCTTCTCTCTCTTTCTTCTTTCTTTCTCTCTTTCTTTCTTTCTCTCTCTCTCTCTCTTTCTTTCCTTCCTTCCTTCCTTCCTTCCTTCCTTCCTTCCTTCCTTCCTTCCTTCCTTCTTTCTTTCTTTCTTTCTTTCTCTTTCTTCTTTCTTTCTTTCTTTATTTCTTCCTTCCTTTTCTTTCTTTCTCCTTTCTTTCTTACTTCTTTCTTTCTTCTTTCTTTCTTTCTTTCTTTCTTTCTTTCTTTCTTTCTTTCTTTCTTTCTTTTCTTTTTTCTTTTCTTTTTTTTTTTTTTTTTATTTTTGGGCCACACAGAAACGCTCAGGGGTTACTTTTGGGCTGTCCACTCAGAAATTGCTTCTGAGTTGGGGATCCTCATAGGGGATTCCAGCGATAGAACCATGGTCCATCCTGGGTCAGCCACGTGCAAGGTAAAAGCTCTACTGCTGAGTGATCGCTCTGGCCCACAAACTAAATTTTCTATTGAAATTCCTACTTATTACAAAATTAGTCAAATTACTGGCTAAAAATAAGCTTCATGAACTAATTCTACAAAGTAATATTGATATTTTGGGGAAGGCTTTTAATATTATATATTATGAACATATCTTCACTCTGCTCTCTAAAAACTGGTCATGCTAGAAACTGATAATAAATACCCTTTGAAGGGAAATAAAAAATTACTGTTTTCTTCATGAGCATACTGAGTAAGTGCATAGGGGAGTTTCCTAAAAAGCAGTACAATGCAGCCTTTTTCTTTTTTTCTTTTTTTTCTTTTTGGCATTTGGTCTACCAAAAGTCTTGAAAAGAATAGTTATGTAGCCTAGATCTTCTTTAGATCTAAACCCGTTCAGCCCTGGGTCTCACAGTAGCAGAGTTAAAAGCTGTTTATCAAGTAGTCCTGCCTTTTTCTATGTCTGTGATTGCCCTGCACAATATCTGTTGCTTTGTTGCTTGAGGTAGATAGTGTTCTCTCACCAGGAAAATTCACTTATGTGGAGGAAGTTACCTTTTTAGTTTCATCTTTATCAAATATAAAGGAAAAACTCTCAAGAATGTTATTCTCAGAAATGTAAATAGGGAAATGTTTTCATTTACTAGAAGAAGGAAAACTAGACTCCAAACCTAAATTGAAACCTAGATGAAAGGATACGCAATTGCCACCAGTGGTTTTCCCTTAGAGTTAAGACATCAGTTTTCCACAATTCTCTGTTAAACTTAGGAGTGAATTTTAGATAGGCCAGAATAGTCAGATACATTTGTGTTCTGCATGCTTTTTAGTTGACTTTAATTTTAAATTTGAATTTAGACATAGCTTTAGTTAAGTTTCACTTCTTCCATATACATATACTTTGATTTATTTAGTGTTTGGAACTTATATACATTTTTTGTCCTTATTTCCTATTCTCTATCTTCTAATTTTTTGCCCATTAGTTATTCATCTGTTGTCCCAATTTTGAAATGTTAGGGAACATGAAGAATGAGGAAAAAGAAACTAATTGTCCAAGGAATATTTGCTTATATCATAAAGAAAATACTGTGAAAATCACCATGCCATATATTACTTTACTTGTCTTTATTTTTCAAGAACATATACTCTCAGAGTTACTCTACTCTAGTTGAATGCTAGTAGGTATTTTACTTTTCAAGTCTTATTTTTCCTATCTGCAATCTTTTCTTCCAAATTAAAGAGCTGGGCAAAACCCAAATTCACACAGACATTTTGAATTCATTGTTATTACCTTCATTTAGACAAACCAGTTCATATAGTGGGCACCATATTCATATTTTCCAATTTTTTGTTTGATTTTTGAGCCACACCCAATGACAGTCAGGGGTTACTCAGAGCTATGCGTTTCAAATATCGCTCCTGGCTTGGGGGACTATATGAGGCTCTGGGGGATTGAACCCACATCCTTCCTGGGTCAGCTGCATGCAAGGCAAATGCCCTACCACTGCACTATTGCTCTAGCCCCAATATTTCCCAATTTTATTATGCCTTTCTCATTAAAAAGCCTCACATCTACATAGTTCTGTTTTTGCCTTATTGGTTTTGAAGTGCTCTTCTGAATGCTTTAGGAATGCACATGTCTGAATTTGCAAACTGCTCTGGAATAAGTTATTAAATACCTCAGTCTATCATTAATAGGTTGGAAGGGTGTTGAGCATTCATTAGTCTAAACCTCTGTGAAGAAATTTTTTAATAGATATTTTAATCAAATTAACAAGGTTCTGTACATAGACTGAGGAGATTCAGTTGTATTTAGTCTCCTGAGAACACTGAACACAGATTAGGTGAAGCATGTGAATGAGGGTTGATAATAGGTTGCCCAAGTTTTGATCAAAGGTGTGATTGTTTTCAAATGTGTTGTCCATTTCACTCATCAGTAGGTCTTTCTGAAAATATTGAAGCTGATCTGACCATATCCCTTAATGTTTTATATCTTTATATGCAATGTACTCTAAAAGTAAAGATTTTTAAAAAATTCATCAAAATTCAATACAAAATTAAAAATTTCTAAACTTTTGGAAGTCATGTTAAATAAAGGCTGCAGCTTTTAATTCAGACATAATTTTTTTTTTTTTTGGTTTTTAGGCCACACCCAGTGATGCACAGGGGTTACTCCTGGTTATGCCTTCAGAAATCACTCCTGGCTTAGGGGACCATACCATGGGTTTGAACTGCGGTCCATCCTAGTCTAGCATGCACAAGGCAGATGCCTTACAGCTTGTGCCACCGCTCTGGCCCCTTAATTCAGACATAGCTTGTTTCAAATTTTAACTTTATTACTTTGAGCACATTATTTGAATTTTCAAACTTTACTTCTATTCTTTTTCTTTCTCCTTTATGTTTTCAGTTAATTGGAGATAATAATAGTGGAAAAATTAGTACTGTTGATGCAAAAATAATACGTAATGATACTGACCTGAACTTTATTCTTATTTATTTATTTTTGTTTTAGTCTCAGGACTTACTACTGTATTGGAAATCTGGAAAGTAATTATAAAAATAAATAAAAATTAAAAAATAGCTCAAAGAAATAATGGTACCAGTATAAGAAAGCAGAAAATTAGAAGTGAGAAATTTACAATTAGAAGTGACAAAACTTCAATGGAAGACCTTGTCAGTAGAATAATATCAGTTGAAGATAAAATGAATGAGCTTTATGATAGGATGCAGAAAGCCACCATAAAATTAACATAAAATTGAAAAATACTTCTCAATCTAAATAAACATCATATGAAGATACAGGATGCATAAAGAAGAGTATCATAAAAATCAGTGGAGGTTCTGATAAACTGGAAGGTGAATTCGATAAAAAAAAACTTTTAGTCAAAGAAATATTAGCTGAGAAATTCCCAGATTGGAGTAGTGCATATCAGGGTAAATTCTACAAAATTAAATATTAATCATAGTGATAAGAATAAAAGAAAATAATAGATATTGTAAACAGGAAGATTAAAGAAGAAATTACTTTACTTATAGAAAGGCTTCTTTTAATATTTGCAGTACATTTATCAAGTGAGACTCTATAAACAAGATGAAAAATCAGTTTATTTTAAAAAATAATTTAATGATATATAGTTCACAAAAATTCTCTATCCATTGAGTCAAACATTTTGATTTGGGAAATAGTACAGAGCTTCTTGGATAATCAATAAATAGCTCAAGAACTGCAGAGTTACATAAACTATTTTGAAAGAAGCATCGAAGAGCATCTTGAGGACAAAAAATACTTCACAGACATACATATTTTTTACAGAATGATGACAAAAACCTTGTTTATGACAGTAATCTCACTTGTTATTAAGGGCCTAAATGCACCAATCAAGAAACCAGATTGACAACATATATATCAGGTAACTGAACTCAGCTTTCTGTTGCTTACCGTA
The DNA here is from genome assembly GCF_024139225.1 of Suncus etruscus. NCBI lineage: Eukaryota > Metazoa > Chordata > Mammalia > Eulipotyphla > Soricidae > Suncus > Suncus etruscus. Next base: position 105,863,842 of record NC_064854.1, on the reverse strand, counting down.
CATTTGAGTAACCAGCAGAAACGCAGCCTCAAATCCAAGGTAAGAAAAAAATTCAAACAAAATAAAGGCCAGGGAAAACCTAATGCAAAAAATAGGATTCAACTTAAAGTTATAAAGTGAAGGGATAACTATTTCTTAATAATCAAGAGCTATATATACAATGAAGAAGTCACACCGCTAAACATTTATGCACCTAGTGAAAGACCAACAAAATATTTACAACTGCTAAAAGACCAGAAATATATTAATAGAAACACACTAGTAGTTGGAGACTTCAAAACCACTTAATTGACAAAATGGACAAATCTTCACAGGAAAACATTCTGAAGGAAGAAATGTAAAAGATGGATCTATCAGATATAAATAGGACTCTTCATACCCTTGAGTCAAATTTTTACTCTTCTATAGTTTATAAGGGACATTGTCTAAGATAGACCACATGGTTAGTAATAGAATATATTTACAGGAAATCAAGAAAATACAAATTACTTTAGCGATTTTTCTCAGATCATGATGCATTGAAAGTGAAAATTAATTACAAATGAAAATTGAGAAAACACTCAAATAATTGGAAATTAAACAACTCATTACAGTACAACAAGTAAACAAAAAGAAAGCCAGAGAGAAAATTCAAATATTCCTGGGAATAAAGTGACAATGAAAAGATGAGCTATCAGACTATATGGGACACAGCAAAAAATGTTAAAAGTAAAATCTATTGCAAGTATTCATTAAGAAGCGAAGAAAGTTCCACAGAGCTGAGCTAACCACAATGAATAAGCAGCTAGAAAAAGTTCAACGAAAGTAATCCAAAGCCAATAGAAGGAAGGAAATAATAACATTTAGAGCAGAAATAAATTAAATGGGAAAAAGGACATTAAAAATCAATGGAACCAAGATACGGTTGTTTGAGGGAAAAAGATGGAAAAACAAGTAACAAGATTCACCAGAGAGAGAGAGACAGAGAGAGAGAGAGACAGAGAGAGAGAGAGAGAGAGAGAGAGAGAGAGAGAGAGACAGAGAGAGAGAGAGAGAGAGACAGAGAGACAGAGACAGAAAGACAGAGAGAGACAGAGATAGATACAAGGAGAGAGAGACAGAGGCAGAGGATAAGAGAGACAGAGAGAGAGAGAAAGAGAAACCTCATAAACTAAATCAGAAACTAAAGGAGGATATTGCAACAAACACTATAGGAATTCAAGGGATCATCTTGTATTACTTTAAAATTTTTATGCTATAAAACTAGAGAACTTAGAATTGGAAACATTTCTTGGACCTATACACCTTTCCAAGTTTGAATCAAAAGAAACAGAAGCAACAAACTGAACAGGTTATTTTCTTATCAGGTAAATCAAAGTGGTAAAAAAAAAAAACTCCCACAAAAGAAACATCAAAACCAAGATCATTTATTAGTGAGTTTCTTAAAACATTTAAGTAAGACCTACTTCCAATCCATCTTAAATATCTTAAGACCACAAACCAAAAAAAGGAAAAAAGAAAGATATCTTGAATTCTCTATGATGTAACTATTACCAGAAGCAAACATAGACAATAAAAATGAATATAGATAAAAGATCACCAACAAAATATTAGCAAATAATTTTAACAATACTGTAAAAAGTTCATACATCATGACCAATTAAGAAATCAGGGCCCGGAGAGATAGCACAGCGGTGTTTGCCTTGCAAGCAGCCGATTCCGGACCAAAGGTGGTTGGTTTGAATCCAGGTGTCCCATATGGTCCCCGGTGCCTGCCAGGAGCTATTTCTGAGCAGACAGCCAGGAATAACCCCTGAGCACTGCCGGGTGTGGCCCAAAAACCAAAAACCAAAAAATAAAAAAAAAATTAAAAAATCACGTTTTCTTTTTTTTGCAGTTTATTTATTTATTGTTTGTTTGTTTTTTGGACTACACCTGGCAATACTCAGGGGTTACTCAGGGCTCTGGGCTCAGAAATTGTTCTGGCAAGCTCGAGGGACCATATGGGATGTCAGAAATCGAACTGAGTCTGTCCCAGGTCAGCCGCATACAAGGCAAATGCCCTACTGCTGTTCTGTCTCTCAGGTCTCAAAATCATGAATTCTTAATTATCTAAAAAATGCAGGCATAGTTTAATAGAAGTTAGTAAATAAATACACCATATTGATACAAGGAAAAATAAGTTTTATGATAATACACAGATTCAGAGAATGCATTCTTAAGTATACATCACTAATACAGGCTAAAATCTCTCAATATAAAGGGAATTAGGAACTTTCTTGAAAATTGTTACAGCTTTTGAACAGAAGCATACAGAAACATTAGTCTCTATGGTAAAAAACTGAAAGCATTCTCCCAAATATTAGAGAAATGACAGGGCTATCTACTTTCACACTTACTAGCTAATTTAATATTAGAAATTCACAACATAGCAATTTGGGAAGAAAGATATATTAATTAAAATATCCATACCTGAAAGAAAGCAAACTCTTTAATTGCAGATGGCATAATACTGTACTTAGATAATATCCAGGATTCCACAAATAAAGCTCTTAGCAACCATATAATTATACAGTTAAGTGACAAGCTGTAAAAATTAATGTGCAGAAATATAGAGATTTTCTATAGACAATAATTAAGTAGGAGAGAAAGATACACCAAAAATTCCATTCATGTTGTTCCTCAGAAAATTAGGTATCTTATTTTTCTTAGCCACACTCAGAGGTGCTCAAGGGTTACTTCTCACTCTGCACTCAGAAATTACTCTTGGTAGTGCTTGTGGGATAAAATTGGTTGCTATGGCTTAAACCTGGGTTGGCTGATTGCAAGGCATATGCTGTACCCCGAATACTATCACTCTAGTCCCAACTATTGGGAATCAGCTTAAAGAGAGAGATAAAAGATATGTATAAAGTATACTATAATCACAAATAAAAGAAAGAATATATAAAAAATGAAACACATCCTCTGTCCATAGATTGGAAATATTAATATTGTCAAAATATTAAACCTATTAAAGATACAGATTAAAAAAAGTCCCTGCAAAAAGTAACTACAATACTTTTATTTATTTGTTTGTTTGTTTTTGGGCCACATCCAGTGGCATTCAGGGATTACTCCTAGATCTGCACTCAGAAATTGTTCCTGGCTTGGGGGACCATATGGGATGTTCAGGATCAAACCTGCATCTGTCCTGGGTCAACTGAGTGCAAGGCAAGGTGTGCTACCACTCTGGCCCCTACAACACTTTTAAAATATATTGATGAAATACCGTTGAAATATATATGAAATAATTACATCCCTGATCCAAATAGTCAAAGCAATCATAGAGATAAAGAAGATGGGAGACTTTATTTCTTATTTTCCAACTTCAAGCTATGCTATAAGGTTTTGGAATAAGGATAGACTCTCAGACCAGTGAGTGAAATAGAACCGAGAGTCCTGAAACAGATTTCCAAGTATATGGACAGCTAATTTTCAATACCTCTAAAGTGGAGCAAAGAATTATCTTCAATGAATGATGTTGGAAAAACTGGTAAGTCACATACATAAAGAAAATTAAAAAAAAAAAAAAAAGAAGCCAGACCTCTTTCTAACATCATACATAAACACCAGGATAGACTAAAGACCTTGCTTCAGAAGTTCATAAGTTCATGAAGTTCATAACTTCATAAGTTATATTGAAGAAAAATGTAGAACATTTCATAATATTGAAGCTAGAGGTAGTGATTTAATACCATCAGCCAAGCAAGCAAAAACAAAGATAAATAAATGGTGTTGTATCAAACTAAGAAGCTCTGCACAATAAAAGAAATGATAGCCAGAATAAAAATACATCCCACAGAGTATGAGATATTTTCTCACCACTGGTCTGATAAAACTTTGATATATAAAATATAAAAGCACTGTTAGAACTTTACAAAAAATAGCAATAAAATGAGAAGAAATGAATACAAAATCCCTCAGAGAAGACATACAGATGGCCCAAATGCTTATATCAGATAAATATTCTAAATCACTTATCAATAGGGGTAAGTAAAACAAAATGAAAACAGGGTATGACATCTCATCAATGACGCTGATACATATCACATAGAACAAGAATAACTGATGTTGGGAGCTAAAGAAATAGTTCAGAAGATAGGGCACTTGCCTTGCAAATGGCTGAACCAGGTTCAATCTCTGGCATCCCCTAGGTTGACCCAAGTTCACAACGCAGGAGATCTCCCTGGATGCAGAGCAAGGGGGAACTCTGAACAATTCAGGCATGTGTGCCCCCCCTCACACTCACATACAAAAACCCCAGCCCCCAAAACAAACACAAAAATCAGCCAGTATTGGCATGAATTTTAGGAAAAGGGAACCTCATTCACTGCTGGGGGGAATGTTGATTGGTCAAGCCTTTATGGAAAACAATATGGACACGTCTAAAAACTAGAAATTGAGCTTTTATGTGACCCAGCAATTCCAATTCTTGTCATCTACTGCAAAAATCCATAAATTATCTTCAGAAAATACACTTATACCTTCTACATTCATTTAATATTATTCATAATATTACCATAATCTGTATAAACACAAGTGCCCAAGACCAGCTGACTGGATAAATTACAATAAATATACATAAAAAATACTTAGCTTTTAAAAAATGATAAATTTTTACAATTATTTGCTATGCGAACGGATCTGGGGAGCCACTGTAAGGGGAGGAAAAGACACATAATGATCTCATATATATATGACATAAAAACATAGTAGTGGAAGAACAAATGTCATAGTCAACAGAAACTAAAAAGCTTACTACATGATGAGATAGGGATAGGGGACACCATGACAATGTTGGAGGAAAGTGAATACTGATGGACAATGTGGTGTGAGAATTCATAAAATTATATCACTATGATTTCTGTAAATAATAGTGTGAAAAACATTAAAGTAAAAAAGTGAAAACTGTAATATTCGTAGAGGAGTGTTTGCCTATATGTTATACTATATATGTACATCTACTCATATATGTGTACAATGCATATTACATATATGTGTTTTTGTATGTTTAGGGCTGATCTTAAAATTCCTTCTCAGATCTTATAAATATCTACATATTATGTAATTTTTCTTTCTTAACTAGCTTGTTAGCATATTACTGGAAACTCATCGCACTTGGAATTATAACTTTCTGTGGTAAATTAAGCTGAAGAAGCAGCAGAAATCAGCAGTATAAAATTGCTTTAGTTGGGGTTGGAGCCGTGGCGTAGCGGTAAGGCGCTTGCCTAGCATGCAACTGACCCAGGACCGACCGCAGTTCGATCCCCCATGGTACCCCAAGCCAGGAGTGATTTCTCAGCTCAGAGTCAGGAGTAACCCCTAAGCGTCACCGGGTGTGGCCCCAAAACCAAACCAAACAAAAAATTGCTTTATTTTATAAACAAATGTCAACAATGTTACAATAGGGGCCGGAGAGACAGCACGGAGGTCAGGCATTTACCTTACATGCAGAAGGAAAGTGGTTCGAATCCTGGCATCTCATTTGGTCCCAGAGCCTGCCAGGAGCGATTTCTGAGCATAGATCCAGGAGCGCTGCTGGGTGTGACTCAAAAAACAAAACAAACAAACAAACAAACAAACAAAAAACAATGTTCAATAAGTTGAAAATTCTTGCCCATTTTAACCCGGATTATATTGATTTCAGAAATAAGAGGTGCTGAGTCTTAAAATATAACTTTTCTCTCCACCTTCTTATTATAACAATTTTTTCTAATCTGGTTTTTACTATAGGATTCACATAAATAACCAGGTAAATTGAGAATAAACTTTTTGGTTTCATTCATAACTGACTATTTATTATAGCTTTCACAGAATGGGCAACTCTTTTTGTTGTTGTTGCTGTTTTGTTTTGGGGTAACACCGGCGGTGCTCAGGGGTTACTCATGGCTTTGCACTTAGAAATCGTCCTTGGCAGGGGACACCCCATTTGGGATGTCGGAATTTGAACCACTGTCTGTCTTGGATCTGCTGCGAGCAAAGCACATGCCCTACGGCTGTGCTATTGCACAATTCTTTATCCATTTAAATGGGTCTTATGACAGGGATAAAGCAAAGTGAAGAAAAGACATGTGTCATTTATAGGTAAGTGAACTAAAACTAAAGAATTCATCCAAATCTTGCAAACTAATTGGATAACATCTCTCTTGGTCTCATATTCCTTTGGTATTCCCATACAAATAATCTAATATATACTAAAATTGATATTTGTTATATAATAAATAAAACATTTTGGTAGAAAAAGATGAAAACTTCTAATGTCTGAAACATAAAGGAAAATTAATTAGCATGTGCTTATGATTTCAGATACAGTGTTTATAAAGTCTTGCTTATGAAATTATGTGCCTATGTCACTTGACTCTTCCTATTAGCTCAATTTTTAAGTTGACTTCTTTGTTATATGTCTGTTTTTTTATAAGAAATATTATAAGCTCAACTTTTGTTATTTTTTCCATAATAACTACACAAATTTTAGAACTGGGAGGTTGAAAATCTTTCCTCAGTAGTTCTATTTAGTAAATTTCAAGCATATTGAAAATGACAAGACATATCTGTTGAAAAATACTCACCAAGGGCCACATACTGAAATGTCTAATTGTTTAATATAGGACTGATTTTGGGAACATTTTAAGTCTCAAATATGTAATCATTTATAAACTCAGAAATGTGAGGTTCCTCTTCCCCATGAATAATATAGAGTTACTCTCACGAGAAAAGAGAGGAAAGGAATGTTAATATGAACAACAGATTTTATCAGGGAAGTAGTAATCCCATGAAATTTTAGCCTATCTTTTTATTGGTTAGCTTTTCTTAGTAGGGGTTAGAACCTAAAAGTTTACCATTCTCCCAATTCTGTGACAGAATATTTCTAAAAGTATTACCACATTTTTTTATTTCAGATTTTGTTTTCTTTTCAATCATGAACCTTAATACACATGTTTTAGAAAAAGACATTTTTTTTTTTTTGCTTTGCTTAGTCATGAACTTCAGGGCAAAATGAATTCATTGTAAGTATATCTTATTCTATCAAAAGTGCAGGTTTGGGATAGCAATTTGGAAGTTAACTACCTTTTTACAACTATTTAATGGATAAATGAATTTTATGTTCCATTCAACTGATTTATAAATGAGCCATGTAAATGTAATCCTTTTGCAGTAGTATACTGATAAAAAAATTGAGCAGCTGCATCAATGAACTTTAATTACATGGAATCATTTTGATTAACTTAGTCTTTTTCTAATACAACAGAATATTTTCTTTCAGCAAAGTCGTAGCAGATATTATTAGAATATTATCATACATGAATGAGTTAGGCCAATTATATTTATTTGAATAGGTGATATATAGATAACCATGTCTTAAATATTAATCAGGGGACATCCTCCAGTTTAAGCAATAAGAAGTGTTGACAATAGTAGTCAGTGGAGCTTCATCAAGGATGCTGGGATAGAGCTGAGAGCTTTTGGCCTGGGCATGGGTGGAATTCCATGTTATATATGGGTCAGAAGGAGTATGCAAAAATTTTAAAGTCATGTCTGACTCTAAGGTGTCACATGCAGTGGAGCCCACACCCATATCTGGCCATGCACCAATAATGTGAGAGCCAGGATTCTCCAACCAGCTCCCTCAAAATTCTAGTGAATGTGTTTTGCTGAGGAAAGAAGCATTCCAAATATACTAGTTGGTTGAGCGATCACCAAGCAAATAGGAAGAACATTGCCCAAGTGCAGCCTAGCAGCTACTGTATGGGTCTAAATAGTGACTCTGAACCCCATCTCCTGCAGCATTCCCCAACCCCTCACATCACCTGCATCTGCGTCCCTACCTCATCCTTGCACCCAGGTCCTTATTGTGCCCAGACTCTATCCCCACAGTGTAGAATTATCATACTTACCCCACTGATGGTTGTGTGTAATGCTGAACATGATATAGGAAGTGTGAAAAAAAAAACCAAACCAAAATTAACTTCTTTCCTAGGATTGATTTCATGTTCAGAAAATTTATCAGGAAATCTTGTATATATATTTTAATGACTCTAACATAGGAAAATGTATTAACTGGTGGCTTTGGAGAAATTACTTAAATTATTATTGTATAATTAGAGAGCTAACTCAAGGGACTGTAATGCATGAGTTATATTTGGGAGTCTGGGATCCAATTATGGAACTCTGAGTACTGCCAATTGTGACTAGTCTCAATAAAAGAGAAAATAGGAGCCGGAGTGATAGCACAGTGGTAGGGCATTTGCCTTGCACACAGTCGACCCAGGACAGACACGGGTTGAATCCCTGGTATCCCATATGGTCCCCGAAGCCTGCCAGGAGCAATTTCTGAGTGCAACTCTTTAGCACCACCGGGTGTGGTCCCAAAACTGAAAAAAAAAAAAAAAAAAAAAAAAGCCCTTCTAGGAGTACAAAAAGGCACATCTGCTGGTTGTTCAGGAGACCTTATATGGTACAGATTCAATGGGGCCCTGTAAATGGTAAACACCTTAAACCCTAAACTCTATCCCTAGAAAAGTAAAGCTTATATTGGCTATCCTAGCCTAATGCCCTTGATTTACTGTCTTGCAAAACTGATGGCAGAGGTTAAAATCGTACTGTCAATTGGAGAAAAGTCATTAATTTATCCCTTTGTGTGACTTAGTACACATAGAATAAAAGACTGAAATGTGTGACCATAAAGGACAATTGTCTTGAAAAAAAAGAAACTTGAATTTTAACAATTGATCAGTACAAATGTACATGGTAAAGTCATGAAATCTCATCGAAAATGTTGAAACTGCCTGGAATTTATGAACTCTCAGAACTAATTAAAAGAGATGCTGATAGAATCTATGAAACCTAAATCCAAAATTTGATTCCATGGAAGTCTCCTACAAACATTCTAAATTTTTTTGAACAGTATATAAACAATAAAAAAATCACAGGAATTGATATAATTGGTATAATGAGAGTCAATAATCTTTAAGACATAGCATAGTTAATAAAGACAGAAAGAGTTGTGGCCTGGCAAGATAGTTCAGAGATTAAGTACATTTCCTGTATGCAACTGACCTGGGTTTTATCCCAGACACTGACTATAGACCTTCATTACCATTAGGAGTAGATTATAAACACTGCCAAATATAGGCCAAGCGCCTATTTTCCCACTTTATCTCCCCTTAAACAAAAATAGATACCATCTCTGCTTAAAGTATAAATATTGGGTCAAAATAAAGCCCCCCCTTTTTTACCTTTTTTTTTCTTATCTTCAAACAGAACCACATAACTTGAACCATCTTGTTCTGTATCACAAATTAAGGAGGAAATAATGGAGGGCACCAAGACCAAACAGTCGTATAAACATTGAGTAGAAATAAAAAATGATCAGACTTAAACACCAAATTCAAAGCCAACTACAACAGAATTGATACCCAATCTACAACACACTAGGCACAGAAGGGACCACTTTTACTAGCAGCCTTCGGGGGCAAAGGAGGGTCGATATGGGATGCATGCTGGGAACAGGGGTGGAGGGAGGACAACATTGGTGGTGTAAATGCCGCTGAGTCAATGTCACTATGTACCTAGAATGCTACTGTGAATGATTTGTAATCCACTTTGGTCAAAATAAAAATTATTAATAAAAAAAGACTGAACTATGAAGATCTAGAAAAAAAAAGACTAAAGAAAATTTTAAATCTTCATCCTTGACCTGGATCGATAAGTTTAAGAGTTTTGGCTGTCAGTACACAGTGGTGCTCAGTGTTACTCTTTCTTGGCTTTGAGCAAAGGAATCATTCCTGGTAGGATACTGGGGGCCATCTGGGATTCTTGTGATCAAACCTAAGTCGAAAGCATGTGCGATAAGCAGCCTACTATTGCGCTAGTCTTTTCAATATAGTTTTAATCAAGACAAATAGGCTAGCCCAGAAATTAACATTCTTTCTAAGCTCCTTACAGCTAGACTAAGAGAAATGTGTAGTAGCTGTAAATAGTCAAGAACAAGCGAGTTGAAGTTCATAGTACATTTGTGTCCTCAAAATTTATGTTTGAAAAAATAAACGTGAGAATAAGAAATGGTTATTTTGTTCTTAATAAACCACTATTTTTTAAACTGGTTGTATTATATTTGACACTGTAGTTTCTCACTTTTGATATCAAATTAAACACAGCTATCATTATTTTAAATTCCACAGTGTTTTTTCCATAATGCTTAACTTTTTATAATAGGTGCTAATAACCTAGTTTTTCAAATGTATTGTACTATAGAAAGAACTCAGTGCTAATGTTAAAGGCATGAACTACTTACTGCATATTAATAGTCAACTGGCTTCTATGTATCCCTGCTCTATATCTAATAAAAACACATAAATTAATGCAATACCTTTCAATATTTCAGTGTCATTATTCAAGAAATAAAATATTCATAAGCAATCATGAAAGATCTGAATAGCCAAAGAAATTCTGAGACAAAATATGCGTGAACGTATCATAATCCCCAATTCCACATTATGCTATAGCAACCAATTTTGTAGCATTAGAACCAACATTTAATTATAATTAAATACAATAGACATGAGAGTTCAGAAATATATCTACATATATATGGACAATACATTTGTGAGAAGGAAATCAGTTGATCTTAGTTTGATCCCTGACACCCCGTATTGTACCTGAGAGTCATCAGGATTAATTTGTTTTATGTGGGGAGGTACACCAGGTGACACACAGGGACTACTCCTGGCTCTGTGCTCAGAAATCTATCCTGGCAGGCTCAAGGGACCATATGGGATGCCGGGAATTTAACCGAGGGTCCGTGCTGTGTTGGCAAAGGCCTTACTGCTGTGCTAGTGCTCCAGCCCCAGGATTAATTCTTGAGTACAGAGCTAAGAGTAACCCTTGAGCATCCTGGGTGGGTCTCCAAATCACCACCCCAAAAGACAAAATGACATCTAATTTAATAAGAGAAAATATTCACACACAATACATTGGAGAAGGGGTTAATAACCATATGTGTAAATAGCTTATAAAACCCAACAATTAAAAATAAAAACACTAGCCCATCAACAAATAAAAAAATTCTTAATTATCATTTCACCAAGGAATATAACTGGCCAATAGGCACACAAAGGTGATAACTCTGTTTAGGGAAATACAAATCATAATAAAAGTTAAAAGTCATACCTTTGAGAATGGCCTATATGAAAAAGAACAAGAAACACCAATGTTGAGGATAAGGAGAAAAGAAATTCTCTTATATTATTAGTGGCAATGTAAACTGATATAACCTCCATGGAAAATGTAAAAAATATTAAAAATTACATATGTATAATACATCAACTCTATTCCTATGCCTCTAAAGAATATAAAATACTAATTAGATAAGATATATGCACATCTATATTTGTTTCAACATTATTTACAAAAGCTAAGAAGAATGAAAATACTCCAAATAATAAAAATAGTTGATTAATAAAGATATTATATGTAATCTGTGAGTACATTATCTTAAGCTTAAAGAAAGAATAATAAAGTTGTTCATTTTGTTACAGTATGGGTGAAAATGGAGGGCATTGTGCTGAGTACAGTAAGTCAAAAGGACAAGAACAAATACTGGGTAATTTTATTCATAAGTGGGATATAGAGAAACAAGGCAAGGGAACAGTCATAGTCAAACTAAAACACTTGGATATCAATAACAGAACTAAAATTTTTAGAGAGAGATTGGTGATTGTAGAATAATAGAGGAGTGATTTTCACTGGATTAAAATGAAGTATTAGTACTTTAGTGGTGGGTGCATTGTGGAACTAAAATATCAAACTCGAATAAATTAAATAAAATTATTTTCACATTTTTGCATTAGTGCCCCAGTGTCTGGCTTCTAATTTAACATGTATTCCTATGTTTATCGTGAGAGAATAGTCTTCCTCCCAGTGATATCCATAAAAATTTTGTAATTGTGCTCTATTAGAGTAGAGTAATTTTGAGTAAAATAAAAGTTGTAAAATTAAGAGAATTGTCAAGAAACAATTGTTATTGACTATGTTAAACTGAAGTACATTTATGAAGATGAATTATTGCATTGAAAAGATTAACATAACAGCATCAAGTCTAAGGTCAATACCTCTGCAAAATTAGACTTAATATAACTTTATGTACTTTTATTTCACATGATTCCGAAACACTTTTTTTTTAAATTGAATTTTATTAAATTTATTTAAATTTAAATTTTATTTAAATTTATTAAATTGAACTTGATTATAAAAGAGATATAGGGTAGTGAATTCAACCTAGAAATCTTTACACTGAACGAATAATAGCAATAGAAACCACATAAATTCACTGACTACATACATAACCACATAGAATATCAAATTAGTAATTTTAACAAGTTGTATACACCTAATATAAAGTAATTCCAAGTCACAAGCAAGGAAATTAGTTTCTTTATTCTGAACAAGAACGTGGTATAAGCAAGAACCATGGAGCCCATTTTGAGAAGAGACCAGGACAGAGCTATCAAACAAGGCACAGTATTGACTTGTGTCTTTTTCAAGTACCAGGTCCAAGCGATACCACCAAGCAGCTACATAGAGGAGATAAGACTGACTCAGATTAAAGTTGAAGACATTCTAGCACTGGACAACAAATCTCCCTCTTGAATTAGAGAAAATGAACATAATTTTTTTGTTTTCACAGTGGTTTTCATGTTAAAACCAGATATAACAGCTCCTTCCATTAACTTTGCCTAGCTGCAAGTCTATAGGATAAAAGTCAGGAGGAAAATGATAAATTTTTCAGCAATTATTACGTCAAGACCCTCCCCAGGGGTGAAGGGGTGTGTGAGGCCTCCAGGAGCACTGCTATGCTGTCTGTGCCAAAAATTTCACATACTGCTCCCGAGCTTCGAAATGGTCAGCAGGTCGGTTGTACGCCTTCCACACAGGTTCTCCCACAAACAGCCGCATAGCCTTCACGTAGTCCTTTTTATCCAATGTGAAACGATGATAAATTCCCGCAGGAAGAGTTATCATGTCTCCTTTCTCCATAAAAATCCGGATCCACTTGTCCTCCTTGTCTCATACGTCAAAGTACCCACTGCCTTCCAAGATGTAGCGAATCTCTTCATCCAAGTGTAAGTGCTCTTCGTAAAACATCTTAATCTTTTCTTCATAATTTGGTAGTTTATCTTTGCATATGGTTATTATGTCCATCCAAGAATAATTTCTATCTTTTCGAATCTTTTCTAATTCTGGATCATTCTCGTACTTGTCAGCATCCAGCTTCCAGTAAAGGACCCCGAGTTGGTTCAGCTGCTGCAGGTCGACCGGGCGGCTGGGCTCCGCGCGGTGAGGCAGCTGCGGGTCCTCCTCGGACTCGTCCATGTACCAGGCCTGCACCATGTCGAGGCTGCCCGGGGACACGCGGCCTAGACGCGAGCTGAACGGATTTGCAGCCCTCCGAAACACTTTTAAATTTTATGGATATAATGCTACTCAATTATTAACATGTTTCTTGTTAGTTCATTGGCCCAATATATAGATGAATGACACCAAAATGTTCATTTTATATTAGCTTTGCTCTCTCAATTTTTTTTTTTGGGGGGGGGGCATACCCAGTCGAACTCAAAGGCTACTCCTGACTCTGAACTCAGAAATCATTTCTAGCAGGTTCAGAATACCATATGGGATGCTAGAGATCCAACCCAGGTTGGCTGGGTAAGTCTTCTACCAGCTTTGTTATTGCTCCAGTCTCTCTATATTATATTTTTAACTTTATAATGTTAATTGATCTTGAGTCATAGTTGTTTTTGGAATAGATATTTTCTTGGCAGTAGTGAAAGCAAATGAAGTCTAGATTTATGTAAATTAGTAATCCTGATAAAAATGTGGACTCAATGCTACAGATGTTACAGTGTAGTGTGTAGGGTGTGTTTGTCTTGCACATGATCAGCCTGGGTTCAATCTCTGTCCTATCCAGGATTGATACCTAATTGTAGAGACACTGTAAGCCCTAAGACTGCTAGGTGTGGCCTCTCCTCCCCCTCAAAAAAAAGATTTTAAAAATATAATAAAATAATACTCAATAAATTTACTTCAACTTATTGTTAGGCCAAAATATTTATAATTGGCTTGATAGTTCTGAAAAATAATATAATTGCATATTTAAATTATACCAATATGCTTTGCTCTTGGGAACCCCCAGTCATTAAATTCATTTTTGTGACTTACGAAATGGCTAGTTACCACACTGAACCACTAAACTAGAAGACCATTTTTGAATTTTGACCATAGAATCGCTATCCTTACTTCAGAATTAGGATGGTTTCCAACTGAACTGAGCATCAGATTTACCTGGAAGATATTTTAAGACACAAGTTATTGGCCTCACTGCTGAAACCCATCCAGAGTTTCTGATTCTGTAGATCCTATATGAGATCAAATCTTCTGTATTTCTAATGGAATTCCCAAGTGATAGAGATACAGTTGGTCTCAGGATTGCACTTGGATAAATAGTGCTCAAAGTGTAAGGAGACAGAGCAGATTTATTTTAGATCTTCTGTCCCAAATTCAAATCAAAACATGTAGTTGCAAAACAGAAAAATGTTTCATAGATGCTAGCAAACATCACCAGGTAGAATAAGATATCAGTTCTGACTTGGAAAGAAGAGGTGGGGTAGGAAAGTGACAATGAAGACAGAATTTTAAGTGGCACTAAACAACACTCTTCAGGTAATGTTAGGAATCAAATATTATCTAAAACTATTATCCAGTGTCTTGTCTCAAGAGGAATTAGCTCTTTTTGAAAAACTTAACCGTTGAAGTATTTCAGTGCCCCCATTCTATTGCTATTTGTATTTTAATTATGAATGAAATTATTTTAAATTCAAAAGTCAAGGTTTAAGCACATGAATAACTTTGCATATATGACCAATGAGCTAACCAAACTTGAATTAGGATGTCACATTACAACTGAATGCATATGTATTTGTAAAAAATCAAGTTTCTTTTATGTAACAGAGATGTATTCAGGGCTTTTAATTGTTAAGAAACTTCCTTTTGTTTTCCACTGAGAACCAAAACTATATTCTTTCTGCAATGGGCACAACCCGTAATAGAATTCTTTCCTATTTGGATATGACAGATGCCCTCTTCGGAACTAAACTCATTTCTGTATGGTATACTTGAGTCTAGGAGGAATAAACCACAATTTATCTCCTCTAAATAGCTCTCCTCAGTTCAGAGCATGTAGCAGATAACCTCAATGTGAACCTTGCCTATGGATGTTAATCTACAGCCTCAGAGTAATACGGATTTATTCTGGTAATATACAGACCATTTTGCAGATAATGTTGAGAGCAAACATTTTATTACTGATTCCTTCTAAATTACACATGACTGTATTTTAATGGATTTTCCTTCTAAGCTTAAATCTCACAACAAGAGCAGTGACACAGATTGTGATTATGATCTTGAATATTGACTTTTAATTAAAAACTTGTTAATATAACAAATAAGGCTTTCATTTCTATCAAGGGAGTTTTAAGGATGCAGGGTATCTTTTGAAATTCACACCACCTTTTACGTGCTTTAACATCACCATATCAAGCATAAAAATGTAAACATCTCCCATCACTTTGAGAAGACTGTGAAGCAGTTTGTAATTATTGCAAAGTATACATGGCTCTCAGCAACAGTAGTTGAAGGGTACTTTAAAAACTGTAGTTGGAGTAAAAAGGGTTGTTCAAGGAGTAATAAAAGACATTATTTCCATTTTAGTAGAAGATACACTGGTCAATTATAATCAAAATCAGTACAGAGTAGGTACATGATTGAATAGACTTCCTTACCACAGAGATATTGAGAGAATCAAGTCTTCACATCATGTAAGAGATAAACTTAATTTTTCTGGTCATTTCAGTTCTTATGATGGTCTTATAGAAGACTCAGCATCTGACAGATGACATAACAGTCCCACAAATCTGAAGTCAGTGTCCAGAAAGGGTGACCCTTCTAACACTACCCCTTTTCTAATTCTTCATGATCTTATTTTTGGAGATAAGAAGAGGTGGCAAAGAACTTTTATCAGACATTTATATTTTTAGATACTGTTTCTAAGTATGAGGAGAGTTAAAGGCTTTCGAATATCTTTCCTGGGCATTTAGGCGGAAGTAGGTCAAGAACTCAGTAAGACCAAGAAATCAGTGTTTTATTTCTGTATGACAGTTAAAATTCTTACTAATGCTTTCCTCCAAGATGAAATTAATTCTTAAAAAAAGTTTTAGTGATGGAGACAAATATAGAGGTGTTGAAATCTAAATGAATGTTGTTAAATAAGTTTTGGGAAGAGAAAAATGGAATGAACAAATGAAATGTTGACAATGATGTAGTTGAGATCAAAACAGGTCAATGTGTTTTATTTAAAACATTGAAGGGGGTAGAGGAAGAAACATCCTCAGAAATGAAATCAAATTTGCTTAAAAATGTCAGAATACATCATTTTTTTTTACCATCTAAAAATGTTGCATTTGGGAACTAAAACCAATACAGTGATACTTCCAGTACATGCTTTGCAGAAAGGATTAATGTATAAAAAAACTTAGAATATTTTTCCTTTGTTTACTTTTTTCCTTCATATAACCCTTACCACAAATCAGTTCCAACCTGGGAAACAGAAACTATTCTAATGTTGTTGTTTTTTTTAAATTGAATTTTTAATTTGTCTACCATGTTTTTTAGTTCTGTCATTTTTTTAAATATAATTTTTATTTTAATTATAGTGGCTTACATATCGTTCACAGTAATATTCCAGGTACATATTTACATTGAATCAGGGAAATTCCCATCACCGAATTGTCCTCCCAAAACCTCTCCCATCCTGCCTCCCATATCCTCCACTCCCCCCCACCCCCCACCAGGGGCTGCTAGAATGCGTGGTCCCTTCTGTGTCTAGTTTATTACTTAGTGGTCTTATAACTGTTCAGTCTTGGTGTCTTTATTACTGCCCCCTCTAATTGGGAGGAGGGACTAGAAAGTTCAAGTTATGTGGTTTTGTTTGAGGAAGAGAAAGGTAATATAATGGGGTAAAAATCGACTACGCCGACTATGAGCAGAGTCATTCTAGAGGCTAATGTTTTAAAACATACTAAAGGTCTTTCACAATATCTGGGACAGTCTTGCCAAAGTTAGAAACTAAGAAGCAATAACATTTTGGGATTTTTTTAAGATTTTGTTTTGTTTTTAAAGACATACCCTATTGTACTCAGGGCTTAGCAATCATAGTTTTTATTACTTAAACAATTTTATTCACTATAGAAGTTCAAGAGACAGTACGGGAGGAAATGCACTTGCTTTGCAAACTTTCAATGCTGGTTTGCTCCCTGGCACTGCATATGGTCCCCTCAATGCCTGCAGGAATGGCTCTGAGCAGAGAGATAGGCGTGAGCCCAAAACATTGTATAGCTAGACAAGACACTGTCACTATAGAAAGAAATTATTTTTTATATTTATTTTTTATAATTGTAAAACAATACCTTTACAGATATTAGCCAATTTCTCGTTTAGTTGAAATAAAATGAAATGAAATTATACTATATTGAGAAAAGTCTGAGATCCTATATTTACAAATAAGTAATAATACATTATTTTGGGAGTAAAAATTAAAAAGATACATTTTTATAATGCAGAAATCTTTAATAGACACACATAAGATTTTTGGAGAAAGAAGTACTTGCTTGAAAGAATTTCAGCTACTGGCAGATTCTCAGGAATTCTTTGTATTCTTACAATGTAATAAACTCTTTATTTAAATAGGGAGAGGAAATGATTGGACCACATTCTGAGGTAATACCAGATTCTGTGCTCAGGCATGAGACGTGATTGTGCTAATCAAACTCATACCAGTTGCATGAAAGGCAAGTTCCTTAAGCCCATACTATTTCCTGGATCCTCAAATTAGATTTTAAGTAATTAAAAAAGACTAGCAAACTGGGCCTCAACGAAGCCATGCTTATGTAAGAATCTCAAGAAGCCACGTGCTACTTAACAAAATATAAAATGTGGGGCCGGGTGGTGGCGCTGGAGGTAAGGTGCCTGCCTTGCCTGCGCTAGCCTAGGACGGACCGCGGTTCGATCCCCCGGCGTCCCATATGGTCCCCCAAGAAGCCAGGAGCAACTTCTGAGCGCATAGCCAGGAGTAACCCCTGAGCGTCACAGGGTGTGGCCCAAAAACCAAAAAAAAAATATATATATATATAAAATGTACAATAAGGTTAGGTATAAAGGGCATTCACCATACAATTTTATTTTACTGTTGTCCTATGGCTAACAATTCCGATCAATAAATTATTAATATTCAAGACAGAAGGCTAATTCCACACATACAATACTAGGAGTGAGTGACAAAGAAGAGGCATAACATTGTTATACTGTCAACAAGTAAAGCCCAATATTTAAGTATGCATTTACTTTAAAATAATGCGGAGGATAGAGTGAAACAACTAATTGTTAAAGTTTGTTTTTACATAGTCAATATTTCAAACTGAGCCTGTCAACATAGAATCAGATGCATTTACATCTGAAACACATTGTTGGATGTTTCCTGGGGCCCAAATTCTTGCGTATAAGTCTGTGGAGCTCAGAAATTAGTTATTTGTAATTCGCTTGTAAAGGAGGCATGATATTTTTTAAATTA
Organism: Suncus etruscus; assembly: GCF_024139225.1. Classification (NCBI taxonomy): domain Eukaryota; kingdom Metazoa; phylum Chordata; class Mammalia; order Eulipotyphla; family Soricidae; genus Suncus; species Suncus etruscus. Next base: position 105,845,142 of record NC_064854.1, on the reverse strand, counting down.
AAAATGCTTAAACACTAACTGAGGAAAAATTTTTTTATTGGATTAAGTCTCCTTGTGGGAAATTGTAGTTTTCAGAGGTGTTATTTCTACTAATAAGACTCAAATGCGATTTGAACATTACAAAATTGGATTACATTCTTCAGGTTATGAATTATTAAGTAAGGGAAATAAGAGAATGATTGTATTTTCCACTGGACCACTTGAAAATAGAAACATTAGAAAGTTCTCTTAATCCTTTCTTAGACGTAAATATATTCTTGGGATGATATTGACAACACATACCATCTTTCTTGAATTTGGAATATCATTTGACATTTAAACTTGAATTTTCATTTCAAATTCAGCTTTCTTTTATTCACTCACACTGGTTCACTGGTGTTTGGGGTGCTTAAGTGATTCTTGTAACTATATATACTTAGTTCTATCTGTATATATGTGTAAATGTGTTCATTCTCACTTCTATGCTCTTCTTGTACAGCAAAATATCCAGCACATACAAAAATCTCAGTCTATAGTATAGGAAGACATCTTAGAATATTTATTTTTTATCATTTCAAATAGCATATTACTATTTAGAAAAGAAATATATGAATATAGAATAAGAAAAGAAAACTAGTGGAAAAATGGAGGAGGGATTGGAGAGAGCACAGAGGGTTGGGCACTTGCCTTGCTTGCGGCCAATGTAGGATTGACCCTGTTCGACTATAAATTTTCTTCTAGCATCACCAGGAGTAATTCTTGAAATCAGAAATAATTTCTGAACATCGCTGGGAATGTTTTATTTAAAATATACTTAGAAATAGACATGCACATGCCTACATATATTGAACATATTAATTTTTATAATTCCGTTTTGCTTACATGTCTATTTTCATAATGACATTGAGACATTGAAGATGACTATGTTTGAATAGGATTCAATATCGCGAATAGTTGTCAGAATTTCCTCAATGTAATTTATGGATATTATGTTATTTAATTCATTTTGAATTAACTTTTCTGTTGGTTGTGATATTTATGCATATATATGTATACATATATACATAAAATTAAAAACAGTGAGTAACAATGGAGATCTGAGCAAAAAAATACCCACATTTAGCTGGTAGGAAAGCTACCTGGTTAATGCAGAAGGGAAACAATATAGTAACATATCAAAAAGTTCAAAATTGCAAGCAGCCAATCCAGGACCAAAGGTGGTTGGTTCGAATCCCGGTGTCCCATATGGTCCCCTGTGCCTGCCAGGAGCTATTTCTGAGCAGACAGCCAGGAGTAACCCCTGAGCACAGCCGGGTGTGGCCCAAAAACCAAAAAAAAAAAAAAAATCAAAATTGAGCTTCCATATAACCCAGAAATTTTATTGCCCAGCACTTATATTCAGAACCAAAATTGATTTTGGTTTTACTACTATAGCCATTGCAACATTATTCATAATTGCCCAAATCTGGAGATATGGTAGTGAATCAAGTGCCCAAGAACACATGACTGTGTGTGTAGTGTGGAACTACTCAGTATAAGAGAAGATAAAAATCATGTAATTTGTTATATAGATGGAACTAGATGAGTGGGTATCCATGCTGGACTGAATTTAGCCAAAAGAAGATCACAGGATAATCTCTCATATTTAAATTATAAAGAAACACAGATTAGAAGATAAATATTGCCCAATGTTTTTATTTCTTTTACTCCTTAATTTATTTTCTTCTCTGTCCATTTGTTCCCTAGGCTCTGTGGTTACTAAATTACATTTCCTAATATAATTATTTTAAATACCACAGATAAGTAAGATTATCCTGTGTTTGTTTTTCTTCTTCTGGCTTATTTCTTTCAGCATGATATTTTCCAGTTCCAACCAGTTTGCAACGAATTGTTTGATGTTATCATTCATTGCAGCTGCACAATGTATATGTACACAATTTTATTGTGTACATATGCCACATCTTCATAATCTATTCATCATCAGTTAGGTTAATTATATTTTAGTCATTGTTCTCATTACAGCAATGGAGAATGGTTATTTTTATGACCTTTTGAATAAATAAATTAAATATTTTAAATTCTGGGGATAGATACCCAAATGTGGAATTATTGAGTCATATGACAGCTCAATTCTAAGTTTATAGAGGATTCTTCATAGTGTTTTCCACAGGGTGTTAACTAGATAACATTTCACTAGAATTTCTTTTTCACCATTTCCATACCAGAACAGATTTGTCTCACTGTTTATAATATATGCCATTTGAACAGGTATAAGCTGATATCTTATTGTTATCTTGATTTGAATTTCCCTAAAGATATGTGATGCTGAGCCTATTGGTGATTAACTTGTCTTCCTCTGAGAATTGTGAGTTCATTTCCTCGCACCATATTTAGATAAAATTTTTACATTTGTTTTTCTTGATCTTTGTTAATATTTTATACATTCTGGTTTTAAGCCCTCATCTGACGGGTAGAATGAGAATATTTTTCTCCTTTAGTTATCTGTCTTTTAAGTTTAGCCCATGTTCCTTTTGCCAAGGAGAAATTCTTTAATTTGAGATAGTCCCTTTTTCTTACTTTTTTTTTTATCTTATTCACCTTAGTCAATGGTATCAGATAATTGTAGATTCCTTTCAGGTCCAAGTATTTGAATCTTCTGCCTGTTTTCCTCAATATACTATATTATACATATATATATATATATGTATAATATAGTATATTGTTTTGGTTGAATCTCCAAGTCTTTGATCTGCTTTGAATTGCCTTTAGTGTAAGGTGCTAGATATGGATTGAGTTTTAATTTATTTGTAATTTTCCATTTTACCAGGACCATTTGTTAAGTATGCTAACTTAATTAAGGTCAATGTTCTTGGTTCCTTAATCAAAGATTAACTTAAACAAAAATCCCATAATACATATGGGGTTGATTGGGAGATTGATTTGATCCATTTATCAAAGATACTACCTTTATTCTAGTAATAAACAGTTTTAATCACTATAGTTTTATAATAAAGTTTTAAATTAAGTAATGATATACCTTTGCATTTTTTTATTTTTAAGAAGAGCTTTGACTATTTAAGGTCTCTTCTTATTTTATACAAACTTTATTATTGATTTATTTAGGTCCTGTTGAGTGTTAGAGTGTTGCCTGAACTTAGATAGGGATTGCATTCAATATATATAATAGCTTAGGAAGTATCTTCATTTTTAACAATATTGATTCTATCAACCTATAAACATAGAATATCTTTCCATTTATAAGGACTTCTCTTATTCTTAATTGATTTAAAATTATTATGGTATAGATCTATCCCATCTTCAGTTAAGTTGATTTCAGATATCTAATAGTTGGGGATATTACTTTAAATTGAAAAGATTCCTTGACTTCTTCCCATTCTGATCTATGCTTTGTATACAAAAATGCAACCACTTTTTATGTACTTATATTAAAGCCAGATACTTTGCTGTATTGATTTGTTGTTTCTAGGAGCTTTTTGTGGACACTTTTGGTTATTCTATGTATATTGTCATGTCATGTATAAATAGAACTAATTTGACTTGTTTATAATTTGGAGACTTTGATTTGTTTTTCTTGCTAATTGTGGTAGCCAGGACTTTGGGAAGTTGTATATTAAATACAATTGAAGACAATGGATATCCATGCTTTGTGCCTGATCTTAGATGAAATTGAAATGGTTTCAGTTTTTCATCATTAAGAATGATACTGGTTGTGGGTTTGTTATAGATGGTCATTACTGTCTTGAGAAAAATTCCCCCATTTTTATTTTGATAAGTGTTTTTTATCAAATGAAATGTATGGTGAATCTTGTCAAAAGCTTTCACTAGATTGATTGATATAATCATATGGTTCTTATCATTATTTTGATTAAGGTAGTGTGTTTTGTTAAATGATTTGTATATGTTGAATTATCCTTGCATCCTTGGGATGAATACCACTTGACCATGGTGTTTGATTTTTTTTAATATGGTATTAGATTTAGGTATCTAAGATTTCAGTAAGAATTTTGACACCAGTGTTCCTTATGAAGATTTCTCTGAAAATTCTTTTTGGAAAATGTTTCTGCTTTGAGTATTAATGTAATGTTAGCTTCACGGAAAGTGTTAGGAAGGATTCCTTTCTTTGACGTGTTTCATAAAGGTAGTAAATCTGAATGTTTGATAGAACTCACCAGCAAACCCATCTGGACCAGAACTTTTGTTCTTAGGAAGATATATTTTTTGCCACATCCTGCTGCTTTCAGGGATTACTCCTGGCTCTGCTCTTTCAGTGGTTCTCAAACTATGGCCCATGGGCCACATATTGTATTTGTATCTGTTTTGTTTCTTCATTGCAAAATAAGATATATGCAGTTTGCATAAGAATTCCTTCATAAGTTTTGTTTTTACTATAGTCAGACTCTCCAATGATCTGATGGACAGTGAACTGGCCCCCTGTTTAAAAAGTTTGAGGACCCCTGGTTGGCAGGCTTGGGGTGCTGGGGATTGAACCTGGGTTGGCCATATGCAAGACAAGTGCCCTACCACTGTGCTATTGCTCCGGCCTTCCCTCCAGTTCTTGAGGAGATTCTTAGTTACTCTTTCAATTATCTTTTTTTTTAATTTTATTTTATTAAAATCATTGTGATTAGGGGCCGGCGTGGTGGTGCTAGAGGTAAGATAAGCCTTGCCAGCGTTAGTTTAGGACAGACTGCAGGGAACCGAGGATCTCCCGGCGTCCCATATGGTTCCTCAAGCCAGGAGCGACTTCTGACCGCATAGCCAGGAGTAACCCCTCAGTATCACCCGGTGTGGCCCCCCCCCCAAAAAAAATCATTGTGATTTACAAAGCCTTTCATAAGTGAGTATTGGGCATACACCTTTCTTACCTTTCTCAAGTAAAAATATAGCTTTGCAGGATAATGGTCTCTAGGCTAGAAACAAAATATTTTTTTGTTTTTGTTTTTCAGGCCACACCCGTTTGATGCTCTGGGGTTACTCCTGGCTAATTGCCCCTGGCTTGGGGGAAGACGCCATGAGATAGAACCGCGGTCCTTCCTTGGCTAGCGCTTGCAAGACAGACACCTTACCTCTAGTGCCACTTTGCCAGCCCCTAGAAAATTTTTCATTCAGTTCTTTGAATATATTATTTCACTTTGTCTATAGATATATGGAAGGTCTGTCATGACTTTTATGTTATTTTCCTTATATTTGAGGGTTTTCTTTCCTCTTCTTTGTCTTTTGATTTTACCATTTTGATTATTATGTGTCTTGGTTTGAGTCTTGTGTCTTCTGTTTTCTTTGAATTAATTCTGTTTGGTACTCTTAGGGACTCTTGAATCTGTGTAGAAGGGAACTCCAGAAATCAGGAAAGTTCTCAGTGACTATATCTGTACTTTCTTTTTTACTGATCCTACTGTTACTCTGATTTGAAGATATTCTTGTATTAGTTATGACAAATCTTACCTTATTGTAAACTTGTTCTTTCATTTCTTTTGTCACTTATTCCTTATTATCTTCAATAATAATATGCAGCCATCTGCATATTAAATTATGTTCTTATGCTGGATATAGTATCTTTTCACCCTTTCTATTACATTTCTGTGAACTCTTTGATACCCTGGATCAGTTAATCTTTTAGTTGTTTTGAATTGTTCTTCCAAATAGCTGCCTTATTTTTATGGTCATTGCAGGAAGTTTCTCATTGATGAGAGCTGCAATGTTGAACTTGATCATTTTACAGGAAATGTGTCCTTGGCTTCAAAGCATGTATATACCTTTGTTTTTTCATTTTTGTAAAGATTTATGAGTATTGTGCTTCTGATTCCATATTTTCTAAGATCTGAATTGTTTTTTTAAATTTCAGAAACTGTTTTTATAATTTAATTTTACAATGCCAGTTCCCTAACATGCTATTTCAGTGTTTGTACAGAAAAACTAGTAATAATATTTGCATAGAGGGCAATAGTGAATGTATTTGAGGCAAAATATCAAAACCTGAAGAGGGAAGTTTTCTATTGTCTATGATGATTGGGATTCTAGAGGTGGGCAGTATTGCTGGAGCTTCCCAGTTCAGGGCAACCAGAATGGGTAAAATGGGGACAGAAAGGGATTCTACTTAATACAGGAATCATAGTATCCTATTTTAATTTTTACAAAACCATTTGAAATGATTTCTATTGGTTTTTCTTTTAAGAAACTAGAGTGTATCAAAAACACTTTCCCAAGTTGAACCAGTAATAAGGGATAGAAATGGCATTTTCTGTAAATGGAAGATCTGTAAAATGGCAGAAAAAGCAGATCTGTAAAATGGCAAACCCAAGTTTTAGTTCATAGACTTAATACCACCTAGAATATTACCAAACTTTTGTGATTTATATGTGAATGTATACTTGAGATTTGTATTCTTCGGTTATTTAGTTTTGTACATTCTAATGCTGTAATAGCCTCTGTTTTCCAACTTCTCATCACTGCCCTTAACTCACTGGGTATCAGGAAAGTTTTCTACCATAAGCATATTTGGCAATGTTTCTGTAGATATTTCTCTTGAGATAAAGACTATGAGTATCTACATAGTAGGCGTTATAGATATTGCTAAAAACCCTATCATGTTCAGGACAGGCTTCCCCAAAATAATTCAGCATAAAATTTTAATAGTGCCAGAATTAAGAATCTTGCCTTATTTCATTTCTCTATCCTCTTTTGTATAAATAACCTGTAATGTTTCACTTAATTTGTTCCTCTATGTTAATTTTCATCCTCACCCAACTTTCTGCTGTAGCTAAATCATTAAGCAAATGAAACAATACTTTATAGATTTTATTAGCTCTGCAGGTCTAAAGATGTATTAAAGGTGAAAAATTTGAGGTCTGTGTTGTAACAGATTTCTCAGCGAAGCTAGACATTCATTTCTAGTGCATCTAGCTTTAAAAATCAATTTTATTTAGGACTCTGTTGCTCAATTTTCACTAAGAAGTATTCAGATTTACTAGCTTTTCCCATTCTTATGATAACAGTATATTATATCACATTTTCTCAGTTGATGCATCATTGTATTCACATCCATATATCCGTGAACTCTAATACACGTTAATTAAAATCACAAGATATAAAACTATATTTCCTTGGTTTAAAATAAAGACCCTAAGTCAAATTAATATAACTTTGAACAAATTACTTGGCTTTCTACTGCATCAACTTTCTTGCTTCTAAAATTAAGCTTGGGGCTAGAGAGGTAATATAATTAGTAGGACATTTTCTTTTCACACAGCCAATCCAGATTTAAACCTTGACATCCCATATAATCACCCAAGAAATACCAGAAATAAGAGCTACTTTGCATTCTACATGGTCTTAGATTTTGCACATGGACAAATGTCTTGACTCCTCTTCACATTACTACTGAAATATTGTTAATAATATAAGCATTCTGCCACCATCTTACATGTATTTCAACATTTCTGGCCAGTATTTCTCTTTTATTATGCTTTATTTTTTGTTCTGATGTATGAAGTATGCCCAATCAAAAGAAGTGTGTTAGTCTCCTGCTGTGTAAATTCTGCTCCAAATCCAACACACTTTTAAAACTGCATCTATAGGTATAACACCATCAATACAGATCTCTTTATGATCATAATAATGACATTTTCCATCTCCATTTCCCTTGAGCTGGAAATATAATGTTAGTAACATATTCTTGCAGAAAGAACTTTGTGACTGCTTAATATTACATATAGATCTTGAATATTTTGTATTTTGTTAAAATTCCTGTTCCATTATATTCACTAAGCAAATGGCCCGATCTAATTAATATAATATATTCTCCTCTGTTGCTCAACATTACCAAAGGTAAGGTACTACTTAGGGAACCACTCTTCTTCCACATTGCATACACATAAATGCAAAATACAGATCTGTGCAATCATTACTGAACTAAAATAGCACTTAGAAATGTATTTTTATTGTGGAAAAAAAACAGCCAAATAAGAATTGCTGACAGTTTGTAGCCCTGTAATGTAAGTCTGATAAATTGGTACCCAAAAGTCTGACATTTCAAAAGCTTGAGAATATGTTGCATTTTTTCTGATATGCCATTTTTGCAATTCTTCCAACTACTTTTCTTTAGTAAGAAGCAACCCTTGTGTGCCCAGGCATTTCAATTAGGATACTGTAAAAGTTGTCAAAGTGACTTCAACATAACTGCTCCTGAGCAATAGGTATAATTTTGGCAAGAAACAAATTCTACTTTTAACCACTCTGGTTTGGGCAATAATATTAAACTAAATTGGAAAACAACCTCACCATCTGTGTTTATTCAACTTAGTTAACCTGCTCTAAGATAGCAACAGTCTTTTAGTGAATAATGTCTTCTTTTCCTTCACAGTACATAACATTTGGGTGGTTCCATCTCTGTATATGCTTCAGACCTATACACAAATTTTTTTCCCCTGAACATATACTGCCCTTGATGTTTCCAAAATTAATGCAGCAGAAATTATGTTGACACATATTTGGGACTAGGTCATAGGTTAGAAAACTTCCATAAAGGACCATGTAGTAAATATTCTTGATATTTCAGGCCACATAGAAAATATATATATTAAAGCTAGGTATCTTTATTATTGTACTGCAAGTTGGCACCTCTAGGATCTTGGTTACATCTTGATTAAATTTTATATAATTAGACAGGAGTCTATATTATCTTATAGACAGTTCTGCAAATCCAAGGTTATGCTAATGTTTAAAAATTGGGAGTTTATATGGCTCCTAAGTGCAAGGATATTTTGGGAGTGTACAGCTGAAAAAATATATAACTAGGAGCCAAGTAATGAGAATTCAAGTAAGGTGGTAGTGGGGTGTATATTGACGGTACAAGAAGGAAACAAAAGACAAGGGTGTCACAGATACAAAGAGGCTGAGTTATGAGAGCTCAGTTTCTTGTTTTATGAGGAATTTCCATATTGCTTTCCAAAATGTCTTGACCAGTTGATATACCCACAGCACTGAATGAGAATCTCTTTATCCCAATCTATACCAGGATTGTTTTATTTTATTATTTGAGAATCATATAATATGTTTTTTGATCATCTTTATTTCTTCTTTGAAAAAAAGTTGTTTATCTCTTTTCCCCATTTTTTCATTAGAATTTTTCCTTGTTAAGCACAACTAGTAAGTACTTCATATAACTTAGAATAAGGGACCCCAAAACACATTGCACCAAAGCCAAATGCACTATTATGTTCATTGCAGCACTATTCAGAATAGTCAGAATCTGGAAAAAACCCAAGTGCCCAAGAAAAGATGAGTAGATAAAGAATGTAACATACAAAGAACTATTGTGAGATCCTATTCCTCGGAGTAGTATTGTTGGATCAAATGGAAGCTCACATTCTAGGTTTTGGTTTTGGTTTTTGGACAACACTGGACAGTGCTCAAGGGTTACTCCTGAATCTGTGCTCAGAAATTGCTCCTGTCTTGCTCAGAGGACCATATGAGATGCAGGGAATGAAACCTGGATTCATCCAAGGTTAGCTACAAGCAAGGCAAATGCTCTACCTCGGTGCTATTGCGCTGACCCCAATTTCTATTTTTTGAGGAATGCTCATATTATTTTCCAAAATAGCTGTGATCAGTGGATATTATCACCAACAGTAAATGAGAGTCCCTTTATTTTACATCTGGACTAGGACTGGTTGTTCTTGTTCTTTGTGATGTGTACCAGTCTTTTGGGTGTGAGATGATATCTCATTGTCATTTTGGTTTGCATCTCCCCGATGATTAATGATGTGAAGCATTTTTTATGCGCCTTTGGCCACCTGTATTTTTTCTTTGAAGAAGTTTCTTTTCATTTCTTCTTCCCATTTTGGGATGAGGTTTGGTGATATTTTTCTTCATAAGCGCTAACATTGCTATGTGTATATATATATATATTCATTTTATATATAATTCTTGCTACAATATTCACAGTAGTCAGAATTTGAAAGTATCTGAGAATGGAAAAGTGTATGAAGAAACTTTTGGTATACCTACATAATGGAATACTACACAGAAGTTGGGAAAATGAAGTTATGATTTTTACTTAAAAATGAAAGTATATGGAGAGTATTAGGTTGAGTTAAATGAGTCAGATGGAGAATTTTTGTAGAATATTAATCATATCTCTGGGTAATAAAATAGAGATAATAGAGTCAATGTATTGGAAGACCAATAGTAGGAATTTTGCCACAAATAATGGAGAATGCCAATACGTAGAGAAGGGCCAACTTAAAAATGATGGTTTGAAAATTATACCTCTGGAAAAAGAACCAGGTGCTTAAAGGAGATAATGTGTTATGCATGATGCCTCTTAAGTAATAGCATTGCAAATCACAGTGTGTAAAATGAAGAAAGAGAGAGAGAGAGAGAGAGAGAGAGAGAGAGAGAGAGAGAGAAGAAAAACATCTGCTCTGGAGGTACATAGGGGTAGGACAGGTGGAAAATGAGAGAAATTGGTGACATGGTGAAATGTAAATTGGTGAAAGGTGTTGCACACTGTATTACTGAAACACAAAATGAACAGCTTGCAACTGTAAAATAAAAAACAACTGTATTATGAATAGCCTTGTAATCATGGTGTTAACTAATATAATCAAAAATAAAAAAAGAAACTATGGTACATATACATAGTGAGATACTATCCAGTTGTTAGAAAAAATGAAGTAATGAAATTTGCTTATACATGGATAGATATGGAGAGTATTATGTTGAGTGAAATGAGTCCAATGGAGAGGAATAGACAGAATTATCACATTCATTTTTGTGGGATATTAAAATGGAAATAATATTGTAATAATATTCAAAGACAATTAAGATGAAGGCTAGAAGGACCAATCCACAACAGGAAGCTTGCAAAAATTATGGTTTGCAGTTAGTGCAAAGAAAGGACTACTATGACAATAATCGTTGGAAATAATCCCTATGGACACGAACTAGATGTTAAAAGGTGGTAAACTGATATTCATGAAAACCCTTCAGGTAAAATATTGTAAACCACAGTGTCTAAAAGGAAAAACAGAAGATAGAAAGTGAGACAGAGAGAGTGAGAGAATGAAAAGCTAATTATCTGCCACAGAGACAGGAAGGAGGAAAGGCAATGGGGAGGTGGAAAGGAAATTGGAGACATCAGTGGCAGTAACTGTGTATTGTGAATTGTTGGGCATTGTATAACTGAAACAATGATTCAATTAAAGAATTTATGTTTTAAAAAATAAATAAAACTTTAGACTTTTTAAAGTTAAAAAAAGGGGAAAAGTGTGCTATCTCTCCGGCCCCTGGTTACCTATTTCTTTTTCAAATGAAATGAAAGTTCAGATGCAATACTTAACTATCCTTTCACTTACAAAGTGAAAATATTTTGTAGATTTAGGAATAAAACTGTTATAAAAATGTGTATACAGGTGTTCATATAAGCACATGTTACATCAAAGAGTGTTCTGGTTGGATTTTTAATGTTAATGAACATGCATAGTATTATACAAACTATGGGTTCGCAATGACTCAGGGTCTAAAAACCTGAAGCCATTAGCTTTTATATGTGCTACTACCAAATACCAAATACACTGAAAATGGTCCTAGTTCTGCTGAAATATTCTTCTATTGTTCCTCAGAGTATGTGCTCTATGATATACAGTTATACATGTTTGGGCATTGCATCTAAAATATGGAGAAAGATATGAGCAATATGGCCAAGACTATGACCTTCAGTGAGCACAGGTATGAGCATAACAATACAACCAGGTGAGCACTGCAGCTACTTTACATGCAGCATCATGGCTCAGTGTGATCCTATATAAAAACATGTGCAAATACGACAACTTAAAAAGCACGTAAAAGCAAGAAGTACAGCAGAGTAAGCAACTACAGCAACAAGATATTTGATCACCATTCAGTATCACATTTAAGTGTATGTGACCCTGGTTATTGCAACAACAACAAAGAGAAAGGCTCTTTTGGGAGGTTGGGGGAATAATTTTTTTTTTTTTTTTGGTTTTTGGGCCACACCCGGTGATTCTCAAGGGTTACTCCTGGCTATGAGCTCAGAAATAGCTCCTGGCTTGGGGATTGATGGGACTCTGGGGAATTGAACCATGGTCCGTCCTAGGTTAGCGCATGTAAGGCAAACACCCTACTGCTTGCGCCACCACAAGGGTCCTGGGAATAAAAATTTTAACTCTTCCAAAGTGACTTTACATTTTTACATTGTCAGTTTAAATAAAACAGGATTCCTGTTGTTTCACAACATTACCAGCACCTGATGCAGTCAGTGATCTGAGTTTTAATCATTTTAAAACTGTGTGTTATCTCATTATAATTTCCATTATAGTTTCCTGATGACATATGATGTCAACATAGCTTCATTTACTTAATGACCATCTATGATGACTGATATTTGAGAAAATAAAAGTTTGAAGGCTAAAAGCTGACAGCTTTAAAATGTCTGTTAATCAAATTTCCTACTTCCATTCACATAATCAGGATATAGAAAACTTAAGAAACACAAGCCATGGAAAGATGCCTCAGCTGAGTTCTCAGAGCTAGGTCTGGTCATCAGAATGAGATCTCTGGTGCCTTCTCAGTATGGGGAAACAGGTACAGTCCTCAACCTGCTGGGAGGTCTTGCCTCACACCCACACATAAACCTCTGTGGCATACAAATAAATGTCCCAACTCCACATCTAATCACAGAGAAGCACCAAGCTGCTGAATTATTCCAACCTAAAGTGCTCAACATCCAAATTTTACATTATGTACAACTCTGTAGGAGCAAAGAAAATTCCATAGGATAGTTTCCTAAAAATGAAGGTCACTAAGCAAAGACAAAGCAAGGCACTATTATCTTTGCTCTCTAAGGAAAGAAATATCCTAAGCAAAAACAGTTACAGAAAGCTCAACCAAAGCCCCAAAGCTTATTGAATCGTCAGACTATGACTTCAGTAACATCACTGAGATATGACCTGTAACAAGCAATATAATGTAAATTCTTTTGTGCCTTCTTAGGTGCATGCTTGAGTGATTGATAAATGAGTAATGGTGAAGAAAGGGTTAAATTGCTGGTGGGCTTGATGTTAAAGCAGTGAATAGATGAAACAACTGTATTATGAACAACTTTGTCTTTCATGATATTTAAATAAAGTTTTAAACATTAGCAAAAGAGAACATACAAGCCAATTTAGGCACTTATCAACTGAACATTTTAGGCAACCATAATATAAAATAAGGCCCTATCTTGCCCCTGTGTGATATCTCAAAAAGTTTCTGTGAAACAATATCTACTTCCTAGCACTGTACTTAATAGTGCAATGAAAGTAAAATCATAACAATAGAGAAATTCATCAATAATACTTCTTTTTTTTTTTTTTTGGTTTTTCGGCCACACCCGTTCTATGCTCAGGGGTTATTCCTGGCTAAGTGCTCAGAAATTGCCCCTGGCTTGGGGGACCATATGGGACACCGGGGATTGAACCGTGGTCCTTCCTTGGCTAGTGCTTGCAAGGCAGACACCTTACCTCTAGCGCCACCTTGCCGGCCCCTCAATAATACTTCTTACAAAGCTTTTCTGCCATATCAGATACTAGGTATACTCTTTTGATGACTTTGACATAGTTACAAAGACATCTAGTATATAATCCATGATAAAACAGAAAATTGCTTTTTACAATGGCCTTATCCTGGAGTAAAGCTTACTCTTCATTGTGTCCTACTTCTCTAGTAAACTTTCTTCTACATCTGATTCTCTCAATGATATCTTTAATAAATCCAGAGACCCCTTATGTAGATCTTCTTTACTATATCTTGTCATTTGGAAACTATAATATTCTACAGTTCCTAGAGAAAAACTACATCGACAAAAGAAATGAATACAAGAATTCAAGTTGTCCAAGTATTTTTTGACTGATACTTGCCAATACAGTTTCATACACAAGTTTTCATGAATCTCAGTTTGATCAGGTGATACACTATTTCTTTTTTTTAATATTTTTAATTATCTTTATTTAAACACAGTGATTACATATATAATTGTAGTTGTATGATTATAGTCATGTAAAGAACACCCCCCCTTCACCAGTGCAGGATTCCCACCACCAATTTCCCAGATCTACCTACTCCCCACCCCACCCACACCTGTACTCGAGACAGGCTTTCTTTTTTCCCTCATTCATTCACATTGTTATGATAGTTTTTAGTGTAGTTATTTCTCTAACTGCACTTATCACTCTGGTGAGCTTCATGTCATTAGCTGCACCTACATGGGAAGATGGGGGAAGTAAGGGTTGGGACTGAGGCAGTAAAATATTAGAAATGAGCTTTGTAAGGCAGTATCAAGGTCACAATACAAGATGAATATTATGGATATATAGAATATATGCATACAATAATATCAATAAAATTTCCACTGACTGTCCCAACATAAACCAGTACACTATTTCTTAATCTTCCTAACAATGAAGCATGGATATATTTTCTTTTACTGTTTTCAATTCTTTTATTTTTTCCTTTGTGGACCACACCCGGTGATGCTCAGGGGCTACTCCTGGCTCTGTGCTCAGAAATTGGTCCTGGCTTGGGGGATCATATGGGATGCTGGGGGAATCTAACCGTGGTCCATTCTAGGTTAGCACATGCAAGGCAAAGGCCCTACTACTACATGAATTTTGTTGAACAATTGCACATGCTTATACCTAGAATACAAGAAATGCATATATTTGGTTTTATTAGATTCTATCAAATAATTTTACTCTGTATATATTCTCCTAATTCTTGAGATTTCTGATTACTCCCTGTTCTTGACACCACTAAGAATTTTCCATCTTGAACATATTAATTATTGTGGGTTGTATATATTTTGTATTACTACAGTATAGCTTAAATTTATATTCTCCCAATGCCTTGTGAAATCAAGAACCTTTTATTTTTTATAAGAATATTTTTATTGATCCCATCACCACAGGATTCATTCCAAGATGCCAAGGTGCACACTAACAGTCAGAGTAATTATTTCTTCTAGGAAGCAGTCCTTGCTCTCTGGAAACTAGAGACTTTATATCTCTTACCAGAACAAGAAAGCAACTTTTATTTATGTTTATTGATCATTTTGATATTCTCTCAGGTGAAGTACCCAAGTATTTTGCCCATTTTTTGGTTTGGTTTTATCACTTTTTCTCATTGATTTTTACAGGTTTTTTTTTTTTTTTGTATCTCTTTTTTTTTCTTTTTCTTTTTCCCATCACCAGTGCAATATTCCCATCACCAATGTCCCAAGTCTCCCTCCTCCCCACCCGACCCCCGCCTGTACTCTAAACAGGTTCTCAATTTCCCTCATACATTCTCATTATTAGGACAGTTCAAAATGTAGTTATTTATCCAACTAAACTCATCACTCTTTGTGATGAGCTTCCTGAGGTGAGCTGGAACTTCCAGCTCTTTTCTCTTTTGTGTCTGAAAGTTATTATTGAAAAATGTCTTTCATTTTTCTTAAAACCCATAAATATGTGAGACCATTCTGCGTTTTTCTCTCTCTCTCTGACTTATTTCACTCAGCATAATAGATTCCGTGTACATCCATGTATAGGAAATTTTCATGACTTCATCTCTCCTGACAGCTGCATAATATTCCATTGTGTATATGTACCACAGTTTCTTTAGCCATTCGTCTGTTGAAGGGCATCTTGGTTGTTTCCAGAGTCTTGCTATGGTAAATAGAGCTGCAATGAATATAGGTGTAATGAAGGGGTTTTTGTATTGTATTTTTGTGTTCCTAGGGTATATTCCTAGGAGTGGTATAGCTGGATCATATGGGAGCTCGATTTCCAGTTTTTGGAGGAATCTCCATATCGCTTTCCATAAAGGTTGAACTAGACGGCATTCCCACCAGCAGTGGATAAGAGTTCCTTTCTCCCCACATCCCCGCCAACACTGTTTATTCTCATTCTTTGTGATGTGTGCCATTCTCTGGGGTGTGAGGTGGTATCTCATCGTTGTTTTGATTTGCATCTCCCTGATGATTAGTGATGTGGAGCACTTTTTCATGTGTCTTTTGGCCATCTGTATTTCTTCTTTGTCAAAGTGTCTGTTCATTTCTTCTCCCCATTTTTTGATGGGATTAGATGTTTTTTTCTTGTATAGTTCTGTCAGTGCCTTATATATTTTGGAGATTAGCCCCTTATCTGATGGGTATTGGGTGAATAGTTTCTCCCACTCAGTGGGTGGCTCTTGTATCTTGGGCACTATTTCCTTTGAGGTGCAGAAGCTTCTCAGCTTAATATATTCCCATCTGTTAATTTCTGCTTTCACTTGCTTGGAGAGTGCAGTTTCTTCCTTGAAGATGCCTTTAGCCTCAATGTCCTGGAGTGTTTTACCTACGTATTGTTCTATATATCTTATGGTTTTGGGGCTGATATCGAGGTCTTTAATCCATTTGGATTTTACCTTCGTACATGATGTTAGCTGGGGGTCTAAGTTCAATTTTTTGCAAGTGGCTACCCAGTTTTGCCAACACCACTTGTTGAAGAGGCTTTCTTTGTTCCATTTAGGATTTTTTGCTCCTTTATCAAAAATTAGATGATTGTATGTCTGGGGAACATTCTCTGAGTATTCAAGCTTATTCCACTGATCTGAGGGCCTGTCTTTATTCCAATACCATGCTGTTTTGATAACTATTGCTTTGTAGTAAAGTTTAAAGTTGGGGAAAGTAATTCCTCCCATATTCTTTTTCCCAATGATTGCTTTAGCTATTCGAGGGTGTTTATTGTTCCAAATAAATTTCAAAAGTGCCTGGTCCACTTCTTTGAAGAATGTCATGGGTATCTTTAGGGGGATCGCATTAAATCTGTACAGTGCTTTGGGGAGTATTGCCATTTTAATGATGTTAATCCTGCCAATCCATGAGCAGGGTATATGCTTCCATTTCCGCGTGTCCTCTCTTATTTCTTGGAGCAGAGTTTTATAGTTTTCCTTGTATAGGTCCTTCACATTTTTAGTCAAGTTGATTCCAAGATATTTGAGTTTGTGTGACACTATAGTGAATGGAGTTGTTTTCTTAATGTCCATTTCTTCCTTATTAGTATTGGTGTATAGGAAGGCCATTGATTTTTGTGTGTTAATTTTGTAGCCTGCCACCTTGCTATATGAGTCTATTGTTTCTAGAAGCTTTTTGATAGAGTCTTTGGGGTTTTCTAAGTAGAGTATCATGTCATCTGCAAACAGTGAGAGCTTGACTTCTTCCTTTCCTATCTGGATTCTCTTGATATCCTTTTCTTGCCTAATCGCTATAGCGAGTACTTCCAGTGCTATGTTGAATAGGAGTGGTGAGAGAGGACAGCCTTGTCTTGTGCCAGAATTTAGAGGAAAGGCTTTCAGTTTTTCTCCATTGAGGACAATATTTGCCTCTGGCTTGTGGTAGATGGCCTTAACTATATTGAGAAAGGTTCCCTCCATTCCCATCTTGCTGAGAGTTTTGATCAAGAATGGGTGTTGGACCTTGTCAAATGCTTTCTCTGCGTCGATTGATATGATCATGTGATTTTTATTTTTCTTGCTGTTGATGTTGTGTATTATGTTGATAGATTTACGGATGTTAAACCAGCCTTGCATTCCTGGGATGAAACCTACTTGATCGTAGTGGATGATCTTCTTAATGAGGCATTGAATCCTATTTGCCAGGATTTTGTTGAAGATCTTTGCATCTGCATTCATCAGCGATATTGGTCTGTAATTTTCTTTTTTCGTAGCATCTCTGTCTGGTTTAGGTATCAAGGTAATGTTGGCTTCATAAAAGCTATTTGGAAGTTTTCCTGTTTTTTCAATTTCATGAAAGAGTCTTGCCAGGATTGGTAGTAGTTCCTCTTGAAAGGTTTGAAAGAATTCATTAGTAAATCCATCTGGGCCTGGGCTTTTGTTTTTGGGCAGACATTTGATTACTTTCTTAATTTCCTCAATAGTAATGGGTGTGTTTAGATATGCTACATCCTCTTCATTCAATCGTGGAAGATTATAAGATTCCAAAAATTTATCCATTTCTGCCAGGTTTTCATTTTTAGTGGCATAGAGTTTCTCAAAGTAGTTTCTGATTACCCTTTGAATCTCTATCATATCAGTAGTGATCTCTCCTTTTTCATTCCTAATACGAGTTATCAAGTTTCTCTCTCTTTCTTTCTTTGTTAGTTTTGCCAGTGGTCTATCAATCTTGTTTATTTTTTCAAAGAACCAACTTCTGCTTTTGTTGATCTTTTGGATGGTTTTCCTGGTTTCCACTTCATTGATTTCTGCTCTCAGCTTTGTTATTTCCTTCTGCCTCCCTATTTTTGGATCCTTTTGTTGAGCACTTTCTAATTCTATGAGCTGCGTCATTAAGCTATTCAGGTATGCCCCTTCTTCTTTCCTGATGTGTGCTTGCAAAGCTACTGCCTCTCTACTCTGCTGTCCTGCATTTTCGGCCTGATTTCACCCTTGGTGCGGCTCATCAGCCAGCCTGCCTTTCTGTGAACTTTCTGGGGAGTCTGCCTTCCCGTGAGCCTTCCTTGGAGGTGAGCTGACACGCCCAGAAAGGGAGGAGCCACCGAACTCTGCTGGATCTCAGATGCCAGCACCCTTCTGCCTCTCTACTCTGCTGTCCTGCATTTTCGGCCTGATTTCACCCTTGGTGCGGCCCATCAGCCAGCCTGCTTTCCTGTGAGCTTTCCGGGGAGTCTGCCTTCCCATGAGCCTTCCGTGGAGGTGAGTCGACACGCCCAGAAAGGGAGGAGCCACTGAACTTCGCTGGATCTCAGATGCCAGCACCCTTCTGCCTCTCTACTCTGCTGTCCTGCATTTTTGGCCTGATTTCATCCTGGGTGCGGCCCATCTGCCAGCCTGCCTTCCTGTGAGCCTTCCGTGGAGGTGAGTCGACACGCCCAGAAAGGGAGAAGCCAGAGGAACACGGTTGCTCCGCTCCCCTTCGCAACAGTGCACAGCATTTAGCCAATGAATACAATCACAACACGTAGAAAAACACGCAGTACTAGTGTGACAATGGGGAAACAACATGGGCCAGTGCCAGACATAGAGAATGAAGATGGCAACTCTGATGACTTGAACATGATCAACCACCTAGTCAGTCTCTCAGATAAGGAGTTTAGAGTTGCAATATGGAACATGTTCAAAGAACTCAAACAAAGTATAGAAGAGAAAACTAAAAAGAATCAGGAGAATATGAAGATAGAAATGAGAAAACTCCAAACGGAAATTTCAGATCAAATAACAGGTCTGAGAAACTCAGTAGATGAATTGAAGAAAAACATGTTTGAGATTTCCCACAGGTTAACAGCAGCTGAGGATAGAATCAGTACACTGGAAGATGAGATACATAACAATTACATACAGCAGAAGAAATTGGAAAAAAGCCTCAAAGCAAATGATCAAACAATGGAAAAATTACTCAAAGAATGGGAACAGATGAAAATAGAAGTCTATGATAAGCTCAACAGAAACAACTTAAGAATCATTGGAGTCCCAGAGACTCAGGAAGAAAATCTCCGGGAAGAATCAACAGTCAAGAACATCATTAAAGAGAAACTACCAGAGATAATGAATACATGTGATCAAATCCTGCATGCCCGAAGAGTGCCAACTAAAAGAGACCCCAGAAAAAACACCCCAAGACACATCCTAGTCACAATGACGAATCCCATAGATAGAGACAGAATTCTGAAAGCAGCAAGATCGAAAAGAGAAATTACATTTAAGGGAACATCTTTGAGATTTACTGCAGACCTGTCACCAGAAACACTCAAGGCCAGAAGGCAGTGGTGGGACATAGTGACAAAACTCAATGAAATAAATGCTTCGCCTAGAATACTGCACCCAGCAAAACTCACTTTTAGGTTTGAAGGAACAATACATAGTTTCACAGACAAACAACAGCTCAAAAACTTCACAGACTCAAAACCATTCTTAAAAGAAAAACTGAATGGCATACTTTAAGACAAAGCTTACCAACAGACACACCAAACTTTAATATAAAGATGGCACTAACTCCCAGGACAATTCTTTCTCTCAATGTCAATGGACTAAATGCACCAGTTAAGAGACACAGAGTGGCTAAATGGATCAAAAAACTCAATCCAACCTTCTGCTGCCTACAAGAAACGCACCTGAATAGTCAGAACAAACATAGACTCAAAATAAAAGGCTGGAGGAAAATCATCCAAGCAAACAACACCCAAAAAAAAGCAGGAGTGGCCATATTAATATCAGATGATGCAAACTTTATACTTAGGAAAGTAGTAAGGGACAAAGATGGACATTTTGTATTAATCAAGGGATATGTACAGCAGGAAGAAATCACCCTCCTAAACATATATGCACAGAATAAGGGGCCAGCAAAATATTTAATACAACTGTTGACAAATCTGAAAAATAATATCAATAACAACACAATAATTGTGGGAGACCTCAACACGGCATTGTCAACACTAGACAGGTCAACCAGACTGAAACCCAACAAGAATATACTAGACCTGAGGAGAGAAATGGAAGTAAGAGGCCTAGTAGATATATACAGGACACTCCACCCCCAGAGGCCTGGATACACATTTTTCTCTAATGTACATGGGACATTCTCTAGGATAGACTACATGTTAGCACACAAAACATATCTCCATAATATCAAGAGGATAGAAATTTTGCAGGCTGCCTTTGCTGACCACAAAGCCCTGAAATTATATATAAACTACAAAGGGACACAGAAGAAAAATTTTAACACCTGGAAGTTAAATAGCCTCATACTGAATAATCAGTGGGTCCGAGATGAAATCAAAGAGGAAATCAAAACCTTCCTGAAAACAAATGACAATGGAGAACCAATTTATCAGAACCTATGGGACACAGCAAAAGCAGTACTGAGAGGAAAATTTACAGGTTTTTTTTTTAAACAAGATACATTTCAAAACTGTGCATCTTCTTTGGAAATATGCAATACATTGTAAAATGTGTGTTTGAATAAATACCCACAGTTAATAATGTTTTTGTTTGTTTCATTTGCTTTAAAAAGACTAGCTTAGATGAAACCTTTAGCATAAACACCAGAGCAGAAGTCAAATTGATGCTTCTGCAGAGGAATGCTCAGACATTACACTTTAGTTGAATTAGTCAAGGACTCTTCTGAATTTCGCAGATAAGCTAATTTATTAGCTGAAACTTGATAAAACAAGAGAATAAAGTGGCAACTCGTGTTTTTTCCCTGCTAAAATAATGAAGAAAAAACTTTTGATTTAAAATGAGACTATATGAACGATATGCTCTCTATTTGCTTTTATATAGTTTATATTTCAAACAGATTGCACTATTGTTGTGTATGTAAACATTTTATGGGATTATTATGTTACTGACCCTACCCTGATTGGTGATTGTGCCCTACCCTAAGGTGTGACCTGGCATTCTGCCCCCACCCTAGGGTGGTACCTGATTCTGCTTCCACCATTGGGTGGTATCTGATCCCACTATTGGGTGGTACCTGATTCTGGGGGATAAAAACAAGGGTCTGTGGAAGGCGAGGGGCTTTTTGGCTGGAACTGAGGCTGAGACTTTGGACTTCAGTCTTGTCCACCGAATAAAGCTAATATTTCCACAAGCTTCACTGTCTGCGAGCTGTTTATCCATCATTTCACCTTAGAACCATCGGCTGGACAGGGTGGCAGACGCGTGCTCTGAGTTGGAGGGGAAAGACGTCATCCTCCATCCCTCCATCAGTCAACCTCTTCAGGGGCTGACTTGCAACAGCAGTAGACTGCACTGTATTGCCAATCATTGTGTTTATGTCTGCCAAAATTTGATGATCCTCATATTGTTTCTTAAAGATCTAGCAGAAGCCCACATAAAGATAGCAGCACATCACAATAGCAATTGTGGAGAGGGCAAATAATAAGATTCCCAGACTTTCAGGATCTTTAGGGAATTGCCTAATCTCAGATATAATCAAATACTCCCTTTGTTCTATACTATTAGTAGCCAGATTTAAATCAACTACAACACTGAAGATTAGTAGGACAAAAATTTTGTCACTTCTCATTTGTTCAGAAATTTACCTTAACTTCCAGATAAAATATATAAATCTAGATTTTTTAAAGACTTTCTATATACAATATTGACATTCATCCATCCTTAAAGTTTATGCTGGTACTAGACTATTCTTAATTTAAAATTAGGTAGCAAGGAAGAAATGTAAATTGACAAATTACAAGAGTATGCCTAGTTTAAGGAGAAAATTTTATGTAACTTCAAAAGATAGTATCTTACCACATCCAACACCAAAATATCAATATCCCCTCTACTTCAGTTTATTGAACTCCTATTGCATTTTATCCATTTTTCCACTTTGCATTTCTTTAAATTGGCGTGAAAACATATCAAAAGAAAATTCAAATTTAATAGAGCAATAAAATAGACCTTGGAAACAAAGTTATTAATATAAGAATCCTTTCTTAATAATTGATAATAATACATGTGGACAACTACCTTGACTTTACCCAATGCCTTGTACTAGCAACACATTACAATATAAAAAGTAGAAACTATTATTCCTATTGCCTAGGAAATTTAAAAAGTGTTATTTTGAATAGCTACAAAAAGAAAAAAATGTATGAGTAGAACAGCAAAATTGTTTATATAATCTTTTGCTAAGATCTTAAATACTAATATTATTCTTAACAAAAATAAATACAAGAACAAGGTCTTTTGGAAAAATGTCTTATTCTAGTACTGAGATAGTGAGTTAGAAAACAAAAAAAGAGTAAAGAAAGTCAAGTACCTCCTATAGAGTCAGGAGATAAATAAATACTCTGTATAAGTTTAGAAGAAAATAAAACATAAACAATGTAAAAAAGAATCATTAAAAAATAAAGTTCTCAAAGATCAAACTTGAAAAAAGTTGAGTAAAGCTTTTGTGGACTATAACCTAATACATAATTATATGGAAAAGAATCAACACATTACTTTATAGAATTTTCAAAATATTTTATGTAGATTGTATTTAAGGAGGCATAGTATAAGTACTTACTTTCTTTTTTTAAGTTTTTGAGTTACATATAAGTGGTGATCAGGGTTTATTACTGGTCCCTTGTTCAGGGATCACTTCTGGGGAAACTCCATATGGAATGCCATGGATCATAGTCAGGTGGTCAAAGAGCAAGGCAAATTACCTACCGCGGTACTATTGTTCTGATCTAACTATCCCCTTTTAAAGAGGAGGACAGTACATAGAAATTTTCTTTTGAAGTTGATAGTATGAAAATTTGTGTGTGGGATAACTTTACAATGAAGAACCCTACTAAATTACCTTAGTAAAGTACAAGTTTAACAAAATCTGCAACATGATGTACTAATAACATTCAAACTGGATATAATGTGATGAGAATGGTTATTTTTACCTATGTGTTCTTTCTTCCTAGAAAAAAAAAGTTAAATATAAAATGTATGAGACAAGAATATTCTACAGAACACATCATCAGTACTTCTCTAAACACTCAAGGTCATTATAACCATGGCTGAGAAATTGTTACAATCAAGAAAAGCTAATAAAACCAAAGAGATTTTACAGGGGTCAAGGCATTTTGCTTTGCTTGCTGTCCATTGTGATTTGATCCCATGTACCATACATGGTTTCCAAGCAATGCTAAGTGAGTATTCCTTTGTACAAAGTCAGGAATATTCTCTGAGCACTGTCAGGTTTAACTCACGCTGTCCCTCACTATTCCCCAGTAAAAAAGAGCTGAGATATGATTACACAATTACACAATAGCTTTGAGAACTACCACACAGAAGTACATTAGTAAAACAAAAGAAAATATTAAAATATGGGGTTTAGTTAATAGTAACATGTCATTACTAAACCAGTGTGACAAATGGTCTACGCTGAAGTAAGATGTTACCAGTAAAGGTATATGCAAGACATAGAACTTTGTGGTATTGTAAACCTATAATGAAAACTTGTTTTAAATCATACTAACATTTTTAAATAAAACATGAGAGAAGGAAGCCACTCACACTATTTAATTTGTTTGGTAATTAATCGACTCATCTTTTCATTTATTGTAAAGTTTAATTATCCAGTGGCTTCTCTTTCAATTTTACTTGGGGGCATATTTTTTTCGTTTCTTAAAACTCTTCAGCCCTAAAATTAGTATCTTTTATACCCAGGTGTTGGTATAATGCAGAGAAGCATGTATACCATGTTTGGTGGTTCAAATTTATAAGGCAGTGAAATATACTGATTTCATTAGGTAGACTTTGTGGAAGAAAGGAGAAAAATAGAAACAGAAGAAACAGACACTGTGTGGTGAATTTTACATAACTATATTCTAATGGTATATTATATAGTATAGATAGCTGCATATATAGTATAGATATATATCTATATAACATAGTTTTTATTATATTGTTATTATATACATGATGTTTCTATAGTGCTTAATTCTATAGTGTATATGTATAGTGTATACAACAGTGTTACTCAGAACATATTCAATGACTACTGATTACTGATGATGTCATTATCATTTTTGATGATAGAAAATAAGTCATCTTATTTTATATTATAAACTAATATATATATAAAATAAATATATATATAAAATAAAAATATATATAAGTCATCACACCCCTAATAATGATACTGTCATGAAACAGAAGCTCATATTATTTTCTAAATTCCATTCTTAAAAGTGCATGAAGCATTCTCCTGTTCAATTTTCTTTCCACCAGTAGGCCACACTCTGGTCACTAAACTTTTTCCAAAAAAAAAAATAGATTGAATTTAAAAAATGAAGCTCTTGAAGTATTTAGATACCCATCTGTTTCATAGAAACAACTGTAACATTTGATAAATACTAACTAGAAATATACACTCAACTTTATGATCTAATGGTTATTTCCAAGGTTGCAAAAAATACCACATAGCATAAATCTATGTTTTCTGAAAAAATTGTATTATGTTTTTGAGGACTTCAGCATGGAAATTATCTCTAGTGTAAAATCTATATGAGATGTATGTAACTCTCTACAAGGAATATTGGATTATTGCACTCTGTAGCTTTGAAAACCATCTTTCTTGGATGGCAGTATAATGCTGCAATATCCTCGCATGAATTATAGATGATACATAGTACTCTTTGAAAAGTGGCTACAGGATGCTTTTCTAAGAAAGACCTTTCAGTCTGTGTAAGTTATTATGCATCTGCCATACCAAAGATTTGCCTTTGGAAATATTGTAGTATTCTAGATATTTTTCAATGATGTGAAACTTATACTCAAAAATTAATATTTTATTCCCTTTTTGTGTTCTTTTTTTAATCCTTGGTATAGTACAGACATGTATTTAATCTGGAAATGAAGTCATACCTTTTAAACAATTAACCCCAAAGATGAATTGATTCCAAGAAAATAAAAGCTGTCTGTGAAGAGGTGATAGACACAAAAGCATTGATTCTTGAGTACAGCTTCTTACTTGCTCAGACATCTAGGTGCCTTAAAATAGACATCTTTATGGTCAGTAGAGAGATGGAATAACACATAGACTAGAAGCTCCAAATAAACTCTCTAAAAAAAAAAACACACTATTGACTTATTTCACAGTTTTCCCATATCCTTTTATGATGTCTCTTCTAAAGAAGTTATGCATTTTTGTACAGATATTTATAGCATACAATCATATTTCTACCATACATTCATCACTTTCCTTAGTCAAAGACTAAATAAACAGGTGAATTTTAGAAATTGTTTGTTACTTAAATGTCAAAAGAATTAAGTCAGACTGTATTTATATCTATGTTTTAGGGAATTTGGTACACATATGCCAAGGCTAAAGCAATCAGGAACCACTCGTGGCAGGCTCAGGGGGAAATTTGTGGTACTGGATATTGAACTGGGATTGGTCTTGTACAAGGTAAGCACCCTAACACCCAGACACCTAGATTGTATTGAAAATTAACTTTATTAAATATAGAAATATTTTATATAGAAAATATTGAATTTTATCTAGTGAAAGTACTCTTATGAGCTCCAAATATTTATTACCATAATAATTATTTTTTGGGGGGGTCACACCCGGCAGCACTTAGGGGTTACTCCTGGCTCTTTGCTCAGAAATCGATCCTGACAGGCTCGGGGGACCATAAGGGATGCCAGGATTCGAACCAATGACCTTATGCATGAAAGGCAAACACCTTACCTCCATGCTATCTCTCCAGCCCCAACCATAATAATTATTATTAATTTGAGGGGCATACTGGTCTGTATATTGAATATTCCTGGCTCTATGCTCAGAAGTGAACTATAATAGTGCTTGTAGGACCATATGTAATGCCAAAGATTAAAATCAAGGCTGGCCACAGGCAAGGGAAGTAACTATATTCTTTCTCTCTCTGACCCAATATATATTATATATAAATATATATACATATACTATGTATGAATATATATTATATATGCATATAGATATGTATCCGGTGACACTCAAGGATTACTCCCGGCTATGCGCTCAGAAATCCCTTCTGGTTTGGGGACCATATGGGACACCAGGGGATTGAATCATGGTCTGTCCTAGGTTAGTTCACGCAAGGTGATTGCTCTACTGCTTGCACCACTGCTCCGGCCTCATCTGACCCAATATTTTTATTTTTGAAAAGCATTTTAATGTACTTTGAAATGATTTTATCATTAATTATAAATAGATAAAAACTATAACCATGGGAACAAATTAGTATGTAAATTGAATGACACAGTTTTATAATTTTTTGCAGCAAAATATAGTATTAAAGTACATTAACAAATTATGTTGGGGCCGGAGAGATAGCATGGAGGTAAGGTGTTTGCCTTTCATACAGAAGGACAGCGGTTCAAATCTCGGCATCCCATATGGTCCCCTGTGCCTGCCAAGAGCGATTTCTGAGCACAGAGCCAGAAGTAACCCCTGAGCGTTGCCGAGTGTGACCCAGAAACAAAAACAAAAACAAAAAAAAAAAAGAAAGAAAGAAAAAGAAATCATGTTGCTTGTAGTTTTGTCTTAAAGGAAATCATTGAGTATAAAAATACCTTCAAAGGGGTTAGTGATATATTACAGCTGTTAGAGCACTTGTCTTTCCTTCTGCACCCCATGTGAACCCCCCAAAAACAAAAAATGTGAATCATGAGTTCAGAGCCTGAGATAAACTCTTAGGACCACCAGCTGTGATTTCAAAGCAAACAAACTAACAACAGAAAAAAAAGAGAAAAGAAAACCTTTAAAGTATGAAGAGACAAGGAGGCCAGACGATTGTTGAAATTCTAATTTCTTCTTTGGAATTAATTATCTGTGTAACAGAGGGTAAGTTGTTCAGATTACTGAGTTTTAGCATTCCTATTTGTGATAAATTTTGTATATAAATATGAATAAATAAATTATACAATGCTAAATGAAAAGTAGCTTTAATTTCATTTGATTTTTAATTTAATACAGATTCCAGTATAAACTTTGCTAAGATTTATTGATCATAAAGGGATTTGTGAATTAAATCAGCACTATATGAATAAAAGACTACAAAAAGAATTTTAAAAATTACTACTAAATGGAAGAGAGGGATAGTACAAGTGGTAGGGCATTTACTTTGCATGTGGCTGATCCAGGACAGACTGTCTGGGTTAGAACCACGGCATCACATATGGTTCCCTGAGTCTGCCAGCAGTGATTTCAGAGCACAGAGCCAGTAGTAATCCCTGAGCACCACCATCAGGTGTGACCCCACCCCCCAAAAAATTAGTACTATAAACTGTAATGTGTGAAATTCTAATTTCAGGTTTGCCATATGAAGTAATTTGCAGGAAGTTATTTGCTGAAATTTCTTTTTATTATCATTTAATAAAAAACTAATTCATTATTGAGAACATTATTTTTTCTTGCCAAAATTAAGATGTGTTCTCTGTAGTTAATAAATAAAATAAAATAGGGCCGGGCAGTGGCGCTGGAGGTAAGGTGCCTGCCTTGCCTGCGCTAGCCTAGGACGGACCGCGGTTCGATCCCCCGGCGTCCCATATGGTCCCCCAAGAAGCCAGGAGCAACTTCTGAGCGCATAGCCAGGAGTAACCCCTGAGCCTCACAGGGTGTGGCCCAAAAAACCAAAAAAAAAATAAATAAAATAAAATAAAATAAAGAAAACTGATATCTGAGATGTATATTTAAGACATTAAGAAAATCCCTATCTGAACATTATTGTATTTTTTTGACCTAGGTAGGATAAATATAGAATCCTACAAAGTTTTTATACAGTTAAGAATCTCAGTCCCTTGACTAAAAATATAAAAATAAATCAAAGAAAGGTTAGTGGATACTGTGCAATAAAATCCTTCTTGAACTAATTTCTCATTATCTCACCAGAAAACGCTCCACTAATGATAGCTTACCAAATTTTTCATGCAATATATGTCGAAAATTGTCATGATCATAAAATGTACAAAAATGTGCATCCTACATTTCTCTTTTTATAAAAATGCATTTTCCTGAAAAACTTTAAGTACGTATACATTTTTATGTTATTCTAAGATAGATTGACATAAAGTCAGGTTTCCCTTTCTGTCTTCTTTCTGATACTTGGTGTGAGGTCTGTGTAGGACAGACCAGATTCCAAGCTTATTGCCAATTTTGTCCCTATTTTATACTTAGCTATTACTATGATTTTTTATTTAATACCAGACTTTCAATAGCAACAAAAACCTAAACAATCAGTGATATATACCTCTGATATAAATGATACCCAAAGTCCAAACAAGAACTCAAAACCTAAAGAGATTGTGGAAAGAGAAAACCTTCACTAAGGTAAACACCTGTAAAAGAAGATTGTGGAGTCATAGACTAATAGGAATAAATTTAAGGAAATGTATGAACTATTATGAAAGAAAATTTTGGTGGGTATTATTAAAGCATTATATTTCTGGTTTTTATTTTTAGGAAACCAATATATCATCATGATGATGATTCTAGAAGTAAACAATAATATAAAACAATCCATGGTAATGTAGAAAGGGAAATAGAATTTTGAAATAATACACAAAATATTTGATAAAATATTGTTATTTAAAAGTTATCCTTGATATAATTATATCAGGTAGACAATTATTCAGAATAAAGTCGAAATCTTCAAGAGAATTTTATCACAGCATTGTGTGATCTTGGAGAAGGGCAGTTAGTTAACTAAAATTCTCTATTATTTCAGAATCATCTAAGAGGGAAAAAAAAAGGTGAAGAGACCTTAAATGTCACAAGCTTCATGACCACTAAATGACTGATATTTAATAAGGCTGCATTATCATATCAACATACTTCCAAATAATAACAGTGAAATAGAATGAAAGAACTGCAAGACACTGAGCAGGTGCTATTTCAGAACATATTCTTAGGAAAACCCAACATGAGAGAAGCAAACAAGGACATGAGAAGAAAGAAATTTCCTCTGACCAACTATATATATCATTAAGAAGGTTAAGATCAAGTCTCAAGCTAACCAATTATCTAGACAGTTTTATTCACCTGTGGCTTTCAACAAAAATTTGAATAACATTTAAAAATTTCAGATATAGACAAGATAAATATGTATATTTTGAAACAGTTATATATGTATTATAAAATTATTATAATAAATTATTCCAGTATATGAAGAAAAATTTAAAATAAGCAAGAACAATGAGTAATGCAATAAGGTATAAATTCTAAGAAACAAAATTCTGTTTCTTTGTAATCAAAATGAAGAATGCCTTTTTCACCTTTGTGAACTCATCAATTATCCTTGACATGAACAAAAATTGGTCATTATGGAAAGATGTCAATAAAAAATTCCAACTTTTAAGCAAATGGACACAGATCATTTTTAAGAGCTGAGGATAAATGTAAAGAAAAATCTTTCTTATACAAACAAACACATTAGGTTTCTAAACAAACAAACAAACAAACAAAAATCAACCATAGTCTCCACACCAAAACAAAGACGTCAAAAAAAAAATCGATCAATCGATAAATAAACATGTGGAAAAATTATTGTTTTGTGCTTTTTTTTTTTTCTCCTTTTCTTTATCCCCCTGCATAGGCACAGTAACTACTGGGGATATTGTAGAGGGAATTCCCTTGACCTAGGAGATACAGGGTTTCTCCACCACTGAAGTAAACTGTCATGGGATTAACTCTAGACTCCTTGCATGCTCATTTACTCTCCCTTTGCTGCTTTCGTGGTGTGTGGAAGACTTCTGCTTTGTCTTGGATGGTAAAATCAGACCTCTGTTTCTAGAGATCTTGGTGGCTGTGCAGCTCAGGGAATGGAGTTTATGAAGTCTTTGTGGTTCTAGCAGTTATGTTTCTTCAGTGTCATTTTAATCCATCTTCTGTAGTTGGTGTTCTTGGTCGTTGTGTTGCTCCTAGAATGGAGCCTGGGATAAAGTCTTTCGTTATGTTTGCAGAAGACCCGTTCAGTTGTGGTTGTCTCAGTCAAACTTCTGGAATTGGAGCTCTTGTTTGTTGAACAGATCGTATACCAAAAGCTAGGCTAGAGCTTTTTGTTGCTGTTGGTGGTGGTGGTGGTCCCTGGGTGCGTACTGTCCAGTCTTGGTTGCAATAACCAGTGTTCTGTATATAGCGATCTTGGCTTTTGCACAGATCAAAGGGTGACATGTTTTCTGATTTTGTCTTATCGATAGTTGATGAGGAAGGACCACTTGCTCTTAGATAAAATTGTTCCCATTTCCTTAATGTCAGGTTATCAATTTAGAACTGGCTCAGAGCAGCATTGTAAATACCCTGGAGGGGATTTGGTTCCTGGAGCTGTTGTGGAGAACTCTGTCGTATCTATGTCTGGGATCCAGGAGTTAAGGCTGAACGGTCAACGTCTAGTCTCCAATATTATTTTATATCATTTTGTCTTGTCTTTCTCTTTCTTTTTGCACTAGTCTCCAATATTATTTTATATTATTTTGTCTTGTCTTTCTCTTTCTTTTTGCACTCGAGCATGATTTGATTTCAGAACTGAGACTATTGTGTGGTGCCTGTCTTTATTGCTGTAGTGCTCACCAGTTATTTAATTTGATTTTTTTTTCTGTATTGTTGTGGTATCTCAATTACCTTTTTCACATCCTCTCTCAAACTGAGGTTGGAAGCCTCGTCTAGGGACTCTGCCCATTTTCAGCGAATTTGATTTTTGACTTTTTTTCCCTTTTATTTTGTACCCCAATCTATTGCTTTTCTTTCCTTCAAACAAAACCACATACCTCGATTTTTCTAGCTCTGCCTCTTAAATAGAGGGGGAAACAAGGGAGAGTTCCAGGACCAAACAGATATGTGATCACAAGAGTAAGCCAGTCAAAGAGGGGTCCACCTACTATAGCAGCTCAGGGGGTGATGGTGGGGTATATGGGTTGTAGAAAGGGAACTGGAATGGGGGGAGGACACATAGTTGGTGATGGGTATTCCCCTGATTCAATGTTAATATATACCTAAAATACTACAGTGAAAGATATGTAAGACATTATGGAAAAAATTGTGTTTTTAATCAGAAACTTTCTTTGACTTACATGTATTATTATTATATCAATTATATTATATGTTATGTTATGTCACTAAAAAAAAACAAACAAAAAAACAAGAAATGAGTAAAAAATGGGTGTAAAAGCCTTTCCTCTAAGATCTGCCATGAGAAGTTCACCTCCTCTCACCAATTCAATTTAATATGGTACTGGAAGTACTTGACACAGTAATTAGGCAAGAGTAAGATATCAAGGACATCCAGATAGGAAGGGAAGAAGTCAAGTTCTCACAGTTCGAAGATGACATGATACTATATTTAGAAAATCCTAAAAAAACTACACAAAAAAAGCTTCTAGAAACAATATCAACAATACATTTGTAAAGTCGCGGCCTACAAATTGAATACAAAAAAATCCATGATATTTCCATGCAAATAAGGAAAGAGAAGAAAGAGACACATAAAACAATTCATTCACAATTGTGTCTCATAAAATCAAGTACATTAGAGTCAACTTAAATAATGAAGCAAAAAAAAACAATACGAAGAAAACTACAAAAAAACTACTTCAAGAAATAAAAGAGGGGGCCGGAGCGATAGAACAGCGGATAGGGTGCTTGCCATGCATGCGCTCGACCTGAGTTTGTCATGGGCATCCCACATGGCCCCTGAGCATGCCAGGAAGGCGTCCTGAGTAAAGCTAGGAGAAGCCCCTGAACCTGGCCGGGTGTGGTTAAAAAAAGAAAAAGAAAAAAAGAAACAAAAGAGGAAAAGAGGAAATGGACACATACACCCTGTTCATGTATTGGGGGGATGAGCATCATTAAAATGGACATATTTCCCAAAGCATTATACAGAAGTAATGCACTCTCTATAAGAATACCCATGACAATCTTTAAAGAAGTAGATAAAACACTCTCAAAATTCATCTAGAAAAAATATATGTCCATGAATAGCTAATGCAATCTTTGGGGGGAAAACAACTAGAGGCAACACTTTCCCTAACTTTATTTTTATTTATTTATTTATTTTTGTATTTTTCAGTTTTTGTGCCACATCCAGTGGTGCTCAAGGATTACTCCTAACTCTGGTCTCAGAAATTTTTCCTGGAAGGCTCAGGGACCTAGATGGGATTCTGGGGATTGAATCTGGGTACCCTGTGCAAGGCAAACATCCTACCCTATGTGGTCTTGCTCCAGTAACAATTTTCCCCAACTTTAAACTGTACAGTAAATAATTATTTATTAAAACAGCTTTTTATTGAAATAAAGACAAAATCTCAGATCAATGTAATAGATCTGAATATTCTGAGACTAATCCCTAGGTATGTGATTAACTAATATTGGATAAAGGACAAAGAAATACAAAGTGGAGCAGGGAAAGCCTCTTTAACAAGTGGTGTTGGAAAAACTGGTCAACTACATGCAAAAAAAAAAAAAAAGTGATCTCAGACCTTTCTTTAACACCATGCACAAAGGTCAAATCAAAATGTCTTAAAACTATTGATATCAGACCTGAAACTATAAGGCACATAGAGGAAAATGTAGAAAGAGCACTCCATGACATTGAAGTTAAAGGCTTCTTTAACAATAAAAACACCACTGACCAATGCAGTGAAAGCATAGATAAACAAATGAGGCTACATTAAACTGATAACCTTTTGTACTTCAAAGGAAATGGCTACTAAGCTACAAAGACTAGTCACAGAATAAGAAAATCTGTTCATTAAATACTCATCAGATAAATTAATATCTAAGTTATACAAGGAATGTATAGAATTTAGCAAGAAGAAATTTACTTAAACTCATCAAAGGGGAGAAATTATGAACAGAGGTTTCCTCAAAGAAGAATTTTAGATGGCCAAAAGGCATATGAAAAAATGCTTCACATCACTAAACATCCGGGAGATAAAAATAAAAACAACAGTGAGATAGACTGGCACACATCACAAACAAGAACAACCAATGCTGATGTGGATGCAGGGAGATAAGGACTCCAAATCAAAGCTGTTGGGAATGTAGACTACATTAGCTGTTTTGGAAAACAATATGGATATTTTTTAAAAAACTAGGAATTGAATTTTCATTTTGAATCAGCAATACCACTGATTGCTGGGGGGTGGGAAGGAGACAGAGAAAGAAAGAGACATGAAATGAATTGACAGGTAAAAAGGAGGTATGTATTGTTTATTGAAACTCAACCATGAACAATTTTTAATCACAGTGTTTAAAAATATAATTATTATTTTAAAAAAATAATATAAAGAAATAATTTAAGTAATAATGGTTGTAGATTTTCTTTTTTTTTTTTTTTTTTTTTTTTTTTTTAAAATAGCATGTGTAGTTTATTTCTGACTGTAATTTTACATATGGCCTTAAGAAAGTCATCAGCACTTAATTAGACCTTGCACCATTGATCCTGTTCATAAGAAATAATTTGTTTATACATATTATCTGAATTGGTAGTTTCAAGGAGAAACTGAACCAAATTTTAAGGCACACGTGACAGCAATAAATGTGTATAATCAGGTCCTTCTGTTGAATGGTAGTCAGTAATTTGCATGGAAAAATGAAATTGTAGTTTAGTTGAAACACCTTTGCCCTTTCCTTTTGCTAGCACTGCTGCTGCTGTACTGTTTTGCATCTTCTTTGGCCAATCTTTGCTTTGTATGCATTGAGCATGTAGAAATTAAGGGGGTTTTGCTCTTAACTTTGGTAGTTCAGAACTGGGGCACAGAGGAAGTTGCTGCTTGGCTGGATCTGCTCAATTTGGGAGAGTACAAAGAAATCTTCATCCGTCATGACATCAGAGGGGCTGAACTTTTGCATCTGGAAAGGCGCGATCTTAAGGTATTTCTTTTTGTGCAACTCCTCTGCTCTTGAAATTTTTCTTGCAAAACAAAACCCTTTCTTCTGTGCATCTCCTTTTATGTGCTTATAGCTTGGCTTATATTATGCAACCATGCAGCAGCTAATGAGCATTACTTATTGTCTGAGACTCTTAAATGCTTTCTAACCAAGAAACATTAGCTGTGTTTTACTTTCAAATCACTCTCTGACTTGCTTGCATGAATTTTGTCATTTTTCCCTGCATATTTATTGGTATGGCTATTCCTGTGCTAATATTTTCAAGTGGATCTTATTTCCATTATCTCATATTGGATGAGCATGAAAGGTGTTCATTGTTGCTGAAAATGACTAAAAAAATCTAATATAAGGTTAACCACTAAAAACTAATGTAAAATGGCAATAACAATGGCCTTCTAATATTTGGAAGTAGATGAGAGACGTTAGCAGTGACTACTGAGAGTCCTGCCAGTCTGTTTCATTTCTTTTTTTTTTTTTTTTTTTTTTAGTGGGTTTTTATTTTTTATTTTTTATCTTTATTTAAACACCGTGATTACAAACATGATTATAGTTGTATGATTACAGTCATGTAAAGAGCACCCCCCCTTCACCGGTGTAACATTCCCACCACCAATTTCCCAGATCTCCCTCCTCCCCACCCCCCTACACCTGTACTCGAGACAGGCTTTCTACTTCCCTCATTCATTCACATTTTATGATAGTTTTCAGTGTAGTCATCTCTGCAACTGCACTCATCACTCTATGTGATGAGCTGCATGTCCTGAGCTGCACCTACCAGCCCTCATCTCTCTTGTCTCTGAGATATTGTTAAAAATGTCCTTCATTTTTCTTAAAGCCCATAGATGAGTGAAACCATTCTGCGTCTTTCTCTCTCCCTCTGACTTACTTCACTCAGCATAATAGATTCCATGTACATCCATGTATTGGAAAATTTCATGACTTCATCTCTCCTGATGGCTGCATAGTATTCCATTGTGTATATGTACCACAGTTTCTTCAGCCACTCATCTGTTGAAGGGCATCTTGGTTGTTTCCAGAGTCTGGCTATTGTAAATAGCGCTGCAATGAATATAGGAGTAAGGAAGGGTTTTTTGTATTGTATTTTTGTGTTTCTTGGGTATATTCCTAGGAGTGGTATAGCTGGATCGTATGGAAGCTCAATTTCCAGTTTGTGAAGGAATCTCCATATCGCTTTCCATAAAGGTTGTACTAGACGGCATTCCCACCAGCAGTGAAAAAGAGTTCCTTTCTCTCCACATCCCCGCCAGCACTGCTTGTTTTCCTTTCTTGTGATGTGTGCCAATCTCAGTGGCGTGAGGTGGTACCTCATAGTAGTTTTGATTTGCATCTCCCTGACGATTAGTGATGTTGAACATCTTTTCATGTGCCTTTTGGCCATTTGCCTTTCTTCTTTTTCAAAGTGTCTGTTCATTTCTTCTCCCCATTTTTTGATGGGGTTAGTTGTTTTTTTCTTGTATAGTTCTGTCAGTACCTTGTAAATTTTGGATATTAGCCCTTTATCTGATGTGTATTGGGTGAATAATTTCTCCCACTCAGTGGGTGGCCTTTGTATTCTGGGCGCTATTTCCTTTGAGATGCAGAAGCTTTTCAGCTTAATATAGTCCCATCTGTTTATCTCTGCTTCCACTTGCTTGGAAAGTGCTGTCTCCTCCTTAAAGATGCCTTTAGTCTCAATGTCCTGGAGTGTTTCACCTACATGTTGTTCTATATACCTTATAGTTTCAGTTCTGATATCAAGGTCTTTAATCCATTTGGATTTTACCTTTGTATATGGTGTTAGCTGGGGGTCTGAGTTCGCTTTTTTGCAAGTGGTTAACCAGTTGTGCCAACACCACTTGTTGAATAGGCTTTCCCTGCTCCATTTAGGATTTTTTGCTCCTTTATCAAAAACAAGGTGGTTATATGTCTGAGGAACCTTCTCTGAGTACTCAAGCCTATTCCACTGATCTGAGGGTCTGTTTTTATTCCAATACCATGCTGTTTTTATAACTGTTGCTTTGTAATACAACTTAAAATTGGGGAAAGTAATGCCTCCCATATTCCTTTTCCCAAGGAGTGCTTTAGCTATTCGAGGTTGTTTGTTGTTCCAGATGAATTTCAGAAGTATTTGATCCACTTCTTTGAAAAATGTCATGGGTATCTTTAGAGGAATCGCGTTAAATCTGTACAATGCTTTTGGAAGTATTGCCATTTTAATGATGTTGATCCTGCCAATCCATGAGCATGGTATGTGTTTCCATTTCCGCGTGTCCTCTCTTATTTCTTGGAGCAGTGTTTTGTAGTTTTCTTTGTATAGATCCTTCACATCTTTAGTCAGGTTGACTCCAAGATATTTGAGTTTGTGTGGAACTAATGTGAATGGGATTGTTCTCTTAATGTCCATTTCTTCCCTATCATTATTCGTGTATAAAAAGGCCATTGATTTTTGTGTGTTAATTTTGTATCCTGCCACTTTGCTATACAAATCTATTATTTCTAGAAGCTTTTTGGTAGAGTCTTTAGGGTTTTCTAAGTAGAGTATCATGTCATCTGCAAACAGTGAGAGCTTGACTTCTTCCTTTCCTATCTGAATTCCCTTGATATCTTTTTCTTGCCTAATCGCTATAGCAAGTACTTCCAGTGCTATGTTGAATAGGAGTGGTGAGAGAGGACAGCCTTGTCTTGTACCAGAATTTAGAGGAAAGGATTTTAGTTTTTCTCCATTGAGGATAATATTTGCCACTGGCTTCTGGTAGATGGCTTTGACTATATTGAGAAAGGTTCCTTTTATTCCTATCTTGCTGAGAGTTTTAATCAAGAATGGGTGTTGAACCTTATCAAATGCTTTTTCTGCATCTATTGATATGACCATGTGATTTTTATTTTTGTTGTTGTTTATGTTGTGTATTATATTAATAGATTTACGGATGTTAAACCATCCTTGCATTCCTGGGATGAAACCTACTTGATCAAAGTGAATGATCTTCTTGATGAGGCACTGGATCCTGTTCGCCAGGATTTTGTTGAGGATCTTTGCATCTGTGTTCATCAGGGATATTGGTCTGTAATTTTCTTTTTTGGCAGCATCTCTATCAGGTTTTGGTATTAAGGTGATGTTGGCTTCATAAAAGCTATTTGGAAGTATTCCTGTTTTTTCGATTTCATAAAAGAGCCTGGCCAGAATTGGTAGTAGTTCCTCTTGA
The DNA here is from genome assembly GCF_024139225.1 of Suncus etruscus. NCBI lineage: Eukaryota > Metazoa > Chordata > Mammalia > Eulipotyphla > Soricidae > Suncus > Suncus etruscus. Next base: position 105,807,552 of record NC_064854.1, on the reverse strand, counting down.
AAGGTTTGAAAGAATTCATTCGTGAATCCATCAGGGCCTGGGCTTTTGTTTTTGGGTAAATTTTTGATTACAGTTTTAATTTCCTCAATAGTGATGGGGGTGTTTAGATATGCTACCTCTTCTTTATTCAACCGTGGAAGGTTATATGAGTTCAGAAATTTATCCATTTCTTCCAGGTTCTCATATTTAGTGGCATAGAGTTTCTCAAAGTATTCTCTGAATACCCTTTGAATCTCTGCAGTATCTGTAGTGATCTCCCCCTTCTCATTTCTAATACGCGTTATCAAGTTTCTCTCTTTCTTTTGCTTTGTGAGTTTTGCCAATGGTCTATCAATCTTGTTTATTTTTTCAAAGAACCAACTTCTGCTTTCGTTGATCTTTCGGATTGTTTTTTGGGTTTCCACTTCGTTGATTTCTGCTCTCAGCTTTGTTATTTCCTTCTGTCTCCCTATTTTTGGGTCCTTTTGTTGAGCACTTTCTAGTTCTATTAGCTGTGTCATTAAGCTACTCAGGTAAGCTCCTTCTTCCTTCCTGATGTGTGCTTGCAAAGCTATAAATTTTCCTCTCAGTACTGCTTTTGCTGTGTCCCATAAGTTCTGATAGTTTGTGTCTTTATTGTCATTTGTTTCCAGGAACCTTTTGATTTCCTCCTTGATTTCATCTCGGACCCACTGGTTATTGAGTATGAGGCTGTTTAACTTCCAGGTGTTAAATTTTTTCTTCTGTGTCCCTTTGCAGTTCACATCTAACTTCAGAGCCTTGTGGTCAGCAAAGGCAGCCTGCAAAATGTCTATCTTTTTTATTTTATGGAGGTATGTTTTATGTGCCAGCACATGATCTATCCTGGAGAATGATCCATGTACATTGGAAAAGAATGTGTATCCAGGTTTCTGAGGATAGAGTGCCCTATATATATCTACTAGGCCTCTTTCATCCATTTCTTTTTGCAGGTCTAGTATATTTTTGTTGGGTTTCCATTTGGTTGACCTATCAAGTGTTGACAAGCCTGTGTTGAGGTCTCCCACAATTATTGTGTTATTATTGATATCCTTCTTCAGATTTGTCAACAATTGTATTAAATACTTTGCTGGACCCTCATTCGGTGCGTATATGTTTAGGAGAGTGATTTCTTCTTGCTGTACAAATCCCTTGATTAGTACATAATATCCATCTTTGTCCCTTACAATTTTTCTGAGTATAAAGTTTGTGTCATCTGATATTAGTATGGCCACCCCCGCTTTTTTAAGGGTGTTGTTTGCTTGAATGATTTTCCTCCAGCCTTTGATTTTGAGTCTATGTTTATTCTGACTATTCAGGTGTGTTTCTTGTAGACAGCAGAAGGTTGGCTTCAGTTTTTTGATCCATTTCGCCACTCTGTGCCTCTTAACTGGTGCATTTAGTCCATTGACATTGAGAGAAATAATTGTCATGGGATTTATTGCCATCTTTGTGTAGAAGTTTGGTGTGTTTTTTGTTCTGTCTTGTTTTTAGAGTAGATCTTTCAGTTTTTCTTTTAAGGCTGGTTTTGAGTCTGCAAAGATTTTGAGCTGTTGTTTATCTGTGAAGCCGTGTATACATCCGTCAAACCTGAAACTTAGTTTTGCTGGGTGCAATATTCTTGGCGAAGCATTTATTTCATTGAGTTTTGCCACTACGTCCCACCACTGCCTTCTGGCCTTGAGTGTTTCTGGTGACAGGTCTGCTGTAAATTTCAAGGATGCTCCGTGGAATGTAATTTCCCTTTTCGATCTTGCTGCTTGCAGTATTCTATCTCTATCGGTGGGTTTCATCATGGTGACTAGGATGTGTCTTGGGGTGTTTCTACTGGGGTCTTTTTTAGCTGGTACTCTTCGGGCATGCAGGATTTGGTCACATGTTTTCTTTAGCTCTGGTAGTTTCTCTGTGATGATGTTCTTAACCATTGATTCTTCCTGAAGATTTTCTTCTTGGGTCTCTGGAACTCCAATGATTCTGAAGTTGTTTCTGTTGAGCTTATCAAAGACTTCTATTTTCATCTTCTCATATTCTTTGAGTAAATTTTCCATTGTCTGATCATTTGATTTGAGGTTTTTTTCTAATCTCTTCTGCTGTGTAAAGTTGTTATGCATCTCATCTTCTAAAGCACTAATTCTATCCTCAGCTGCTGTTAACCTGTTGGAAAACTCATCCATTATGTTCTTCAATTCGTCTATTGAGTTTTTCAGACCTGTTATCTGATCTGATATTTCAGTTTGGAGTTTTCTGATTTCTGTCTTCATATTCTCTTGATTTTTATTAGTGCTCTGATTTATACTTTCTTTGATATCTGATAGCAACCTCCATATTTCGTCTCTAAACTCCATTTCTGAAAGACTGCTTAGGTAGTTGGTCGTTGTTGGGTCATCAGAGTTTCCATCTTCATTCTCTATGGTTGAAGTTGGTCTGCGTAGTCTCCCCATTGTCTCGCTTACGCTGTGGGTTTTTCTACGTGTTGTGGTGGTACTCATTGGCGAGGTGGAGTGCGCGGCCGCGAAGCGCAGCGGAGCGGCCGCGCTCCGGCCCCCAAACACTCACCTCAGCCGAGGCAAGCCGTCAGGGGATGCCTGGGGAGGCCCCCAAGTGTCTGCCAAGCAAAGAAACCAGCACAATCCACAACTCCAACAGAAAACTCACAGCCCCAGCGAGACACGCCTTGAAGAGATTAATGCTGAATCAGGTCAAAGTTCCCAGGTTGATGCAGGCTGGGGGAGGTCCCAAAATGTCTGCCGGGCCTAGGGGTCCAGCAGTCAGCCTGATCTGCAACTCCGGCCCCCAAACACTCACCTCAGCCGAGGCAAGCCGTCAGGGGATGCCTGGGGAGGCCCCCAAGTGTCTGCCAAGCAAAGAAACCAGCACAATCCACAACTCCAACAGAAAACTCACAGCCCCAGCGAGACACGCCTCAGCCGAGGCAAGCCGTCAGGGGATGCCTGGGGAGGCCCCCAAGTGTCTGCCAAGCAAAGAAACCAGCACAATCCACAACTCCAACAGAAAACTCACAGCCCCAGCGAGACACGCCTCAGCCGAGGCAAGCCGTCAGGGGATGCCTGGGGAGGCCCCCAAGTGTCTGCCAAGCAAAGAAACCAGCACAATCCACAACTCCAACAGAAAACTCACAGCCCCAGCGAGACACGCCTCAGCCGAGGCAAGCCGTCAGGGGATGCCTGGGGAGGCCCCCAAGTGTCTGCCAAGCAAAGAAACCAGCACAATCCACAACTCCAACAGAAAACTCACAGCCCCAGCGAGACACGCCTCAGCCGAGGCAAGCCGTCAGGGGATGCCTGGGGAGGCCCCCAAGTGTCTGCCAAGCAAAGAAACCAGCACAATCCACAACTCCAACAGAAAACTCACAGCCCCAGCGAGACACGCCTCAGCCGAGGCAAGCCGTCAGGGGATGCCGGGGGAGGCCCCCAAGTGTCTGCCAAGCAAAGAAACCAGCACAATCCACAACTCCAACAGAAAACTCACAGCCCCAGCGAGACACGCCTCAGCCGAGGCAAGCCGTCAGGGGATGCCTGGGGAGGCCCCCAAGTGTCTGCCAAGCAAAGAAACCAGCACAATCCACAACTCCAACAGAAAACTCACAGCCCCAGCGAGACACGCCTCAGCCGAGGCAAGCCGTCAGGGGATGCCTGGGGAGGCCCCCAAGTGTCTGCCAAGCAAAGAAACCAGCACAATCCACAACTCCAACAGAAAACTCACAGCCCCAGCGAGACACGCCTCAGCCGAGGCAAGCCGTCAGGGGATGCCTGGGGAGGCCCCCAAGTGTCTGCCAAGCAAAGAAACCAGCACAATCCACAACTCCAACAGAAAACTCACAGCCCCAGCGAGACACGCCTTGAAGAGATTAATGCTGAATCAGGTCAAAGTTCCCAGGTTGATGCAGGCTGGGGGAGGTCCCAAAATGTCTGCCGGGCCTAGGGGTCCAGCAGTCAGCCTGATCTGCAACTCCGGCCCCCAAACACTCACCTCAGCCGAGGCAAGCCGTCAGGGGATGCCTGGGGAGGCCCCCAAGTGTCTGCCAAGCAAAGAAACCAGCACAATCCACAACTCCAACAGAAAACTCACAGCCCCAGCGAGACACGCCTCAGCCGAGGCAAGCCGTCAGGGGATGCCTGGGGAGGCCCCCAAGTGTCTGCCAAGCAAAGAAACCAGCACAATCCACAACTCCAACAGAAAACTCACAGCCCCAGCGAGACACGCCTCAGCCGAGGCAAGCCGTCAGGGGATGCCTGGGGAGGCCCCCAAGTGTCTGCCAAGCAAAGAAACCAGCACAATCCACAACTCCAACAGAAAACTCACAGCCCCAGCGAGACACGCCTCAGCCGAGGCAAGCCGTCAGGGGATGCCTGGGGAGGCCCCCAAGTGTCTGCCAAGCAAAGAAACCAGCACAATCCACAACTCCAACAGAAAACTCACAGCCCCAGCGAGACACGCCTCAGCCGAGGCAAGCCGTCAGGGGATGCCTGGGGAGGCCCCCAAGTGTCTGCCAAGCAAAGAAACCAGCACAATCCACAACTCCAACAGAAAACTCACAGCCCCAGCGAGACACGCCTCAGCCGAGGCAAGCCGTCAGGGGATGCCTGGGGAGGCCCCCAAGTGTCTGCCAAGCAAAGAAACCAGCACAATCCACAACTCCAACAGAAAACTCACAGCCCCAGCGAGACACGCCTTGAAGAGATTAATGCTGAATCAGGTCAAAGTTCCCAGGTTGATGCAGGCTGGGGGAGGTCCCAAAATGTCTGCCGGGCCTAGGGGTCCAGCAGTCAGCCTGATCTGCAACTCCGGCCCCCAAACACTCACCTCAGCCGAGGCAAGCCGTCAGGGGATGCCTGGGGAGGCCCCCAAGTGTCTGCCAAGCAAAGAAACCAGCACAATCCACAACTCCAACAGAAAACTCACAGCCCCAGCGAGACACGCCTCAGCCGAGGCAAGCCGTCAGGGGATGCCTGGGCTGGGGAGGCCCCCAAGTGTCTGCCAAGCAAAGAAACCAGCACAATCCACAACTCCAACAGAAAACTCACAGCCCCAGCGAGACACGCCTCAGCCGAGGCAAGCCGTCAGGGGATGCCTGGGGAGGCCCCCAAGTGTCTGCCAAGCAAAGAAACCAGCACAATCCACAACTCCAACAGAAAACTCACAGCCCCAGCGAGACACGCCTCAGCCGAGGCAAGCCGTCAGGGGATGCCTGGGGAGGCCCCCAAGTGTCTGCCAAGCAAAGAAACCAGCACAATCCACAACTCCAACAGAAAACTCACAGCCCCAGCGAGACACGCCTCAGCCGAGGCAAGCCGTCAGGGGATGCCTGGGGAGGCCCCCAAGTGTCTGCCAAGCAAAGAAACGAAACCAGCACAATCCACAACTCCAACAGAAAACTCACAGCCCCAGCGAGACACGCCTCAGCCGAGGCAAGCCGTCAGGGGATGCCTGGGGAGGCCCCCAAGTGTCTGCCAAGCAAAGAAACCAGCACAATCCACAACTCCAACAGAAAACTCACAGCCCCAGCGAGACACGCCTCAGCCGAGGCAAGCCGTCAGGGGATGCCTGGGGAGGCCCCCAAGTGTCTGCCAAGCAAAGAAACCAGCACAATCCACAACTCCAACAGAAAACTCACAGCCCCAGCGAGACACGCCTCAGCCGAGGCAAGCCGTCAGGGGATGCCTGGGGAGGCCCCCAAGTGTCTGCCAAGCAAAGAAACCAGCACAATCCACAACTCCAACAGAAAACTCACAAGCCCCAGCGAGACACGCCTCAGCCGAGGCAAGCCGTCAGGGGATGCCTGGGGAGGCCCCCAAGTGTCTGCCAAGCAAAGAAACCAGCACAATCCACAACTCCAACAGAAAACTCACAGCCCCAGCGAGACACGCCTCAGCCGAGGCAAGCCGTCAGGGGATGCCTGGGGAGGCCCCCAAGTGTCTGCCAAGCAAAGAAACCAGCACAATCCACAACTCCAACAGAAAACTCACAGCCCCAGCGAGACACGCCTCAGCCGAGGCAAGCCGTCAGGGGATGCCTGGGGAGGCCCCAAGTGTCTGCCAAGCAAAGAAACCAGCACAATCCACAACTCCAACAGAAAACTCACAGCCCCAGCGAGACACGCCTCAGCCGAGGCAAGCCGTCAGGGGATGCCTGGGGAGGCCCCCAAGTGTCTGCCAAGCAAAGAAACCAGCACAATCCACAACTCCAACAGAAAACTCACAGCCCCAGCGAGACACGCCTCAGCCGAGGCAAGCCGTCAGGGGATGCCTGGGGAGGCCCCCAAGTGTCTGCCAAGCAAAGAAACCAGCACAATCCACAACTCCAACAGAAAACTCACAGCCCCAGCGAGACACGCCTCAGCCGAGGCAAGCCGTCAGGGGATGCCTGGGGAGGCCCCCAAACACTCACCTCAGCCGAGGCAAGCCGTCAGGGGATGCCTGGGGAGGCCCCCAAGTGTCTGCCAGCAAAGAAACCAGCACAATCCACAACTCCAACAGAAAACTCACAGCCCCAGCGAGACACGCCTCAGCCGAGGCAAGCCGTCAGGGGATGCCTGGGGAGGCCCCCAAGTGTCTGCCAAGCAAAGAAACCAGCACAATCCACAACTCCAACAGAAAACTCACAGCCCCAGCGAGACACGCCTCAGCCGAGGCAAGCCGTCAGGGGATGCCTGGGGAGGCCCCCAAGTGTCTGCCAAGCAAAGAAACCAGCACAATCCACAACTCCAACAGAACCACAACTCCAACAGAAAACTCACAGCCCCAGCGAGACACGCCTCAGCCGAGGCAAGCCGTCAGGGGATGCCTGGGGAGGCCCCCAAGTGTCTGCCAAGCAAAGAAACCAGCACAATCCACAACTCCAACAGAAAACTCACAGCCCCAGCGAGACACGCCTCAGCCGAGGCAAGCCGTCAGGGGATGCCTGGGGAGGCCCCCAAGTGTCTGCCAAGCAAAGAAACCAGCACAATCCACAACTCCAACAGAAAACTCACAGCCCCAGCGAGACGAGACACGCCTCAGCCGAGGCAAGCCGTCAGGGGATGCCTGGGGAGGCCCCCAAGTGTCTGCCAAGCAAAGAAACCAGCACAATCCACAACTCCAACAGAAAACTCACAGCCCCAGCGAGACACGCCTCAGCCGAGGCAAGCCGTCAGGGGATGCCTGGGGAGGCCCCCAAGTGTCTGCCAAGCAAAGAAACCAGCACAATCCACAACTCCAACAGAAAACTCACAGCCCCAGCGAGACACGCCTCAGCCGAGGCAAGCCGTCAGGGGATGCCTGGGGAGGCCCCCAGTGTCTGCCAAGCAAAGAAACCAGCACAATCCACAACTCCAACAGAAAACTCACAGCCCCAGCGAGACACGCCTCAGCCGAGGCAAGCCGTCAGGGGATGCCTGGGGAGGCCCCCAAGTGTCTGCAAGCAAAGAAACCAGCACAATCCACAACTCCAACAGAAAACTCACAGCCCCAGCGAGACACGCCTCAGCCGAGGCAAGCCGTCAGGGGATGCCTGGGGAGGCCCCCAAGTGTCTGCCAAGCAAAGAAACCAGCACAATCCACAACTCCAACAGAAAACTCACAGCCCCAGCGAGACACGCCTCAGCCGAGGCAAGCCGTCAGGGGATGCCTGGGGAGGCCCCCAAGTGTCTGCCAAGCAAAGAAAAGAAACCAGCACAATCCACAACTCCAACAGAAAACTCACAGCCCCAGCGAGACACGCCTCAGCCGAGGCAAGCCGTCAGGGGATGCCTGGGGAGGCCCCCAAGTGTCTGCCAAGCAAAGAAACCAGCACAATCCACAACTCCAACAGAAAACTCACAGCCCCAGCGAGACACGCCTCAGCCGAGGCAAGCCGTCAGGGGATGCCTGGGGAGGCCCCCAAGTGTCTGCCAAGCAAAGAAACCAGCACCGTAGATTTTCTTAAGTTGATGATCAACTTCAACAAATCCCCAAGTTAAAAAATACCTTGAAAACATAAAAATTGTCTATTGGAATTACTTGAGTATATCATAAACAATATTTAAAAAATGAAGAAAAAATTATTTTAAAATAAGGCAGGAAAAATAAAAATTCTTACAGAAAACCCATCTTAGAATTACATCAGACTTCTTGTTTAAACTTTGCAAAGAGAATTTAATGAAATATTTCAAGAAAATATACCCAATATTAATACTCTGTAGCCATCAAAATTTTCTCAAACAAGTTCTGAATAAAATTTTATGAGTAGGTCTACCATGCTTTGAAGTTTTAAAAGAATTTTCTTAGAAAATAGAATTATAAAGGTCAAAAACCTAGATAGACGTAAAAAGGAAAATGTAGTTAAAAATAAATGAGAAAAAAAAACCCTTCCAATGTAAGAAAGTAAAACACATCATATAGCTAAGTAGAATGACAACAATGTAACAAGACATTAGAGGGAGAAAGATAATACTCTTGGAAAATGCATGATCTAGGGAGTTAAAAAAAGTAATAATTAGATGTGATTAGTTGTTCAGGCTGTTACAAACTATAATATACTGCAAACTAAAGAAGAATCTAATTGATATGTTGCAAAAGGGCCAAAAATAGAGTCAAAATAGAATCGAATGATATTAAATTGTATAATAATGTATATAAAAATAAATAATGATAACATGAGAAAAGTGTACTTGCAAATATTAATGATTAAATCTGACTGTATGCATCAATTAAAAGTTAAAATTTACTATTGAAATGAATTTGCAAAGCTCTACTTTAAGTAGAAAATATAGATATTTTGAAAAATGATAAGAAAGCACAAATCATATCAATGATAATTAAAAAGCTGCAATAGCTATGTAATTTTTATACAAAGAAAATTTCACAAAAATCAGAATTTAGAGGAGTGTAAAAATTGTGATAGATAAATGATTATAAAAGTTATTTAATAAATATGGTGAAACAACAGAGCAGATAATTCCATAAGACAAAACTCAAAAAAATGCAAAAAAATAGGTAAACTCACTATTTTAGAGATGTCAACACTCAGGTTTTAGTATTGCCATATGAAGAAAGCAAAAAGTCTCTACAGATATATATAGATGAATTAGTCAAGTAATAATAAAGCATACCTTCGTCTCAAGATCAAGTTTCATTTTTTATCAAAAATTGTAAATTAATAAATAATATATATAATATCCTCTAAAACCACATGGCAAATGACACATAGAATTCATTAACAAAAATAGATAGGAAATTACCTACATAATTGAATTTTAACTAACAAACATAAATAACACATGGGTCTAAGAAGGATTAAGGTAAATTGTCAAACTAGCAGGGCTTCTGGAGTTGTGACTTTTTTCATAGTGACAATACTCCAGCAACTTCAATGAGCAAGCGTTTTGGAAAAACTAAGAGGTTTAATAATGAAGTCTTCCAAAAGAAATAGTAACCAGAAAAAAAAAAAAAAAAAAAAGGACAAGTCAGGAAAACCTCACAGGAACACCTGTCCTACAATACTGTCAGGACAGGAAGATAGCAAATTACAGGAGGAGTAGAGTAACACTCTTGAAAGCTGAAGTTCTTGTCTTGGTGTAGAGTATTCTGATAGCTGAAAGTTCAAGAAAAAGGAGAGGGAAGCACCTCGCATTTGGTCTATCTTAGAGAATATTTGAGGTGCATTGAAGAAGAATCTGTATCCCGCTTTTTGGGATGAAAAGCTCCTACTAAGCCATTTTCTTCCTTTCAAGTCATTATATCCTTGTTAATTTTTAGCCTAGTTGATTTATCAAGAGGTGACAAGATAATGTTTAAAACATTAAATATATATATATTATATATATATATATGGTCATGGGAATGTTGCACTGGTGAAGGATTTTATATATATACATATATAATTATTTATATTATATATATTTAAAAAATCAACACTATAGTGTTGCTATTGATTTTTTTAAGTAAATTAGCAGTTTTTTAAAAATTATTTTACTGGCCCTTCATTAGGTGAAATATATGTTTATGAGTGTGATTTCTTCCTGATATACACATTTCTCGATTATTAAAATTGCCCCTATATGTATCTTATATATTTTAAGTCAAATTCTCTGTTGTATATTAATATGACAAGTCCATATTAATGTCCAGCCTTTTAAAGGGTGTTTCTTGCTTGAATGATTTTCTTCAAAACTTTATCATCGAGTCTTTATTTGCTCTGACTAATCAATGCATTTCTATCAGGCAACAAAACGTTGGATTCAATTTTTTGATCCATTTTGTCATGCTGTGTCTCTTAACTAGTGTATTTTGTCCACTAACACCAAGAAAGATAAAAAGATGATTGTCATGAGATTTTGTGTCTTTTTTTTTTTTTTGGTAGGAGTTTGGTGTGCTTTTTTGAGTGTGCTTGCCTTAAAGTTTACAGTTTTTCTTTTTTATTTATTTATTTATTTTTATTTTTTTGTCCCCCAATTCACAATACAGACCAGGCAAAGGGCCTGTGTTGAGGTGTATATGGGGTGCATTTACTGTACCTCCTCTTTCTATACAGTCAGTGTAAAAAACACAGCCTGTGGTAAGAATTGGGAGGCCTTATCTTTTCTTTTCTTTTCTTTTTTTCTTTTTCTTTTTTGATTTTTTAAATATATATATATAATATAAATAATTATATATGTATATATATAAAATCCTTCACCAGTGCAACATTCCCATGACCAATATCCTAAGTGTCCTTCCTCCTCACCCCACACCGGCCTGTACTCTAGACAGGCTTTCTACACTTTTCTTTTTTAAGGTTTGTTTTGAGTCATAAAGTTTCTGTGTTGTTGTTTATCTGTGAAGTTGTGTATCCTCCCTTCAAATCTGAATTTGAGTCAGGCTGGGTGAAGTATTCTTGGTGATGCATTCATTTTGTGCCTGCATGATTGCTTGTGATAAATTTGCTGTGAATCATAAAGATCCTGGGAGGGGGGGGTGAGCCACACCCACTGATGCTCAGTTGTTACTCCTGACTATGAGCTCAGAAATAGCTCCTGGCTTGGGGGACCATATGAAACAAAGGGAAACACAGAACCGTCCAGGGTCAACCATGTGTAAGGCGAATGCCCTACTGTTATACTATCCTTCCACCCCATAAGGATGTTTTTTTTTTTAAATGTAATTTTCCTTTTGATCTTGATGCCTTTAGTATCCCATATTTGTGCTTTTCATCATTGTTATCAGGATGTATCTTGGAGCGCTTTTCTTTGGATCTCTTTATCTCATAATGAGGATGCTCTTGCATGCAATCTTTAGCTCTATGAACATCTCAGCAATGATGTCCTTGACTGTTGATATTTTTTCTCCTGTGTCTGAGATTCCAATGATTCCTATGTTATTTCCACTGAATTTATCCTAGAGTTCTATTGTCATGTATTAGCTCTTGGAGGATTTTTTACATTTTCTGTTTTAATTTTTTTTATTTTGAGGTTCTTTCCCAACCTCTCTTGTATGTAGGAGTAATGCAGCTCATTTTCTAGCTCACTGATTCTGTCCTCAGCAGCATTACTCTGTTGCTGAGGCCATCGTGTGAGTTTTTTATTTAGCCTGTCAAGTTGTATTATCTATTATTATCTATTATCTATTATTTCTGTTTGAAATTTTCTCATTTCTACATTCAAATTCATATTGACTATCTGTTTGATTCATTCCATAGTTTCTTTGATTTTTTTTTTTACATTCTCCAGATTTCTTCTCTAAAATACTTATCAGAGAGACTATATAAGTGGCTGGTACTATTTGCATCTTCATCACATCCATCTTTATTCTCTAATCATGGTGGGGTTCTGCATTGTTTCCCCCATTGAAACACTTGCTTGTGGTGGTTTTGTTTATGTGCTAGGATTCATTGACTGGAGGATATGTATGTCCATGGAGCAGATTGGCTGTACTCTTCTCATGGTGTGGGTAGGAAATTCTGTTCATCCACCTGCAAACACTGCAGTGTGCTATCCCATCTCTTCTGCAGTATGGGCTGTTAGTGTTAGATTTTCTTGTTAAGATCTAATAGTGCTTACATATTTTATTTATTAACCTCTGACACTATGGCTTTTGGGTGAATATATTCTTCCATTCTGTGGACAGTCTTTGTATTCTGGTCCTTATTTGTTTTGAAGTGAAAAAGTTTTTTTTTTTATTTTAATGCTGTCCCATTGGTTTATCTTCACTTATGCTTGTTTGATAAAAAGTATTTAACATTGACAGAAACACAATTATAGGAGGCTTCAACACTCCACTTTCTCTGCTAGACACCATTATAAGAAGTGAGTTTAATTGACATATGCAAGGCAAAGCTTTCATCGAGAATTCCAGAATGGAGATGACTGAAAGACATAGAGTTTTTCCAAAGAATCTAGAACAGTGATTTCTTTTAATGAAGTGTGTCTAAATGTGGGACTATATTGGCCCATCTGAGTTTTCAAGAAAATGTAGGTGAAAATATGATGAATAGGGGCCACATCACTAAACTAGAGGCTCAACAGATAGGAAAGCAGGAGAGCTACAGAAACAATTCATGGTCAGAAGCAATTCATTGTTAGGAATAGGGTGAGAAACATTGCCTTAGACCACACAATTCACTCAAAGCGTAAGTATCCCTGCTAGCCTTTCCACAATAGGTTATAATCAGTGATAAGTGCAGGTACATCAAATTTTACATGGTATAATTATAATAAAGCATCTATAATGAATTTTATTATGAAGTAAGTTATTTTAAAAAGTAGTGATACATTTAAATCATAACCTGCTAATGTATTAAAATGAATTATGCAAATAGGTACATTTTCACATATTTTCTTACCTATAAAGTGGAGTTATATGAACATCAGCCTTCTTTTTATTCATTTTCATTTATTAAGACAATCAGTATAAAGTTCTTAGAACCAAGCTTAGCATATTTTCATATTAGCTGTTGATATTATTATTACCTTGTAGTGTCTAAAGCATGTAAGGGATTAAAAACAGCATAAAAGATTAATAATACTTTACATTTGCACAGAACCCTGGGGCTTTTTAAATGTTTGATGCATGTAAAAGCACTTTAAAAACCTCTAATATGCTTTGCAAATGCTAGACATTTTATTTTCTTGGGTATTTGCAGCTTGCATTAGATTCACAACAGTACAGTGAGGTCTGCAGAGAAAAATATTAGTTTTACTTTATAAATGAGAAATTGAGATTCAGAAAATTTACCCATGAAGTCTGTCACTTTACCTCTTAGCATCAGATACTTTATTAACAAAATACAGGGCTGACATTAACTTTTTTTTTCCTCTTTTGGTTTTTGGGTGAATACCATAGTGCTCAGGGATTTCTTCTGGCCCTGTGCTCAGAAATGACTCCTGACAGGTTCGGGGGACCATGTGGGATGCAAGGAATCGAACTGGGGTCTATACTGGGTTGGCTGCATGCAAGGGAAATGCCCTACCATGGGTTTTTATCACTCCAGCCACTAACATTAACTTTCAAGATCGTCCATGGTGTGAGCTTCATGCTTCTTTTTCTATAAGCCCTTTTATTTAAACACTTACTATATATTTTTTCTGCCTAACTTGGAGTTAAGCAAGGTATTGGCAGTTAATAGGATCAGGGTCACTATTTAAATTTCATGATTCAAAAATGAGTTTAAGCAAGGTAGCTTCCAGTTTCAAGACAGTTTTTAGTTTTGCTCAAATAATTATTGAACATCTCTCATAGCCAGGATGCATAATTATCTATGAAAACAATAAATGCAACTTAAAATTTTATAATCAAAGAAATAATATTACTAGAAATAAATAACTTAAAGACTATGTAAGGAGAGATTGTAAAAAAGTCACTGAAGCAGACAAAAATCATTTTATACTTGTAACAGAAATGAAATAAGTGGCATTTGAGTGAGACATTGAATGAAACCTAAAATCAGTGTGGCATGAATTTTTGAGCTGCATTTTCACTTTTTTTTTTATTGGATGGCAGACTATACAATAGTTTTAATTACTTAGCAAAGAAATAATTATCTTAGTAATTATACAAATTAGATGTAGAATTAGGTATATGTATTTAATAATGCTTAGGATCACACACACAATTATTAATTGGCTAAGATGCCAGCTTATCATGAAAGAGGTGTAGTTCTGTATTTTATCTCAGACATAGGAGCTGGAATGATTAAGTGAAATTATAATCTTCAGTAGGAAAGGTAAAACCTTGAGTTCATCTTCACTGACCTTAATAGACTTTTTAACTATATGTTAAAGGAATTTAAAAATGAATGCCTCCATTCAATATCCAAGACAAAAGCATCTCAATCTTATAAAGCTCTCAGAGTTAGCTACACTCCTCTTGTTCCCACCTTAGCAGCAGAAAGTACTTTATATCAGCATTTTGTCTGCTCACAGTGAAAAATCTTTACTTTTTGTTTCTAATTCATCTCTTATTTCTAAATATCTCACTGATTTCTCCTTTTTAGTTATTCATATTCTTATTTTCTTCCAAGGCACAAATTATTGTTTTCTTATTGATATGGCTTTAATAGTTGATACTGTTTTCCACATTATATTATTTTAACGTGCTTTATTTTAGAAGACAGGTTTTTAGAATAAAAATATTATATTTTCGTGAAATACTATTCCTTGATCTTGGCAAGAGGTGCCTGGATTCTTTGCTTTAGAACAGAGTGTTTTCTATTTATAACACCATTGTGTGTGTGTGTGTGTGTGTGTGTGTGTCTATGTGTGTGATTTCCACTTGCAATGTTATTAAATAAAATGATTCATTGCTCACTCTTCTCAATAAAAAATTTATGACTTTGGGTGTCAACACTTCAGTTTGTTACCTAGTATGTAGAACATGGTCTCAGTAACTATCCTTAAAAATACTATGACATGAGGAATTGACTTAGGCCTCAATCAATCAGATATCAACTGTCCAACCCCAAACCCCAGATTCAAATATTAGAACTGGCAGTTTCCTGAACCAACACAAGAAATCAATACCATCCCTCCCCCAGGGCAGTCCTAATACCTTTCTGACATCAAATTTCCCCTGGGCAGTTTAATATAACACCCTAATGAAGGGGAAACAACAACTTGATCTAAAGGCAAGTTGGCCTAACTCACCACCTAATGGTGAAATGAAATCAGAAGACGCTCTTTCCTAGGATCTATGCAAAAATCAAAATTTCTATTTAGAGAAGACTGACTTTGACAACCATGACTGAGCAGAACTTCTCCTGGAACCATAAAGGAAGACCTTGAGTTTGGACAACCAATATATCCATAGCCTGTAGTCAATCTGTCTTATGACAGTATATTTTATGGATGGAGACATGCTGTATCTCTTAGGCCAAGGGAATTTTCTTTCTTTCTTTATTTTAACATCTTGATTACAAATATGATTGTGATTAGGTTTCAGTCATGTAAAGAACACCCCCCTTCACCAGTGCAACATTCCCACCACCAATGTCCAAATCTCCCTTCATCCCACCCCTGTATTCCAGACAGGCTTTCCAGTTCCCTCATTCATTCACATGATTATGGTAGTTTTCGTGTAGTTATTTCTATAACTGAACTCACCACTCTTTGTGGTGAGATTCATGAAGTGAGCTGAAAGTTCCAGCCCTCCTCTCATTGTCTCTGAGGATTGTTGCAAAAATGACTTTTATTTTTCTTAAATACCATAGATGAGTGAGACTATTCTGCATCTCTCTCTCTCTCCCTCTGACTTATTTCACTCAGCATGATAGATTCCATGTACGTCCATGTATAGGAAAGTTTCATGACTTCATCTCTCCTGACGGCTGCATAATATTCCATTGTGGATATGTACCACAATTTCTTTAGCCATTCGTCTCTTGAAGGGCATCTTGGTTGTTTCGAGCCTGGCTACTTTGAATAGTGCTGCAATAAATATAGGTGTGAGGAAGGGGTTTTTGTATTGTATTCTTGTATTCATAGGGTAAATCCCTAGGAGTGGAATAGCTGGGTCGAGTGGGAGCTCAATTTCCAGATTCTGGAGGAATCTCCATATCGCTTTCCATAGAGTTTGGACTAGACTGCATTCCAACCAGCAGTAGATAAGAGTTCCTTTCTCTCCACATCCCCGCCAGCACTGATTATTCTCATTCTTTGTGATGTTTGCCAATCTCTGTGGTGTGAGATGGTATCTCATCATTGTTTTGAGTTGCATCTCTCTGATGGCTAGTGATGAGGAGCATTTTTTCATGTGCCTTTTGGCCATTTGTATTTCCTTTTTTTATCAAAGTGTCTGTTCATTTCTTCTCCCCATTTTTTGATGGAATTAGATGTTTTTTTTCTTATAAAGTTCTGTCAGTGCCCTGTATATTTTGGATATTAGCCCCTTATCTGATGGGTGTTGAGTGAATAGTTTCTCCCTCTCGGTGGGTGACTCTTGTATCTTGGGCACTATTTCTTTTGAGGTGCAGAAGCTTCTCAGCTTAACGTATTCCCATCTGTTGATCTCTGCTTCCACTTATTTGGAAAGTGCAGTTTCCTCCTTGAAGATGCCTTTAGTCTCAATGTCATGGAGTGTTTTACCTACATGTTGTTCTATATACCTTATAATATCAGGTCTGATGTCAAGGGCTTTAATCCATTTGGATTTTACCTTCATACATGATGTTAACTGGGGGTCTGTGTTCGCTTTTTTGCAAGTGGCTAACCATTTCTGCCAGCACCACTTGTTGAAGAGGTTTTCCCTGCTCCACTTAGGATTTCTTGCTCCTTTGTCAAAAATTAGATGATTGTATATCTGGGGAATATTGTCTGAGACAGGGGTCCTCAAACTTTTTAAACAGGGGTCCAGTTCACTGTCCCTCAGACCATTGGAAGGTCTGACTATAGTAAAAACAAAACTTATGAATGAATTCTTATGCACACTGCATATATCTTATTTTGCAATGAAGAAACAAAACAGATACAAATACTATGAAATGTGAATTCCTCACTGAGTGTATCTTGTCCACAGACTACTAACATGGAAACTTTACACTATCAAGGCTTTTGAGGCCAGTTTCTTCAGAGTAAGAAGGGGAAGTAAGAATAAATGACAGATGAGGCAGGAGCTAAATCTCACAATGCTTCTTTGTACCTCAGAATGTGAAGGACAGGGAGAATTCCAAATTCAACCTAATATTTGAGGCTTATGAGGATATACTTGCAGTGATGGAAGAGAACAAACACATGCTACACAAGACTTAAATATTTGACCATATAATCTGTGGTTTTCCAGTTGTAATCTTAATCTGAACACTCTCAATATAATAAGGACACCTAATCAACAGTAAAAATAACCCTTCTAAAACAACTTGAACAATGGACAGAGAAGTTTTGAATTACCCACTTAGTTTAAAAGCACTACCATCCACCAAGTAATGTAAAATAAATTTAAATGAAATGGTAAATTAGAATAGTTTATAATTGTTTTTTATTAGAGAACATCAAATCTTTTGTTTTTCAGCTGGTGTCTCTTATCTTCCTCACATTCCCATTCCTTTCTTTTATTCATAATAAGTTTGCTTACCTTTGCCAGGCCCTAGGTTGAGACATATATTCCTCTGTGAGCAAATAAATATTGTAATTCTAGAGTTTCTTGATAGAAGTAGCTGAATTGTTCATTATTGCCCATGGATATTGGGTTATGAGGAAGTAAGTCCATATCCTTGAAGGTCTGTACACTCCCCAAATGCATAGATTGTGATAACAAAACCAATTTCCCAATGGATATTGAATTGTACAAAATCAGTTCAGAAGCATAGATTTTGTCCACTCACAAATGAAAGATATGAGATAACAAGGCCAATAAAAGAATTGAAAGCAAAAAAGGAAAGATCCTAGATTCAGCTTATTGCTTACCTGACTACTACCTACTATTGATGCTATGCTATTTGTCATATCACTTAAAAATTCAGATGGATTTTTGTAATTTCTATCATTTCAGATAGATTTAAGCAGAATTCTATCAAGCATGAATGCATGCTTGACTTAGATATTTGTACATATTTTATACTAAAATAGAAAACTCTTAATTATAATTACTCATTGACCGTGATGTTGAAAACTATTCACACTACTGTTCTCTAGAGGAAAGATTATTTTTCCTTATACAGGAGAAAAGTTTTGATTACTATAATCAGTGAAGGGGGATGGGGAGGAAATAAAAAGTGATACTGTTAAATATCTTACAACATATGATATAATCTTTTATTACAAAAATTATATGGCAACAGTTTGCAACATTGAGAAAACCTTAAATAAAGAAGAGGCAAAGGAGATCTTGTACATAATTATATTTCTCAGGTGGTGATAACTAGTAGCCCTCAGAGGTTAATAGTGGCTCTGTGCTTTGGGGTTCTTATAAGATGCTGGGGATTGAACTTGATCAGCAGTATGTAAGGTTGCTATTATATGGCTCCAGCCACTACATAATTACATTTTAATCCTTAATCAATATTAGGCAATTTATTTTCACCTTTTATCATGAAGGAATTATTGATTGCTGGCTCTCCCTCTGTTGGTGCCCTGAAAGCATGTCACCCCCAGGTGAATGGACCCCTCCCTGAAGGACAAAGCCAGAGGAATGCCACTACTCCACTCCACTTCATTCCATAGTCATACACTTTTCCTATTACCTTAGCACAACACATACAAAACACCACACTGCAAAGGTGATGATGGGGAATGTTGCAAGTAAGCCCCTGAAGAGGTTGACTGATGGAGGGATGGAGGATGAGGTCTTTCCCCTTCAGTTCGGAGCATGCATCTGCCACCCTGTCTAGCCAACAGTTCTGAAGTGAAACGGGTAAACAGCTCGCAGACAATCAGGCATGTGGAAATATTAGCTTTCTTCAATGGACAAGACTGAAGTCCAAAGCCTCAGCATCAGTTCCTGCCAAAAGCCCCTTGCCTTCCACAGACCCTTGTTTTTATCCCCCAGAATCAGGTACCCCCAATAGTGGGATCAGATACCACCCAAAGGTGAAAGCAGAATCAGGTACTACCCTAGGGTGGGGGCAGAATGCCAGGTAACACCCTAGGGTAGGGCACAATCACCGATCAGGTTTGGGTCAGTAACATAATAATCCCCTAAAATATTTACATACACAACAGGGAAAAATGCAGACTCCCATTGTGTTTACAAAATGAATATGATGACCTGAAAAGTATCAACAACAATTTAGCCTCTCTGATAAGAACTTCAGAGACCTATGGAAGATGCTCATAGAACTCAAAGAAAGCATGGAATAAACAGACGGAAACTCCAGAGGATATGACAGTAGAAATAAGAAAACCCCAAACTGAAATAACAGAATTGAAAAACTTGTTGGACAAAATAAAAACCTTACTAAAAAGCCTATCCAATGGAGGAATCAGGACAAAAGGAGTGAGCTGGAAGATGAGATACATAACAACCCCATACATCAAAAAAGTTTGGAAAAGGGCCTTCTAACAAAGAGCAGACAATGGGATAATATCTTCAAAGAATGTGAACAGACAAAAATAGAAGTCTTTGATAAACTCAACAGAAACAACATAAGAAACATTGGAATTCAAGAGACCCAGGACTCATATCCCCATGAAGAATTAATAGATAAGGATATCATTGCATAGAATTCCCAAACCTAAAGTATGCATGCAATCAAATACTACATGCCCCAAAATATTGTCTAAAAGATACCCAAAGAAAAGCAACCCAAGACACATACTAGCCACAGTGACAAATCCAACAATTAGAGATAGAAAACTGAAAGCAAGATCAAAATGGGAGATTGCATTCAATTGAGCATCCTTAAGATTTACATCAGGTTTGTTGCAAGTAGACCTGAAGGTCCAAGGCTGTGGTGAGATATAGTGACAAAATTCAATGTAAAGATTGTTTTGCCAAGAATACTTCACTCATCAAGGCATAAATTCAGGTTTGAAGAAAGGATATATAGCTTCATGGAAAAACAGTAGCTCAGAAAATTTACATGTTCAAAACCAGCCCTAAAAGACAAACTGAAAGGTCTACTTTAAGTCAAAATAAATCAGCAGATAAATCAAACTCCTACAGAAAGATGACACAAATTCCATGATGATTATCTCTGAGATAATTATCTCTGAGATAATGAGAGACTAATTAAGAGATACAGATTAACAAAATGAATCAAAAAGCTAAATTCAACATTTTGCAGCACAACTGAATAATCAGACAAATATAAATTCAA
Source organism: Suncus etruscus (assembly GCF_024139225.1). Classification (NCBI taxonomy): domain Eukaryota; kingdom Metazoa; phylum Chordata; class Mammalia; order Eulipotyphla; family Soricidae; genus Suncus; species Suncus etruscus. Next base: position 105,787,356 of record NC_064854.1, on the reverse strand, counting down.
AGTCAAAGATTTGTGGAAAATCATTCAAGCAAGTTACTCCCTTACAAAAACAGCAAAAACAGGGGTGGTCATACTAATATCAGATAACACAGACATTAAACTTAAAATTGTTATAAGGGATAGAGATTGACATTTCTTAATAATCAAGTGATATGTACCAAAAAAATCAGACTCCTAAACATTATATGCACCAAAAAGGTGCCAGCAAAATATTTCAAACAATTGTTGACATATTTGAATAAAAACATAATAGTGGGAGTCTTCAGTGCTAACCTGTCATGACTTGTTAGTCAACCAGAACAAAATTTAACAAAAATATACTGGCTGTGAAGGGAGAAATAGAGGAGAGTGGCTTAGTAAATATATAGAGGGCTCTCCATTCCCATAAAACTGGATACACATTCTTCTGAAATACACATGGGTCATTTTTCAAGATAGACTGCATGCTGGCCCATAAAATGAATTTTCATTAAATAAATAGGATAGAAATTGTATGGACTTCTCAGATCATAATGCACTGAAATTAGAAGTGAATTATAAACAGACAGAAAAAATTTTAGCTCCTGAAAATTAAACAGCTCACTACTGAAAAAAGTGGGTTAGAGATAAAATTAAGGAGGAAAACAAAAGGTACTGGAAAGAAATGAGAACAAAGACACAAATTTCCAAATTTGAGGGACTCAACTAAGGCATTACTAAAAGGAAAATTCATAGCTTTGAAAACACTCATCAGGAAGGAAGAAGGGGCCTACATAAATAAATTAATTGTACAGCTTATAAAATTAGAAACTAATCTGGAATATTTGAACAGACATATCAATAATGAAAAAATATAAACAAAAATAAAGAAACTTCAAAAAACAAAAGCAGAGGTTTAGATGAATTCACTAGCAAGTTCTTTCAAATCTTTTAAGAAGTCTATTACCAATAATTTTTGGGTATTTCCAGGAAATTGAAGAAAGAGAAACATGCAAAAATAGTTATTTTTATGATATAGTTTTTATGAAAGCACCCAGATATCAAAAGCAGACAGAGGAACCACAAAAGGAGAACTACACACCAATATCTCTGATGAACACAGATACAAAAATCCTCAATAAAATCCTAGAAAACAGGATTCAATGTTTTATCAAAAAAATTTTTTTTGTTTTTTTCGGGCCACACCCATTTGATGCTCAGGGTTTACTCCTGGCTAAGCACTCAGAAATTGTTCCTGGCTTGAGGGGACCATATGGGACGCCAGGGGATCGAACTGTGGTCGCGGTCCTTCCTTGGCTAGCGCTTGCAAGGCAGACACCTTACCTCTAGCGCCACCTCACCGGCCCCGTTTTATCAAAAATTTTATATACCATGACTATGTATAATTTATTCAAGAGATGAAAGGATAATTTAAAATATGCAACTCAATTAATGTAATGTATTATATCAACCAAAGAAAATAGAAAACCATATGATCATATTAGTAGATGCAGAGAGAGCATTTGATAATGCCAACATAAAAAAACTCTCAACAATATGAAATAGAAGAAACTTTTCTCAATAAAGTCAAGCCCATTTGCACAAACCCATGGCAAATATTATACCCAATAGGGGAAAATTAAAAGCCTTTTCTTTAATATCTGGCATAAAATAGGGTTACCCACCTCTTCCAACTCCTATTAAACATAGTACTGGAAATATTTTCTTTAGAAATTAGGCAAGAAAAAGATACAATGTGCATCCAGTTAAGAAAGGAAAAAGTCAAGATCTCACTATTTGCAGGTCAATTGATACTGTATTTAGAAAACCCTAAAAACTGTAACAAAAAGCTTATAGAAACAATAGATTCATATAGCAAAGCGGCAAACTACAAGTTAACAAGCAAAAAATTGTGGCCTTTTTTTTACAAAAATAATAAAAGGGAAGAAATAGACATTTAAAAAAAATTCCATTCATACTAGTACCACAGAAGCTCAAATACCTTGGAGTCAATTTAACTAAAAAAACGAAGGACCTGAAATAAAACTACAAAATACTTTTTCAATAAATAAAATAGGGCACAACACAAAAAAGTGGAGACATATACCTTGCTCCTGGATTTGGAGGTTTAAAATTAAAATGGCAATACTCACAAACATTGTACAGATTTAATGCAATCTCTCTAAATATACCTGTGACAATCTTCAAATAAGTGGAGCAAATACTCCCATAATTTATTTGAAACAACAAACACTCAGGAATAGCTAAAGCAATTCTTAGGAAAAAGAAGATGGGCTATATCACTTTCCCCAACTTTAAGTTGTATTACAAAGCAATAGTCATAAATACAGCATGGTATTAAAATAAGGACAGAACCTAAAATCAATAGAATAGTCTTGAATATTAAGAGAATGATACCCGAGCATACAATCAATACAATCAATATATAAGATATATAGAAGAAATGTAGGCAAAATACTCCATGTCATTGAGACTAAAGACGTCTTCATGGAAAAAATATAACTGTCCAAATAAGTGAAAGCAGAGATTAATAAATAGGAATACATTAAACTGAAAAACTTCTGCACTTCAGAGGAAACAGTGACTAAGGTATAAAGGTAACCCTTGGAATGAGAAAATTATTCACCCAATGCTCATCAGATTCATGGCTAATATATAAGGTATACAAGGTACTGACAGAAAAAGAAAAATTATCTATTCCCATAAAAAGTGGGGAGAAGCAATAATAGACATTTCCTCAAAGAAGAAATACACATAGCAAAAAGGCACATGGAAAAATGTTCTACATAACTAATTATCAGGGAGGTGCTAATCAAAACAACAGTTAGGTATCATTCCCCCCACAGAGACTGGCACATTTCACAAAAACAAAACAAAACAAAACAAAAAATACCCCAAGAACAACTAGTGCCAATGGAAATGTGGATATAAAGGAACTCTCATTCACTGCTGGTGGTAATGCCTTTTAGTCCAGACTTTCTGGAAAAAATACTATGGACATTTTTTCAAGAAACTGGAAATTGAGTTTCCATGCTATTCAGCAATACCACTTCTATATATACCCTAGGAACACAAAAACACAAAACAAAAATGCCTTCTTATATGCCTATGTTTATTGCAGTGCTATTTAAAATAGCCAGAATATGGAAACAACCCAGTTGCCAACAACATATAAGTGGCTAAAGAAATGTGGTACACTCTACACAATGGAATACTATATAAATATTAGGCAAAAATGAAGTCATGATATTTGACTATAAAAGGATGGACATGGAGAATATTTTATGCTGAGTGAAATGAGTGAGAGAAAGATAGACACCGAATAGTATCCCTCATCTGTGGGATTTAAAAAATATATAAAACAGTATGTCAATAATACCCAAAGACAATAGTGATGCTGGCAGAAAATCTGAATAAATATGTTAAAGTATAAAATTCTGTTTTATCCTAAGAAAGGAAATATTGTATATATATTATAAATTATATGATAATTATTATTTAAGTGTCATCATTAAAAAGTAAACCAGTGTAATTAAAATTTATATGTAAAAATTAAAAAAGAAAATTAAGTGCTTTAAGAATAATATATAATAAAATGAACTGAATTAAAAAAATAAAAAGAAGTATCATCCCATGATATAAAGCTTACCACAAAAGTAGTGAGTGCAATTAGAGAAATAAGTGCATTAATTACTACCATGATAATGATAATGAGAGAGAGAAATAGAATGCTTGTTTAGAAGACAGGTCGGGAGTAGGAGATGAGGGAAAGAGGAAATATTGGTAGCAGGAACTTTACACTGGTGAAGCGTGGTGTACATTTAATGTTTGAAAACCAACTACAAATATTTTCCTAACAAAAGTTTTTAAATAAAGAGATTATAAAAACATATATTTTTAGAATTTTTCTCTAATTTCTGTGTTTTATTAATTTTCTCAAAACTGAGAAATGGTTTTCTACCACCTGCCTTCTTTATCTCTCAGTAAGTTCTTCTATATAAATGTTGATTCTCTAAATTTTTTAGTGCTCTAGTTCTTTTCTTCAAACTAAATGCTACAGAAACCAAATTTATGCTACAAAGTTACTTCTAAGTATACATAAAAAACATTCAAGTAGTTTAAACTTAAAGTGACATATAAGAATAAAAATATTCAGATACAAAGATAAGTTGATGATTTGCTGTAAATTGAATTTGGCAAATCTGCATTTCTAAAGACTAGTGAAAATGGTTGCTTTTGTTATGCATGGCAAGGTAAAAGCTCCACTGCTAGGATTATTTAATCAAAACCTTTTCCTGTGTGTTTGTGAGGTACAAAATAATATCCCTTTCTCTGATGACAAACTGTACCATGAAGTCTCTTTCATTTGTTGCTTATTTATTCTTGATGACAACCTTTGCTGTCCAACTCAACTAATGGCAAGAACATTGAGACAGACTTTGTTATTGGTGAATGTTAGAGGAGTGGGTAGAAAAAGATTTAATCACATTGTTCAATCACGTGTTCAATCACATCAATAAAAATCCTAGAGCAGTTTGAATATTGTTGTCACTCAGTTTCATTTGAAAAAGAGACAAATGTTCATAAAATTAAAATCTATTATAAAATATGTATCAAATAACAGTAGAGGAGGAGTTATAAAACCTAGACATGGCAATATGTCGAGTATTCATCTCTCTAAAACCTGTACTATTCATTTTTATTCTGCCAACTATGAAGAAAGGGTAAGAAACCAAAACACTGCTCATACTCTTCTGTTCTTTACTTATAAAGACATGTCGTATATGAAGTCATTGCAACGAAATAAAACAAGCAAGTTTTGTGGAGCTTTGGTATTCTATCATGTAGTTGTACCATATGGAAAAGAACAGGCAGAGTGGAGGGCAATATTCTTGGTGCTCATAAATAAAATAACCCTTAATGTGAAGACTGACAAGAAGGTGAGCAAATATATGCATATTTTAATAATTTTTATAAAGGGAAAGCAGGGAAATGATTAGGGAATTTGTGACAAGGTGATTTTCAAGCAAACTTCTAGAGGTGCTGTGGGAATTAATCACAGATAGGGAAGATTGTTAAAAGTGGAAGAGATAGGTAGTGTATAAGTACCTGTGGTATAAATTTGAGAGTAAAATATAACTTTAAGATGGAGTTGAAGAATGGAGGAAGTGTTGGGAGGAAAATATAAGGTCAGAGGGGTAAAGCCGTTGTAAGATCATTCAGCACATAGAAAACACAAGGATTTTTTTCTTCTTACTTCTTCCATGATTGTATTTGTAAGTCATGGAAGGTTTTGAAGAAAGCAATGGACTGAAAAGGGAAGTCTACCCTGCCTCCACCAACCTTGGCGGATGCCCCGCCCTTAAGGAAGTCATCACTACCTCGGCCCTACCTTTTCCCCTACCTCACCAATGATTCGTGTTACCGTAGCGGAAGTCCAGCCCTCAAGGACTCTCCTTCCCTTCCCACTTCCCATCCTATATAAGGGGGGAACTACGGGACCACGAGGTCTCTTTGTCCCTGTCCTATTCTGGGGACACATTGATCCTGGCCATTACGAATGGTCAGTATTAAAGCACTTTTTAGAACATTTTCTGGGACCTCGGCCTCTTCATTTCTCTGCATTGGGCAGCTAGATTAGGATGCCCGGACCTTTCAGACCATCATTTAAAGCACACTTTGCTTGCTAAAAATGGATCATAGAGGAAAAAAGAAAGAGTAGGAGATTTAGAAGACTATTAAGATAGTACCTTATAGGCTGGATATATTTAGAAGATTAGATGCGACACTTGCCATTAGATTGAACATGAGGTGTTAAAGAAAGAACAATCACATAGACCTCTAAGACTCTGAATTTGGATAGAATTTTGAAAAGTTAAAGTTTGAGACAATTCTTTCTCAGATGCTTACTCCAAATGTGCATGCTTTGCTAAGTTTTCAAATGGAAGGGTTCATATGATAATGTTTCCTTTGTATAATATTTGGAACCAAGCACAAAGCATTTAAGTCTATTTACTCAGAGGTATTATCACATTAATGTGACCTGTCTAAAAATCTATTGGAATATGGATATTTTTGGTTTACACTTTCAATTTGTTTGTTTTTTATAAGTCCTTTATTTTTGTTTGTTTGTTTTTTTTTGGGGGGGGTCCACACCCGGCTGCGCTCAGGGGTCACTCCTGGCTCTACGCTCAGAAATCGCTCTTGGCAGGCTCTTGGGACTATATGGGATGCCAGAATTTGAACCACAGTCCTTCTGCATGCAAGGCAAATGCCTTACCTCCATGCTATCTCTCCGGCCCAATAAGTCCTTTATCTTTTATAACAGCTTAGAACTGGAAGTAATCTGTAACTCTCTTGTTACCCCCCACATAAGGAAACACACACCGGACGTGGCTTTTGCCTTCCTGGTGCAGTGTCTAATTTTCCTCCCAAGAATTATCTGCCAAAAGGCCCGTTCAGAAAATTCAATTATTGACCCTTTGCATGGATTATTGGCTATAATTCTAACACGACTGTGACATTACATTTTCTCTTTACTATTATTTATTTGAATTTTGTCTCTTTTGCCACTACAGAAATTCGGCCTTAACTATCTTGCAGTCATTAAAGGAATTTCAGTACCAAAGCAAGCTGCTAAAAGTTCCCTGCTGGCTTAGCATATTTTCAACTTAAAGTCCAGCCAGCTCTCTCTTTCTGTCAGCCTTCTCACTTCCGAAGGCCAAGTCAAAACCTAACATCTTCAAGACAATGGTCTTCTCTCCTGCTTTTGAGCTTCAAAGCAGAACGATTTCTGTCTTCGGAACTCTGCCTGTCACTTTGAATACAACAGGTTTGGTCAGTGTAGAATTAGATTATTTCACTAGGTGTAATTATTGTATCCCTTTCCTTAGTGTTATTCTCTTTCTATTACCAGATCATAGGAAGTGGGTCTTAGCCCCTAGCTAGAATACTATTTCCCTCAGGTTAAGAATATTTGTTATCAGGTGTAAATCAGGATACCTGCTATCCTTTAATTTACATCAGTAATGACACCTAGGGCCAGAAACTTCTTCGATATGTAAGAATTCAGTCTTCCTTTTATCCTCTAACTCCTAACTGAAACCTATTCTATTCTAAGGTTACTAAACACCCTAAGCTATGTGTATTTGTTCTGAAATCAAACAATGTACATTGTATTCTTTTCATGTTACGACTGTCCTTTGCCTAAGATTAAAATTTGTTGCACTCTTGCCAGAGATGTGTTGACCCCACCCATACTGCGTGTGGTATCATTATTTCATATTTCATATTCGTCCGCTTCGTGTTCTAGCTTATTCCCAGTGAGAGTCTATCTGACCCACTAAAGTTTTGCCTGTGAATGCAACACGTCCACAACACTCTCTGGTTTCAATGAAACTTTTAATTTGTCTATAAATATAGGGTCACATGAAATTTTAAAAAAACAGTGCTGAGAGATACTCTTTTTCATAATTTATACAAAAATAAAATCTTACAAAGCTATAGAATATCACAACCAAGATACAATTATGTTTTTTGTTTGTTGTTGGGCAGCCACACCTAGCAGTGCTCAGGGCTTACTCCTAGATCAGCACGCTGATCACTCCTGGCCCATTGGGGCAGGGAGATCATAAAGAATGCAGGGGTTCGAGCTGCCCTGTTTGGGACATCAGGCAGGGAAAAGCCACGAATCTGCGCCCACCCAGTGGAGCCTAACTGTGAGTGCTCCTTGTAAATGTTTCTCTACTGTCCTCTTGCATGAAACTCTTGGGAGTGGGGCAAAAGAGGCTCCAGAAATCTGCTCTCCCAGATGCCATTTCCAGGGCGGGTCTCCAGAACGTGAAAACCGGCGGGCTTTCGCAGAAGCCAGCTGCCCTGTTTGGGACATCAGGCAGGGAAAAGCCACGAATCTGCGCCCGCCCAGTGGAGCCTAACTGTGAGTGCTCCTTGTAAATGTTTCTCTACTGTCCTCTTGCGTGAAACTCTTGGGAGTGGGGCAAAAGAGGCTCCAGCAGAGCACGGCCGCGTAGCGAAGCTCTTTCTAAGAAAAGAACACCATCGTAACAAGAAGAAAAAATCACTCTAAGAACTGAGCTATAACACAGAAGCAAGCATTCCTCTTCGAACAGTCTTCTCCGTTGAATCCAGTGTGAGGCTTCACCCACAGAGGACTCTCCTCCCTTAGAGACAAGTCAGCCCATCCAGAAAGGGCGGAGCCAGAGAAGTGTGCTGCCTACATCATCTAGCCAATGAATACCACCACAACACGTAGAAAAACCCAAAATACAAGTGTGACAATGGGGAAACAACACAGGCCAGCATCAGACATAGAGAATGAAGAGGACAATTCTGAGGACCAGATAATGGCCAACCAACTAATCAACCTCTCAGATAAGGACTTTAGACTAGCAATATGGAAGATGCTCAAAGAACTCAAAGAAACCATGAATCGAGTTGAACAGAACACTAATAAGAACCAAGAAAATATGAAGACAGAAATCACAAAACTCCAAACTGAAATAACATATCAATGAACAAGCCTGAAAAAGTCAGTAAACGAAGTGAATGACAAAATGGATAAGCTCTGGGACAGGGTATCAGAAGCTGAGAATAGACTTGGTGCTGTGGAAGATGAGATACATAACAATTCCATACAGCAGGAGAGATTGGACAAAAAACTTAAAGCAAATGAGCAGACAAGGGAAAAATTAGTCAAAGAATGGGAACAGATGAAAATAGAAGTCTATGATAAGATCAACAGAAACAACTTAAGAATCATTGGAGTCCCAGAGACCCAGGAAGAAAATTCCCAGGAAAAATCAATGGTCAAGAACATCATTAAAGAGAAACTTCCAGAGCTAAAGAATATAGGTGATCAAATCCTACATGCTCGAAGAGTACCAACCAAAAGAGACCCCAGAAAAAACACCCAAAGACACATCCTAGTCACAATGACAAATCCCACAGATAGAGACAGAATTCTGAAAACAGCAAGATCAAAAGGGGAAATTACGTTCAAGCAAGCTTCCCTGAGATTTACAGCAGACCTGTCACCAGAAACACTCAATGCCAGAAAGCAGTGGTGGGATATTGTGACAAGACTGAATGAAATGAATGCTTCACCCAGAATACTATACCCAGCAAAACTCACTTTCCGGTTTGACGGAAGAATACATGGTTTCACAGACAAAAAACAGCTCAGAAACTTCACAGACACAAAACCAGTCTTAAGAGAAAAACTGAAAGACCTAATCTAAGACAAGACTACCCAAAAGACACACCAAATTTTGAAATAAAGATGACGTTAAATCCCAGGACAATTCTTTCTCTCAACGTCAATGGACTAAATGCACCAGTTAAGAGACACAGAGTGGCTAAATGGATCAAAAAACTCAATCCAACCTTCTGCTGCCTACAAGAAACGCACCTGAATAGTCAGAACAAACATAGACTCAAAATAAAAGGCTGGAGAAAAATTATCCAAGCAAACAACACCCATAAAAAAGCTGGAGTGGCCATACTAATATCAGATAATGCAAACTTTATACTCAGGAAGGTTGTAAGGGACAAAGATGGACATTTTATATTAATCAAGGGGTATGTAGAGCAGGAAGAAATAACTCTCCTAAACATATATGCACCGATTGAGGGGCCAGCAAAATATTTAATACAACTGTTGACAAATCTGAAAAGTAATATCAACAACAACACAATAATTGTGGGGGACCTTAACACGGCTTTGTCAACACTGGATAGGTCAACCAGACTGAAACCCAACAAGAATATACTAGACCTGAGGAGAGAAATGGAAGAAAGAGGCTTAGTGGATATATATAGGACACTCCACCCCCAGAAACCTGGATACACATTCTTCTCCAATGTACATGGGACATTCTCCAGAATAGACTACATGCTGGCACATAAAACATACCTCCATAAGATCAAGAAGATAGAAATTTTGCAGACTGCCCTTGCTGACCACAAGGCTCTGAAATTATTTGTGAACTCCAAAGGGACTCAGAAGAAAAACCTTAACGCCTGGAAGTTAAACAGCCTCATACTCAATAACCAGTGGGTCCGAGATGAAATCAAGGAGGAAATCAAAAGGTTCCTAGAAACAAATGACAATCAAGACACAAACTATCAGAACTTATGGGACACAGCAAAAGCAGTACTGAGAGGAAAATTTATAGCTTTGCAAGCACACATCAGAAAGGAAGAAGGAGCTTACCTGAGTAGCCTAATGACACAGCTAATAGAACTAGAAAATGCTCAACAAAAGGACCCAAAAATAGGAAGACAGAAGGAAATAACAAAGCTGAGAGCAGAAATCAATGAAGTGGAAACCCAAAAAACAATCCGAAAGATCAACAAAAGCAGAAGTTGGTTCTTTGAAAAAATAAACAAGATTGATAGACCACTGGCAAACCTAACAAAGAAAGAGAGAGAGAGAAACTTGATAACTCGTATTAGGAATGAAAAAGGAGAGATCACTACTGATATGAGAGAGATTCAAAGGGTAATCAGAAACTACTTTGAGAAACTCTACGCCACTAAAAATGAGAACCTGGAAGAAATGGATAAATTCTTGAACTCTTATAATCTTCCACGGTTGAAGGAAGAGGATGTAGCATATCTAAACACCCCCATCACCATTGATGAAATAAAAATGGTAATCAAAACTCTGCCCAAAAACAAAAGCCCAGGCCCAGATGGATTCACTAATGAATTCTATCAAACTTTCCAAGAGGAACTACTACCAATCCTGGCAAGACTCTTTCATGAAATTGAACAAGTGGAAACACTCCCAAATAGCTTTTATGAAGCCAACATCACCTTGATACCTAAACCAGACAGAGATGCTACGAAAAAAGAAAATTACAGACCAATATCGCTGATGAATGCAGATGCAAAGATACTCAACAAAATCCTGGCACATAGGATTCAATACCTCATTAAGAAGATCATCCACTACGATCAAGTAGGTTTCATCCCAGGAATGTAAGGATGGTTTAACATCCGTAAGTCTATCAACATAATACACAACATCAACAACAAGAAAAATAAAAACCACATGATTATATCAATAGATACAGAGAAAGCATTTGACATGGTCCAACACCCATTCTTGATCAAAACTCTCAGCAAGATGGGAATGGAAGGAACCTTTCTCAATATAGTTAAGGCCATCTACCACAAGCCAGTGGCAAATATTATCCTCAATGGAGAAAAACTAAAAGCCTTCCCTCTAAATTCTGGCACAAGACAAGGCTGTCCTCTCTCACCACTCCTATTCAATATAGCACTGGAAGTACTTGCTATAGCGATTAGGCAAGAAAAAGATATCAAGGGAATCCAGATAGGAAAGGAAGAAGTCAAGCTCTCACTGTTTGCAGATGACATGATGCTCTACTTAGAAAACCCTAAAGACTCTACCAAAAAGCTTCTAGAAACAATAGACTCATATAGCAAGGTGGCAGGCTACAAAATTAACACACAAAAATCAATGGTCTTTCTATACACCAATAGTAATAAGGAAGAAATGGACATTAAGAAAACAACCCCATTCACAATAGTGCCACACAAACTCAAATATCTTGGAATCAACTTGACTAAAAATGTGAAGGACCTATACAAAGAAAACTATAAAACTCTGCTCCAAGAAATAAGAGAGGACACACGAAAATGGAAACCCATACCCTGCTCATGGATTGGCAGGATTAACATCATCAAAATGGCAATACTCCCCAAGGCATTATACAGATTTAATGCTATCCCTCTAAAGATACCCATGACATTTTTCAAAGAAGTGGATCAGGCACTTTTGAAATTCATTTGGAAAAATAAACACCCTCAAATAGCTAAAGCAATCATTGGGGAAAAGAATATGGGAGGAATTACTTTCCCCAACTTTAAACTGTACTACAAAGCAATAGTTATCAAAACAGCATGGTATTGGAATAAGGACAGGCCCTCAGATCAGTGGAATAGGCTTGCATACTCAGAAAATGTTCCCCAGACATACAGTCACCTAATTTTTGATAAAGGAGCATGAAACCCTAAATGGAGCAGGGAAAGCCTCTTCAACAAGTGGTGTTGGCACAACTGGAGAGCCACTTGCAAAAAATTGAACTTAGACCCCCGGCTAACATCATGTACGAAGGTAAAATCCAAATGGATTAAAGACCTCGATATCAGCCCCAAAACCATAAGATATATAGAACAGCACATAGGCAAAACACTCCAGGACATTACAGGCATCATCAAGGAGGAAACTGCACTCTCCAAGCAAGTGAAAGCAGAGATTAACAGATGGGAATATATTAAGCTGAGAAGCTTCTGCACCTCAAAGGAAATAGTGCCCAGGATACAAGAGCCACCCACTGAGTGGGAGAAACTATTCACCCAAGACCCATCAGATAAGGGGCTAATCTCCAAAATATACAAGGCACTGACAGAACTTTACAAGAAAAAAACATCTAACCCCATCAAAAAATGGGGAGAAGAAATGAACAGACACTTTGACAAAAAAGAAATGCAAATGGCCAAAAGACACATGAAAAAGTGCTCCACATCACTAATCATCAGGGAGATGCAAATCAAAACAACGAAGAGATACCACCTCACACCACAGAGAATGGCACACATCACAAAGAATGAGAATAAACAGTGTTGGCGGGGATGTGGAGAGAAAGGAACTCTTATCCATTGCTGGTGGGAATGCCGTCTAGTTCAACCTTTATGGAAAGCGATATGGAGATTCCTCCAAAAACTGGAAATCGAGCTCCCATATGATCCAGCTATACCACTCCTAGGAATATTCCCTAAGAACACAAAAATACAGTACAAAAACCCCTTCCTTACACCCATATTCATTGCAGCACTATTTACCATAGCAAGACTCTGGAAACAACCAAGATGCCCTTCAACAGATGAATGGCTAAAGAAACTGTGGTACATATACACAATGGAATATTATGCAGCTGTCAGGAGAGATGAAGTCATGAAATTTTCCTATACATGGATGTACTCGGAATCTATTATGCTGAGTGAAATAAGCCAGAGAGAGAGAGAAAAACACAGAATGGTCTCACTCATCTATGGGTTTTAAGAAAAATGAAAGACATTCTTGCAGTAATAATTTTTAGACACAAAAGAGAAAAGAGCTGGAAGTTCCAGCTCACCACAGGAAGCTCACCACAAAGAGTGATGAGTTTAACTAGAGAAATAACTACATTCTGAACTTTCCTAATAATGGGAATGTATGAGGGAAATGGATAGCCTGTTTAGAGTACAGGCAGGGGTTAGGTGGGGAGGAGGGAGACTTGGGACATTGGTGGTGGGAATGTTGCACTGGTGATGGGTGGCGTTCTTTACATGACTTAAACCCAAACACAATCATGTATGTAATCAAGGTGTTTAAAAAAAAAAGCTGGAAAAAAAAACCTAAATAAATAAATAAAAAGAAACGTGGGAACAAGCATGTGAGATGTATTCCAGAGAGAACATGGGTCTGAAGAGAAGCCTAAATGTTCCTATTTTCTAACTCTGAATATGAACACTCTTATTACAAAAAAAAAAAAAAAAAAAAAAAGAATGCAGGGGTTCAAACCCTGATTGGCCTCCTGTCAAGCTAACATGCTATGTCATTGTTTTGGCCCAACCAAGATATCATTTTTTTTGTCACAGTAAAACCACAAAACAATTCCATTACCACAATAATCAGTAGTTTGAGGTGCTTTTTATAATGTTCTTGTCTCTCATCAATTACTCCCTTACTTTAATTTTAATATCTACAGTTCCTCTATTTACTTCTATTTTTATGATACTTTTAACACTACAGTAACTCTAGGAATTAACCAGTGATCTTTGACTAGGTTTCGAGAATTATTTAAGATGGAGAAGAACCTCAAAATCATGATATATGAAGAAAACTAACAGAATATTTATGCCAAGCTCAGTTAGAAAAACTTAGCATTATGTGTGAGGGATTTGAGTTGTAATTTCTTTAAAATAGCCTCCACTTTTAATTTTATGAAAAACTTTTCAGGTTTAGGAAAACTGTTACTGATTATCTCAACAGGAGGTACATACACTCTTGGTTCAAGTAAATAGAGGTTAAGTAATCACAAGCTAATAATTCAAGAATTTTCTAATGGTTTAGCATTCACAGCCTTTCAACACTGACAAAAGACAAAGTTTGTCTTTTTTAATTTATAAATGTTTCTTTTGAATGTTTTGTATGTGATAATATAGAGTAATATGAATGGCAGTGAATACATTTAATTTCAAGTATATTTAATTTCATTCAATAGTTACATTTTAATAATTTTAATATAGCAATTAGTATATGGACAATGACACCATTCAACATTTTTATTAAGATTTTCCTTGTTCCTTTCATATTTGTCTTTATTACCTTTTATACAGTTTCACTGTATGTATAGTTTTTATATCCATCACGGTCAAGGTAATGAATAGTTATAACACCAAAGTGTTTTTCTATTGTCCTTTTTATAATGCTGTTCTTTTATAAACACATCTACCTTGATTTGTATTCTATTCCTACACTGTCTTAAAGAACTACCTCCATCCTTAGTAGCAACAAATGTTCATTTAAAATGTTTGTCATTTCAGTGCTGAAGAGAAAGTTTACTGAGATAAGCACATTATTTGTAGGCAGGAAGGCCATATTCAATTCCTATCACCTCAAGGATCTCTGAGGACAATTGGAAGCAATTTCTGAGCACTGAGATGGGAGTAGTTACTGGCAATATCAGTGCGATCCCCCAAAATGCAAAATTGCAAAAATGAGATCAACAGTATGTACCAGATTATTTCAACATAATTATGAGATTAATTTGAATAAAAATTTCTCTCGTTATTGAGCTATGTTACATGGCATTGATGTGCCACAGTTTATTTAAATATTTTTCTTTTTTAATATAATATTTATTTTAATCATAGTGGCTTACATATCATTGACGATAATATTTTAGGTACATATTAACATAAAAACAAGGGAGTTCCCATCACCAAATTGTCTTCCCTCCACCTCTGTTCCCGTCCTACCTCCCATATCCTCCTCCCTCACCCCCGGGGCTGCTAGAATAAGTGGTCTCCTCTATGCCTAGTTTACTACTTAGAAGTCCTACACTTGGTTGGTCTTGGTACCTCCCTTATTTTCTGCTCTAATTAGAAGGCGGGACTAGATAATTCAAGATATGTGGTTTTGTTTGAAGAAGAGAAAGGTACTAAACTGGGGGAGGGGGAATCAAATATGCCGGAAAAAAAAAGCAAGCGGCTTCCAGTTCTTATTTATTTGCAGTTTTGTGTTCTTTTAACATAGCTTAATTTTAGGGGACTATTGCTACATTTCTAAGAATGATAGCTGAGTCATATGGTACTCGTATGTTTGTTTGTTTTTAAATAAATTGCATTTTACATTTCTTGTGTGTCTCTCTTGCTCTTTTTAATACAGTGTTTTATCTTCTGTTCATGGAATTCTAAATGGACTAAATTAACCACAATGTAGGAAGGAATTTAGATTCCTTGCTGAGACATATACTCAAATATAGGCTCTGAAATAGTTTAAAGAAATAAAATTTTGTTTGACTTTACCCCCTATAAGATCATAAAAGTAGGTATATAATGTCACAGAATGTACCATTCTTCTGAATTTTCTGAGAAACCTTTTTTAAATTTTCACACAATACAGCTCTACTTAAAACAAAAGCTATGGGGGAATAAACTGGAAATAGAAGCGATCAAAAGTCCAATTCCAGTAAGATACATGTTGAGAGAGACACTATTCTGAGACTCAGTAATGTTGAGCATTGATGCTTCTAACACTAAAGTTTATGCTTCGGTCTGCTTTTTTTCTTTTTTCAATATTTGTACCAAAGGATATATATTGGTCTGCCTGCATACACATAGACTTTTTCAAATATCAAGAGATATTTTGGACTCTTAGGTTTTAATATTTGGAAAGTGGCTTAGATCATCGTGCAAGATTTACAAGCACTCATACAACAAAAATTAATGTGTTAATATAAGAGCCGTAAATTAACAGCATAAAAAACAAAATTTGTATCACATTGTTAAGATGAGTGCTTTACTATATTCCTACAATAATAGTGATAAAGTAATTTGGAAAATTTTTATGTCTCTTAAGCATGAAGCATTTTGGATAATTGTCTTCAACAATTAGGGGACTAGTCAATAATAGTGCAAATGTAGTATCATGCTTGTTAATATGGTTTGTTCTTTTTAAAACAAGTTTTCCAGTTGCAAACCATTTATGTTTTAGTTGTTTCATTGAGGCAGGCTGATGGTAAAAAATGATTACTTGTTTATTTTTAGATAATTTACTATATAAACTGTGTAGAAGTGTCATATTTAGTCATTATAAATATGCATAACTGTTGAATGATGAGTTAGCTATTTATTTATAGATAATAGTTAGATATTTCTTTTCATATTACTGTCCTTTACATAAATTATTCTTTAATGTTTTCAATATATCAAATATCTATCAAGGGTATCTGATTATAACACCTACTATATATTTAATTGTGCATAATATTTAGTTTATTATTTAGCGGTTTAGCCTCCAAATCAGGAATTCTGCTTGTGCTCTGGGCAAGCAAAGGCCGATATCACTTTAATTATCTGATAGAAAGATTTCTAGGATTTTTTTCCTTTGATCTTGTTTCTACTTATAGTCTTGCCCTATTGGTTGAGCCCTTAGTCTTGTCCTATACTACCTTTCCATATAAATATAGATACATTTATGTGATTTTTTTTGGGGGGGAAGGACAACCCCGGTGATACTCAGGAGTTACTCCTGGCTATGTGCTCAGAAATCGCTCCTGTTTGGGGGACCATATGGAACGTGGGGGGATTGAACCATGGTCCGTACAGGTCAGCCACTTGCAAGGCAAATGCCCTACTGCTTATGCCACTACTGTGGCCCCATTTATGTGATTTACAACTATGGCTTCCTTGGGATATCTCAGTGGCTTATTGGGAGCCATACAGACCCTAGCTGAGAAATGCTATGAGAAAGAAGACAGGAAGAGGAATAAGGGTAAATAAAAAACCTGTATTGTGAATGGAGAAAAGCATAAGAGCAGGCAGCATTGGTGGTGGGAATGTTGCACTGGTGAAGTAGGTTGTTATTTTTTATTTACTTATATAACTGAAACCCAACTACAACCATGTTTGTAATCATGTCTCGTAAGTAAAGATATAAAAAAATAAAGAGCAGGAAATCAGCTCTCTGATGATTTAACTTCTCACATAAGATCTCAGATGACATTCATGAGATGATATCTGAACTGGTATTTGAAGAAAAATTATAAAATTTTCTTTTAGATGAAAGAGCAAAGGCTTCTTCTAAAAAACATTTTCCTTTGATTTAATTCTGAAAATTGTTGAGATGTTCAATAGATTTGAGTTTGGGAGCTTGGAATCAGTACCTGGGATCTAATAAATATTATATTAGGATTTTTTCTTCAAAAACATGCAAATAGAGAATTGATAGATATAAATGTTTCTATTTCAAAAAATAGTCATTTGGATGTAGAGTTAACCAGATATTGCCTTTCTTTATTTGCTATGCTTTTGCATGGTTCAGAGGGAGGAGCAGTCTTTATAGAGGTTATTGTACATACTCTTGTTAGTTCTCACTTGAGGTTGCAAACTTTTTAGTATAGTGATTGTGCATGCCCTGTTGTGGTATAACTAAACATATCGTGTGGAACCAGGAATTATAGATTGATTGCATAGCTACCAGACACATAGTAGAGTGTAGCGGGTAATAGATGTTATCACCTCATGCTTTCGAGACTGGTATTTTAGCCAAAGAGCCATCGATCTCTGGACCTTAGTAATTTTCCTTATAAGCAATGATTTCTAACACTTTTCTAGTTTGATAAACTAGTTTTGATAAACCTAGAAATAGAATAGAGGTCATTGTGAACTATCTAAAGATAAATGGGTTTTTAAAAATATTTGGAATTATGAGATTAAATCTAAGCCCTCCCTCTCAGTTAAAAACACTGAATAGATAAATCCATGTGTGAAGTTTAAAAAGTTGAAGATTATTTATTTATTTATTTATTTATTTATTTATTTATTTATTTATTTATTTATTTATTTATTTGGTTTGTGGGCCACACTCGGTGACACTCAGGGGTTACTCAGGGCTATGCGCTCAGAAATTGCCCCTAGCTTGGGAGACCATATTGGACTCTGGAGGATCGAACCATGGTCCGTCCTAGGTTAGCATGCCCTACACCTTGCTCCACTGCTCTGGCCCCTAAAAATTTGAAGATTTTTAACTGCCAAAGTGTTTTAGGGAAATTTTTGAGAGATTTATATGTAAATAAACACTACTTTTCATCCATGCAACTCTTTTAAGAATAGAAATGTTTGTTTTATATGATGCTGTACACCTGATATTAAAGTAGCAATATTCCCCAATATCCCTCCACTATAGTGAATTGAACTCTTTCATCCCATTACCACCAATCCCTTATAACACCGATTCTGTGGTTAGTGTCTAAGGGTTTCTTTTAATAAGATAGACTATTTCCTTTGTAATGTACCAGAATGGAGTAAGATTATCTTGTATCTCTCTTCTTCTGACATTTCACTTAGTGTGGCACTTTTCAGTTAATTGATATTGTAGCAAAAGACAAGGATTTAGTATTTTTTTACAGTGAATCCGTTGGGTCAAATACCACATCTTCTTTATCCACTCAATGTTTATTGGGCATTTGGGTTTTCTTAACTGTGATTATTTAAGTAGTGCTACAGTGACATTGGCATTGCATTTAGAACTTACTGTTAATATCCTATAGGGATTTATAGTTAACAAAGAAGTCACTCAAAAAGTTATATGGAAAGAATTCAAAGTTATGTGGCAGAGAAATTTGAAAGTAGCAAAAAATGGAAGAAATTGAAAAATACTGGGTAGAATTTCTATGGCATACAAAACTATAGGGTTAAAAGACATTCTCCATAGCTTTATTGACACTTTAGGGGGAAAGCATTGCTCTTTTGTAACTTCTTTAGTCATCCCCAAATAATGATATTGTAAGTTTGCAATATTCTATAGCTACACTCACATAGTGTTTATATTGTGGAGAGAATTAATCAACCTAAGGCACAGTTTAGGATGGAATTGTTCCACATAAATAATCTCAATTATTCTATCCTCCCTGTAAGCATCAAAAGGTGAATTTGAGCATGGTATTTGGCTAGTATACTCTGAAAAAGCTTGTGGACAATTTTTGCCCAAAACTCCAAGAGTGAATATATGGGCTAAAACTTTGCAAAATGAACTTTATTTTTATTTTTCATTAAGGTACTCCTTTTCAAATTAGAAAAATTATTTTGGGGTTACAGATAACATTCAAAGAGTTGTGGTTTCATTTCCAGATATAGGCACCCTTTATCGGCATCTCTTTTTAAAACTAATTATGGTAAGATTATTACTGTCTAAAGTTTTCATATAGCAAAACAGTGTCAAAATGTGTAAAAACCTTGATGCAGCATTGCTAAGAGTGTCAGTGCTTAGTTTATGTCAAAAAGACTATGATATCAGTGTTTATAATTTAATCACCAAATAGTATGGCACCTTGCATGTAAATTAGAATAGAATTTACAGATTTCCACTTACTTGCCTGATTTGACCATCATTCCAGATAGCCACCATCTTATAATTTTGCAAACCATAGACATATATTGGACATGCACTTTATAAGTTTAATAAAATGTCACAGTGTCAGACTCAATATTGGTTAGATATAACTAATTAATATTATTGTGTGAGTAAATGTTTATCCAATATTTTATTTTTAACATAATGTACTGTTCAAATAATGCAGGAACTGTTTTTCATAAAATACATGAGTGCTAGGTCTTTGTTGTAACTGTTTGAAAATATCAATAAATCTGTCAGTTTTACAATAGAACATGCTATCTGCCCTTTTCATCTTTCAGTTCTATTAGAAAAGGAAACAATAGTCCCCTTTATCACATAAAAAGGTTACTTTTTAGTACCAGGGTCTTAAGAGTTGTGGTAGCATAGATCTAATGTGAAAGCTGAGTAAATGAGTAACTCAATATTTAAAATAATTTTTCATTGTTAGGCCAATTTTCTGGCATTTTCTTGTGTCTTCCGAAAGGCAAATTTATCTATACATTTTGGTTGTTACTTTAATTTTTCATGTTTTGAGAATGGTCTGCATCTCACAGTAGTAAACAAACTGCAGTTTGTTCTTGGGAAGAATGGCATGGGGGAGTAGGTAGCTTTTTGTTTGTTTGTTTGTTTGTTTAGTATTGTTTAGGAGATTCTAAGGGCTCAATCTTGACTCCGCCCTCAGGGATCATTCATGGCACTTGGGGACTATATGGGGTGCAGGCGATCAGACATAAGACAAAAATGTGACCATATGAGGTGTTGGGAATCAAACCCTGGTCAAGTTCATGCAAGGCAACACATTACCTGCTTGTGCTGCCTCTGAGACCTACTAACTCATACTCCTCCTTTAAAGAAAGAAGATGTGATTTAGTTCATCACACGTTTGACTTAAGAATCTATACAATGGACATAATACCTGCATTCATGTACTAAATTAAGAAGATTGAAGGTGCTGTTATATATGTGATGAACTAATATAGAGAGAACATGCATACATACTATCACACATTGTACATACTGTATTTGCCTGCATATAAGACGACCCTTCAACCTATGAAAAACTTCCTAAAAGTCTTAAAAGTAAGTTACTTCTTAAAAGTAAAAGGGGTGCGGATCACTCGTCCCTGAAGCAGGAACAAGTTTCAGCATGCTGTATACCAGCATATAATATGAGTCCCGACTTTTAGGAAGTTTTTCATGGGTTGAAGGGTCGTCTTATACGCTGGAAAATACGGTAATAATATATGTTTTTAATTCTAAGTAACTCATTGTTTAATTTCTGTATCGCATTAAAATGCAGACTTCATGAAGGCAAACCTACCGGTGTTTTTTATTTTTCTTTTCTTAATTTTATTCTTTCTTTAAAATATATTTTTTGTTACTGTGATTTACCAAATTATTCAGAGTACAGTTTCTGGAATATAATGCTCCAAAAACAGTTCTACCACCAATGTCAACCTCCTTCCACAAATGTCCTAAGGTTCCTTTCCATCCCTCCACTCTGCCTCCTTGGCATATAAATTTTTAAGGTTGTCATTGTAGTTTGGGTTTCACTCTTTGGGTGATTATGGCTCTGTGGTTGAGATTTATAACCATAGAACACACACACTGCAATAACATCAATGTGCATTAGGTCCCTGACCACCTATTCCAGATACCTCCCATATGCCTTTACTTCTCTCTTCTTTTTTTTTTTTTCTCCTTGTCTACTCATTTCTATAATCTAGGGTCAAGGGTACTTTGGTACCTTGCCTTTGGTACCTTGCATTCTTTTGCCTGTTATTCTAAATACCACATATAAGTTAGATCATTTCCAAACTACCAGAATACCTCAATTTTTCTTGTTGTTATCACATATTATAAGTATATTGAATATATGGCATAGTAATTAATGAGAATAAAAGAATTATAAACAAAAAAGAATCAAACGTCAAACTTCAATTTCAAATGAGGGTCTTTAGACAACACTGCTTATCTTCATAAAATCCTATTTTCTATGTGTAAAGTCGAGATAATTATAGTTATCTCAGGACTTTGCTATGATTAAGTGATATTTAAATGGGTATTAGTTTATCAGCAAGTTTATATATAATGCATTTGAAAACTTTAAACTTTAAAAAGAATAAAGTTTTGTTCTTTCAATTTTCTAAATACAAGTTTTAATGTCTTGATCTTCAGGGCCCTCAAATTGGAATTCCATTTATATGAAATATTATAAGTAAAGAGATAAACAAATATAAATAATATATTTTTATTCAATAACTTTCCTAAGTTTCAGTTTTCCTACAAAAAGATCCCCCAGAAAAAATTTTGTTTAATGTAGTATACATCAGAGACTGTTTTAGGTAGTATAAGTGAACAAAAAAGGGATGCTATTTTCAGACTATTTTACAGATGCTATTTTCAGTGTAAGTGAAAAAAATGAGGTGGGAAAGATAGACAAGAAAGAATTAAAAACAATAATAGCTGTATTGTAAGAAAGTCACTTTATGTGTAAGTTGGTGTTTCTGAAAGCAAATAGGATATTGTAATCTGACCTGTCTTTTTTTGGGGGGGGAACCACACCTATTTGATGCTCAGGGGTTACTACTGGCTAAGTGCTCAGAAATTGCCCCTGGCTTGGGGGACCATATGGGACACTGGGGGATCGAACCACGATCCTTCTTTGGCTAGTGCTTGCAAGGCAGACACCTTACCTCTAGCGCCACCTCACCAGCCCCAATCTGACCTATCTTAATGTACTCCTTGAATGGTTCCATATACAACATATAACCCCTAGATTCTCTATTCATCTGGATGACTCATGCCTCCAAAGCCCCACCTGTTCTGAGAATTCCCCTTGGGTATGCCAGTCTCACTCCAAATGCCTCAGTAATGGAAAAATAGTCAAAGTCTAAGTAATATAAAGATATAGAATTCTAGGCATTTACCATATGAACAAACAAAACTGACCATTTAATAACACAGAACCCTCATCCATCCATTGATTAGACAACAGCTACATTTTCCTGTTTCTGTTCCTTCCACCTCGGTTTCCTTCTAGATTGCTCTGAATTGGAATCCTTGTGGGTCATTATTTAACTATGTGCACCTCCATTTATTAAGGGTTTTATAACATGGATAATATGTGTGTATGGGGGCAGCAATAGCAGGAAGGAGAAGAGAAAGAGAAAGTATTTCTCCAAGAAACACACAAAAGGACATGTCAATATATTCCTGCTGGAATATATAACCTTAACCCCCAAACCTGTTTCTCTTTTTTCACCTAATTTAATTTAAGGACACACAGTAAACCAAATGCCCTTCTGCCCCCAAATATTGAGCCTGCCTAATTTAAGATACTTTCTTTAGTCTAAGTAATACTTGACCTAAGAATGAATTCATTCCCTGCTTTGCTATGAATAACCTTTATTCTCTCTAGTATAAGAGAAGCTTGCTTCTCAATACAGATTTATTAGGTGCATGATAAATAACTCTCCATGTCCTTCTTTCAGAGAGTCACTTCTAGATCTCGGGAGATAACACTCACAGATAGGTACTGCCTTCCTTGAGCTCCATCACAACTTATTACTGATGGGGTTCCCTTGTTTTCCTCGTGAGTGATCTCAGAATACTGATATAATATTGATGAACAAACAACAACAAATAGACAAATGATGAACAATGATAATAGAACTAAAGTTACCTAAGGGAAGGAGATAAGAAGAGGGAGCAGCAGTGGGGAAATAAAATTCCAATTAAAAAAATCAAACTGATAAATGTGGATGGAGATGAGGGAACATAGTGGTGCAAAAACTCAATAAAAAATGAAGTTAAAATTAAATACTTTATCCCTTTTGCAATTATATAGCTTTCCCTGATACCATAATAGCATAACTCTTCTTTTCAAAAACACTTCTACTTATATAATATCAAGTTAACCGTGCCTATTTTATGAGCAGATATAACCATGCCAACTAGCTCAACAGAAAATCTGAAAGGTAAGTCTAATGTCACAGGAGCAGAAATTAAAGCACAGTTCATTTTCTTCTATATTGTACTTTTTAAATTAAAAGTACCATAAAGTTTGAAACAAATGACAAAATTATGCATGTTTGATGTCCCTAGTTTCTATAAAGTTTTAAAATTACAACACAGCTGTAGGATCCAGACTGACATAGTGATTTTTCCTGCTGTGACTATATATCGCCCGACTTTTCCAGACTTGGAACAAATGTGTCTTTTCACATTTGTCCCTATTGACTTCACTTCCATATGAAATATTTACATATGTTTATCACTTTGTCATCATATAGCATGGCATCTGTTTGCTGAAAATAAGTTGGTCTCAGCTATAGCAGCTTGTCAGATTAGTATATCTAAAGCAATGAATATATTTATTTTGGACAAATTCCTTATAAGTGGATCACTTAAAGACCAAAAAGTTAGTACAGGGGTTTTGGGGCACAGGGTTTGATTGTTTAGCACCTTTGTTCTATCCCTAGTGCCATATATCTCTACCCCAACACTGCCTAGCATAGTTTTGGAAGTCCCAATTTGGATGACTGATGGTCTCTGACTCTGCAGAACCAAGCAGTACTGCATTTTCCTGTTACTGGTATTGAGTTTTGATTCCCTGACATTTACTTGGGAGGTTTGTACAAAAGCAATGGTTATCTGAAATTTCATAATTTTTCTGTCCCAAATAAATTTCTGTATTCCCCCTTCATTTTAGCTTGTAATAGCTGAGAAGATAAAAAGTCACCTATTTGGTGACTGAAAATTATGTAAAAGAAATTAGTTTCAAAAGGTCACAGAACTAAGACCATGATTCTTAGGCATGTGATCTTTCTTATCAAGTTCAACATGTCATATTGTTAAAAGCAAAACCAACTAAAACAGCAGCAGTAGTAACAAAACCATAAACAGTAAGAAGGCTAATAAGATGGATGAAAATATTAGAGTGAGTGATTTGCATCCAGGGGTTTTCAATGTTTTCCTAGCAATGCCACTATTGTCTCCAAACAACAAATCTGGTAAAATTTCCTAAGCTTCACTGCATTTGGCTCAAAATCAAACCAAACCTATACAGCACTAAGTTCAAGAACTTTGCAAGATATGGGACACACCTTTTGTAATTAAAATAGTGACCATGTAGTAAGACTTAAATATTAATTTAAATATGCAAAGAAATGTATTTTCTCTGACTTATAGAAATTAATTAAATATAGATATGTGCTTTCCTAAGGTTAGGAATGTAGATGAAACAAAAATATGAAATAAATTCATGTTGAAAGTATTCAAATGATTGGATGAATGCTGGTCGGACTAGTAGTACAATCTGCATGGTCAGCCTACGCAGCAAAGTTCTCACTTGCTAAGTAATTCAAGACCTTGCCTCAAAAAAATCATATCATTTAGGTCTAACATTCAGCTGAAACTGAACAGTCATATTCATAAGACAGAAACTGGACCTCAAATACAAAATTAATTAAAGAACTAAATATTAGACCTAAAGTCATAAAGTACATTGATAAAACACAGATAAATCTTTTTATAATATCAATATAAAAGTTTACTTTAGTTGTTTGTCCTCAATGGAAATAAAAATGAAAGTAAGAAATCGAAACAATTTTAGTGTAATAAAACAAAATATAAATAAAAAATGAAAGAAATA
The DNA here is from genome assembly GCF_024139225.1 of Suncus etruscus. Classification (NCBI taxonomy): domain Eukaryota; kingdom Metazoa; phylum Chordata; class Mammalia; order Eulipotyphla; family Soricidae; genus Suncus; species Suncus etruscus. The sequence goes on along the minus strand of NC_064854.1, from coordinate 105,762,010 downwards.
TTTGTTTATTATATCTATGGTAAATTCAAGGAATAGAAAGAATTATAAAATCAATAAAACAAAAAAAATGTAGGTAGGAGATTTGAATTGTACTTCTCTCAAGAGGACACTGGGATAGCTAATAAGAATATTACAAATAAGCTCCAGAGCGGTGGCTCAAGTAGTAGGGTATCTGCTTCGCACACGTTAGCCTAGGACACGCTGTGGTTCAATCCCCTGACATCCCATCTGGTCCCCCAACCATGAGCAATTTTTGAGCATGTAGCCAGGAGTAACCCCTGAGCATCACTGGGTGTGATCCAAACACAAAAACAAAAGAATATTACAAATCATTAGTGGGGTGGGGAGGAGGGAGATTTGGGACATTGGTGATGGGAATGTTGCACTGGTGATGGGGGGTATTCTTTACATGACAGTAATACAACCACAATCAAGTTTGTAATCAAGGTGTTTACATAAAATATTATTTAAAACATTATTAGCAAAATGCAAATAAAAGCACAGTGAGATAATAATCAATGGCTGTGAAAACGGCTGACATCAGATATAGAACTAATTTTAAGTGTAATAAAATATATTGAAAAGCACATGCATACATTTGATGATAACTTGAACTGGTGAAACAATTTTAATAAAAACAAGTAGATTTAGTGAACACTAGAACTGTCATAAGATCCAACAATTCTATATATATGTATAATAAAAATCATCCCAATTAAAAGGTTACATTCATATTATACTATTATAACTTGTTTATAATAGCTAGAATCTGTTTTCTGCACTGGCCAATGTCATTGCGTTTTCTGATGGAGTTCCCTTTTCTAGTTTGATCAATTGCTAATAGTTTATTCCTGTTTACCTTTGATATTTCTATTTTCTTTCTCCTACCCTGTCTCCTGCTTCTCTTTTCTTACATTATTTTTCCTAATCCTTTTGAGGACAGTTTATGTTCACTATTGCAATTTAGTTAAAAATGTTTCCTAATAATAAAAAATTGCTCTTGGGGCTGGAGTGATAGCAGAGCAGTAAGACATTTGCCTGCATGCAGCTGACCCAGGAATGGACCTGGGTTTGATCCCTGGCATCCTACTTAGTCCCCTTAGCCTGCCAGGAGCAATTTGAGTGCAGAGCCTCTGAGCTCCACCTGGTGCAACCCAAAAACATAAAATTTCTCTTATATAGTCATCCAGAATTAAATAAATTTGTATTGATAAAATTTCACTACATTTTGATATAGAAATAAACTCAAAGAGATATTTTATATAATTCCCTCCATTTGAGGGCCAATAGTAGGATAATATTTTGAATTTAGTTGCCACATTGTTTTGTTTTCCTCAGTATGGAACATTTTTACAGCTTTTCTTTGTTTCTTAGTGATAGTGTCAATTAATAAAAATAGTCTTCCTCCATACCCATTTATTTTAAGATAATATTTCTCATTTTGACTTAATTAAATGTTTTCTTATAATTGATTTCAGGCTATGCATTCTTGTCAAGAATACTGCCTAAGTGAGATCTATCTCAAGTCACATTTGGAGGCAGAACACTCATTAACTTTTAAAATGGGGCACTAATTATGATCACTTAATCAAAATTCTATCTGATATCTCCATTGCATAATTATTTCTTAGAATATACAAACAATCTCTGGGGAAACACTTTAAAGTGTCCATATGAGCTGTTCTTTGATTTAACTTCAGAATTCACTTGTAAATCTTATCTGATCCAATCTTTTCACAACAATTACTAAGCTTTGATTTTCTTTCTTTTCTTTTTTTCTTTTTTTTTTTTTTTTACTTTTTTGTGGTTTTTGGGTCACACCCGGCAGTGCTCAGGGGATACACCTGGCTCCATGCTCAGAAATTGCTCCTGGCAAGCATGGGGGACCATATGGAACGAATGGGATTTGAACTTATGATCTTCTGCATGAAAGGCAAACGCCTTACCTCCATGCTATCTCTCAGGCCCAAGCTTTGATTTTTTAACTCAGTACTCCTTTCATAATATGAAAAGGTCCTTGGAAGAAAAGACCTTCTGTTTCCATTTATTTATGTAGATATTTTCTTTTATTAGTATAGGATAATAAATTTATTTTTAATTCATATGAAAATTGATTTATTGTTGCCTATTTGTCCACATCATGGAATCAGTCATTGCTCTGATGTTCATTTTAGTGGGCAAAGATTTTAGACAGAAATCTCTAGGCACTAATTGAGTTTATTGTCACTAAAGGTTTAGTGTTTTTATCTTAAAGTGAATAAAATTAGAAAATATATGCACATATATATCACTATACAATTACATACTTACATCTTTAACTATGTACAAATACATATATGTAGACATGTACTTGAAATGAAAATTTTGTCAGTATTTTTTTAATTTCCCAAATATACCTATAAGACTATTCCTCTTTTTCTTATTTTATATTTTTATGTACCTCATTATTAATTGGATCCCCAATTTATTCAGGTGCTCAGTTTTACAATAAAACTAAAAGTTTTACAACTGTACATAAATTACAAAAAATAAGGTTATTTTAAGCTAATTAAGAACTTTCATTCATTTTCTTCTCATTACCTATACCTATTACTCATTCTCCATCAAATTTATAGTATCTAGTCACTTACATGGATTCAACTACTCCTACCTTCCATTCATTTTCTTTTTTCATGTTCACGCCTTTATTTTCTTGTAGGTCCTTTCATTCAACTTATAATTTTTTTCTTTTTTTGGCCATAAACTACAATGGTTAAGAATTCTACTGTCTATGTGATCAAAAATCATTACTGGATAAGGGACCATATGGGACGCTGGGGGATCAAACCAAGGTCAGTCCAAGATTGGCCATGTGTAAGGCAAACGCCCTACTGCTGTGCTATTGCTCTGGCCCCTCAACTTATACATTTTTATAAAATTTACTATTTTAAACATACTTAATTTTTTTTAAAAATAGCTTTTGGGGGCCACTTCTAGATTTGGTCATTCTTGGTCCTGCATAAATTTATCAATTCATAAGTGAATTGATCATTCTTGGTGGTACTTGGTGGACTATGTGAGATGCCATGGAACAAAGTCAGGTAGGCCAAGAGAATTTTCTTTTTAATCTCCCCACTAACTGTGCCTATGCACATTTAAAGTTATATTTAATCATCTTGTTATATATCATCTTTCTGTCTTACAAATTGAGGGAAAAAAAGTGGATGGTACCAGGGGCAAAGCAATTTCATGAGCATTGGGTAGGAATCAGAAAGGACCAGCCCTAAATACCCAACCCAAAATCAATGACAATAGAACCAAGAGATCCAAACTACAACTGACTATACACAAAATGGACCTGTTACACTAGCAGTATGGGGGCTATCGGTGGAGATATGGGATGCATGCTGGGAATGTGGTGGAAGTGAGTAAACACTGGTGGTGGGAATTGCCCTAAATCACTGTCGCTATGTACCTTAAATATAATTGTGAAAGACTTATAATTAAAAGAAGTAAAATGAAAAACGTTTTGGAGGTCAATTATTATATCGCCAGGGAAAGTTCAGTAATCACTGTATGTCTATGATATAAATATAAATGTTCCCTATTCCTTAGAGAAGAGATTAGAAAATTAGATTTTCTTATTGTAGGAGAACCACAAGCAAATAGAGCTCTCGAATATCAAACCTTTAAACATCTAAGTGCTTCTTTCAAAGGGCAACCTATTATTATGTGAAATGAACCGTTTGTTTGCTTGGTTGGTTGGTTGGTTTTTGGGCCACGCCTGGTGACACTCAGGGGTTATTCCTGGCTATGCATTCAGAAACCGCTCCTAATTTGGGGGACCATATGAGACACCTGGGGATCAAAGCGAGGTCTGTCCATATAGCACATGCAAGGCAAATGCCCTATCTCTAGCACTACAGCAATGAACTTTTTGTTAGCAAAGATACATTTGAGTTTAGCATATTTTTTTTCTGGACAAAATTTTGCAATACAAACTTTTTTTTTTTTGGTTTTTGGGCCACACCCGGCCACTTAGGGTTTACTCAGAAATCACTGCTGGCTTGATGAACCATATGGGAAGCCGAGATTGGACCAAGGTTTGTCCTGGGTCAGCCTCATGCAAGGCAAATGCTGTACCACTGCACTATCTCTCTGGCTCCTGCAATACAAATTTTATGAGATTTTCAGTAAGGACAAAAAATGTTCATGGTCAAATAAGAATGGATAACAGATATTTGATCTCTCGATCAATATTTCTATGACAACATTAAGTATCAGAGAGACAATACAATGGGTAAGGTGTTTGCCATGATGCGGCTGACCTGACTTTGATCCATGGCATCCCACATAGTCCACTAAGCACCACCAGGAATGATCAATTCACTTATGAATTGATAAATTTATGCAGGAATAAGAATAAACAAATCTAGAAATGGCCCCCAAAAACTCTTTAAAAGAGAAATGAATTACATTTCTATGAATTAGTGTTTGACCTTCTTTAATCACATAAAAACATTATAATAAAAATTGTATAATTGGGAGAAGAAATATTAAGTCATATGTCCAATAAAGTTTTGATATCTAAAATAATATAAATAGAACATAAATAATATAATATAAATATAAGTAACCAATTAACCATCAAAAATAAAGAAACCTAATAAAATGGATAAAATATCTAAGTTAAAACTTCTACAAATTATGCATATGACCGATAGACACATGAAAAATAAACATTATTATTAAAATGCAAATCAAACCCACAGTGATGTCTATCCTTTTTACACTGCCTATGGTGTTTATAATGCCTATGGTGTTTAGTGGTGTTCATTTACTCTTTGATGGGTGCTGCTGTTTTTTGGTATGGTGGATGAAAAATCAACAAAGCCACTGAAGTGCCTGTCACTGTGGAATTTGTATTTTAGCAGAATTTGGAGGATAGAAATATTACTAAGATATGGTTGCTATAACATATGGTATCCAAAATCATATCTTTTCTAGAGAAGGATGAATAAAACGTGACAGTTTTCCTTTCTCCTTTGTGAAAAATTCAAAATACTGATCCACGAGTAAAGAAAATGGCAATAATGATTCAATCAACCTCGATGCTGAATATGAGGTCAAGAGGGAGCAGAACAAGTGTTTTCTTCCTTCTAGTACTGAATACTATTAAGCCCAAAAATTAGCGGCATAAAATGGAAAAAAAATTCTTGAGTTTTTAATCACATTTCCAAGTTGATAAAATATTTATGAACTCTCCTTCAATTAATTAGAATAAACTATGTAGCACTGCAGGAAACAAATTGAAAATTTAATAAAGTAAGTTCACTTCCAATTTCTTTTGAAGAAAGAAGCTGATTATATTTAGTTCTGTAATTAAAACTTTAATTAAAATATAATGCAAAATATTCCATAAAGTGAAAACAGTGCTGAGTAATAAAATGGGGCCTTTAAGACAATTTGCTTTTTATATGAAAATTTATCATTTAAAATAAAGTCTTTAGTGTACTATTTTCTAAAGATTTCTTCCTTTCAATATAAATTCAATTAACAACATTCCCATAAAGACTAATTAATGTTTATTTACTGTTTAAACATTTTTTCTTCTTGTTTTTTTTTGTTTGTTTATTAAAAAAAATCTTCCTTTCACTTAATTTACCCCTACACCCCTTAGAGTTAAAGAACTATTCATATATATCACTTGCCATAATTGACAGCGTGTCTGAATTTGCATGACATCCTTTTGAGTGAGAGCTGTGGCCTGAAAGTTTTAGTGACTTGAAATTTGAAAACTCAGATGCTCTCAGAGAAGTATGTTCACATATCAGTCTTCTTTACCTGGCTAGCATGCAGAGGACTTGATTGCTCCAGGCAGACATCCAGGTAGAGGAAATTTAGATCCTGTGAAATGAAATTAGAAAGGTGATGAAATGACCTTCTGGTGATGTTTTTAATAATCATTCCCTCTAAGTCACTTCCAGAGAAATAAAGTGGCTAACAGCTAGCCCACCCAACAGACTTAATTTCCAATGTCTACTGAAATTTGTGTCATTTGTTACGATGTTAGGCATATCTAATTCTAAAGTTCTTCTAAATGATTCTTTTATTTGAAAGCAACTTTCAACACAACATCACAAAAGTTATAGCAGGGAAGTATGAACAATCTAACATCTCTTTATTCTTTAGAATGCAATGAACGATTCACCTGGTTTCATCTGAATAAATTTTAATAGCTAAAATGTTTTATAATGCATAGCATATATAATTTTATATTTTCTGTGCAAAACTTTGGAAGAGTTATTAAAGATCAAATTTCTTCACCAATACTATCCCCACTGTCTTTTTCACATCCAGTAAGACTAGTGTGTATTCCAGCAATTTATTTTGTTAGTTTTAAAAATGTACTGCCTCTTAACAGACTTTAGAGTTGTGTATAATTGTGCTGATAGCAGAAACTCACAGCATCTGTGACTGATGTTGTTAATTGAATGGGATTGTTATGGGGTCACATCAAGAGACTCAGAATTCTGAGAAAATTGAGAATTTCAAGGAGTTTTATTAGCCTGCGACTTCACTAGATCCCAGATCAAAATTATGCAACTCCAATCATACTTCTTCCAAGCTTTTTAAAAGTGGGGTACATTCAACTGTAGCAGATTTGAAACACATGAGCAATTATCTACATCAAGTTACAATTATCTCTATGTAGTGGGAATGCAATCATAATTTTAAGATTAGTTATTAATCCAAAAACCCCTACTTTTGATCTTAATTGATGATTTACTCAGTTACAGTTTTAATTACTATTTTCCAGGATCAGGTGGGTGTCTATCACAGTCAGAATCACAGGGCATCTGTAAAGGTTATTTATTTATGAAATTTGGCTTAAGGAAGAAGACTAGATAAACAGTGGTCTGTGAACCAAATGGTTTCCCTTGTGTTAAGTAAGTCATTACAGGATATATCTGTTTCCTTTGGGACAGAACTTATCTCTCAAATGCAGGAGTGGAGAAGATAGAAGTAAGGGAGAATAGGGGAGAGGATTGTTATGTCTTTGTGAAAAAAAATTCCTGTTGTCTATGATCTGGATGGGAGTACAAGATAATTTTTAACAAAATGTTGATTGGAATACAAGGCAATGCATTCAAATGCAAGGCAATGGTGCATTCAAATTTTTTTTCCTTGGGGCCTGAACAGTGGCACAGCGGTAGGACGTTTGTCTTGCTATGCGATAACCAGGTGTGGCCCAAGCCTTCCCCCCAATTTTTTTTGTGGTTTTTTGCTTTAGGATTCACAATAATTAATTGCTCATTTTAAGAACACATTTCTAGACCATTCTGATAAAATCATTAGATTTTCCATCTTTAATTTTAAGGAAAGAGGGCTTCAGACAGGGACTTTATGTGTTTCATCTAGTGTTTCTTAAAATGGTCCAATCTGGGGCCAGAGAGATAGCATGGAGGTAGGGCGTTTGCCTTGCATGCAGAAGAACGGTGGCTCGAATCCCGACATTCCATATGGTCCCCACAGCCTGCCAAGAGCGATTTCTGAGCATAGAGCCAGAGTGACCCCTGAGTGCTGTCAGGTGTGACCCCAAAACAAAACAAAACAAAAAGGTCCAATCTGGGATTTTTCTTCAAACCTGTGTTCTCACTTGGACACCTCTCTCACTTGCTACTTGCTTGTCTCTATGTATGTCTCTTTGCTTATTTGCTTATTATTCTCCTTTGGAGAAGTCCGTATTCTTCTTAAATACATAAGAATACATAAGAAAGGGTGAACCCTTTCTCTCCTCTCACATCTTTCTAAATAAGTTTTAATAAAAAAAAAACCTTCCTTGCTTTACAGAAACAAAAATCTTTGAAAGGATCTAATCTAAGATCTGTACACACTAGACATTGTAATTTTCATTTACTGTTTAAATGTAACCAATAGAAATATTTGAGAAAGTTTGGAATACTTTTGCTCATTCCTTAAACCACAATAGAATCATACTTTAAAAAATTATCATTGTTTATGATTTTCCTCCAGTTTACATCCCTTATATAATGTTCTGAATAAAATATCAACTATTTGTGTCTTTTACATAGGTGGATTTTGTACTGTTTAATCCAAATTACATTTAGTACTCAGCATACATTTTATGTTTAGGCTTTCCATAATTTCGCACTTTTTTGCAGCCTATATGCTTTCTGATAGCACAGAAACTTAATAATGATTGCAGCTATAGTTTAAATGGAAACTATAGCTTAGCAGAAGGTCTACAAGTCATAGTTTGTGGGGGTAGGTATGAAGTTTCCTCCCAGCAACATTTGGTAATGCCTAGAGTTATTTTGGAGTGTCCTCTCTGTAGGGAATGCTCGTGGCTTCTAGTGGATTGAGCTAGAAAATGCTGTAAAACATCTAACTGTATCCGGGGCATTTTCTTTTCCCAGAAGTGAAGAATTTACAAAGCCCAAAGTGCACACAGACCCAGAATGAGAAACAGCAAAACTTTGAGAATAAAGAAACTTTGAGGGCTTTGTTCCTGAAGAATGGCTGTTGTTGGGTTTTTTTTTTTAGGGGTGTGTGTGAGTTTGCTTTATTTACCTTTACATTAGTGAACAATTGTGTACAGAAAGAGTACACATATTTTTATTTATACTGTTCTTTCGTGATTGGTAGAGTTCCTTGCTATTCAGGATTACTAAATTTTCTTCCATACCCACTGCATCACAGAAATTTCTGTTCCCATCTCCTCGTTACGGCAGTATTGTGAGGTAATTATGCCTTAAAAATAGAGTCTTTTGGACTCCTGGTTTCCAAACTATAATTTATATGTTGTTTTGAGTTGTTTCTATGTTGTCCAGAGTACATCTGGACAGAGTAAAAGCTGTCATTTTTACAGTAAACATCACTTGATTTTTTTCCTCCCTGCTTTTTAAGTTCTGAAAGTGCTTCTTCCTGGCAGAATTTAATCTGAAGTTACTCGAAGAAAAGTATTCTGGCAAGTTTGGCTGAGGTTCTTCTGTGCAAAGCAAAGGACATCTATAAGGGAGTGGTGATGATTTTTAAAGTGGCAATGGGCAGTTCAGTATAGTTTGTAAATGCATTTATCTTTTCAGGACTTTGAAAACAGCATTTTCTTCACATTTGAAAATGAGAAATTTGCTACTCAAGGAGGTGAAATGAATTTTCCCAAAGTATAATATGAAGCAGTTGTAGATTCCAAATTCAATACTTCCTCCACTAGATATTGTTAAAAAGTTTGCCACCACTGTTGTCTCAAATATCATTCATTATTCTTAATTAACTTTACTACCAATTTGAGTTAAATAATGATTTTTAAAAAAGGAATTATTTGAGAAAGGCATGTAGTTCATGTGTTTCATAAAATGTGATTCACATGAACAACATTATTTTGTTCATTATTCACACCTTATAATAATTTTTGTTTATACTTATTAAATATGTCACAAAATTCTACTGATATTCCAACTGGTTTTCCTAAAGAACAATGTAATAGAAAGAGAATAGTATTGGTTAGGTTTTGTGCCTTGCTATTTTAGTGATTTTTGTTGAGTTTAGGTTCTTTGAGCTCTGGTATCCTTATAAATAGGATGGATATGACATTATATTTCTCAGAGTTTGTACATAAACTTTAAGATAATATCAAGAGAAAAATAAACCCCCTTACAGTGGGCCTTATAACTTTTCTTATGACTTTTCTTAGTAAACATATTTGATATGAACCCCATATTAAGTGATATTCTAAGTACCATGAGAATAATTTTCCTATTCACATAGGGTACACTTATGTGTTTGAGAAGAATATTTTATATAAAAATAAAGTTCTTTATAACTTCACAACTTTTCTTATAATTATTATAAGGAAATAAAAATGGTAATCTACAAAGTTAATTGAATTGCATCTTAAATGGTTATTTTATTATGGTGTGATATAGATTTTAAACTTGATGTATTATCTTCGCAATTTTTAAAACTTAAATATATGTCAGGTATTGTTCTGAGTACTTGAGATAAAGCACTGCACAAAGTGACACAGTTATCTGCTCTCACTTTTAATGAGGGCAGAGACAAAATACACAAATACACAAGGAATATTTTAAGTTATACTATCTCAAAGGGAGATAAGTCTGTGGAGAATCATTAAGACTCACAGCACAGTCTTTAAAAGATATAAATATCTTTGTTCATACCCTGAAAGGAGTCTTAGCTGGGCCCTGAGCCTCTCAGCCGAAGACTATATATACAGAAGGGAAATAAAATAAAAAGATCATGAGGCAAGAGAGATTATTTGAGGAAAACTTGGAAGCTTACATGAAACAAAGAAAATGAAAGAAGAGAATCTTATAAAATTGTATGAACCTATATCATGTAATTTTGTTAATTATAAAAACATAACATGTTTCAGTGATATGAATGACCAACTGCTGAGAAAAATGTAGACAATATATATGAATAAGTGTGAGAGCAGGACACTTTGTGGTGTGTTAGAACAGTTATAGTTCAGAACAGTATTATTGATGGTGGTGATAGTCATTAGATTCTAGATATAAATTGAAAGCTAAGTCAACTAGAAGTATATTTTGAAAGACTAGCTATTGGGTGAAAAGCAAAGCCAAATTTTTACATGTTTCTAAATTGAGGTGCCAAAAATTTTTGGATGAAATTTAATGGACTGAAATGGGAAGGAAGCATTCAGGAAAAGAATAAGTAGTACCATTATTATTATTATTATTATTATTATTATTATTATTATGTTAAATTTAAAATGTCTATCAGTTATTTAAATAGAAAAGGAAATATGAATTAAGAAAAAGTTAATGATTTGCATCATAGTTTGAAAATTTAGAGCACATTGGTGTTATTTAAACCAATAAAACTAAATGGGTACATTGAGAAAATGATTATAGATAGCATAAGAAAGAGATCCTATGTCTAATCTCTGGAGGACTGTAATTTTTCAGAGGAGCAGATGAAAATGAGCTTGTGGAAAACATCTCTTTGAAATGTCATGGAAGAAAAAAGAAAAGGGATTTATTCTCTATGGGTAAAAGTTAAGTTCTACCAAATTCTGTAACTAATGCAGGTAAGACAGAGACAAAAATTCCTTTGGATTTCACCAAGTGTAATCATATGTGATTTAGACATGAACAGTTTTAATGTAAAATTAACAGAATACGATTGAGAAATAAGAAAAAATGTTAATTTTGAAGATATTGTTTTGAACATATTGAAGATATTATTGTGAATCCAAGCAAAGAAATGGAAAATATGTCAGAGGCTGGGGGGGGGGGGGGGGCGTTCAATTGTGTGGTCAATAGAGGATAGACCATTCCTGAACGTTACTAAAATTTCAAGGTACAAATGTGCTCCTGAGTCACAGTAAAGGCTTGTTCAACTAATATTTATGGGCCCCAATATATTGCAAGGGGGGCACAGCATAAAATCATTTAAATGGGGACCAAAGTGATAGCACAGAGGTAAAGAGTTTACCTTGCCACCCGGGAAGGACTCAGGATAGATCCTGGCATTCCATATGGTCCCCGAGCCTGCCGGGAGCAATTTCTAAGTGCAAAACTAGATGTAATCCCTGAGTGCCACCAGGTGTGACCCAAAACACACACACACACACACACACACACACACACACACACACACACACACACACCATTTAAATGAGAGATCATGGTATTTAAGTTTAGAGCAGGGGTGGCGAACAGGTGGCTCTCGAGCCGCATGCGGCTCCCTGCCAAAATGAATGCGGCTCTTTGCCTCTTATCATTATTCTGTATACTCTGGCTCTTTGCCAAGTTTAGATTTTGCTATACTGTTTCTGAGGAGGGATCAACGAGGAGATATCTCCGAGCGCGTAGTCCCTTCTCCCATCCCTCGGAAATAACTGCACGGGCCAGAGAGCGGGGGACCCATGTGGCACATGTTGGGTCACATCTTGCCGTGAGTTCTTAGTGTGGAAGATGCAGCACACCCTCCCCATCACTGCAGGATTTTGACCCTCACTCAAAATGGCAAAACGCAATATGTGTTTAATAGATTATTGTTAAAATGATATGCTTTTGTGTGAGTGTTTGGCAGGTCACTGTGTGGTATGGCTCTCTGACTCTCACAGTTTAAAATTTTGGCTCTTTGTGTTGAACTTGTTCGCCATCCCTGGTTTAGAGCAACTGTTAAGATCAGGGCACAGTAAAGAAAAACAATCAGAGGAATCAGTGGTCTAAGAAGCACAATTTAAGAATTCATATTTGTAATCAAGGTGTTTAAATAAAGATAAAAATATTTTAAAAAGAGAGAAACATACGGAGACAGAGAATAGTCTCACTCATCCCTGGGTTTTAAGAAAAATAAATTAAAAAAAAGACTTTCTCATTGATATTATTTTTTGATAGCCTTTTTATCTGAATTAGCACCATACCTTCACATCCTCTTCTGCCATTCTCTCACTGTGTAAATATTCCTTATTTATTGTTTATTACTTAAGTCATCAATTGGTGTTATTTTGTTGTTGTTGTTGTTGTTGTTGGAATTGAATTTATCTTCACCATTTGACCCTGTGAATATCACAGGGCTTGGGTTATTTGACACAAACCAAACAAGGAAAAATAGAATGAGTTACTAAGTGAAGAAATGAAAATCTAGAAATTTCTAACACTGATTTGTATTATTTTGTATAAGGTTTTGAATCACTAATATTTTTTTGAAATTACTTGCAAAGAAAAAAATTAAATTTTGCCAACTGGAATGTTAAACTGTTAAGCATTATTTAAATTTCAACTTCCAGATATCCTGAGGGATTTGAGTTGGTGATTTAGATTTTAAACATCATAGTAACCAGCCCAGAGATTCCTAATGTGGTTATTATGTAGTATTATAAATATGATCAAAGAACTTTCAAAGAAAATGCTGCTTGGAAAACAATGAATCATTTTGCCATTAAGCATTTACGTCTATGTCCCTGACTGTCAACATTTTAGGAACTGCATTAGTGTAAGTAAAACAATAAAGACCATGCTTTTGTCTCCAATGCAATAATTAGCCTATAAACCAATCCCTTTGTAGCAGGCGTCATGTACCATATCTAGGGTTTTCACAAGGAATGGTTAAGGTTCATTTAGTTGGATAAATTCATCTGTCAATCCAAATCATTTAAAAAGAAAAGAGTCAAAGAGGGCAGCTAGGTTCATGTTGCAGTTTTTCCCCAAATGTTAAATGAAAACATACCTACTTGAAATTCATCATTTGGTGATAACTGTTTCATTTTGCAGAAAATATGAATAAAAGATATTACTCTTAGTCATTAGTAACTTGGTCAGGGGAAAGAGAAAAATTGGACACTTAAGAACATTTTACTTTTGTGTCACTTCAGACTAAATGACACTCTTAAATGATGACTAGTCAAACCTAGAGAATCTATTAGTAACTTGAAAATAAGTGTGAAGGGATGCCAAAACCCAAAGGAATCTTAAACTTGCATTTATCAGCCCTGTCACATCATTGCTACTGGTAATAAAAGCATTTTTGTTTTATGTTGCAATGTCTACAGAGAATAATATTTTTTGTACTGGAGTACAAAGTGATATTGCGACATTCATCACATTCTTTGAGAGAAAATAGCCTAAAAAGGTTGAAAATTGACATTCATTATTTTAGGACTAATTTTAAAGCCTAGAACATTTATAAAGATTTTTATGGTTGCTTTTTAATAAAGTTGCAGCATTCTATAGTTACTCAATTTTCAGAAGCATTTCTTTACATGGATTTCATAAATTTTGTTGGAATCTCAAGTAAATGCTCAGGTTTCAATGGTAGTAGTATAACCTGACCAACTTATTGGTGCATTGCATTTCTTAGAATGACGCAGTTGCTATTCCATCTCATTGCAATGATAAAAGAAATAAAAATGACATTTTTCAAGTTCTATAAAATTAAATCACATTTAAAACTTTAATTCTCTTCTAGTCTCCACCTCATCCCCACAGTTCTAAAACACTGATCCAATGAAACAAAGTTCCAAAGAAAGAAAAAGAGAAATCAAGACTCCACAGCATGGTTTAAATGAATTACCACATTTATATGTACATTGATTTTTACATGAATGCATTCAGAAACAAAATTCCATCCTGTGTAATCAATTCATTCAGTTTCCATTTCACAAAAATTAAAATAAAATTAATTCAGAATAGCATTTTTCTTTAGAATTCTGAAGCAGCTCTACTGAAAAAAGAATACTATACCTTCCTTATATGACAGACATCAATCAGTGTAACTGACAACTGTAGAAAACTATTCTCTAAAAATACTGAGGATTTGGAAAGTATAGTAGGAGTTTCTGAAAATTTATATTTAAACAAATTGTTATCTTGTAAATAATTCTTATTGTGACACTGAATAATTTTGTGATTTTTTTTTTTTTTTGGTTTTTGGGTCACACCTGGCAGTGCTCAGGGATTACTCCTGGCTCTATGCTCAGAAATAGCTCCTGCTCAGGGGACCATATGGGATACCAGGATTTGAACCACTGACCTTCTGCATGCTAGGCAAAAACACCTTACCTCCATGCTATCTCTCTGGCCCTAACACTGAATAATTTTATGTGATAATAGAAAAGGAGAGCTTATAATGACACAAAACTTTTGTAGGTGTTATATATCATATCTTTTACAAATATTCTGACCATCACTAAAACTTGAAGAGTATATCCAGATAATGTGAAATAAAAATTATATGCATATATAAATACAACCTAAAGATATACATGAATTAATGCATTTTCTTTTACTTTTAGGAATTGATTTTCATATGCAATAAAATATTACCAGAACCTCAACTCCTTTGATTTGGGATTCTAGAAATATATATATATAGTTATATAACTATATAATTAGTAGTTATATAATTACTATTATTAGAGCAAATCTGAGAATTGGTATTTAATTCAAATAAAGTTAAAGAAAATAAAGAATGGGGCCAGAGCAATGGTACAGCAGTTGGGCAGTTGTCTTGCATGCGGCTGACCCAGGATAAACCTCAGTTTGATTCCCCAGAATCTCATATGGTCCCCAAGCCATTTCTGAGCTCATAGCCAGGAGTAATCCCTGAGTGTCACAGGGTGTGGCCTGAAATAATAATAATAGAATGGCTAAAGAAATATAAAAGTTTAAATAATGGAAAATATTGGTAAGGTATGATATGTTGTCTCTTAAGATACTGGTAAACAATAGTCAAATTTATGTAATATTTGGAAGAAAGGATAGGAGGAATTGAAAGGTAGTATGAAAAGGAACTCAGATGTTAATGGGTATAAATGGGTTTATCAAAGAAGAATAAAGATAATTAAGATTTAATTTGGGGGAAGAGGATCTCCCAGGTGGTACACAGTGGACTCAGGGGCCACTCCAGCCTATCTTCAGTCAATCAGGTTTATGCTCCAATGTGAGGACCCACGGATACAGTGGTAATAGCCCCTGCAATATTGGGAATTACCCTGTTGAGCCAGGTGTTCAGAGACCTGTGGATATTGGAGCCTTTATTGGTATACCACCTGATGCTGGGTGGCCATGCTGGGGATTGCATCAGGGTCAACCTCATGTTAGTCTAAACTATCTCCTTAGTTAATATTTTCAGTTCTGATGAAGCGTTTACACTTCCAGTTTGTTACTCAGTGGAAGTTGCTACTTGTCCTAAAATAAGTAAAAGATCTAAAAAATATAAAACTGATAAGCAGTTCTTCAACTCACCAGAGTAGTAAGCTCACAAGTCAAACCACTCTTCCCAAATTGGAAAGACAGACAAGAAGTTACAGAGAAGCATAAATTGCCAAAGGAGAAACTCACACGCATCAATTCTATGAAACCAATGCCAGGCTAGAGAGACATCAACTATACTTGACATACTGCTGAAGGCTCAGTTGACAACATGGGGAATTAAAAATTCTAAGGAGACGCTGCCAAAGGAGACACCTCATAGTTTTTTTTTTTTTTTAATTCTATCTGTAGAAGTACTGCTTGTGTCCTGAAAGTACTGTTGAAGAAAATTTCCTTTAGATTCTGGGAGAGGAAAAAGCAAACCAGTTTGTAGTACACAGAACATTTTTCTCTTCTTTAAAAGTCTTCCCTCTGGAGAAATTATTTTACCAGAATTCAATCACCTGATGTCTTATCAGAACCTAATTGATGTAAGCAAAGAGAAATACCCACCCTTTCTTAGTCAGATGCAGGAGAGATATTTAAAACCAGGTCCCTATATTTATATTTTTCATATAAATCAGAAGAAAAGTTCTGAAAAATACTTGTTAGTTGAGTCCATAGTAAAAGATACTCTCAAACAGTCGAAGATTAATTGTAAAACACATAGATTTATTCCTGATCTCCACTGTTTACTCAAAAAGTCTATTTACATATGTGTTTCTACCTGTACCTCAGGCCCACATTTCAATAAAAAGTATGAATGAGTGAGACTAACAAGAAAACCTTTACATAGACAAAGTACATTTCAAAAGTTTCACATATGACAGAAATATCAGAATGATCGAACTAGGTGTGACTAATTTATTAATCTATTTAATCTCAAAAATCAAAATGAAAGAACAAGTATATAATGTGAGCAGGCAAATGGAAATTCCTAGAAAGAACCTATAATTAATGCTAAAGATTAAAAAGCAATCAGAGATATGGCATTGAGTAGGGTTCTAAACTTGCATGCAGCTAATTTAAGTTTGATTTCTTTGTTCTTTTCTTTTTCTTTTTTGTTTTTTTTCTTTTCTTCTTTTCTTCCTTCTTCCTTCCTTTCTTTCTTTTTATTCCTTCCTTCTCTTTCTTTCTTTCTTTCTTTCTTTCTTTCTTTCTTTCTTTCTTTCTTTCTTTCTTTCTTTCTTTCTTTCTTTATTTCTTTCTTTCCTTTATTTCTTCTTTCTTTCTTCTTTCTTTCTTTCTTTCTTTCTTTCTTTCTTTCTTTCTTTCTTTCTTTCTTTCTTTCTTTCTTTCTTTCTTTCTTTCTTTCTTTCTTTCTTTCTTTCTTTCTTTCTTTCTTTCTTTCTTTCTTTCTTTCTTTCTTTCTTTCTTTCTTTCTTTCTTTCTTTCTTTCTTTCTTTCTTTCTTTCTTTCTTTCTTTCTTTCTTTCTTTCTTTCTTTCTTTCTTTCTTTCTTTCTTTCTTTCTTTCTTTCTTTCTTTCTTTCTTTCTTTCTTTCTTTTCTTTCCCTCTCCTTCCTTCCTTCCTTCCTTCCTTCCTTCCTTCCTTCCTTCCTTCCTTCCTTCCTTCCTTCCTTCCTTCCTTCCTTCCTTCCTTCCTTCCTTCCTTCCTTCCTTCCTTCCTTCCTTCCTTCCTTCCTCTTTCTTTCTTTTTCTTTGTTTCTTTTGATTTTGGGCCACACCCAGTGATGCTTCAGGTTTACTCCTGGCTATGTGCTCAGTAATCGCTCCTGGCTTGGGGTCCAGATGGGTCACCGGGAATCAAACCACGGTCTGTCCTGGGTCAGCTGCATGCAAGGCAAATGCCCTGCCTCTGTACCATCACTCTGGTCTCCTAAGTTTGATTTCTGGCACTATAATATGATCCTCTTATTCCCTCCAGGAGTTATCCTTGAGTACAGCTAGGAGTAGACCTTGAGAGCAGCCAAGTGTAATCCAAAAACTTAATGAAAATAAATAAAACAATGAAGAAACATGTAAAACCACTGTAGAAGAAATCAAGAATGATTTCTTGAGTTCATGAAAATCTCATTAGCAGTCTAGAAATAATATTAACATGGGTTGACATGGAAACTATTATTCTGAGTGAAATAAGTCAGAGGGAGAAAGATACGGAATAGTCTCACTTATTTATGGGTTTTAAGAAAAACAAAAGGCATTATTATAATAATGCCCAGAGACAACAGAGATGAGGGCTGGAAGGACTGATTCTCTATGTGAAGCTCACCACTTAAGAGTGATGAGTTTAGTTAGAGAGATGACTACACTAACTATCATGACAATGTTAATGAGTGAGAGTAGTAGAATGCCTATTTTGAATACAAACAGAAGGTGTGGGTGGAGGGAAATGGGGTGCATTGGTGGTGGAAATGCACTGGTGAAGGGGGTATTCTTTTTGTGACTGAAACCCAATTATAGTCATGTTTGTAATCACGTTGTTTATAAAATGAAATAATATTAAATTAGAAATATGGTAATACAAAATTAAAAATCTAAAATACAGAGGAAAGAATAAAAATAGGAATAGATAATATCCTACAAATAATGAATATAAATATAAATATAAAAGGTGTAGCATAATATTAATAGAAATACTCCTGGAAAAAAGTTGAAATGCAACAGATATAATTCTTGAGACAGCAAATGGCTATAAAAGCCAGCCAAACTCTTGTCAAATATCAAACTATAGATTCAGAAATCTCAGAGTACACTCAGACAGAGTAAATGCCCACAAAACCTTATTAAAAATTAAAGGTAAGGGAAAATCATTTAAGAAAGCCATTTTTTAATACCTTAATTACAAAGGAGTAGATAATACTTTGAGGATGTGGTTTAGCAACAGAGTATTCTCTTTAAATGTGTTAAGAGACTTGGTTTGATTCCCAATACCTTCTGTTTTCCTGAGTCCTGCCAGTAACGACCTCTGAGCACTAGCACTGTGCCAGGAATAGCCAATAGTTGGGTTATCTCATCACCCCAAATAAAGAAAAAGTTACACTTGACATCTTAGAAACCATGAAAACTAAAAATGGTGGAGTAACATTTGAAATGTTGAAAAAGAAAAAAAAGACTCTATAGTGCAACCTACAATATTGTATTCTGTTAAATTACTCCTCAAATAAATAAATAAATATTTTTTAAAAATTAAAGATTCTGGAGAGATAGATACTACAGCAGATAAAGCATTTGTCTAGCACATAGTCATCTCTGGTTCAATTCCTGGCACCACTTTTGGATCCTCAAGCACTATCAATAGTGGTCTTTGAGCAGAATTTCAAAGTAAGGCCTGAATACCACTGTATGTGACCTCCAAAACAAAGAAACAAAAGTTGACATTTTGTCAAATAAACAAAATTTAAGAATCTGTGCATGTATATTAGGCTTATGGAAAGTCAAAAATTATTTTAGAGAAAAGGAAATGATATGCGCTAGACATATATATCTATATTGAAAAGTAAAACATTAAAGAAGTCAAGATATTATAACATTTCTTCTTAGTTGATCTAACATTTTGTTGAAAATAACAAAAATGTATTAAAATATATCTTTTACTACTTACCTACTATCTCCAATGTATCTTTATATTAAAACCACTTTAAAGAGTTTAAAAGTTAAAAAAATTGTAATTGACATGTTAAGAAAGAAGAGGAAATTAAACCACAAATATTGGTCAATCAAATTGCACATGGCTAAAAATGAGTTAAAGAAAAAATAGAAGCAATAAACAATTTCAATAAATAAAATCAATAATGAATATGAAATATAGAGGGATATTAATCTAAATACATCAACATTCACCTTAAGTTTAAATGATATAAGTATATCTGGGGCAGGAGCGGTGACACTAGAGGTAAGGCATCTGCTTTGCAAGTGCTAGCCTAGGACAGTCCGAGGTTTAATCCCATGGCATTCTATATGGTTCCCCCAATTCAGGAGTAAACCCTGATTGTCAACAGGTGTGGCCCCCCCAAATCCAAACAAATAAATGATATAAATATATCAACTAAAATAGAATATCATAGCCAGAGAGATATTAAAAGGGGTTATAGCACTTTTTGCATAATTGAGTTTGGTTCAATTCCAACATGGTCTCCTGAGGCACTACCAGAAGTGATTTCAGAACATAGAGCCATGAATTAAGCACTAAACACCACCAGATGTGACACATACCCCCTGGAATAACATAGATGATCAAAATGTAAGACACATATATATTAAAATTAAAGGGATATAGAAGTATGACTAATATTAAGAAAATAAGAGGGGTCGGAGAGATAGCATGAAAGTAAGGCATTTGCCTTGCATGCAGAAGGTCAGTAGTTCTAACCCGGCATCCCATATGGTCCCCTGAGCCTGCCAGGAGTGATTTCTGAGCATAGAGCCAGGAGTAACCCCTGAGCATTGCAGGGTGTGACCCAAAAACAATTAAAAAAGAAAGAAAAGTAAAAATAAGAATAATTCAATGAATTCCACTTATAATAACTTTCAAAACACGGGAAAAAGAAATAAGAGAAATAGGAACATTACATATTGATAAAGGAGTCAATACCCCCAGAGTACATAACAATCCTCTAGAGGTGCGTAAAACAACAGAATATCCAAATCTATAAAGCAGAAATTGTTAGACATTCAAGGAAAAAAGGATGATTTTACTATATAGTTGGATATTTTGTCATACCAAAAATATAAAGAATCAAAAGTCAGAAAATCAGTTAGGACGTAGTTGTACTAAGTAAAATCATCATTTGCTATTAGATAGATATTAGGATGTAGTTGTACTAAGTAGAATCATCATTTGCTATTAGATAGATATCATGAACATCGATATCATAAATTTCTATGGCCAACTTTACTCAAAGTCGTAAATCACAGACCCTTCTCAAGCTCACACAGTCTGTTTACTAAGAGAGTTCATATTTTGACCATAAAATATTCCTTAACGTATATTTTTCTCAGTGGTTATCAGAAGATCTGGAAGGTTTCTTCAGGCCACATCAAGTGGCCTCCAGGATTGCACCGGGGTAAAAACACTTAGGGGTCAACTCGTTAAATTTGGAAAGGCACGGATAAAAATCAAGTTAGAAAAAAGGTCTTAGAACCATAGACCAAGATAAATAGAGCAATGTCTCCAAAGAGCATATAAGAATAATAATATAAACGGGTCAGCAACTTTTAAAGATATTGCACAATAACCTTCCAAAATAGAAAACATATAAGCAGATTTCAACATTAATGTAGAAAGTTTCAACTTCAAACTCTGCAGTTCATACCCCTTATTCCCATACCATGAATATAACTTGACAAAAAAAAAATAGAAAAAAAGACGATTAGTTTAGATTTGGTACCTATTTGTGTAGTGGCTGCTAAAGAGCTTAACATGGCTGATGAAAAGCCTAAGGAAGGAGTGAGACTGAGGACAAAGATCAATGTAATTTGAAGGTGTAAGCTCAGAATGCTTTCAGGGTGTATTTTGAGATTAAGGGATTCACTTAATAACTTAATTAATCCACTTAATAAATCCACTTAATAAATTAATGAGTGCCTATTGTGAACAACAGTGTTTGTTTATGAGGCAGAGCAGATTCCGATTTGATGGACCATCAATCAATGAAACAGATAAACTGCACATTTGGAAATGGAAGATGAAGATATGATTTGTGTTCCAGAGCAGAATGGTTGTGTCTACTAAAAAGAAAACCTGAGGCTTGCTCTGCAAGTATTTTCCCTTGAACATCTATCTTGCTTACTTGCCTCTTTCTTTGCTTGCCTATTTCCACTCTGGAGAAGCCTGTGATCTTTCTTGAACACACAATCCTCCCTTTCTCTCCACTCACAAATTTCTCAATAAGTTTCAATAAAAATTTTCTTGCTTCACCAAAATATAAAAATAAAATATTTAAAAGGAAGTGTGTTACTTTACTACATGAGACCAATAAGACATTCACTACTAGGAAATGGCAATTTAGTTCCATCAAATCCTGACTACTATGGTTGAATTTTCTATATTCTTTCTTTTTTAACTATTTTATATACTAACTAGTGAATATGCACAACCACATTATAGTTTTTAAAACTAAATAGACGATGGTATGTTTTACTTGATATCAAATAAAGGTGGAATGACTGGGGGAAAATATTGGTTCTGTGAAATACTCCCTTTCTCTACTAGTGACATGCTCATTCAGTTCTTGTCTTTAAATTGTTGTTAGTTATTTTGGTCTTAATGTTTAACAGCAACAATAAAATAATAACAATTCATGAATAAATTATTTAAAAAATTTTAATATTTTTCATTTATAATTTAAAACCAAGACAATTTTTTGAGTATTTTGTTCATATCTGCTACATATAAGGCAATTGGTCCTTTTGTAGAGATAAATTACTGTAATAAAAGTGAAAATAGATAGTTTTTGTCTTCAAATCAAAATCTATTGTTTAAATAACCTTCCTGTTTAAACCAAGATGCCCTTCAACAGATGAATGGCTATACATATACACAATGGAATATTATGCAGCCATCAGGAGAGATGAAGTCATGGAATTTTCCTATACATGGATGTACATGGAACCTATTATGCTGAGTGAAATAAATCAACACAAACACAATTACTTTATATTGCTTGTTACAACACAAAGGCAAATTCAACTCTCAAAACTTAGACCAACAAAAGTCAATTTGAAATGATTGTTATCTCTCTCCATGGTGTAAGTAAATCAGTGTCTAAGGATTTACTGGGCTGTGGATGATGCTAACTGAATTTTCTCTGTTACTGTGTTGGTTCAGGGTTCACGGTAGATTACTATGTTATCTTTCACATCACAATTCCTGAGACACTATTGGGCTAACATTACTACAGTATTGAGGTGTCACATAATCACACACTGGAGCAAACCAGGTATTTAGACCTCATGCACATTTTGTGGCTTGGAATTAGGGGAAATCTCAGAGCTGGGCTTCTGATAGAAGGTTTAGGCTTTGGCACTGGTCTGATATGTTTCCTGCAGAAAGAATTTGCAGTCCCCCTGCTTTTCTTACAATGCCACTGACGTATCATCCAGGACCAGAAAACCTGGGAAGTATTGATTGGAGTCTAGTGGCGGAACCTGGCCATTGTTCTAGTAAGAAGATAGAAGTGGGGGTGGGCGCTGCTGGGCCTTGCCATGGTCTAGTGTGTGTTGTAGGGGCTGGGTCCAATCGAAGAGAAAAGAGTTTCTGCCCTGTAATCCAATCTCACCTGAGAGGACTAACAGCTCATATCATTTGATTTCTGTAACAGAGCTGGACCATTTCTGTCAGAGAGCTGTAGGTGTGTTGTTCTGCTGCCGTAGTTCATGAGCAAAGGAGAATCTACCACGACCTACTTTCTGAGATTGCCACAGAGTACCAGACAAACTACCTGGGAAGTATCAACAGCCGGAATTTTATGTTGGACCTTGGTGGGGAACCGGGCCATTTAATTTCAGTGTCTAGTCTTAGAAATGTTGTAAATGTTCTGTTTGGTTGGTTTTGTCTTTCTTTCTCTCTTTTTATTCACTTTCACTCTTTTTCTTTCTTTCTTTCTTTCTTTCTTTCTTTCTTTCTTTCTTTCTTTCTTTCTTTCTTTCTTTCTTTCTTTCTTTCTTTCTTTCTTTCTTTCTTTCTTTCTTTCTTTCTTTCTTTCTTTCTTTCTTTCTTTCTTTCTCTCTCTCTCTCTTTCTTTCTTTCTTTCTTTCTTTCTTTCTTTCTTTCTTTCTTTCTTTCTTTCTTTCTTTCTTTCTTTCTTTCTTTCTTTCTTTTCTTTTTCTTTCTTCTTTCCTTTCAAATTGAATCACGCACTATTAACTAAGAAATAAATAAATACTAACAGGAAAAACTAAAAGCTTTTCCTCTAGGATGTGGCAGAAGACAAGTTTGGCTTATCTCTACATTTCTGTTCAACATAATACTACAACTACATGCCATAGCAATCAGGCAAGACAAAGATATCAATGCATCTAGATAGAAAGAAGTCAAGCTCTTATTGTTTACTGCTGACTATATGTAGAAATCTTAAAGACTTTACCAAAGAGCTTCTAGAAACAATAGACTTCTTCAGTAAAGTCGCAGGTTACAACTTTTTTTTTGTATGTGTGGTTTTTGGGTCACACCTGGCAGTGCTCAGGGGTTATTCCTGGCTCCAGGCTCAGAAATTGCTCCTGGCAGGCACGGGGGACCATATGGGATGCCAGGATTCGAACCAATGACCTCCTGCATGAAAGGCAAACGCCTTACCTCCATGCTATCTCTCCAGCCCCGCAAGCTACAAAATTAACACACAAAAATCTATGTCATTATTATATAAAAATAATGAAAGAGAAGAGACATTACAAAATAATTCTATTCACAATTGCACCTCAGAAAATCAGTGCCTTGGAGTCAGCTTCGCTAAAGTGGTTAAAGACCTGTACAAAGAAAACTAAAAAACACTGCTTCCAGTCTACAGTTAATCCCATGACAATATACTCCAAGGGTGGAAAAACCCCATATCTCTTAGGCCAACTGAATTCCTTTTCGAATGACCCCAATATTTACTGTACCAGGACAGGAGGGAAAAAAAAAGCAAAAAGCACAAAACATTGTTTATTTTTTATATATTATTTTTTATCTTCATTTATTATTATTATTTTTATTTACCTATCTATTTTTGGTCGATTTCTTTGTTTTGGTGTGGTTATTGAAGTTGTTGCCCCCATTTATACTTATTTTTTTCTCTTCTTTTCTTTTTTTTTTCTTTATGTGCTCTGCCATGTTTCTTAGCTCAAGACCATGGCTTTTTTTTTTTTTTTTTGTGGTGCTTATCGTTATTGTTGGAGTCCTCACTGGATATTTGACACTTCTTTTTGTACTGGTGGAGTGTTTTACCTTCATTTTCTCCTTAGTCTCTCAAACCAATGATGAGAGCCTCTAGAAGGATTCCGCCCATTTTTGGCATATTAGACTTTTACTTTTCTCTTCTTCAAACAAAACCACGTAACTTGAACTAGCTAGTCCTGCCTCCCAGTTAGAGGGGGAAATAAGAGAGGCACCAAGACCAAACAGGTGAAAGACTATTAAGTAGTAGGCTAGGTACAGAGGAGACCACATATTCTAGCAGTCCTGGGGGGTGAGGGAAGAGGATATGGGAGGTAGGACGAAAACGGAGGTGTAGGGAGGACAAATTGTTGATGGGAATCCCCCCTGATTTTATGTAAATATGTACCTAAACTATGATTGTCAACAATATGTAAGCCACTATAAATTATATTAAAAATATGTAAAATAAAAAAACACTGCTTCAAGAAATAAAAATGGATACAAGCACATGGAAACATAAGACCTGTTCACAAATTTAAAGGATTAATATTATTTAAATGGAAATACTTTGCAACGGTTTATACAGTTTTAATACCATCCCAATGAAAACACCCAAGCCTTTCTTTCAAAGATGTGGATCAGACCTAAGAGTTTCTTTTTCATATTCAGATAAATTTCCATTTGTCTTATATCAGTGGTCCTTTCTGATCTATGTAAATGTAAAGAGAGAGTATCCCTATTTCATTTGCCTGTGTACCTGTATGGAAGTATCTGCTTTTTCTCATCAGTGAGCCCCAGCACATCACATAAAAGCCATCCCTAAATTTCTAGGGTCTCAAAGGGAAATCAAAGCAGAGCCCATCCACACTTAGTGAAAGAAGGAGGTAGTTCTGAAGATCCAATTCATATATCATAGTCAACTATGTAGCCTCTGTGAAAAGGAAGGAAGGAAATTTTTTGTGGGCATCAAAATATTTTCCAATATTTTCCTTTCTTCTTTAGGAAAAAAATGTTAAGGATGTTCCAAGAACTCAGAAAAACTTGAGTTTCTAGTGGCTAATTGGGGGACTTATTTGTGTACCCCCCCAAGTTAGTGAATAAATTAAATTGTAATGCTTCAGCTCTCTTCTGACTCAGCTTCTTCCCAGTGTTGAGTCACTACCGCTTCAATCGACAAAATGGATGCAGACTTTTACAAAGTAACAGAAACTACAGACCCTGGGATTATTTTCTGCAGCAAATAAAATGATATAATGCTTAAACAACAAGCCAAGGCAAGGCAGTCACCCAGTTTAAGACACTATTTAATATATAACATTAAACAAAATAAGGAAATGAACTTTTTCAGAAATAATGGAGCAAAACAAAACTTCAGGAAAAAATTTAAAATATATTGGAACTGAGTAGCTTAAATAAGAGTTTAAAGGTGGAAGAAAATTAGCACAGAATAGGCAAATTTGCAGAAATACTTTTTAGTCAGCTATAAGGAGTAAAGATATCTTTGGCTGAGGAAACATATATCTCAGTGTTGGGTATTTAGGCTGCTATTTAGCCAGCCTGAAGTAGGAAGGTATTAAGGGTATGTCTAATAAGCTTTTGCTTCATATTTGAATGAGCCTGATATTATACATTGGAGTGAATGAAGCTAGCATGGGAGACCCATTTGCCACCTTTCCCCACACATACCCTGGATGACTATGATTACATAACCAATGGTTATATAAGTTTTGTCAACTGCCCTGACTAGAAATTAAGCCAGGTTAAAAACTAGACAAAACAGTAGAGCATAACTGTGGCCATATTATGCTTTGCATCCAGCCTATCTGTATCTCAGTCCATTGCAATAGCATAGCATATAAACAGTAGTCCATCTGATCAGAATATAAAGACACATAAAATTTCTTGGGTCAAAGAGATAGCATAGCAGATAAGGCACTAGCCTTGCATGTGGTAGACCTGAGTTTTCTCACTGGAACCAGTTCCCAGAACTTATCTAATGGTAAATTGCCAGGAGTAAAGAGCCAGGAGTAAACCCTTACCATTTAATATAAATTTTCCCTCCTTAGAAAATGATTTGAATCACAATGGTAAGCTAATTGGACTTTGACTTTGGGGTAGGTTGGGGTAGCAAGTAGCTTTTATATAATTTTCCTTTTTTTTTTTTTTTGCTACTCTTGGTGACTGAATAACTTTTTTTAATTTGTAATCTGGGGTTATGCCAGTCAATTTTTAAAATTTTTTAATATATAAAATCCTTAAGCACCATGATTACAAGCATGATTGTTGTTGGGTTTCAGTCATAAATAGAACACCCCCCCCTTCACCAGTGCAACATTCCCCATCTGCCTACCTGCTTCAAGATTATTCACGGACTTGTGCCACAGAAACCATATAACACATATAGCACAAAATATTCAAGTTCTAAAGATCAGAATTTTTTAATATAACTTTTATTTTAATCATAGTGGCTTACATATTGTTCACAGTAATATTTTAGGTACATATTAACATTGAATCAGGGGAATTCACATCACCGAATTGTCTTCCCTTCACCTCCATTCCCGTCCTGCCTCCCATATCCTCCACCCTTATCCCTGGGGTTGCTAGAATGAGGGGTCCCCTCTGTGCCTAGCTTACTACTTAGTAAGGATCAGAATTTTAATGCAGAAGAAAGATAAACATTTTCTAAATAAGCAAAAAATAAAATCAATTCATCATTATTGACCATTGTTTAAAAATATATATTAATTTATCTCTTATAAGATTACTCCTCACTCTGCATTCATGCTTGGTGGTGCTTGAGGGACCATATTTGGTTTTGGGAACTGAACTAGGGTCAACCACATTCAAGGCAAACATCCTACCCTCTGTTTTATCCCCTGTTCAAAGTACTGATTTATAAAAAAAAAACCTTCAAAAAAAAAAAAGTGGAAGAGGGAAATTATTTGAGTATAATAAGGGGAACATACTAGAAATCCATAAATAGTTATATTATACTTATCAGTGAAAAATAAAAGATTTTTCCTTTAAACCTAAAAACAAAATAAGGCTGTCTATACTCAGCACTTCGGTTTAACTTAGTATTTGATAAGCTAAGAAGAGTAATCAAAACAGTAAAACTAAAATAATTCTGTTCGGCCGGAACCATAGAGCCATGGAGACACCAGAGATAATTAAAGAATACAAAGTTTATTAGGTAACTTAGTACTGAGGATCCCAGGCCAAAGAAACCTGAGCTCCCAATAGACTTTCACATATACCCTATATATTTATACACAAAGGCAGGAAAGTCATCTTCCTATCTCATTGGCATATAGTAAGGTCACAAGTTAGGGTATCCTAGACTCTCTGGCAAGTTTGACACATCTACTTTACAAGGTTCTCTTAATTGCTTAATGACACCTGGGGTTTTTTTGTCTCTTACTTAGAACCCATTCGGGAAGTGCTCCTTCTGTGGTAAAATTGCTGTTTATGAACATACCCAAATTAAAACAGTTCATGGCAGAATATCCTAACATACATACATACATCACCCAAACTTCAGGTTGTTCTAATTTTGGCTTGTTTAAGGTTCAGATCAGATGGGGTATTAATTTTTGCAGGTATCACAATTCAAGAAAAGAAGCTGAAGAGGATTACCTGGTGTAGGGTATTTCCCTTGAAACTAATTATGGACCCCAGAGCCCTACCAGCACTTATCCTTGAGAGAAGAGTCATAAATAAGCCCTCAGCGCCATTGAGCATGCTCCAAAATAAAATAATTTCAAATGGAAAAGGTAGTGAAATTTTTATTTTCAGATGATAGAATAATTCATACAAAAATTATAGAATATTCATTGAAAATATGTTAGTCCATTGAGTCTAATAAATATAGTGAAGTGACTGGTCATAAAATAAATATACAAAAATCATTATGCAAAAATTATGAATATGAATAAGAAATTAATTTCAATATCATCCTAAAATTACTTTGGAATAAATTTAACAAAAGAGGTATAAAAATGTCCTATGTATAAAAATGATTACAATATGTTATTAAAAGACAAAGTATTCGACAGAAAAGCAAAGACACTTCATGTATATAGATGGGGAGAAATTCTACCATCAAAATAATCATTCTATCAAAAGTACTATAAAAATTTAATGCAATTCCTTTAAAAATGTTTCTCATACGGGGCTGGAGAGATAGGATGGAGGTAAGGTGTTTGCCTTTCATGCAGGAGGTCATCGGTTCGAATCCCAGCGTCCCATATGGTCCCCCGTGCCTGCCTGGAGCAATTTCTGAGCCTGGAGCCAGGAATTACCCCTGAGCACTGCCAGGTGTGACCCAAAAACCACCACCAAAAAAAAAAATGTTTCTCATAGGCCACGGGAATTCCCGTTTCAATTTCCCCAATATTTACCATGCCTATACAAAATAAATAAATAAATAATTAAATAAATAAAAGATAAAAGAGGAAGAAGAAGCACACCCTTTTTATTAATATAATTTTTATTTTGATCATAGTGGCTTACATATTGTTGACAATAATATTTTAGGTACATATTTACATAAAATCAGGGGGGATTTCCATCACCATTTTTTTTTTAAGAAGTTGCTGGTCTGGTTGTTCTTTTTTTTTTTTTTTTTTTTTTGGTTTTTGGGTCACACCCGGCGGTGCTCAGGGGTTACTCCTGGCTGTCTGCTCAGAAATAGCTCCTGGCAGGCACAGGGGACCATATGGGACACTGGGATTCGAACCAACCACCTTTGGTCCTGGATCAGCTGCTTGCAAGGCAAACACCGCTGTGCTATCTCTCCGGGCCCTGTCTGGTTGTTCTTTTGTTGTTTGTTTTTCATAGCAGATGGTTTTGGTTTGTGGTTTATTCTCTTTTTTATTCTTTTTGTACTTTTGTTGTTACTCCCTTATTGATTTTTTTTAGTTTTGTTTTGTTACCTTTTTCTTCTTTTCTTACCTTTCTTCTTCTAAATGGATATTTATAACAACCTAGACGAACTCCTCCTAGTTTTTCTCTTTTTTGTTTATGTTTTTTTTCTTTTCTTCTCCCATATTTTTTCTTATATCTCCAATAGAAACACATTACTGGAACCACCTTGATCAGTCTCAGAATTTGAGGGGGAAAAATGGATGGTACTAAGACCAGACAGTCATAAGTCCATTTGGTAGAAATAAAAAATGATCAAACTTGAATACCAAATCCAAAGTCAACAACAACAGAATCGATACCCAATCTTCAACAAGCTATACAGTGGGAAAAGTTGCACTAGCATTACGGGGAGTAAAGGAGGGAGATGCATGCTGGGAACAAGGGTGGAGAGAGAGACAGACAGACAGACAAAGAGACAGAGAAACAGAGAGAGACATAAACAGAAACAAAGTCCTAAATAGAATACTCACCAAAGAATGTATGCAAATTGCAAATAAATGTATAAAAATAGATTTCACATTGTATATGATTAAGAAAGGCAGAGTTCAACAATTAGATACTGTAATGCATATTACATGCATATACATATATACATACAAAACACATATGCCAGTAGCTCATGAGCACACTGAGCATTAGTTGCTCAGATTCATTACTGTTAGGAATACAAAATTTGGACAATTTGTGGACAGTTTGATAATTTCTTACAAAATTAAACATACTCTCATATAATTCAGCAAGCGTGGTCCTTGATATTTGTCCAAATAAGCCACAAGTTATATCTGTACAAAAACTCACACATTAGGGTTGGGAGTGTGACTCAGTGGTACTGTAATTCAGTGGTAGTGTGCTTGCTTTGCATGTGTGAAGTTGTTGATTCAATTTCTGGCACATCTCTCCAAATCAAAACCCTCACATGAATATTTATAGTAGCTTAATTTAACAATACACAAAACTTAATAGTAAACTTCAATTAGTATATGCATAAACTGGAACTTTGAGACAATGGATAGCATGTAGTGCTAAAGAGAAGTGAGGTACCAAGCTACAGGACAAAGGTAGAAATGTTAGATACCTATGACTAAATGTAAGAAACCAATTTGAAGAGACTACGAACTGTATGATTGACTCCATCATGTTCTAGAAAAGTCACACAGTAGAGAAACAATAAAGGATTAGTGGTTGCCAAAGTCTTGAGAAGTAGAAGCAGCAAAACTGTGTGCCTAGGAATTTTAGAGCAAAAACAATATTATAATAGTTTTATAAATTAATATAAATATTATATAATAGACATTATATATTTATCAGAAATGTAGAGGACCTACAATAGCAATAAATGAACTCTACAAATAAACTTTAGAAGAGTGAAATGTCTGTATGTGTTCATTAATTGTAACAAATTACAAATTGTGTGGAATAGTCAAGTAAGTGGTGTGTATCTGGAAAATGAAATTATATGGGGACTCTGAACATATTTATTTTTCAGTGGGAAGGGAGAAGTTGGGCAGTGCGTAGGGTTTATTTCCTGGTCTGTGCTAACAACTCACTCATGCAGGACTCAAGGGGACTATATGTAGTATTAGCAATTGAATTCATGTTGGACAAGTGCAAGACAAGCACTTTCCCTACTCTATCTCTTCAGTCTATAGACTGTTTTTTCAATTTTGCTGCAAATATAAAACTGCTCTAAAGTTAATGTTTGTTAATGGCATGTGCCACTATAATTCTTGCATCAAATCAATGACTATATTTTCACAGTTAAAGAAATACTTTGATTAAAATTGAAATGTCCTTGTATCATACATTATATTTAATAATGAATTGGGTTCCACATAACTCAGTACTTTATAAGTTGTTGATGTATCTCATCTCCTTTAATCCAGAGATTTAATCCACCCTTCTCTTAGTGTTTCTTTAATTTATATTTGCTGAAGTAAACTTATTTTTGTTAGGTCTATATATTGCTGGCTGTATTAACATGGTAGCTAATACTCAGTTTTTCTGTCAGTAGTAATTTTGAGCAGGGTGAAGGGTGAACTTGTAAGAACAATAGATTAAGTTTGGGTTTCATATAAGAAAACTGAAGGTAAATAGTATGTGTGCCTACTATATGCCTTGTTATTTTTTCTCTTTTTTGTATGTATCCATGCCCATGATCCTAATCATATAAATTATTTCATCATATATAACTATTGGTTGATGAGTCTCATCAACATTTGTATAACTAGAAATAATGTTTATACAATAAAAATATGTTTTTTACCTTTCTCTTTTATTTATTGCCTTTCAAAATAGAGTTGCAGGTTCTATGCTAAATGTGAATCTCACTGTAGGAAGTAATAACATCATGCTATTGCTAGCAAAATAGTATCATTGAAATTATATTGGAGTCTATCATTAATTGTCTCAATGCACTATTGTTTTTATTTTCCACTGGAATGAAAATAAAAATTACCTTGAAGATATCAAACTTACATTACTTTTTTTCTGCTCGATGGAAAACACCCAGATGTCTTCCAAAACCTGACATATAACATATCTGAGTGAGTGTTCAGATGAAACCTACGGCCAACTGAAAGTTGCAGACTGTCTTTCAGTTTCAATGTCTCAACCCTGACCACACTTATTCTGCAAGAAACTATTGAAGAACACAGAATATAAACAGACCATCAAGGAAAGTTGTCATCTTAACTTTCATTTGATGTCTCCTGACTTTTAAAGGTTGTTAAATAATGTTAAAATTTAAAATACCATCATAGAAGGTTAAAAATATGAAATAGGACTAGCTTCAAGCATGTCTACATATTTTTGCTGTTAAAGGTAATTTAATATATACTGTCACTTCTATACTTTATATCTTCCTTTCAGAAATTGAAGCAGTACATACTTGCTCACTTTACTTGTACAATAGTGTCTCTTCTATTTATAGATTGTGACCTATACCTGGGAAGAGCTAATCTGGCCCAAATGCTTGATTTTTTCTGATAAGAAAATAGAACTTAGAAGAGACATATCTTGTACAAAGTCAACTGACTTTGCCAATGATCTCAATTTTAATTCTGTCTGATGCCCAAGAAGCATAACTTCAACTGACCACCACAGCCTTTAATGTTGAAAGCATAAATAGTTCAATATCATCATCTCTCTCCATTAGTAGCATCTTCTTATTCAGTCTAATTGCTCTAATAGTCTACTAGTACTAATGTTTTGTAAGCAAAGAAGGAAAGGAGAAACTAACTTTAACCTAGAAATTGGAACATCTGCACCCATTCCTAGATGCATTATATTTGTTATCTTCATAAGTAGCTATGACACAAAATTTGCAAAGTTTGTGTATTTTTTAGAACAAGTGAAGAAAAAAGAGACTAGAAGATTTATGATACTTTCTATCTCTGGACTACTAGTTCCAGGTGTGCATGACCCTCAGGCCTACATTCAATAACTTCTTCCTGCCTCCCATAGTCAAGCTTCCAATGACACCCAAAGTCATTTACTTAATTTCTGCTGCAACATACCCTAAGCCATATGGCTTCAGGAGTAGTGCTGAGTTCCTAGAGGACAGCCAAGGACCACGAACAGCATGCTGTCCTGAACGTTTCTCTCCCATCATCACTACTATGGTTGGTCTTTCCTACTTTTCAAGTTGCCTTTCTGGAACTGACTTATTTACTAGTTCGAATAAATGTACGGCCTAATTTAGAGTCTGACGTGTAACATGACAAACATTTAAATAGGATCAGCAAGTTGACTATTTTGAAGAGGAACTCTCAAAAGACAGTGAGCAGCAGTTACTACCACCAATAGCAACTGTGGCATTGGAAAAAAACCACCTACGGCTGTCATATGCATTGCAAGGAAAAGAACTGAGGGGCAGATACAAAGAATCCCCTTCCCCAAATCTATATATTAAAAAGCAAAACAGAAAGACAAAGTAGAGCATAATGTACAACTAAAGGGACAAACAGATGAAGCAGATGATTGACCCTGATTTTCTATATATATTGCCAACTATGTATTTACATGGGAACCTTGTTCTGAAGGGCACCTCTGTTAGGGAAGATCAGAATGGTTTTTGCATTCCCAGCTTCTCCTCTGCTTTCCTGGCCCGAGTCCCAGTCAGCTGGCATCCAGGTACCCCTCTGGCTCTACATTGGCAGTCCTGACAGCCTCTACCATCTGGGTCAGACAACTGGTTTAAAGTTCATACCATGATTCCTTGAGTAGAAAGGCATTGCTTTCCCAAGTATATCTTAAATAACATCTGTATGTTTTTCTGTATTTTTCCTTTATTCTTTTGATTTTTTTTCTTTTTTTTAATTGGTAGAGAGGGACCTTGAATTATTTTTCTTGAACCTTCAAAAAGTTTCTCCCCCAAAGCCCTATGCTTTCAGTCCCAAAGTGCCAGAAAATTGAGTTATTTTCATTTTATGAATATGCATATACAAAATCCAAGATATTTTCTGAGAAAAATTGCAAATTGGAGCTGCAGGAAATGTGTTGCTATTTCTACCAGTGGATAGAAGCATTGAAAATTACACCAAGGGCAAACACTTTTTGTATTCTCACAAAATATTTTACCTTTTGAAGAGTTAAGCTACCTTTTGTTCAGAACGCTGGTGTAGCTTTGATTCATATTTTCTGAACAAATAGAAAATGTTTGTTTATTTTTTTTTGGCCTTTACACAGATTTAATCTTAAGTACTCTGCTTCAGAAATTCTAGTTTCTTTTCTTTTTTTGTTTCTGATTTTGGCTACATCCAGCAGTGCTAGGGGTTACTCCTAGCTCTGTATTAAGGAATCCCAGCTGGTGGGCCTGGGGAACCATATGGAATGTAGAGGATAAAACCATGTTTAGCTGCATGTAAGGCAAACACCCTACTTATTGTTTTATCTCTCCAGTGCATCTAGTTTCTTTTATTTATCATCTCGAGAATTCCTATCATCTACAATCTCCTACTTTGTCCTCAGGCCATCAGTAAAAAAATAATGTTAGAATGGATATTTTTTTGATAATGTTCAACTTTTGACTTCTCAGTTGCTCTATCTCCTAAAAGTTCAAAAACATGCTTTGTTCTGTCTCTCCCATTACCTCTCCCCTGATCTGCAACATGATACAGATAGAAACAACTGAAGAAAAAGACTAAAGTTGTTTGAGATCTGCATCTTGACATATCTTCAAAGATAAAAAGTTTATACCTGTTTATCTTTAGTAGCAAGCACAAATTCTAATATTAATTGCCAAACAAAATAATTATATTTTACTAAGGTTGTTAACAAGGTATAACTGAAGAGTATGGGGTTCCTTTCTTGTTGTTACTTTATGAGAAAAATGGAAATAATACATAACAGTAGTTTAAAACAAGTTTTTTCTTTAAATATAAAATGTATTGTCAAATCTATGTTAAATTTGTAAAATATGTATATGATGTAAGTAAATACATCAAATACATTTTACCTATTCATGAGTGCTGAGGGAACATATTACCATTTTTATACCCCCATTCTTTTTTCATCCTTAAAATAATATTTCCCTTTACCTCTCAAAAACATAATTGTCTCTTCTCAATTCAGTTGTCTATCTCCTACAACATATTATATCTCCTAACAACATATTATAGCCAGAGTTCTGACTTTAAGTGTAAGATACGGAACATTTCTATCAGTCCAAAGTAAATCACCATTGCCTTTATCTACCACACCACTTCCCTTGGCCTGCGACAACTTACCTCTTCATTTCAACAATGTTTTCAAGAATTTTTCTTAAACATAACCAGATATGTTTCTTTATGTTATGAAAGTTAGCATTACATCACTTGGATCTATTAAAAGACATCAGATAGGCTCATTACTAACCAAATGAATTCCAAAGTGGATTTCTGTTTTTATGATAATTAGTTAAAAATGAAACATTCTAATTCTCATGGCAGGGTATTGGGAAAAGTTTTCAATTAGCAATTATCAGGCCTCGGATAAACCTCATTGGCTACTATACTGGGGCAAGAGCCATAGCATGGTGGGTAGGGCATTTGCCTTGAATGCAGTCGACCTAGGTTTGATCTCTGGCATCCCTTATGGTTATTGAGCATAATCAGGAGCATTTTTCCTGAGCACAGATCCAGGAATAATCTTGAGCACCACAGGGTGTGACTCAAACTCAAAAAGCAAAAAAATAAAAGATAGTAGATGTTAAAAAAAATGAAAGTGAAACTATCGTTCATTGCTGGTTGTCTGGCATCTCTTTTAGAGGTAGCTACACTCCCAGCTATCACAGTTGTCAATCATGCTAAGTGTCCACTTGGGAATCATTTTTTACAAGCTGTGTGCTTTCTATCTTATTTAAACTTTTTTCTCAGTGTTACTATTAATTTAGGTTTAAGCTGTTATTTTGCTTGATGTTCAGGCTATTTTTTAAGTCTAGGAACATTAACTTTTTGTTCCATATGACTGAATGTTGATAGCATTTTTGCGACTGTCAGTTGACAATAGGTCATGCTTCTTTTTTATTTTATTTTATTTTATTATATTTTATTTTTAAGTATTGTTTGTTTTTAGGTAATGTAGAAACCTTATCTTTGGGATCTTTTAATTTTTTTTAACCAAGCATAGTTTTCCGAGATTCATTGATCTTATCAGTTGTAGTAATGGTTCATATTTTTCCTACTCCTCAGTTACATGTCATGGTATATGTTTCCTATAGTTTATTTAGGTATTTAATTTTTGAAAAACTTCAAATGTTTCCTTTTGAAACTAGTATGGATTTGCTATAGTCTTTAACTAGAGTATTGGTGTGAATGGAGGCTTCATTTCTTAATGAAGAATGTCCAGGAGAGAATGGCTGTGACATTTGCAATTACATCTTGTTCTTATTTTTATTTTTTTAAAGTATGATTTTATATTTCCACTAGCAATTTTTTAATAACTCAGTTTTTCTTATCCTTGCTAATCATCATTTTGGTGTTGTCACTATATTTTATTTTGTCTGTTCTATTACTGGTGACACATTATGATTTGGGAGGTTGGGCGTTGGACCATACCTGGTGACACTCAGGTGTTACTCCTGACTTTGTGCTCAGAAATTGCTCCATATGGGACTCTGGGGAGATCTAACCAGTCTGTCCTGGCTCAGCTACTTGCAAGGCAAGTGTCCTACCACTGCACCATTGCTCTGAACCCGACACATTTTGATTTTGAAGTGCATTTTACTAATGACTAATGTTGCTATATTCTCGTACACTCATTTACACTCTCTATATAGTCAGTGTGTTAAGTTTTTTGCACATAATTCTACCAGAATTATTTGGCATTTAAGTAGTCTGAAAATCATTTTTTTTGTGAATAAGTGATTTTGCTATTTTTTTGTTTGTTTGTTTGTTTGTTTTTGGGCCACACCTGGTGACGCTCAGGGGTTACTCCTGGCTGTGCGCTCAGAAGTTGCTCCTGGCTTGGGGGACCATATGGGACCCCGGAGCATCGAACCGCGGTCTGTCGAAGGCTAGCGCAGGCAAGGCAGGCACTTTACCTCTAGCGCCACCGCCCGGCCCCATTTTGCAATATTTTTAAACTTTAATTTGTCTTTTTATCATCTTAAAAGTCCTTATGCTGAGCAAAAAGATAATGTTGATGAAGTCCAGTTTATAGATTTTTTTTATTTTTATCAACTAAATTTTTATTGTCTCAACCTAGCACTCTTCACTTTGGTCTAGATACCCTAGATCTTCTATTCGTTACTGAAAGTTTTATTTTGCTTATCCAATCCATTTTGGGAAAATTTTATAAAAATTATGAATCGGGGCTGGAGTGGTGGCGTTTGAGATCAGGCGTCTGCCTTGCAAGTGCTAACCTAGGGACGTACAGAAGTTTGATTCCCCCGACGTCCCATATGGTCCCCCCAAGACAGGAACAATTTTTAAGTGCATAGCCAGGAGTAACCCCTGACTGTCAAGTTGTGAGATGATCCAGCTTTATTTTTTCATTTTTTAAGTTGTCCTAGCCCCATTTCTTTCTTTCTTTGTCGTTTTTGGCCACACCCTTCTGACTTTTTGATTAGGGATGACTTTTTGTAGACTTAGCAACCATTAGGTTGCAGGTGATTGAACTTAGTTTGGCACACGTAATGCAAGTACCTTACCCATTATATGATCTCCCTGGCACCTAGGACTTCTATCATTTGATTTTACAAAAGTATACATCCTTTCAATTTGCTTAATCACAGAAAGAATTCCCATTTTACCATTGAAAATGATACTGACTGTGGACTTATTGTCAATGAGCTTTCCGACCCTGAGAATAGAATGGTTAAAGGTTATTTATGCATTCTTACTAAATCAAAACTTTTTTGCCTATGCTATATTCCTAAATTTTCTGGTAATTTCCTGGTAAGTCTATTTAATTGACAATATTAATATAATTACTCCTAATTTTACTCAATTCCTAACCTGATGTCATATTTTTCCTATTATTGTCATTATTTTGTTGGTTTGGATGGCATATGGAAATATGACCTACCTTTATGCTCTACTAAACTTCTAAATTTATCATGTAATTTTTCTTTTTTTATCAGGGAAGTGAAAGTAGTATTTTTTAATTTAGTTTTTCATTTGTGTGTGTATGTCTTTTTCTGTGTATGTGTGTGTATGTGGGTGTGTGGGTTTGCACACATACACAATGCTCAGGACTTATTTTGGCTCTGTGTTTAGGGATTGCTCCTGGTAGGCTTGGAGAACCATATGAGTTACCAGGGATCAAACTTTACTCAGCTTTATACTACCTGCTGTGCTTGCTATCTCTCCAGCCCCTTACAATCATTTCTTTAACATTTTCTTGGACACTTGGGTTGTTTCCATATTTTTAACTGTTGTGAATAATACTGCAATAAAAAAAAAAAGATCGAACTAGTCATGATTCTCCATTTTTCTCCCCCTATCGATGCCTACTTTTTATTTTTTGGTTGTTTTTGATTGCTTGGAATGATATTTAATTGTTCTGAATTGCATTTTTTTTTATTATCTTACTTAGTGTTTTCTTAGTTTCTTGAATCCGTAGCCCTATGTGTCTTATTGAATTTCTGATGTTTTCATTCAGTTTATTTTTATACATTTTTTTTTTTTTTTGGTTTTTGGGCCACACCCGGAGATGCTCAGGGGTTTCTCCTGGCTGTTTGCTCAGAAATAGTATTTTTATACATTTAAAATACCTTTTTTATCGCCTTCAAATAAAGCAAATGGTTAGCATGTTGTGTTTTTGTCAGTTTACGAGGAATTTTCTAAGTTAAATATTTCATTTTTTAATCATTTTGTTTTTATAGGATAATATAATAAAATACTTTGTCTTTCACTCTACTCATGTCTTCCTTCTTTTCCCCTAATTTGAATCCATCCATTGAGTTTTTTTTTAATTTTGAGCATTATAAGTTCAGTCATGTAATTTTCTTTTGGCTTTTTTCACCTTTTATTTCTTTACTAAGACTTCCTATTTCTGAGGGTCAAAATGATGTACAACAGGTAGTGTGCTTGCCTTGAATATACATGGTGGATTGGATTCAATACCTGGATTCTCATATGGTCCCCTGCGCTCTCCCAGGAGTAATTTCTGAATACAAAACAAGGAGTTAACGTTGGGTATCTCTGGAATCAAACCCAAAACAAAAATAAATAAAAAAAAATGAATCCCATTTCTTTTTGAACAGATCTTTTATTTCTGTTTGTTCTAAACACATCTGTAGTTGCTTTTTAACTTATAATATTTATTTAAAGTATTTGTTAAATATAAAATGATCTTTAGCATATCTAGAAAAAATATAGTAAAGGAATAAGAAATGACTAATGACAACAATGAGAGTCAACCTATTCTCTGGTGTTTGCTATAGTGTTGGAACATTGTTTGCCTACAAAAATCACAGATTTTTATATCGCAGTTTCTAAATAAATATTAGAGAGATTAAAATATTTGTCATATATTTTAAAACTTCTATTGCTGGAAATAGTTATTTTTTAAATTCAATTTGATGTCTTAATTATTTTTAATATGGTTAGTGATATTTTTATTTGAAGCTTGGAAAATTTTATATTATTTATCAGTTCTTAATTTCATGGTTCACATTCATTTCTTATTAATCTTGTTCTTGTTTGGATGTTTTGTTTTAGATTGCATTTTTGGACACCATTTGAATGGGCAGAGAAGAAAGCTTGATCTTTTAGAACTGTGGGAAGTAGAAATTAAGTTCATAACCTAGCCTCGATTGACACATAACAAAAATATCATTCCTGATAGTTTAGGTTTTGGATTCCCATGTAGTGTCCACTGTAGAATGACTTCATTCTAGTCATACATTCTATATTCTAGTTTTTACACCACCTAGTGGGCAGATGGAGAGAAACTGTGGAATGGAGTTGTATGTTCAGACTTGACATTTTGTGAGTCCCTGGTTTAGTGGAACCTAATTACTGTCATGCAGGAGTAAAAGTATCGGTTAACAGTGGAGCCAGAGTTTGATGTGGAATGATGTATCATTTCTGAAATATTGACATATTCATTTTTTAATACTTTTTTATTGTTCCAAATGAATTTCAAAAGTGCCTGATCCACTTCTTTGAAGAATATCATGGGTATCTTTAGAAGAATCGCATTAAATCTGTAAAATGCTTTGGGAAGTATTGCCATTTTAATTATATTAATCCTGCCAATCCATGAGCAGAGTATATGTTTCCATTTCCATGTGTCCTCTCTTATTTCTTGGAGCAGAGTTTTATAGTTTTCTTTGTATAGGTCCTTCACATCTTTAGTCAAGTTGATTCCAAGATATTTGAGT
Organism: Suncus etruscus; assembly: GCF_024139225.1. Lineage (NCBI taxonomy): Eukaryota > Metazoa > Chordata > Mammalia > Eulipotyphla > Soricidae > Suncus > Suncus etruscus. The sequence goes on along the minus strand of NC_064854.1, from coordinate 105,721,769 downwards.
TTGTGTGGCACTAATGTGAAAGGGGTCGTTTTTTTGTTTGTTTGTTTTTTGTTTTGGTTTTTAGGCCACACCCTGCGGTGCTCAGGGGTTACTCCTGGCTGTCTGCTCAGAAATAGCTCCTGGCAGGCATGGGGGACCATATGGGACATGGGGATTCGAACCAACAACCTTTGGTTCTGGATTGGCTGCTTGCAAGGCAAACACTGTTGTACTATCACTCCGGGCCCAGGGGTTGTTTTCTTAATGTCCATTTCTTTCCTATTATTATTGGTGTATAGAAAGGCCATTGATTTTTGTGTGTAAATTTTGTAGCCTGCCACCTGCTATATGAGTCTATTGTTTTGAGAAGAATTTGAATAGCCAAAGCAATTATTGGGAAAAAGAATATGGGAGGCATCATTTTTCCCCAACTTTAAACTGTATTACAAAGCAATAGCTATCAAAACAGCATGGTATTGGAATAAAGACAAACCCTCAGATCAGTGGAATAGACTTGAGTACTCAGAAAATGTTCCCCAGACATACAATCATCTAATCTTTGATAAAGGAGCAAGAAGTCCTAAATGGAGCAAAGAAAGCCTCTTCAACAAGTGGTGTTGGCACAACTGGCTAGCCACTTGCAAAAAAGCGAACTTAGACCCCCAGTTAACATCATGTATGAAGGTAAAATCCAAATGGATTAAAGACCTCGATATAAGACCTGAAACCATAAGGTATATAGAACAACACGTAGGTAAAACACTCCATGACATTGAGACGAAAGGCCTCTTCAAGGAGGAAACAGCACTCTCCAAGCAAGTGAAAGCAGAGATTAACAGATGGGAATATATTAAGCTTCTGCACCTTGAAGGAAATAGTGCTCAGGATACAAGAGACACCTACTGAGTGGGAGAAACTATTCACCCAATACCCATCAAATAAGGGGCTAATATCCAAAATATACAGGGTACTGACTGAACTCTACAAGAAAAAAACAACTAATACCATCAAAAATGGGGAGAAGAAATGGACAGACACTTTGAGAAAGAAGAAATACAAATGGCCAAAAGTCACATGAAAAAATGGTCCACATCACTAATCATCAGGGAGATGCAAATCAAAACGACTGTGAGGTACCATCTCACACCACAGAGATTGGCACACATCACAAAGAATGGGAACAAGCAGTATTGGTGGGGATGCAGTGAGAAAGGAACTCTTATCCACTGCTGGTGGGAATGCCAATTAGTTCAACCTTTCTGGAGAGCGATATGGAGATTCCTCTAAAAACATGAAATTGAGCTCCCATACAATCCAGCTATATCACTCCTAGGAATATACCCTAGGAACACAAAAATACAATACAAAAACTCTTTCTTTACACCTATATTTATAGCAGCACTATTGACCATAGCAAGACTCTGGAAACAACCCAGATGCCCTTCAACAGATGAATGGCTAAAGAAACTGTAGTACATATACACAATGGAATATTATGCAGCTGTCAGGAGAGATGAAGTTATGAAATTTTCCTATACATGGATGTACATGTAATCTATTATGCTGAGTGAAATAAGTCATAAAGAGCCAAAGATAGAGAATGGTTTCACTCATCTATGGGTTTTAAGAAAAATGAAAGACATTTCTCAACAATTTTCAGAGACAAAAGAGAGGAGGGCTGGACGTTAACAGCCCACCTCATGAACCTCACCACAAAGAGTGATGAGTTTAGTTAGAGAAATAACTACATTGAGAACTATCCTAACAATGATATATGAGGGAAATAGAAAGCCTGTCTAGAGAGTACAGGTGGGGTCGAGAGGGGACGAGGGATATAAAGGACATAGGTGATGGAAATGTTATACTAGTGATGGAAGGGGGGGTCCTTGTCTCATATGACTGAAACCCAACCACAATCATGTTTGTAACCAAGGTGTTTAAGTAAAAAATATTAAAAATATTTTTGTTGAGACCATTGTGAATTGCAAGTCCTTCATAGTTGTATATCAGGCATATAGTGACAGTGAATTAGGACCATTTCTACCACCAGTGTTAAAATCCCTCTACCACAGTTCTCAGCAAATATCCCACACCCCACACTCTTAGCCTCCCAGTCTACCAGTGTAACAGGTCCATTTTGTGTTTAGTTTATTATAGTTTGTGTCCCTTGATTCTATTGTTGTTGACCTTGGCTTGGGTATTTAGTTCTAATCATTTTTCCCCCCACTCAATGTACCTCAGACCACTTGGTCTTTGGGGTCCCATCCACTTTTTTTTTTCTTTTCTCACTTTATAGGAAGACAGAAATACGAGGCAAAACAAAAAGAGTCATGTTCTAAGGTTCTATGAAAAAAGGCGGGAGCCCCTATCTAGAAGATATAAATAAAATTTTAAAATGGGAGCAGATGTCGCAAGTTTTTTTTTTATAACTTTTTATAGTTCTTTAATTCCACTTAGTTTGCCTTCTACATACTATTCAAGGAATACATATTCTATATTGCTACTGCCTCAGGTACAGTATTTTAATAGCACCCAGTAAAAAAATAAAAAAGTGCCCATTATTTTGTCCCAGAAATTAAGTGATATAGTTCTCTACATACTTACCTCATTTTTGTGCTGCCCAATACAGTAACTGATTGAACATTATGTATTTAAGTCAAATTTAAAATGAATTAAAACAGCACAGTCATTCACTTTGTCATAGTAGTCTTATTTCTTGTACTCAATGAACATATTTGGAAAATGAGAGTCAACTTTGACAATGAGATTATAGAATATTGCCATCATCATTAGACTTAACTGGGCATTACTGTCCAAAGTATATATTTTAGAGCAAAGTATAAACCTAAGGAAAGTATTGATAGCTAGACGAGTATAAACTTAACCTTTCCTAGTTGAATCTGTAATGTATCATAAAATAGTTGTAATTTTTTCTTCTATTAACACTAATAAGAATTTTTTCATGTTTGTATTAACAGTGAATAATGTAAAACTTTTAAACATCTTATTTTGATGGAAATAAAAATATAGAATTATTATTTTCTCTTTTACTAAAGAGAACAGATATCTCCTCTGTTCATTTGTTATGAACAGAGACTATGAAATATTTTGTTCCTTTTCTTTTGTTTTGTTTCCCTGAGTAGTTGATAAAGCTTCACAGGGCATTCTGAGATGACTGGGGGTGGGTGAGAGGCAGTAGTAGCTTCAGGTGCAATTAGGAACACTGAATAATTTTTTTATGAAAAAAGTAGTGATAGACCAATGAAGTTTGGATCTGTACTCCCAAGTATTATAAAATTTATTTTTCTAATTTATTTTTATGCATTTAAAAATATACATAGATGTGTAAATATTTGTTGGTTTCTCTATCCCAAACCAGAAGTTCAAAAGAAACCAGTCAAAACTGAAACCAGCTAATAAAAGAAAAGTCTTAACACTGAAATGTCTGCATAGAGGGCAAATGTTACTTACTTGGTCAAAGGGCAAGGCATTCTCAAATGCCTCTTGCTCCACAGCTTTTATTGCTTACAATTTCACAACACAATGAGGCAATTATCTAGGAAATATATGGTAGAGTATGGTTGCCAAAACCTGGGATGATTAATAGGGATGCATGTTCTGGGCAGCATGCAGTATTAAGTAAAGGAATTATGAATATCATTGGGAACTCAGGTATATCAGAACCTTATCTCTTTCCTTCAGGATATTGGTATTGTTCAGGGCCAACCTTCTTGACCTAATGCTTATAAATCTTATTTATTTATTTATTTTAAATAATATCTTTATTTAAGAACCATGGCTACAAATATGCCTATAGTTGGGTTTCAGTCATAAAAAGGAAACCCTATTCACCTGTGCAACATTCCCACCAATAATACCCCCCATTTTCCTTCTCTCCCCCTGCTGCCTGTATTCAAGACAGGCATCCTACTGCTCTCACTCATTAACATTGTCAAGAGAGTTGTTAGTGTAATTATTTCTCTAACTGCACTCACGACTCTCTGTGGTAAGCTCTATATCATGGGCTGGTCCTTCCAGCCCTCATCTATATTGTCTCTGGATATTATCACAATAATTTTTATTTTTCTTAAATCTCATAGATGAGTGAGACTATTCAGTGTCGATCTCTCTACCTCAGACTTATTTCACTTATCATAATAGTTTTTATGTTCATCAATGTATAGGAAAATTTTATGACTTCATCTCTCCTGATGGCTGCATAGTATTCCACCATGTTTTTTTACATTTTTTTCTAGTCTTTCATCTGTTGAAGGGCATCTTGGTTGTTTCCAGATTCTGGCTATAGTAAATAGTGCTGAAATGAATATAGGTATGCAAAAGGCATATTTATATTGTGTTTTTGTATTCCTAGGGTACCCTCGGAGTGGATTAGCTAGACCTTAGAGTAGCTCTATTTCAAGTTTTTCGATGAATCTCCATATTGTTTTCTTTAAAGGATAGATTAGACAGCATTTTCACTAGCAGTGCATGAGTGTTCCTTTCTCCCCACATCCCTGCCAGCATATATTGTTCTTGTTCTTTGTGACGTGTGCCCTTTTATCCATTTCATATTTACCCACTTTCCTCTCGTGAAGGATATTTCACTCACTAGGGTTGCTGAGACACAAGACACCGTAGCATTCACTGATACTGTTTTCAGCAGGAAGATCTGCTGATGAGGCCTTCCAATTAATTTTTCATTTTACTTAGTTTACCAAATGTTTTTGTTTGTGATATTTGTTTGTATTTTTCTCATTTCTACTCACAAACTCCTCTGTGTTTTATTCAGTCTGTTACATTATTTATTTGTAGTCATTGATTTGAACTTAACATTTCCAATCTGAACTAAACTTCAGAGTTTATAAAAGATTAATACTTGTGGGGTCTTCATGATTGAAGTCATCACCCACAAGGCAAGGTGGGGTTATGCACTGCTACCCACTTACCATGATTCCTTTTGATCGCAAAGTGCTACTTTCATATGTCACTGTCAGTCTTTTACACTATCAGGGAGTTCATATGGATGTTCATGTGGCGTTTATGTGGGTGAGTAGTTATCTTGCGACTATGTAATCTTTGGCCTGCTTTTCTTGGACATATGTGGATAAGTAGGCTTCATTCACTTATGCTATTGGGTCTGCTCCTACTGGTTCATCCTGAGGCATACATTCGCCATGGTGGCTCTGGCATCATAAGCTCCTTTGTGAAGGCCACTTTCTTTCATTTTTCATGGCCCTACACTCATCACAGAACTGCTGCTCTAAGCTCCCTTTCTTGTTGTTGAGGCCACTTTATTGGTCACCAGGCATCCATCAAATCTATAATTTCTTAACTGAGATGCAATAATCAGGTTTTTTTTTTCCAGACAAATGAGGACAAATAGTTATACATCTAAGAGGTCTGGGAATGCAAATATAAATCTGACTTGTGAAGAAACCCTGAGTTCCCAATCTCAGCTGCTAATCATCTCTCTGCAGTGTATGAGTGGGACTAAGTAAAAAGAGATGATTTTGGAGTTATTAAAATTATAATTGTCTTCCCAAATTCTAAATACATGAGATGACTTTTAAAAAAGTGACTTAAAATTGGTTTATAAGAAAATCAATAGATTGATTTTGTTTTGTTTGGGGGCCTCAATGTTGACATTTGGCACTATACTCAAGAGATCACTCTTATCAGATTTGAATGACAATATAGGGTTTCAGGATATAGGATGAGCCTCATAAAAGGCAAGTACCCTACCAACTGTACTATTAGTCCAGCCCTAGAAAATTAAAAAAAATGATATTTTAGGGATACTTACTTACCATATCACACCTACCATCAAATTGCTAGTATCTCTCTATCACTTGTCCCAAGGTCTCTAATCTTCCATCCCTTCCCTCTGTTAAATTAAAAAAAGAGATGAATTGCTGGTTCTATTGTTTTTCTATAAAAGATTCCATGGAGAGCATGGACAATTTTAAGAAATTTTTTACTCAAGAAAGTAAAAGGCATTGTAGTTTTTTACATTTTCATGCACATGTATATCAGTTTAAGTTAACCTCAAAAGTTTAAGTGTTTTTTTTAAGTTTTAGAATCAAAGGAGCACAGTAAAAACGGTGTTAGAGTGGCAATTATTGTTTGCATAGGCCCACCAAAATATGGGGGACATGGGAAAAAAAAGCCTTGGCCTAAATACAAGGAGACCCTACTCCTGAAGTTTCCTGGCATAAGACCAACTCTAGTCTCCAGGCAAACTAGTTTGTCCAATCCAGGTCATTTTCTGTAGTGCCACTAGTTTTATTTTTCACACAGTCTCTGTTGTTGGTATCATGTTTCTATATTGAAGATCCTGGAATCTGTACATTCTACATTGAAGTGAGAATGGTACAGAGCGTCCTCTAATTTCAACTCCCAATTAAAGGGCAATGCAGAAAGCCCTGTTCAGTAAACAGGTCATTGTTGTTGTTAAGTCTTCACAGTGTTAAGGGATGACTCTTTGAGTAGATCGATGGAAATGTAAGAAACTACTATGCCTTCAAATTTACAGAGTTACATAAATTTTATGGCTTTAGATTGCTTGGTGTACCGCTAAGAAATGTTATAATGTACTACAATCTGGGGACTTGAGGGACAAAGTAATTTTTCATGGGTTCAATTTTATTTTTCTTAATGTTCTTTGACTGTAAGTTCAAAATTAAGGTGTCAGCAGGGGGATTTCTTCTGAGAACTCTGTTTTTGGGTGATTGTCCTTTCACTGTAACTTTACCTTATCCTCTTTCTTTGCATCATTGTCCACATAATTAAAAATTAAAAAAAAAAAGAAAGTAAAAGAAGTAAGTACTCTTCAGCTCGTAAGTGAAACAGTTATTTAAGAAAATAAAATTCTTGGGTCAGAGGGATAAGATAGTACAATGAGTAGATATTCTATTTTTAGCATTTTATATGACCCTCTGAGCCTTCCAGGAGAAATTACTGAGTGTAGGGGCACAAATAACCTGTAAGAACTTCTTAGTGTGCCCCCAAAATAAAAAAAAATTAAATGAAAAGAAAAAACTATATGAAAATAATAAAGGCACTCTTTTTAGAGCAGGAAGTGGGATGTCCTATGATAAAACAACACTACTATGTCTTTCTTGTCTATGTTTTTAGATATGTCTTTCCTTTTTAGGGTCATTCTCTTTCCTCCATCATCAGAGATTCCTTGGGAGCTAAAATTGTGATTTTGCCATAGCAAATGTCAACTCTAATGGCACAGATGCAAAAAAAAAATCTTTGAATGTTAAAGCATTATTTCTCAACTTGGGGCTATATACTTCCCCATAAGCCCCCCTCGTATTGATAAGATCTTTAATAGCCATCTATAAAGCATGAGATTAGATGCTTTTCTGGTAGGAAACAAGGAGGAAACATATAGGGAGAAAACAAGGTTGGAAAGGGGTTATAGTCATAAAAAGGTTAAGAAACACTGTTAAATATTATAATGATTATATAATGACCTAGAGTGTACCCAGTCATCATTTGGAGCAGACCCTTGCTGCTCTCTTTGGATTATTACAAAGAGAAAGATCTTAGAGGAAGCCTGTGGACTCAGTAAAGTTTCTCACTGCCATAAATCAGGGCTGGCTCCATTCTGGCAGGCAGCAGCTAAACACAATTCAACTTTTGTACATTTATTCTCATGGCTTTTTGATATCATACACTACACTTACAAATTTCTCATTAACAAACACACACTACATTCCTCCTAACATAGTAACCTCCCTTCTATAAGGGCTTTTTAAAACTGATCATCTCTATGACTTTGCTTTATTTCTGTATTTTTAAAATTTAAACATTGTGGTTATAAGGTTGCTCATAATGGTTTTTTCTCTCCCAGAGATAAAGTTGCTCATGATCGAATTACATTCAGGCAATATACAGCAACATACACGGTGCACATTTCCTGCTCCAATGTATTTAGTTTCCCTCTCATCCTTCCTGAAGCCCTCTTCCTTGCCACCCAACCACTTTCTCCTGTACAGGGCAGGCATTTTACTTCACTCTCTCTTTTCTTATTTGACACTGAGGTTTGCACTACTGTTAACAAAGGAGTACCATCCATATCAATTTATCCCCTAAAGTCACTCAGTTCTTGTCCAGAATGAGCAATTTCAACTATCATTTAGACAGTAGACCATTCTCTACTCTAAATGAACTCTCTACTCTTTGCGACAACCTTCTGATACAAAGAACACAAAGAACTCGTCCTTCTAATCCTGATCTTTATTTTCTCTGAATATCATCCCACACTGTCTTTTACTTCCCTTATATCCTACATATGAGTGAGAGTATTCTATGTTTATCCCTTTGACTCTGACTCATTTCACTCAACATAATAATGTACATCTATGTATAAGCAAATTGCATTACTTGATTTTCCCCAACAGCTGCATAATATTCCATTGTGTAGATGTACTGCAGTTTCTTTAGCCACTCATCTGTTGTTGGGCATATGAATTAATTTCAGATTCTGGCAATTGTAAATAATGCTGCAATGACCATAGGAGTGCAGAGGGTATATTTTATGCCCTGTTTTTGTATTCCTAGAGTGTCTTCCTAGGAGTAGTATTGCTGGATTATAAGGAAGCTCAATTTCTAGGTTTTTTTTTTTTTTTTTGAGGAATACCTATATTGTTTTCCAGAAAGGATGAACTAGAGCAGTGAATGAGAGTCCCTTTCTCCCCACATTCATGCCAGCACTGTTTTTTTGTTTTGTTTTGTTTTGTTTTTTTTTGTTGTTGTTGTTGTTCTTTCTGTGATATGTTCCTTTCTCTGTGGTATGAGATGATACGTTATGGCTGTTTTGGGTTTGCATTCTCCTGATGATTAATGATATGAAGTATTTTTCCTTGTTTATAATGTCATCTCTTTATTTTTCAAGGAAAAAATTTGTTCATTTCTTGTTCCCATTTTTTTTGGGGGGGTCACACCTGGCAGTGATCAGGGGTTACTCCTGGCTCTGCACTCAGAAATTACTCCTGGCAGGCTTAGGGGTCCATATAGGAATTTGGGATCCAGGTCGGTCCAGGGCTGGCCATGTGCAAGACAAATGCCAAACTGCTGCGCTATCACTCTGGCCCCTCTTATTCCCATTTTAATGGAGTTAGATTTTATTTTCTTGTTAAGTTCTGCCAGTATCTTATATATCTTAGACATTAATCCGTTATCATATGGGTATTGGGTGAATAGTTTCTCCCATTATGTGTTTAGCCTTTGTATTCTAGTCACTGTTTCCTTGGAGGTGCAGAAGCTTCTCAATTTAATGTATTTCTATTTGTTTAGATCTGCTACCACTTGCTTCAATAAAGCTGTTTCCTTCTTGAAGGTGCCTTTAGTCTCAATGTCCTGAGTGTTTTGCCTATGCTTTACTCTATGTCCCTTATGGTTTAAGGTCTGATATCAAGGTCTTAAATCCATTTTTATCTGACCTTTGTGCATGGTGTTAGAGGTATGAGTTTACTTTATTTGCATGTAGTTGCCCAGTTTTCCCAACCTCACATGTTGAAAAGGCTTTCCTTGCTTCACTTTGCATCTCTTGCCCATTATCAAAGATTAATTTATTGCATACTTGGGGGTCAATCTCAGAATTCTCAAGTGGATGACATGGATCTGAGTATCTATCTTTGTTCCAAAACCATGCTATTTTAATGATATCACATTGTAGTTTAATTTAAAGTAAGAAAATTGATGCATCCCATTTTCTTTTTACCACAGATTGCTTTAGGTATGTGTGTATGTTCATTGTTTAAATAAATTTCATGAGTGTTTAGTCCAATTCTTTGAAAAAATTTTATCCTCAGCTGTATTGCATTAAATCTGTACAATGCTTTGAGGATCATTCCAACTTTAAGGTTGTTAATTCTCCCAATCCATTAGTAGGGTATCTCCATTTGCTTCTGTCTTCTTTAATTTTCTGAAGCAGTATTTTGTAGTTTTCATTGTATAGATCTTTCAGTTTAGTTAAGATGACTACAACTTACTTGATATTCTGAGGCACAATTGTGAATGGGATGTTCTAGTGTCTATTTCTACATAGTTATTTCTATATAAAAATGCCATTGCTTTTTGCATGTTAATTTTATAAACTGTCACTTTATTATAAAAGTATATTGTTTCTAGAAGATTTTTGGTGGAGTCTTCAGGATTTCCTAAATATAGTATCATATCATCTGCAAGCTGTTAGAGCTTAACTTTTTCCTTTCCTATCTGATCTAGATTTCTTTTTCTTGCCTGATTGCTATAATAAGTTCTTTCAATACTATATTGATTAGAAGTGGCAAAAGAGGGCATCCTCCCTGTCTGTGCCAGATCTTAGAGGAAAAACTTTATTTTTTTACCCATTGAGTTTACTATTTCAATGACTTGTGATAATGGCCTTGAATATATTGAGAAAAGTTCCTTCCATTTCTCTTGTTGAGAACTTTTTATCATGAATTAGTATTAGAGCACGTCAAAAGCTTTCTCTGCATCTACTGATATGATCACATTGTTTTTATTTTTTCTTTTGTTGATATGGTGAATTACATTGAATGACTTGAGTATGTTAAACCATCCTTGTAAGTCTGTAAATGGATCCTACTTGTCATTGTGTACAACCATCTTGATGAGTCACTGGATCCTGCTTGCTAGAATTTGTTGAGAATCTTTGCATATATGTTTATCAAGGATATTGGCCGGGAGTTATCTTTTTGTGTCATCTCTGTCTGCCTTGGGTATCAAGGTGATGATAGTTTAATAGAAATTATTTGGAGTATTTCTATCATTTCAGTTTCCTGGAAGAGCCTGAATAGGATTAGCAGTAGGTCCTCCTGAAAAGTTTGAAAGAATTCATTAGTGAATTCATCTGGACCTTAGTTTGGATTTGGGAAAGTCTTTTGATTACCATTATATCTTCCCAAAGTTGAAATGGCAATTTTCTTAATAGCGATATTTCTGTTATGATATTCCAGATCATCTTGGTTCAACTTTGGGAACATATAAGAGTCCAAGAATTTATCTATTTCTTTCAGGTACTCTTGTTTTGTGGCATAAAATTTCTCAAAATAATTTCTGATTACCCTTTGAACTTCTGTAGTATCTGTAGTAACCTCCCCTTTCATATAATTCAGTCTATTAAGTTTCTCCGTCTTTTATTTTTTGTGAGTCTTGCTATTGATTTATCAATCTACTTTATTTTTATAAAGAACCAATTCATGCTTTCTTTAATAATTTGGATTTGGAGGAGATTTTCAGCTAATTAATTTCTCCTTTGTACTTTGTTATTTCCTTTTGTCTATTTTTATTTCATTTTGTTGATATATTTCCATTTTTATGCTGTGCCTTTAATTTATAATTGCAGGTTTGTTTTTTCTGATGAGTATTTGTAAAGTTATTAATTTTTATCATAATACCACTTTTGTTGTGTCCCTAAATTCTGATAATTCATATATTATCTTCATTTTTTCCAGGAATCTTTTAATTTCTCTTTGACTTTTGTCTCTGATCCATTGGCTGTTCAGTAGTGAGATGTTTAATTTCAAATTGTTAACTTTTACTTCTCTGAGTTTATTTGTAATTCACTTCTAATTTTAGTGCTTGGTGATCTGAGAAGATAGTTGATGAAAATGCTATCTTTTTGATTTTATGGAGGTATGTCTTGTGCTCCAGCATATGGTCTGTCTTGGAGAATGTCCAATATGCATTGGAGAAGAGTCCGTAGTCAGCTTTTTGGGGATGGATTATCCCATATATATCTCCGAAGCCATGATCTTCCATTTCTTCGTTCAGAGTCAGTACCTCTTCGCTTGTTGAGTTTTAGCTAAGTTGACCAATATATAGTATTATTTAATGACATGAAATTTAATAGCTTTTGTATTCTTTTTTAACATTGTTTGATCCACACCAAGTGGTCCTCAGGGCTTATTCCTAGCTCTGTGCTCAAGAATTACTCATAGCAATACTTGGAAGACCAAATGTAATGCCAAGGACTCAACCCATGTTGGTCACATAAAAGACAAGTGCTTTTCCTGTTATACTATAAGTCTAGTCCCAATATTGTCTTTTAAACATAATTGTTTTGGCTGTTTGGGGATATTTATAATCTCAAACAAAGTTTATTACATGTCCTTGAAAAATATAAATAAACTCTTAAGAGTCATTATAAAATCATGTAGATTTAAATGGCAAAATTATTGTCTTGTTTAGGACAATGTTTTTTGTTGTTGTTGTTGTTGTTTCATTGGGGGGGGCACAATGGCAGTGCTCAGAGCTTACCGATATTCCTGAAACTGTGCTCAGATATCATTCCTGGAGGAGATTGGGAACCACATAGGGGACTGTGGATCAAACAAAGCCACCATGGTTTTTTCACAAGGAAAGCACCCAGCCAAGTTGTACTATCTCTGTAGCCTCAGGATCATCTTTTTAATAACTTTAATTGCTCAGATCATTCTGAATTAATTTTGTCTAACAAAACAAACATTGTCTTTGGAACAGAATACAGCACACCAGAGTTGATCAAGATTAATGATTGCCTTTCTCAAAGTTTTGCTTCATTTCTATATGTTTGTGTTAACATATTAGGTTATAAAAGGATCAGGATTATAAATAAAAGGACTAACATATTAGGTTATAAAATAAAAGGTTCAAAGATTTAAAAATGAAACAGTGGGGGCTGGAAAAATAGTTCAGTAAGAGTGCTTTCCTTGCAAACACTCTACATGAAGCCAACCTTGTCCTATCCCCAGCACCACATGATTATTATCATTGTAAGGGTGGCCCAAGTATTTCCTAGTACTTACTACAAGCCCAAAGAGTACTTTTTCATTGGACCCTTGCATTGAACTTCCTGCTAAGTTTTTTGAGAATCACTTTGAAAGGAACCTTGGCAAAGTTTATAAACTAGTCAAGTCACAAAATACATAAGAGCATATACTTTATTAGGACTGGACATATTGGGGTATTTAGTATTTTATTTTGTTTCATATTTGACTCACAAAAGAGGCTTTACTGAAGCATCATTTAACAAGTATCAGTTAAAATTCTGAATGTTCTTTTTTTTATTAATTTTTTTATTTTTAATTATGAGAACAAGGATGCAAAGAAAGAGGACAAGGTAAAGTTACAGTGGAAGGACAATACATAACATAATTCTCAGAAGTCCCCTTGCTGATATCCCAACTTTGAAATTTCATCCAAAGAACATTAAGATTGTAACACACTATAATATTTCTTAACAGCACACAAGGCAATCTAAAGCCATAAAACTTACATAACTCCTTAAACATTACAGGCATAGCATTTTTTTTACATTTCCATATTCATGCATATTAGCTTAAGTTGACCTCAAATCTTAACTGGGTTCTTTTTAAGGATTAGAGTCAAAGGAGCACAGCAAAAATGGTGTTAGAGTGGCAATTGTTGTTTGCATAGGCCCACCAAAATATGAGGGACATGGAAAGAAATAACCTTGGCCTAAATACAAAAAGACCCGATCCCTGAAGGTTCCTGGCACAAGACCAACTCTAGGCTCCAGGCAAGCTAGATCGTCCAATCCAAGACATTGTCTGTAGTGCCAACACACTTATATTTTTCACACAGTCTCTGTTGTTGGTATCAAGCTTCTGTATTTAAGATCCTGGAATCTGTATATCCAACATTGAAGTCAGGATGTGGAGCGTCCTCTGGTTTCACCTTACAATCAAAGGGCAATGCAGGGAGCCCTGTCCTGTAAGCAAATCGTTGTTGTTGTTAAGTCTTCTCAGTGTTAATGGAAGTCTCTTTTGAGCAGGACAATGTCTGAGCAGTGTAGAGTCTTCCTTGGTAGAGGATTGCTTCCAGGTGATGCTATAGACCAGCCTGGATGTTTTGTGGATGGCTTCCCTGGTTCAGGGAAATGCCCTTTCTTCTGAGGTCTGTGCCAGGTCGTTATGTCAATGTTCAGGGTGTAAGGTCCCTTTGCACTATAAGATTTGTCTGTACCAATCTCTATTAGATAGGATCTTATTTATATGTATAGTATTTTCCCATTTTAATGTGCCTATGCAAAAAAGGAGTAATGCCACGTGGTGTTCTTGGCCCATAAGGGGGTGATAAGAACAATTATGGTTCAATCATAAGCATTAATCTGGGGGACTCTTTCTCTAAGATTCCTTGTTAAACAGCTCAAAAAGAGAAGGAGAAAAGCGGTTAGAATCATCACTATATAAGACAACATTTAGTAAGAATTATAGCTGTCAGAGAAAAAAAAAACAAAATATTCTAAAGAAATACGTGTCCATTTTATGTATCTTGAAACAGTTTGGGGTTGTTACACACAATGCACGGCTTTGGTCTGTGATAACGCTTGTACACTACTGATTAAAAAGAGTAATGTAGATTAGAGATGTTTGGGGGGGATAGAGAGTAAAGGAATAAAAAAGAGCTTTGTAGGGATGTGGGAAAGGGCACGATACAAAATAAAGATTCTGGATACGTAAAACGTAACATAACAATAGGAATACTGAGCCCAGCCGTGCCTCTGCAGTTTTGGGATGCATAGGGCGGGATTTCTCCCCCCTCTCCCCCCAGGGCCCGATTAACCAGGCGTGGCCCTGAAGACTCACCAGGTTTGGGGGGATCTTGGCCCCCTGGACTAGGAGTTCAGCCCAGGGGACCTGTGGCTAGCTGTCCTGCCCAGAGCCCACAACATACCAGTCAAAGACCCAGAAATCCTGGCATGTGGAGTGGTCTGAGCCCAGCCGTGCCTCTGCAGTTTTGGGATGCATAGGGCGGGATTTCTCCCCCCCCTCCCCCCAGGGCCCGATTAACCAGGTGTGGCCCTGAAGACCCACCAGGTTTGGGGGGATCTTGGCCCCCTGGACTAGGAGTTCAGCCCAGGGGACCTGTGGCTAGCTGTCCTGCCCAGAGCCCCCAACATACCAGTCAAAGACCCAGAAATCCTGGCATGTGGAGTGGTCTGAGCCCAGCCGTGCCTCTGCAGTTTTGGGATGCATAGGGCGGGATTTCTCCCCCCCCCTCCCCCCAGGGCCCGATTAACCAGGCATGGCCCTGAAGACCCACCAGGTTTGGGGGGATCTTGGCCCCCTGGACTAGGAGTTCAGCCCAGGGGACCTGTGGCTAGCTGTCCTGCCCAGAGCCCCCAACATACCAGTCAAAGACCCAGAAATCCTGGCATGTGGAGTGGTCTGAGCCCAGCCGTGCATGTTCTTTTAAGAAGACAAAGAGTGGGCTAAAGTGAAAGTACAGCAGATTGGGTTCTTGCCTTACATACACCTGCCCAGTTTCAATCCTTAGTACCCGATGTGGTTCTTCTAACACTGCCAGCAGTAATTCCTTATGACAGAGGTAGGAATAATATGTTAGCTATGAGTACAAAAGAAAATAATTCAGTCAGAATGTTTTTTGTTTTATGAATATGAACTTTACAATTTTTCTTTTAAATACCATTAAATGTGCTTATAATGAGTTTACATTGCTACAGTGATGATAGATTAGGCAAACATTTTTAACCAAGAAGACATGTTCAAAAGTTAATGCATGTGGATCAATTTATATAGTATTTTCAATCTTTATAATCTTGTGCTTAATAACAATTTAGACTTGCCTTATTCTCATGCTCAACCTACATTATTGACTTTCTCATCCACAATCTGTTCCAACTAAACTAATTGCTAACTTGTCCAAAATTACTTCCAACTATCCTATAAATATGTCCTATTCATTCCACACTTCAGCCACTCTGCCAAACTGAAAGAAAATTTAACCATAATTTAGTTAAATATGTAGACATCTAAAATACATTTCTGCATCTTACCCTATTTCTTTTGGTAGTTCCTTTCTGAAAAATCTACTAGTAAATTATATTCTATATGGCCTTGCAGTACCATGATCTCTAAAGATATCTTTATATATCATCATCTTTTTGAGCAAGCCTTAAGTGAAAAAACCATGTCACATTAGTTTCTGTTTTCCCATAATAATGATCTGATCCATGAATTATATAGAACAGATATTCAATAACTGTTTGAATTCAATATAACTGCAATGTTACATGCTGCAATATTATTTGGAATAGCAAAGAATTGAAAACAATCCAACTGTCCATCTATATATTTTCAATGAAACAATTATGGCATCGACATTCAATGAAATGCACTGTCTATTAGAAGCAAGTTAAATATACATTGGGTAATATGCCAAGTTGTTCAGGATATATTACTATAATACTATATTACTAAATAATATAGAAATAATCAGCCAAAATAAGAATTTTCTTTTTTTATTATTTTAATAATTTTGGACAGCATATTTACAAAAGAAATCTAAAAGGATATCACTTAGTCACCTGAGATATTTTCTTAATATTTACTACAAACTATAGATTATTAGGAAAGTTGTGATATACAGGACTAAACAAGCATTGTCTTTGTTCATGTAGATGTAAAACTTTCTAGTGAGTTAATAAATATGATAAATAACATATTATATATTACACCATAAGATATTGTATATTATAAAACATTAAATAATATAATATAATGATATTATAAGTAATGATTACTTTATAAACAATATAATAAATATAAATAAAATACATATGATCTTTAAATATTTTATATATTTATAAATATTATATTTAAGAAAATTATAAGCACAACAAAATAAAGCAAACGACTAACTGGTGGGGACATACCATACAGTGCTCAAGGATTACTCCTCACTTGTTTTCAGTGGTACTCAGTAGACTATGGAGTAAAGGGGAAAAAATTTAGTCTTCCAATGTATAAAGTGTTCACTAAAACTTTTGAGCTCCTTCTCTGGCAAAAACAAAACAAAACAAAATAAAAAAACAGAGAAATTAAATAAAATTTGATAGTGCTTGTTGGAGAACACTTATTGTATATAGACAGAAAACACATCTTTGATTGTAGATTACCCTCTTAAAAACTTGAATTAAGCCATGTAGATAAATAGAGGAAGAGAATTCTGGGAAGTGATAATGTCAATTTTAAAAGTCCTGAGGTACAGGATTCTTAAATTGGTAGAATACCATGAAGAGGGAGTGTGGTCAGAAATTAGTGGGAGGCTACTATATTATATAATACATTATGAAATATTGACTTTAATGTGAGAAGATAAAAATAGGCAGGATTTTAGAAAAAATTAAGACTTTGATAATAGACATAATTTAGAATTAGGAGTTAATTCTGGGTTGATTAATATTAAGGATTTAGAATGATAAATAAATATTTGGTTTTAGTTTCTAAGTAGATGAGGCTGTCTTGAAAATAAATGTAGAAGGAAAAGTATTTAAATACAAAGCCATGTGTAATCTCATTACTTAGAATTTTGGAAAATTAGAGAAATCAAAGAAAGTTTACAAAGATGGAGAAACCACTGAAGAAATAATTAAGAGAAAGAACTAGGTAAAGAAAGTCTAGTGAAGGCAACATATTCTCTAAAATTAGGGGATAGAAAGATTCTTAAAGTTGTGTTAATAAGTTGAATAAGAAGAAAATTTAGAATTAACCATTGAACTTTAAGACATAAAAGGTTATCAGTACCAGATAAATATATATAATCTTGGAAAATTAATAGATAGAGAAAAAATCAGAGTAAATGAAAACCTCCCAAGAGAATGAGAATGCAATATTAACAAAGTTTTAAATAACTCAAAAATTTTCAGAATTAAGAAATGTAATACATATGGATTGGCAGGATTAATATCATTAAAATGGTGATACTTCCCAAGGTATTGTACAGATTTAATGCAACCTCTCTAAAGATACCTATGACATTTTTCAAAGAAGTGGATCAAACACTCCTAAAATTCATTTGGAACAATAAACACCCATGAATATCTAAAGCAATCCTTGGGAAAAGGAGTATGGGAGACATTACTTTCCCAATTTTAAACTGTATTACAAAGCAATAGTTATCAAAATAGCATGGTATTGGAATAAAGACACATCCTCAAATCAGTGTAATAGACTTGAGTACTCAAAGACTATTCCCCAGACATACAATCAACTAACCTTTGATAAAGGGACAAGAAATCCAAAATGGATCAAGGAATGTCTCTTCAACAAATGGTGTTGGCAAAACTGGTTAGCCACTTGCAAAAAAGTGAACTCAGACCCCTTCTAACACCATGCATTAAGATCAAATCCAAATGGATTAAAGACCTTGATATCAGGCCTTGAATCTTAAGGTTTATAGAACAATACATAGGTAAAACACTATATGACATTGAGACTAAAGGAATTTTCAAGGAGAAAAGAGTACTCTCCCAAAAAGTGGAAACAGAGATAAACAGATGGGAATATATTAAGCTGGGAAGCTTCTACACCTCAAAAAAATAGTGCCTAATATACAAAAGCCACCTACAGGATGGGAGAAACTATTCATCCAATATCCATTGGACAAGGGGCTAATATCTAAGATATATAGGTACTGACAGAACTTAATAAGATAAAAACATATAACCCTATCAAAAATGGGGAGAAGAAATTAATAGACACTTCCTCAAAGAAGAAATACAAATGGCCAAAAGATACATGAAAAAATGCTCCATGTCACTAATCATCAGGGAGATGAAAATCAAAATTACAATGAGGTCCCATCTCACACCACAGAGACTGGCACACATCACAAAGAACAAGAACAATCATTGCTGTCAGGATGTGAAGAGAAAGAAACTCTTATTTACTGCTGGTGGGAATGCCATTTAGTCCAGCCTTTATGAAAACAACATGAAGAAATCTCAAAAAACTAGAAATTGAACTCCCATATGATGCAGCTATACCACTCCTAGGGATATACCCTAGGATCACAAAAATACAATTAAAAAATCTGTTCCTCACACCTATATTCATTGCAGAACTATTTACAATAGCCAGACTCTGGAAACAACCAAGATGCCCTTCAACAAATGAATGGCTAAAGAAACTGTGGTACATATACATAATGGAATATTATGCAGCCATCAGGAGAGATGAAGTCATGAAATTTTCCTATAGGTAGATGTACATGGATTCTATTATGTTAACTTAAATAAGTCAGAGGAAGAGAGATAGACACAGAATATTCTCACTCATATATGGGATTTAAGAAAAATTAAAGACATTAATGTAATAAGGCCCAGAGACAAAAGAGTTAAGGACTGGAAGGGCTGGAAGGACCAGCTCACAATTTGAAGCTCATCACAATGAGTGATGAGCTCTATTCGGGAAATAACTACACTAACAACTAACATGACAATGTTAAAGAATGAGAGAAGTAGAATGCCTGTTGTGAATACAGGAAGGTTTGGGGGAAAAGGGGGACTTTGGTGGTGGGAATGTTGCACTTGTGATGCAGGGTGTTCTGTTTATAACTGAAGCCCAACTACAAATATGCCTGTAATCATGGTACTTAAATAAAGATTTATATTTTAAAAAAAGAAATGTAATACATAAAGGCAGACAAACAAAGCAGCATTAGGGTCTGCTTTGTAACTCAGAAGAACTATTTTGCACATAAGTCAGTGTACCCTGAGAAAAGCATGGCCACTCTGCTTTGCTCATGGCCTCATATTTCTTCCATTCAATAAGCTATGCCACAACACATATTAAACACCACCAGATTGCTATTATCACACTCGGAAACCCACCACACTTAATGAATGAATATAATAGTTTTCTGAACTGATTATTATCAGCCAGCTACACAGACTCTGAATGTTGAGAAAATTCAGAATGTTGAGGAAATTCAAGGAACTCAAAGAAATCATGAAGAGAGAACCAATAACACTAAAGGGAATATGAGAGCAGAAATGAAAAACTTCAAACAGAACTGATAGAAGTGAAAAACTTAGTAGGCCAAGTAAAAAAACTCATTGCATAGCCTCACCAGGAGAGTAACAGATGCTGAAGAGAAAATCAATAGGCTCAAAGATAAATGAACTATCTATTATAACTGAAACTCAATTATGAACAAATTTGCACGTCATGGTAGAGAGGGAGAGACAGAGAGGGAAAGAGGGAATAAGGGAGAGGAGAGAGAAGGAGAGAGAGAGAGAGAGAGAGAGAGAGAGAGAGAGAGAGAGAGAGAGAGAGAGAGAGAGAGAGAGAGAGAGAGAGAGAGAGAGAGAGAGAGAGAGAGAGAGAGAGAGAGAGAGAGAGAGAGAGAGAGAGAGAGAGAGAGAGAGAGATCATTGCTTGGGATTAGAGTGCTTTTATAGCAGGTAGGGTTCTTATTTTACATATGACTACTAACTGAGGTTGTGCCCTAACACCCCATATAGTCCTCCAAGTCCTGACAGGAATGGCCTCTAGGCAGAGTCGGATTAGCCCTGTGCACTGACAGATGTGCTCCCCCCCCCAAAAAAAAAACAAAAAGAAACAAAAAATAGTATTGATCAGCATTTTTAGATTTCAGAGGACATTCTAAATGTTTTATTCCCTTTTCTTTCATTCTTAAATAACATTCCTGTGAAATGGGCCAAAATGAACTAAGTCATTTGTAATATTTACAATAGTAAATATTTACAATATTACAATTATAATATTACATTTGTAATATTTACAATTAAAATCAATAAATTTAAACAGTAAATTAAATGATTAAAATGATAATAATTACCCAAATATTGTTCTTAATTCACTCAGCACCCTTTCAGCAATATCTGTGAACCTTCACCCCAAAATGAGATCTCCTAATCTTGAAGTTAAATTCACTCTATTTACTGCCACTTTTGCTGTCACACCTATTCTAGTGCAGGTCCTCATACATAGATTAATGTGGAGGACAAATCATCAGAGATCATACTATTTTAAGCTTTTTGTGATCAAAACCTTCCCTGTGTTACTAAGAAACACAAATGAATTTTAGTTACCTTGGATTTAAATGTATCCTAGAGCATTTGATATTTGTCAGGTCATGTAGCAAATGAGCTGCTATATTCATAATGGATGTGTCATCATCATAAATATGACAAAAGGACATTTTTTAAAAGATGATTATCCAGACTTCTGGGAGAGAAATACAAGCTCAACAAATTAACATTCTCACCACTGCCTTGTCTCTCTTTGCTTTGCATTATTTAGGAATCTCTGGTGATTTGACTGAAGTCCTCCCCACACCCACAGAACCCTCAGAGTGCCAAGCTTTTGGAATATACACCATCCTGATATCAAAGAAAGGAGCCTTGTTGGAGGAGTTGCCATTTCCCTCTCTCATCTCTGGGTTAATGGGAAGACCTTTATTCAGAGACACCTTAGTCTCAGTGGGAGCACTACAAGACATCTTTGGTATTGATTTATATTGGCTTCAGGTACATGCTAGATCAAAGCTTTTAAGAGTAGGAAAAAGAATCCAGATATAGAGTGATGCAAGGAAAGAACTAAAAAGCAGGTCCTCTTATTTTATTTAGTTAAGCTTTGATATATTTGACCAACATCATTATTTACTTTATATATTTATATTATATTATTATATTTATTATTATTAATGGTTCTATTATTGAGTACTTACTTATTATATACAAGAACAGTGACATCAACCCTGTATTATACTAGAATCTCCTGGGAAGTTTTAAAAAATACCATTGTGTTATCTTCACCCTTCCTACCCCAAGACTGGTTTAGTTGGTTGCCATAAACTTCAGGCAATGGGATTTTACCAGTTCCCATTTAATACTAAAGTGTAACAAATGTGAAGAAACAATATATAAGATATTATGTAAAAGCTTTCAAAGTATTAATTTCTGCAATGCACATATGTTTAAAAATGTTTTATCAGCCATAGCAGGTGGTTCACAGAGCTTATTCCTGGCTCTGTAACCACAGATCATTCCTGGCTTGTTTCTGGAATCCACATAGATTTCTGGGGATAGAACACATGCACAGCAAATGCCAATCTCCTCTGTAGTATTACTCAACCTCTCTTCATAATATCTTTATATAGCTGCCCTTTTTGTTATTTTAATTCAGAAGAGAACATATAGTTAAAGCAAAGGTAAACATTATTCATTTAGTCAGATGGAACAGGAAGGAGTAGTCTAAATTTGATTTTAGTTAGATTTCAAAATTCAACATAGCTTTTATGGAAAGGTCAAAAGACATTAGTGGGCACTTCCTATTCAGTGTTTTGATGAATAGTAGTAGGAAGATTACTATAAAGTAAGATGTAAATGAAAAAATGAAATACAATATGGTGGCTTTGTATTTGTGAAACTGTATGTGTGAAATTTGTGTATATGCACAGAAAGACACCTTGGCTTGGTTTAATGCTCTGCTTTTGTTTTTATTGAAATTCTTAAAACATCATGAACAAAAGTCACACTGTAAAAGAAAATATTGAATGCAATATTATATTGCCAATCTAAGTATCAGACTCAGAAATGATTCACTTCTCTCTATTTTGAATCTTAGTAGGTAGTCCATTGTTTTCCTGAAGTGAGTTCAGTGGAAATATCATCTAAATCAATTAAAAGTCTCTGAGAGGACTTTTTGCTAGACCTGAGTCAACTGCTCTGAAGAGAACAGCAAATTTAAAGTTTCATTCACTTAGGGGAAGTCAGTGTTGGATGTGAGGGAGAGTTGAATCAAAACAAAAGTACCATTTTCTAAAACACAGGTCCATCTATCCTTTAAAATATTTGGTATAATTTATTGAGTGCTTTTGGTGTTCCCAGCCTGTTTATATTGTCTATATATATTGCCTCCATACTTTTTTATATTTTCCACTTTATGAGACAAAAGTTAGTTTTACCTTTTTATGGATAAAGAAAATGAGTTACAGAGAGGTTAATTAATTTATCCAAGGTCACAGCATCACAAAACAGAGAGGATTGAGTTTTAATCAGTCCTGTAGGCTTCCCCATCAGACTTGGAATATAATGCAGTGTTGACTCTGAGGACATAAAAAATGAGTTCATGATATATTCACCCAAGTTTTTGACCATTACACTTTCCTAGTGGCTTATTACCAACCTACCATATTTTCCTTTCAAGGAGCATGAGAGAGTGCATCTAAAAATAATTAGATTTGAGGCCAGAAATAAAGTTTTTTGCCACAAAATATAGTCCCCTGAGCATCACCAGAATAAGCACAATACCTGAGCATTAGCATTCCTGATGTGATATATCTATGTGTGTATTATATATACACAGATATATGAACCTACATATAGATATCCATATATATGGAGAGATATTTTAAGTTAGGAGAGCCAACATCTTGTTCTGTTATTGGGAAGGGGTATACCCAGAAATGCTCAGTTGTTCTTGGCTCTGTACTCAGTAAATACACTTTTCAGTGCTCAGAGGACCATGTGGTTTGTTCCAGAGATTTAACTTAGGTCATCTGAATGGTAACCACTGTGTTATTTCTCAAGCCCTGTGTCCAATTTTGACTTAGCTAGTTTGCTATTAGAAAATTTTAAGTTTGTTCTTTGATCAGTTCATTTGTTTTTACCCCATTCTGCAGTTTAGTCATGAATACATTTAATATGCTCAACAAACAATGTGTTCATTTCTCGCATTTCAATAGCAAGTCAGAATAGACCTCTTCCCTTTCAGAAAGTACCTCCTAGTGATAAATAATTTAGAGCACTGAATTAACACTTTCAGTTTCCCTGTTTGTTTTTCTAAAAAAAAGACGATTGTGATTTGGGTTAGAGATAGATATAAAGAATAAATAGCTATGTAAATTTTAAGTACAAAGATGCACTGAGATGATGTAGTACAATATGATTCACAATAAAATGAACTCCACCCTTTATAAAATGTGGCTATCTACCTAAGTTCCCAAGTATGAATTGTGATTATATGATCTCTTTTGTTAATTAAACCCTATGCATTTTTAAAAGGGGCTGGAAAGATAGTACACCCAGTAAGGCTGCCTTGCATGTGACCAACTGGGTTTAATCCCTAGAATCACATAAAGTCTTTTCTTGAGTGTAGAACCAGGTGTAAGTCCCGAGCACTGCCAGGAGTGTCCCTACCACCACCACCCCCCCCCCAAATAAAAGACTTGAGACCAAAACTTTAGCTATAATGTTTGGTGGAATATTGTAATACTGAATCATAAAGAGGATGGTGATTCTAAGTAGCTAACGTTGATGTTGCACTTAGCATTTTTGCAAGATGCAGAGCCATTACATTGTATAACAGCTCATTTAATTTAACTGGTGACATAGAGTTTACAAGGAGACTAAAGCTAGGAGAGAAGCATTACCAGTACCATCAGACACTAATTAAAACATACATTCAAACCCTTATTTTTTGCCAGGTTCTAATAGTTAAACATTAAGCACTGTTTAGCACTTAATATCTTTATTGTTATATGCATATTTATTGATAATTTTTATTAAATATAAAACTAGCTTTATATTGTCACTTCATGTTGATATAGCTCCATTTATTTAATACTTAAATTGTTATTATATGTGGATCTAGATATGTCATGTTGTAATAAAACCCCTAGAGAAATATTTTTGTTTTAATGTCTTATGCAATATCATATAATTATTCATTTTGTACATAGATTCTAAAATATTATTCACATTAATTATTCACATTAATTTCTGATGTCAAGTAAAACATCAATGAGATAGTACAGTTTTTTATTTCCATAATTTAAAAACTTTTCAAAATGCACAAGTTATTTCCTCATTTGTAAGCATTATAACTTTATTTTATTTATTGCATATAAAAATAGCTAATTTATTTTTAAATATGCTTATTTAACTTCTTTACAATACTAGAATCTTAGTATTTTATACTTGAAATGCTTCTATATTATGTCCAACTACAGGAGTTTCAGGATCTCTATACTATAACTCAAAAATCCTGTTCAGCACCCTCAGATTAAAACTCTATGGACTTTATTTTGAAATTGTTCTAATTAGTGGGTTAATGAAGTGACTAACAAATACTTCTTTGGCAAATGTTCCTGCTTGTTAGGTGTTGTGTCTTCTATAATTCAACTGTAAATAATTTCAGTAACTACGCAAAATACAGATAGTAGTTATTTTATAAAATATAATTTGATAAAAGAAGATTAGCTAGTAGATAAATTCAGTCACTATTATTTCAGTTGCATCTTACTTGATCGTTGGATTCTAAAGTGCATGAGCAGAAAATTATGTATAGTTAAAATTAATGTCTTGCGGACTAGCTCTTGGGGTCCAGATTGAATTAGAGGGCTTCTTTTGAGTCTTCTTGAGGTGAGTGGATACAATGGTGGTGAAATATAAGGAAAATATGAGAGCACACAAATATATGTGGAGAATAGCGTTCTGACTTTAATTTTTCAGATTAAAGTTTTATAAGGAGTGATTGCTAGTCATAGGTATGAGAAAAATGTTTACAATTACAAAGCAGAGCTAAACAATAAAACAATACATCAAGTTATGGATGTAAGCAGTAAGAATTCTGTGTTACAAAGGAGAAGGTTACAACTCAAGGCAGTTCCTTGCAAACTAGCTTCGATGCAAAATAAGGTATTAGTGAGAAATAAAAAGAAGTCTAGGAATTTTTTTCTTTTCTGGGATAGGCTCTATTATTTTAAGGGTCAAGTGAAAGAGAGAGCTAAATCCAAGAAGGTGTAGTTTTCATTTTCTGGGAAAAGTCAATAGTCCAAAAATCTGCATCCTGGTCAATCTTAAAAACTGATGCTGCAAGGGCACTTTGAAAAGAGAAAGAAAAAATATTATCTTTGATTTGGTGATAAAAATTATCCAGGGAAAGGGGTCTTAATCAAGGCTATATTTTGCCTCTGAATATCAGCAGAAGGGAGAATTAATTTTAAGGCCAAATAATATGAAGGGAATATAATGTCAGTACCCTAACATAAATCTCAGAAATATTTTCAGTGATCCACTCAGGGGTAAAATATTCCACAGTGGGCCTTCTGGTTAAAATTTTTTGGGGGTGAGTAAAATTAGCCATCTACACTAAAATTATGACACTTTAGAGAGCCTTCTGTTTCATCCCCTATGGAGATACCTATACATGGTGCGACATTAATGTATAGTTAATATTAATGGAGGACATCTTCTAGGGGTTAATGACATCATACTTAGTACACATGTGCTCACTCTGTTTCCCTTTATCTAAGTTCTTTATGTTATTTATCCTTTTTTTCCATATGTATGTATGACATATCTGACAAGCATTACATCTAGACTACAAAAATATAGCAATCAGCAAGATAAATTCTAGGTCTCATGAAACTTACAGTCTAGAACACTTTCTGAGGGGACATAAAAGAGGAAGAAGGAGCAATAATCCAAGACCCTCATGAAAGCACAGTATTGTCACTGATGGCTAGTAGAACTTTTGCCCTAATTACTCTTGCTCCTTCCTCTTTCTCCTTTTTTCCATTTTTCCTTTCTCTTAATACATATTTGAATTTTCATAATACATATTAAAGATGCAATAATGTTTTCTTATAAAACATACAAAACATCAAAAGGTGACTTTTCAATAATGTTGTCATTGTAATAGAATTGGGTTCTAAACCTAGGTTTTATTAGTTTGAACTCTAAGATTTCTACCTAATACACTGATGACTATATTTCTTCTCTTTTTGACTTCACTAGTCTTTGGGCCTCAAGGTTGAATTTTCCTTGTCCTTCCTAAATCTTGTGAACAGTTCAAGCTTTGCCTATTAATATATGGATGACTGTTTATAACCTGGTCTTAGACTTACCTTTTGGGGTGAATAAAAGGCTTTAAGTTTGATTTCAACCACCCTGTTTGATCTCCTTATCATGGTCAAGAGTGATCCCTGAGCATATAAACAAGAGTAAGTCCTAAGTCCTGAGTATAGCCAGATGTGATACCCCTAAGATAAAATACATTACCAAAAAACTATACAAAAATCCTAATACAAAAACAAAAGGGAGCGTTTAGTCTTTTACTATTGCTTTTGATATCCTTGAGTTGCCAAGATTAGCCTCACATGGTTATTCAATAAGAAGTACTAGCTTCACTTTTTTGACTTCTTGCCTTTCTAGCTTCCTTGGATATTGCATTATATTCCAAAAAACCAGTAACAGATTGTCACTGTTAGTGAGGATAAACCTATTTAGATGATTGTCCCTCTGCAGAAACATTTTTATTCCACTTCAATTTATCCATAAAAGTGGCTCTGGTCCAAAACAGTAATTTATTAGAGTTTCTATTTGAAACTGTGTTTAAAGAAACTGGGCTCTACATTGGGTTTGTTAAAGTTAGACATTCCCATAACACTAAATTTAGGATAGGAGAGTTTATGTAAAAAAGGAGAGTCAAAGTACTAAAATTCTTCACTATTGAGACTGAAATCTTTGTGTCATGTCAGGCTGTCCTTTCCTGAGTACAAGCAGAAAATGTTCTAACAGTATGACTTTATTTATCTAAACATGCTCTATTATATAACTATTTAAAATGTTTTCAAATAGTTGTCATTGTCAACTTATGATGTAATTGTTTGATTCAATGTCACAGTCATTCATTGAGGTTTTTATGTTTACCAGAGATAAGCTATGAAAAGAAATACATGCTTACTTGCAAAGAGACCTTTAAAATTTTTTCCTTAAATTTCTAAATTTAAAGAAAACAAAAGGATGGAATCTATTGTAAATAATTTTCTTTGGATAGTTATAAAATAGGGTTGTAATGCCCCTAGTTTATCATGGACTATTGGATATGTTGTTACTTTTCTGGGCTCATTTCTGTCAGAATATGGCTTCTTATCTTTTATCTACTACAGTGAATTAGTCTGACTTTGATAATAATGAAATTTATCGCTTTGATATAAACTATTAACTTTCAGAAAATGCTTTAGCAATGACTTACCATCAACTAAGCAACATTTCAAGATTTTTAGTTTCTTAAGTAATTATATTAGAATTGCAGATTTAATAATAATTTTCTTTCAATATTCTTAAAGTAATTTTATAGAACCTGAATCATAAAAGCAAAGGTGCTTTAGAAGAAACTTTCTATAATAGATTTTTCAAAAATATATTACTTTATGGAGTCATAATTTATTAAATTTTATAGTTTCATCTGCATACATTAAGTAAATTAAAGTATCAAATATTTTATTTTTATGTAATATGTCTACAAAAACTTCTAGGAATATATTTTGGATCATGGCATTGTAGGAAGTAGAGTGAATTAAAAGATTATAGATTATGGAAAAGAAACTAAGAACAAGACATTTTAAGTGAAATAATTTCACAAGTGAGTGGACCAGATTGAAGAATGATATGACAAGATAAGTAGGCAAATATTTGTTTTAGTTACTAAAGCAAATTCCCAAATAACCCAGCAAATAAAATAGAAAGTCAAAGAGTAGTTGCACATATCATTTCAGGATAAGAAAATAACACAGAAGGAAAAGAAAATCAAAGGAGAAACCTGGGATATGATTCAAATAGTAGAAATCATGCCTTGCATATATAAAGCTCTGGTTTTTATTCCTGAGTAAGCAAGGTTTGTCAGTAGAAAGTTATAGACAGTGAGAGAGATAAAGAGCAAAAAAGAGGAGAGAGAAACTCAGATGAACTATAGAAAATAAGAATTCTTTTGGTTACATGCAATGGTATTGAATCAGATCAGGATTTATTTATTGACTCAGGCCAACTATATGTGGGTCACAGGAATGTCACTTCACTTCTCTAACTGTAAACGTATTTGCATAGGTGTACAGGTATAGGTAATTGTAGCAATAGTAGGTAGAAAGATTAAATGTATATTTTAATGGTTCATTAAAGATATTTATGGGCTGGAGAGATAGCATGGAGGTAGTGCATTTTCCTTGCATGCAGAAGGACTGTAGTTCGAATCCCAGAATCCTATATAGTCCTCCAAGCCTGCCAGGAGCGATTTCTGAGCGGAGAGCCAGGAGTAACCCCTGCCGGGTGTGACCCAAAAACGAAAGAAACAGAAAGAGAAAGAAAGAAAGAAAGAAAGAAAGAAAGAAAGAAAGAAAGAAAGAAAGAAAGAAAGAAAGAAAGAAAGGAAGGAAGGAAGGAAGGAAGGAAGGAAGGAAGGAAGGAAGGAAGGAAGGAAGGAAGGAAGGAAGGAAGGAAGGAAGGAAGGAAGGAAGGAAGGAAGGAAGGAAGGAAGGAAGGAAGGAAGGAAGGAAGAAAGAAAGAGAAAGAAAGAAAGAAAGAAAGAAAGAAAGAAAGAAAGAAAGAAAGAAAGAAAGAAAGAAAGAAAGAAAGAAAGAAAGAAAGAAAGAAAGAAAGAAAGAAAAAGAAAGAAGAAAGAAAGAAAGAAAGAAAGAAAGAAAGAAAAGAAAGAAAGAAAGAAGAAAAATAAAAAGAAAGAAAGATATTAAGGAAAAAGAAAGAAAGAAAGTAAGGAAAGAGAAAGAAAGAAAGAAAGAAAGAATTAAAGAAAGAAAGAAGAAAGAAAGAAAGGAAAGAAAGAAAAAAAAGAAAGAAAAATATATTTATAATTTTCTATTATATTTGTATTGCTTTGGGGAAATTTGGAATGAAAATTAATATTTTGTTGTGGCATATTTCTTATCTTATGATATTTAAAAATCTCAATGACATTTAAGCTATTATAGCTGATTAGTAAGGAAGGATTAATATTTCATTATTGTAATAGAGAAGAGAAACCATCCATTTGTTCCCACTTCTTTCCTACTCAGATAAGTTTGTAGATGACAAAATAAATTCAACAGGTTGATTTTTTTAAAATTCCTGGTAAACTATAAGTTTATGATATAACTAAAATTTATATTTTCTTTTCAGTTTTATCTATGCAAAGCCTAATAAATATAGTCTAATGAAATATAGAAAGATATTAAAGAAAGATATGAAAACTCCAAAAACCTGCCTTCTACTGTCAATGGAGAAGTTCTGATCAGTAAACCTATCTATTGATATTCAATTTAATTATTTTCTTTCTACATGAAAATCAATCATTTTTTTGTAGTTTTTCAGTGGAAATGTTGCATTGTATTAATTGTTGTATTTTAGTTGTCTCCTCCACCTAGAACACAAAATGGTGCTCAAAAAATGTCAGAAGAATGAATGAATGAATGAATGATTGAGGTTGTGGATATAAGAGCTTAACATGTCTACAAAAGGAAACAGTGGAGGATAGGGTTATCTGGACAAACAGATAAAAATATCAAGAAACACTTAAAAAGAAGTACAATTATAAAATGGATTTAAATAGATACATTAATGAAACAAGGAAGCTTCTTGAGTTATTAGAAACAATCCACCTAAACTATGCAATTATCTTATGGCTTAAAAACCAGACTTAGAATGTTTTTCATGTTCCACTTAAAAAATCTTTAAGCTTGGCTCCAGACTGCAATAATAGTAATTTATTTGCTATAATTTTGAATTCAGGAAGGAAAGTCCATTTGAAAGAGAATTAATAGCATATACTTTGTGTCCTATGACATATAAAGATTGGACATTGAAGCAAAACTATCTAGCAGACAGCTGGAGATATCGGCTAAATTAAAAGAGATGAGGATTAAATGTTGTGGCTCTCAAAATCTTTTTTCTCAAGGAGAAAACATTTTAAGGCAATGAGTGATATATTTGCTGAGCCCTTTTTATTAAGCGTCCTAAGTATCAGCCATGATTTTCTATACCAATTAGAAAGAAGACTCGTTAATTGGGTGAACTTAATACTTTAAGAAGATCCTAAAATAATGATACATTAGTGTTATTTTTATATGTTTTAATATTCTTTAGCACTTCTGTGAAAACTCCAGGGATTGATCATCTTTTTTTTTGGGGGGGGTCACTTAGTACTAGAAGTTTATATATTAGGATTCGCTGACCATGCTACAACTCTGCTGCACTTGCAGAAAAGCAGTCATAGACAATATATAACTGAATAGCAGTGGCACTTTTCCAATCGAAGTTTATCATGCACACAGGAGATATACTGTATTTGCCAACACAGGATGTAGGCCATATTCAGTTTAATGATTTTTAGTCGACAGTGCCAAAATTTTTACTCAGAGTTTCTCTACCCAAGAGCTCTCATTCTTATATATTTTTATATATTCTTTAATTGGAGCACCAGGAGTCCACATTCTTATGCATTCCATAATATTGCTTGAAATCAGGTGTCAAAATGTTAACTCCGCAGAGGAAGGATGACTGGGTTGGAAAGGAATATAAAACACAGGAAGATCAAATGTAAAATGTTTAGGTATATAGTACACATCTAAAACAAAAGACATCAGGTCAATTATCTGTAAAAGAGCCTATTCATAGATTCAAAACTGACCAAGAGGTAGAATCTACAAGATTTTGAAACTGATTGAATATGTGGTTGTATGCTAGAACTGGATATATACATATGTATGTATATTAAGGGTTGCCAAAGTATTCCATGAAACAAGATCATAATATAGTATTTGTTATAAACTATGAAAATTTGAAAAAAAAATGCAGAAAACATTTATGCATCAAGATGATATAGCCATCTTTGTAAATCAAAAATTTGCTTCTACTTAAGCATGAGGAAAATACATGGGGTTACTAGCACAAATCTCCTAGACAAAATCCCAGTTTTGTCCAATACAAATCCAATATCATATCCAGTATAGACATCAATATTAAATTACCCTTCACCTTATGCTTTATCAGGGACATGCTTAGGTATCTGCTCTGCTTAATCAAGTGGAAGTACTGTCTTTAATTCTTTAACAGACTGTCACTCTTATACACACTGCTAAAGATTGTTCACAAGACCTAAAGTTATTTTTTACACATTTCAGAGAGTGCGTATGCTTTTTGCTGGCCCTGCTGCCCATATTAGAGAGATGTTAGAAAGTCTGCAAATGGCTAAATGCTAACTTTCTGATGCTCTTATTGAAAATAAAACCTTCCCTTCCCTTTCACTCCTCAGTCCATTCAGCATTATACTATTAACTGAAGTTCTGGAATTAGAACTACTTGTGCACTTAAGTGTCTATTTTAATTGGACTCTAGGAAAACTGAAGGTCAAGGGCAGTAATGCATTTAATCTTCTGGTATTTACATTAGCATTCATACCAGTTTAAAAGTGGTTATCAATTGCATAAGGATAATGGATGTGGAATATAATCAGTACACATAAATAAAATTTTAGGGAGACAGAGAAAAAGATGATTATGTTATATGACACGTTTGCACTCTAAGACAATACAAAGTTAACTTTATTTCAGAATTAATTCACAGAAGTTCAAGCACAGGAACAAAGAGAGAAGGAAGAGAAAAATGGTCATTAATGGAGGGGGGAAGTGTGTTATAACTACCAACAGCTTATTCTCAATATTCCTGAGGAATCTTCTAGAAAATAGGTTAGGGGTGTCTACATGATTAACAGGTCTTTTTATTCATGAATTTCCATTACTCACTGGCTGAAATTTTCCCCAGGTATTGGCCTAGAGAATATTTGAAAAAATAAAATGTTCCAAAGCAGGTTAGTAAAAAATAAACAATGAGAAGAAGGAGATGACCAGCTGCCATGATTATCTGCCATATTGGAAGATTATTGTGGTGTTGGATTGAGGGGATCTAATTTGAGGTGGAGGATCAATATTAGATGTTCCGTGTTGAAACCTGGAAGCAGGCCAATCATATGTATATGAAGTACAGGTTGAACTATTAAGGATCTTGGGTCAGTAAAGGGTGCAGTAGGAGATAATGCTCCAAAACTGTTTCTTTTAATTCCCATTACAACCCCTTCATATTTTGGTGGTGGTAGTAGTGGGAATACAGTCCTAGGGAGGAAAAATAATATTTCTAAGATCATACTACTACTTTTGAAAAAAATTAAATGTTTTCTTCAATAAGATTTAATGCATATACAGTCAACAGATGTGGCAGTTCTTGATTTTTAGAGATTAGGATTATTAGGATAATAGCAACAATAATGACAATATATTGTCTTTGTTAAACAGATGTTAACGTGCTTTCTTGTGTATCTCGCTTCAGTCATTGAGAGGAACTTAATTTGGGGGGGGGCACATCCGGTGACACACAGGGGTTACTCCAGGCTATGTGCTCAGAAATCGCTCCTGGCTTGGGAGACCATATGGGACTCTGGGGGATCGAACTGCAGTCTGTCCTAGGCTATTGCCGGCAAAGCAGATTCCTTACTGTTTGTGACACTGCTCTGGCCCCATTGAGAGGTACTTCTAGTCTCTATTTAGTCTTGAAGAAACTGAGTCTTCATCACACAGTGATTTACTCAGACAGCTACAGAATATATAGTAGTACAAGCACATAGTATCTGAATCTCTTCCCAGCACACTTTTCAGTAGCAGGCATCAGGAGACAAATGTGCTATGCAAACAGTGCAGTGCATTTCCCTTGTAGCTGTGTACATCTTTCTGCATTTAATTCCCATGAAATATCTCATGAGGTTAAAGTATCTGTTTGCAGAAGTTTTGGAAAGCCCAGTGTTGCAAAGGTAAACATTCATCTTAATACATATTCCTTTCACTGGTTGCAGGAGTTAGCAAATAGTTGATATAACCAACTGCCATTCTCTGGAGAAAACTAAGATTTAGAACGGATATGAAATCTGAAGAAATGGCTCTGCAGAGAATTAAGACCCAGTTTAAAGAAACCTCTGGTTGTTAGAATTCTATAAGTGTGAATTTTTCCTCAGCATTTAAAATGGAGCAAAATTAGATTTTACAAAATATTTGTATAGTGACAGTTTTCTGATCTATACATTTGAATTTCATCTACTCCCTCCCATTTTAGAAATACTAGTGATGAAATTGAAACATATAACTAAAATTTCAACTGTTGTAACTAACCGGAACCTACAAAACTGTATATTTCAGCCAAGTCAGAATGCAGAATTGGTTGATAAAGTGGATCATATTGGAGTCAGATCTTTCTGTCATTCTTCCCCAGATGCAATACTGAGTACAAGATTAAAATGTATAGGAATTTATCAGAATAATTAATTATCACCTATATACTTGATAATTCTGTTTCCTTTTTTTATGATAAAATGAATATGAAAAGTAATTAAGTGGGCCACCTAGCTTACTAGATACCTAGATTATTGACCACTCAGAATTAGATTTAAAAAGAATAATTTGAGGGTTAGATTATGCATAAAGCATTTTAGGATAAACATAGTTTTCATGACTAGAGTAATAAGCAATATGGTAGTGGGCATTATAAGAGGAGTCTACCTTATGTAGTGTCATCTACCATTTCTTGTTCATCGAGGTTTCTTTCCTGGCAAAAAGCTGACAGCGTAGGCATTAAGATATAATTGTCCCATAGCTTGGGTTGAAAAAGAGGAAAGGAGAGAAGGAAAAGTGAAAAAGAAAGAAAAATAAAACCAGAAAGGAATAATACTAATCATATTCAATGTGTGGGTCTGATAACATATGTCTGTGGTGTGTAGTTGTCCATTTCAGTGGTCTCAAAGCTCATAGTAGAATACATAATCACACTAAAATGGGTAAATTGAAGTATCTTCTCAAGACATTATAACAATGAGCACTGTGGTATGGATTCTAATATGATAGAGCACCAAATTGCACAATTAGGGTGTCCAACCTATATCTTCAAGAATCTCTGTGGACAAAGAAGTTGAAGAGTTATTTCATACATGGTAAAATTAAGGCTTTAAAACGTACTGATATTAAACACTGAAGAGGGAGTCACTGACTTCCAATCATGCTCTGCTCCTGATTCTATGGTAAAGATATTAGAAGATGATTGTAGGCCTTTGTAGTGTGGGGTTGATTGGAATCCTGTTTGATCTAAACTGCTATTTTCATTGTTGCAGACTTCTTTGTGGCCTAAAAGAGAGTAAAGTGTTGGGGCTGGAGCGATAGAACAGCGGGTAGGGCGCTTGCCTTGCACACGCTCGACCTGAGTTCAGTCACCGGCATCCCACATGGCCCCCCGTACATGCCAGGAAGGCGTCCTGAGCAAAGCTAGGAATAGCCCCTGAGCATAGCCGGGTGTGGTTAAAAAAGACAAAAAAAAAAAAAGGAAAAAAAAAAAAGGAAAAAAAAAAAAAGAGAGAGTAAAGTGTTTGTGTTTCTCCTCTGCTGATTGATTTGATCACTTCTCCTCTTTATACCCTGGCATCTGTGGTGTTTGGAGGATCTATCCTTTATACACCATTGTGCTCCTCAGCTCAAGGACACTACCGGAACCTGTACTGCTGCAAATCATTTCTCAATCTCAAAAAAAAACATGGGGTGGGACAAAATTATGGCCAACATCTCCTCCCCCTAAAGACTGTTTCAAAAGACTTAATGGATTATTTATATTTTCTATGTATGTTTGATTCCTAAACAGCTATATACCTCTTTGTGTTTCTATTCCCAAAAGCAAAAGTAGCCTCCTCTATCCCTCCCCCCTCTTTTTTTTAATTCTTACTCATTTATTTGTTTAATTTTTCTTTGCTTGTTCTTATTCTGCTTACTACAAAATTCTAGAAGAAAAGTCTAGCCTAGTATAAAATAGCTCCAAAACCAGGCTACAAAGAACTGGTGAGCCTGCCATTTCTACATTCTAACGCACCAACATTATAATATGGAATCATTCCATTTTTACATAGGCACACTAAAATGGTTTACTTTTTCTGTGTAGAAATAAGCTCTTATATACTACGGATAAGAAATCATAAATTTATATTACAGGGTCACCTCACACCCTGAACACATGTCATGAGGACTCAACTTAGCCCACATAAGATTGAACATCAGCTGTTCAATCCCAAACCCCAGATCTCAATCTTAGAACTGACACAGTCCCCTGCACCAGCATCAGGAAAAAACTCTCTCCCCCTGGGAAGTCATTAATACCAGTCTGGCTCCAACTTGCACCAGGCTAGGAGCATACAATATCCTGATGATGAGGAAACAGCAAAAACTTGAACTAAGAGCAGATTCCCCAACCTTATTACCTAATGGTGAGATGAAATCAAAAGACACTCCGTCCTTTGACCTGTGCAAAAACCAAGATCACCAATTACAGAAGACTAACTGTTGGAGACTGTTTGACATAACTAAAAGCCCTTTATACTAAAATCAAAATGGAGTCTCTGAAAGTTTGAGCAGAAGTGCCTACGTGACAATTTAGCAGAGGCTGCCAGCCTGAGCAGCTAGCAAGATGTGGCCTTTGCCCTTGGACCTAAAGAAAAGGGGAGTCACTGCATTCCTCAGAGCTAGGGGAGTCAACCACAGGCACCAAGATGTTCCCATAAAGATAGAGGCTGGTGGGTCTGGGCAGAGATTAGATCTTATACTTCGTTTCTCTAAGACAGTATGGGCCTCATGATTGATGAATGCCAGCTTCGTGATGTACAGCCTTGTTAATTTTGAAAAAAAAACATCATGTGCCTGTGGAAAGTTACAATTATTCCAAGAATGCCTTGCCCCTTTCTCTTTGTTTGGCCTGACTATAAAAGGCTATCCCCCTCCCCAAATAAACGGACTCTTGATCGGAACTTTTCACCTTGAGTCTCCTTGTCTTCCCAATCCCTCTTTTTTTTCAGGCTGGAATCCCCTTGGTGAACCATGAATAACTGTTGTGGTCTCCAGCCTCTCCCACTGGTCAGGATTGAGGTCCCTGGGGGGCCGCAACTAACTACAATAACCATGACTGAGCAGAACTTCTGGAACCATAGACTCTATTCTAGACTTGTCCTAGGACCTGTAAAAAACCAAGATCACTAATTACAGAAGATTGACCTTGACAACTACACCTGAGCAGAACATTTCTTGCCACCCTAATAAACCTCGTGGTCCAACAATGAGCATGGCCATAACCTATAGACGATCCCATGACAGTATACTTCAAGAGAGGAGAAATCCTTTATCTCTTAGGCCAAGGAAAGTTTCTTTCTAATTTTGCCAATTACTGTGCCTATGAAAACAAAATTGCTAATTATTTTATTTAATTTGGTTTTATTTTATTTTATTTTAATTTCTTTCTTCTTTTAAATTTAAATTCGTAGCTTCTATACAGGGATACATCCCTGCTTATTTTTTCCCCAACAGAAACACAGAACACAAATCAGCTTGTTCTGCCTTACAAATTGAGAAAAAAAAAAATAGTGACTGATACCAGGGGCAAGTACTCTTATTGAATGGAAATAAAAAAAGAAAGACCACTCCTAAATGCCCAACTCAAATTCAATGATGACAGAAGCAATCTAATCTCACCTGAGAGGATTTAACTGCTCATATTATTTGATTTTTGTCACAGAGCTGGGGAATTTCTGTCAGAGGGGTGTAGGTGTGGCATTCTGCTGTTGTACTTCATGAACAAAGAGAATCAGCCACCACCTTTTTTCTGAGTTTGTCAGAGTCCCAGACTCTGGTCAAGGTCAATCTTCTGTAATTAGTGATCTTGGTTTTTTCCAGGTCTAGGACAAAGTCTAGAATAGAGTCTTTATTGTATTATAAACAACATTGTAAGCATGGTTTTTAAATAAAAAAAGAAACAATTTTCTGCCAAGCTTTTTTTAAGGACTTGAATTCTGACAATGATGTGAAAATTAATTTGGCTTTCTATGTTGACTGCTTCCTTGTTGCTGGCATACCAGCACATTAACTTATAAGCTTTTCAGTAAAACCGTGTACTCATCAGTCTTAAGCAGCTCTAAACTTCTTCAGAGTTCTTCCTCTTTTTCATCACCAATATTATTCTGTCCTCATTCAGGGTCATATATGTAAGCCATCACATTCTTGGGTCTTTCAATGGCTTGATACTGTCATTTAAAATGATTCTCTTCTTTTCCCTCTTCCTATGTATTTCCATAACATTTTGGTTAACATTAAAAACATAAAACCCTATTCTTCAATGTTTATTTCAAATTTTCTCTCTTGCTTTCCTATATACATAATTCTGTCTCACATTTTTGATACCACACATCTGCAAAATTCTTTTAGGCTACCAGAATATCTTTTGATCTTTCCTTTGTTTAATTTCTCTGTAGCTTCCCTCCTTCTTTTCCTCCCTCTATTCCTACTTCCCAACCACTCTCTCCATCTCTCTCACTCTATCTCTTTTTCACACAGATAGTTTGTATTTCCACACTTTATCTTATCTCTGTTCTCTCATCTCTCTCTCTCTTCATTCAATCCAACTCTTCCAGCTGAAAACAGGAAGGAAAACCTTTCATCTCCATCCTGATACTACTCTATGGCTGATGAATGAAAGTGGAATCAATGCAAGCTGGACTATGCACAGAGAATAATACTCAAACTCCAACTGGTCTCTTAAAATTCAGGATCCCAAATAAATCAATCATACATGCCCAACACTGTTTCTCTTATCTAAGTGCCTAAGGAGGTAGTTTTTGACCAAGAAGACTGGGAAGGAAATTTTAGAAGTGCTAGTAGAGAGTGAGGGCACAAAAGAGCTATTTAGCAGGGTGGGTGCATGCATGGATTAGGACAGTGAGGAGTGATGGGTAGACCAAGTGTTGGGCATGTATGATTGATTTATTTGGGATCCTGAATTTTAAGAGACCAGTTGGAGTTTGAGTATTATTCTCTATGCATATTCCAGCTTGCGTTCATGGCTCAGGGTTTGTTGTTACTGCTGTTGTTGTTGTTGTTGTTGTTGTTGATTCCATGCTGTCATCTGCTAACACTTACTTGAATGTAAATTATTGAAAACCAGACCTGTGTCTCATTTGCTAAACATTATTGCAAGGGTTCTTAATAGTTTTTAAACTTTTGTAGTGCTCATCAAATTCAAATTATTAAATTTGAATTAAGTAAATTTAAATTTATAATTTGAATAAATCCGTAGAACTGATTTTAAAAATAAGGTGCTTCCCAGTACACAAGGCAGCATATCTGTTGAAGTTCGGCTCTTCAATGAGGTGAGGGTCCCTAACTTCAATTCAGGATCCCTCCACAAGGGGATTAGGGATGCCAGACCATTTCAGGATACCCTTCTTACCAGAAAAAGATCCCCTGCCACAACTAGGTCAGAATATGTTCTCCCAAATGGAGACCCTCCCCAAGAGTCAAGTCCCCTCCCCAATCAGGTAAGGATGCCCTTCCCTAATCAGTTTTGGTCCCAAACCAGGGCAGGTTCCTCACCACTCCGAATCAGGAGCCTATGACCTCTGGAAGCTATTCCTGCTTCTTTATGGTCCCATAGGTCGGCTTCATGCCCAATGACACCCTCTGACCACTGGTTCTAAATATTGAGGAGGCCTCTCATGACTAGTTCACTGAGAATTATTCAGCGCCTTGATTCTCTTCAGTTAACCTCCAGTGCCACATCTGACATGGAGAGAAAGTGCCCGGTGAGGGAAGTTGTGCTGTTCTGCATTCTAAGGAACACTGAGATCTTCTGTATTCTCTACAGGGAACAGCTGGGATAGGCAGCCCCCAAATTCATCCTATTTCTGACGAGTTAGGAGAATGGTTTTCTATTCTTCTAAGTCCTTCATTCCCTAAGCTCATACGCCTAGGAACGACAACCCCAGACCCCCAACATAGCAGATAAACAATTTCAGAATTTTTAATGTACTCTATACATTGAGTTTTGGAAGGTACACCAAGAGGGTTGGGGGACTGGCCCGATTTTGTTCCTGTCTAAGCTGGCTGCTGGTGGGTAGTGGGATCGTGTTGTCTTGATATAAATTAATTAGTCCTAGTTTTGGTATGGGGATGGTGAGGCCTTTCTGGGCTTGACCTGGCTCCTGCAGCACCTAAGGTCTGGCGGGTCTAAAGGTTGCAGGGTGAGGGTGAAGTGATTTACAAAGCAGGCAGATGAGGTTTCAGGAGTTAGCCAGTTTTATTTCACGATCCCTAACACCAGGTACACCTCTTCCCATGGTCTCTATTCTAAGCCTTTTCCTAGCAGCTACTTCTCTACTCCCTCTGGCTCTCTCAGCTTGTCACTCTTGCAGCTGCTATTTCCAGGCTTCCTAACTGGCTTCCAGGATGACCAACTCCCTTTGGAGATGCGACTGATGCTGCTTCTTTGATGATGCTCAATTGCTAATGCTGAATCTGATGCTGAATCTCTGATGCTGATGCCTCTTCTGATGATGCTTCTCCTCCTTATCCCCTCTCTCTCCCCCTTGAAAACTCCTCTACCTGCCCATTCCAGGTGTGGGCAGTTCTGATCATTCAAGTGGGATAAATAAGAAGTGGGATAAATAAGATTCTCCATCTTTTTGTATTATTACAGAAGCATTATTATTTTATAATTGCAGCACCTCCGATTGGTAGTGAAACCTGATGGTCCCACATTCTAGGTGTAATTTTTCTTTCTTTTTTGTTTGTGTTTGTTTGTTTGTTTGTTTTTGAGCCACATCCAGTGAAGCTCAGAGGTTACTCCTGACTATGCTCTCAGAAATTACTCCTGGCTTGGGGGGCCATATGGGACACTGGGGGATTAAACCATCGCCCGTCCAAGGTTAGCATGTGCAAGGCAGATGTCCTACTGTTTGCACCATCTCTATTGCCCTTAGATGTGGTGTTTTTTCATAGATAAAAGGTGAGGATGGAAGATGTCCTTCATTCCCGGAGCTTCCTCAAGCAACTGCTGGCAGGGTGGTCTGCGGAATGGAGTTAGGTTAATGTGGGGGAAATTTTAAAGTCTTTTCTTTCTTTAAGTGTGATTTGGTTATTGCAGAGTGCCTTTCACCAGTGTCCATGGTAGTAACCAGAAGGCTTAGAGTCTAGACCTTCTCAATCTTTGTTTTTAAATTTTGATGACTAATAATGACTGGTCTCAAAGCAGGATAGGACTCCTCTTCTCCATAGTTGGGCTGTGATAGGGCGAAGGCTATGCACAGTGTGTTTTAGGATCAGAAAAATCTGGAAGCACATTCAGGCTGTGCAAGTACTGTGCATATTTTTTTTATCACTTGGGCTATCTTATGAGCAAAAATGAATCCAAATATAGGTTAATGAAAGATTTTTCCATATACATTTCTAATTTTTGCAGTAATCAACATGTTGTTTTAATAATGCCTATTTGGGGGGAGGTGAGGTGGGTTTTTTTTTTTTTTTACTGGAGCCCGAGGCTACTGAGGGGTTGTTAATTGGGGCTTCCTTGCTTCAGAGTTTGGAACATGACCATGTATGTGGTGGGAGGGACTGAACCAGGGGCACTTTCCTATGGTTAAGCTATTTGAGCTAGTCCCTGACCCTAACATGTATTGCTAAATTTGATGGTATTTTGTTTTGGGTTCACAGCCAGCAAAGCTCAAGGCTTATTTCTGGGTTCTGTAGTCAGGAATTATCTTGATGGTGCTTGGAAGACCTCATGAATTGCTGCCAATCAATGCTAAAAATGACCATACAAAAAAGACTCTCAGATAAAAATGGTATACATCCTGGACATCACCCAGTCTGAATCACAAAGTCCAATAATCTGAATTTATGACCTCATAGTGAAGGCTAAACTGTGCAGATTTAATTCGCATATCTCATAGGAACTAAAAAGCAAAATAATTACTAGTCAACAGAATGTACTGAAAAAAAGAACTAAACCAGCTTATGCCAAAATAAACTTCTCTGTGTGCCTTCTCTGGCTCCTCTCTGACTTTTCTCTTATATTTTAATACTAAAAATCATGCCTGGTTATGGAGATTCAACCAGCGCTAGTAAGACACTCAAAAGCATGTTTTGTCCTCTGTGTATGGACACTCAGCTTCCTACATCTCCTGAACCTACTTCCTCTCCTGCCATAGAAACCTAAGCCATTTAATGTTATGGGAGCCAGAAAAGGCAGAAGGTCTTAAGATGCATTCTCGGTGGCCCAGCAGAAGCCTATCGAAAGCTCACCTGAATCTCTCCTTATCCAAAGATTCATTTCGATGAACACTGAAAGCAGAAGAACGTTTGTGTCAAAAAAAAACTCCATTTTTTTCCTTTATCTTTATTTAAACACCGTGATTACAAACATGATTATAGTTGTATGATTACAGTCATGTAAAGAGCACCCCCCTTCACCGGTGCAACATTCCCACCACCAATTTCCCAGATCTCCCTCCTCCCCACCCCCCTACACCTGTACTCGAGACAGGCTTTCTACTTCCCTCATTCATTCACATTGTTATGATAGTTTTCAGTGTAGTCATCTCTGCAACTGCACTCATCACTCTATGTGATGAGCTGCATGTCCTGAGCTGCACCTACCAGCCCTCATCTCTCTTGTCTCTGAGATACTGTTAAAAATGTCCTTCATTTTTCTTAAAGCCCATAGATGAGTGAAACCATTCTGCGTCTTTCTCTCTCCCTCTGACTTACTTCACTCAGCATAATAGATTCCATGTACATCCATGTATAGGAAAATTTCATGACTTCATCTCTCCTGATGGCTGCATAGTATTCCATTGTGTATATGTACCACAGTTTCTTCAGCCACTCATCTGTTGAAGGGCATCTTGGTTGTTTCCAGAGTCTGGCTATTGTAAATAGCGCTGCAATGAATATAGGAGTAAGGAAGGGATTTTTGTATTGTATTTTTGTGTTTCTTGGGTATATTCCTAGGAGTGGTATAGCTGGATCGTATGGAAGCTCAATTTCCAGTTTGTGAAGGAATCTCCATATCGCTTTCCATAAAGGTTGTACTAGACGGCATTCCCACCAGCAGTGAAAAAGAGTTCCTTTCTCTCCACATCCCCGCCAGCACTGCTTGTTTTCCTTTTTTGTGATGTGTGCCAATCTCAGTGGCGTGAGGTGGTACCTCATAGTAGTTTTGATTTGCATCTCCCTGACGATTAGTGATGTTGAACATCTTTTCATGTGCCTTTTGGCCATTTGCCTTTCTTCTTTTTCAAAGTGTCTGTTCATTTCTTCTCCCCATTTTTTGATGGGGTTAGTTGTTTTTTTCTTGTATAGTTCTGTCAGTACCTTGTAAATTTTGGAAACACTCCAGGACATTGAGACTAAAGGCATCTTTAAGGAGGAGACATCACTTTCCAAGCAAGTGGAAGCAGAGATAAACAGATGGGACTATATTAAGCTGCGAGCTTCTGCATCTCAAAGGAAATAGTGCCCAGAATACAAAGAGCACCCACTGAGTGGGAGAAATTATTCACCCAATACTCATCAGATAAAGGGCTAATATCCAAAAAAAAGCTCCATTTTTCTTTTAGGGTAGCACCATATTTTCCCACGGCTGATGCTAACTCTTTTCCAGGAATGAAGCTAGCATGTGTTGTATTTATGCTTGAAATACTCAGGTACCTAGATCACCCCCAATACAAATGAGAAGTTTGCTAAAATAATGCAGGGATAGGACTCATTCCTGAAGCTTTTGTATCATCAAGGGAACAAGGAGGTAAGGTCCTTGCTGGGGGGGTCTTAAGCCTCAGGCACATAGATATTATAACTGACACCCAAGTATGAAAATGTTTCTAAGAATGGTGATTAAATAAGGAAATTTAATAAAAAAAGAAAAATGTCATAACTGTGCCTTTACAAACCAAGCTAGATATTATAGAGGGTGTTTGTGTTTGTGTGTGTGTGTGTGTGTGTGTGTGAATGTGTGTAGTTACCCAAGAAACTATGCTGAACGGTTCAATGCTCAGTCAGCAATTCAGTATTATTCTGTCTGAGGAATACCAAGTCCACCAGTAATATTTTTAGCTACTCCAAAACATATCAAAGTTCTTGGATCGGGATAGTATTGAGCATGTGGTGCTAGATACCAAAATCAAAGCCTTGAATATACAATTCATGTGTTTCAATTCTTAGAATTTTTATTCCCTGACCCCTTAAGTGATTTGATTTAAGCATAGAAGTATAACCTCTGTTTCTCTTGAAGAATTGTGAAAAATTGCGGAAAAATTTCACCCTGATGTTGTTATTCAGCCTAAGCACAATTTAAGGGTGGAAAAGAATCTCTATTAAAATTCAAACTAAAGTACTATTGACCATGTCTCCATCAAACATAGTTATCCTTGCCAGCAACATTAATCTTTGATAATTTGTTATTTAACTTTCTGGAAATGTATCAAAGTTCTGGTCACTAGCCTTGATAATAGGACCTTTAAAAGCAAATCTTAGAAGTTGATATCCTGAAACAATATAATTTTTAATCAAATTTTTAGGACCTACCAGTTTGATCACTCCCAAAATTAAAATTTCTGCATGATGTTAATTTCCTTAGGGATGGCCAGTCTTAGAGATATATTTCCTAATTTACCACACTTTGTTAGAGAGGTTTCTGAGGCTCCAAGGAAGATTGTCAATCAACTACCACTTGAGTCATGATAAAATGGGGGTCGTAACAATTATTGAGTCCTTCCTCTCTGACACACCAGAGGAATATTATCATCAGCATCATCCTTATATTTCACAAAAGAAATAAAATACTGCACCACAGCTCCAGCCCCAAAACACAAAGTAATTACATAAATGATCAGTGTTCCTATAAGTAGTAAGTATCAGGGTTGGGATTTGCACCTGGTCAGTTTTACTTCAATTCTGA
This sequence comes from Suncus etruscus, assembly GCF_024139225.1. Classification (NCBI taxonomy): domain Eukaryota; kingdom Metazoa; phylum Chordata; class Mammalia; order Eulipotyphla; family Soricidae; genus Suncus; species Suncus etruscus. The sequence continues at coordinate 105,677,374 of NC_064854.1, read as the reverse complement.
GAATGTCTCAGTTGGTGAGACTTCCGATAGAAGTGGCATGCTGCTTTTATTTGCAGACATTCCCGGGAAATACGTGAAAATGTGAATCTCGGTCTGACTTCAGATTGGCTGAAATAGATACTCTGGGATAAGGTTCAGGGAAGTCTGTTTGCAGCCTCCTGGTGATTCTGCCACTTGATCAAATTTTAGAATTCACTACATTTTACTTCCAGATAATGCTTAAATCATAGAGTTTACTGAATTAAGATATGATGCCAGGGACTTCTCTCAATATTCACCACTCAACAAACAACCAAAGTACTCCCAGAAGTGGTGTGCATCCAGCAAACGTTCTTGCTCTAGCTTGCCGTAAGAATTGCATTGTTCATATTTGGCTGGGAATCTGAATTTGCTCTATTCCAGCTCTCCAGTTTGTTCTCTGCTTCTGTTTCCTTGTATTAAAATATAGATAATGATGCTAACTTGCTTTCCTCATAGAAATAGTCCTTGAATTAATGAGCTACATTAAACTCCTTCAGTTCCTGGAAGAAAGGCACTATATAAACACTGTATTAATATTTTAAAAAGGTTAACTTTTTTATATGTGAATAAAATACTTTTTTCCACTTGGTGATCAAACTTGTTACTTTTACTCAAATTATATTTTGTTTCAAGATAATCTATAGGGCCACAGGAAAGATAGTACAGGAGTTAAGAAACTTGCTTAACTTGGGTTTCAATCTTCAGTACCATGCATACATTGTCTCTCATGAACTGTCAGGGTCACTGTTGAGTATAGAGCCAGGAGTAGCCCATGAGTACCACCAGGTGTGACATCCAAAACTAAGGAACAACCAACTCAAAAAGAGATCACCTACTGTATTTTGTGTTTAAGACGACCGGGCGTTTAAGATGACCCCCTAATTTTACAGTTAAAACATAGGTTTAGGCCTATATTTGCTGTATAAGACAGAATGATCCTGTGCTGCAACTGTATCTTCCACAGTGAGCCAATCACAGCAAGCAAAGGTCCAAAAGTTATACAGTAATAGACGTCCTCTCTGACTCTGGCCAATCTGAGCAGGCTTTTGACAGTGTAGATTCGGGTACAGAACACTGTATAATTTGCATACATAAAAAGACTGCTTAGATTGGCTGAGTTAGAGAGGCGGTCCGAGCAGCCTGGCAGTAATTGGTGCAGGATCGAGTTGGAAAATTCGTTTTGTGGCAATATTCAGATATGTTTAGCGGCATATTGAAACATTTTTCAGGATATACTCAGCGTATAAGAGGACCCCCGATTTTCAGTTGACTTTTTTTGTTTCAAAAGTCGTCTTATATGCCGGAAAATACGGTACTATTTTTTAAGGCAACAGCTAACCAGATTTCCATTTCAACACTGAAGAGTACTATAATGAAAAAGTAGTTTTTATGAGTTTTAAAAGTTTTCAAAGTTTTGAACTGAACTTTTAAAATTCTTATTTAGAGTAGTGTGGTGATATAGAAGGACCACTGGAATATAGAGATACAGCAATGCTAAATTCAATCTCTCCATGTTTCATTTTAGCTGGTAAAATCAGAAAATCACTTTCCCTTTTAGGACTCAGTTTACTGAGCTGTAGAAAATGACACTAGAGCACAGAATTAATGATCACAGGTTTTGACATCAAATGATTGAGTATGAGTTCTGATTTTTTATACCCTACATAAATGAGGTTATTTATTTCCTCCATTGGATTAAATCTGATCTCTGACTTAATCTCATGTGTATAATGAAGCTAAATTTGGTGTGATAATAAATCAGAAGTACATAGCTCAGTGATTATAACACAACAGTAAATACTGCCTATTGTCATTAACAAAACTTCAAATGTGATCACAAAGTGGCCTTACAACTGTTGGATTTCAGAACACCATCTGATATTTCTCCCTAAATCTTCATATGCTCTCTTTGCTTAGAATTCTACATTGGATGAGTACTTATTGAGAACCTGGTATGAGTTAGTTTATCTGAAGAACTAGGGACATGTTAAGTATAGATGAATAACTGTATGTTCCCTTTCAGTGCTTACATATTAGGGGAAACTGACCTTTTTCTGGGTATATAAATTTATTCAAAGCATCTTGGTTTTCCATAATGAAATTCCTTTGGTGGGGGCCCATAAAAGTTTCGACATTAACAGGAAAATTTTTCTTATCTTTAACACAATTCAAAGAGATAAAAAGATAGAGAATTTCCTCTGAGTGTTCTATTGAATTCCTTTTTTAAAAATGAAGCAATGGATTTCCTTTTAGTGTAAAGAATTATTGGAAAGAGGCAGATATCCCTACTTTATCTTCCTTAGATTGAAGGAAGACTTGACAAATTAGGGTAGGCTGAGAAGGAGGACATGACAGCCTGATTAACAGGAAGAAAATGACATTTTGAAATTCATCTATTTAGTTGCCAAACCATTTGCATCCTGAAAAGAAATGGGTTTTGAAATCCGGTTACCTGTCTATGTAGCAAGATATTAATCTTCCTAAAATTTTTAGGAAAGCTGAAATGATACTGCTCTGACATGTTGGAATCAGGGTATGGTTACACCTTTCTATATCTATATAGAAATGCTTTGTCACCTGAGGTTTTATCTCCATAGCATTGAAGCAGCAGTGCCAGAACTCAGCTGATGTAAACATTTTAAGCAGGAAGGAGTGCACTTATTTTATTTCTTACAACATAAATTAAACATCAGACATCAGGCTGGAAAATGTTACAGGAACCCACAGTACTTCCAGCACTTTATTAATGAAGTCTGGCCAGTGATTTCCTAGGGACTGTGAGGTCATCAGCAGGTATGAAGCCCTGTACTTTCCAGCCAGCCCCACAGACAGAGCTCAGAAAAGATGGGTCTGGCTAAAAAGACTGTGTGGCATCCAGCCCTATTAGGTCTAGACACAGGAAATGAAAATACAGGCTGAGAGACAGGAATAAAGAGGCTTATCAGCAACTTGCAGCATTAACACACATGGACAAGTTGCTAACTGTCAAGAACAGAGATCTCAATGCAATGGTGAGCAAAGTTGCTGAAGCTATAGCCCAGGCTAGCCCAAGTTTGCCCTTCATGCTTGCCCACATGGAAAAAGGCAAATAATTCAATGAGTTTAGGTGAAAAAAATATGGTCAAATCCAGACCATTGGATCAAGTATAAGGTTAGACTTTTGTAAAGGTATAAATGGATGAATGATCTTTCTTTGACAGCCATACAAAATTACCACAAACTTGATGCTTGACAATAGAAATATAATCTATCCTTGTTCTGAAAGGTAGAAAGACTTCTACAATCAAGTTTCTCTCAGGATTCATTTTTTAGAAGACTCAAAGCAAAAATCTTTTCGTACTTTTCTGAAGCTTTTGTGTCTAATAGAACTTTTGGGGGGGGTTCTAGGTTTATAGACGTGTTACCCCATTCTCTGCTGTACTCTCTAAATCATCTCTTCTCATGGCAACATGTGCTCATTGGATTTAGGATTCATTTTTAAAATATAATCTAATCAGGATTAGTTTGTCTTTAGAGTGTTAGTGGTATCACATCCATAAACCAAATAAGGACTTTCACAGGTAAGCAATTAGGATTTGTTCATATTTGGGGGGATACTATACAATTCTTTATAATGAATACAAAGGTAGAAATAAGACAAAAGAAATAAGAACAATGTATGTTTTTAACTCAATTTATTATATTATTCTTTCTGTACGAAAGAAAATACACCATTACTCATAAACTTATCCACAATTAGCATATATTTGTTGAGCATTTACTACATGCCAAGTGCAAGTTTTACTACTGAGTTAATTATTATAGAAATTTCTGTTCTCATGAAAATACCCTACTGGGGGCAAATGAAATACTAAATATGTCTACAAGTGTGTCTGATGGTAATATGAACTATAGTGCAATTAAAACAGGAAAAGTGTTAGGAAGAATTGGGGTGTTGGAAAGATTATAATTTTTAAATAGGCTGATCTAAGGGAATAAACAAGTTACCTACCACTAACACAATCTTCAATGAAAAGAGTATGGAGTAATCATAGATGCCAGTGAAATTTTTTCCGGATAGAGGGAATATAAACTCTAAAGGTTTCATCACAAGAATGAGTGAATTGGCCAGTAACGCCAAAGGGTAAATTGTTTCACAAAAGTAAAGTAAAGTGTTTGAATGATGAATCAGGAGAATTTCCAAGGCAGATAGTATAGTATAGTATAGTATAGTATAGTATAGTATAGTATAGTATAGTATAGTATAGTATAGTATAGTATAGTATAGTATAGTACTAGGCTATCACATATAAGGACCTGGGTGTTTGCTCAAGTAGACTGAGAATCTACTGGGCTTTTGAAAAGAGCAGTGAAATGATGATACCATAACTACCTAATCACTTTTACAGGTTTATGGAAGACAGGCTCACATGTCAGCAAGGGAAATCACTGGAAATCTTACCCCATATTAGAAGAGAGATGGGTTAACTGGAACTACCAAAAAGTAGAAAAATATGCTGATTCTGAATTGGAGATATAAGTGGAAAAAGTCAAAGATAATTCAAAGTTAGGGGACTTAAAAATTAAAAACATTTATTATGATGGTATTGTGCTAACTACTTCACATATACTAGAGAATTCACAATTCATCCTTATAAGATATATATATATATATATTGCTATAGGAATTTATAGATTAAAAACTCTATTCTTTAAAAATGTAAATAAATCCTCTAAGATCATAAGCATTTGAAATGGTTTAAATCCAGATCTCTAATATTTATTGTTTTATATTATTAACTCATAAAAGCTGTTTTCTTAACAAAAATGACCTCATTGTTTCTACATCATTGGATTGTATATTAATAAAAATTAATATAGAAATACTATAAAATATATTTTATATACCATATTATATATTTATATGTACAAAGACATTATGTATTGAGATATAAAATAACCAAAATATGTCAATTGTTATATAGTTTAAAAGGCTGACTTGACTCAACTTGTTGGTTCTTACTTGAATCTCTCATGTTTTTGCAGCCAATTTTTTGCTAAAGCTCGAGTCTTCTCAAATTACTTTCACTTAAATATCTAGAGGAAGATACCAACTGTTAGTTGTTGCTGCAGCAGTTGAAACACTAACACATCGCCTCTCTCCATGTAAACTGGCATGGCAGTTTTATTCTAGAAGCAATCATTCCTAGGAGAAAATCTAAAGTAGAAGCAATTTCATTTTTAATTGCACATCCTTGAAAGTCACAGTGAAACACTTAAACATATTCCATTGATAGGGAAAGTCAGAATTCTGCAGTTTCAATGGATTAAAATGGAGCTATCTCTTTCTTGACTGAGAAATAGCAATGTCAACTATTTAGAAAAGCATGTGGCAAGGGAGATGTTGCAGCAACCATATATGGAGAAAATATTTTGCAAGACAAAGTGAAAAATATTCCAAGAAAAGTCCACCACCATTTTATTTTCATGGTAAATAACTAATTAAATGTATTTTCCTAATATTATGTAATACAGAGTTTATTTTAAAGCTTCCTAATTATTCACAATATCATTTCTATCTTTCATGGGATTTTTTTTAATTTCAGAACCCAAGTAAGGACCCTAATAGCTTTTGATTCTTATTACACAATAAGCACCTGAGTTTGGTTTTTGTTTTGGGAGGAAGTGCTAAGGACTTACACCTGTCTTCATGATCAGGGTTTCCTTTAGTTTTTTTTGTTCATGGTTCTATACACAATGTTGAATATCAAAACTAGGTCAGTTAGGAGCAAGACAACTGCCTTCATTCCTGTACTATCTCTGTGACCTTGTAATTTGTGATCTAGAGCAGTAACTAATTAATATTTTTCTCTTTCTTTGACATTCAATGAGTTGAAACTGCTTGATCTTTGCTCTTTCCATACATTTAAAAATGCCTGTTTTTAAAAGTTAATTTTTCCTATTATTCCTTATTTTTATACAATTTTATGAATCAATACTACTCACTTTTTAAAAGATGCTTATTTATAAAAATGTAATTTAATTGAAAATCTGAGAAATGTGTTGAAATAGTTATACTGAAAGGCTTTTTTATTGAGAAGAAGTGCTTCTGACAGTTTATAATAAGACTGCTCCAAAATGAGGCCCTACTTGGCACATAGATACTTTCAATGATAAAAGCTGTTTCTGGCCAGCTGGCTACTTAAAAGCCCTACATTTTAAGTGGAGCTCAGGGGTCCGATATTGAGTTTCATCAGAGTAAGGGGATGACTCTGTTAGTGTGCAAAGTGAAACTTGACTTCCATGGAAAAGGTAGACTGAACATGAGTAATTGCTATTAAGGATATCTTTCCATTCTGTCATCTGAGGCATGTGAGTATCTTCTAGCTCACTTCTTCACTTGTTGGTGGAGTGATAAAGAACACACTTTCATAGTGATACAACTTGAAATCCTGGACTAGAGTTGCTAGGGCAACTTATGTTTGGGTAAGAAAAAAAAGCACTTAAAATTCTATTTCATTTGGCACAACGACATAAGCAAGGGCTTATAGCTTTCTACTGGACATGCATGCCAACATTCACAGACAACCTTATGGTACAACCTGCCGAGTAGTAGTTTGTATTTAACATTTGAGACAAGGCTTTGACATATACCAACTTTGACATATATAAGAACCACCTGGATGATTAGGGATGTTCAAAGAACAATGGATATTTATATGCAGGTCTCAAGACCAGAATCTACGTTTCTTGTCATCCAAAAGAAATTGATTCTGTGGTCCAAGGACCATACTTGAAAAAAAAAACTTTTTTGGGAGACTAAATTTTGCTTGTTATTAAAAGAAGTTATTAAAATATTTAAAAATAAGGGGCCAGAGCAATAGCATAGACACAGGGCATTTGCCTTGCACAAGACTGCCTAAGACGAACCTAGGTTTGATCCCCGGTGTCCATAAGGTTCCCTGAGCCAGGAACAAATTCTGGGTGCATAGCCAAGAGTAACCTCTGAGAATCACCAGTTGTGGCCCAAAAACCAAAAGTAAATAAATAAAAAAATAAGTTATTAAAAAAGCAAGTTTTTTTTCTTTTAGGATTTATCCTTCCTCTGTACTTAGGGATTATTCCTGGTAGTGTTCAGTGAATCATATAGGCAGGGTGTAGGGGATCATATAAGGTCAGTCACATGCCTTATTCTTTATACTATCTATCCAAGCCAATTTATGTGGATTCTTATATGTCTATCAGATTCTTCTCTTACTACTCTACATGTATCAGTTAATTTAATTTCTACGAACATCCAAACAGCTATAACCTTTAGAATCCCTTTTTATAGATAATAAAGTAACACTCAGATCAAAAAGCTTGTTCAAGTTTCAATCTGTTACTAGTTAACAGAGCAAAGAAATTACAATATAGGTGAATACACTGGTTTAAAACAAACTAAAGAAGTATATCTGAGTGCCTTATAAAGGAGAAATCCAGACTAGAAAGTTATTATTTGGTGATGAGCAAGGAATGTTTCATGCTGTAGTCAAGAAAGGATGTTGTCTGAAGTGCTCTTCTGTTATTCCAATGAAGTTGAGGTCAATGATTCAGAGAGCTCACCAGCTCTTTACAAAAGTGAGCACTCAATGTGCATTATTGAGTGAATAACTAATACTAATAACTACTAATAAGTAGTTTATTCCAATCTATTCTAATATTCTACCAATGTTTGTCCTTGAGCTCTTGTAGGAATAAAACTGTATGTTTTATATGCCCTCTAGATTTTATCCCCTGAACCTCTTTTTAATCAATGGAACATCACCACCTGGAAGTTCAGGTGATCAACCTTGGCGAGCATGGATTACCTAGTGGCCTTGCTATTTTTTTTTCCTCTGCTAGTGTGTTATATACAGGGTCTAAATTTTTGTCTAGATAGCTCTTTAATTCAGAATCCTCAATCTTATTTAATTACTGTCATTCTGAGACCATAGTATGGTGCCTTCTACTTTCACTTTGCTCACATAAAGTATGGTATTTAAAAATGTGGACTTGCTTTAAATTTTTTGTTTTTACACTAGGGAAATAAATTTGAAATTTGATTTTGCATTTTCCCCACTATCAATGTTTTTAGTAGTTAGCAATGAGGACTTTGGGGATATATTGCCTGTGTTTGAATCTCCAATAAATTGTTTAACAGCTTTTTATAACTTAGGGAAAATAATTTGTTTTATTTATTAAATAGAACAAATACCAATATTTACTTTTGAGGGTAAAATATCTGTGAAGATAAAATAAAGAATTACAGTAAATTACTTTAGTATAGCATCCAACCTATGCAAATAATGACTACTATTAGTCATGCTGCTTCAGGAAATTAGGTAATCACATCTACTCTTTCAGAAGTTTAAAAAATTGCTTGTAAATTATTCTGGGTGTTTGCCAACTAAACTGTCATTACTCCTATGCTACTATTATAATATGATGTTTGACTCAAAGATTTATAAGAATCTTTCCAATTCTAGCATTTTGAGATAAAATAATAAAATAAGTAATCTGCCATTTAAACTTTGAGATATATGACATTACCACAATACGTAGTCTTGAGATGCTTTTGTGGCTTATTTGTATGTCCTCTAGATTTTTCGATTGCTTTTCAGAAAATAAGCTATCAGCTCTATAGACAGGTATTAATATAAATGTTTCCACTAAGAAATTTTAGTGCCTGAACAGTAGACAAGATCATCAAAATTCACTGTTCTTTTAACTAATAGAAATGTCAGTCCATTTGAATATTATTTCATCTGTTCAATTTGGGAGTAAGAAATAGAATCCAAATAGTTTTTTTGTTTTGTTTTGTTTTTGTTTTTTTTTGTTTTTGTTTTTGGGCCACACCCGGTGACACTCAGGGGTTACTCCTGGCTATGCACTCAGAAGTCGCTCCTGGCTTGGGGGACCATATGGGACACAGGGGGATCAAACCGCCGTCTGTTCTAGGCTAGCGCTGGCAAGGCAGACACCTTACTTCTAGCGCCATCACCCGGCCCCCCAAATAGATGTTTTAGGAAGCAAAGTTGAGTCCTTGACTATTGACATCATTGTAAAACTCTTCAGGTTCTTTTTTATCTTGAGAGAGGCTATTGTGGTAGGCATCCCAAATAAAGTACAAGATGTCCACATATAATAAAATTTTAGTAAACAATTAGTTTTTATATAAATATATCCACTTTAATATACATGTAGGGATGGATAGGAATGTCCCAAGTAGTGAAAATATTAATTTGTTAAATATGGCAACCCAAGGCAGTAATGCAAAACTGACTTTGCACTGAGAATGCAATCAATCTGGGGATGTTTATTAAAATGTAGATTCGGTTGAGTTGTGATTTTGAACTGCTGTTTTGAGGCTCATTCTAATAAAAATGAATGAATTATTCTAATGAAAGACATCATAGACTTGCAAGAATAGAAGAATCAATTGTGGTTTTTTTTCATACTATATACCACAGACTGGCTATTTTTTAATAATAGAGATGTAGATACACATCACAGGTTTGGTTCCTCCTGAGCTCTCTCTTTTTTTCCTTGCATACAGTCACCCTCTTGTTCTCTCTTCTTTTGATCTTTTTCTGTGTCCTCATACTCTAATATGCTTCTATGTGCCCTCTTCTCTTTTGATAAGAATATTGAACAAATTAAACTAGAACCTACTTTAACAGCTCTATTTTTAATTAATTATTCAAAAACTTAACTTTAAAGTCTTTATCTCTAAATAAAGTACCACATTCTGTGGTACTTGAGGGTTAGAACTTTATCATATATGTTTAAAGAAGAACATAATTTAATATATAAAGTTATCTGTGACCCATAAAACAGAATGAATGTGGGAGAAATTTTAAGAGACTTATTGTTTTCATCAACTAGAAATGCTGCTAGGAGAATGATATCTGTATTGAGTTTTATTAGAATAATTGAAGTGATACAAACAATACACCTTAAATTTCCAAGTGAGTCAGAGTTACCAGAAACAATTGTCAAAACAAGTTTCACATTCAAGTTGTTGAGGTGGTTGAAGTGAAGTTTGAGATTATACTTTTCAAACATGGTAGAAATATGCTCCTTATGTTCTACAGTATATATTTTCCTAAGATCTATACTTAGAAGGCAAAAGCTGCTGGTGACCCTAGAACTCCATATTAGATGAAAGTGAATTAAAATAATGCATTTTCTACAAGTTCTAAGACATAGAAAACAAAGTCAATGTAGTTTCCTAGACTAAAAAGTCAATGTATTTTCCTAGACAAAAAAGTCAATGTAGCTTCTTAGACTGCATACTATTAATTAAATAAAAAAAACAAGACTTTTGTTCTTATAGGCAACTGGCCCTGGTTCAATCCTGGCACCATAAGTGATCCTTTGACCCCATCAGAAATAATTATTGGCCATAGAGATAGGAGTAAACCCTGAGCTAAGTAGTTATAGCCTCAAAGTAAAATAAACCAAGGATGGGTCCTGGAGAAGACAGATTAGCAGTGGTCAAAGGTCTCCAAAATTACAACTGGTGGTGTTTTTAGGACAATGTAGAAATGGGTAAAGATTACAAGTTTGTGCCACCGGAACTATCTCTTTGGTCTCTAAATATTTTATTTTGGATAACAGGACCTTAAGAGCTGGTCAGAAGATTTCTTAGGGTTTGAGAAATATGAACGGAGAGATAATTTCTTCTGTTGTGAGGTTGTCAGCATACTTGCCGGAATTTGATTCCCCATTTTAGTGCAATGGGTATAATATTACTTACAAAAACTTTAACAAGAATAGATATGTGCAAAGTTCAAAGAAATGAACTATGGTTTCAAAGAAGTATTAAGCTTCAAACTTAGCAGGTAATTTATTATATATTATTTGTATGATTATACACTTGAATGAATTTTCTTTACCCTTTCTGCTCACACATTTTTGTTTATTTTTTTGTGCCATACCTGGCTGCATTCAGGATTTACTCCTTGATTTGTGTTCAGGGATTACTTCTGGAGGTTCTCTACTCTAGGGACCATATGCTGTGCTGTGATCATTGAACTAGGGGCAGCTGCATGCAAAGCAAACATCTATACTAGCTTCTGGTTCCTTTTATCTGTTTTCTTCCTTTTTAAAATCTTTTTAATTGAACAATTAAAACTCAAAAATTTTAATTTAAATCACATATTGTGAAATGGACTTTTTTTGATTTAGCTTTATAATCTTTAAGTGATAAGGGTGACAATTTAAGCACAAAAGCTTACCGTATTTTCTGGCGTTATACGACTTTTGAGACAAAAAAAAGTCAACCGAAAATCGGGGTCGTCTTATACACCGAGTATATCCCAAAAAATGTTTCAATATACTGCTAAACGAAAATTGTCTGAATATTGCCACAAAACGAATTTTCCAACTGGATCCTGTACCAATCACTGCAAGGCTGCTTGGACGGCCTCTCTAACTCAGCCAATCCAAGCAGGCTTTTTATGCATGCAAATTAGACAATGTTCTGGACCCAAATCTACACTGTCAAAAGCCTGCTCAGATTGGCCAGAGTCAGAGAGGAAATCTATTACAGTATAACCTCTGAACCTTTGCTTGTTGTGATTGGCTTACTGTGGTACATGAGCACAGGAACATATGCAGCACAGGAATGTTCTGTCTGATATAGCGAATGTAGGCCTAAACCTATGTTTTAACTGCAAAATTAGGGGGTCGTTTTATATGCCCGGTAGTCTTATACTCCGGCAAATATGGTAAATTCAGTTGCTTGTGACAAAGCAAAATCTGAATACAACATCTTGGTTGAAAATGCTATCTCCTATGTTGTTCTTTGTTTTTGGATCACATGCAAAAACAGGGCTAAGTCCTGGTGGTGCTTCTTAAAGAGGGAAATAGGAATCAAACTCAGCTTCACGCAAGTCAGCTTCATGCAAGCAAGCAAGCACCTTATCAGCTCTACTATTGTTTAGGGCTATGTTCTTGATTCAAATTGGCAGTCATTGGCTTTATTGATGAAGGGAAAATGTACAGTTTACTGCTGTTCATTTAGAGGCAAAGCTTTCAAATGATAAGTAGATCCCTTCATCTATTTAATGAATTCATCATTAACTTGTAACTCTGCCAGAGATTTATCAATTTGTAATATAAAATAACCCATTAGGTACTAACACATGGTTGAACAATAGACTAAGGGTTCTGTTGAAAATTGAAATGTGTTGGGCCCAGAGCAGTGGCACAGCGGTAGAGCATTTGCCTTGTACATGGCTGACCTAGGACGGACTGCTGTTCAATCCCGTGTCTCATATGGCTCAACAAGCCAGGAGCGATTTCTGAGCCCAGAGCCAGGAGTAACCCCTGAGCATCACCAGGTGTGGCCCCAAACCAAAATAAAGAAAAAAGAAAAAAAAAAGAAAGAAAAGAGCATTTAAATGTGTAAGGCCAGAAATATTTTTATAATAGGTAGCATGTTTGGCTTGCAAGCTGCCAACCTAAGTTTGATACCTGATTGCCTGGGTCCATCAGTAATGATTCCTGATCACATATCCAGTAGTAAATCTAAGCATAGCCCAGTGTGACCCCAAAACAACTCCCTCATAAAAGAAAAAGTAATCAAAACATATCTTTATACTGAATCTGGGGATGTCTTTTAATTAAACCATATTTACCTGTTCAGTTTTCTAAGATTTCCTGTGTCTGAAATCATTCTGATCTAATTCTAATTAAGTGTGGGCTATGCCCCTGGAATCTGTCTTTTTTGTTGTTGTTATTAAATTTCTTTATTTAATTACCGTGTTTACAAAATTTTTCATCCTTGGATTTCAGCCATAGAATGTACAATACCTTTCACCAGTGTGATTGTCCCACCACCAATGTCTCCCCATTTTCCTCCCCCACCTCAACCCTCTGCTCAGACAGGCATTCTGCCTCTCTCCCTCACTATCACTGTAATGGTAGTTGTCATTGTTAGTGTTCTAATTACACTCATGTCTCTTTGTGGCAAGCTTCATGTCACAAGCCTTCAGCTCTATTTGGAATCTGTCTTTTTAATGGTTACTTTTCTTGATGCATTTAATCTCAGCTGGATACTTTATAGGTTTTTTTTTTAAAAAACTTTCATTTTTGGAGGCCACACATAGCAGTGCTCAGGGATTACTCCTAACTCTGCACACAAGGATCCCACCTGGTGATGCTTCAGGGACAAAATAGTTTCCTGAGATTGAACCTGGGTTAACTATGTGTGTGCAAGGTAAGCATCTACTTGTATTATCACGCCAACCCCCTTGTTTATGTTTCAACTCTAAAACCTCCACTCAACTGCTTTCATCTTTTATTTTGTTTACATTATCATTCTCCATTCTGAAGAGTCCAACTTATAGAGAGTTATTTAAAAATATGGTTTATGGCTTCTATTGATACCAACTAGTAATAATTTCTGGTGAGAGAGGTAGTTGAAGGGAGAGGTAGTTAAGAATAATTTCTTTCCTTGGCTACTTCCTTAAGGGATTATTTTGGAATGACTATTACTTTGACAAAAGACCACAGATCCTAAAAAAAAAAAAAGTCTCTACAGTCTTCCTTCCCATGTTCTAATAACTGTTACCTCATTTTAACTGCTGCAGGCTAAGAGATACCAACTTCTCTTTTGATTCCAACACTAGAGCATTTTTCATAGCCTTTACCGTTTCTTAATCCTTTGTTATCAGACCCTTGATAAATATTTCACTGTTATGCTACTTGGACCTGTTAGTTCCTTTGGAGATTTCTCATGATAGACATTGTCTTACCCACTTTTCCAGATTTTATTTGCACTTTGAGCATTTCCCTTTGTCAGTACTCTGACTCTATCTACAGCTGTGAAAAAGCTGGGAGATTATTCTATGGTTAATTTTTCCAAGCTACAAAAGGAGATGAAAACTCATAGAAGTTTTAAAAATAATTTTTTACTTCATTCTTTATGTGAAAATCTAAAACCATAAATTCTGGCTGACAAAGAGCTAATAAACTCAAGATAATTGTAGAGAAAAAGAAACTTAAGCAGAATTTTTAAGGTGTGTTCAAATGATACAATATACTTAAAATATAAGGAGTTTTCTCTCCAGGAATAGTACGCAGAGAGGCCTTAACCAGGTTTTCATTTGGCAGAAGAATTTTATGCTGCTCAGAAATTGCATGGTCAATTAATCCTTTAAAGTGATGACTAGTAGGCAATTTATTTGGATGGTAAAAAGGCTAATTGGCAATATTGTTACATAAAATCTTGTGGGTAAAAATTATGCCTCTTTTTTTTTTCAAATGTGCCTTTGGCATTTGAAGAAAGAGCTCTAATGCCTTGGGTCTCAAAGGAATTCAGCTTGCTGGTTTCAAAATTAATGTAGAATATGGAAACTTAAATGTAGGATGTATGGTGTGAAAAATACATTAGCGATTAATGACATTGGACTAGTGGGAGAGCCATATTTTTGGGTGATGGTGACTCTGAGGCTTTCATGCACAAGTGCCTGAAAGAATGTTGATCATCCTGAATTTGTTATATAACCTCTGGTTAAATTTTATTCATCAAGGTGCTTTCAGGAAAAAGTTTACAGCTTCAGGCAGAATGAATGATTCTTCTACTCATTCATTCAAGTATGAGTGCCTGTTCTGTGCCAAATATCTTTTCTATAACTAAAAATGGTAATAAATTGAAACATATATTGCTTTATTCCAAGTAATGAAGTGCAATCCCTTTTAAATAATTAAGTACACATTTGTATTCTAAGTATCTGTATTTACTTATAATATTGTATATTAATATAATAAAGACATTCTAATTTCAAAATCTAAACAAGCATTGTTTGAATAACAAGAAATATAAATAAAATATAAATAAAATTAGTTGAAGCATTTAAATATAAAAAAACACCCAAACTACCACTTATATCTTTAGGAAAAATAAAAAATAAACTCAATTAGATCAAGATCTACGAAAGAAGTGAAAACGCTACAACTATTACTGTCTTGCCATATTTATTTTACACACTGTCTAAATTTTTATAGTTGTACCTCAATCTGCTATATTTTTGTTCTGCCTCAAGATTGTATAATCATGTCTACATGGACTCTTATTAGTTTTTGCAATGATACTTTGAGATAGATATTTATAATATTATTGTAAATAATGTAATTAAAATGCAAGTAAACCAAATAGTATAGTAAAACAATCTAGGAAATAAGAATAAAATAAGCATCTGAACTCAGGAGCCAATTACAAATCCTTAGATCTTACTTTGGGCACCTGAAAACATATATGTCTGTGTGTATTAGACTTTGAATCAGCAAATATATCAAATTAAGTAAAGTTACAATAATTCAAGGAAAGAAAGATGTGTTAGGGGCCGAAGAGATAGCATGGAGGCAAGACATTTGCCTTGCATGCAGAAGGTCAGTGGTTCGAATCCCGGCATCCCATATGGTCCCAGAAGTCTTTTAGGAACAATTTCTGTTTGTTTTTTTTCCCTTTTCTTTTATTTGAACACCTTAATTACATACATGATTGTGTTTGGGTTTCAGTCATGTAAAGAACACCACCCATCACCAGTGCAACATTCCCATCACCAATGTCCCAAATCTCCCTCCTCCCCACCCGACCCCCGCCTGTACTCTAAACAGGCTCTCCATTTCCTTCATACATTCTCAATATTAGGACAGTTCAAAATGTAGTTATTTCTCTAACAAAACTCATCACTCTTTGTGGTGAGCTTCCTGAGGTGAGCTGGAACTTCCAGCTCTTTTCTCTTTTGTGTCTGAAAATTATTATTGCAAGAATGTCTTTCATTTTTCTTAAAACTCATAGATGAGTGAGACCATTCTGCGTTTTTCTCTCTCTCTGACTTATTTCACTCAGCATAATAGATTCCGTGTACATCCATGTATAGGAAAATTTCATGACTTCATCTCTCCTGACAGCTGCATAATATTCCATTGTGTATATGTACCACAGTTTCTTTAGCCATTCGTCTGTTGAAGGGCATCTTGGTTGTTTCCAGAGTCTTGCTATGGTATATAGTGCTGCAATGAATATAGGTGTAAGGAAGGGGTTTTTGTATTGTATTTTTGTGTAGGAACGATTTCTGAGCATAGAGCCAAGAGTAATCCCTGAGTGTTGCTGGGTGTGACCCAAAACCCAAAAACAAAACAAAACAAAACAAAAACAAAAACAGGTATGTATTGTGTTAGTGATATTTTTGTAGGATCTAGTTGTGTTTGTAAGGTAGTAAATTTTCTTTTAGATATTCATTGAGCACCTATGGATAGGTTCTTGTAAATATGCATGGATTAATGCAATATCACCTCTGTGCTAGGTAGAAGTCTGAGAGAGCATTGTGAGGGAGAACTGGACACTTACTCAGCAGTGGACTCTTACAGTATACTGTGTTGGTTTGCTTCTCCTCACTGGTCACTTCAGGAGTAATTAAATACTAGTGCTGAATCTCAGGCAGAGTACTTGGGCAAGTTCCATTTTATTTGTCTTCCATGACCCAACACTCTCTAGTAGCATTTCTCATCTGAGACTCAGATGGTTTCCTCTGAGACCTCCGAATATTTCAAGGGACAGTGGGTGAAAATGGAGTATGGAGGTTACAACAAGACTAGGGGAACCAACCTGTAGGACAAAGTCCATAGGAAAATACAAGAACACCAGTTGGAAATGGTCTCGATAAATTGCTCTTAAAATCATTGTTTTTACTCTTTCATATAATTTATACAAGGGGAAATGGGTCAGAAAGCAATTCAGTCATCTTCTCAGAGACAAAGCAAAGCAGATATTGAAATCAAAGTGATATTAATTTAAGTCTCCCTTCTTTTTTCTTCTTTCTTTCTTTCTTTCTTTCTTTCTTTCTTTCTTTCTTTCTTTCTTTCTTTCTTTCTTTCTTTCTTTCTTTCTTTCTTTCTTTCTTTCTTTCTTTTCTTTCTTTTTTCTTCTTTCTTTCTTTCTTTCTTTCCTTCTTCCTTTCTTCCTTTCTTCCTTCCTTCCTTCCTTCTTCCTTCCTTCCTTCTTCCTTCCTCCCTTCCTTTCTTCCTTCCTTCCTTCCTTCTTTCCTCCCTCCCTTCCTTCCTTCCTCCCTCCCTTTCTCCCTTCCTTTCTTCCTTCCTTCCTTCCTTCCTTCTTTCCTCCCTTCCTCCCTACCTCCCTCCCTCCTTTCCTTCCTTCCTTCCTTCCTTCCTTCCTTCCTTCCTTCCTTCCTTCCTTTCTCCCTCCCTCCCTCCCTTCCTTCCTTCCTTCCTTCCTTCCTTCCTTCCTTCCTTCCTTCCTTCCTTCCTTCTGTGGGGTCTCCTAAGAGCACCATTCTGACCATATTTTTAGCCTTTCTTATTCACATATTTCTCGCATTCCTCTCTTAAGTTAGCAAAGTAATTTTAATTTCAAAATTACATTTCTATTTTCCTGAATGTATTTGTGGATATGTGGTATTGTTCTACCCTATCACGCTCATCTCTTTTCTTCTTATCAGAAGCATTAACAAAGACCTTGAGTACATTGTTGAATAGCAGATGGCAGAAGAGATGGATTCCTGGACTTTCTACTGAAGTGCAGCACTATCTTGATTGGAAATATTATTAAGGAAATGGGTGCATGTGGCGATTTCCAGGCAGAGTGCTGATTGCTCTACCTGCAGAGTCTCCACCGGGCTGTGCTTCTTCTGAGGAACTGAGCACCAGAAGGGAGCCCTGTCCTACCCTTCTCTGTCTTTCCTGAACGCAGGAAGCTCTCCTCAGAGCCCTGGGAAGCGAACCCCAAAGAAACTACATTTGGAAGCTACCCAGCGAACCAGAAACTGAGCACCTGAAGGGAGCCCTGTCCTACTCTTCTCTGTCTTTCCTGAACTCTGGAAGCTCTCCTCAGAGCCCTGGGAAGCGAACCCCAAAGAAAATACATTTGGGAGCTACCCAGAGAGCCAGTGAGTGAGTAAGAAATGGCTGGATGTGGGGGTTTCCAGGCAGAGTGCTGATTGCTCTACCTGCAGAGTCTCCACCCAGCTGTGCTTCTTCTGAGGAAACTGAGCACCGGAAGGGAGCCCTGTCCTACCCTTCTCTGTCTTTCCTGAACTCTGGAAGCTCTCCTCAGAGCCCTGGGAAGCGAACCCCAAAGAAACTACATTCGGAAGCTACCCAGCGAGCCAGTGACTGTCCTCAGAGTCCTGGGAAGTGAACTCCAAAAATACAGCATTCTGAAGCTGCCCAGCGAGTGAGTGAAAACTACGCCTGACTGTGAAAAACTGTGAGTGCTGCCTGTGTGTGTCTCTCTGCTATCCTGTTGCGTGAAACTCCTGAGAGTGGGCTGAAAAGAGGATCCAGAAGGCACTTAGCTCCACTTCGCTACGCAGCTGTGCGCTCTTTCTAAAAAAAGAACACCATCACAAGAAGAAAAAAACCACACTAAGAACTGTGCTGGATCACAGAAGCAAGAATTTCTCTCCAGACTGTCTTCTCTGCTGCGTGCTTGGGCCTAAGATTTGATCCTGTGTGAGGCTTCATCCATGGAGGACTCCCCTACATTGGAGGCAAGTCGGCCCATCCAGAAAGGGCGGAGCCAGAGAAGTGTGTTGCCTGCATCATATAAACAATGAATACCACCACAACACGTAGAAAAACCCACAATACAAGTGTGACATTGGGGAAACAACGCAGGCCAGCATCAGACATAGAGAATGAAGATGACAATTCTGATGACCAGTTAACGACCAACCAACTAATCAATCTCTCAGATAAGGACTTTAGAGTAGCAATATGGAATATACTCAAAGAACTCAAAGAAACCATGAATAGAATAGAACAGAACACTAATAAGAATCAAGAAAATATGAAGACAGAAATCACAAAACTCCAAACTGAAATAACATATCAATGAACAAGCCTGAAAAAAATCAGTAAACGAAGTGAATGACAAAATGGATAAGCTCTGGGACAGGGTATCAGAAGCTGAGAATAGACTTGGTGCTGTGGAAGATGAGATACATAACAATTCCATACAACAGGAGAGATTGGAAAAAAAACTTAAAACAAATGAACAAACAATGGAAAAATTAGTCAAAAAATGGGAACAGATGAAAATAGAGGTCTATGATAAGATCAACAGAAACAACTTAAGAATCATTGGAGTCCCAGAGACCCAGGAAGAAAATTTTCAGGAAGAATCAACGGTCAAGAACATCATTAAAGAGAAACTCCCAGAGCTAAAGAATATATGTGATCAAATCCTGCATGCTCGAAGAGTACCAACCAAAAGAGACCCAAGAAAAACCACCCCAAGACACATCCTAGTCACAATGACAAATCCCACAGATAGAGACAGAATTCTGAAAACAGCAAGATCAATAGGGGAAATTACATTCAAGCAAGCATCCTTGAGATTTACAGCAGACCTGTCACCAGAAACACTAAATGCCAGAAAGCAGTGGTGGGATATTGTGACAAGACTGAATGAAATGAATGCTTCACCTAGAATACTGTACCCAGCAAAACTCACTTTCTGGTTTGATGGAAGAATACATGGTTTCACAGACAAAAAACAGCTCAGAAACTTTACAGACTCAAAACCAATCTTAAGAGAAAAACTGAAAGACCTAATCTAAGACAAGACTGACCAAAAGACACACCAAATTTCGATATAAAGATGGCAATAAATCCCAGGACAATTCTTTCTCTCAACGTCAATGGACTAAATGCACCAGTTAAGAGACACAGAGTGGCTAAATGGATCAAAAAACTCAATCCAACCTTCTGCTGCCTACAAGAAACGCACCTGAATAGTCAGAACAAACATAGACTCAAAATAAAAGGCTGGAGAAAAGTTATCCAAGCAAACAACGCCCATAAAAAAGCTGGAGTGGCCATACTAATATCAGATAATGCAAACTTTATACTCAGGAAGGTTGTAAGGGACAAAGATGGATACTTTATATTAATCAAGGGGTATGTAGAGCAGGAAGAAATAACTCTCCTAAACATATATGCACCAAATGAGGGGCCAGCAAAATATTTAAAACAACTGTTGACAAATATGAAAAACAATATCAATAACAACACAATAATTGTGGGGGACCTCAACACTGCTTTGTCAACACTGGATAGGTCAACCAGACTGAAACCCAACAAGAATATACTAGACCTGAGGAGAGAAATGGAAGAAAGAGGCCTAGTGGATATATATAGGACACTCCATCCCCAGAAACCTGGATACACATTCTTCTCCAATGTACATGGGACATTCTCCAGGATAGACTACATGCTGGCACATAAAACATACCTCCATAAGATCAAGAGTATAGAAATTTTGCAGAGTACCTTCGCTGACCACAAGGCTCTGAAATTATTTGTAAATTCCAAAGAAAATTCCAGAAGAAAAACTTTAACACCTGGAAGTTAAACAGCCTCATACTCAATAACCAGTGGGTCCGAGATGAAATCAAGAAGGAAATCAAAAGGTTCCTGGAAACAAATGACAATAAAGACACAAACTATCAGAACTTATGGGACACAGCAAAAGCAGTACTGAGAGGAAAATTTATAGCTTTGCAAGCACACATCAGGAAGGAAGAAGGAGCTTACCTGAGTAGCTTAATGACACAGCTAATAGAACTAGAAAGTACTCAACAAAAGGACCCAAAAATAGGAAGACAGAAGGAAATAACAAAGGTGAGAGCAGAAATCAACGAAGTGGAAACCCAAAAAACAATCCGAAAGATCAACGAAAGCAGAAGTTGGTTCTTCGAAAAAATAAACAAGATTGATAGACCACTGGCAAACCTAACAAAGAAAGAGAGAGAGAGAGAAACTTGATAACTCGTATTAGGAATGAAAAAGGAGAGGTCACTACTGATATGACAGAGATTCAAAGGGTAATCAGAAACTACTTTGAAAAACTCTATGCCACTAAAAATGAGAACCTGGAAGAAATGGATAAATTCTTGGACTCTTATAATCTTCCACGGTTGAAAGAAGAGGATGTAGCATATCTAAACACCCCCATCACCATTGATGAAATAAAAATGGTAATCAAAAGTCTGCCCAAAAACAAAAGCCCAGGCCCAGATGGATTCACTAATGAATTCTATCAAACTTTCCAAGAGGAACTACTACCAATCCTGGCAAGACTCTTTCATGAAATTGAATAAGTGGAAACATTCCCAAATAGCTTTTATGAAGCCAACATCACCTTGATACCTAAACCAGACAGAGATGCTACGAAAAAAGAAAATTACAGACCAATATCGCTGATGAATGCAGATGCAAAGATCCTCAACAAAATCCTGGCATATAGGATTCAATACCTCATTAAGAAGATCATCCACTACGATCAAGTAGGTTTCATCCCAGGAATGCAAGGATGGTTTAACATCCGTAAGTCTATCAACATAATACACAACATCAACAACAAGAAAAATAAAAACCACATGATTATATCAATAGATGCAGAGAAAGCATTTGATAAGGTCCAACACCCATTCTTGATCAAAACTCTCAGCAAGATGGGAATGGAAGGAGCCTTTCTCAATATAGTTAAGGCCATCTACCACAAGCCAGTGGCAAATATTATCCTCAATGGAGAAAAACTAAAAGCCTTCCCTCTAAATTCTGGCACAAGACAAGGCTGTCCTCTCTCACCACTCCTATTCAACATAGCACTGGAAGTACTTGCTATAGCGATTAGGCAAGAAAAAAATATCAAGGGAATCCAGATAGGAAAGGAAGAAGTCAAGCTCTCGCTGTTTGCAGATGACATGATGCTCTACTTAGAAAACCCTAAAGACTCTACCAAAAAGCTTCTAGAAACAATAGACTCATATAGCAATGTGGCAGGCTACAAAATTAACACACAAAAATCAATGGCCTTTCTATACACCAATAGTAATAAGGAAGAAATAGACATTAAGAAAACAACCCCATTCACAATAGTGCCACACAAACTCAAATATCTTGGAATCAACTTGACTAAAAATGTGAAAGACCTATACAAAGAAAACTATAAAACTCTGCTCCAAGAAATAAGAGAGGACACGCGGAAATGGAAACACATACCCTGCTCATGGATTGGCAGGATTAACATCATCAAAATGGCAATACTCCCCAAGGCGTTATACAGATTCAACGATATCCCTCTAAAGATACCTATGACATTCTTCAAAGAGGTAGATCAGGCACTTTTGAAATTTGTTTGGAACAATAAACACCCTAGATTAGCTAAAGCAATCATTGGGAAAAAGAATATGGGAGGAATTACTTTCCCCAACTTTAAACTGTACTACAAAGCAATAGTTATCAAAACAGCATGGTATTGGAATAAGGACAGACCCTCAGATCAGTGGAATAGGCTTGAATACTCAGAAAATGTTCCCCAGACATACAATCACCTAATTTTTGATAAAGGAGCAGGAAATCCTAAATGGAGCAAAGAAAGCCTCTTCAACAAGTGGTGTTGGCACAACTGGCTAGCCACTTGCAAAAAATTGAACTTAGACCCCCCAGCTAACATCATGTACGAAGGTAAAATCCAAATGGATTAAAGACCTCGATATCCGACCCCAAACCATAAGATATATTGAACAACACATAGGCAAAACTCTCCAGGACATTGAGACTTCAGGCATCTTCAAGGAGGAAACTGCACTCTCCAAGCAAGTGAAAACAGAGATTAACAGATGGGAATATATTAAGTTGAGAAGCTTCTGCACCTCAAAGGAAATAGTGCCCAGGATACAAGAGCCACCCACTGAGTGAGAGAATCTATTCACCCAATACCCATCAAACAAAGGGCTAATCTCCAAAATATACAAGGCACTGACAGAAATTTACAAGAAAAAAACATCTAATCCCATCAAAAAATGGGGAGAAGAAATGAACAGACACTTTGAGAAAGAAGAAATACAAATGGCCAAAAGACACATGAAGAAATGCTCCACATCACTAATTATCAGAGAGATGCAAATCAAAACAACAATGAGATACCACCTCACACCACAGAGAATGGCACACATCACAAAGAATGAGAACAAACAGTGCTGGCGGAGATGTGGAGAGAAAGGAACCCTTATCCACTGCTGGTGGGAATGCCGTCTAGTTCAACCTTTATGGAAAGCAATATGGAGATTCCTCCGAAAACTGGAAATCGAGCTCCCATAAGATCCAGCTATACCACTCCTAGGAATATACCCTAAGAACACAAAAATACAATACAAAAATCCCTTCCTTACACCTATATTCATTGCAGCACTATTTACCATAGCAAGACTCTGGAAACAACCAAGATGCCCTTCAACAGACGAATGGCTAAAGAAACTGTGGTACATATACACAATGGAATATTATGCAGCTGTCAGGAGGGATGAAGTCATGAAATTTTCCTATACATGGATGTACACAGAATCTATTATGCTGAGTGAAATAAGTCAGAGAGAGAGAGAAAAACGCAGAATGGTCTCACTCATCTATGGGTTTTAAGAAAAATGAAAGACATTCTTGCAATAATAAATTTCAGACACAAAAGAGAAAAGAGCTGGAAGTTCCAGCTCACCTCAGGAAGCTCACCACAAAGAGTGATGAGTTTAGTTAGAGAAATAACTACATTTTGAACTGTCCTAATATTGAGAATGTATGAGGGAAATGTAGAGCCTGTTTAGGGTACAGGCGGGGGTTGGGTGGGGAGGAGGGAGATTTGGACATGGGTGATGGGAATGTTGCACTGTTGATGGGTGGTGTTCCTTTTATGACTGAAACCCAAACACAATCATGTATGTACTCAAGGTGTTTAAATAAAAAAAAAAGAAAGAAATGTTACATAAGTATAAAAAACTATTGTATGACTACAAAAATTATATAACTAAAATATAATATGTGCATTCATATGAATTTTACAGACTAGAAAATTTTAGAAAAAAAAAGAAATGTTATTAAAAATTATTCTAATTTCTTAAAATAGTACCTGGCACAATTTGGGGGGGGTTTCTTAAAAATGGTCTTATTTTACTTTTTCTTAAATTACATTGGTAATTTTTACTAGTGAAAATTGCTCTTCTGCAATGAGTTGGAGAGATTGCATCAGAGATTAATATTGGACAGTTACACACCATATATTATGACAAAATAAAATCATGGAGGATAACAGTCAACAAGGAATCATGGTGGTTTATCTGTACTCTTAGAATAGGATACAAACTCTATGAAGAAAAGGACTCTTGTCTGATTTGCTTGTATCTGCACTGTAGTGCCTAGAATATTGTCAAGAACTTGAGCAATTGTTTAATACATGGAATAGAAATTAGTTCAAATATTTATCTGACTTTAAATAGATAATGGAGGAAAAATGTTGAATTTACTTTTCTCTAAGACCATAAAGGATGTGTATGAGAATAATAGAGACAAAATTTCAAGAAAAAATAGACCAAAAAAAAAACTATAAATGAGAATAAAGTAGATATCATCTAGGACCCCCCAAAAAATTCCAGACTGAAAAGGTCAATTCAATATTTGTGGTTGTCTTTCTTTCAGAGTAGGATCAATTGAATAACCAATCTGATTACATAAAATAGGTCATTATGACAGTAAGGGAGCCACAATTTAACTGTAAATGCATGATTTATTTTTTCATAGTCTATGAAGAGAGATGAGATGCAGGAGTCTGCAGATTTCTACCTTTATATTCTGTGTAAGTGCTTTCAAAGTTGGATATATGCCTGTGCTCTGAAAACAACTTTAAATTTGTACTTGGGTTTTGTCCATTTTAACATTCTCTGCATTCTGATAAAAGTAGTTTTGTAGACATTTTTTGAATTTGCTTTCCCTGAATATTTTACTTCTTACCCTACTTCTAATAGCATGACACTTTATTAGGGGATATAACTTTCTAATTCCTTTCTTTTGCTCTGTTTGAGAGTAAATGACACTTCAGTCTCTGAAGTGGTCTTGTGAAGTAAGTCAAGATAAATCGACATGGCCCATTTTTATTAGACATGAAGTAAAAAAGGATTTTTTTTTTATCAACAAAGTCCCTTAATCTGGAGTTAGAGTCTCTTTGTTGTGAAAAAGAAATCACCTTTAAATTAGAGTTGTTTTATTGACTACATACAAAGTGAAACCTCACCAAAAGAGGCTAATTTGAAAAAAATATATAAATAATAAAGTAAATTGAGTCCTGGGATTTTTCTGCCTCTGAATCGTGCCTGATGGTCTCTGTCCATAGCCATTTTAGTTAGATAAATAAATCAATTCTCTATTTTATTTAGGTAAAATTTATTTGAAATTAAAAATGGTCCTGTTGAATACATATTTATTTATTTATTTATTTGCTTGCAAGGCCTCATCAATGGTATGTAGAGTTTGCTCATGGCTCTGGTATTCAGATCACTACTACTAGTGAGTCTGGGGAAATGCTGCTATTGAACTGATTCTGACTGAGCTGTGTGCAAAGCTTACCCCCTGTCCTATCTCTACAGTCCTAATGAATGCATTCAAAACATCTTTCCATTGAAATTAATATTTGAAATAAAAAGCCCTTATTCATAGGATGCTGACAATTAGGAGCATATATCACATTATTTTATACTAGCAACTAGTTATTGAAAATACATCTGAAGAAACTTTACCTTTCACCAGTGTTTGCATATGTTTAGTTCGAATTAGATGATCTCAAGGTTATTTCTATTTCTGAAGCTTAAAACTGTGAGATTGATTTTCTTACAATGAGAATGTCATGTATCTTATACCTGCTGGCAACTGATGATGAACAAAAATAACTGTTAACAGGTTCTAAAGTATACCCTGCCATTTTCTGATTTCTGTAGATGTTGTCTAATATAATACTTTTATAACAAAAAAAAATGAAGCAATATAGTTGTAATGAAGATGATCAATATAGCTGCCATTTTGAATCGTTACTGAAATCATTTAACTTAATCTTGTCAGAAATACAGTGGGTAGAACTTTTTATGTAATATGAAATGTCAGAAATGAAAATTTGGATTTATTCAATTTATCTTCACCCTTTGTAGCCAGCAAAGCAATGATAAGTATAATTTCCCAACTATCATCCCAATTGATTATTAGAGCCACATTACCATTTAAGGGACTCACAGGTTTTCTAGAAAGTAGGCAAAGATATTCATCAAGTCTCATTATTAAGTTCAGGCAAAAATTATAAAATTATTACCCATAAATGGGCATCACTTATGCTAATTAATTATAGGTCGCACTAATGTTATTTTTACTATGAGAGAAGGTCAACTGGCAGGTTTTTTTCAACCATTATGCTTAAATAATTTATGGAAAGCATAAAACTCATCCACAGCATGACTTTTTGGTCTATATTCACAATATTATTCCAAGTGATACTTCCTGCATAATTAGATCGCCAATGAATCTCACTATTAAAAAAGCTACAGTCTCTAAAGAAAGTTGTCCCTTGACTTAGAGTTTAGACTTAAAATCATTTGGTGCTAATTTTATACACTTTTTTAACTTTGGCTTTCTACTGAATTATTGCTCCCCTTATTCTATTTTTGGTAAATTTTTTCACAATTAACATAAGTAATCAAGTCCACAGTGAGCATGTTAAGTAATCTAACAATTAAAGCTGGTTACTTTTCTTCAAAGTCAGAAACTTAAAACCAATAAAAAATAAATGTAGGAAAATCTTTTATAATGTACCATCAGTTTCATAAAGGAAAATAAAAAAGGGATAAAGTACTTTTGAAAATGCTCATATTCTAGAAATAGTGCATTATACATTTTATAATTTAATAAATAAGGGTCAGAAAAATTAACAAATAAGTTAAAGTTGATAACGTAAAGAAATTTGACAATTCTTGGTAAAATCTATATTTAATTGGCAATATAACCTTAAACTTATAGGAGGTAGATAAGATATGACTTAGAAAATAGTGGTAGACAAATGAATCAAAATAGGCAGACAAAAGGAAATAATAAAGCTTAGAGCAGAAATTAATAAACTGAAAATAAAAAAATGATACAAAACTCAATGAAAGCAGGAGTTGGTTCTTGGAAAAGATAAACAAATTGATACACCATTAGACAAATTCACAAAGAAAGGGAGGGAGAGAGATTTAATAAACTAAATTAATAATGAAAATGGGGAGATTACTACGAACACTACAGGAATTCAGAATGTAACCAGAGATCAATTTGAGTATCTCTATGCTACAAAACATAAAAACCGGGAATAAAAGTTTGAATTCTTGGACTTCTGTAACCTCCCAAAGTTAACCCAAGATGATCTGGCATATCTGATAAATAAGTTATTCTCATTACTTTTTTTGAATGTGGGTTTTTTGGCAAACATTCCTGGCTCCATGGTTAGGGGTTACTCTTGGTAATACTCAGGAGACCATATATATATGTCTATATATCATATATATATATATGTATGTGTATATATATATACATATATATATAAAGAAGATAGATAGATTGATTGATAGGTAGATCAATCGATAGGTAGATAGAGACTAAACCCAGCTTACCCATTTGCAAAACAGGGGCTTAAGCCTTTTCTGACTACTTAGTAGCTATTTTTTTGTTTGGGGGTCACACCCTACTGTTCTCAGGATTTATTCCTGGCTCTGCATTTAGGATTAAATCCTGATGTGCTCATGAGACCATATGGGAGAACAGGGTTCACATCAGTTAGATTGCATGCAACATACTTCACTGTCTTTTCAGCTCCTTTCAATTTGTTTTTAATATCTTCTGCTTCACTTCTTGTGAAATGATACAAAAAATAAAGAGGTTTGATTGAATTTGATATTATGAGAGCGTCTGATACAATATCATTTTTCTCATCAATGAAAATTTAAACTAAAAGTTAACTATAAACCTGTGTAAGAATGATTTATCCACTTGATAGCGATCTATGCTTTTGATGAGCAGTTTCCAGCTTTAAAATCTTAATATTTTATCTTACAAAAGTTTAGATTTCAAATCTTGACAGCTGTCTGATATCTTTGCTAACTACAGAAATTTGTGTCATATAAATTTCTTATACTTTTCAGTAATACATTTCATGATCTAAGAATTAAGTCACTGAACAGATAGAAGCATAAATGTTTCATATTGGTTAATGTAGGTAATCTGTCAGTTGTTCTACACTGTATAATGTTAAAAATTGTATAAACATGTCAGTTGTGGGGCTCCAGTTAACTTTGAAAATTGTCTGTTCCTTACAAAAAGAATTAACTCATGCTGTGGTTTTGGGCAAAGGTCTATCATAAAGAGCCTATTAAAATATAAGTATTATATCAAAGTTGGATAGAAAACTAATGCTAGTAAAGGTTAAGATGAAAATAAAATTAAATGAAATAACAAAAGAAGATTATAAAATCCCTTTGGATTCCCAGAAGACAAATATCAGATGGCATAATTCACATGTAGAGACTAAGTGAAGGAAAAGAAACAATTAGGACAAAATTCAAGAATAATATAATAATTATAATCTACTCAGAAAAATATTATGTCTTATTTCTGAAATATAACTGCTTAATTACATTAGAGGATTAAATGTTAAGTAAATGTCTTGAGTCACTGTATGAAATATTGTCATGTGATAACAAGTACAGGTACTTTTTTTTTCATTTTTGTTTGATTGGGGAGGCTTCCCCAAAAGATCTCAGGTAGCTCAGTGGTCATTTCAGGTGATTCTTAAGTAAGGACACTAGTAAATTATCTTGAACCACAGTGAGGTGCATTTCTATGCTATCTCCTCTGTCAATGGACTTCTTTCTTAAGTCATTTATTTAGAGATGAGAAGAATCTAAGCGACCCCCACACACACACACACACACTTCTTTTTTTGTCCTTTGAGCCACACTTGACAGTGCTCAGCAATTACTTTCTGACTATATCTCAGGAATCACTCCTGGTGGGTTTGGGGGACCATACGAAGAATAGGGGATGGAACCCGGGTAGGTTGCATGCAAAGCAAACACCCTACCTGCTGTACTATCTCTCTGTTCCCTCTTTAGTTTTATTTGTGCTCAGGAATTATTTTTGATTCTATGCTCAGGGGTCTCTTGTGGCATCGCTCAGAGGGCTGAGGTCAAGCCTGGGTCCACTATGTGCAAGGCAAGCATGCTACCAATTGTCCTATTTCTTTGACCCCAAAGGTCTAAATTTCTAAGATGGTTTTATTGAACAGAAATATGAATGTGGCTCAGAGATATAAAGAACAAGATGGAGATTATTTTATCCAATGTTTTAGCCTCCCTCAAATATGGTGCTTCTGATTTATTGTTTGTTTGTTTTGCTTTGGTATTATTTAAATGAAACATCTCTATTATGATTAACAGAGATGATGTATCATTTATCAATGAGGCTAGCACACACTCAGTTATCAATTACTAATTACAGTTGTTTTGAGTTATCATAGTTACTTTATATCTATATTTAATCCATTTATGAACTTTAGAAGGGAAATTTAATTTAAAATTTAAAGCTTAGGTAATTTAATTTAGAAGTATATTTTTCTTTATTTCTTTTTATTTTGTTTAATTTTTGTAATATATTTATTCATTTAAGCACACCATGATTACAAACATTTTGTTTGTACTTGGGATTCAGTAATAGAAAGGAAACCCCCCCCTTAACCTGTGCAACATCTTTTTTAATTGTCGTAACTTTCCTTTTGTCAGTTACATTGATGTTTATTTATATATACACATAACTAAATACTATGCAACTCTAGGAAATAACAAAATCATGCAATTTTCAGCAACATGAATAGAATTTACTGAGTGAAGTCCTTCAGAATCAAAGGGGTAGATACAGAATTATCTCTATCATGTCAAAGATTTAATTTGTTTCTTATTGAAGAAAAATTTTTTTATTGAAGAGAATTTTATATGAGTAAATGTTTACTTATATATTTAAGCATACTATATTAGGAAACTATTCACTGCCAAAGGGCCTGTATCCCTTCATCATAGTCAATTCAACCAGCTCCATCTGCACTCTGGTAAATACAACATTATAGCACATAAAATTTTATTTTCATTGAACATCTTCTGTTATTTTTCTCTTTTTTACATATACTGGATATGAGTGATATTAGTTGATACTTGTTTTTCTTTTTCTGACATATTTTGCATAGAATTAACCATAGAAAACCATAGATATTTTAATGAAAGGTAGGCTCTTTTATCTGTTCATAGAGTTGTGTAGCATAAATATTACATATTCTTTATCCACTTCTCTATTGTTGCAAAATTGGTTTTATTTTGATTGGTTATTATGAATTGGCTTGAAATAACACAAATGTAAATATAGATTTTGACCTAGAATTACTTAATATTCACGGGGCGGCACTTACTAGTGCTCAGTGGTTAATTCCGCTGGTACTATCAGGTCCATATGTGAATTCTTTATATATCTTGAATATTAGTTCATTGTCAGTTATATGTTGAAAAGAAATACGTTTCTATTTATTAGATTGCCTTTTCCTTTTAATTTATAAAGTTTAAGTTTTTTTACACAATACAAATGATTTTGTTTGATGTAATTCCATTTATTTATTTTTAATTTTGATTTTCTTTACAATGGATTTGTATCATTAAAGACATCATTGAAACCAAACTCACAAAATATTTTGCCCATGTTTATATATATACATATATATGTATTATGATTTCAGGCCTAACCTCTAAGTTATTAACCTGATTCGTGCATTGTGTGAAGAGTTAATCTGATTTTATTCTTATATATGTTGTTATCTAGTTTTCCCAATACCATGTGTGTTAAATATATTTTCCCTTCATTTTATACTTGAAATTTTTGTCATATGTTTGAAAGACTAATTCTGGACTTAATTCTTTCCATTGTTTTTAGTGTCTGCTTTTATTTAATACCACAGTTTTAATTTAAAAAATAAAAGCTAGATATACTACAACTTAAACTTGAACTATAGAGGCTGCAATGCCTCCCATATTTCTTTTTTTTTTTTTTTTTTTTTTTTTGGTTTTTGGGCCACACCCGGCGATGCTCAGGGGTTATTCCTGGCTGTCTGCTCAGAAATAGCTCCTGGCAGGTACGGGGGATCATATGGGACACCGGGATTTGAACCAACCACCTTTGGTCCTGGATCGGCTGCTTGCAAGGCAAACGCCACTGTGCTATCTCTCCGGGCCCGCCTCCCATATTTCTTAAAAATTTTAATCACTATGAATTAATTACAAAAATATTCATTATTAAGTTTCAGAAATACAATGTACCAACACCAATCCCTTCAGTAGTATTCACTAAATTCCACCAATATCTCTAGTCTCTATCCCATTCTCCAGTCTGCCTCTAGTCTAGAGCAAGCGTTTTTCCCCTCCACCAGTGTCCTAGTGTTCCTTAACCCCCTTCGCCCCCAATCTCCAATCCAGTGGCAAGGTTCCTTGAAAAAAAAAAATGCTTCCTTTGCTCTTTGTTTTTATGGACTTCTGTGATTTGCTATTTCATTACAAAATTTCTTTATATTCCACATATGAGAGAAATCATTCTGCTTGTTCCTCTCCTCCTGACTAACTTC
This sequence comes from Suncus etruscus, assembly GCF_024139225.1. Taxonomy (NCBI): domain Eukaryota; kingdom Metazoa; phylum Chordata; class Mammalia; order Eulipotyphla; family Soricidae; genus Suncus; species Suncus etruscus. The sequence continues at coordinate 105,645,822 of NC_064854.1, read as the reverse complement.
AGTAAACATGATACCATGTGAGTCCACCTGCAAATAAAATGACTTTATCTTTTGCGGGTTAGTATTCAAATTTGTATATGTACCATCGTATTTTTATCCAGTCTTTTATTCTTGAGCACTGTGGTTGCTTCAAGATTAGAAAGATATTTGGTCAGAGTGATAGCACAACGATGGGGTGCGGCCCATTTGGGAGGGACCTGGTTTGATTTCCGGCATCCCCCCTTTTTTGTTTTGTTTTTGTTTGTTTGTTTTGGGGCCATTTGGGAGGGACCTGGTTTGATTTCCGGCATCCCCCCTTTTTTTGTTTTGTTTTTGTTTGTTTTGGGGCCACACCCGTTTGATGCTCAGGGGTTACTCCTGGGTATGCGCTCAGAAATCTCTCCTGGCTTGGGGGGACCATATGGGACGCTGGGGGATCAAACCACGGTCTGTCCTACGCTAGTGCTTGCAAGGCAGACACTTTGCCTCTAGCGCCACCAGTCAGGCCCCAATTTCCGACATCCCTTAAGGTCCCCCAGACTGCCAGGGGTGATTTCTGAGTGCAGAGCCAGGAGTAACCCCTGAACACCTCTGGGTGTGGCCCCAAAACCAATCAATGAATTAATAAACAAAGTTTAAAAAAGATCAGAAAAATGTGAATTGTGCTGCAGTGAACATAGGATTGCAGTTGTATTTTCTGGATTGTGATTTTTTATCATAGGCATATATTCAGAGAAATGATATTGCCGGGTTTTGTGGAAGTTTAATTGCTTGTTTTATTGAGTAATGATTGTTTAGGTCAGTTGACAGTTGCAAAAATAGTGAATGAGTGTCCCTTTATCCCCAAATCTTCATCTAGTACCAATTTTTTTTTTAAATTTGGGCCACACCTGGTGATGCTCAGGTGTTATTCCTGGCTATGCCCTCAGATATTGCTCCTGACTTGGTGGGACTATATGGGACGCTGGGGATTGAACCGTGGTCTGTCCTGGATCAGCTGCTTGCAAAGCAAACGCCCTACCGCTGCACCATCACTCCAACCTCAGTCTTTTTATTATTTTTGATGTGTATTAGGTTTCTCTGCTATGAGGTATTATCTAATTATTGTTTTGATTTGCATTTCCCTACAAATACTGAATATTTTTTATTTACCTTTTGGCCACTTGTATTTCTTCTTCAAAGAAATTTCTGCTCATATCTTCATCCCATCTTTAGATGGGATTAGATATTCTTTTCATGTAGAATTCTAACAACTATATAATTTGGTTATTAATTCTTTATTAAATAAGTTATAGAAAAATGTTTTTCCAAATATGTAGCCCGTATTTTATTCTGGTCATTGTTTTTTTATTTTTTATTTTTGTTTTTATATCTCATAAATTAATGTAGTTCTATTTATTTATAATTGCTTCCACTTGCTTGATCAGTGTCATTTCATAGTTAAACATACTTCTCACTTCAATACCATGAAAATTTCATGAAGCTATCATGCAAACTTCTGTTAATATTGTTGTTTATGTACCTTATGGATTCTTGTTTGATGTGAAGGTTTTTAATCTTTATTTGAAAATTGTACATGGCATTAGAAAGAAGTCTAAGTTCATTGCATGTGGCCAACGAGTTTTCACACTTGAAGAGGCTTTCTTTGATTTATGTTTTTTTTTTAATGTCATGGATATCTTTAAAAGATATTTAGAAGCCTTCAGTGTGACCCAAAACCCAAAAAGGGCTGCATTGAATCTTTATAATGCTTTGGATTGTTGTGCCATTTTGAGTATGTTAATCCTCAGTTCATAAGCAGGGGTGTATTTCCAATTTCTTCTTTTATTTTTTGAAGTATTTTGGCACTTTGAATTGTTTTTACAATACATTATTTCAGCTAATTCTGAAGTACTTTGTTTTCTGAGTCACAATTGTGAATGAGATTGTTTTGTTATTTTTATTTTCAGTCACACCCAGAAGTGCTCAGAGCTTACTCTTAAACTCAAGTATCATTACTAGCAGGCTCAGGAGACCATTTGGGGTTCTGAGAATTGAACCTGGGCCAGCTGCATGCAAGGCAAATGCCCTAACCACTGTGTAATTGCTCTAGGCTGATTTTTTAATATTTCTCCTATTTCACTACTAGTATATAGAAAAGTCATGGTCATTTGTGTGACAATTCTGCTGTTTTACTGTACTAATATAAATACTAATCTTAAACTAAATGTTTCTAGAAGCATTTTTGGTCATTTTTGTTTTTAATGTATTTTAATATATTTAATGACATATATTTAATATATGTCATCTGCAAATGGTAGAAGTGTGACTTCTTTTCCTATCACAAAGTTCATATCTAGTTCATATCTTTTCCTTGTCTATTGTTATGGCAAGTACTTCCAATGCTACTTTGAATAGACATTATGAGACTGAACAATATTCCTTAGAGGAAAGGTTCCAGTTATTCTCCAATGAATATAATGTTTACTGTGGATATTTTTAAATTGCTTTGACTATGTTGATGAAAGTTCTTTCAAATCCCATTCTACTGAAAATATTTTTTTCATGAATGGGTGCTGGGTCTTGAAGCACACTTTCTCTGTGTTATTGACATGGCTATAATATTTTACTTTTTTAAGTATTTATATAACATACTACAATGATTGACTTGCATATTTTAAAACATGCTTGCCTCCCAGGGAGGAATATTTGTCATAGTGTATGACTTTTTGATTCTCCTGAATGTGATTTGTCACATTTTGATACAGACCATGTTGATACAGACCTTAGCGTCTATGTTCATCAGGGATATTATTCTATAATTGTGCTTTAGTGTACTGGTTCTGTCTACTTTTGGCATCAGGATAATATTTGCCTTATAAAAAATTGGAAAGTGTTTCTGTTTCTTTGTTTTCTCAAATAGTCTTAAAAGTATTGTAGTAGGTCTTCTTTAAAAGTTTAAAATAACTTTGACAAAATCAAGATAATCCAAAAATAAATAAATAAAAAATAAAATAAAAGTGGTAAAAATAACAATTATAAATGTAAAAAAAAAGAATCTAAGAATTTATACATTTAATCTAGGCTCCCTTGTTTGGTGGCATAAATATATTTAAAGTAATCATGATACTTTACATTTATAAGGTATCTTATAGAGAAATACATTTTTTTTTTGTTTTTTTGGGCCACACCCGTTTGATGCTCAGGGGTGGCTATGCACTCAGAAATTGCTCCTGGCTTAGGGGGACCATATGGGACACCGGGGGATCGAACCACGGTCCGTCCTACACTATCGCTTGCAAGGCAGACACGTTACCTCTAGTGCCACCTTCCCGGCCCCTCAATTTTTTTTTCTAATTCAGTTTATTAGGGATCTCTCTCCTATATTTGTGAGTCTTGTCAGTGGTTTATCAATCTTGTTTATTTTTACAAAGAAGCAGCTCATGATATTGTTAATTTTATGGATTTTTATATTTGAATTAATTATATTATATTTACAGTTTTCTTATTTTCTTCCTCCTACTTGTTTTGTGTGCCTTCTATTGGTTGTTATCTACTTCCTTTAGATGTGCTATAAATTTTTTTATTTCCTTCATGATTAATGTTTGCATAGCAATGAACTTTCCTCAATACCAGTTTTGCTGTTTCTCACAAATTTTGATAGATCATATCCTCATTATGATTCTTTTTTAGGAATATTTATTTCTTGGACATCCTATAATGAACTTTTTATTTCCAGGTAATTGAGTTATTTCTTAGTTTCTGTTTGTGAATAACTTCTATTTTCAGTGCTTTAGGATTGATAAGATAGTTGATATAATTTTTATTTATAGATATGTAATTTGTAATACAGCATGTGGTATATTATTGAAAATGTTCCATCCACACTGGGGACCAATTTGCATTAATTTGGGGGAATTTAAAAACCCTATGTTTGTCTTCTACTCCCCTCTTTTTCTTTTATTCCTTCAAATCCAATATTCACTTGCCTAGTTTTCATCTAGTTAATCAAATGCTGTGGTAAAAGTGTGTTGTAATATCTATTATTCTCTTGCTATTGATGTCATCCTTTAAATCAGCAATTAATATAGGCATTTTGCTAGCCCCTCATTAGGTGAATATATGTGCAAAAGTGTGAATTATTTTCTTGATGTACATCTTCATTGATAATTAAGAAATAACTATGTCAATAACACTTTTAGGTCCTGAAGTCAATGTTAATTTTGTTTGATAATAGTTTGGCTACCTTGGCCTCTTTGTGGTGATTTTTTTCTTTGAAATATTGTCCTCCAACCTTCATCTTTGACTCTGTGTGAGTCATTATTGCTCAAATCTGTTTCTTGTAAACAATAAAAAGTTTGATTAAATTTTTTTGATCCAACCTACCACTCTGCCTCTTAATTGATGTATTGAGGACACAGAATGTAATTATTATTATGACGTTTTGTGCCACATTTTGTGTATTTGTGACATTTATGCTGTCTTAAAGTAATCTCTTAAATTCTTTTTCTAAGGTTGCTTTCAAGTCTTATAAAGTTTCTGAGCTATTGTCTATGCATGAAGCTCACACAAAGAGTAATGAGTGCGGTTAGAGAAATAACTACATTAACAACTATCATGACAATTTTGTTGAGTGAGAGAAGTAGAATTCCTGCCTTGAATATAGGCAGGAACTGGGGAGGAGGAAAAGAGGGGGCATTGGTGATGAGAATGTTGCACTGGTGAAGGAGGGTGTTCTTTTCATGACTGAAACCCAACTACAAAACATTTTTGCAACCATGTGCTTAAGTAAAGATATTATTAAAAAAAAAAGAAATTTTGTATCATGTCTTCAAATTTGAATGAAAGTTTGGGTAAAGTATTCTTGGTGAGACATTAATTTTATCATCTTCTGGTCGTCAAGTTGTTTTTAGATAAACTTGGTTTAATCTTAAGAATCTCATTTCTTTGGATGTAATCTCCTTTTTACTATGTCTTTCATCCCTTCAGTGGATATATTTTGGTCACTTTGACTTGGTTATCTTGGTATCCTTTAGGCCTTTTGAATTTTGGTGCATATACTCTTCTGCTCTGAAAACTTCTAAGAAGTTTACTATTTCTTTTATATAAAAAATTTCATCCTGGGGCCAAAGCAGTGGCGCAATGGTAGGGTGTTCGCCTTGCAAGTGGCTGACCTAGGATGAACCATGGTTTGGTCCCCTGGTGTCCCATTTAGTCCTTCAAACCAGGAGCGATTTCTGAGTGCATAGCAAGTAGTAACCCCTGAGCCTCACCGGGTGTGGCCCAAAAACCAAAAAAATAATGTTTTTTGCTTTGTCTTCAGAATTCCTGGTAAGTCTCATTCTGTTCCTCTTTAAATAGTCATGTGGAGTCGGAGTGATTGCACAGTGGTAGGGCATTTGCCTTGCAATGTGGCTGACCAAGAACTGACCTGGGTTTGATTCCTGGCATCCCATATGGTCCCCTGAGCCTGCCAGCGACAATTTCAGAGCACTGAGTTAGGAGTGACCACGGAATACCACTGGGTGTGGCCCAAAATTAAAACAGAAAAAAAGAGAATTAAAATATAGTCACATAACATCAGTGTCTTCTGTTAATTATTTTGAGGTTTTTCTCTGAGCCCTCAATATTCTGCTCTTATCTAAAGATTTCATGCATCTAATCTTGAGTTCACTGATTTTGTCCTCAGCTCTTCTGCTGAATTTTTCCACTGAAAGTTTCATTTTTACCTACCGAACACTTTAGTTTTTGTCATTTCTTTTGTAATTTCCTCAACTCTCATTTCATATTCTCTTGTGTTTTATTAGTTGTATATTCCATTATTGGATCTTTGAAATTCTTAAACACCCTCATTATTTATTCTAAAATGTCTTTATATATCATAAGTCTGATTATTACTGGATGAGTCTTTAGAACCATAATTTTCACTCACATGCATGATAGGGTTCTGTGTTATTTTCCCATTGTGACTTTCTCAGTTTGCTGGTGTTTCATGTATGTTGTTGTGTGGTTAGGTGATTAGACTTAGAGTGTATTTATATGCTCATGTTGATATATAAAAAGTAAAGGAACTAAACATTTTCCTCTGTTACAGAAGTGTGTGTGTATGGTGTTCTTGATCTTAAAACTACAATGTCACCCTAAGTAACATGCCCTGATACTTTGATGTCACAGTCTCTTGGGATCAGGATTTACCTTCTATAATTTTATTCTCACTATTTCTCTAGTGCCTCTTTTCCAATTGGTAGTTTTCTGATCTATACCTGTCCCTTCACTTGATTTACTAAACACCAGCAGAAGTCAATCCCAAACATATAACAAAGATAAACTTTTGGGTCAGATACAGTGGGTAGGGCAAGGTCCTTGCACACAGCCTACCTATCTTAGTCCCCTGTACTCCCTATGTCCCTATGCTCTTCAGAAGTGATTCTTGGGTAAAAATCCATAAATAATTTCTAAGAACCATATCATGCAACTCCAAAACAAAAATAATAAATTGGGAAAAGGAGTCATTTGAATTTTGGTAGCAATTACATTGATACTGTACAATGCTTTATGTGGAATGGTCACTTTACCAATAATAATTGTTTTCTATACTGATTGTAAAATAGTCTCCATTTACTTGAGTTATTTATTACTTTAATCCAACTCTCTCTTTTTTTTTTTTTGGTTTTTGGGTCACACCCAGCAGCGCTCAGGGGTTACTCCTGGCTCTACAATCAGAAATCGCTCCTGGCAGGCTTGGGGGACCATATGGGACGCCAGGATTCGAACTGATGATCTGCATGAAAGGCAAACGCTTTACCTCCATGCTATCTCTCCGGCCCCTATTACTTTAATATTTAAACATTTTAAAGTATAATTTCATAGATTTAGATAAGAAAATTGTTTCATACATGTTTTTAGTTCTTAGATGTTTGGTGGGCATAGATGTTTGGAGGTCTATTAATAACATTTTGTTGACAAGTGTAGGAGGCAAATTGAATATTTCTGACATCAAAGAAAACTTATTCTGTTAACCAATAATTTCAAGTGCTTCTCAGGAATATCTAATTTGATTCATTAATGACAACAATATAAATAGGGTTTATAAAATTAATTTTCTTTCTTTCTATGTTGTTTAAAAAAAACCTGCTCTTTTACTATAAATAGAATTTCACAGCTTCCAGAATTACTTCTTTATGCTTTACATTATTTTATCAACTATGTAGAGAAAACTTTATTAGCTATAAAAATGGATTCATTGCTATATATATTTTTACTAAATTTTTAACATGTCAAATATGTTAAGTACTATTTTCTGTCACTGAAAAAAATGCCTAGTGTCATTGTATACTTCTTTTTATCCTTCTTGTGTTGGTATTCTACTTGAAACTTGCAAGAATGCACATAGCAAGAAGCAAATAATAGTCCTGTTAATGTATAGCATAGATATTTTATGTTTATTATATTCTATATTGAAAACAAATAACATACAGTATTTTTCTTTTTTTAATATATAATTTTTATTTTGACCATATTGGTTTACATATCTTTCACAGTAATATTTTAGGTACATATTAACATTGAATCAGGGGAATTCCCGTTACCAAATTTGTCCTCCCCCACCCCATTCCCATCCTGCCTCCTATATCCCACCCTCAACCCCCCCCGGGGCCCACAGAACAGCTGGTCCCCTCTGTGTCCAGTTTACTACTTATTGATCATATATATGTTTGGTCCTGGTATTCTCCCTTATTTTCCCCTCATGAGAAGCGGAACTAGATAGTTCAAGTTATATGGTTTTGTTTAAAAAAAAAAAAAAAGAACAACAAATAGCATACATTTTTTACCCACTAAAATGCAACTTCAGTTCAATGATTCCTAACTTCATGCAGTAACAAATTTCCCTAGGAAAGAGATGTAGCACAGGCATTAATGTCATTTGCCTTACAGCTGGTTTTTTTCATGGCATTACATCTGGTCTCCAAAGCACTTCCAGGAATAATTTATGAATAAAGATCTAGGATTCGGCCCTGATTACCTCCAGGTGTGAATCTCATACTTATTTTCTCAAAAAAAAAAAAAAAGAGAATAAAACATTTAATATTCTAAGGTTGGCAACACAAGATAGCAAAAGTATAATTGAATATTTCTAAACACTGAATAAGCACAGTAAAAGTCTCAAAGAGATCTTTATGGTAAACCAAACATACTCACAATTTCTGAGTGAGAAACTTACATCCTATGGCCCCTCCTCAATCTTTGCTAAGTGATTAATAACTTCTGCTAAAATTTCTGCAGAATTTCTTTTATTTTGTGGATTAAGTTTTTTTAAATAATATCTATTTAAGCATCATGGTTACAAACATGTTTGTATTTGGGTTTCAGTCATATAAAAGAACACACCCCCTTTACCAATGCAACCTTCCCACCACCAATATCTCCCAATTCCCACCTCCCCTGCCCGCTGCTTGTATTCTAGACAGGCATTCTATTTCTCTCACTCAATACCATTGTCATGATAGTTGTTAGGGTAGCTATTTCTATAAATGCACTCAGCACTCTTTGTGGTAAGCTTCATATTGTGGACTGGGCCTTCCAGCCCTAATCTCTTTAGTCTCTGGGTATTATGACCATACTGTCTTTTGTTTTTCTTATATCTCACAGATGAGTGAGACTATTCTCTCTCTCTCTCTCTCTCTCTCTCTCTCTCTCTCTCTCTCTGACTTATTTCATTCAGTATAATAGTTTCTATGTCCATCCATGTACAGGAAAATTTAATGCCTTCATTTTCCTGATGTCATTTTCCTGAATACTATGTAGTATTCCATTGTGGATATGTACCACAGGCTCTTTTGGGCAAGGTTGGTCCCAACACTGTCAGCTCTGGGTCTTGAGTGGCAGCTATGTTGAAAAGTGTCCGGCAGTGATCAGGTTCCACTCTTCAAGCTCCAGTATATATGTGTCAACATTCAGCAGTCACATAGGCTGCAAGGAAGACTGCATCCATTGCAGAGTTGGTCAAGGGCAAGGGTCTGTCCTGCTCAAGTGACGGCAGTCAGTGCAAAGGGATCAAGGGAGTGCGATGTTCCAATTGAGATATTGGAGTTGTCCTCAGCTCCTGGTAATGATTAAAGCAGCTTTCTTGCTTTTCACTGTGTGCTATTATACAGGAGAATAAGGATAAAAATCAACATCTCCTGGCCTTGAGGAGTAGACTGACTGAGTTTCTATATTCTATATTATTTAAGAAAACTCTTTGTCTGAGACATTCATAACTTGATTAATAAATACTTGCTAAATTGATTTTCTTAATAATGATGCATGATGTTATAATCCTGATTTGTTTTTCTTAATAACTAGAATAAGCTGTCTGGATCAATGCATCTGTAGTATGTGAATAACAGAACAAGTCGTATGGAGTCCTTTCTAAGTTAGCAATGTTGCGTAACTGAAGCTGTGGATCAGATAAAGAATAAAAAGACTGAAGAATTGTAGAAACTGAAGAAAGCCTACAAAATGTATCCAAGATCAAATCTTACAAAATAAAACTACATGATCCATAGATCTCTTAGATTTATAATTCATCTGATGCATATTGAAAATTGGGAGAAATTCAAAGGAAAGCTACAAAGATATGGAATTTAGTATTATCTCCAGAGCAATAGTTGGAAGCTACTGTATCTTACAGAAGATGAAATTTACTTGGAAATATTTTTACCATATATTTAAAAGACTAGCTAGAGTAAAATAGGACTTTCTCAGTGCCTGCTGCCAGTATTTGGGGAGAGATTTTGTATAAATTTACTTGATATTAAAAATTGATATTTAAATTTTGTTGAGCATTGTTGTTGTTTTGTTATCTTTTTTTTTTTTTGGTCTTGAGGCCACACCCAGTGATGCTCAGGAGTGCTCAGAAATTGATCCTGGCTTGGGTAATCATATTGGATGCTGGGGATTTAACCCAGGTTCATCCTGGATCAGTTCCGTGAAAAGCTAACGCCCTACTGCTGCACTATCGCTCCAGCCCCAGAGTATTGTGTTTTTATGATTTAAGCTAGGATCGAAGATTTCAAGTTGGCATATTGAAGAGGGGTTGAATTAGAAAATATTTAAATCTTTAACAAATTTTTAAAATTTATTATTCCATAAAAGTCATATTTAGAAAGGTGTTTTGGACATGTCTAAGCATACAAATAGTCCCTTGCAAATGGGCTATATTGGAAAATTTCCCATTATGCCTATGAACACGTACTTAATTGAAATATAGACGTCTTCACTATTAGGAATCAATGAGATCCCAAATTTAAGGTAGACTGACTACTAAAAGTATATTATGGAATTTGTACCTTTGAATAACATTAACACTATTGTTAATTAACTGTTGGTCACATTATCAAATCAGTTTAGATTGTCTTGTAGTTTGGCTACCATGTTATATCAGCCCTACTTTGCAGAATTTACATTGAAATATTCCTCCAAGTTTTTTCTTTTGTTTTGGTTTGGTTTGGTTTTAGGTTTTTGTTTTTTGGGTCACACCCGGAAGCGCTCAGGAGTTACTCCTGACTCTGCACTAAGAAGTTGCTCCTGACAGGCTCAGGGGACTACATGGGATGCTGGGATTTGAACCAGGGTCCGTCCTGTGTTGGTCCTATGGAAGGCAAATGCCTTACCACTGTGCTATCGCTCCGGCCCCATGATTGATGTATTTTATTTGCTTTTTTGTTTGTTTGTTTCTGTTTGTTTTGGGGCCACACCCAGTGACGCTCAGGGGTTACTCCTGGCTATGCGCTCAGAAATTGCTCCTGGTTTGGGGGACCATATGGGACAATGGGGGATCAAACTGCTGTCCATCCTAAACTAGCTTGGGCAAGGCAGATTTCTTACTCCTTGCGCCACTGTACTGGCCCCTTAATGTATTTTAAAGCGAGGTTTCATTTTAATATTTTTTTTATTTTAGTTCAGTGTTGTTTATTTTATTTTTGTAGTTTTATTTCTGAAATCACTTCTTCTAAGGGTGTTTTGAAGGAAACTTGAAAAATTTCCAAGCTGGATCTTCAAATATTACTCACATTATTATTATTATTATTATTATTATTATTATTATTATTACTTACAAAATAGTTTGCATTTGACAAGGGAAGGGCAACTGTTTCAGAAAAAATTCTGAAGGCCAAATAATAAACAATCTATTCTAAATGGCTCTTTGAAGATTTTAAATAAGGGTTAGCATTTTTATTATAATTTATGGCAACACTTATAATTAATTATATAAAATATATTTTATGTTATATATAACTATATGTAATATGTATTTATATAATTTTATATAAAATAAATAATTTTATTTTGTTCTTCATTGGTTCCTTATATGTTACCTAGTGCACATCCGTTTTCTCAATAAGATAGCCATAAAATGACAGTTTCATAGATTCCATTTCATCAGCTTTTTGATGGATTAACAGCCTCTCAAAAATCACTGTGTCAGCAGATATCACTTTAAAATCTGGGCACATGGATAAGATAATTTTGTTTTCATGGATACAGATTTGCAGCACTGTCAGTTTCTGATTGTTATTCAATTTTACCACTGATTGTTATAGTATTCAAAGTTTATATAGTCTCTCTTAGTCCCAACTGGGGCCAGGGCCAAAATTCTGATTGGGAGTAGGTGGTGAGGTTGGAAACTATATATATTATGGCTGAACAGCTGTGATAATCTATGTTTTTGAGGCAATAATCATGAATAATGCAAATTTAGCTATTAAAATAGGAAGAAGTAAAGGCATCTTCCAGGGTAGAACTTTAAGGAAAAGTTATAGCTTTATAGTTATAATAATTGCATTTATGAATTGGTATAAACAATATGAGTCTTTATACACTGGTTGGGGTGAAACTATGCTTTTAATTTAAATTGCAAAGAACAGGTGACTTGGAAAATATATTCTCTTGTTTCCTCTATGCTTTGTCTAGTTGACTAATATCAAATTATCTAATGGCTTCTATGTGTTTCTACCTGTATTTACCCACTGTTATATGTCAATAGACACACATTGATATCTTTCTAGAGATGTTACCTGAGTGAAGCAGGATAAATATTGAATGTTTAGCACTGAATTTACTATAGGTTTGTTAATATATTTTCAGTACTAAGAAAGGAAATTCTTGCAGGCTTTGTAGTAGGTAATTTATTTCTCTGTATAATAAAATGTTTTACCATGTGGCTTCAAACAAACTGGATGTGAATACTGAAAGGTATATGTCTTCTCTTAAACCATTTTCCACCTGATATTTGTACTACTTTCAAATAACTTCCATGATTCAGCCATCAATATAGCTTACAACCAGGAAGCTCTATACTTATTGAAAGAGTTATTTCCCACTCTAATATTTCTAGCATACTAAAGCCCTCTGCATTAATGGGACTACCTCGGTTTGCATGTTCTGCTGAATCCACCTACTGTCATTGGCGGCACAGAAGCATAATAATTTACTTGAACTATGTACAAAGCACCTGTCAATATGTAGAAGTTGAAGAATTTTATTTTATGAGAAAGAGAAGACATTCGAATCAATAATTACAAAAACAAAATGACAAAAGTTACCAAGGATTGGAAAAACAAAAGAGGAAATTAACTTTTGAGTGTTGAAATTCAACTCCAATTATTTAAATATAACCAACATTTGACCTAATAATATACCTTGTTTCTCTCTAATAAATGCCTTTTTATGTCTCCTTTCTATACTTATACATTTCTACATATTAAAGTTAATTTTGAATTCTGTGTAGGGTAAGACATGTTCAAACCATCTGGAGAAGACATAAGGAGTTGATGTTTTTAGTGCTATATGTATTGGTTGAGCAGATTTTACTCACCTAGGTGATAAAGTTAAGTATATCACTAAAGTGTTAAATCAACAAAAGAAGATAACAAGTGAATCTGTGTAATTTCTAAAAATAGAAATGACACAGTAGTCTATGAAAACAATAACTTTCCAGAAGTTAACTTCTAATTTTTGCACCGTGTTGAGACTTAGTTTGTAGTCTCTGCATTAAGAGTTGTTCGGGGGCCAGAGAGATAAGATGGAGGCAAGACATTTGCCTTGCATGCAGGAGGTCGGTGTCTCGAATTCTGGCATCCCATATGGTCCCCCAAGCCTGCCAGGAGCAATTTCTGAGAATGGATCCAGGAGTAACCCCTGAGGGCTGCCGGTGTGACCTCCCCCCCCAAAAAAAAAGAGTTGTTCAAAGATTCAAGTTTGTTTCAATAACATAAAAAATAATGGATAAGGACAAAAAATTACATTATAAACTAAGTATATATTCCTTTAAACCCATCCCTTCTATAATTTCTTGTATTTTATGGATACCCTTTACCATTCCTCAAAAGTACACTTGATACGGAAAATAAAAACCCAGACTACCCAAAATTCCAAAGTCATTTAAATTATTGCATAATATGCCTGCCTTTACTTAGAAATGAATTCCTTTTTCCTTTTTTGATTATGGGCCACAACCAGTGATCCTCAGGACTTATTCCTGACTGTGAGCTCATGGATAACTTCTTGAGAACTGGGGTATTAATCTTGGGTCAGCTTCATATAAAGCAAGTGCTATACCCACTGCACTATCTCTTCATCCCCATTAAAGATATTTCTAAAGAATAAATTATATTGGTGTCTTTGCATGGAGGTCATGCTCTTCAGTGGAATTTTAAATGTGTGAAAAATGCCATTAAGTATATCAGAATATGATGTAATATTGCCATTAAGATTTACAGGAGTTCTTACTATGGGTCAGGCTCTGATTCTAAGCACTCTATAAGTGTAATCTAATTTAACTGACCAGTTTTTGTCTAAATTAATAGTGTTCTGAGTAAAGTAGAGGTAATTTATTTAGCTCTTTCCTTGGAATTCACATTAGGAGCAAGGTTAGTACTTCCCATCTCTCTCGAATTAAATAAGTGGTCCAGATATTGGTGTATGCTTCCTCCCTAGACCCATATCATTCAAGATCTATCTCTAGCCATGAGCAAGGGGACTGAGTTTCTGTCTAAGCCAGATGTTTTAGGTCACAGAAGCAGATAAATATGTTCAAGGGAGCAGATGCCACTTAAACTGGTGACCTTGACTTTGGCAAATCAGAGTAGTTGAGAAGTTATGATATGATGGCAATGTTTTCTATTACGGAAAGGACATATGTGCCTCTAATACAAAGAATTAAAACAAATTAAATTTTATCTTAAAATTATGTAAAAATTCTACATGATAAATATTTGAATTGTATCAAATGTATTTACTAGCATGACCAGAGATTTTTGTCAAATGTAGAATACTAAGTTTCCACTTAGTGAATAATTCTTACATAAATTACAAATTCCATTCTCAACTGCCAGTGAGCTTTTGAGACAATAACCATCCTTAAACTGTTTGTATTTTGGTGAGTTGAATGGAATAAATTTATATAGCATTAGCTTTGCCTTAATCCTGATACTGAAGTATATGTAGAATTTTTTTCATTATTTTATTTGATCAGCTGTATTTTGATCATTTGCATGATCTTGACTATAGCAAAATGTTTTGCTAAGTGTTTATCAAACAAAATACCCAAATAATGATCAATCTGGGATTTTTACCTAGAAACATGATTTACTTTAATAATGCCTTGCTCCATAGGAAAGGAGAATAATTTCTGGTCAGCTGTTGCTTCTACAATATCTTCATTTTATCTGGCAGGAGAAAATTTCTTTCCCTCAGGCAGGAAATCATTTGGAATATGGATAAACACTGAAGAAAAGATCAAGTCTGTTAAAGCCATATGAAGCAACTAGTGATTATGTTTGCTCATCTGAAAAATTGGCTATTTTTCATAATTTATCTATAAAAATAACTTTACAAATATTTTAGCTATGTTATTCAAAATAAATAATTTTAAGGAAACTACTATTAAGCAGAAAATTTTATAACAGGAGAAGCATCAACTCTTGCAAATATGATGAAAGAATGTATTACTTAGCTAGTGAATGTACCTAAGTTCCCATTATAAAGCTCTCAATTGACCTTTATTTTATAATTAGAAATATTTATAAATTGACCAAAACAAAAAATAGCTACTGTGCTTCTTTGAGAAAATGAAGACAAAACTGTATACAAATTCTCTGTACCATCCTTGATGAGCTTATTATTTTATTATCAATATTAGAACATAAATGTCACTTAAAATGTTTACTTTAAAAGTAGACATTTTTGGGTCCTGAGAAATAGTACAGTGGGCAAGGTGCTTACTTTGCTTGTGGCTCATCTGGGTCCAATCTCTGGCATCCCTGAGAACCACCAGAACTGAACGCAGAGCCAAGAGTAAACTATGTTTGTTGCTGAGTGTTGGCCCCAAACAACAATTAGATTGCTTTGTTTTCATATAAAATATGTTATTTGTAAAACAGTCACCATTAGATATGGATAGAGTAAATTTATGAGCAGTAGAAATAGTAACATCAGTAGGGCACTTACTTATCTTCTCTGTACCAGACTTGGATTTTCATCCTGTATTTTCTCTAACATCTTCCAGGAGTGATACCTGAACTCAGAGCCAGGTATAGACCTTGTACCATTGGGTGTTGTCCACCCCCCAAGTAAAAATTAAAAATAACAGACACTAATAATCATAGTCAGACACTAATGAATCTCTAGACTGGATTTTTTTTCCCAAGAGTGAAAGGAAGACTCAATAAAGTACCAAGCCCACATTTATAAACAAAGAAGGTCAGCATGATACTAAAGAGCTTAGTTTATCAAAGAGTTTTCCTTTATAAAAGCAATGAAAATAATGACAAGATTTATTAAAATCAAACTTTTTCAGGACTTTGGCAATTAATAAAATACAATCTGGGATTCTGATTCAAGAAAAATGTTTTATTTTGTTTTGACTTGTTCTATTCCAGGCCTCTTTTCTATAAACACAATAGCATTGAAAATTAAATGACCATCATCATCATCACTATTATAATAAAAACAAGCAACCTCACCAAAAAATAAAAAGGAAAAGAAAGCTGCTGGAGATTTTTCAATGTGATATGCTCAGAAAATTGTCATTATTGTGCTCGCTTTGGCAGCACATATACTAAAATTGGAACGATACAGAGAAAATTAGCATGGCCCCTGCACAAAGAAAATTTTCATTATTTTGACTTCTTGAGAACCATCAGTTGCAATTCTTACAATTTAACCAATAAAAGACTTTCCTTTGAGAGTTAGTAAAAAGTGCTTAGAAGATTTTTTTAACACTGAGGCTCTTAAATGTAATGGATTTGAGATAGTCAAAAGATTAATAATATACTTATAGGAAAAAAATACTAGAGATCGAGACATCAACAAACATTTTGAAAAGTTCCAATATGTTCGTGGAAATTTAAAAATCAAGCTACTATGTAGGACTACAATATTTTCCAGAATCATTTGACTGCTAAGGAAATATATATGCATGTCTTAAGTTTTTGTTTACTGATGACACTGAGATTCTATGCAAACATGTATTAAGAACAAAAGTTAAATTATTTACTTGCTGGCTAAGTGTGATAGTGTGCCCCAAAATGCATATAGAGCTTTAAGCAAAAATCAGAGTTCCTATTTCTTCAAATTCCAGTTTAAAGAAATATATATTTTTAGGGCTGGAGAGATAAAGTGTGGGTAGGGCCCTTATACTGTTTGAAATTGACGTAGATTCAGTCTCTGGCATCATAGAAGTTCCCCCTGAGCCCTGTCAGGAATATAAGGTTATTTCCATAGCACAGAACCAGAAATAAGTCCTGAGCATTACTGGGAGTGGTACACAAACAAAACATAAAATCTGTTTATTCATTAGAAACCACTAAAATAACAGCATATATCTGGTACATTTCATATGCCAAATAAGAAAATATAGGCATATAGCGTTAGTAAAAAGATCACACAAATAATGAAAACAATATAACTATAAACAAACACTACAAACTCTGGGAAGAAAAGAAAGCCTGACATTCAGAGGTTTTACATTATTTAAGTTATTTTCAAGTTAAAATATTTTTTCCTCTATTGCTTGCAGTACTGTGATCTACTCAATTGAGTGTATTAGTTTTCCCAGTATATTGCCTTTAGATCTTTGGTGCTACCTTGCTGTGTATCTTTAAGACCTATATATCAGAGAGATAATTCTTTATCCATGTCCTTGTGAATGACTTCACTCAGCAAAATATCCTCTACATTCATCCATATAAATTATATAATTTTGTTTTTTCTAATTCAAATTATGTTATTCTAAATATCTGATATGCAAGCAACTTTATGATACTGAAATAAAAACAAAGTACAGCTTGAACATAGAAAATGAGCAATTAATAGATATTGTCTCTATGGAAGCCCAGATACTGTATTAAATAAACACTTTACACTAGCTACTCAAAATGGTTTAAAAAGTAAAGAAAACTAGGTTTATAAAATACAAGGAAATAATATAAATGCTTTCTTAC
The DNA here is from genome assembly GCF_024139225.1 of Suncus etruscus. Classification (NCBI taxonomy): domain Eukaryota; kingdom Metazoa; phylum Chordata; class Mammalia; order Eulipotyphla; family Soricidae; genus Suncus; species Suncus etruscus. Next base: position 105,628,378 of record NC_064854.1, on the reverse strand, counting down.
AAAATAGCCAAAGTCAACAAATACAAAAATAATTAAAAATATCTAATACAAATTTAAAATAAAAATGACAGTAAATAAAACAAATTATTTAGTGAATGGAAGAAATATGTTTGAGTAAGTTGGTATAGATTTTCTGAATTTGAAGTTATGTGGTCTGAGTCACAGAACAAAAAAGGAAGGAAAGAAAATGAGTGGAGGATGAAAGACCTGTGCACATTCAAGCATACAAAGATGTACTTAATAGGAAACCCAGAGCTGTGGGTGGAGGGATTTGGGGTGCATTGGTGGTGGAAATGTTGCACCAGAGAAGGAGGTGTTCTTTTTGTGACTGAAACCCAACTACAGTCATGTTTGTAATCATGGTGTTTGAATAAAAAAATTAAAAAATTAGGAACCCCAGAGAGCAGATAGCATAAAGAATAAAAAAGTATATTAAAGAATAATGTTTAACACTTTTAAAATTAGATGAAAACTTTATTAATGTATTTAGAATGCTCAATGAGCTTAAAATAATATGAATTAAAATATTAATTTTTATACAAATCACATCTACATTTGAAGAACAAAAAATTGTGGAGATATTCTGGAAGCATCAAAGAAGAATTGATTTACAAGGTATCCTGAATTAGTTTAATAATTTCTTTTCATAAATCAAGTGACAAGTGTAATGGGATAGCAGGCTTAATATGTTCAAAGAAAAAGATTAACAGTCAATAAGTCCATAAACTGTTCATAAACATAAACACATATAGAGACAACAGATTCAAAGCAAGTAAAGCTCATGCTTACACACAGTAGACCAGGGGGTCACCTTGGACAAGGCTAGGAGTGAACACTGAACATTGCTAGAATAAGCCTGAACAATCTTTCTAAAACCAAGCTAACAAAAATAAAACTATAATAAAAATTGAAAGCTTTTTTATGTCTAAAGTCTGCACCAATTTTTTTATATTTTATTGAAACCATCATAGTTTGCAAAATGCTTCCTAGTTGGGTTTCAGAAATGAAAATAATCAGGTCCAATACAGTGAGTGTCTACTTCTATCCACCAATTTTTCCCAAGTACATCCCATACCACCACTCTGTCCCTCCCCAGCCTATCAGTATAAAAGGTCTATTTCTAAGTTAGATTATTAAAGTTTGGGTCTCTTGATTCCATTGTTGTTGACTTTGGCTTAAATATTTAGTTCTGTCCTTTTTAACACTACCAATACTCCTAAGACACTTGGCCCTGGACCCATCCTTTCATAGTTGTGTTTTTCTTCTTCCAGTAAGTTTTTTCATTCTCCTTGTAATATTTGGGTCCAATTTGAGACATCGCCCATTTTGACCATTACATTACTTCATGAAGTCATTCCAAATACTATATATAAGGGATATCATTCTGTATTTATTGTTCTTCTTTTGACTTACTTCATTTAACATAATATTTTCTAGTTCCATCCATATTGCTTAAAATTGCATAATTGCATCATTCCTTACAGATATGTAGTTTTACATCATATATATGTACTACATCTTTATGATCTACTTACCTATTTTTGGACATAAAGGTTGATTCCAAGACTTGGCTATTGTACTGAATGCTGTAATGAATAGAATGTGTGTGCATATTTTTGGATGAATAAGTCCTGGGATAGATAAATAAAAAAAAAGATTGTCAGGTTATATGACAGTTTAATATTAAGTTTATTGATAACCCTCTATTCTGTTTACCATAGGGAGTGGATCAGGTAGTATTCACACCAAAAGTGGATAAGACTTCCTTTCTCACCACGTTCCCACCAACAGATTGTTCCCATTATTTTTGATAAGTGCCATCCTTACTAGTATAAAATATCACATTGTTGTCTTGATTTTATTTGCCTAATGATCAGTGATGATGAGTATTTCTTCATATGTCTGTTAGCTGTTAGTCTTCCTTAAAGAACTGTTTATCATTTCCTCTTCCCAATTTTTGATGGGGATATTAGGTTTTGTGGAATTAAACTATGTGAGTACTTTGTATAATCTAGACATAAAAGCTTTTTTCCTAGATATATAAGTTGATCTGGTGTGCTGAGTGCAAAATTTTTCTCCCATTCAGCTAGCAATCTTCTAATTTTAACCCATTTTCTTTTGCCATACAATAACATTTTAGTTTAATGTAGTCTCATTTACTCAGATTTGATGCTATGGCACCAAATTGGCATTATATAATTGGCATTCTATTATCAAAGTTTTTGAGGTCTACATGTTGGAGTGTTCTTTCTATATTTTCCTCAATAAATTTTATAAATTTGAGTCTACTTTCAAGGTCTTTAATTTACTTTAAATTGACTTTTGTGTAAGGTGTGAGATATATATCAATATTTAATTTTTTACACATGGTTATCAAATTGTTCCAACATCATTTGTTAAAGAGACTGTCTTTATTATATTTCAAGTTCTTGGCTTATTTGTCAAAAGTAGTTGCTTTTTTTTCTTGAGTGTTTGTCACTGTATATTCTAAAATGACCCATTGGTCTGAAAGTTTTTCTTCGAACTATATATGCTCTTTTGATCACTATGGCTTTGTAGTAGAGCTTTAAATTAGGTAATAAAATGCAGCTCAATTTCTTGTTTGTTTTTTTTTTAAATATGGATTTGGGTATCCTAGGTCTTTTATGGTTCCACACAAACTTTATAATTTATTGTTCTAAGTCTTTGAAGAAATTTGCCTGAATTTGAATAGGGATTGAATTGAATCTATATAGTACTTTAGGTAAGATGGTCATTTTGATGATATGTATTCTTCCAATCCATGAGTATGGAATGTTCTTCCTTTTCTTTAGGTCTTCTTCAATTTATTTCTGAAGTGTTTTGAAGTTTCCTTCATATAGGTTTATCACCTCTCTTATTAGGTTAATTTCTAGGTACTTAATGTTTTGGACCCTATTTTAAATGGGATAGACACTTTGATCTCCTTTTCCTTTGAGTTGTTATTTGTATAAAGGAAAGCAACTGTCTTTTCTGTATTGAATTTGTAGGCAGCCACTTTGCTGTATTGTTTTATTGTTTCAAGGAAATTTTTCTGGTGGACTCCTCAGGGTCTTTAATGTATATTATCATATCATCTGCAAATAGAGATAAATTGACTTAACTCATTTTCAATTTGAATTCTTTTTATTTCCTTCTCTTGTTTGATTGTTATTGCTAGGACTTTCAATACTATTTTGAATAAGCGTGGTGACAGTGAAATCCTTGCTTGGTACTGACCTTAGTGGAAATGCTTTCAGATTTTGCCATTAAGAATAATATCTATCAGGTTTCCTAAACACAATCATGTATGTAATCAAGTTGTTTAAATAAAAATATATATATTAAAAATAAGATCTATCAGATTTATAGACATTACTGCTTCTATCTTGAAGAAGGTTCCTTGCACTCCTATGTTGCTAAGGGTTGTAATCATGAATGGATGTTAGGTTTTGCCAAATGTTTTTTTCTGCTTGATTGATCTAATCATGTGAATTTTATTTTTCCGTTTACTGCTGTGGTGTATAATATTGCTTAGTTTGCATATATTGAACCATTCTTGCATCCTTGGGACAAGTCCCACTTGGTTATGTTGTATAATCATTTTTAGCTTTAATTTTTAATTAAATAATTTCTTGATTACAAACATAATTCGTGATTACAAACATAATTGTAGTTGGGTTTTAGTCATAATAAGAATACCTCCCTTCATCCGTGCAATCTTCCCATCACCAATGCCCCCATCTCTTCTCTCTCCCACCCTCCACCTGTATTCAAAACAGGCTTTCTACATCCTTTACTCACTGATATTGTTATGATAGTTCTCAGCGTAGATATTTCCCAAACTGCACTCACCACTCTTTGTGGTGAGCTTCATATCTCTAGCCGGTCCTTCTGGCCCTCTACTCTGGGAATTATTTCAATGTCTTTAATTTTTCTTAGATCCCATAGATGAGTGAGATTATTCTGTGTCTCTCTCTTTCCCTCTGACTAATTTAACTCAGCATAATGTATAACCTTTCTGATGTGTTGTTGCATTTGGTTTGCTATGATTTTCAAAGGATTTTTTGCATCAATGTTCATTAGTAATATTGGTCTGTTGTTTTCTTTTTTGATAGTATCTCTGTCAGTTTTGGAAATGAATATAATGTTAACTTCACAAACTGTACTAGGGAGGATTCCCATCTCTTCAATATTTGGGAAGAGTCTAAGTAAAGGAACCAAAACACATGCAGAAGAAAAGAAAAATCAACAATAAAGAAATAATAAAAACAATACAAAGAATTGATAAAGTCTTGGGCCAGAGAGATTGCATGAAGGTGGGGTGTTTGCTTGCATGCAGAAGGACAATGGTTTGAATCCCAGCATCCCAGATGGTCTCCCAAGCCTGCCAGATGTGATTTCTGAGAATAGAGCCAGAAGTAACCCCTAAGTGCTGCCAGGTGTGACCCCTCCCCCCAAAAAAGGAAATGATAAAATCAAAACCTGATTTTTTTAAAAGTATAAACAAGATATACAAACTGTTGGCAAGACTCACAACAAACAAAAGGGGAAATGCTCAAGTAAGTCAGATCAGAAAGGGGAGAGATTGCAGCAAAACCCAAAGAAATCTAAAACATCATGAGAGCTTGTTATAACGACTGTACCCCATTAATTACCTAGAAGAAATGGACAGATTTCTGAAAAAACAAATCTACCAAAACTAAAGGAAGAGGAAGTAAAAAGCCTAAAAATGTCAATCACAAGTAAGATAATTGAAAGAGTAATTAAGAAACTCCCAAGAATAAAAGTCCAGGACCAAACAGGTATGGTTGAGTTTTAGCAAATATTCAGAGAAGAGTTAGTACCATTGAAAGCCTTTTATGTACAAAAACTAACAAAATAAATACCCAAACTTAATTGTAAGAGTCAAAACTATAAACCTCTTGGGATCAGTGAGATAATAAAGGGGTTAGTCAGTTGTCTTGCTGTCAGCTGACCTGTGCTTGATCTCTTATCACCCCATAGGGTTCCCCATAAGAATACTCCTAGAGGGGCCGGGCGGTGGCGCTAAAGGTAAGGTACCTGCCTTGCCTGCGCTAGCCTTGGACGGACCGTGGTTCGATCCCCCGGTGTCCCATATGGTCTCCCAAGCCAGGAGCAACTTCTGAGCACATAGCCAGGAGTAACCCCTGAGCGTTACCGGGTGTGGCCCAAAAACCAAAAAAAAAAAAAAAAAAAAAAAGAATACTCCTAGAAATGAAGCCTAAGTACAGATCCAGCAGTAAGCACTGAGATACTTAGTGTATCCAGAGGAAAAAAATCTATAATCCTCTTGGAAGAGAGGTGAAATGTTTCATAATCTAGATTAGACTTTCTTTTTGAGATATTACATTAAAATACAAATGTTTCATGAAAAAAAGTTAAAATAATAGCATCAATATATAAAGTCTGTCCCCAGAATGTGAAAAATATTCTTACACACAAACATACTTTACTCTTTTTTAATATATTATGTGTTAATTTTTATATGTGTTTCAAGGAGGGTTTAACTGCTCAACTTTATTTATATGAATATTTAGTTTCTCCAGGAAGTTTCTGAAAACATTTTTTTCCAATTGAATTATTTTGAAAACTAGTCACCCATACATATAGAAATCTATTTCTGGATTCCTAATTCTATTCTTTTTATATATATAATATTTATACATCAGTGTATAACAGGAAATTTCATATTTCTAGTCCATGAAATCTTGGTTGTTTGTAGGTATATAAAGAGTAAAATCTACTTGTATATATTTTCATAAGTTAGTAATGATATTTGAAATTAAAATTCTGTTGAGGCATTAAGGTATGTTTGATAAAAGTAATCAGTTTAACAGAAAGAAAGCATGAGGACCCCAACTAGAAAATTTTCAAGCTAAATTTTGTAACTTATTTTTTTTTTTTTTGTTAAATGTAAAACTGTTATGTGTAGTTTATTTTACAGAATGAAGAAAGAAACATTATGCTCAAAGTAGAGTATTTCTGCGGGCCGGCGAAGTGGTGTTAGAGGTAAGGTGTGTGTCTGCCTTGCAAGTGCTAGCCAAGGAAGGACCGTGGTTGGATCCACCAGAAGTCCCATATAGTCCCCCAAGCCAGGGGCAATTTCTGAGCGCTTAGCCAGGAGTAACCCCTGAGCATCAAACGGGTGTGCCCCCACCCACCAAACAAAAACAAAAAATAAAGTAGATTATTTCTGAAATGTCAATTACCTGAGTATTACTACAGTGTTCTTTGCCACATCTACATTAAATATCTTAATTTTTTTAATGATAGTTATATATTAAGCAAAATGTAAGTGTTATTTTTGGGGGTAAGAGCCATAATGCAGTGAATAGGAAATTTGTCTTGCATGGAACAGATCTGGGATTGATCCCTGGCACATGATACTATCCCCCATTTTACTAGGAGTAATATCTGAAGAAAGACCTGGAGTAAGGCCTGAGTACTCTGACTGTGATCCCAAAAACAAATCCAACAACATAAATTAGGTTTATTTGTGAAACATGGAATTACAGTGTGGGTAATATTTCTTTAAAACACATTGGATATATAATTACTGAAAATAAAGATATTAAGTTTAGATATTTAAGAATGTATGAGATATATAAGTACTTATTGCAAGCATTTATATTTATTTGAGAGGTCCTTCCACCTTCGAGGAGCTATTTGGCCTGAATTAAAGTTAAAATTTTATTTATTTTTGAATCTTGGTAAGTGAGAAAAATTCACTGACATTATTTAGAAAAAAATGGCATAATATATTAGTCTCATTTTCTATGACTCTTACGAATTTAATTATGACTTAGGATGACTTATTAGACATTAGTTCTTGATATTGTCCATTATGGTGAACTGCATCTTCCAAATATTTATATGTAACCTGGGAAAGATTATTTTTCAGTCATAGTCAAGTTAAGGTGATACTTAGAAATTTTGTTCATTATCATTTAGATTAGGTGTTTACAATAGATGACTTTTATGTTCATGGTGTAGAAATCATATCTCTCTCAAAAATTATTTTAGCTGGTAGCAAAATTGGGTCCCCAAGTGAGAAAAGTAATAGTAGTTTTCATTTTCTATTCAATATACACTAAATGGGCACTTACTATATTAAAACTTATACATATTTTACTAAATGAATTACTTAAAATAGCTTTCCAAATAATCACCCCAAGTTAAAATGATTCTCATTTCAATTTACAAGTGAATTTAACAGTCATGAAAATTGCTGGAGTCAATTTGAAAGGAGCTTATATTATTTTCAGTCCAAACTCTGAAGCACAAATATATGTTACCTCCAGTGTTTGTATCCTTTAACTTTACTTCAGGTCCTATTTTGTATATTGCAGTCCAAAAAAACTTTCTTTTATATCTTTTACCTTATAATGATTCCTTATGTGAATATCTCTCACCTATGTTCACCTCTAGAGCTATACTTTTAGCTTTTCAAGCCTGCATATAATAAATGCATAGTTATTTTAGCTTGGTGATACAAATTGTGTAAAAAAAAATGTGTTGCAAGAGTTGCCCTGCTGTAAGATTGGCGACTGGGAGAAACAGAGAGGACCTGTTGGCTTTGTGTGTTTCTCTTCTCTTCTGTCTCCTGCAGCTCTCCTGAGAGGGCCAGGAAGGGCCCTGCAAAAACTGTCTCCTAGAGGCTCCAGAAGAGCACAGCCACTCCATTTCACTTCACTTCATGGCCGTATGATCTTTCTACATAATGAACCCCACCATAACACGCAGAAAAAAAGTCACACTACAATCGTGACAATGGGAAACCTCGCAGGCAAACACCATGAACAGAGAATTAAATTGATAGCTTTGATGACCCCAAAAAATACCAACCATCTGGTTAATCTCTCAGATAAAAAGTTTAGAATAGAAATATGGAAAATCCTCATGGAAATATAAGAAAACATAGCTCTAGCTGAAGAGAACACAAAGTCAGAAATCAGAAAACTCCAAACTGAAATAATAAAGCTGAAAACACGGTTGCTGAATTGAAAAACTCTATGGAAAGCCTCTCTAATAGGGTAACAGTAGCCGAGGACAGAATAGTGAATTGGAAGATGAAATGCAGAACAACTACATACAGCAAAAGAGATTGGAAAAGAGCCTTAAGTCAAACCATTAGACAATGGAAAAAGTACATAAGGAATGTGAACAGATGAAAATAGGAGTCTTTAATAGACTCAGCAGAAACAGCATAAGAATCATTGGAGTCCCAAAGGCCCAAGAAGGAGATCCCCAAAATAAATCAACAGTCAAAGACATCATCACAGAGAACTTTCAAGACTGCATGCAATCAAATCCTGCATGCCCAAAAATGTACCAGCTAAAAGAGAACCAAGGAAAAGCACTCCAAGACACATCCTAGTCGCAATGATGAATCCCACATACAAGGATAGAACACTGAAAGCAGCAAGATCAAAAAGGGAAAATACATTCAAAGAAACATCCTTAAGATTTACAGCAGACATGTCACAAGAAACTCTCAAGGTCAGAAGACAGTGGTGGGATATTGTGACAAGACTGAATGAAATGGAAGTTTCACCTAGAACAGTGGTCAGCAACCTGCAGCTCGCGAGCCACAAGTGGCTTTTTACACTTTTAATTTGGCTCTTCTGTGTGCTGGGTGGCCCTTCCAGGAGTCAGGACTCTGCTCCTAGCCTCTGTCAGTGCGTGCCCTGTGTGCAGCCCCGGCTGCCAGCTCCAAGAGTGTAAGATGATACCCAGTTTCAACCCTAAACAAAGGTGTTCCCCAAAGTCATCCTTCCTTAAACCTCTTCCTTTGATATGTAAAAGACCACTGAAATGTACTTTTGTCTCTCTCTCTTGACCTGAAGCTCCTGGTATTGGGAATTGGTTTTTAATAAAGAAAGAGGTGTTCTAGCATTTTGGGCTGGAGGCAGAGAGTACAAGGTAAAAGGCCATGGAATCTATGATCATCCTTTTCTGGCTAGATTGATTTATTATTTCTTTCCTGCTACCCTGCTTCTTCAGACCAGGTTGGGTGGGGTTTACAAATACAGTGCCTGGAGTTATCTTAAAGCACATATTTTATTTTGCACAAGAGTGGGCATCTTCCATGAAGGGATTCTCAACCCAGAGTTTTCTTTTCTGTGGATTCTCATGTTCAGAGTACTCATGATTAAAGTTGTGAGCTAATGCCCTTAAATGCTGTTTTTTCATATTGATTATGACTCTCTACATAATATAAGTGCCAATCAGCAATTTTTTACAAGAGTGGAAACATTTCAATATCTCCTTCTCAGACACAGCTATCCCAGAATCAGATTCTTTTTTGAACACATCCATCTTAAGTCTCACTGTAAAAACTACTTGTGAAACTCCCCTTTCAGAGGAATATTAAATTCGTAGAGAAAATGAACAATGTCTGCCAAATACACAAGCTTAGCTACCCATTCCTTGTCTAACTGGGGCTGTACAAAGTCAGAGTTTTGCTCTCACAGGATCTTCACTACTTCCCTCTTGCCAACAAGGCGAGAGAGCATCCTTCCCCTGAACAGCCACTTCACTTCTTTATGGAGAAGATACTGTCACCCAGGGTGGTGAATTGCCTGGATTTGATCACAATTGTGAATTTCACAAATTATCTTTACTGTGTCATCTGTCACAGAGTTTAGTTCAGCAGGAAGTTTTTTTGAATCAAGTCTATCATGCAATGAGTGGATACAATGTACGGGTGTGCAACTTCTGTTTCTTGTGACTACACAAAAACACTGAGCCATGCACAGTGCATCATCTGTACATACATCAACACATTAGATTATTACTCTAAGTGAAATGAGTCAGATGGAGAGGTGTAGATCAGAATAATCATTTGTGGCATATAAGAATAATAAATGGCAATATGGTAATAATATCTAGAGAAAATAGGGATGAGGGACAGGAGGACTAGTCCATGATAGGAAGCGTTCCATAAAATGTAGTGAGTTCAGTTAGAATAGAGAAAGGTACATTATGACATTTGATAGTTGGAACATATCACTCTGAACAAGAACTGGATGCTGAAAATGGATAAGTGACATGCATGGTATCCTTTAAATAACAATATTGCAAAACACGGTGTCATAAAGGAAATTTTGCAAACCTCAATGTAATAAAGGAAAAGAGAAATAGGGAGAAAAAAGCAAAATGCCTGCCCCTGACATAGGCAGAGGAGGGTGAAGGGGAAGGAAGGGACATTGGTAGTGGGAAAAGTGCACTGGTGAAGGGTGGTGTACATTCTATGATTGAAACTCAAGTATGAATAATTTTGTAACAAATATGCTTAAATAAAAAAATTATTTTTAAAATGTTTCAGGCACTCTATCATAATTCCTTTATGATATATCATATGCCTTTAACAAAGTGCCGTTTTTGTTTTTGTGTGTATTTTAATTTGGTTTCTTGCAGCACACACTAAAGTGTCAATAGATTTTTTTCCTTTCAGTAAAATCACTACTTTTCTCTGGAACACTGTCCTTGCTTTTAAAGATTGTTAAAAGGTTTTTCTCTTTTACCTGTTTCATCTCCATATTGTAGGGTTTCAAATTTTCAGCACATTTTGGTTATCAAGAGGAAACGTTTTGAAATGTTTTGCTTACTTATTATCAGAAATCAAAGCATTTTTCCTCGAGAAGTGTGTTCACTATCCAGAATTAACAATCAGTGGATTCAAAAACTGTATTTCATGGTGAATGTTACTTCACATCTAAATCAGCTTAATTATAAACTACAGGGGAAAGGAAACACAATTTTTTTTGATGTTAGAAGTTATTTCATTTGAAAACAAATTATCTGTTTTTGCTCAAGATTTTGACAGAGAAACTTTGATTAACCTTCCAAGCCTGTTGAAACATCGCCAAGAAAATAATTCTGGTATTGATATTACCTATTTTAAAACAGCACTTTTAAATATGAGGGAAGTTTTTCTCAAGAGGTTTCAGGATTTCAGAAACAGCAAAATGACGTTGGCCTTTGTTAAAAAAAAAAACCTCTAGATGCCACTGTACGGGAATTAAATTGTTCTCCCTTTAATATCAACATTGACAACTTTGAAATGCAATTTCTGGATTTAAAAAACAAAGAACTGTGGAGCTCAAAATTTGAATGTCTTTGTGCTAATTTAGAAAGATTGGAGAAACACAAATGTGAACTTAGTTCACAGCACAAGTGGTCTGCTTTGAAAGACCTAGAGAAGGAAGATACGTTGATTTTTAACACCTGGAATCTCAGGCGCCAGATGTAACATAAAATAATTAACGATGGGGCTGGATGGCGATGGATGGAGGCCTTTGTGCTTAGGCCCCAGCCACGTGGCTTCATTTCCATCCAGCTGGCGGATTCCAGGTAATCGGCGTAATCAAGACTCACTCACAGGCAGGCTTTAGGAAGAATCATTTTGATTCAGGCCCTATTTACCACATGTGTGTGGCCTATCTCATAACCATTTAAGCACTAGTTATTCTTGGCCCTGCATTTAAACTCCTTTCAGCCATCTTCCTCAGAGCGCCCAGCAGCGCAGAAAGGGCCAAGAGCCAAAGGCAAAAAGCCAAAAGGGGCCGAATTCTTTTGGTCCAAGCCTTATTTACCTTTTCCCCGACCCCTCCCAGGAATGGGAGGGTTTAGCAGGTAAGGTTACACCTACTATCCGGTTTCCAAGACCCCTCCCCTGCGGGGTCCTGAAGCCCCCCGGAGGGGCCCGGCCAGCGGGGATCGGCTGGGGAGGCTTTGGGACAACCGCACCTTTATTTTGTAGAGCAGAAGTTCAACCACACCTGTAAAAAATCTGAGAGAGGTTAATAATAAATGGCCCAAGACATAAACTCTGTTCAAAGGCGTTTATTGAGGTCCAGCACCTCTTTATATAGGGAAGGTGAAGGAGGCAGGCAAAAGGCAATGTCAATCATTCTTTTGGCATGAAAATTACTTCATTATTCCAAATAAGGCAAGTGGGCAATACTTCTTGCAGTATCCATGGAAACATCTTGTGACCTTCTAGCTGCATTTCTAAACTTTTAACAGATATAAGGTGGGGGCAATGTTCTTACAGAAATAATTTTGTACAGACAATGTAACATATACACATAATAACTGCCTTGTTGACTCCGGAATGTAGTTGAGGGAGTAAGACCTCATTTCTGGGAATGGTACCGGGCCGTGTTGCTCTCCTCCGGGCTACAAGATTAATTATACTTTGCAGCTGCACATTCCTTTCTCTTTGGCCCAAGAACTTACAGCAAGACTGCACGTAGCCTTTAGGTGAAAGGCTGAACTAAGGCAGAAAGTATAGCAAAATAACCTCAAACAAGTCACAGTCCCCAACATCTCCCCCTTTCTCTTCTAATAAAAGAAGGAAAGTTGTGAGCGGGTGGAAGAACCGTGTCTTAGGCTACAAGGTTTGACCAGGTCGGACACGGCCAAAGCCACATTTAAAAGGTGGCTACAAGCGCCGTGGGTGTGCACAGAGATTCGAATTATGTGTTGTAGCCTTTTAGGGCCGTGTCCTAACTGGGACCTTGCTAATCCTGTCGTAGGTATCTCCACAGCCGAGAGCACAAGTACCGGAGCGAGCTCCATTTGTTAGCTATGCGCTCTATCTCCTGAAAACTTAGTGGCTGGAAGGGCGGCTTGGTGACAAAAGCCAAGTTTTCACAGGAGTCACGTTGGGTTAACTGTTGGTAGTGAACTTGAACAGAGGTTTTTGCCGTCTCATCTACCTGGTTTTTAACAAGGGCAGTAAGTTTGCGGAAAGCCCATGGGTCAAAGGAAAGGAGCAGCATGAGGCTAATAATAGGGCCCAAAATAGTGGACAGTAATGTATGTATCCAAGGAGAAGAGAAAAACCAACCCTGTTACCAACCTTGTTCTTGGTCAAAACGTTTCTGGAACTCCTTCATACCGTTACCAATACGTAGAACACTATCCCTAACTAATCCAGTTTTGTCTTTAAATACACAGCATAGTTCTTTAAGGGCCACACAGACTCCCCCTTCCTTTATAAGGGCAAAATATAAAGCACGACGATTTTGAAGAACTACATCAGCAAGGGAACTAACAGTATTAGTGAGAAATTGTAAGCTATGTTTGATTTCATTAATGTTTTGTTTTACAGCGTGAGTGAGAATGCGAAAATTGGACTGAGTGGAAACAAGGGAGTAAATTTCTATGCCAGCACCAGTAGTGGCGCCAACAGCAAGGAGGACTGCAAGGGTAACAGTTGTAAAGGGCTCGCGACGTCGTTGAAAGACGGAAGGATAAGAGTAGGGGTTGAGGAGAGAAGCTAAGCTAACAGCGTTCATAATCTGGGTCTGTGAGGGCTAGAGCAGAGGCATTTATAAGATTTAAAATAACTTGAGAGGAGGAGGATGGGCTAGAAGGCAGAGTTCGTAGCTCACAACTTGCCAAACAGTGAGTTAATGACGCTGAGGCTGAACTTTCCAGAGAAGAAGTTTAGAGTCATTGGTGTAGATAGGAGATTTAAACGTTGTGATGCTTTCATAAAACGGCGAAACCGGTGAATTGCAGGTTTAACAGTGTTCATAGCTGGTGTTGGAGAGCGCCTGGGCAGAGGCATTGACCATTTGCAGGATGAGGTTCGAGGTGGAAACCGACCAACAGGTTTGATGGTTATTCTAGGCATTAACAAAGCTAAAACATAACAATCATGATAAGCAAGAAACATTTCAGTAACAATATGGGGGGAAAATCCAGTGGAACAAACAAAATAAGTGGAGTTGGGGGCTTCAATGAAGATGGAAGAGTTGTTAACAATAATGGTTTGATTGCAAATGTTTGATTGTTGAACAGGCGGGCACATATATGGTTTGAGCAAGCAAAGTTCCACGACCGTGACTTGTTTGCAATGGAGGTTGTTGGTGGCAATGGTGGGCATCCAAGGCAGCTAGGCAGAGTGTCTAATTCAGCATTGTCAAAGGTGGAGTCAGTTAGAAACAGGTTTGCAGGAATGGCGGCTAGCAGGAGGTTTATAAGAAAACAGCTTGGCAGGAGGCAAAATGGTTACTTTATATAAAAATTAAGAATTTACTTAGTCCTCTGGCTTGGGTTTACAGGCAGAAAACATTAGCAATTTACATTACATGAGTTATTTTTGAATACCACGGGAATGTTATTTGACTTCTGTTAGACTTTGGCATAAAAGAAAATTTATAATTAACAATTGCTAATTAAAAAAATTTTTTTAAACTGAATATAAAGGATTTTTCTTAAACTTCTAGTTATTATGTTAAAGCTGGATGCTATTTTTTAGCCATAAATACATATTCTATAGGCCTGAACTTACACATAGCAGGAAAGCCAGGTGACTGCAAAGTCCAGAAATTCTCCAGGGAAAAGTTATCCCCGATGGCCATTGAGAAATCTGGGGTTTGCCATCCCCCACACCCTCCGCCATGTTCTTAGAAGGACAAAGCTAGCTTAATACATAATTTTTAACACATGATTTTTAATTGTAAGATGCCAGTCTGTGAACTGACCAGACTGAACCAGGTTGAAAAAATTAATTGAAATTTGAAAAATGGATAAGGCTTTAAAAATTGTATTATTATAAAATGTAGAGATAACAAATAAACAGACAAAACAAAACAACACTAAACACAACATTTTACACTTGTGGCCACTTTCATTCATCACAACAGACACATAAACAGACAAAAGGATTGATTTAAGACTTATTTATAAAAAATTGACAAGCGCTTTTAAATATTTAGCTAGCATGTTTGTGAGAAGAAAAAAAAATTTTTGTAGAAAAACTTTTTTAGTTTTGAGAAGTACTTAATGTAGATGGAGTGGAACTTTGCTGAAAATAAATTTTAAGGTTTAGATTTAACACAAAACATTTTTAAAACAATTTTAATTTGAAGTTTAAAACATTAAGTAAAACGGTTAATGAGCACTGTAGAAGGAGTCTCTACTTGGAAGTATGAAATGATTTGCTGTAAATGAATAGGTTTTCTTTAAATTGGTTTTGCAGTAGAACAGTAAGACAGCTGCAATAAAGTGTTAAAATTTTTATGATTAAACACAATAGCATGAACTATGATTATTAAAGGTATAAAAAACTGATTTTAAAAAACAAACAACTGTTTTTACTATGAAGACTTTAAGTGAATAATTTGTAAAAAATATTATATACCAAATTAACTAAATGCTTAGATTATTATAAAATATAGTTAAAGACATCTGATGCATTTACACACCTAGAACTTAAGACTAAAATTATATTTAATACTAGTTAATTTGCTTATAAAGTTTAGTTACTTTTATATATTACTTATAAAATTATATATAATATATTTTTCATTTATATTATTTTTTCACTGCGACACAAATATACAGATTTGTATAATGTGCTGATATTTTGAATGCACTTAAAATAATAGTTCTTTCAATGCAGAAATAAAGAACAACCATTGCTGTAGCACAAAGTTAAAACTAAGGGTACTATAAAGCACACTTAGGTGTTTACTGTGCATTAAATTAACTATATTGTTTAAAAAGGCTAACTACATTATTTTTCACATAATTTTGTAAATACTTTAAAAATTAAAATAAAACTTTTAATAGAAATATAAGACTTAAATTTAACACTTTTGTGTTCGTTTGGATTTTAAAACACAAAGAAGTTTTTCTTTTACCAATATTTTGTTATCTGTAAAGTGACAAAATTATGACCTTAGTGTAAAATTTTCTGAGAGGCATGAAAAAAAAGTTTATTGCTGTTATTTTCCTGTTGCTTTTTAATGTTTTAATAATTACTTTACACTACTTAATGCACTAAACCTAATAACACATATCTGACAAAGTGTAGGGCTAACAAGGTGAACCAGAGTCTTTCACTGATAACTCGGGGAGGGGCTAGCACAGTTAACAGCAGGAAGGCTAGAGGCAAATTCTTTACAGTCAGCAGGGTGTAATGATATAGAGAAAAAAAAAGCAATCTTTTAAGATTAATTACTAATTTATTGGAATTAGAGGGAATGGCAACCGAAGAGGGGAGTCTGGGTTGCAAAAGTACCATGGGGATCATGGTTTTATTAATTGATTTGAGAATATGCAAGAGATGCCACTTTTCAGATTTTTTTTGAATAACAAAGATTGGGTATTTCAAGGTGAATTGGAAGGCTTAAAGTGGGAGTGGCAGGGCCTGAGCTGGCTGTTTCCCAAGGCTGGCAGGAAAGAGGCTGAAGGAGGCTGAGGGCTGGTTTGAGCAAAATGTACTGAGTAAAAGGTACATTAGGCTCAGAAGTTTTAACAGCAAAGTGTAGATATCGCAAGGTTTTATGGCTTAGCAGATGATACTTTGTAATTATCCTGCTCACTGTGCCCTTAGAATTTTTTGTAGGCACTGCAGCAGTTTCTGTTTTATGGCACTCAGCCTGACTTTTATTAGTTTGTTTCTTTGAATTCTCAAGAGGGGGGGCTTGGCCGTGGAATTCAGTGGGCAGAGGACAGACAACTATAGATTTAGGAGGGGGGGGGAACGCCTGAAGGGCAGAAACCTGTGAATTAAGAGAAGCAGCCTGTTTTTGAAGGCTTAAGATTTGTTTAAGATTTTTAATTTGGCCAAGTAGTTTCATATCTATAGCTTTAAGAGGGGGAGCGGTGAGAGGAGGGAATCTGCCATGGTTAGGGACTGAGCGTTCTCCGCGGTGGAGGCTGCTGAGCAGGCGGGGGAAGACTTTCTCCATTAGGGAGAAAGACAGGAAAGGTAGCGCTGGTTTTTGAGCCAAGAGCATTATCAAGTTTGTTAGAGAGGTGAGAGACCATGGATGTAATTGTGGTGAGTTGGGAGCTTAAGTCAGAAAAGGGGGGGGGGGAGAAAGCAGCAACAGTTTGTTGCCGGTGTGGGGGAGCTGCTGGAATGCCGGCTCTGGGGAGCGACTTCCAGGCACAGAGGGCAGCAAGAGCCATGTTGGCAAGCTGGGACCTGGAAAGTGTGTGCTGTACCTTTAAGGTATGAAAAGAGGTGAGGCCAGCTATAAGAGCTTAGAGATCAGGATTCCTGCCTATCTGCAAGGGCTTTGCAATGAAAAAAAAAGTTAACTTCCCAAGAGACAAAGAGTTCAGCTATTAGATTCTAAGCAGGAGAGCGTGTAAGGGGCTTGGGGGCCATAGGAGGTTACGGCTTGAAACGGCTCTTTGAGGCTTTTCCAATTAAAGGCTTTGTATTGTTGCAATTGCTGGCTAAGGAGGGGAGGGTGGTGAGGGGAGTAAAGGTTTTGGTGGAACAGGGACGGAGCTGAAGCTAGGGAAGTGAAGGGCTGTTTAGGATTTTGCACAGAGGGTGCAGTGGCAGAAGTAAAGATGAAGGGTCAGAAGAGGAAGGAAACTGAGAGACAGAGTCAGAGCGAGAGGGAGCCCAGGAACACTAGATTTTTGGCAAACATCATGAACAAACATTAAAAAATTACAAATATCTTTTTTGGTAACCTCTATATGTCTGCGTTTCAATTCAGACTGTATATCTCGAATGAATTTAAGCTCAGTACTCAATGCGGCACCCATGGTAGCGGATCCTATGGGTGAAGCCCCAAAAGCCAATCAGGGGCGGCGGTCAGAACGACTGGAAAAACTGCAGTTTAAATTTTTGATCAAGGCTAACTCGTTTCTACGCTTACCCGGATGGGGTTTCCCAGCGATTTATGAAAGAGCTCCGGATTCGCCGGCCAGAGACGTTCGAGTGTGGTGGTGGTCTTCTGCCCCACGTTGGGCGCCAAAATGCGGGGTCCTGAAGCCCCCCGGAGGGGCCCGGCCAGCGGGGATCGGCTGGGGAGGCTTTGGGACAACCACACCTTTATTTTGTAGAGCAGAAGTTCAACCACACCTGTAAAAAATCTGAGAGAGGTTAATAATAAATGGCCCAAGACATAAACTCTGTTCAAAGGCGTTTATTGAGGTCCAGCACCTCTTTATATAGGGAAGGTGAAGGAGGCAGGCAAAAGGCAATGTCAATCATTCTTTTGGCATGAAAATTACTTCATTATTCCAAATAAGGCAAGTGGGCAATACTTCTTGCAGTATCCATGGAAACATCTTGTGACCTTCTAGCTGCATTTCTAAACTTTTAACAGATATAAGGTGGGGGCAATGTTCTTACAGAAATAATTTTGTACAGACAATGTAACATATACACATAATAACTGCCTTGTTGACTCCGGAATGTAGTTGAGGGAGTAAGACCTCATTTCTGGGAATGGTACCGGGCCGTGTTGCTCTCCTCCGGGCTACAAGATTAATTATACTTTGCAGCTGCACATTCCTTTCTCTTTGGCCCAAGAACTTACAGCAAGACTGCACGTAGCCTTTAGGTGAAAGGCTGAACTAAGGCAGAAAGTATAGCAAAATAACCTCAAACAAGTCACAGTCCCCAACACTCCCCGAAATGGGTGGGTCTAGGGTCTTAAATAGGTACACCCACATTATTCCTGACTCATATAATCAACTAAAAAAGCTAGTGTTTGATGTTCTTTCCTTGTTTGGTTCTACATATTTATGCAAACAATCATTTTTAAGCATGAATCTTATCAGAGTAAATTAGGAAATCGTCTAATCGATGAGAACCTGGAATCATGCCTAAAATTAAAAACAACAACATACACACTTGACTTAAACTATTCCAAGGAAATGCAAGGTCAATGTTCACATTAGTGTTTGTGACTTTGTCATTCATTATCAGGATCTAATTTTCTCTACATTGTAAGGCAAATTTTATGGAATTTAACATTATCGATAAATAATATCGTTCTAAAGTTTTTGTCTTATTAGTTTTGTTATTTGTATCCTCCCAACCTATATGGATACTTGCATGCAAAATATTCTCAATAAAAACTTATTGAAACTAAAAACAGTGTATCATCCTTTGTATTTTTGGTTTTAAAAATGTGGCTCTCAGGGCCAGAGAGATAGAATGGAGTTAAGGCATTTGCCTCTCATGCAGAAGGTCAGTGATTCGAATCCCGGCATCCCATATGGTCTCCTGAGCCTGCCAGGAGCGATTTCTGAGCACAGAGCCAGGAGTAACTCCTGAGTGCTGCCAAATAAACCCAAATATAAAAAAGCAAAAAAAAATGTGGCTCTCAAAATAAATTTCAATCGTGGTATTGGCGAGATTTGGCTCAGTAGAAAAAAAAAGGTTTCCGACCACTGACCTAGAATACTGCACACAGACCTACTCACGTTCAGGTTTGAAGGAAGGATACATGGTTTCAAGGATAAGCAACAGCTCAGAAACTTTACAGATGCAAAACTAGCCTTAAAGGAAAAACTGAAAGGTCTATTTGAAGACAAGACAGACCAACAGACACACCAAATCTATACACAAAGATGACATTAAATCCCATGACAATCTTCTCCCTCAATGTCAATGGACTAAATGCACCAAATAAGAAACACAGAGTGGCTAAATGGATCAAAAAAGATGAATCCAACCTTCTGCTGCCCAATAGAAACACACCTAAATAGTCAGAACTAACATAGACTCAAATTCAAAGGCTGGAGTAAAATCATCCAAGCAAAACCTTAAAAAAGCTGGGTGGCCATATTAATATCAGACAACACAAACTTAAAAGTTGTAAGGGACAAAAATGGACACTTCGTACTAATCAAGGGATCTGTGCAACAGAAAGAAATCACACTACTAAACATATATGCACCCAATGAGAGACCAGCAAATTATCTAATACAATTATTGACAAGTTGAAAGAGGACATCAATAACACAATAATTGTGGGAGACCTCAACAAGGCCCTGTCAACCCTTGATAGGTCAACCAGTCTGAAATCTAACAAAAATATACTAGCCCTAGAAATAGAAATGGAAGAAAGAGGACTAGTAGATATGTATATATATAGAGAGAGGATACTCCATCCCCAGAAACATGGATACACATTCGTCTCCAATGCACATGGATAGACGACATGCTGACACATGAAGGTAAAATCCAAATGGAATAAAGAGCGAGATATCACATCTAAAACCATAAGATATATAGAACAACATGTAGGTAAAACACTCCATGACATTGAGACTAAAGGCATCTTTTAAGGAGGAAACAGCACTCTCCAAACAAATGGAAGCAGACATAAACAGATGAGAATATATTAAGCTGAGAAGCTTCTGCACCTCAAATAAAATAGTGCTCAGGATTCAAAAGCCACTCACTGAGTGGGAGAAACTATTCAACCAATACCCATCAGACAAGGGGCTAATATCCAAAATATACAAGACTCTGACAGAATCTTACAAGAAAATAACATCTAATCCCATCAAAAAATGGGGAGAAGAAATGAACAGACACTTTGATAAAGAAGAAATACAAATGGCCAAAGGCACATGAAAAAATGCTCCACATCACTAATCATCAGAGAGATACAAATCAAAACCATCTCACCCCATAGAGATTGGCACACATCAGAACAAATGAGAGCAAGCAGTGCTGGCGGGGATGTGGAGAGAAAGGAACTCTTATTCACTACTGGTGGGAATGCCGTCTGGTCCAACCTTTGTGGAAAGCGATATAGAGATTTCTCCAAAAGCTGGAAGTTGAACTCCCATATGATCGAGCTATACCACTCCTAGGGATATATCCTAGGAACATAAAAATACAATACAAAAATCCCTTTCTCACACCTATATTCATAGCAGCATTATTTACTATCGCCAGACTCTGGAAACAGCCTAGATGCCCCTCAATAGATGAATGGTTAAAGAAACTATGGTACATACACACAATGGAATATTATGCAGCCATCAGGAGAGATGAAGTCATGAAATTTTCCTATACATGGCTGTATATGGAATCTATTATACTGAGTGAAATAAGTCAGAGGAAGAGGAGATAGACCAGAATAGTCTCACTTATCTATGGGTTATAAGAGACAATGACGTTTTTGCAATAATCCTGAGACAAAAGAGGAGGGCTGGAAGGTCCAGCTCACAAGATGAAGCTCACCACAAAGAGTGGTAATTGCAGTTAGTGAAATAACTACACTGAGAACTATCATAACCATGTGAATGAATGAGGTAACTGGAAAGCCTGTCTAGAGTACAGGTGTGGGGTGAGGTGGGGAGGAGGGAGATCTGGGACATTGGTGGTAGGAATGTTGCACTGGTGAAGGGGGATTGTTCTTTATATGACTGAAACCCAACTATAATCATATTTGTGATCAAGGTATTTAAATAAATATATTAATAAAAACTTAGTTTTATATACTAACTTAAATTTCAGTTTTTTGTTTGTTTTTGTTTTTGGGCCACACCTTGCACTCATCAGGTATTACTTACTCCTGACTTTGCACTCAGAAATTATTCCTGGCAGGCTTGGGGGACAATATCGAATGCCATGGGTCAAATCTGAGAAGGCTATGTGCAAGGCTAATACCCTATCTTCTGTTCTATAGTTCCGCCCCATAAATTCCTCACATTTGTAATAATATCTCTTTCACCCAAGTGTTCCCATCAAGTTCCTGAGAATGATCACTTTTCATACTCTAACTTTGATCTACATTTGTATTGCCTCCTTTCATGTCTCCATGAACTCTTGTTAAATATTTCATTCTCCTCACCATAATTTTTTTTAAGAATTTATGAAGTATCACCGATGATTAACAAAAGAAAACAATTTACACACAGAAAAAATAGGAATTTTGACATCAATTTCTGTGCTTCTATTGGGTTTATCAGCCCTGTGAAATTTGGAGGTATTGCATAGAAGCTTTCTCGGCTCAGCTAGAACCAAACAGCTCAGGAAATCTTCTAACGATGACTTGATGTCTTACTAACACCAGCAGAGCTACAAGAACTTTCTTAAATTCTCGATGATTGAACTATTATTTGATAATTCCATTTACATTTTGTTGAAACAAGCAATACACACTAACTTATTTCCTGTGTACTATGTAGAAAGGTTTGGGCTGTGTGGGAACATTGAAGGATGGTCACACTAGTAACAGGTCTGGTGTTGGGACACTGAATGCCCAAAACAACTGCATTATGAACAACTTTGTAAATAACAGTGTTTAAGTAACTTGTCAATTATAAAAAAATTAAAGCAAATAAATTCTAAAAATATTAATGAAATTAATGAAACATTTTTTAGTTAAATTCGGTTTATTTTGGGGGGGCATCAAGCAGTACTCAGAAGTTACTTCTGGGTCTGCACTTGGAAATCACTCTCAGCAGGCTCAGGGGACCATATAGGATGTTGGGGATCTAACTCAGGTTGACTGTGTGCAAGGCATATTTCTTACCTACTGTACTATCACTCCAACTCCAAGAATTAATGAAACTCTTAATTTAAACTTATTCCAAAAATACATAAGAACTCAGTCTTGTCATCTTTATTGGGTTTTAGCAAAGGGGTCATATATTGCTTTTAATACTGTGGCATTTTCTCAACTTCAAAACTGAAGGGAGAAATAATAGCTATAGGATAATAGAAGAAAATCATAAGAATTGTCAAGATTGTTCATCTTATTTATTTATATATGTTGAAGACACAAAAACAGTAATTTAATAGAATAACAGCCCTATTGTAGATAGCAAGCTTGGCACCACTTCTGTGAAATGCATGAAGAAACTAGTAATGAAAATGACATAATTTTACAGAGTATTTCAAACAAAACACACCCCTTTGGCAAAAGACTAACTGCAAATTAAGAGAGCCAACATTTTCTCTTCAAAATCTAGAATGTTTTCATTTCCTGATAACATAAAACAGGTGCATCATTCCTGGTGCAGGCATTTAAATGCTTGTGGATTGAATTTCAGTAGCCAGCATATCTTACTCATGTGGTAAGAAAATGCCTTGGAAAATAATTCCGTTGTGATTCACATGTTTGCACAAATGTTTATTGTACAAATATTTTTCTGTAGAGAGTAAAAAATCTTTTCACTCCTTCAATGAACTAAGGATTTATAGAACTTTTGGATCATGATAGAACATATTCTTGGGATTGGTATAGAATTTATCTCTAACTAGACAGGTTACTTTAAAAATGACGTAACTTCTTTATTTTAGTGGAATATAGGTGAGCGGTCTTCTAAGAAGTTTTCAGGTGATCTGGTATTATTCTTTTGTTTGTTTGTTTGTTTTGTTTTTATTTGATCTGGTATTATTCTTAATGATATTTTGACAACTAGATTCAATACCATGCCAACAATTGTCTGTCTCAGTCACAGAAAGCATTCCTTCAAGACATTTTACCTTTCTTTTCCCCATGTCTTTTTCATGGCTTTACATGCCAGGGTTGATTCAAGTCCCTTTATTAACTAATATGTTTATTTTAAGGACTTAATAAGGCAATATACTAATGAGTCTAATATCAAGTGTAAACATATAAATCATTGTGAATTGTATAGAATGACACTATATAAAAAATTTCCAAAAATATATTTTGGAAGTAGTTAGTTTGCTCTTATCAATAAATAGTTAATTTCTTCATTTTAATACTATGCTGTGATAGATTCAGAGAGAAGAGAGCAACATAACGAGTAAGTTTAAATTGAAGAACAATAAATAACTTGTTAAAGAAAGAAATAATAGAATACTGGTGTAATGTTTCAAGGTGGGTCCAAAGATGGGAATATTTTGGAATCTAAAACATCTAAAAATTAGTGACAATCAACAGAGAAACAAATTGAGAAAGACCTAACCTGACAAATCAGCTTGTGTTTATTATTGGAACATTTCCTGATTATGTAAGAGTTTGTCTGTGTTTTGAGCAGTTGTCAGAATTGGTAGTGTGCTGGTTAAATTTTAAGAATTAGTTTTCCATGAGAAAAATAAAAAGCTTTGAATGTAACACTAAATGATTGCTATGGTGTAAAAACAACCCTTAGGGCTGATTTTAAGCCACAAATGGTTTGCTGACAGATTTGTGAAATTTTTGAATATTTAACAATTGGCTCTCATGAACTAGTGTGAGCCAGATCTCACATACACTGGATAAGTTAAGTATGAAGTCATAAAATATTATGGAAGATTTGAAATTAATAAGAAATGGTTCAATTTTATATTGAATATTGAAAATTAGAAAAGCATAAAATTTCTTTTTTATCTATCATCACCTGTTTGTCTTTTTTCTGACTCAAAAGGATTATTTGGGAGTCTAAACTTTCATTGGTATCTTTAAAAGGTCAAAAATTTGGGGGGCCGGTGAGGTGGCGCTAGAGGTAAGGTGTCTGTCTGCCTTGCAAGTTTTAGCCAAGGAAGAACCGCGGTTGGATCCCCTGGCATCCAATATGGTCCCCCCAAGCCAGAGGCAATTTCTGAGCGCTTAGCCAGGAGTAACCCCTGAGCATCAAATGGGTGTGGTCTGAAAAACAAAAACAAAAACAAAAACAAAATAATATCTAAAAGGTCAAAATTTTTTAATTTGACCAAACTGCAAAAATACATCACTTTTATTGATATAAAACATTTTTCTGATATGGATGACATTATATATTTCCCCAAACCAAACAATTCCCAATAGTATTTTATTTCTGTATTAAAAACATATTTTTTTACTGAAAACACTATAAATCAATGTACAAGCATGAACATTTACTAAATAAATCTATCTACTCAATAAATAAATAAATAAACCAAATAATAAACTAAATAAACTATTAAATAAACCTATCTACTCAACTTTATATTTGAAAGCTTTTGCAGTCTTTATTTTCTTTGAATTGAATTTGGGACTTTGACTAAGAAGCCACAAATTCTCATTTTGATGGAATATAACTTCACCACTGACATCAGCCTGGCAAGTTCTTTATTAATTTTTCTTCATAGAACTGGTTTGATGAGTTGTGAACATTCCATTTTATTCCTTTTAGCTTCACCCTTCTGGAATTTTTTTTATAAAGATTAATTTTTGATGGACAGTGTATTACAGGAGCACTCAAGTATACCGGGCTGAATAGCAAGATCTGAAGTGTGCCTAAGGTCAGGCAGGCAAAGAAGTTCTATCACCTGGAGTTTGGCTGTTACTTCTAACTTTCTCTAGACACTAGTTAGACCCTAATACTCTTCGAAGGTTGCTCTTCTAATTTGAACTGTGTGAGAGTTTGGCTTGAGGGTGGTTCTGTGTCCCAGTGATAAAAGAACACATAAAACAACCCAGAGCCTGATCATTCTCCCTGGCTGTCAGTGAATCATGTCTAATAGCATCTCCATGCAGTTTGCGCCAATTTGCTTGCAATGGCATCCTTTTCCGTGGGCTTGCTGCTCAGCAGGCCCTGAAGCAATCTATGAATAACTTCCCAACAGATGCTGTTTATGAATTGAAGCAAATGGCTTCCCTGTTTCTCTTTTTTCTCACTTCAATAATTTTCAGTTACATTACGATGAATATTTATAGTCCTGTAGCAGTGCATAAAAATGGAGAACAAGCAGACCTGGGCATTGTTTCATACGTGAGTGTTGTTCTAATGGGTTTTGGCTGACTGGTTTTAATAATGTTCTGTTGATGGACTGAAAAACAGGATGCAAATTGTAGATCAGTCATTTTCATTCACTGTTTTAGCAGGACGGGCATTGATGGAGTGTTGGCTGTATCTGTCGCACACATGACACCTTTACTCCCCAGAACAACCTGTCGTGCAGGATGTCTGTCTCCCCTTTGTATTTCCTTTGAGTGATTTCAAACACTTGACTTCAACAGAGACTTTGACACAAATATAAAGGCTCATTAGATTTATTTTACCACACTCCAGATATTACCATTTGTGAACCAGTAACTGCTGTAAAAGCTACAGTCTAGTCTTCCTAGGAATTTGAATAAAAAGACACAAGAAATATATGGGATTTGATTCTCGTTTTCTTTCATAAGGAAGGAAAGACCAAGTCATATTTTACTCTACAACTGCTTTCTTTCTGTTTAATAATTTATGTTATCTTAGGTTTTACAAAAAATTGAAGATATATGTAACTCAAATTACTACTTTTTTTTGGGTGTTTGGGACACACCTGGTGGTGCTCACGGGTTACTCCTGGCTCTGCACTCAGAAATCATTTCTGGGTCCATGGGATGCTGGGATTCAAACCACCGATCGTCCTGGATCGGCTGTGTGCAAAGCAAATGCCCTATCATTGTGCAATCTCTCTGGCCTCTCAAATTACGATTTTAAAGTGGCTATCTTCAAATTTGCTTCAAATAACTTATATAACTTTTGCATTTTTATTTATAATAATGAGTGAGTTAACTAGTCTATATTTTCTAAATCATTGACTGTGTCATATTGGACCACATACAAATAATTGCCTGTTTGGATATTTGCTTATAAATAAGAGTGTTGAAAATTCTATGTAAATATGTATATGCATAGTCAATAGATATTAAAGCTTGCCAAAATATTCAAATTGTTCAATTTTCTACTCTTGCATTATAAAGTACTCACCAACTACTGGAATGAAAACATATTTATTATGCATGCAAACCCACAATATCTTTACCACCTATCATTTGTATGCTCTACACAGAAGGTTGTGCTGTAACACAAAAATAAAAATAAAGAAAGGAAATTTGAAAAGGAGTATGTTCCTTGCTCCAACTGCAAAAAATGTACAGTGATTTTCCTTTTAAAGGCAAGGTATAACACCAATGCTGAATTATTTTAAAATTAATGAAAAGCTGAAGAATTTAATATTTGAGAAAAAATACTTTAAAGAAACTAGTCTGCAACATAATGTTTCTAAGTGATTATCCTGCCAGAGAGAGTAAGAGAGAGAGAGAGAGAGAGAGAGAGAGAGAGAGAGAGAGAGAGAGAGAGAGAGAGAGAGAGAGAGAGAGAGAGAGAGGTGAGCTTCAAATTGTGAGCCTGTCCTTCTGGCCCTTCCAGCCCTTAACTCTATTACTCTATTACAGTAATGTCTTTAATTTTTCTTAAAACCCAGTGATGAGTGAGACTATTCTGTGTCCAAATCCCATCAACAAACATGTTTGTAATTATGGTGCTTAAATAAAGATATTTATTTAAAAAATTTGAAAGTCATTTTAAGTGTGATGTTTAAAGTAGAAAAATTGTAGAAAATTGTCATTTGCTGATGGTTCTATGTTGTTCACCACATTTAAAAATAAACCTACTTCCAAGGATCGGAATGCTACAAGCGTGTTATTTAGGTATGGAGTGCTGGATTTGAGAATTCGACTTTAGGAAGGACCCCTGAGAGACAATGATTCTAGGTCTACAGATGCAAATTCATCCTGTCACTTTTATCCAGACCAGCCAGATTCAGGAACTGCTCACAGGCTGTAGAGGGCAAAAACTCAAGAGTATTTGAGGCTCTCACTTTACTCTGGCAGCATCCTTCATGTTCACAACACATTTCAAGCCATCCTTTTCCTGTCAACTAATTCTTCCCTTTCTAAGACTAAAAGAGTTACAATTATTCCACAGTAAGTAGAAATTGGGGTAGTAAGTTTTGTGAAGGGCAATTGCATATATCTTATATCTTTAGGCATCTATCTAATAATCTATCAGGAAACATAGTAATGTATATCATTATCATCATATACTGTTCAAAATTTCAAATTGTAAGAAATAAAATATCATCATTGTTACCAGACATTATGCTTTGATGCATTATTTTATTTGATATATTATTCTTTGGTTCTACTATCCAAGGTGACAAAATTGCTTTTTGTGTTTTTTATACATCTGCTCCTTCTTATTCTTTCTCATCATGTCCTGTCATCTTCTCATTTCTGATAATATCTTCATTTATCCATCTTACATAAATTTGACAAATGACATTTACTGAGTAATTTCTCAGTGTAGGCAGCATAATATATACTGGGTACACCTTATAAATAAGAGCTTGAACCCATGCTAAGTGAATAATATATCTCAATGACTCTATCTCAATGACATTATGAGATAAATGCTAGTAGAAGGAAAGAGTTGTACATATGAAGTTGTGTGAGTAGGTTGTTTTGTGTTATGGGAAACTGGTATATTAAACATGTTCCAGAAGAAAAGGTAAGTCTTGGTATGTAAAGTAAGTGAATAAAATAAAAGTGTTTTTGCAGAGTGACAGAAATACATGAAGTCATAAGAGAAAGAACTATCTTATTCTAAAGAAGAAATGAAACACCTGGTGTCAAAAGATAATGGCCAAGGTGTAGCAGGAGAGTGAAGGAAGACATTATTAGAGATGAAGACTCTTCAGGAAATGTAATACAGTGGTCTAATTTTAAGAAGTCATGTAAACCATGATAAATATCTTGAGTTCTATTATTCTCAAGGTAATGAAATGTCAAAATGGACATTAAGAATAATGCCAAGATGATGTTTTTTTTTTTTTTTTGGGGGGGGGACTTCACTATGAATATAGGATGGTAGATGCATTGGGAAAGCCAGACCAAATGCATAGTCCACCTAGAATGCTGATATAGTGCTGAGTGGTCTTGTACTGTGATATGAAAGGATATAGACAGAAAAAAAAAGATTAGTATCTGCCATGGCATACATAAACATTCAAGGAAGCTCAGCCCACCAGATGTATCCTCAGATTTTCCTGGTGGGGAGAACTGAAATAACCCCCACAGGGTTCCTCAAAAGGATGGCTATGGATGCCTTTTTCCCCTGCGTGGATGGTTGAGGAATTTCCAAAGAGATGCTTGGTATTACATTTTCGGTCATTATTTGGCTATCTCTCCTTTGTAAATCTCAGGCAAAATTGTGGCCTCTATCAAATAATTTGGATCAGAAATTCCAGCACCAAAGATTACTGAGAGAACTCCTTTTTTGGTTATATTTAGCCCTAAAAGCAAAGACAAAGTTTTTACTCTTTTTCAAATATGTCCTTGCAGCTGAAGTTTCTGGTAGGTAATCAAGGGTGAAGCCAGAAAGCAGACCCTGGGCTATTGACTTCCCCTTAGAAATAGGGAAACACATTTTAGGGAATT
This sequence comes from Suncus etruscus, assembly GCF_024139225.1. NCBI lineage: Eukaryota > Metazoa > Chordata > Mammalia > Eulipotyphla > Soricidae > Suncus > Suncus etruscus. The sequence continues at coordinate 105,599,435 of NC_064854.1, read as the reverse complement.
TGGCTCCTTCGTTTACTTGACCTCTAAAACAATAGAGCCCAACCCAATGAAGATCAAGTTCCTAGATATTTCCTACTTCCTTCTAACCCTTGTTTTGCATTTGAGGTTGTTTGTTAAAAGCTGCCCTGAGTGTGACCTTTTCTTTTGCAACTCAGAATTAACTTTGCTTTGTTATTGTAAACATCCTTCTCTGCACTTGTGACTGGCTTACCCCTATAAAACTCCGAGTTTGGAAAATAAACATGTCGCACTCCTGCCAGAAGATGTGTTGACCCCACATACTATGTGTGTGGTTTCATTATTTCATATTTCGCTGCCTGTGCAACCCACTCTCCCTAAAGTGGATTCACCGAAATCTCACTAATGGCTGTAAGACAGAAGCTGCCTACAGCAAGTATCATTATTCAAAAATAACTACTTTGCCTACTAACATTTACTTCAATCTAAAATCCAAGAGGTTTCCTTCCTAGTATAAAGTTTGTGTCTTCATTTGAACTTATTTTATTTTAGTTTTTGGATCATACCCAGCTGTGCTTAGAGGTAATTTCTGGCTTTGTTTTCAGAATAATTGCTGATGAATCTCAGGAGAACATAAATGATACCAAGCACTGAACCTGGGTTGGCTGTATTTAAGGCAAGAGCCATTCGAACTATGCTACCTTTCAGAACCCCTCTTCAGCTTAATTTTAAAACCTGAAATGAAGTTATCATTAAAGAAAATAAAAAATAGTTATAGTTTCATGAAAAACATTCAGTATTCTTCCAGTCTCTGTTGTGCTTCTTTTGTTTTCCTAATTTGTTTGTGTTTTATGTGAATATTTATATAAATGAGTTGAGAAAACAAAAATTATGTATTTTATGTACTTATTTATCTTGAAATACTAGTGACAGGGTTACAGATTTTAGGACTGGACAAGAGAGGTTTCAGTGCTGATTATAGTGAAAAGACATCTATAATATATATATATATATATATATATATATATATATATATAGTATAGTATAGTATAGTGAATTTAACCTTTAGTGAATAGAAATAACCTGACATATTTTCTTGACTCTTGAGACTTACTTTAAAAATGGAAATCGTTATAAACATCATAACCAAATATAGAAAACATCTTAAACTGTATAATGCCTGGTTCATTAGACCTGGAATATGGTTCATGATTTGCAAGAAGTATTGTCCTGGGATTCTAAATATATGAAGGATCGATCCACATTTATTTTCATTTGATTTAAATGTAAATACAAATTGTTAGGATAAAGTAAAACTTATTTTGTTGGAAAAATTAGTTAGACTTTGTGAAATATTAATGCCAATTGGCTTCCCTAGTTTCTGTATTGTTTGAAATTACATGAAGTTTACATTTATACTATTCATATAACCCAATAACGAGATGGTAGATGTAGCTAAAAATGAATGCTGCCCCAGTCACCATAAAACCATGCATTATAAAAAAATCATAGTTTAAATAGAATGTAACTAAAGGCAATTTCTCATGAAAATTACTTTTTTGTCCCTGAACAAAGAGTTCAGTAACAATCAAAAATCAATCAATATAAACGCTAATGTAAACCATAGTTAAGGATGGCAAATAGGATCTTGCATGATGCTAAATTATGAATTTACAAGAAGAAAAGTCTAAGCCATCATTTGAAAACCAACCTTTAATGTTTTGAGAAGAAATAGAGTGACATCCCTGCAATTTTAGTACTTATTTTTATGAATATTAGCAACTAACTATAAATTCCTTATAGCTCATGGATACTGAGAATATAAGTACTGTGATATTTTTAAGATAGTTTTTATTTCTCATATACATGGAGAGTCATTCTACCAATGTTTGATTTTTTTTATAATTTTTATTTTGATCATAATGGCTTACATATCTTTCACAGTAGTATTTTAGGTACAAATTAACACTGAATCAGGGGAATACCCATCACCAAATTTGTCCTCCCCCCATCCCAGTTCCCTTTCTGCAATCCATATACCCCACCATCACCCCGAGGGCTGCTAGAGTAGGTGGTCCCCTCTTTGTCTAGCTTACTATTAGTGATCATATATCTGTTTGGTCCTGGTACCCTTCCTTGTTTCCCCCTCTATTTAAGAGGCGGAACTAGATAAATCGAGTTATGTGGTTTTGTTTGAAGGAAAGAAAAGCAATAGATTGGGGTACAAAATAAGAAAAAAAAAGAAGCCAAATATGCTGAAAATGGGTGGAAACCTTCTAGAGGCTTTCAAACTCAGTTTGAGAGAAGATGTAAAAAGGTAATTAAAACACCACAAGAATACAGAAAGAAATATCAAATTAAATATTCAGTGAGCACTACAGCAATAAAAACAAGCATCACACAGTTCTGAAATCAAATTATGCCGGAGTGCAAAAAGAAAGAGAAAGGTAAGATAAAATAAAATAAAACAATATTGGAGATATCAACTTCAATCTCTACACCAAAATAAAGAGGTCAAAAGAAATCGATCAAGTGATAAATAAATATGTGGAAAAATGATTGTTTTGTGCTTTCTTTTTCTTTTTCCCCCTGCATAGGCACAGTAACTATTGGGGATATTATACAGGGAATTCCCTTGGCCTAGGAGATACAGGGTTACTCCACCCCTGAAGTATACTGTCATGGGATTAACTATAGATTCCTTGCATGATCATTTACTTTCCCCTCCGTGCTTCCGTGGTGTATGGAAGACTTCTGCTTCGTCTTGGATGGTAAAATCAGACCTCTGTATCTAGAGATCTTGGTGACTATGCAGGTCAAGGAATGGAGCTTATGATGAAGTCTTTCTTTTTTTAATATAATTTTTATTTTATGCATAGTGGCCTACATATCATTGACAATAATATTTGAGGTACATATTAACATAAAATCAGGGGAATTCCCATCACCGAATTGTCCTCCCTCCACTTCCATTTCCATCCTACCTCCCTGATCTTCCTTCATCACCCCCGGGGCTGCCAGAATAAGTGGTCCCCTCTGTGCCTAGCTAACTACTTAGTGGTCCTACACCTGTTTGGTCTTGGCTTTCTTTGTGCTTTTAGCAGTTCTGCTTCTTCAGTGTCGTTTCAATCTATCTTCTATACTCGATGGTCTTGGTCATTATGTTGCTCCTAGGATGGAGCCTGGGATAAAGTCTTTTGTTACCTTTCGGAAAGACCCGTTCAGTTGCAGTTGTCTCAGTCAGACCTCTGGAATCTGTTTGTTGAACAGATTGTAAACCAAAAGCTAGGTTAGAGCTTTTTTTGCTGTTGTTGTTTTTCGCTGGATGTGTACTGTCCAGTCCTGGTTGTAACAACCAGTCATCTGTATATAGCGATCTTGGCTTTTGCACAGATCAAAGAGTGACATGTTTTCTGATTTTGTCTTATCGTTGGCTGATGAGGCTCTTAGATCAAGTTGTTCCCATTTCCTTGTTGTCAGGTTATCAATTTGGAACTGGGGCATGTTGGCATCAGAGCAGCATTATGAATGCCCTGGAGGAATTTGGATCCTGGGGCTGTTGTGGAGCACTCTGTCGTTTCTATGTCTGGGATCCTGAAGTCAAGGTGGACGGTCAGTGTCTAGTTCCCTGGAGTCTAAGTTGTTTCCACATGACATACGTTCAGGGTGGGAGATGTCCCTATGTTGTAAACAAGTATGAGTTCTTAGCCCTAGTAGATAAGAGCTTGTTTTTACACGTAAAATTTCCCCTTTGTTTAATATGTCTTTGAAGGAAGAAGTGGTGCTACATTATATTGCTGGTGAATTTGGGGGTAGAGAGAGAAGAAAACAGACACCCGACAAAACTAAGAATATATATGCTCACACATATCTAAAGAAAAAAAGTTTCTTTTTAAAAAAAATTAAATAAAAGACGTAATTAAAGGAAAAAAGTGGGGCCGTGAGAGATAGCATGGAGACAAGGCGTCTATTCTTCCTGCAGAAGAACGGTGTCTCAGATCCTGGCATCCCATATGATCCCCCGTGCCCACCAGGGGTGATCTCCGAGCATAGAGCCAGGAGCACACTCTGAGTGCCGCCAGGAGTGACCCAAAAGGAGCAAAAACAAATCAAATAAAAAAAACTAAAACAAAAACAAAAAGAAAAACAAACAGAAAAACAAACAAGAATAAAAAAGAAAAGAAAAGAAAAAAGTAAAAAAAAAAAAAACAAAGAAAAGAGAGAAAGCGATACAGGAGATTACATTTGGGGAGAAACAGGATAAGAGGTAGTGTTATATAGGTCTATACTTATGATGAAAGTATAGGCTTCCCCATTGTCTTTTGAGATTTTCTTGTGAGGTGTGGGGTCCAGGCAGGGAGATCTTGGGTAGAGTTCTTGCCTTGGGGGTCCTTTGGAGCTAGTTAAGGTATCAAGCCACAGTCCACATTAGGGATAGGTGATTAGGAGGGCCACATTGCATGGGTCAGTCAGGGTGTTGGTTGTATTTTCTTGCCGGGAATGAGGTAAGAGTTTGAGTGGGTGTCTCTTCACTTGGGTAGTGGGTACTGGCTCGTTGGGGTAGGAAGTTGGTTTTGATGCCTAATGGATTAAGAACTGAGGCTGAAGAGTTATAATATGGTGGCGATATCGGGGGTGGGATTGAGGGCTGAAGGGATAGTCAGATTTCTGGAGGAGGGAGAGGGAATAGTATATGGGAGAGGTTATATAGGGTATAGGTATGGGTTGTTTGTGGTTTAGGTTTGTCCCTTAAGGAGGATTCCTATCTCTGTGTGCTCCTGCCCACATATAAACATATAGAAGTTAGCTTAGGTGTATATTAATGTAGAGAGGTGAGGAGGGCAAGAGTGTGCTGAGCACTAAGTATAGTACTTGTAAGGAAAGGAAACTAATAGAGCAACTTTTGGATATGTATAGGTTTCGTGTCTCTAGTACTGACCATTGTGTTAGTGAGGTGTATCTATATAGGTGTTTACCCTAGCAGTATTGTCCACAGTGCCCTGTATGTCAACTTTCCTTTCCTATAGAGGAGGTAACCGTGTCAATGTTTGATTTTTAACTTGTTTTGTTTATATGATCATGTGGCTTTTATATTTTAAAATAAAAATATTTGAAGTTTTGGCAAAAAGACTTCTGATAATGCAACTTTTATTTTTTTAGTTTTTAATAAATTTATTTATTGAAAGCAAATGTATTACTTAGTGACATAACTGATCATAATACATTTGTTTCAGGATGACAGAAAGTGAAGTTATTAAAAATAGAAAGGAGGTGCTGGCAAGGTGGTCCTAGAGGTAAGGTGTCTGCCTTGCAAGCGCTAGCCAAGGAAGGACCACGGTTCGATCCCCTGGCGTCCCATATGGTCCCCCAAAGCCACAGGCAATTTCTGAGCGCTTAGCCAGAAATCATCAAATGGGTGTGGCCCGAAAAACCAAAAAAAAAAAAAATAGAAAGGAATTAAGATATCTAAAACAAAAAATTGGAAAAAAAAATGAGGAGAGTTTATTAGCAGTTATAGTCGTGAAAATTGTTGTATCACCAATAAAGTCATTAATACAATACCAGAAGGTTTAGAACGCTTTTAAATTTTAAAGAACAGGACATATACTTAAAAAATGTATTTGTGGCAGTTGTTTGCATAGGCACAGCTGAACATGGAAGAAATGGGAAGACAAAACCTTTGGCCTAAAAGGAGGGAGATCTTACCCCTGAAGAATTTTGGCATAAGACCAGTTCCAGGATTCAGGCATACTATGTTGTCCAACCCTTTTTGTCATTCTCTGTGGTCCCAGAAACACCTCTTCACCATCGCAGTTGTTGCTGTCAGGTTTCTATAGTTATAGGTCTTGGTTTCTGTATAGGTCCTATGTCAAAGTCCTTGTGGTGTATAGCGTCTCCTGGTTTTGTCTCATCATCAGGTAGCATTGCAGAGAATTCTGCTCAGAGAGCAAACTATTGCTATTCCTAGGTTGTTCATGGTGTCATAAGAAATGTTTTTGAAGTAAGTTATTACCATGGCAGTAATGGGACCTTCCTTGGTAGAATGTTTATTCCTGGTGATGGTGTAGGAGGAAACCCTGCTTGTTTTTATAGATGGTATCCATGGTTCAGGGGTGAATAGTCAATGTCCGATCAACTGAAATCTAAGCCAAGCCACTATGTCACATATTCAGGATGTAAGATCTCACTGCAGTATAAAATATTGTGTTTTTATTTCTATTAGATAAGAACTTGTTTGTATATGCAAACTTTTCCCATTTTAATGTGACTATGCAATAAGGAACGAAGTCACAGGGTATTACTGGTGCATGTGAGGGCCCAGATATCAAGACCAACAATCCCCATAACCTTTTTCTTACATGACCTTTAAACAAAGACATGTCTGCTAGAATTACGTACTAAACAGATCCTGAGAATGGGGGAAATTGCCGCTACATAAGAAGATATTTAATAACGGTTTTGCCTATTAAAGGAATGTATCTAAAGAGATATTCAAAGGAGATTTGTATATCCTCTTAAGTCTTTTGAAACAGGCAGGGAAGGGGTAAGATCTGGAGCACAGCTTCAGCCTGTGATTTGGTTTTGTGGAGTCTAAGGAAGATGGCACCCAGCAATTACATATCAGGAAGCATCATCAAGTGGGGGACTTCTCAGCCCCCGAATCTGGTAGCAAGTAAAAGTTTATGGTGAACATAGGTGAAGGAAGAGGGACTGCCGAGAACAAATCAATAGCAGATGAGTGTTGGTTTCCTTTCATGTTGAGAATCTATCTTTTCACTTTGGGAGCTGGTTGGCATCTGGCTGGGTGGGGAAAATGTTCTGCTTTGTGAGGAGTTAAGGACTGATGTTAAATGTGGTTAAATGTGGAGAAATAAAATGAAGGGCTAGAAAAATGGTTTTTAAGGTGATGAACAAAGGGGAAGAGGGGTTATCTATGATGGGGGAGGAGAACACTATACAACATAGACATTATATCTATTACAGACGGACATTAGATTGGCACTGGTATGGTGAACACATGTATATGCATACATCAGCAGCTACAGAGGATTGATATGTGGATTACTTTAGAAAAGTTTACCCAGGTGTATGGGGACAGAAACCACATAATGGGAATTAAAAAAAAAAGGAGTAAAGCCAGCAAGTCTGATTTTAAGGTTTTCCTTCTTTTATTTCCTTATGGCCAATTGTGTTTGGGTGAGGGTGAACTCGACTGGAGAAAGACTTCATAGATTAAGTTGTTGTATAGAAGATTCTTAAAAACAAAGACTTCCGATAACATATAGTTGTGTATAGAAGATCTCTTAAAAACTATGCAGTTTTCAAGTATAAAAAAACAAAGATGATATGGTAATGCACACTGTCCATGGGGAGACTAGTACCATGAAATTGATATTATATCTATTACAGATGAACATTAAACAGCTATTGGTATGGCAAACATTATACACCCTCATGCTTATTTATCAACAGACTCTAAAGATAGATCTATGGGTTACCATTGAAAAGCTGACCCTGGTGAAATGGGACCTAAATAAAGATAAAGGAAAAAGAAAATTTTAAAAAATAAATGAAGAGGGTATTGAGAAGGGAAAAAAGAAATTAAAGCCAGGAGAGATTTTATTTTCTGGACCATTCCGGTTGGTGAGGGTAAGCTTTTCTTTGCTGGGAAAAGGCGTCTTGAATTGGATTGTGTATAGAGCATTCTATGAAATCTTATGTGGTATGGTACTGAGTACTGTATAGGAAGTATATACCATGGAGTGTTATCTAAAGGACCTTGGGCATCCCATTTTTTTCTAGAAGCAATTTAAAATTCTGGCCATTATGGTATCATGGTACTATACTAGTGCCCGCAGGATTTGGAAAAAGATGACTGATGAGGAAGGATACCAGTTGAGAGTAGATTTGGTGCTGGCGCTGAAGATTGGGGACCTGCTGTGAAGGGTATCCTAGATAGCCTGGTTCCCGCCCAGTGTGAGGAGTTCTCACCTGTTTGACTATTCTAGGATGAAGTGGGATGGCTGCATATGGACCTATTGAAGGGCTTATTTCTGGGGGTCTGTCGCCTAGCTCCCTCCGATAGAGGCTTCCCCATCCCCAGTTGAGAGAAGATTCCTGATAATGCACCTTTTATCTTGATGGACTGGTGATCATCTGACACGTAGGCTAAGTTATATTCCACCTATAGGAATTTACACAAAAGAGGAAACTGTAGATACTGTCCCTCTCAAAGCATGGGTTAATTTTGAAAATATGATAACTCTATAGAATAACTTCAGATATACATGTCTACTAGAAAACCAGAACCTTGGATGCAAGTAGGGCTTCCAGGCTGTGCACCTTCAGGGGTGCCAATTCCATTGTGCCCTGAAAAACGTCATTCACACTGGGGAGTAATTATTCTAACATTGTACAATGTCCAAAAGAGAAAGAACAATACCTCTGCATTCATCAAGATGTTACAAAGATTAATTGCTGGCAAAGAGAATCAGAATTTGGATGGAAAATATATTTGTATATAGTTAGTGTACATTTGCATTTAAATAGGAGCATGCAGGGGCCAGAAAAATAGATCAGCAGTAGGGCATTTGCTCTACTAAGCCAGGAAGGACCTACATTCTATCCCGGGTGTCCAATATGGTCCCTGAAGCCAGGAGCGATTTCTGAGCGCACAGCCAGGAGTAACCTCAGAGTGTTACCAGCTGTGGCCCAAAAATAAAAAACATAACAAAATAACTCCCCCAAAATAATTAGGAACAATTCATTGGCATTGTAATAACACTTCTCAGCACCAGTACTTATAATGAGTTAGTTTTATGGTTCTAAAGCTCTTTCTCAGTATAGATAAAAGTTACTTACTACACAAAGTTATAGCTTGTATTATAAAATGACACATATTTGAATTAATAAATTTTGTTTGTATTGCTTTGTAAAGTTCTGTTTCAGGATTGAAGCAATAGCAAAGCAGGTACTGTATATGCCTTGTGTGAAGCTAACCCAGGTTTGATTCCCAGTACTACATATTATTTCCAGAGCCTGCCCTAAGTGATGCCTGGGTGCAGAGCAAGGAGTAAGCCCTGAGAACTGCCGGGTGTTTTCCAAAAACAAAACAAAACAATCTGTATAAAATCCTGGAATCGAACCTGAGTCTGTCTGAGTTTTAGATAGCAAATGCCCTCCTTATTGCTGTATCGTTACGCCAACCCTGAAATCCAAGTCTTAAGAATTTTCAAGTCTTAAAAGTTTAACTAATTTTCAAGTGGATCTATGTAATTAAAATAGACACATAGAAATTCTTGTTTCAAAATGTTCAGAAAGATCTTTCAGCTTAGTAACATGATTACCTTGTATGCAGCTAATTCAGGTTCAATTCTCAGCACCACGTATGGTCCTCCAAGCACCATCACAAATGCTTCTTGAGCACTGAGCCAGGAGTAAGCAGGTTGTGGACCTCAAGTAAAAAAATTACAAAGTAAAATTTAGTTCCTAGATTATCTATTACATAATTTTTCCTTTGTAAACAACTACAGGGATCTAGGTTCTTCAATTTCAGTAGATACTAGAAAGATCCAGGATGTTAGTAGATCAAATCCGAATGCAAATAATGACTGCACCAAATTAGCTAGACCAGTGGTGGGCAACCTTTTTTTCAACTGAGCCAAATCTCGCCAAAACCACGATTGAAATTTATTTTGAGAGCCACATTTTTAAAACCAAAAATACATAGGATGGTACGCTGTTCTTAGTTTCAATAAGTTTTTATTGAGAATATTCTGCATGCAAGTATCCACATAGGCCGGGAGGATACGAATAACACAACAAATAAAACAAAAACTTTAGAATGATATTACGTATCGATAACGTTAAATTCCGTAAAATTTGCCTTACAATGTAGAGAAAATTACATCTTGACAATGACTGACAAAGTCACAAACACTAATGTGAACATTGGCCTTGGTTCTGATCAGAGCTGTGTGGAGCCGGCCACCGGGGCTGCACACAGGGCTCGCACTGACGGAGGCTAGGAGCAGAGTCCTGACTCCTGGAGCAGCTGCCTGGCACATAGAAGAGCTGCATTAAAAAGTGTAAAGAGCTGCATGTGGCTCACAAGTCGCGGCCTGCAACCACCAAGCTAGACAATAAGGATATACAGTTGTCCAATAAGCTATGACAAAATACTAGTATATACTTATATGGGACTTGCAAATCATAACAGTAATGAGATAGCATCTCACCAGTAAAGTCTCACTATTGAATGGTGTGTATCAAAAGACATTTTTGACAGGAAATTCAAAATTCAACAGTCCTGTTTGACAGGAAGTTATGGAAAAGGACTCTGTCTTTACTTTTGGTGAGAATGTTACCTCATTCTGTCTCTGTAGAAAACAATACATAATTTTCCTAAAACAGTAAATATAAGGCTCCCATATGACCCAATTTAACGTTTTTGTATTTAAACTAAACACAATACCATTACTTCAAAATATATATTTGTATATATTATGTAATATAATATATTATTAATATTTATATAAAATAATACACTTATATATATATAAAATCTTCTATGCTCACTAAAGTACATTTAGTATAATAACCAGGATATGGGATTAACTCTAATGGCCAATGGCATGAATGGATTAATAAAAAAATCATGATATATAGGGAAGTTTAAGTCATTGTACATCAGTGCTTGCTTTGCATCCTGGAGTTGATTCCCAAAATTCCATATTGTCCCCTACATCCCAACAGTTGTGATACATTAATAAGTACAAAGCCGGGTCATATGGGAGCTCGATTTTCAGTTTTTGGAGGAATCTCCATATTACTTTCCATAAAGGTTGAACTAGATGGCATTCCCACCAGCAGTGAATAAGAGTTCCTTTCTTTCCACATCCCCGCCAACACTGCTTGTTCTCATTCTTTGTGATGTGTGCCAATCTCTGTGGTGTGAGGTGGTGGTACCTCATAGTTGTTTTGATTTGCATCTCCCTGATGATTAGTGATGTGGAGCATTTTTTCATGGCCTTTTGGCCATTTGTATTTCCTCTTTGTCAAAGTGTCTGTCCATTTCTTCTCCCCATTTTTTGATAGGATTAGATGTTTTTTCTTGTAAATTTCTGTCAGTGCCTTGTATATTTTGGAGATTAGCCCCTGGTCTGATGGGTATTGGGTGAATAGTTTCTCCCACTCAGTGGGGGGCTCTTGTATCCTGGGCGCTATTTCTTTTGAGGTGCAGAAGCTTCTCAGTTTAATATATTCCCATCTGTTAATCTCTGCTTTCACTTGCTTGGAGAGTACAGTTTCCTCTTTGAAGATGCCTTTAGACCCAGCTATACTACTCCTAGGAATATACCCTAGGAACACAAAAATACAATACAAAAATCCCTTCCTTACACCTATATTCATTGCAACACTATTTACCATAGCAAGACTCTGGAAACAGCCAAGGTCCCCTTCAACAGATGAATGGATAAGAAACTGTGGTACATATACACAATGGAATATTATGCAGCTGTCAGGAGAGATGAATTTATGAAATTTTCCTATACATGGATATACATGGAATCTATTATGCTGAGTGAAATAAGTCAGAGAGAGAGAGAGAAAGACGCAAAATGGTCTCACTCATTTATGGGTTTTAAGAAAAATGAAAGACATTCTTGCAATAATAACTTTCAGACACTAAAGAGAAAAGAACTGGAAGTTACAGCTCACCTCATAAAGCTCACCACAAACAGGGATGAGTTTAGTTAGAGAAATAACTACATTTTGAACTATCCTAATAATGAGAACATATGAGGGAAATAGAAAGCCTGTCTAGATTACAGGTGGGGGTCGGGTGGGGAGGAGGGAGATTTGGGACATTGGTGATGGGAATGTTGCACTGGTGATGGGTGGTGTTCTTTACATGACTGAAACCCAAACACAATCATGTATGTAATAAAGTTGTTTAAAAAAATTAAAAAAAAATAAGTACAAAGCCCAAAATAAGTACCAACTCCATCTGGTGTGATTTAAAAACAAAGCATAATTTAAAAAAGTGTTGTGATATATATGAGTATTGTATGTGCATAGAAATATTATGCATTTGTAAGAAAGATGAAATCAAGCGGTTCTCTGCAACCTGGATGAAACTGGAAGGAATCATTTTAAGTAAAATTATCCAGAGGCAGAATAGTGAAATCCACTCATATGAGGATTATTGAGAAACAAATATGAGAATCTAGATCATATGATAATGAAATCTTGGTCTTATATTATGGAACTAAAATAAATTATGTAAAATAGGTAGTGGGGCTGGGGTGAAAATAATGAGTTGAACTGTAAATAACATAAAGACATTGATGTAGGGAGGATCTTAAACATCTTTGTGGTGCTTAAATAAATATAAATATTTAAACCATATATAAGAATTTCATATGTAAGAATTTCACCTAAACTAGCATATTATAAGTTTTAAATTAATAAATAAAACAAAATATTAATTATTCTCTAAATATCTTTTATTTTCACTTTTTAATGTTTTTGAAAAATTAACTCAGTACTATAAAATTGCTACATGTATTCCCTTTTGCCAATTCTCTTTGAGCTATTTATAAAAAAATGTATATGAGAAGAAAACTACATTTTTAAGCATCTAATTATTCTTCGAGAATTTAAGAATACATAATTTTCTCAAGGACACAAGCCCAGTGTTTAAATAAAAGCATGCTGAATCTCAATTTTTCTATAACATGATTCCTACTAATAATTATCTAAGTACAGCAGGTGACTTTATTTTTCAGTATACATTTTTATCAGAAATCTATATTAATCTATTTACAGTAAGTTCCTTATAGGGCTACTTGTATACATACAAAATAGTGTTTTTAATTATTTCAAGACATTTTCTTTATAATGCAGCTTAATGTAAAAAATATTGTTTCTATCAGATGAATCTGCATTCAAGGGGTTGTTAATAGGTCATTAAGAACTTTATAAGGACCTATTAAGAGTGATTTTTATCTTTGAATTAAACTTTCTCCAAGCACAAATTTAGACAACAATATAATGCATGTATGCATATATGAGTATATATGTATATATACATATGTGTAAACAAGTGTCTCCTCACCCAAGATGAAGAGTTAGAAGCAAACTTATTAATTACAAGAGTGTTTATATTTTAATTCAGGAGTTGTCAGGATAGATTAACATATATTTTATAGATTCTAATTTGCAGTAAACTATAACAATCAGCTAAAAGTTTATTAACTTTGGAATGCTGGTGATCAAAACCAGACTCTTAGGTATACTTTAGCACTGAGCTCTATGGATATTCTAAAATTCATTTAATTTCTGTTTTAAATGTTTACATTTTTTGGTTGTACCACCATACCTTGCAGAATTGAGTCCACTCTTGGCTTTATGTACCATGATGGCTCCCAGCAGTATGTTGAGAAACATTCAATTCTAGGGTTACATTGACCCTTCATACTAATCATTCCCCTGGTCCATTGATCTCGATGACCCCTCAAATGTATTTTTTTATGATTCTTGTTGCATCTCTAGGACCTACTCTGATAAGGTATAAAAAAAAAAGCAAAATTCTATCCTAACTGAATTAAGAACACTACAAATGATAGCTCCATTACCCTGTGTTTTCTCCCAGCATGAGATGACTCAGCCAGAAATAGTGTGATTATATCGCAGATGTTACTTTGCGTGGAGAGCTGGTTATTGCTTATCTCAATGATATTTTAATACAAACACACAACTGTTCACCCTGTTTTATAGCTGTCAGAATTTTACTTCACGTTTAATAAATTGAAGTTTATGAACAGATGTATCATTGACTTAGATTTACTTTTCTTTTTTCTCATTATTTTTCACAGGGAAACTAAGTACTGGACAGAGTGTATTAGCTACATTTGCATTGTGAGATTGTTGGATTCATAAATTCATCATTTTTATCATTTCACCTCAATTTGATATTCTTGTAGGATTAATTCCTTATTGTCAGTATTTATTTAAAAAATATTTAATCAGGATTTCTAGCAAAAGTTTTCTCTAGTTTTGACCATGAATTGTACTACTTTCTCTCTTTGCTCTTGGTACATTATTAAGAATGATCAATGATCAGTTTTCTAGTCAACATTTTTTACTTGATTTTGTTTTGGTGGCAGTGCCCCAAAATTTGGCTTGGTTTTATACCCAAAAGTGAATAACACCTGGAGGTCTTCTAGGGGTTATGTGATACCAGGGATTTTGGATGGAGTTCACTACTTCCTGTACATTTGCGGGGGCACACTCAGCAGTGTTCAGGAGTTACTCCTAGCTCTGTGCTTAGAAACCACACCTGGCTTGGGGAGACCATATAGAATGCTGGGGATCAAATCCACATTGACCCTGAGTCAGCTGTGTGCAAGGTAAATGCCCTACCACAGTGCTAACAACACTGGCCCCTCCTGTACATTTTTTTTATCCAAGTCAAATATTTAGTACATCTCCAAAACATAGCTTACATTCTTTGGCATCCTATTTATTTACTTTTATAATCAGTTCCCTTATGTCTTTTAATCTAATCTTGAATTGGCTTGACTCTCAATTTACACTGGTATTTTAATTTTTTTTAAGAAGTTGAGAGTTTGAATTCCAATTAGGCCATAATCCTAGCACCCAAGTCTGATCCTTAATACATGCATTTTTAGTGACACTAAACAGGGTGATTTTGTCTATTCAAAATTACTTGCACGTGATAAAAAGTCAACCCCCAAAATTAAGAAATGAAAAAAGTAAGCATCAAAAATAAACTAAATAAATGGAACAGAAAACAGACTTTTTCAGATGATTGATGACTATTTTTACTACAATCACAGTATGATAAGAACCTGAGAAGACTCATGGGGACAAAAGAAGAAAGATGAGATGGAAAAGGAGGAATATGAAAAGAAGAAAGAGAATAGAATGAAAAGGAGGATGTTCAAGATAAGAGGAGAATAAAGATGAAGAAAGGGAAAAAGAAGGAAAGAAAGAAATTTAGTGAGCATAGTTCAAGCTAATTATTGTGTAGACTGGTTTCAGGCCAAAATTTTATACATAATTATCGGGTCAAAGTTTAGGAATTATAGAACTTTTCCTATTAGAATTTATTAAGGAAGTTGCCTTTCCAACACCAGACTTGGCACACAGATAGTAAATGACAGTTTTAGTGTAAGAGAATCTGTCAAAATTTCAGGTCTAGTGGATCAGACATTCACTTCTCATTACTATCCAGAATATTTCTGGTCACCTTCCCAACCAGATATATCACCAAGAATCTCTTATCCACCTTCTCAGAACCTTTCCACTTTTACCTAGAAGATTCTCTCACTCCTATCCTTAATCACAAAACTAAAATTATTAAGTAGACTTTGTATACTTAATACAAGGTATTCTTTGAATTGAGTTAAGGGATTCTTAACTTTGAGGTGATAAGAATATAAAATCAAATTTTGAGATGCTAAGAATTTGTATCCATACTGCTATTCTCCTACTGCTATACCCCTACTGCTGTACCCCAGTCCATTTTTACTATAGTTCTGTGATGGGGAGAGCGGGAGCTATTGTCTCTCTTGCCTCTTATACTTCACAATCAGTGTGTAAAAGTATGATTCTTCATAGGATTTGGCTTGCTGCCTAAATTGATCACTTGACACCTGACTGTTTTATATATATGCCACTGTGTTCCTGTTTTGTGTGTTTTAATGATAAAAAAGTTTTAAAAAGTTTTACTGTACACTAATTTTGAACTAGTTACTCTTTTAAATGCTGTATAAAAATTGATTTGACCAATTCTAAAGTAGGCATTATTTATATTCCCAATTTTTTATTGAAACAACTTACACATGGAATAAGCAAATTTCCTTGTATATATTAAGAAGGAGAATTGGTATTTGAATTCAAGATGAGTTCAGTTTCTGCTGCTACTAGACCACATAACTTCTTCTTGGATTTCTCCTCAAAAGATCTTTTATTGTCCCTCTACCTTTAAATTCTGATATATCATGTAGATCACATAACTATAATACTATGAGTTTAAGATTGCATCTTTATATTATTGAGTCAGAAAGTGAGTCATTATATTCATCCTACTACCTTCTGTTTACCAATCAGTTTATAGAATCTTATCTCAGAGAAACCTTTCTTCACTCCCCCCACCCTGAGTTTATTCTCATGGTAACTTTTTCATTGTCAGAGAAAATCTGTCATGATTTCAATTAAATGTATATTGACTACTTTTGTTGCTAATCTTAGGTTCTCTGTGGTTGAGTCATAACTATTCTAAGTATCGTTTACTTTTTCAATGAAGTACAATTTGATATTTTGCACTGAACTGTAAGAATAGTGGTTGCATAAATCCAACTTTTATGTTTATGAATTCTTCATTTATGGAGAAAGGCAAAACCAGCCATCTTGTGGAAATATTGTAAAAACATGATAAAATAGACCGAATGGCAAAGAGTTTTGTTAGAAAATAATAGTAATAGCTCATATTAGTGCTTGATATTTTGGGGCATGGTAGCAAAAAGCGTTATTCTACAAAAATTTTTTTTTCTGTGAAAGTTTTGTTGTTTTTGAAATATTTTGTTTTTTATTTTGGGGCCACACCTGGGCAGTGCTCAAGAATTATTGCTGGCTCTTTACTCAGAAATCACTACTATTGGGCTCAGGTGACCATATCAGACACTGGGGGAATAGAACTTGGGTTGGTTATGCACAAGATGAACCATCAATTTTTATATTTTATTTTATTGAAACCATAATGTTTTACATTGGGTTGGGTTTCAGACATGCAATGAATCAGGGCCAATCTCACCACCAGTGTTGACTTCTAATCACTAGGTTTCCAGAGTGTTTCTTAACCACTATATTTGTTCCCCAGACTGTCATTATAACAGGCCCATTTAACATTTAGATAGTTAGAGTTTTGGTCTCTTGATTCCATTGCTGTTGACTATGGCTTCGATACTTGATTCCATCCTTTTTATTTTTTCTTCACCGATGGATTTGAGACTGCTTGGCCACAGGCCCAGATTCTTTCATATTTGTGTTTCTTCTTCTAAACTTAGTTTGGATCCTCTCCTCACTATACTCTGGGGCCAAGGGTGTTTAAGACAATTTTTATTTAAACCATTGCCTTTCTACATGCAGCATTTCTAAATACCACATGTAAGTTCCCTACCTGCTGTACTATGGTTTCAGTCTCATAAACACATTTTTTAAAATATGTTATAAAGTTATATAAAAATATCAGATTGAAGTTGACTATATTAGAATTCTGGCCTTCTAACCAATTTCAAAGTGGTTGTTTAGGCATTTATGGTGGGCACCTTGGAATCTTAGTGAAATTAGTAAATAAAAGGGAAATAGTGAATACTCCTTTTTAGATAAGTCTCATGAAGATGTGCTTTCCAAAGATCTGTAATTTGAACAATTGGTCCATACTCTGCTTTCTAGGGCAGGGGTGAAATATACTGACAAGAAAAATCTTTTTGTTGATTAAATTTCACACATTTTACAGAAAAAAATTTTTAAAACTGACAAATTGAGATTTGGGAAGATTCTGGATATAATCATTAAATATATATTTTCCATGAATAAAACTAAATTACGTTTAAGCAAAAACATTGTATTTCTCTATAATTTTTAATTTATTTTTTAAAAATAAGAATATACTTGCCATACAGAAAGTTTTTAGTTTGATGTAGTAACATTTATACAGATTTGATTCTTTAGTCTTTGCATTGGCATCTTATCACCAGAAATTTCTTTGAGGTTTAAATTTTGAAGTATTTTCCTCAATGAACTTTAAGGATTAGGGGCTAATCTCGAGGTCTTTAATCCATTTTGAATTGACTTTTGTGTAAGGTGTGAGGTATGGACTGATCTTTAATTTCTTACAAGTGGTTATTAAATTGTTCCAGCACCATTTGTTTGTTTGGTTTTTTTGGGGGGTGTTTTAGACCACACGGGGGTTGCTCAGAGGTTTCTCCTGGCTCTACACTCAGAAATCGCCCCTGGCAGGCTCAGGGTACCAAATAGGATGCTGGGAATCGAACCCAGGTCCATCCTTGGTCAGCTGGATGCAAGGCAAAAGCCCTAATGCTTTGCTACTGCTCTGGCTCCAACCAACATTATTTGTTAAAGGGATTGTCTTTATTCCACTTTAGTTCTTGGCTCCTTTTTCAAAGATTAATTGACCGTATAGTTAAGGGTTTGTCACAATATTCTATTCTGATCATTGGTCTGAACTCTGCCTTTGTTCCAACACCATGCTGTTTTGATCACTCTAACTTTGTAGTAGAGTTTCAAGATAGGTAATGAAATTCCTCTCTTTTTTTTTGTTTTGTTTTTCAATATGGATTTGGCTATTCTAGTTCTTTTTTGGATCCATGCAAACTTTATAATTGATTATTCTAAGTCCTTGAAGTACATTTTTTGAATTTGTGTAGGGATTGCATTGAATCTATATATTAGTTTAGTTATGATCATTTCGTTAATATTGGATTTTTTTGGTCCATGAGCATTGAATGTTTTTCTATTTCCTTAGGTCTTTTTCAATTTCTTTCTTTTTTTTTTTTCTTTTTTGGTTTTTGGGCCACACCCAGCGTTGCACAGGGGTTACTCCTGGCTGTCTGCTCAGAAATAGCTCCTGGCAGGCACGGGGGACCATATGGGATACCGGGATTCGAACCAATTACCTTTGGTCCTGGATTGGCTGCTTGCAAGGCAAACACCACTGTGCTATCTCTCTGGGCCCTTTTTTCAATTTCTTGCTTAAGTATTTTTGAAGTTTTTATGGTTTAGGTCTCTCACTTTTCTTGATAGGTTAATATCTAGGTACTTGATAATTTTGGACACCATTTTAACTGAGATAGACTCTTTGATCTCTTTTTCATCTAAGATGTAATATATAGGAATGCAACTGTTTTTTGTGTATTAATTTTTTAACTTCCACTTTGCTGTATTGGCTTATTGTTTCTTACAATTATTTTGTGGACTTTTTAGGATCTTCAATATATTTTATCAGGTCACCTGCAAATAGTAATAGTTTGGCTTCTTTCTTTTTTTTAAATTTGGATTCCTTTATTATATTCTCTTGCCTGATTGCTATTACAAGGATTTCTGATAATATACTCAATAAGAGTAGAGACAATGGGTATTCTTGCCTACTACTTGACTTTAGTGGAAATGCTTTTAGTTTTTAGCCACTAAAAAAAATGTTGACTATGGGCTTTTTATAGATAGTGTTGCTCTCTTGTAGAAGGTTCCTTACACATCTGTTTTTCTTAGAATTTTAATCATAAATGTGTGTTAGACATTGTCAAATGCCTTTTTGGCATTGATTGATCTAATCATGTAATTTTTATACTTTCTGTTAATGATATGGTGTTTGATATTGGTTGATCTACATATATTGAATCTTCCTTGCATAACTGGGATAAAAACCCATTGCTCATGATCTGAGTAATCTTTTTTATTGTTTTGTTGAATTTGGTTTGCTAAGATTTTATTAAGGATTTTTGCATCAATATCCATCAGTGAGATTGGCCTCCAGTCTTCTTTCTTGGTAGTATCTCTGACATCTTTGGGAATGTGCATAATGTTTGCTTCATAGAGATTATTTTTATAGTATAAAATAAGAAAAAGAAATGGAGGATTACTATCTCTCATTTTTTTTGGAAGATTCATCAATCTAAAAAAAATTCTGTATTTGGGGCAGATGCAGTGGCACAAGCAGTAGGGTGTCTGCCTTGCCTGTGCTAGGCTAGGACAGATCACGTTTCGATCCCCCAATGTTCTGTATGGTTCCCCAAGCCAGGAGCTATTTCTGAGTGCATAGCCAGGAGTAACCCCTGAGTGTCACTCTGTGTGACCCAAAAACAAACAAAAATTTTAAAAATTCTGTATGGCTAAAGAAACACCGGCTAAAATTAGAAGACAGCTCACTGAGTGGGAATAATTTTTTGCACTCAACACATCAGAAAAAGATTTGATTTCATAGATTTGCAAAGCACTCATAAAGGTCAACTTCACCGAAGCTAAAAAGCCCACCAAAAGATGGGAGGGGAAGTGAACAGACACTTCTCAGAGGAAGACCAACAGATAGCCAATAGACACATGATAAGAATGGTCATTATTTATCATTAAGAAATTCCAAATCAATACAACAATTGGACAGAAAGCACACATAAAAATACTGGTAACAATCTGTGGTTATGGGGGATTGGTGAATAAGGAACTCTCATCCACTGTTGGTGGGAATGTTACTGGTCCAACTCCTATGAAAAAGAGTTTGGAGTGTTCTGGAGGGTTCTGAATAAACTAAAAATTGAGCTGCCTTAAGATCTAACAATCCGGGCCGGGCGGTGGCGCTGGAGGTAAGGTGCCTGCCTTGCCTGCGCTAGCCTAGAACGGACTGCGGTTCGATCCCCCGGTGTCCCATATGGTCCCCCAAGAAGCCAGGAGCAACTTCTGAGCGCATAGCCAGGAGTAACCCCTGAGCGGCACAGGGTGTGGCCCAAAAACCAAAAAAAAAAAAAAAGATCTAACAATCCCTCTTTTGGAAATATATCCTCCAGAACAGAAAATCATTCATTTAAAAAGATGTATGTACATAAGTATTCATTGCAGCACTCACTACAGTAACTAAGACTTGGAAAAAAATAGATGTCCAAAAACAGATGAATGAATTATGAAGATGGGCTACTTTTATACAATAGAATACTATGTCGCTGTAAGGAATGATGCTATCATGCAATTTGAAGCAATATGGTTGGTACTAGAAGATGTTATATTAAATGAAGTAAATCATTAGAAGGATAAATACAGAATTATATGTGGTATTTTAAAGTACTGCATGTAGAAATGCAATAGTTAAACTTGGAGTTTAAAGGGGAGTTAAATGATTTAAATAGGAAGTTTTTTGAACACCCATTAATTGCAAGGAGAAAGAAAAAAAAATGCGTGATAGAGGAAAAACACAAAGTCAAAGGATGGAAACCAGTGGCCAAGTGGTCTCAGGTGCTCTGGTGGTGTTAAAAGAGGACATAATTAATGTCCAATCCAAAGGCAACAGCAATGGAATCAAGAGACCCAAATTTTAACAAAATAAACTTAAAATGGGCCTGATATACTAGCAGGCTGGGAGAAGGGAGGATATTTGATGGGATGGATGTACCTGCAGAACATTGGTAGAAAGTGGCTAACACTGTTGGTGGGATTGTCCCTTATTCATTGTATTGCTGAAACCCAACCGTGAAGGACTTTTAAATCACCATGGTTTCAATGATATAAAATATTTAATATATATTTTTAAATTGATTTGCATCATTTGTATATGTGATACAAATAAATATTGTGGATTTCTGTGATTTAGGAGTTTGTGAAAAGTTTTCCATACTCTTGAACCAAAAAAAAAAAAAAAGAAGGAAAAGAAAAACTAAAACATCTATCTGCAGTTATAAAAAGGTGGAATCTTACTGATCTGAACTCAGAATGCCTGGGCTCAAATTTTGACACTAATTTTTCTTTCTTTCTTTCTTTCTTTCTTTCTTTCTTTCTTTATTTCTTTATTTCTTTCTTTCTTTCTTTCTTTCTTTCTTTCTTTCTTTCTTTCTTTCTTTATTTCTTTCTTTCTTTCTTTCTTTCTTTCTTTCTCTTTCTTTCTTTCTTTCTTCTTCTTTCTTTCTTTCTTTCTTCTTTCTTTCTTTCTTTCTTTCTTTCTTTCTTTTTTCTTTCTTCTTTCTTTCTTTCTTCTTTCTTTCTTTCTCTTTCTTTCTTTCTTTCTTTCTCTTTCTTTCTTTCTTTCTTTTCTTTCTTTCTTTCTTTCTTTCTTTCTTTCTTTCTTTCTTTCTTTCTTTCTTTCTTCTTTCTTCTTTTTCTCTTCTTTCTTTCTTTCTTTCTTTCTTTCTTTCTTTCTTTCTTCTCTTCTTCTTTCTTTCTTTCTTTCTCTTTCTTTCTTTCTCTCTCTCTCTCTTTCTTTCTTTCTTTCTTTCTTTCTTTCTTTCTTTCTTTCTTTCTTTCTTTCTTTCTTTTTCTTCTTTTTCTTTCTTTCTTTCTTTCTTTCTTTCTTTCAACTGCAGATAGATGTTTTAGTTTTTCTTTTCTTTTTTTTTGGTTCTAAAAAAAGTATTAGATTTTTTGCTTTCTGGTTTCAATATTTTTGAAGATAAATAGATTAATACAGTGAATGATATCACAAAGAAAGCTTTCCTCATTTAAAATATATTAGTACTATTTCACAAACTGCTAAAACCCAGTACATCCAAATTGATTCAACAGTCTGTAAATGGAGCCTATATTAAAGGAGAACCAAAATAAAAAACTCTTTTAGCAAAACAATAAAACAGGTAAAGCAGAGACAATAAAATAGAGCAAAACAAATAGCTTTTATATGTATAAAGTGAAAACCAAACCATCCTGGCAATTACAGCCTTCATATGATTTATGCCTTTAATTTGTTTAAATCAGTGACCCATGGTGTATTGGCATAAAAATTTCAAATTCAGCAAAAACTTAAATCACTATAAGGAAACACTGATGTTTTTTTATTAGTTATCCTTCTTTCAATGTCTTCTCCCAAACAAATGAATTATTTCTGAGTGAGGCAAAATGAAGTATTATATTTCACAAAAATATTATAGATCTGTTTCTTAGTATCCAATACATCACAGAACGCAACTGGACTATAAAATTTAAAAGCATAGAATTGCTATTCTAAGCATCAATATCTTTGTTTTGCTTAAGATTAACACTAGCTATTAGCTTCATTGGTTAAAAAAAAAAGAATGGACTCCTGCTGATTTGTGATTAGAGCAAAAAAATTGAGGAAGATAGATATAACTCAAATAATCAAATAAATCAATGACTTTCTTGGCACCTGAAAGCACTGAAATTTGTTTTAGATGGTATAGAAAAATGACCAATCACTTTAAATTCCTTCAAATGTGATGAAATCACTCCAGTAGGTAACCAGCTTGAATTAATCTATTTAAAATTCAAATACTTAGCCATAACCCTGATTGTCCTCCATTTGCCACAAAGGACAAAATAACTTAATTACCATTGTATTTAACGAGGAGAGGAAGTCTGCACAAGCATCTAGAAATAATTAGATGCCTTTTAACAAAATCTTGATTTTAACCCAGTGAAAGACTGCATTTGTAGTAATTTTCTATGACACCTATAAAATTGTAATATAATAACAATTCTTTTAGTATAAGTATGTCTTAATTTTGCACCTGGCATATTTATGTTAGAAGAACACTAGATGCAAAGAGTGTCCATGTGCTCTTATCAAGTGATAAAATATATCAATAAAGAGATGTTTTATTATACGAAGGCTATTCTGTGTTTTTATAGATTCTCTATTTGTCTACATGAGACTGATTTTTAGAGAGCCAATGAAATTCATTTTAGTTCTGTATTTTCTCTATTCTTTTAAAAACATATATTTTCCTGGTATTTTGGATTAAACCCAGGGCCTCAACTATACAAGGCAAATAATCTATTGCTGAGTTATATCTCTGTCCCTCAAAGTCTTTATTCTCTGGAACCTGTGGGCCAAATAGACCCAAGGAGAGACATCTGTCTCAAAATGAGTCAATTCTTAGAGCTATCAAAAGACATAATTAGGAGCACATTTATCATATATAAATCAACCAATCTCAATTATACAGTCTGGGAGAACTTTTACAAAAACTAATGCATATTTCAAGCCAATTTTTTCTTCCACAAGTCATCCCAGTATTCAGTAACAGACAACAGGGGGCACAACCTATGCCTCAATACTCAGGAAAATTATTCAAACTAACTGACTGAATTATTTGTCTGCCTTTTTTTCCCTGGGGAAACTCCAATAAAATCTCTGATGTGGACATTCCTTCACTCCTGTTTTCTTCTTTCTGACCACCCTGATAATTTCCCTGTGGTCCTGTATGGCAATATGATTCCCTTTTACCTGTGAAATATAACAAATTATTTTTTCCATGGCACAATCCTTTCCCTGTCATCACTCATTCATACTACTGCAAATGAAAAATCCACAATAATTTTAGCACAGTAAAACTGATTCTGCCAGGTTTGAAACTCCTGAACTCTGGCTTCTATAAGCAATTAAGACTGCAGGGAAAGAGGGGGAAAATGGTGATGTAATACACTTTGTTTTTATATCAGTATGTAGTGGGCTCTTGACTAAGTGCAATCATGATGAGAGGAAAAGGGAGTCCTAGGGGAAGTTTAGGGTTGAGAAAAAGGAGAAAAAAGAAATGAAAGGCTTAAGGTTTCGTAGAGGTCCAGGGAAAGATATGTCTCAGATATTTCCAGGACCAAATGACCCAAGAGAGAGACTGGATATTAGGAAAGCTTGGCATAGAAAAAAAGACAAACGAAACCATCTGAAATAGAAGCACTGACAGTATTATGATGATGTTTTTATTGTTACTTTTATTATCATTATTAATTATTATTATTATCCACTGTCATTTATAATCAGAGCAGAGTATTAGGGGTGCTTACGTATGGCTTTGTCACTACAGCCCCAGTTGTATTAGCTAAAAAATGACCTTTCAAAGCCTGTTCATTTCTCCCTTTCCACTTAGGACAGGAAACTGAACTAACACATCTTGAATTTCAAGATATCTTTCCCTACTTACCTCTTAAAGATAGGTGCCAAACTGAAATTCTCCTATCACCATCTGGGCCTGCCCACGGCAGGAAGTTATAAAAGCTACTGCACAATTTCGAATTTGAGAGGCCTGCCTTGCTACTTTGTCAGATTGTACTGATATCTCCTACTTGAGTGTCTGTTTTCCACATGACTTGCAGAGATAAACTGACATTTCATGCGCTTTGCCATGTAATTCGTTCTCAGAAAGCAAGAGTCCTCCAGTCACAGAAATTTTCCTGTAATAACAATTGCTTTAGTCAAAACGTACCATCCCCCTAACTCCTCTTTCCCCACCATCACCAGTGTCCCGCGTTTGCTATTAGAATACAGTCTCATCTGGAGTAAAGTCTTGGGTCTCAGAGACCCAGTTGATGAATAAATTGTGGAAAGATAAGCAGGAGGAAAGAGAAGCAAACCACATATCACTTATTGTATGTCTCTACTTGAAGGTAATCTGAAGTGAGGAAAGAGAACAATTTTAGTTATTTTTTTACTTTTTTGTTTTTTTGGTCTACACACAGTGGTGCTCGGGGCTTACTCCTGGAAGTGAGCTCAGAAATTATACCTGGAGGGGCACAGGATACCATATGCAATGCCAAGGATCAAACCAGGTTAGCCACATGAAAGGCAAGAACCCTAGTCTCAATACTGTCAATCTGACCACGATTGTACACTAGGCTTTAATTTTTTTCTTATTGAATGAGATAATTCTTGTAAATAACGTAAAAAAGAAGGAAATGCTTGGGATCTTTTTAACATTTTAGGAAAACTAGAAAAATTAAGACATAGTACAGGTTGTCAACCATAAAGGAACACATCATTGTTTTCATAATTATATATCCTAATTTCAGCAATTTTTGTACTTAAGTTAGACATACAAAAAAGTCATTTATGGTTCAAAGAAATAGATTTACTACTAAAACTCAATTAATTAACAAAGGAACTAAAATACTATCAATATAGTCAACAGTTAAAACTAAATTATTGACATAGAGAAAAAAGCATCATCATAGTGAATCCTGATATAATAAAACAAGGATACTTATAAAAATAAGTTTAAATTACCCAGCATAAGCCCCGAAATAATATACTATCTCTGAGGTATATTAACTTATCAAGAGGATTATTCAAAAATATATCACAAAAGAAATTTCTGAAATGATGAAAGAACAAGATCTGTGTTCCAATGTATACATACTAATTTAAAAAAGGCATATTTGGTCCTTTAAGTTTCTAGGCATATGATAAAAAATTAGATACGGGGGAGTGAGATGAGGATTTAGTTAGCTCAGATCTTTACATATGACGTTTCAATTTCTACTAACATTTAATACCTGGAAGATAAACAAACAAACTCATATACTCACTCAGACAAACACACATTCCAATGCCTTATAGGTGTGGGTAGATGAGAATACAAACCAAAAAAATTATTGGGTAAAGTTGCTTTTATTTCTTTAAGGTTACTGCGATATTGTGCAACATAAAAATAATCAGGGAATAGAGAGAATCGGAGTCCTTCTGAAGGGAAAAATTACTTGGAAACTGAAACCAGCCAATTGAGAGATCAGTCACTCAGTAGAATTCAGAATGACAAGGCCAGGAGTAACAAAAGGTCTCAAGGGGAGCACTGCTTACATTTAAATATAAATACAACATCTTTGTAAATGAAAGTGAGTCAGTCAGTCAACATCCATTCTACCCAACTTTCATAGTGCAAGGTCATGAAAGGAAAACTTTTCCTAGCATCTTTTCTATTGTGCAAACTACATACTGCAGAGGCTATTTCAGAAAATAAGAAGAAAAGCACAATGCACATTCTCAACTTCTGCTGTCTTCCTGCAGACTCTGAAGAGACACTGAATTATCTGTGGACACACTCCAGTCACGAAACTTTGGTTAAACATTGGAGTGAAAGAGGATCCATGTGTCTTCTTGATGAGGTGGATTTATTCTAGGAAATAGAGTATATATATGTATATATATACACACACACACATATATATATATATATATATATATATATATATATGTATAGTCTATATACATATAGACTAAGCATATATAGAGAGACTATACAGATGTTACTCCCATCCCCCAATTTCCTATTTTGATCACCTTTAGAGACAGACCTGCCCACATCTGGGAATGGTCTTTGGCTTCCTGTTTTGCTAATCTAGAAAGGCAAAAGGGGGGTTCCCTCAGGGGCAAGAAGAGAATAGATTGGGAGAGATTCAGCAAGAAGGATGGAGGGAGAAGAGACAGATTTGAATGAAGGGCTACTTATGGAGCAGGCTTAAAATACTTAAAGCTTAGGAGCCACACATGGAGGCTAGGGTCTTAATAAAGTTGATGTCTCCTGAAACCTGACTGCCTGTGGATCATTTCCTTACTGCCACCCTGAGACTGCTGGTTGGAGGGGGTTTGCAGGTGTGTGGCCCAGGCCGGAAGAAAAAGGCCTCTCTCCCCATCCTCCACCACCTATCAAGGACTTTATAATTGATATATAATATAATAAAAATATAATATATAATAAAATATAATACATAATGAATATTATTCAATATATATATGTAACATATACATATACAATAGAGCTCTGAAACCAGTAATGGTAGAGATTTGCTTGAAATTATTTTATTCCAAAGTAACATCTCAATTCTTTATGTTCCTGATTATGAAAGAGCTAGTAACTTTTATTTTGTATCCACTCTCTGCTATTGAAAAGTAGTTCTATTCATCAACCTCAATAACATTGACATTTTTTCATCAAATACTTTATGTTGAGGACTCTGTGGTACTCTCCTGTAAGAGCTACCCATTAATACCTACCCCTCTCCCCAACTGTTAAACAAAAATGTTTCAAATATTGTCAAATATTCCTTTGAGATCAAAATCACTTCCCATTGAGAACCACTCACCTAAAATCATAGTCTATTTGACAATCATTCCAATCCTCTTGGTTTTTTTGTTGTGCATGATTTGTAAAAAGGGAGAAAATTTGAAGTAGTTCGGCAGAGCAGTAATTTAGAATAAGTTACACAGCAGGGCTTTCTGTCCTGAAATAAGAGGACTTTGCTCTGTGGTACTGAATTACTTCTGCCTAGTATGTGCAGTATTGCTGGACACATTATTGCCCCAGATGCTCATTTTATTATTTTTGGAGGAATTCTATTGATTCCCACCAATTTTTATGTCAGTTTTGTAACTATGTCTCTAAAAAAAAACACAACTACATAGCTACATAGCAGAAATATATTCTAGGCATACATTTTACTGTGTTTGAACTGAAAGTTTAATGTATTATATTAAAATTTTTGTTTTGTTTTGTTTTGTTTTGAGCCATACCCGGTGACACTCAGTGGTTACTCCTGGTTATGCACTCAGAAATCGATTGTTCCTGGCTTGGGAGACCATGTGGGACACCAGGAGATCAAACCATAATTTTTCCTAGATCAGCTGTGTGCAAGACAAATGCCCTACCACTGTGCCACCGCTCTGGCCCCTTAAAAAATATTTATGCTACTAATAATCATAGCAGTAGAATCCTAAAAGATATATAACACATTATATTTTTGAAAGCTATAAAATAACTTAATTATTTTATGCTTATTTTTGTTTGTGTTTTTTTTAATTTATTTAAACACCTTAATTACATACATGATTGTGTTTGGGTTTCAGTCATGTAAAGAACACCACCCATCACCAGTGCAACATTCCCATCACCAATGTCCCAAGTCTCCCTTCTCCCCACCCGACCCCGCCTGTACTCTAGACAGGCTCTCCATTTTCCTCATACTTTCTCGTTATTAGGACAGTTCAAAATGTAGTTATTTCCCTAACTAAACTCATCACTCTTTGTGGGGTTTTTTTGTTTTGTTTGTTTGTTTGTGTTTTTGTGTCATATCCAGTGGTACTCAGGACTTAATCTTGGCTCTGCACTCAGAGACCACTCGGGGAACAATTTGGGGTATTGGATATTTAAATTGCCCTACCCACTATACTATTCCTCCACTTACTATTCTACTTTTTTTCATTTAATTCTGAACAGTCTAGCAACATTTTTCTAGAGTATCAGATTTTAAAATATAAATTATAAATTTTCATTTTAGTAATTTTGAAATTTTTATTAAACAGAAATTCACTAGCTGGCCACAGATAATTTTTGTTTTGCTGCTTTTATACATTTCCACTTGTATATCTTTGCATGTAAATATGCAAACATTATTCTTTTGGGGGGAGTGGGCCACACCAGTGGTACCCAGGCATTACTCCTGGCTCTGTGTTCAGAAATCTCTCTTGGCAGGCTCGGCTGACCACAGGATGTCGGGAATCAAACCCAGGTCATTCCCAGGTCTGAAACACCCTATTGCTGTGCTGTCATTCCAGTCTTCTCCACAAACTTTATTGATTATATGCTTTTATATACTTACTCTATAAAATTTCTATTTAACATTTTCATCACCTTAATGTTGGTTTACAAGAATATAAATGCCTTTATGCTTTAGAAATACACAGCTAACGCGCCACACAGATCAAATTGCCAATATCAAAGCCCATTTTTAAAACAACATTGATCTGCTAGTATGTATATAGTTTTCATTCTGTTTAATTTTTGATGGGAGAGATGTGTTTGGACCACACCCTACTGTGATCTAGGTAATTGTCTTTTTCCAGTACTCTCTCTGAAGCTTCATTTTTTTTTGTTTGTTTAACTGCCTGCCCTGTATCTGTTTGTCATGATTTAATTCATTCCATCCAGTCATCAAAAGGCAATTTATTTTAGTGACAATCAAAGCAGTACTTCAATACTTTTTATTTCAGCTTCACAAGAAATCTTTTTCATCTTAAATTTGTATTCTGCTGATAGTCTCCATACCATTATAGCAAAAAAGTTTTATTCCTACTACTCCCTAACTTTAGGGTTAAAGTTTATTTTACCTAGGCTATTCACTTATCCAACAGATATTTATTGACTATTTCCAATAATGCAAATTCTAACTTCGTTTAGAAAAACATTAAGTAAAAATGGTTTTTGACCTTTGGAACTTTTCTAAGACAAAGAAGCAAATAATTTCAAAATGCTATCTAAATTGCTCCCACTGTCACTAAGAGATCTTCTTTAAATTTATTCAAAGATAGACATTAAGGTCCCCATTTCACAAAAGTCTAATCTAGGTGGGAAGCTAGAAATCTTTGACAGAGAAACTAACACTGATAGGCATCTCTAAATTAGTGAGCTGCTTCTATCAATGGGAGATTAAGGGCAAGTGCATTTCAGAGGAAACATGCAGAAGCTAGTTTGTAACTGGGAGATGAGATGGTAAAGTAACCAGGACAACACAATCAGCTCCTTGACCAGCTAGCTCTCAAGAGAGACTTTGAAATAGAAATGATGTAAAAGAGAAGGACCTACTATTGGCATCTGCTGTTGGAATATATTTTACATAGAATTTTACCTATATATTTAGATTTTAATGTTTAAAACATTTCTTAAAAATAGAACAATAGGAAAAGCAATTTACATCCATCCTCCTCTTCCCTTCAATCATCACAAAATGTCACAACTGACTTGGACTCAACTGGAATTTGGGAGGTCAAACACCATGAAAAACATCACTGGAAAGCTTACTCCAAGATCTGTCTTTAATTAGGGACTAAATAAGTTAAAAAAATTATTCAATTGATTCTTTTTAATATTTTAAATTTAAGCAATTATTTATGATACTATTCTTACTACTATATATTGCTGTCAAATTATGAGATTTGTTGCACAGAGATGATTTTAAATTTGAAGTCTTCCACTATAGAGAATATGTATCATATGTATATGCTTATATTGATGTCAGGGATCTAGAGGATATGCCTCCTCAGACCTGCTCAGCCTATTAGAACCCTATAATTGTTTTTTTCCCCTACTTTTCTTTGTGAGAGGTCACACCCAGTGGCGCTCAGGGGTTACCTCAGGGATTATTCTGCGCTCAGAATTCGCTCCTGGCAAGCACCGGGGACCATATGGGATGCCAGAATTCAAACCATTGGCAGCATGCAAGGCAAATGCCCTACTGATGTGCTTTCTTGCCGGCCCCCCAAACCCAAATTGTTGGCATTGGTGACTCTTCCAGAACTTATTGTTGAAACAGCTCAAGTAGAAAATACTATTCTTAGGGTTCTCATCAGGGTTGATAGGAAAAACAGAAGTGGGACTACAAAATAAACTTTATTATGCTCACCATGATAGAAGCTATGACAGTTTTACCCATGCTTTAATGCTCTGCTACTTCGAAAGAATTTTGGGAAAACTCAAAGGTGCAGGAAAAGTCAACCAATGTGAAGAAATAAGAGATAAGAGAGAGAAAGGAGGTCTCAGCTAGTGTTGCTACATTTTTGCTTCGTGAAACTTTCTTAGGCAGCTTGTTAGCATATTGCTAACATTTGTTAACCAGATTTCTTGGTTTTCCCTTTTTTATCTTCACTTTGTCTTTTCCCTCATTCTTGCTATCCTTAAGTTAAACATATCGCTAGAAATTGTTTTCTACTATTATGGAGATTTACAGATATTTTTTATGCAGAGTTTTATTAATTGAAAAAAAAAACAAATATTTGAGACTATTTCTCTAAGCATGTAAAATCCAACATATATTCCCGCTAGCAGTGATGCAGTCAGTAGTGGGAATTTTCTTACAAGGTCAAGCTGCTAGTGGGATTGGAAGGCAAGGGATTCAGATCAGCTATCTGTATTTGCCTTTGAAGTTTTTTGGAAAAGTGTGTTAAAAGATGCTAGCATTAAGTCAGTGGGTATCATTGTTATGGGAAAGATAAATGTTTATAATAACAAAGTTCATTACACCAAAGCATACATTTTCTTATGGAAGTAGGTTTAATACATTCCAATTTCTTAGCATCTTTCCCTGCTGTTAAAAATATAAAAAGGCCAATTTATCACCTTGGAACATACCACCTTCTAAGCTGCCACCTGAGTATTTCTATCAAGGTTTACCATGTACCTCTCCAACACATTTTCTAAAATAGAAATGACACCAAAGGGGAAATTCCTTAGGCATATACTTTTCATACATTCTTAATATTTAGTAAGATATTTTTCAAATTACTAAAAGGTCTATAAAGCAAAAACTAACATTTTATTAGATGAAGTAAATTGAGGATATTGCTGCTGAAACATATTTGAAGAAATTTCAGAAGTATATAATATCAGTATATAACCATATTGCCTTTTCTGGGGGCTTCTGTTGGATAACTTAAAAAGCCTTATAGAAGCAGGAACTTAAATTATAATTCTCACCCCCTGTGGAGATAGTAAACAGACTAGTCACCCCACATCTAGGTCATTGCTTTGTCTGATAAAGACAGACTTGTTAAAATGAATAAAAAATATTTCTTTATTTCCTTATTTAGTCACAATACCAAGATTACTATTTTACTGTAACTTTTTTTGGCAGCTCATTTCCATTCAGGAGTTGTTTGTTCTAAGAAGCAAAGTGACATGAATAATATATACATTTAAAGAAATGACCTTTTTCATCTCTCTCTTTATGGCCTTGTGTGTTTTTAGAAGCATATTTGTTAGTGGAGTGTTTGGAATATTCATGACTTGAACTTATAAATAATGAGATCTTAAAGGTACACTGATCATCTGCACACTAAATACTTTACTTTGAGGATTTTCTATCCAACACTGATATCAGGCAAGAATATTCTTAAAACCATTTTTATAAACTCGTAGGTTAGTTCAGAACATGGGGCACTGATGATGAGTGTGGATAGTCATATTATATGAAGTTATTTACTACATGAAATGCCAAGTGCTGATTTTAAATGTTAAAGACATTATGATGAAAATAAAAGTTTTATCTGCTCCACCTAAGGGATTTCAGAGTTTTGTGATCATGGCATGGGAATGGCTTGTGTATCCAATAACATTTTTACTTCCTTTTAATTATGAGTTTTTATTAATTTTTATACATGTAAAAGAAAAACTTTCTGCAATGCTGAGTCAAGAAGAGTGATTTTAATATTCTGGATTTATTGGTTTTTTGGGAAGACAGATTTCTCTGTTGATTTTGTGGGGGGTGGGTGAAAAACCAAAATACAGTTTACATGGAATATATGGATTTGTTTAAGCAAACCCAGAATGTTTAGCTGCATTTAAAGAAAATTCAAATTGACTCGTTATAACTTGAATGTATCAGCTTTAGCAAATAACAAAAGTTGCCCAGGGCCTAGCTTATCCTAGAGAGACTTTGCCTAAATGCTCGTAAAAGTTTTAATTTGTTACTTAATGTATTTTACTGCCTAGAAATAATTTTTGAACATATTAAACTCAAAATATAACTCATGTTTAGGTAATATTCCTTAGATGTATTTTAACTTATTAGTTGCACACTAAACTTCAGCATTTTAGAAAACGATACCTAAAGTTTTTATTTTGGTTAAAACTTATTCAAATTATTCATGAGATGTTACTATTCTGAATAATATGTTATGTGCAATTTGTATGGCAGATGCCCTTATAACTATTCATTACCTTAGCAGTTGTTATTAAAATAAAAGCTATATGATCTACTATTTGTAGTTACATGAAGTTTAGGGACATGTACTAAAAAATTTGAGTTCACGGAATAATTAGACATTTTTGTCCTATGCATAAAATATGTAAATTGAAAGTTTCATTAACCTCTGAGAAAATCATTTTTAGGTTAAGTTAAAATTTGTTAAAATGCTAGGATAATTTAACAAATAAAGGAAATAATAACTTCCTATAATATACAACTTAATAATGGTATTATTGATAAAGATTATCATATATCTTTTGGTACAAAATTTTAGTCTTTCAGGATCAAACTTATATACAAAGTGTTTTAAGATAAAGTAGATTTGGTTAAAAAAAAAGCTCTCGTTAATTTTTCCTTCGAAATAACAGGATTTGAATAGGCCAATAGTCCACACTCTCCAGTAAAATGTCATTTAATGATTTTTACCATGTTGTAATTAATTATTAGAGAAAATGTTGCATAAATCTATTAGAAAATTCAAATTAAAACTACAATGATATGCATTCACAATTATTAGAATGTCTAATTTAAGAATGGTGGTATCAAATATTGGTTAGGTTTTAGAGAAAATATAGCACTCATATTGAGGGAATACGAAATGGCACAATGAAATATGAAAGTGCTTGACTATTTTATAACAAAATATGTGTGATTACAATAAGACCCTTTAATAAAACTCTGTGGCTTTTATCTCTGAGAAATATAAATGCATGTTGATATGCACACAAAAATCATAATGTACGCTCATAGGATCTGATTACTACAACCTGCAAATATTCTAGATGCCTTACTACCAGTGAAGGATTAATTATTGTGTGCTTTCATTTATTTCATAAAAATACTACTGAACAAGAAGAAGGGTAAACCATTCATACATACCAAAACTTTGATGCCTATCTGGAGGAATTGAGCAAAATAAAAGCATCAATCCTATGATCTTGGGGGTAGACAGCAGGTAGGATGCTTTATTTGTAAAAGGGCAACCTGAGTTTCTTCCCTGACTTTTCTTGGAGTTATTTCTATATTTTTTATATCTGAATTTAAGTACCATAGTCACAAACATGTTTAAGTTGGGTTTCAGTCATAAAAAGAACACCACCCTTCACACAGTGCAACATTCCCACAACCAATATCTTGCATCTCCTTCCTCCCTCAACCCCTGTCTGTATTCAATACAGACCTATTTTCTCACTCACTACCATTGTCATGATAGGTGTTGGAGTAGTTATTTACTTAACTGCACTCACCGTTGTGGTAAGTTTCCAATCATGAGCTAGTCATTCCAGCCCTCATCTCTATTTTCTCTGGGTGTTATTACCATACTGTCTTTTATTTTTCTTAAATCTCATAAGTAAATGAGACTATTCTGTGTCTATCTCTCTCCCTCTGCCTCATTTCACTCAGCATAATAGCTCCCATGTCCATCTATATATAGGAAAATTCATGACTTCATTTTTCCTGATGGCTGCATAGTATTCTTTTGTGTAGACAAACTACAGTTTTCTTTTTTTAGCCACCCATTTCTTGTCAGGTACTTGTGTTCTTTCCAGATTCTGGATATTGTAAATATAGCTGCAATAAACATTGGTGTACAGAGGGCATTTTTTCATTGTGTTTTTGTGTTCCTAGGTTATAACCACAGGAGGGGTATTTTTGGATCATATGGGAGCTCAATTTTAAGTTTGTTTATAAGAATACCCATATTGTTCAGGAGAGATGAAGTCATGAAATTTTCCTATACATGGATGTATATGGAATCTATCATGCTGAGTGAAATAAGTCAGAGGGAGAAAGAGAGAGAGATGCAGAATAGTCTCACTCATCTACTGGTTTTAAGAAAAATAAAAGTCATTTTTGTTTTCCATAAAGGCTGCAGAAAGAGGCAGTTTCACCAACAGTGAATGAGAGTTCCTTTCTCCCCACATTCCCACCAGCACTGACTGTTCTTGTTCCTTGTGATGTGTGCCAGTCTTTGTGGTATGACATGGTATCTCACTGTTGTTTTGAGTTGCATTTCCCTGATAATTAGAGATGTGGAGCATTTTTTACTGTGCCGTTTGGCCATGAAGTGTCTATTTATTTCTCTCTTCATTTGTTGATAGGATTAGACATTTTTCTTGTTAAATTATGTCAGTGCCTTATTTATCGTAGATATTAGCCCCTTATCTGAGGTTATATGGTGAGTAGTTTCTCCCATTACCTGGGTGACCTTTGGATCCTAATCACTATTTTGCTGAGGTACAGAAACTTATCCGTTTAATTTAGTCCCATTTGTTTATCTCTGCTTCCCCTTGTTTGGACAATGGTATTTCCTCCATGAAGATGCCTTTAGTCTCAATGACATAGAGCATTTTAACTATGTGTTCTTAAATATACCTTATGGTCTAATATCAAGGTATTTAATCCATTGGGATTTTTTGTGCAGGGTATTGAATAGAGGTCCGAGTTCACTTTTTGCATGTGGCTAACCTGTTGTCCCATCACCACTTGTTGAAGAGGCTTTGCTTGCTCCATTTTGCATTCTGGCCTCTTTATCAAAGATTAATTGTATGTCTGGAGAACATTCTATGAATACTCAAGTCTATTCCATTCTCCATTCACCTGAGGATCTACCTTTATTTTAATGCCATGCTACTTTGATAACTATTGCTTTGTAATATAATTTAAAGTTGAGGAAAGTGATGCCACCATTTTCTTTGTTTCTAAGAATTGTTTTAGCTATTCGTGAGCATTTATTTTTTTCAAATTAATTTTAGGAGTGTATGATTCACTACTTTGAAGAGAATCATGGGTATCCTAGAGGGATTGCATTGAATTTGTATAATGCTTTGGGGAGTATTGCCATTTTAATTAAGATAATTGTTCCAATACATAAACAGGGTCTGTGTATCCATTTCCTTGTGTCCTCTTTCATTTCTTGAAGCAATGTTTTGTAGTGAAGGACTTATAGGTCCTTCACCTCTTATTTAAGTTTTCTCCAAGGTATTTGAGATTATGTGGCACTAATAGAAATGGGATTTTTTAATGTCTATTTCTTCTCAACCATTATTTGTGTATAAGAAGATTGTTGATTTTTGTGTGTTAATTTAGTACCTGCCACTTTGCTATACAAATCTTGCAAGTACTTCCAGTACTATGTTAAATAGGAGTAGTGAGAGGTGGCAGCCTTGTCTCATACCAGATTTTAGAGGAAAGGATTTTAGTTTATCTCCATTGAGTATAATATTTGCAATGGGCTTGTGGTAAATGTCCTTGACTATATTGAGAAATGCTTCTTCTATTCACATTTTGTTGAGACTTTTTATTATGAATGAATGTTGGATCTTATCAAATGCTTTCTCTGCATCTATTGATATAATCATATGTTTTATATCTTTTGTTGATATGGTGTTTAATATTGATTGAATTATGAAGTTAAACCATCCTTGCATCTCTGGAATATATTCTACTTAGTCATGGTGTATGACCTTTTTGATGAGGCATTGGATCTTATTTGCCTGGATTTTGTTGAAGATCTTTGCATCTTTGTTCATCAAGGATATTGGTCTGTAGTTTTCTTTTTTAGGCTTTGGTATCAGGATGATGTTAGCTTCATAAAAACTATTTCGATGTGTTTCTGTTTTTTCAATATCCTGGAATTGCCTAAAAGGATTGGTAGTAAATCCTCTTGAGAGGTTTGAAAAAAAATTCATTAGTGAATCCATTTGCTTATGGACTTTTGTTTTGGGGAAGACTTTTGATTACCATTTTAATTTCCTCAATAGTGATGGTTTGTTGGGTTACTGATTCTACCCTAATCAATAATTGTTCTCCACCCTAGGGTGTGACTTGGTGATCGTATATTGGATTATTCCTAATTTGCTATTCTGCTCTCACCCTAGGGTGGTACCTAATTCTTGTCAATAAAAGCAAGGGTATAAGGAAGGCTGGGGCTCATTCTTCAGTCTTCTTCTCCTGAGCTGCACGCCATCTTAGAAGCAGAAAGCTTTTGTGGTTTGAATTCCTTGCTTGAATACTGAATTTCCTGAATCCATTCATGTACCTTTACACTGTGTGAATTATTTCCTGTGGATCTCTACATCTGGAACTGTTCCCTCTGACCTAATCTGACAGGGGAATGGGAAATTCCTTTCCTGTTTGGGAGCTTGGTGGGAATCAAACCTTAACCAATCTCCTAGAGATTGACACTTCAATGGGTCTGTTTAGATAAACTAGATCAGTGGTCGGCAAGCTAAGGCTCGCAAGCCACATGCGGCTCTTTACACTTTTTAATGTGGCTCTTCTGTGTGCTGGGCTGCTGCTCCAGGAATCAGGACACTGCTCCTAGCTTCTGTCAGTGCGCGCTCTGTGTGCAGCCCCAGCGGCCACTCCACACAGTTCTAGTCGAGCCATGTGGTATTGGGGGCTCGAAATTTGAACGTCTTTGTGCTAATTTAGAAAGATTGGAGGAACACAAATGTGAACTTAGTTCACAGCACAAGTGGTTTGCTTTCTGGAGAAGGAAGATATGTTGATTTTTAACACCTGGAATAGTATTCCCGACTCATATAATCAACTAACAAAGCTAGCGTTTGCTGTTGTTTCCTTGTTCGGGTCTACATATTTATGT
Source organism: Suncus etruscus (assembly GCF_024139225.1). Classification (NCBI taxonomy): domain Eukaryota; kingdom Metazoa; phylum Chordata; class Mammalia; order Eulipotyphla; family Soricidae; genus Suncus; species Suncus etruscus. The sequence goes on along the minus strand of NC_064854.1, from coordinate 105,561,598 downwards.
GAACAATCATTTTCAAGCATGAATCTTATCAAGAGTAAATTGAGAAATCGTCTCATCGATGAGAACCTGGAATCGTGCCTAAAATTAAAAACAACAACATACAAACCTGACTTACTCAAACTATCCAAGGAAATGCAAGGCCAGTGTTCACGTTAGTGTTTGTGACTTTGTCAGTCATTGTCAGGATGTAATTTTCTCTACATTGTAAGGCAAATTTTACGGAATTTAACGTTATCGATAAATAATATTGTTCTAAAGTTTTTGTTTTATTAGTTATGTTATTTGTATCCTCCCGACCTATATGGATACTTGCAAAATGAAGAATATTCTCAATAAAAACTTAATGAAATTAAAAACAGTGTACCTTTGTATTTTCAGTTTTAAAAATGTGGCTCTCAGGGACTGGAGAGATAGCATGGAAGTAAGGCGTTTGCCTTTCATGCAGAAGGACGGTGGTTTGAATTCCGGCATCCTATATGGTCCCCCGTACCTGCCAGGGGCTAATTCTGAGCATGGGGCCAGGAGTAAAACCTGAGCTGCCTGGTGTGACCCCCCCCCCCCAAAATTGTGGCTCTCAAAATTAATTTTAATCTTGGTTTTGGCGAGATTTGGAAAAAAATTTGGAGAGTTGGAAAAAAAGGTTGTCCATCACTGAGCTAGATCATCCTGGTTCAACTGCAGAAGATGATAAGACTCCAAGAATTTATACATTTCTTACATGTTCTCTTGTTTTGTAGCAGAGTTTCTCAAAGTAGTCTCTAATTAACCTTTGAATCTCTGTAGTATTCTTAGTGATCTCTCAATAGTCATTTCTAATAGTGTTATTAAATTTATCTCTCCCTTTCTTTGTGAATTTTGCTAGTGGTTTATCTACCTTGTTTATTTTTCAAAAATACAACTTTTGATTTCATTGATCTTGGATTGTTTTTTTGGATTTCAACTTCATTAATTCTGAGCTAACCTTTATTATTTTCTTCTTCCTATCTAATTTTGGTTCATTTTGTTGATCACATTCTAATTTTATAAGCTGCATCACTGTTTTTTTTTTATACCCCTTCTTCCAATGTCTGCTTACAAAGCTATACATTTTCCTCTTAATATTGCTTTTGCTTTATCTCACAAGTTCTGATAATTTGTGTCTTCATTCACATTTGTTTTCAGTAATCTTTTATATTTCCTCTTTGACTTTATCTCTGAACAACTATTGTTCAGTAGTGAGCTGTTTAATTTCCAGGTGTTAACCATTTTTCACTTATAATTTCAGTGCATTGTGATCTGAGAAGGTAGAATGTACAATTTCTATCCTCTTGATTTTATGGGGTTTGTTTTATGGTCCAGCATATGGGCTATCCTGAAGAATGACCAGAGTACATTGTAGAAAAATGTGTATCCAGTTTTCAAGGGATGAAGAGCCTTACTAAGTCACTTTTATACTTTTATTCATTTCTGCTTTCAGAGCTAGTATATTCTTGTTAGGTTTCAGTCTCTTTGCCCTAATAACAGGTTACCGAGCAGTGTTGAGGTCTCCCACTATTATTATGTTGCTATTGATGTCTTCTTTCAGATTTGTTAACTATTGTATTAAATATTTTGCTGGTCCCTCATTGGGAGCATACATAATTCGGAGAGTGTACATTTACCTTGATTATTATAAAAAGTCAAACTTTGTCCCTTATAACTTTTTGCGTCTATATTTTGTGCCATCTGGTATTAATTGGCCACTCCAGTTTTTATAAGAAAGTTGTTTGCTTAGAGATTGTCCTCCAACCTTTAATTTTGAGTCTATGCTTGTTCTGGTTATTCAGAGGTGTTTCTTGAATTTATGAGAATGTTGGATTCAGATATTTGATCCATTTTGATACTGTCTTAATGGTGAATTTAGTCAGTTGACCTTGAGAGAGAGAATTGTCATTGTCATGGAATTTAATGTCATTTTTTCTGTAGGATTTTGGTGTATCTGTTGGTCTGTTGTCTTTTCTTAAAGTAGACCATTCAGATTGTCTTTTCAGACAGGTTTTAAGTCTGAAAATTTTTCAACTGTTGTCTATCTGTGAAGCTATTTGCTTCCTTCAAAGTAAATGTGAGTCTGACTTGGTGCAGTCTTCATTCATTTCATTGAGTTTTGTCATTTTATCCTACCATTTCCTTCAGGTTTTGAGGGTTTCTTATGACAGGTTTGCTGTAAATCTTAAGGTTTCTCTTTTGAATGTAACTTCCCTTTTTGATCTTGCTGCTTTCAGTATTCAACCCTATCAGTGGAATTCGTCATTGTGGCTAGTATATGTTTTGGGGGTACTTTTTTTTTAGCTGGTACTCTTTGGGTATACAGAATTTGGTTTCATGCATTTTTAGCTCTGGGAGTTTCTCAGCAATGATGTCTTTGATTATTGATACTTCATTAGGGTTTTCTTCCTATGTCTCTGGGACTTCAATTACTCTTATATTGTTCTGCTAAGTTTATTAAAATCTTCTATTGTCATCTGCTTACACAAAAGAAACACACAACACAAGGAATACTTGTGATGCAATTGTTCAATATTTTGACTCTGCTGGCTTTAATAATGTATACACAAAAATAGCACATGTGATATAACTATACAAAATTAAATGTATAACAGGCATGAATACAAGTAAAATCAGAAAAGTGTAAGTTGGATTGATGTGTTCTATATATGTCAATACTCTAATCTGCTATTGTTCTATAGTCTTCTAAATTATTACCACTGATAAAAACTTAACACACATATGAAGTCTCTATTATTCCTTACACTGTCGTGCAAACTACAACAGCCTAAGTCACATCTATCTCAACCTCTCTTTAAAATTGGAAGCACAGGCAATAATAAATTCTTAAGTGTCATCTTCCTTCATGTATTTTAAAGCTACTTTAATTATGACCATAATGTAATTATTGTCTTAAATTCCTGTGATATTAATAATATTTTAATTAAATTTTCTTCATCTCTGATAATTATTGCCTAAAGAATGAATTTTTGTATATTCACCTTCTGTTAATATAATTACTATATGAGTTATATAATATTCATCACATACTTTCACTTTATTTATGCCTCAGTATTTAAAGTTTATCACTCAAAGATCACACAAGTGTATTTTTAAATTTTTAATGCAACATCTATGTTCTTTTAATCAGAATAATTTAGTTATGTTTTGTGTGATTATTTATAATAAGTTTTTAGTTGTCATTGTGACATTCAGTTCCTGTTCATCTCACTTTATTTTTGTTCTTCTACTTTTATATATATATATATATATATATATATATATATATATATATATATATATATATATATACACATACACTAGAGTAGCAAAATATATTTATTAAATAATTAAGAGAGGGGAGAAAGATATGGGTTCAGGAGAGAACATGGGCTTTGGGGGGGAGCATACTTAAGGTATTATTTGATTTTCTAAAAATATTTTAATCTCCATTAACTAGGGAATTTTGTTGTTTTGATTTTCAGTTTTATAGATAGCAGCCACTCAGTAATTCTCAGGGATTACTCCTGGCAGATCTCAGGTGTGCCAGGAATTGAATCTGGGTAAGCATTATGTAAAGAAATAGTCCTAACCATTTTTATCTTCATTAGTTTTTTTACATTATAGTTTACTGGTTTCTAAAAATAATGCTATTCTACTTTAATATTGAATTATTCTACTTATTAAACTACCAGAATCTTGAAAAGTACCTATTTTTGTGATTTGCTTAATGAATAGCTTTAAATATTTGCTTTTAAAAGAAAATTAGGGAACAATTAAAAAAATGATGGATTAGATATCAACATTGTAAAGGTTTTTTTCTGAAAGAGAAAAATAAAATGTAATTAATGGAAAGCAGGTACTGCAAACTAGAAGACTCCACTATGACCTAGTAATCTTAGAAATCTAGTGATCACATTGTAAAGAACACGAAACATATGCGACCCAAAAATAAAGATCTAAAAAGATATCTCATGAAAGAAAGATAGGAAATGACTTATAAAAATGATATTACATATGCCCTATGTAATAGCTCATTGGGGAGATTAAAATTAAACATATGAAAATCACTCACTGAAACAACGAAAATTAAAAATAAATGTATTACGTTAATACGGATGTGAAAACATAAAACTAATTTATTGCTGATGAAATGCCATAAATATTATAATTACCTTAGAAAACAAGTCAATATTTTATAAAAATAAGTATTTTTAAATAATTTCAGTTTCTTTTCTGTATAATCTATCTTCCCCAAATTAAGACACACTTCTATCCTGGCATTTCCAGTGTAAAGATAATATTCATAGCAGCATTATTTAACATTTCAGAATGACATGACTGGAGATGTTGATTAGGTCCCTGGTCTTATCTCAGAAATATTTACTACCTCACATACATAATTAAAATACTCAAAATCTAGAAAAAAACTAAAATTTACATTATATAATGATTGGATAAACAATATGATTTATTAATCACTGAAATATTGTGTAAAGAAATAAAACAGCAAATTAATGTTAAATGTAATGATAATATTTCCTCTCAAAATATTCTGTACACTATTTCTTAGATCAAAACATTCAAAGCATGATGATCTTGTGATATAACCATTCATATTACATTTTTGAAGGAAACTATAGACATTATTGATTTTAAATGATGAGGAAAAATGTTGGTTGAAAGGGAAGAAAGAATATTGCTAGAGTGAACATTTTCTGTTTGGGGATATGTGTATTGATAAGACTGGGAAAAACGTAATGTGTACTTAGGTGGATACATGTTATTATATGTAAACTACATATCAGTAAAGCTTTTTAAACAAAGGGTCATTAAAACTTTTGAATGTTTGCTATGTTTATGTTGGGATATTATTTTTTATATACATAGATCAGAAAGAACTATTGGTAAAATATAAGACAGATGGAAACTTATCTGAGAAAAAGTAACACTACTAAAAATTAATATTGGATCTGATAGACATCATTGAAAAAAATGCTTGGGTATTCTCATAGAGATTGCATTACATCTATACAATGATTTAGGAAGTGTTGACATGTTAATTTTTTAATCCTCCCAATCTATGACAAGGTTATATTTCCATTTCCTTTTGTTTTATTTTATGTTTTGAAGCAGTGTTTTGTAGTTTTCTTTGTATAGGTCTTTCACCTCTTTAGTGAAGACTCCAAGGTAGTCAATTGAGGTGCAATTGTTGAAGGGACTGTTTTGCAATGTCTCTTCTCTTTCATTCTTTTTACATAAAAATTCCATGGATTTTTGTGTGTTAATTGTGTAGCCCAGACGAACAAGTCTGAATGAAATAAACCAAACCAAGCTGAGGGTAAAACACATGTAGTCTGGCAGTCTTCTACCTAGTATAGAGAGCAAACTGCCTGCTAGAACTGCCATTTTTATTGAGTACAGAGACCACCTCTGGGTGAGGCAGTAAGGCCAGATAGTTCAGGCTATCCTAAGCCAGTCCACCTAGATTTACAAGTAAGACTATCTCTATTTGGGGATAAATCCAAGTTGTAAACAAACATACAAAAGAACCAGGGATGACCTTTGTTTTAGGTAAAATAAGGTTTGGGAAGTGTCCACCTACAATTCCAACTTTACTGTTTTAAACAAAACAAAACAAAAAAAAAAAATGAGAAAAGTTACATAACTTTTGTTCTACTTTTCTCCACCAAAGACTGGAACCCCAGACCAGAACTCAAAGCATCAAAATTTAAATTGTATACTTCATTATCAAAACAATCAGGTAAATGGATCCGATACAGTTAGCAAATAATACCAACCCAGTGAGTTAAAGTTTTATTGGAGTTAATCTGCTTTTTGCCTCCTGGCCTCTCCCCGCCATGCGCTCTCTCTGCCATATGCTATCTCTCTTGCACTCAAAGCCAGGCTCATCTCCTTATTCACACCAAGCCCCAATCCCAGGTAGGGGAAAGTCAGATACAAAAGCAACAATCATGTTGGTTTTTATATCTCAAATGAAGAGTTTAGGAAAAACGGAAGTTGGGGGAAGGGTTCATCTACACTCTTCCACCAGCTCCAACCAATACTTGCCAGGTACTCTGGTCCTGGATGATACTTCTGTGGCATTCTAAGAAAGGAAGTTTGCAGATTTTTCTTTCTGCAGAAAACATAGCAGCCCAGAGCCACACCCTAAGCCTTTCAACAGAAAGGTCCAGCTCTGAGATTTCACCTTATCCCATGCCACAAAACGTGTTTGAAGTCTAAAAACCTGGCCTGCATATAGGGTACAGCTATGCAACACCAGTATTCTGTAGCAGTGTTAGTCCAATTATGTCTCATAAAATGTGATAGGAAAGATAACATCGTAATCTATTGTGAACCATGAGTCTACACAGTAACAAAGTTCAGGTAGCACCATCCACTGCCCAGTAAATCCTTAGACACTGATTTACTTACACCATGGAGAGAGTTAATAATCACTTCAAATTGACTTGTGTTGATATAAGTTTTGATAGCTGTATTTGCCTTTGTGTTATAACAAGAAGTATGAAGTAAATATGTTTGTGCCTGCATGGAGGAAGGCTATTTTGTGTGTGGGGAGTAAAGGTTGGAGAAACCAGTGAATGGAAGGTTACAGTGGTTGTGGTGATTGATGTTTGAATATTTAATACCTGGAATGACTATATTATGAACAGCTTGCTAAATCACAGTGTTATTATAAAGTAAGGAAAAAAAAGAATGGACTGTCTACTTACAACAGCCACATCTGGCAGACTATTTAGACCTTGAGTCACTGGTTTTGCTTTGCTATTGACTTCTCTACGAAATGATTAAAAATTCACACCCTGAACTCCTTACTTGGGAAAAGCAAGCCTTCAAAAGATGAATGGAGGCAAAACTATTGTCCACGCTAGCCACCTAACCATCCAGAACCCTTCAACCCTTCAAAGTCCACTTCAGTTTGAGTATTATGAGCAAACCCTGAGAAATCTTCCACAAGAACCTGGTAATCACCTACATTATATTGTGCAGTGTAGACAACCGGAAATGGTATTTTATATTATTTTGTCGATCATGTTCCTGGCAGTGTTGAAGAGCAAATGGTTGACAATCACATTAAACCTTGCTCTAACACCTCAGTCCCTCCCCTATCTCTCTGGCCCCTAACTAATATTTTAACCATGCAACAGTGTCTAAATTCAGTTAGCTTGCTATCCCGCCCAATGGGAATGAAAGCTACTGCTCAGAGTGGAAAAACTATCACACTTCCTTCCTACCTCCAGATTTCAGAGAGACTTGTTGGATGATTATTTTGTTCATTTGTTTGGGGCTTTCATTTTGAACCACACTTGGTTGTGCACAGAACTTATGCCTCCTCTGTGCACCTGGATCACTCCTGGCAATAGTTGGTAGGCCATGATTGGGAACCTTGGCAGGCTGTGTACAAGTCAAGTGTCCTGCCTGTTGTTCCTGTACCTTCTACCCCCCCCAACTCAGGGAGGATATTATTAGGAAGCTTTCCTACAGGCTGGGGAAGACCTTGTGCTGATGATCTTAGAGTTACTTGCTTATTTGTATTCAAGTTCAAGTGAAATTCTGGGTTACTTCTATTTCTGTGATTTTTGTAACTCCTGTTACTCCTATCTCTACATTCAGATATTACTCCTGGCAGGTTCAGAAGACCATATAGGAAGCTGGGGATTGAGCCTCGGTGTGCCGCTTGCAAGGCAAAAGCCCTACTCACTGTCTATTACTCCCTCACTTCACTTGACTTGTTCTATCCCAAGCATGAGTTTTTCCAGTAGAGATTCCTCAGCAGCAGCCTGGAATAAGCACCAAACACCACTGGGTATGATACCCCAATCAACTAAACTAAACTAAACTAAACTAAATTTCACATATTTTTATAAACCCAACTTTCTCATACTGCTGCATATTCACACCCACTTCCCATAAATCTGTTTCCATTTTTCTCCTTCTTGCATTGTAATGAATATTACTTAAGAACATCTGGGAAAGAAAAAAGAGAAGAGGGTAAAAAGAGAGAAAAATAGACATTTTTTTAAACATAATTTTTATTTTAATCATAGTGGCTTAATATCATTGACAATAATATTTTAGGTACATATTAACATAAAATCAGGGGAATTCCCATCACTGAATTGTCCTCCCTCCACCTCCATTCCTGTTCTACCTCCCATATCCTCCTTCCTCACCCCCAGGCTGCTAGAATGAGTGGTCCCCTCTGTGCCTAACTTACTACTTAGTGGTCTTACACCTGTTTGGTCTTGGTACCTCCCTTATTTCCCCCTCTAATTGGGAGGCAGGACTAGATAGTTCAAGTTATGTGGTTTTATTTGAAGAAGAGAGAAGTAATAAACTGGGGAAAAATCAAATATGCCAAAAATGGGCGGAGTCCTTCCAGAGGCTCTCAAAAACAGATATTTTTAGGGGGAAGAATGGGAGGGAAACGTGGGCCTTGGTGGTGGGAAATGTACACTGCTGATAGGATAGTTGTTGGAGTATTTGAATATTGTTCAGTCATGAACAACTTCATAAGTGTATATCTCATGGTGATTTATTTAAAGGAGAGAGAGTAAGGGATATAAAATTGAAGTCTATGTTGTCTGGCCTATGTGGTCTATGTTAGTATGGTCACCCCAGCTTTTCTTAAGGGGTTGTTTGCTTGAAGAATTGTATTCCAACCTTTGTCTCTGAGTCAGTGTTTGCCTGACTATTCAAGTTTTTTTCTTGTGAGGAGCAAAATGTTGGATTCAACTTTCTGATCTATTTTTCTACTCTTTTTTTGGCATGTCAATTGGTACATTTAGTCCATTGACATTGGGAGAGATTATTGTCATGGGGCTTTGTGGCTTTGTGACATATTTTTGGAGAATTTTGGTGTGTTTTTGGAGTTTGTCTTGCCTTAAAGTAGCTCCTTTGGTTTTTTTTTTTTTTTTTTTGGGCCACACCTGTTTGATGCTCAGGAGATACTTCTGGCTAGCACTCAGAAATTGCCCCTGGCTTGGGGGGACCATATGAGATGCCGGGGGATCGAACCATTGTCCTTCCTTGGCTAGCACTTGCAAGGCAGACACCTTACCTCTAGCGCCACCTCACTGGCCCCTCTTTTTTTTTTTTAAGATTAATTTAGAGTTTGTAAAGTTCCCAAGCTGTTGTTTATCCATGAAAGTGTGTATCCTTCCCTCAAACCTGAATGAAATTCTAGCCCTGTGAATGATTCTTAGAACATTTTTCATTTCATTGACAATTTTTCACTATATTTCATCACTGCCTTTGGGCCTGGAGGGTTGCTTTTGATAACTTTGCTGCCAATCTTAAGGATGCTTCTTTACATTTTTATTTCCTTCTTTTCTCTTGCTGCTTCCAGTAGTCAGTCACTATCTACGGTTTTCATCTTCATGCTTCCAGGATAAGGGTGCATGCACTTTTCAGCTCTGCAAAATTCTCAGCAATGATGTCTTTGTCTGTTGATTTTTCATAGGCATTTTCTTTCCGGTGCTCTGGGACACCAATGATTCTTATGTTGCTTCTATTGAATCATCCCAGCGTTCCATTGTTTGTTCAGTTATTTTCAGTATTTTTTCCAACTTCTTTTCACTAATTTTAAGGTTCTTTTCTACCTTCCTCTGTTGAATGGAGGTATTTTGTTGCTCATCTTCCACCTCACTAATTCTGTACTCAGCAGCTGTTATTCTCCTGGTGAGGCAGGAGTGAGTTTTTCATTTCCCCCACCAGGTTTTTAATTTCTGTTTTTCTGTTTAAAGTTTTCTCATTTCTACTGTCAGATCCTCTGAATCTTATTGACTATCCATTCCATGGTTTCTCTGATTTATTTGAACATCATTTACATATGTTTCTTAGAGAGAAAAGAAAAGTGTTGGAAAATTTTCCTTCCTTATCAGAGAGGCTAGATAGGTGACTGCTACCTTAGTTGGATTTTCAGAACTACTACCTTCTTTTACTAAGTATGAATGGGTTCTGCCTTGATTTCCCATTGCAAACTTGGCACTTTAGGGATGGTTTTTATGTGATGTTCTGGGCTCACTGACGAGAAAAATGTGCAAACTCTGAGCAATGATGTGTGGGGCCATTAACCTGGCTCAGTCCCCATAGACTCCCCATGCAAAACCTCACCAGATGTTCTCCTGCTGCCCCTGCCTCCTATATGTTCTCCTCACTGCCCCTTCTACACTTTCTTAATCTACTGTGGGGCACAGATGTACCTCAGTGAAAGAACCCTGCCACATCTAAGTGTAGCCCTTCATCCTAGTCACAGAATTATCTAAATCATTATCAAGATACCTGTGTGTCTAAGGCTTAAGACCCCCTGAGCAAGGACCTTGCCTTCTTTTTCTCTAGATGATACAAAATCCTCAGGAATGAATCCTATACCTGCATTGTTCTAACAAACTTATCGATGATCCTGGGAAGATCTAGGTACCTGAGTATTTCAAGCATAAATACAACACTTGCTAGCTTCATTTCTGGAAAGAGTTACCAACAACTCTGGGTCAATAATGGTGCTATCTTAAAAGAAAAATGAAGATGTTTTTGACACAAAGGTTCTTCCACTTTCAGTGGATATTGGACTGAATCTATGGACAAGGAGAGATTCAGGTGAGCTTTCCATAGACTTCTGCTGGGCCATAGGAAAGGAGGCCTCAGACCTTCTGCCTTTTCTGGTTCCTATAACATTAAACAGGTTTCTATTGCAGGAAAGGCAGTAGGGTCAGGAAGTGCAGGAAGCTGAGTGTACAGACATAGAGGACAAAATATATGTGGTTTTGCATGTCTTATGGGCACTGGTTAAATTCCCAGGCATGATTTTTAGTATTGAAATACGGGGTAAAGTCAAAGAGGAGTCAGAGGAAGCATTCACCTTGACAAAGCTGTTTTAATTAATTTTTTCAGGACATTCTGTTGACTAGTAAGCATTCTATTTTATAGTTCTTTATGAGATATGACAATTAAATTTGCACAGCTTAGCCTTCACTTTGAGGCTATAAGCTCAGAGCTCTGGACTTTGTGATTCAGACTGAGTGATGTCTAGGATGCATACCCGATTTTACCTGAGAGTAATTTCTGTATGGTCAGTTTTATGGTTTGATTGGCAGCAATCCATAGAGTCTTCAAAGCAATGTCATAAAGAATTCCTGACTGCAGTACCAGGAATCAGCCTTGAACTTTTCTTGCTGTGGACCCCAAACCAAATACCATCCAATTCAGCAATACATGTTAGGGTCAGGGACAAGCTCAAATAGCTTAATCATAGGAAATTTCCCCAAGTTCAGTTTCGCCCACCACATGGTCATGTTCCAAACTCTGAAATGAGGAAACTTCAATCAGCAACCCATCAGTAATCTTCAGCTCCACTAAAAAATCACCTCCCTCAAATTAGTCATTATAAAACCAACATGTTGATTATTTCAAAAATTAGAAATTTATATGGTAAAATCTTTCATTAACCTCTATTTGAATTCATTTTTGCTCAGTTGGGTTCAGAAGATAGCCCAAGGAATATAAAATGTTCAGAGTATGTACAAGGCCTGAATGTGATTTTAACTTTGTCTTACCCTCAGACACACTGTGAATAAACTTCAACCCATCATAGCCCAGCATCACCACTGGAGGAGTCCTATCCTGCCTTATCAACATTTAAAAACAAAGATTGATAAAGGTGTGATGAAGAATCTACTGTTGTGTAGTTTTGTGGGAAGGGGACCCCACATCCAGAAATGCTCAAAAGTTACTTCTGGTTCAGCACACATGAATTATCCTTGTACTGCTCAGCACCAAATGGGTTGGAATGCAGATCAGCTGCATGGAATACAAGTGCCTTACTGGCTATACTATGGCAACAGCTCTGGAAGTTTTAATTTTTACAACTGAAAGCTGTTGTCTATATTTGCTAAAGCAACTGTATGCATGAGGGGCCAAGCAGTAGAGCAACATGTAAGATATTTGCCTTGCATACAGCTGACACAGATGAGACCCCAGCATCCCAGATGGTCTGCTGAGCACTGCCAGAAATAATCTTTGAGCACAGAGCCAGGCTTATGTTCTGAGTAAGACCAGGTGTGGACAAAAAAAAAAAAGCAAAAACAAAAACATTGATATGTGTGTATGTCTGTTGGTTTCTGACCTGAAATTTGAAGAGAAGAATAAAATAAGCAGCAAGATGGCTAGACACTAGCTTATACATATTTTTACTTAAACTGATTTGGCCATATTTATTGGCTTGGCTACTCTGATGGAAAATGGTAAATGTAAACTGAAACCAAAAATAAGATGGACACATTCCATTTTATACACCAAAGTGCAAAAGAACTTGATATCACAAAACTGGGTTCATGTTGGACAGGAAGCATTTTCTAGGAAAGAAGGATGTGAAACCACATATATCCATGAGTGTGAAATCTGCAAAATGGTCAGAGGCTATTTCAGATATGGACTCAGTTGGCGAGAGCCATGTCAAGGATTCCAAGAGTTGATATCTCCCAGGCAAAAGCTGGGTTTGAAGGAGAACCAGCAGGATCCTTCCCAGTGACAGAGTATATCACAAGGTGAATGGTAAAAAGCAGGGACCTAGAGAAAGGGCCTCAGAGGTATGAGAATCATTTGGGTAGCAGGTGGGGGAAGAGCCATGGCATCCTTCTCTACTGTGGAACCCTGTGGGACACTCCCTGCTTTGTGATACAGGCAGCCCTGCCCTGTATTGGTCAGAGCTTTGTGCTGAGGGCTCAGTTGCCTCAGGCAGCTTGCTGTCAGGATGGTGGAATTGGTGCTATGGCACCTCTTCCTCCTGATGGAACTGCTCTTGAGCTTAGGCTCAAGAGTGCTCCTAAGAGCACTAAGAGTCCTAAGAGTGCTCCTAAGAGCACTAAGGAGTCCTAAGGCTCTCCTCCAATTAACCTTTTATACAAGTATAATATGGCTGGGATCCACCAAAAAGATAGGAGCCAGGGTCAGTACTTGAGTTGATTTTAGTGGTGGTAGTAATTTCTCATTTTCCTGGAACATGTAAAATGAGTTTGCTTGGTTCATAGAATCATCTTTCTTAGGTCTCTAGGAGAATGTGAGACTCTCTCATTTAGGACAGACTGGACAAGGCAAAAATTTGATGAAGACAGAGGCCCCTGAGCTCTGGGTGGCAAGATCTAAAGTCTAAAACCCTAGCTACCAAAATGATACTATTACAGGAAAAGTCAACTACCCTTTCTGGAGGCTCTGAGGTATCCACAGAACAAGAATATCTCATCACTCCATTGTTAAGAGGGCGGCAGAATCAATCTTGTCTCCATTACTATCTGATCAAGAGAGCAGAGGGCGGTTCAGGGTCCTTTCCTGACCTTGGGGTCAGCCAAAGGAAACACAGGAGAGACATAGCCTTCTCCACCAGGCTTTTGTGAACAGGGAGCTTGTTGTAAACATAAAAAACACTGGTGCGGTATATAGGTGGAAAACAGAAAAACACAAACAAAACAAAAATCAAAACATTGGTTGAAATGCAAGGATGGATTCACCTTTCTGCTCATTGCAGGAGCCCTCTTGGTCTTGGTTCATGACTGTGAGTTTCTGAGAGAGGAGGAAAACATTGGATCCCCAATGCTCATTGCTTGTTTCTCATCTCACAATGTAAGGGCTGGAACACAGTTCCAGGCAAAGAGCTTGACCCTTCTGAAAGGAGGATGTGTGAAAACTCTGCCTATGGCAAGGTAAAAATTCCTGTAACAGCTCATTGTAGGGAACTTTCTGGTATGACTTTTCCACTGCTTCAGAATGTCTTAGCGGATGTTATGCCCTTATAAGAAACTTATACTGCCTCAGAATGTATTAGTGGATGTTATGCCCTTATAAGGATATCATCCCTACCCCTCCCCCCCTTCTTATGGTATATAAAGATGAACAAAGAAAGCCACTGGTCCTTTGCCTCTGTTCGGTTCTGAACGGGCACTGGACTCTGGCCGGCTAAAATAAAGAACTCACTTGAGCTTTTAACTGAGTGATTGTCTCTTCATTTCTCTGCATCAGAGCAGCAGCTGGACTAACGAGCCTTACAACAACACAACAAAAGCAGGAGAAAGTGGTTTGAGGTACAAAGCAGTGAGTTTCTACGTTTTCCACTTGAGCTCTCCCCAGGTGACTCTTCTTCCCCTTCTTTCCATGTAGTGCCCGGACCTTGTCTGTGGATGACCTTTACTTCTACATTGTCTTACAAATAACAAAATAATAATGATAAAAATAAAAAGCACTCAGGAACTGCTGAGCTGAAGAGACAAGATAAAACAATTCTCAGAATCTGTTCTTGCTGTCACTGGGCATGAAGTGGGGAAGACCAGTTCTCCGAACTCCTCAGAAATAAGAGGAACTTGAGGCCATCTGTCTCAGCTTTCCCTATACGGGCTGAGGAGATCTTAGTATTCCTGAGAATGAAAAGCAGCACAACTTCCCCTCACTGGGCACTTTGTCTCCATGATCGATGTGGGGCTGTCAGTTAACTGAATCAAGGAGACAAATAATTCTCAGTGAAATAGTCATGGGAGGCCACTGGGAATGAAGCCTAACTATGGGGTTGATGTTGGAATTAGGAACAGGACATAGGCTCCTGATTGGGGTGAGAGGATCCAGATCTGGTTGAGGCTCTTAGGAGACCCAGAGTTGATTGGGGGAGTGTTGGTGTACCTAGCTGAAACCCTGGATTTGGTGTAGATACCTAAGACCCACCCATTTCTGGGAGGGGTCTTGAGAACCGGATATTAGGTGTGACCTTACCTGCAAGACCCGGCCCATTCCTGGGAGGGGTCTTGGAAAAGTTAGATAAGCCTTGGACCGAGGGTTTCGGCTTTTTTGGCCCTGCTGAGCTCGCTGGCTTTGGGGTCTCTGTTTCTGGTCTTGGACCAGGATGGAGGCCAAAGGGAAGATGGCTGAAAGGGTTTAGATGCAGGGTAGCCTAGAATGGCTGAATGCTTAAAAGGTTATGAGATAGGCCACACACATGTGGTGAATAGGGCATGAATAAAGTTAATGCTTCCTGAAGCCTGCCTGTGAGTGGTTTCGCCTTTCACCTGGGCCTGGGACTCACCGACTGGATGGGGTTGCGGAGCCACGTGGCCTGGAATGGCAAAAAGAAATCCATCGCCATCCATTGCCATCCAGCCCCATCGTTAATTATTTGATGCAACAGAGGAGGACACAATAACCTGATTGAGGAGGATCTCTGATCCTTGGGGAGGGTGTCTCTTTGGGAGAGCATCGTTTGACCTAGTTGGGTCAGGGCATCCTGGTCTGGTAGGAAGGAATCCTGAAAGGGTCAGGGGAGGGGCCCTTTATCTCATTGTGGCAGGAACTTGACCTGGTTGTGGAGAGACCCTGACAGGCTTGAAATTGGGGGCCCTTACCTCATTGCAGTAGGACCAAGTTTCAACAGACATACTGCCTTGTGTGATTATTTTTAAATCACATCTATAATTTTTTTCAAATAATAAATTTAAATTTTATTTAATTCAACTCAATAATTTGAATTTGATGAGTCCTACAAAAGTTTAGAGAATACTAACAACACTTTCAGCAATGACTAACAAATAAGACACAAGCCTGGTTTTCAAAAATTTACATCCAAGTTTTAGCAGATGACAGTATTGGAAACAACAAAGGCAACCAAAGCAAACCCTGTGTCATGTCAAAAAGAACGAAAATAAAATAAGGGAGAATCAAGTCAGATACCAGATGTAGTTGGACGGTCAGAAACAGGCATTTCTGTGAAGTTAAAAATGGCAAGAAATCTAAAACAAGAAAAAGTGGAAAATTTCAAGATATTATTTTTATCAGAGGCTTGACAGAAGAGAAATCAAGAGAGAAAGCAGGCCTAGAGATAGATACTTGACTGCAGTGTCTTATCAGTAGAAGGCTACTTACAGAACTTACAGTGTAAAAGGCAAAGTTTTAAGAAAACAGGCAGATATTTAATTCTATAAGATTTAAAGCAGTTCAAGAAAAGATCTTAGCTACAGTAATAGGATTGGTGGCTAAGGATGTGGTGATGAAAGCAGGTTAGGTGGAAGTGTTTGCGGAGTATGTTCAATGCCTGCTTCTTTCCCCTAAGTGCCTAAGGAAGTAGAGTTATCAACCAAGAAATGGGAATGAAATTTTTAGAAGTGCCAATAGAGAGTGAGGGCAAAAAGAACTATTTGGCAGGGTTGGAGAATGCAAGAAGTGGGACAATTAGGAGGAGTGACAGGCAGCCCAAATGTTGGGCATATAAGAATTGATTCATTTGGGATCCTGAATTTTAACATAGACCAGTTGGAAATTGAGTATTATTCTCTGTGCATAGTCCAGCTTGCATTGATTTCACCTTGACTCATCAGCTATCGTGTAGTTTCAGGAGGGAGATGAAAAAATCTTTTCCTTCCTTTGATTTCAACTAGAAGAGTTGGATTGAGTGCAGAGAGAGATAGGGGAGATAACAGAGGTAAATATAGTGTGAAAATACAAACTGAGGGTATTTGAGTGTGTGTGTGTGTGTGTGTGTGTGTGTGTGAGAGAGAGAGAGAGAGAGAGAGAGAGAGAGAGAGAGAGAGAGAGAGAGAAATCTAGAGACAGAGACAGAGATGGAAAAATGCTTGGGAAGTTGGATATTGGGAGGAAGAGAGGAAGGGAACCTAGAAAGGAATTAGACAAAGCAAAGATCAAAAGATTATGTTTTGCATTTCCTGGCACCATATAATGACCTTGGGGTTCAACAATGAACATAGTGGTAGCATGTAGTTCATCCCATGACAGTATTTCAAGGGTGGAGAAAACCTGTATCTCTTAGGCCAAGAAATTTCCTTTTTTAATTTCCCTAATAATTACTGTGTCTATGCAAAAAAACAAAACAAGAGAAACAACCAAACTTGCCACACCAGCCCACTCGTTTTATTTTAATTTTTTTCTTCTATTAAATTTAAATTCATATCTTTTACACTGGGGCTCATCCCCACATTTTTTGTGGGGAGGGGGCACACCCGGTGATGCTCAGGGGTTAATCCTGGCAATGCAGTAAGAGATCACTCCTGGCTTGGGGGACCATATGCAAAGCTAGGGGATCAAACTGTGGTTCGTCCTAGGCTAGCACTGACAAGGCAGACACCTTACTGCTCCATGCCACCATTTTGTCCCCTCATCCCCGCTTTTTTTTTTTTTAATATTTTTCCAACAGAACCATAGAACATGAATCATCTTGTTCTGCCTCATAAATTGAGGAGAAAAAGTGGATATGGTATCAGGAGTAAGCAGTCTCATGAACACTGAGAGGAAATAAAATTGACCAGCCCTAAATACCCAACCTAAAGTCAATGACAATAGAATCAAACTACAATTAGCTATACACAAAAGGCATCTGTTACACTAGCAGCCCAGGTGGCTAAGAGTAAAGGTATGGGAAGCTTGCTTGGAATAAGGGCGGAGGATGATCAACACTGGTGGTGGAAATTGCCCTAATTTGTTGTTACTATATATCTTAAATATAACTGTGAAAAACTTGCAATTCACATTGGTCTCAAAAATTTTTTTAAAACTAAGAGATTATTCTATATTTATCCCACTCCCTCATTTTACTCAGCATAATAATCTCCATGTTCATCCATGTATAAGCCAATTTCCTGACTTCATTTTTTCCTAATGGCTGCATGGCATTTCACCGTGTAGATGTGCCAATTTCTTTAGCCACTCATCTATTGGGAATCTGGGCTATTTCCAAATTCTGGATATTGTAAATAGTTCTGTGATGTACATAGCATTCAAAGTACATTTTTGTATATTGCTTTTAGGTTCCTACAATCTATCCCTAGGAGTGGTATTGCTGAGGTAAATCCGTATTGTATTCCAGAAAGACTGGACTGGATGGCTTTCCCATCAGCAGTGAATGACCATTCCTTTCTATCTGCATCCATACCAGTGTAGGTTGTTTTTGTTCTTCATGATGTGTGCCATTCTCTGTGGTGTGAGATGATACTTCATTGTTGTTTTGATATATATCACCCTGATGATTAGTGATGTAGGGCATTTTTTAATGTGCCTTTTGGACATCTTTTTTTTGATAAAATGTCTGTTCATTTCTTCTCCCTATTTTTTGATGCATTTAGATGCTTTTCTTGTTATGTTATTCCAGTTATATACATAGTTATTAACCCTTTATTAATATTGGGTATTGGGACAATAGTTTCTCTCATGTGGATAGCCTTTGTATCCTGTTCACATTTTTCTTTGAAGTGCAGAAGCCTCTCAGTTTAATGTATTCCCATTGTTTATCTCTATTTCCACTTGCTTGTATAGTTTGTTCACTCATAGAAAATAATTTTGTTTAAATGACATGGAGTATTTTCCTCAATATGTTTTCAGGTCTGGTATCAAGTTTTTAATTTTTTTTATACTTAAATTTTTTTTATTTAAACACCTTGATTACATACATGATTGTGTTTGGGTTTCAGTCATGTAAAGAACACCACCCATCACCAGTGCAACATTCCTATCACCAATGTCCCAAGTCTCCCTCTTCCCCACCCGACCCCTGCCTGTACTCTAAACAGGCTCTCCATTTCCCTCATACATTCTCATTATTAGGATAGTTCAAAATGTAGTTATTTTTCTAACTAAACTCATCACTCTTTGTTGTGAGCTTCCTGAGGTGAGCTGGAACTTCCAGCTCTTTTCTCTTTTGTGTCTGAAAATTATTATTGCAAGAATGTCTTTCATTTTTCTTAAAACCCATAGATGAGTGAGACCATTCTGCGTTTCTCTCCCCCTCTCTGACTTATTTCACTCAGCATAATAGATTCCGTGTACATCCATGTATAGGAAAATTTCATGACTTCATCTCTCCTGACAGCTGCATAATATTCCATTGTGTATATGTACCACAGTTTCTTTAGCCATTTGTCTGTTGAAGGGCATCTTGGTTGTTTCCAGAGTCTTGCTATGGTAAATAGTGCTGCAATGAATATAAGTGTAAGGAAGGGGTTTTTGTATTGTATTTTTGTGTTCTTAGGGTATATTCCTAGGAGTGGTATAGCTGGATCATATGGGAGATCGATTTCCAGTTTTTGGAGGAATCTCCATATCGCTTCCCATAAAGGTTAAACTAGTCGGCATTCCCACCAGCAGTGGATAAGAGTCTGATGGGTATTGGGTGAATAGTTTCTCCCACTCAGTGGGTGGCTCTTGTATCCTGAGCACCATTTCCTTTGAGGTGCAGAAGCTTTTCAGCTTAATATATTCCCATCTGTTAATCTCTGCTTTCACTTGCTTGGAGAGTGCAGTTTCCTCCTTGAAGATGCCTGTAATGTCCTGGAGTGTTTTGCCTATGTGCTGTTCTATATATCTTATGGTTTTGGGGCTGATATTGAGGTCTTTAATCCATTTGGATTTTACCTTCGTACATGATGTTAGCCGGGGGTCTAAGTTCAATTTTTGGCAAGTGGCTCTCCAGTTGTGCCAACACCACTTGTTGAAGAGGCTTTCCCTGCTCCATTTAGGGTTTCATGCTCCTTTATCAAAAATTAGGTGACTGTATGTCTGGGGAACATTTTCTGAGTATTCAAGCCTATTCCACTGATCTGAGGGCCTGTCCTTATTCCAATACCATGCAGTTTTGATAACTATTGCTTTGTAGTACAGTTTAAAGTTGGGGAAAGTAATTCCTCCCATATTCTTTTCCCCAATGATTGCTTTAGCTATTTGAGGGTGTTTATTGTTCCAAATGAATTTCAAAAGTGCCTGATCCACATCTTTGAAGAATGTCATGGGTATCTTTAGAGGGATAGCATTAAATCTGTATAATGCCTTGGGGAGTATTGCCATTTTGATGATGTTAATCCTGCCAATCCATGAGCAGGGTATGCGTTTCCATTTTCGAGTGTCCTCTCTTATTTCTTGGAGCAGAGTTTTATAGTTTTCTTTGTATAGGTCCTTCACATTTTTAGTCAAGTTGATTCCAAGATATTTGAGTTTGTGTGGCACTATTGTGAATGGGGTTGTTTTCTAATTGTCCATTTCATCCTTATTACTATTGGTGTATAGAAAGGCCATTGATTATTTTGTGTTTATTATGTAGCCTGCCACCTTGCTATATGAGTCTATTGTTTCTAGAAGCTTTTTGGTAGAGTCTTTAGGGTTTTCTAAGTAGAGTATCATGTCATTTGCAAACAGTGAGAGCTTGACTTCTTCCTTTCCTATCTGGATTCCCTTGATATCTTTTTCTTGCCTAATCGCTATAGCAAGTACTTCCAGTGCTATGTTGAATAGGAGTGGTGAGAGAGGACAGCCTTGTCTTGTGCCAGAATTTAGAGGGAAGGCTTTTAGTTTTTCTCCATTGAGGATAATATTTGCCACTGGCTTCTGGTAGATGGCCTTAACTATATTGAGAAAGGTTCCTTCCATTCCCATCTTGCTGAGAGTTTTGATCAAGAATGGGTGTTGGACCTTGTCAAATGCTTTCTCTGCATCTATTGATATGATCATGTGGTTTTTATTTTTCTTGTTATTGATGTTGTGTATTATGTTGATAGATTTACGGATGTTAAACCATCCTTGCATTCCTGGGATGAAACCTACTTGATCGTAGTGGATGATCTTCTTAATGAGGCATTGAATCCTACCAGGATTTTGTTGAGGATCTTTGCATCTGCATTCATCAGCGATATTGGTCTGTGATTTTCTTTTTTCGTAGCATCTCTGTCTGGTTTAGGTATCAAGGTGATGTTGGCTTCATAAAAGCTATTTGGAAGTGTTTATGTTTGTTCAATTTCATGAAAGAGTCTTGCCAGGATTGGTAGTAGTTCCTCTTGGAAAGTTTGAAAGAATTTATGAGTGAATCCATCTGGGCCTGGGCTTTTGTTTTTCGGCAGACATTTGATTACCGTTTTAATTTCATCAGTGGTGATGGTTGTGTTTAGATATGCTAAATCCTCTTCCTTCAACCGTGGAAGGTTATAAGAGTCCAAGAATTTATAGATTTCTTCCAGGTTCTCATTTTTAATGGCGTAGAATTTCTCAAAGTACTTTCTGATTAACCTTTGAATCTCTGTCATATCAGTAGTGATCTCTTCTTTTTCATTCCTAATACGAGTTATCAAGTTTCTCTCTCTTTCTTTCTTTGTTAGGTTTGCCAGTGGTCTATCAATCTTGTTTATTTTTTCAAAGAACCAACTTCTGCTTTTGTTGATCTTTTGGATTGTTTTTTGGGTTTCCACTTCGTTGATTTCTGCTCTCAGCTTTGTTATTTCCTTCTGTCTTCCTATTTTTGGGTCCTTTTGTTGAGCACTTTCTAGGTCTATTAGCTGTGTCATTAAGCTACTCAGGTAAGCTCCTTCTTCCTTCCTGATGTGTGCTTGCAAAGCTATAAGTTTTCCTCTCAGTACTGCTTTTGCTGTGTCCCATAAGTTCTGATAGTTTGTGTCTTTATTGTCATTTGTTTCCAGGAACCTTTTGATTTCCTCCTTGGTTTCATCTTGGACCCACTGGTTATTGAGTATGAGGTTGTTTAACTTCCAGGTGTTAAAGTTTTTCTTCTGAGTCCCTTTGGAATTCACAAATAATTTCAGAGCCTTGTGGTAAGCGAAGGTAGTCTGCAAAATTTCTATTCTTTTGATATTATGGAGGCATGTTTTATGTGCCAGCATGTAGCTTATCCTGGAGAATGTCCCATGTACATTGGAGAAAATATGTATGCAGGTTTCTGGGGATGGATGTCCTATATATATCCACTAGGCCTCTTTCTTCCATATCTCTCCTCAGGTCTAGTATATTCTTGTTGGGTTTCAGTCTGGTTGACCTATCCAGTGTTGACAAAGCCGTATTATTGTCCCCCACAATTATTGTGTTGTTATTGATATTATTTTTCAGATTTGTCAACAGTTGTATTAAATATTTTGCTGGCCCCTCATTCAGTGCATATATGTTTAGGAGAGTTATTTCTTCCTGTTCTGCGTACCCCTTGATTAATATAAAATGTTCATCTTTGTCCCTTACAACCTTCCTGAGTATAACGTTTGCATTATCTGATATTAGTATGGCCACTCCAGCTTTTTTATGGGTGTTGTTTGCTTGGATAATTTTTCTCCAGCCTTTTATTTTGAGTCTATGTTTGTTCTGACTATTCAGGTGCGTTTCTTGTAGGCAGCAGAAGGTTGGATTGAGTTTTTTGATCCATTTAGCCACTCTGTGTATCTTGACTGGTGCATTTAGTCCATTGACATTGAGAGAAAGAATTTTCCTAGATTTGATTGCCATCTTTATATCAAAATTTGGTGTGTCTTTTGGTTAGTCTTGTCTTAAATTAGGTCTTTCAGTTTTTCTCTTAAGACTGGTTTTGTGTCTGTAAAGTTTCTGAGCTGTTTTTTTTTTTTTTTTTTTTTTTTTTTCTGTGAAACCATGTATTCTTTCGTCAAACCGGAAAGTGAGTTTTGCTGGGTATAGTATTCTGGGTGAAGCATTCATTTCATTCAGTCTTGTCACAATATCCCACCACTGCTTTCTGGCATTGAGTGTTTCTGGTGACAGGTCTGCTGTAAATCTCAAGAATGCTTGCTTGAACGTAATTTCCCCTTTTGATCTTGCTGTTTTCAGAATTCTGTCTCTATCTGTGGGATTTGTCATTGTGACTAGGATGTTTCTTGGGGTGGTTTTTCTTGGGTTTCTTTTGGTTGGTACCCTTCGAGCATGTAGGATTTGATCACATATATTCTTTAGCTCTGGAAGTTTCCTTTAATGATGTTCTTGACTGTTGATTATTCCTGGAAATTTTCTTCCTGGGCCTCTGGGACTCAATGATTCTTAAGTTGTTTCTGTTGATCTTATCATAGACTTCTATTTTCATCTGTTCCCATTCTTTGACTAATTTTTCCATTGTCTGCTCATTTGCTTTAAGTTTTTTTTTCCAATCTCTCCTGCTGTATGGAATTGTTATGTATCTCATCTTCCACAGTACCAAGTCTATTCTCAGCTTCTGATACCCTGTCCCAGAGCTTATCCATTTTGTCATTCACTTCGTTTACTGACTTTTTCAGGCCTGTTTGTTGACATGTTATTTCAGTTTGGAGTTTTGTGATTTCTGTCTTCATATTTTCTTGGTTCTTACTAGTGTTCTGTTCAACTCTATCCATGGTTTCTTTGAGTTCTTTGAGCATCTTCCATATTGCTAGTCTAAAGTCCTTAACTGAGAGGTTGATTAGTTGGTTGGTCACTATCTGGTCATCAGAATTGTCATCTTCATTCTCTATGTCTGATGCTGGCCTGCGTTGTTTCCCCATTGTCACACTTGTATTGTGGGTTTTTCTACGTTTTGTGGTGGTATTCATTGACTATATGATGCAGGCAGCACACTCCTCTGGCTCCGCCCTTTCTGGATGGGCTGACTTACCTCTAAGGGAGGGGAGTCCTCCGTGATGAAGCCTCACACTGGATCAAATCTTAGGCCCGAGCATGCAACAGAGAAAACAGTCCGGAGAGAAATGCTTGCTTCTGTGATATAGCACAGTTCTTAGTGTGATTTTTTCTCCTTGTTGCGATGGTGTTCTTTTCTTAGAAAGAGTGCATGGCCGCGTAGCAAAGCGAAGCGGCCGTGCACTGCTGGAGCCTCTTTTCGCCCCACTCCCAAGAGTTTCACGCAAGAGGACAGTAGACAGACATACACAGGTAGCACTCACAGTTTTTCACAGTTGGGCCCCACTGGGCAGCCGTAGTTTCATGGATTTTCCCCGCCTGATGTCCCAAACAGGGGACCCGGTTTCTGCAAAAGCTTGCCGGTTTTTATGTTCTGTCAAGTTTTTAATTGATTTTGATTTGACCTTTCTTCATGTTATAAAAGAAAGGTCTGAATTTACACTTGTTGCATGTAGTTGACCAATTTTTCCAATACCACTTGTTGAAGAGGCTTTCCTTGCTATACGTTGTATTTATTTCCCTTTAACAAATGTTAATTAATTGCATATTTGGGGTTCAGTCTCAGAATACTCAAATCTATTCCATTGATATGAGGGTCTGCCTATATTCCAATACCATGCTGTTTTAATGACTATTTCTTTGTAGTAAAATTTAAAGTTGGGGAAAGTGATGCCTCCCACATTCCTTTTCCTAAAGGTTGCTCTAAGCTCTACCTGAGTGTTTATTGTTCCAAATGAATTTAAGGAGTGTTTGATCTAATTCTTTGAAGAATGTAATGGGTATCCTTACAGGGGTTGCATTAAATCTGTACAATGATTTGAGGAGTATTTGCATTTTAATGATGCTAATCTTCTCATTCCATGAACAGGGTATGTATTTTCATTTCCTGTGTCCTCTTTTATTTCTTGAAGCCAGCTTTTGTGGTTTTCTTTGTAAAGGTCTTTCACCTCTTTAATTAAGTTGTCTCAAAAGTATTTGATTTTCTGAGGTACAATTGTCAATGAGATTAATTTTAATATCTTTTTTTTCTTCAATGGATATGAGTACAAGACATGCAGTCCATACTATAACAAATTTTACAAAGAATGATGAGTGCAGTTAGGGTTGTGCATGGTCATTCCACTGTGACAATGATAGTTGAAACTGATATCTTTGGACAAAAACTGAATGCTAAAAGGGGATAAAATTGTATACCCATTTATTAACAATAGTACAATCTACCATTTCCAAAGACAAGTGAGGGAGTGAGAGAACAAGAAAGATAGAAAGAAGTTAAATGCCTATCCAGAGGCAGGGGGAAGGGTGGGAAAGGGTGGGAAGGAAACAAGATATTGATGGTTAGAAATGTGCACTGGTGAAGGGTTATCTACATTGTTTGACTGAAACTCCACATGAATAATTTTGTAATCACGGTGTTTAGATAAATTAATTATATAAAAAGTGAGTATTTCATTGATTGCTGTTGTTTTCCGTTACTTATTAGAAAACCAGCTTGAGAATATAATTTTTAAGGGCAGAATAATCAAAAGCTACAGTAGAGTCTAAAGGACATGTTATTATATAAAATATTCTCCCAGTTCATCTGTGTAACATAACATTGCACAATTTTATCTTTTCTTATTGTAGAGAAGCATCCCAGTATTGGTATGTGTACATGTGTATGTGTGTACATATATATTTACATATATACAATAGTAATTAATTTTTGAACCAAAATTAAGACCTTAATTTGCATTCAAATCTTGCTAATGATGTAAAACAGTCAAAACTATAAAGGTCTAGATTCAAGTTAGACTAAATGAGCTACTTAACCAATCATGCTTTGTAAAAAGCTATATATTAATAGTAGGGAAATAAAATATTACTTGTAGCCAATTATCTGCTAATAATGACAATATCCCTTACTATCAAATACAACAAGGGTTATTTGAAATTAAGAATCAGGGATGTTCAGGACACTTCGACTTGATTTAAAACTTTTGGCAAACTTTTCTCATTCAATAAGAAACATCTATATGGGTATATATATAAAGTTGGTATATACAACTATACCAACTTTGTTTTCAAAAATGCTGATATGACTTTCAAGGGCACTTTTACAATATGGAGAAGCCACAACTCTCACACTGATATTTATTATGGGTTAATATAAGTTATATATAATTAATAAGAAGAAAGCAAATTTCTGCATTCCAGTTTCTTTTAGAAGTTACAAATGTCACAATGTTAAGCAACATTTTCTGAATGTTGAGATTATAAAGATGTTCCTATAGTATAGTGTTATATTTAATCTCTAACTAATTCTGATTCAACTGACATACAATGAGAAGTCGATATAGTATTGAAAAGATCTTAGCTTGATGGAATCTTGTGTGGCAGGAAAGGAAAATTCTCTGAGCATTAACATTAAATAGGAGCCAGAGAGATAGTACAGTTAATATAAGACACATACCTTGCACATTACCTCTTTGTGTCTCTGTCACCCATATAGTCTCATGATTCATGCCAGAAGTAATTTCTGGGACCAAAGCCAGGAATTAATACCTGAGCAATGTTAGATGTGGCCCCAAAAAACAAACAAAGAAAATATAGTAAATTGAATGACATGACAATATTATTTCTCAAATTATTAGGGCAAAAATGTAATAGAGAAATAACTTTCTGTTTCCTACTTTCACATCTCTAGATGTTCTTTCATTAATCTTTTGCAAAATATTTTGCACAAAATTTCTCTTTTGAAAGTACTCAACATTGTATAGGCCCTCCTCATAAAAAAATAGCTTTTATTTATTTTCATAGCAATCATTATATCCTTATCATATAATTTTCTGAAGCTCAATTTCACTGTTCTAATAAAATCTGTGATCTCATCTAAACTTCCCATCTTAATGAAAAGGGAACACTTATAAATTCTCATATAAACATGCCCAAGTGGTGAGAAATACTCAAAAACATTACCTGTTTCGTATTAGACATTAATTAGCTTTATTTTCTTTTTCTTTTTGAATATTTTGGCTACATTGGTCAATAACATCGGTTACTCCTAGTTCACACTCATGAAATATTAGTGGCATGCTGGAAGTGACCAAAAGGAATGCCACTGATGAAACCCAGGTAGGCAGTGTGCAAGATAAGAGCCCTACCAGCTTTACTATAGCTTCAACTTTAAACAAATTCTTTATTATTATTATTAATTTCATGAACTGATAAGAACTTAATCAGTACTTACTGGTACTTAATTGGTATTTAAGAACTTAATTGGTACTAAATAGGCTTCTAAATGGTCCTCTCTGCTATGATGCTTTTACCTTTGAGCTTATTTTTACAGTTAGGGAAATCTTGGCACTTTGATAATACTGAAGAAGCAAAGGTAAAAAAATAGTATTAATAATCAACCTTATGAGTTCTTGTGAGGTTCCATTAGAACAAAACTGGTCAAAACTTGTAAGGAACATTTTTCAGTCACTGAACTAAAAGGATATAAAATACTATGGATCTGTCATCTGTTCTGTGGTCAGTAATTAAATTTGCACACTCTGATGGATTGCTCAAATTTCACAAGAATAGTACTAGTACTATTAAGAGTGATTATAAGCAGAAATTATAGGTGAAGCATGTAGAGCCTGAAGATTATAAAATTATTGTATTGTAGATGCATCCCCCCTGCTTTCAGAAAAAGCATACATAAGCTTTCCATGGAGAATAACTTTGTTTTCCTAAATTTTCAAATCAGCCAATAGGAATTAATAAACATTTGTAAGAGTCAACAAATAGAAGCAAGTATTTTGAATATTTATATTTCTATAATTATTTTATAGAGGAATAGCATATGCAGTGTGCAAATCAAATGTAAGTTTTTTTTTTTTCTTTTAGTTTTTGGGTCACACCCGATGGTACTCAGGGATTAATTCTGGTTCTGCGCTCAGAAATTGCTTCTGGCAGGCACAGGCGACCATATGGGATGCCAGGATTCGAACCACCGTCTGTCCTGAATCAGCTGCATGCAAGACAAATGCCCTATCGCTGTGCTATCTCTCCAGCCCACTATGTGACCTTCTTAAAGAAAGAAAAGCCTGAGGGACAAGACAGATAGTATAGCAGAAAAAGTGTGGCCAATCTGTGTTTGATCTTTTGCTGCATGCAAGTTACCCTGAACATGCCAAGAGTGTTCCTTGAGAAGAGAGCCAAGAGTAAGGCCCTACGAACTTCCAGGTATGGCAAATAAAAAAAAAGACTGAAAATAAATAAGCAACTTGAAAGTAACAAAAATAATAAAATGTTTGACAAATAAACTAATTTTTACACTAGTTTGGCCAGTTTTTGTACATTGGAAAAGCTAGATTGGAAAGCTAGATTTTATAGCTCATTAATATAAAGGTTCACTGAAAACTATTTTTTGATTTTAGGAGAAAAAATAATTAGCAATATACATCAATGAAGGCTTTTAATCATTTATAACTTCAAAAAATAGTCTCAAACATAAAACTAAACATTATAGAATTACAGAGATAATCTAACAACAAACTTGGATATTTACACAATATTTTTCTTATTATTTATTCAAGGGCTGGCATATGTCTATCTTTTTAGTAGTTATATACTTTTCCAGGTTATCTTTCCCTTATTCTTATAGTTATTACATTATATATATATTATTGATACAATAATATAGTCGTTTATACTTATTTTTAATACATGGCAATTATTTATTAATATTTTAATAGTAATTACCATAAGTAAATGCTCATTACTATTTCTTTTTTTTTTTCACTGTTTAAGGAATTTTTATTAAAGCAAGAATTTTATAATTCAAATTACGCTTCCTTGCTCAGAATTCAAGTTCGTTTATAACAAAATTGACATTCTGAGCTATTCCACAGTAAAGAATTACAAAATTAAAGAAAGGAATGCTTTAAATTTTTGTACTTTGCTGAAAATTATTTTTCCCAGGGTCTATAAAACATTAATTTGTTTTTATATTTTACTATTTTTTGTGTTTTTTGTTGTTGTTGTTTTTAAATCAGAAGTAATCTAGGCCTGGCGTTTGCAAGGCCTGGCATTTGCTCGGTACATAAGGTTCAAAGTTTCCTTTCCTTTTTTTTTTGTTTTTGTTTATTTTCTATTTTGCAATGTTTTTTTCATAATATTTAAGTTTTTCGATGTTTAGATATTTTTCTTCGGTGAAGCACAAGTTTCTGTTTGTGGTCCCTGATCAATTTAGACAGTTGGAACACCAGTGGCACTGTTCACTGCTTTCTGGGCAGCCTCTTTTGCTTGGTGGGCTTGTAGTACAGCTACAGAAAAATATGGAACGCTTCACGAATTTGCTTGTCATCCTTGCGCAGGGGCCATGCTAATCTCCTCTGTATCGTTCCAATTTTAGTATATGTGCTGCCGAAGCGAGCACTCATTACTATTTCTATATCTGGGGTATGCAAGTTTGGTTTTGGTGCTGGGAATTTTAGTGATAATTTTGCCAGGTGTTGTACTTAGCATTGTGGATTTGCATTAGACTTGTAAAGTGCATGTTTAGGCCATTTCTCAACCAGTGAACCACATTCCAAAAGCTGTTTATTTTAAATTAGTCTGGGTAATATTGCTGGTTCCCTAAAAATTAGTGAGTCATGATATTAGATTCATAAAACATTAGCATTTTATATAAGTTCCTTATTTGCTGAATAAGTACATGGTACTTATGATAGGCACAAATTTTAGTTTAATAAGTATCTTCTATAGAAGCAGAAGTACAGCATCAACTTCAAATTTCACGTATATTTATGAATTTATTTCTATAACATCTGACATATAAAGCTTTATAGTCTATAGAAATAGTTAGCACCTTCCAAGAAGTTATAATTACAATTTCTTACAGATTATTTCAAATAAAATAAAATAAAATAAATAAAATAGGGACCGGAGCGATGACACAAGCAGTAAGGCATCTGCCTTACGGACACTAGCCTAGGACAGACCGTGGTTCATCGCATAAGCCAGGAGCGATTTCTGAGAGCATACCAAGAGTAACCCCTGAGCTTCATGAGGAGTGGCAGAAAAAAAAACACAAAACAAAACAAACAAACAAATAAATACCATATTTCCCAGTGTATAAGATGATCCCCTACTTTTCCTGTTAAAATATAGGTTTTGAGCACTGGAAAGCCGCATACCAGCGATGACACCAGCAACTGGATGGGATGCAGAGCTTGGTAACTCAGCTCCTCTGTTAGCCCTGAAATATGGATGAATCAGGACAAGATGACGCCTTGCAGCTGGATGGGATGCGGTGGTAAGAGGGGGCAGATCACTCGTCCCTGAAGCTGGAGTAAGTTTCACCATACTGTATACTGGCATATAAAGTGACACCCGACTTTTAAGAAGTTTTTCATGGGTTAAAAGTTGTCTATTATGCCGGAAAATACGATACATAAAATAATAAATAAAATTTAAAAATAAAATAACCAAAATATTGACTTATCCTTCATTCCATTTACAGGCTAAGATGTAAATGAGTTGATGTAACTGAAAGTAAATATTTTAATTAGAATATTATTAGAATAAAATACTGACCTATACAAAAGTTAATACAGCAAAATTGTATTAATAAGGTAAGCTTATTCCAGGAATTCACAGGTAAGTTTATGTTAGTTTTGTTTTTTATCTTGGATAGCACACTAATATATAGACCAAATAAAAAGTAGAAAAATGGGAACATATCAAACTAAAAATGTTCTATATAACAATGAAATGATCAACAAAATATAGAGACTAATTTATGGATTTGGAGAAAACACAGAAACAAGTGGCTAGAAAGTCACTGGTCAAAGGCTGTGGAAATCACTAATCCATAGACATTCAATATTAAATCATAATGAGGTGTTTTTTGGCCACACCCAGTGATTCTCAGGGGTTATTCCTGGTTATGTATTCACAAATCACTCTTGACTTTGGGGACCATATGGGATGCTAGGGATTGAGCCCAGGTCCAACCTGGGTCAGCCTCGTGCAAGTCACGTGCCCTACCATTGTGCTCTTGCTCAGGTCCCCACAATGAGTTATTAACTTACATTAGCATGGTTTATGTTTAAAAAATAAAAGATAGCAGCAATGTATAGAGAAAAAGAAACCATTATATGGTGCTGGTATAAATATAAATTGCTGAAGAAACTATGAAAACTTGTATGAATGTCTTTTATAAGATGCTAAATTGAACGACCATATGACAGAACTGATATAAAGATCTTGAAGAACTACTCTGTACCTCATAGTCATTAAAATATTAATCATTGGGGCCCGAGAAATAGCAGAGCGGTAAGGCATTTGCCTTACATGCAGAAGGACGGTGGTTCAAATCCCGGCATCCCATATGGTCCCCGAGCCTGCCAGGAGCAATTTCTGAGCATGGAGCCAGGAGTAACCTCTTAGCACTGCCTGGTGTGACCCAAAAACCAATAAAATAAAATAAAATAAAATAAAATAAAATAAAATAAAATAAAATAAAATAAAATAGTAATCACAATAGTTAAGACATGGAAGTTTCCTAAATATTCATCAGGGATTTATGAGTAAAAATAAACAAATTATATACATACAGGGAATATAATTCAGACTTTGAAAAGAATAAGGAGGAAAATCCTGCATTTTGTGACAGTACAAATGAATCTTGAGTTCATTGTGCTAAATGAAGTCAGATAAAACCATCCATTGCCTAACCAACCGGAGGGTTTCCAGCTCCCACATAGGCCCTCGAAGAGAGAGAGAGAAGAATGTAAGCTGAGGATAAAACAGCTTGAGATAATGGTAGATGGAAGCAAACACACTGGTGGAGGGAACAATGTCGAAGCATTATATGTAAGAAAATTATCACTAATAATATTGTAAATCTTGGTTGATTAAAAATCACAGAAATAACAAAAATATCTTACCATATAGGAGATGTATTTTCCCTGAATACAACTTGCAAAGGGCTATTTTTCAAGAGGAAAAAGGAACTCACACGATTCAGGAACAACAAAAACAAACTCATCAATAAATGTGTAAAAGAGCTAAAGAGGCACTTTACCAAAGAAGATACACAGCCAATCTATAGAACATAAAAATGCTCACTATCACTCATGATAAGAAAAATGTAAATATAAAGGACAATGACATATAACTTCAGATCTCTGTAAATTGACAAAAACAATGTTTTGGCAGGATAGTGGAAATAGGAACCATCACACAATACTGGTAGGAATGAATTGTTCTAACCTTTATAGAAAACTCAAAGTATGGAAAATTGATCTAATATATCATCCAGCAATTCCACTCCTAGGTAGCTATCCAAAAAAGTAAAAAACACTGACATTCATTGCAGCAATGCTTAGAATAGTAACCAAGATCTTGGGGCAAAAAATTACTATCTAATGACAAATAATGAACACAAGCCTTTTTCCTCCTTTATAATATTTATTTTATTAAATACTAAACCATATTTATTGAGGTACTGGGACTTTATAATTTTGTTGATAATATATTTCATAGACACAACATTTCAACACAATACACTAAATAGAATGTCTGCTTCCTGCTCCAAAACCTTCCAACCCTTCTTCCCCAAATAAGCTCATCTCTATAGACAAAATCTTCAGTTCTGTTGAATTTGACCATTCTTGCTATTTTACCAGGTGCCTGTTTTAAAATATTATATTTGTAATAGAGCTCTCTCCTTTTTGGGAAGGGGGACCACACTTGGTGATGCTCAGGAGTTTCTCCTGGAAGGCTGGAGGACCATATGGGATGCTGGCGATAGAACCCTAGTCAGCCATGTGCAAGGCAAAACACTCTACCCACTGTGCTATTGCTCCGGCTCATCTCATATGCTTTATTATGGAAATGATATACACATATATAGATGAGTAGATCTAATCTAAAATTTCACAAAATTAAATCAATGATAAATTGATACAGTAAATTTTTGCAACTGATTTGAAGATATAGTGAAGTATATGGCCAGAATAACCGAGAATAAAAGTTAAAAGTGTTACTTCTATCAGATAAGAACTATGAAAATGTTATATAAGCCAGCAGAAAGTAGTGTCATGGACAAATACAACCTATTAAAAAATTTAAGAGTGCACAGAGAACATAGAATAAATTCTATGTATGCTGGGTGTCTTGCAAATTAATAGAGAAAAACCTAAAACTTTCAATAAAGTGTGCAGAGACAATTCATTATATAAGTAGAATAAAACAACAAAACAATAGAGCTTAATTCCTAACTCATACTCATAAACAAAATAAATACTTAATAAGTTAAAAATTTAAATATGAATGCCCAAGCAATAGCATGGTGGGGAGGGCATTTGCTTGTATGTAGACAACTCAGGTTTTATCCATGGCACCTGAGTATGGTTCTCCCAAGCCTGCCAGGAGTAATTATATTTTAATATAATTTTATTTATTTATTTTAATATAATTATAATATAATTTTTATTTTGATTATAGTGGCTTACATATTGTTGACAATAATATTTTAGGTACATAATTACATAAAATCAGGGGGATTCCCATTACCGAATTGTCCTCCCTACACCTCTGTTCCCGTCCTACTTCCCATATCCTCCTCTCTCACTCCTGGGGCTGCTAGAATATGTGGTCCCCACTATACCTAGCTTACTACTTAGTAGTCTTACACCTGTTTGGTCTTGGTGCCTCCCTTATTTCCCCATCTAACTAGGAGGCAGGACTAGATAGTTCAACTTATGTGGTTTTGTTTGAAGAAGAGAAAAGTAATAAACTGGGGAAAAAGTCAAATACGCAGAAAATGGGCGGAATCCTTCTAGAGGCTCTCATCATCAGTTTGAGAGACGAAGGGGAAAAAGAAGGTGAAACACCCCAACAGTACAAAAAGAAGTGTCAAATAAAATATCCAGTGAGCACTCCAACAATAAAGATAAGCACCACAAAAAAGCCATGCTGTTGAGATAAAATACATGGCAGAGCACATAAAGAATGAAAAGAAAAGAAGAAAAAAATAAAAATAAATGGAGAAAACAACTTCAATAACCAAAACAAAGAAATCGACAAAAAGTAGATATGTAAATAAAAAAAAATATTTTGAGCTTTTTGCCTTTTTTCCCCCCTCCTGCACAGGCACAGTAAATATTGGGGTCATTCGAAAAGGAATTCTCTTGGCCTAAGAGATACGGGGTTTCTCCACCCTTAGAGTATATTGTCATGGGATTAACTATAGACTTCGTTCAGGTTCATTTACTCTCCCCTTGGTGCTTTCATGGTGTCTGGAAGACTTCTGCTCCGTCCTAGGTGATAAAATCAGACCTCTGTATCTAGAGATCTCAGTATCTGCACAGGTCTAGGAGTGGAACTTATGATGAAGTCTTTTTTTTATGGTACTAGAAGTTCTGTTCCCTCAGTGTCATTTTAATCCGTATTCTGTGGTTGTGGTCTTGGTCTTTGCACTGATCCTAGGATGGAACCTAGGATAGCGTCTTTCGTTGTGTTTCCAGAAGACCTATTCCGTTGCAATTGTCTCAGCCAGACCTTTGGATCTGGATATCATGGTTGTTATACAGGTCGTAGTTCAAACCCTAGACTAGGGCTTTTTTATTGGTTCCAGGATACATACAGTCCGGTCATGGTTCTAGCAGCCAGTCATCTGTAAATCGTGATCTTGGCTTTTGGACAGACCAAAGGGTGACAAGTCTTCTGATTTTGTCTTATCGTTAGCTGGTGAGGTAGGAAAACCTGCTCTTAGGTAAAGTTGTTCCCATTTTTCTTTTGTCAAGATATCATATTAGAGCTGGCACTTGTTGGTGTCCCAGCAGTATTAAGGATGTCCCGGATAGATTTGTTTTCTGTAGCTGTTGTGAAGAACTGTGTCGTTTCTAAGTCTGGGATCCAGGGTTCAAGGCTGGACAGATGGTGTCTAATCATCTGGGGTCTAAGTTGGGTCCACGTGACATATTTTCAAGGTGGGAGATATTCCTGTATTGTAAACAAGTATCAGTTCTTATCCCTAGTAGATAAGAGCTCATTTGTATATGTAAGATTTCCCCCTTTTTTAATGTGACTTTGCAGGGAAAAATGGTGCTACATTATATTGCTGGTGCATTTAGGGGTGGAAAGAGAAGAAAACAGAAACAGGTCACACACCCAAAAAAGATAAAAATAGGAATAAAAATATATGAGCTCACATATGTATAAAGAACAAACATTTAAAAAAATGAAATAATAAAATAATTAAAGGAACAAAGTGATGCAAGAGACTACCTTACTTTTGGGGAAAAGCAGGTAGAGAGGTGGTGTAATACAGGCCTTATACTTATGAGGGAAGTATATGTTTCCCCATTGTCTTTTGAGATTTTCTTGTTGTGTGGGGGTTCCCAGGCACCTTTTCATTATACACCCTGATCTTCTTGAGATTGGCAAAAGATTTGCGGCAGGGAGGTCTTGGAAGAGTTGTTGCATTGGGGACACTTTTAGAGCTAAGTCTGGTTTCAAGTAACAGTCCACATTAGGGGGAGTTGGGAGGGAGGACAGCTCAGCATGAGTCAGCAGGGGAGCTGGTTGCGTTTTCTTGCCAGGGATGAGGTGTGGGTTTGACTGGGTGTCCCTTCGCTTAGGTGCTGGGTACTGGTTCGTTGGGGTAGGATATCAGTCTTGATGCTTAATGAATTAAGAACTGAGGGTGAAGAGTTTTAATAAATTGGGAGGTCTGGATGGGATTGAGGGGTGAAGGATAGTCGGATTTCCAAAGGGGGGAAAGGGGAAAGTATATGGAAGGGGCAAGCAAGAAGAAAAGAGAAAATAGAGTAAAAAGAAAAGGAGAAGGAAAAAGCAAAAAAGAAAAGAAAAGGAAAAAAAGAAAGTAGTGAGAAGAGAGGAGAAAATAGCAAGGGAATGCTAGTTTGCTTGAATGTGTTCAATGAGTAGGGCCTGTAGTATAAGTCTGTAGTTCACAGTTGCTGCTTCAGTGGTCTGACTGGTCATGTGCTTCAAATCCTAGAAGAAGGTATAACCTAGAGATAAAGTATTGAAGGAACTCACAAAGAGAGACCCTTCCTCAAACCTCAGGAATCGCGGACATCCAAGGAGACTCGGAGACCAACTTGATGCAATTGCAGGAGGGTTTATTTGAGCACAAAGTCACACATCAGCATGCTGAGGCCAAACCTCATACTCCAAGCATGAGCAGAGGAGGTTTGATCCCCCTCAAAGGTTTCAACAGGGTTTATATAGAGAAACCTTAACAAGCTTAGGAGGAGGTTACAGACAGCTATGGCCGTGGCGGGAAAGAGGTATTTGCTTATCGCTGGGAACACACATGGGGCTGCGACATACCTAGGAGACCCGTGAAGAGGGTCTGCTTATCTTTATGAGGCAGCTACGCCTTGTTCTGTGCGCATGTGGAGGGGTTGTAATTTTCCATCATACAATTTCCTATGAGCAAGCAGGAACAAAAGCTAAAAGCATGATTAACCTAACTGCTAAGAAATCACTTAAACAAAAAGGAATTCCTTCCTTAAGAACAAATGAACTCTCTTAAATAATAATCAGATGGAATGCTAAAGGGAAATTTTTATTCTCACAGTATATGTTAAAGGAATTTTCTCAGGACATTCTCGTAGTGCAAGCTGGGTATGGTATCTCATGTGACTGAGCCCTGAGATGCCATCTTACTTTGTCCACCCTTTGTATCCAAAAACACCTGTGGCTAGAAAAGTTGAGAGGTTATTTTAAATATAGTAATATTAAGGCATTAGAACATATTGTTATGAGATGTTTCCATTGGAATCAGTAATTTCCCATGGTAATCTTTACCTGTGATCCTGTATAAGATCCCTAAGGGTTTATTATAGGTCTTTGTAGTAGAAGGCTGATTATATACCTGTTCTCTCTATGCTGCTGTTTCTGCTGTTGCTGGTTTCTTTGTGGTATAATTTGTAGTCAAGAGTTTGTGTTGTTCCTCTTTCATGTGTTTTGGGCACTGCTCCCGAGTATATGTTGACTGTTACAGTGTTTGGAGTTTCTACCCTGTTAAACCATGTTATTTGATTTTTGAGTATTAATTGTATATAAGGTGAATGTTATAGGTGCTTCAGAATAGTGCTATCGTTCTGTGTTTATCTTTCGTGTTCTGATTTACTTCGTTTAACATAATATATTCTAGGTCCATCCATGTTGCTGCAAAGTCTGTGATTGTATTATTTCTGACTGCCATGTAGTATTCCTTTGTGTATTAATACCACATCTTAATAATCCATTGATCTGTTGTTGGACATCTAGGTTGGTTCCAAGACTTCCTTGGAGGCAAAAAGGGCGGAGCCAGAGGAGTGTGGCCGTGCACATCATTTAGCCAATGAATACCACCACAACATGAAGAAAAACCCACAATACAAGTGTGACAATGGGGAAACAACGCAGGCAAGCAACAGACATAGAGAATGAAGATGACATATCTGATGACCAGAAAACAGCCAACCACCTAATCAATCTCTCAGAAAAGGAGTTTAGACAAGAAATATGGAAGATGCTAAAAGAGCTCAAAGAAACTATGGATCGAGTTGAACAGAACACTAATAATAACCAAGAAAATATGAAGACAGAAATCAGAAAATTCCAAACTGAAATAACAGGTCAAATAACAGGCCTGAAAAACTCAGTAAACAAGTTGAATGACAAAATGGATAAGCACTCCAAGAGGGTAACAGAAGCTGAGAATAGAATTAATGTTCTAGAAGATGAGATAAATAACAACTCCATACAGTGGGAGAAAATGG
Source organism: Suncus etruscus (assembly GCF_024139225.1). Lineage (NCBI taxonomy): Eukaryota > Metazoa > Chordata > Mammalia > Eulipotyphla > Soricidae > Suncus > Suncus etruscus. The sequence goes on along the minus strand of NC_064854.1, from coordinate 105,524,390 downwards.
AAAAAAAACTTAAAGCAAGTGAACAGACAATGGAAAAATTATTCAAAAATGGGAACAGATGAAAATAGAAGTCTATGATAAGCTCAACAGAAACAACTTAAGAATCATTGGAGTCCCAGAGAGCCAGGAAGAAAATTTCAGGAAGAATCATTGGTCAAGAACATCATTGAAGAGAAACTTCTAGAGATAAAGAATATATGTGAACAAATCCTGCATGCCCGAAGAGTATCAACCAATAGAGACCCCAGGAAAAATACCCCAAGACACATCCTAGTCACAATGACGAATCCCACAGATAAAGACAGAATTCTGAAAGCAGCAAGATCAAAAAATAATAATTACATTCAAGGGAACGTCCTTGAGATTTACCTCATACCTGTCATCAGAAACACTCAAGGCCAAAAAGCAGTGGTGGGACATAGTGACAAAACTCAATGAAATAAATGCTTCACCTAGAATACTGTACCCAGCAAAATTCACTTTCAGGTTTGATGGAAAAATACATGGTTTCACAGACAGACAACAGCTCAGAAACTTTACAGACTCAAACAATTCTTAAGAGAAAAACTTAAAGACCTATTTTAAGACAAAACTAATCAAAAGACACACCAAATTTTGATATGAAGATGGCATTAAATCCCAGGACAATTCTTTCTCTCAATGTCAATGGACTAAATGCACCAGTTAGGAGACACAGAGTGGCTAAGTGGATCAAAAAACTCAATCCAACCTTCTGATGCCTACAAGAAACGCACCTGAATAGTCAGAACAAACATAGACTCAAAATAAAAGGCTGAAGGAAAATCATCCAAGCAAACAACACCCATATCAAAGCTGGAGTGGCCATACTAATATCAGATGATGCAAACTTTATACTCAGGAAAGTTGTAAGGGACAAAGATGGACATTTGTATTAATCAAGGGATATGTACAGCAGGGAGAAATCACTCTCCTAAACATATATGCACTGAATGAGGGGCCAGCAAAATATTTAATACAATTGTTGATAAATCTGAAAAATAATATCAATAATAACACAATAATTGTGAGGGACCTCAACACGGCTTTGTCAACACTGAATAGGTCAGCCAGACTGAAACTCAACAAGAATATACTAGACCTGAGAAGAGAAATGGAAGAAAGAGGCCAAGTAGATATATATAGGACACTCCATCCCTAGAAACCTGGATACACATTTTTCTCCAATGTACATGGGACATTTTCCAGGATAGACTACATGCTGGCACATTAAACATACCTCGATAATTTCAAGAGGATAGAAATTTTGTAGGCTACCTTCACTGACCAGAAGGCACTGAAAATATATGTGAAATACAAAGGGACACAGAAGAAAAACTTTAACACCTGGAAGTTAAACAGGCTCATACTGAATAAACTGTGGGTCTGAGATGAAATCAAAGAGGAAATAAAAACTTTTCTGGAAACAGATAATAATAAAGACACAAACTATTATAACTTATGGGACACAGCAAAAGCAGCACTGAGAGAAAAATTTATAGCTTTGCAAACACACATCAGGAAGGAAGAAGGGGTCTACCTGAATAGCTTAATGACGCAGTTCATAAAATTAGGAAGTGCTCAACAAAAGGACCCAAAAATAGGGAGACAGAAGGAAGTAACAAAGCTCAGAGCATAAATGAACGAAGTGGAAACCCAAAAAACAAACCAAAAGATTAACGAAAGCAGAAGTTGGTTCTTCATAAAAATAAACAAGAATGATAGACCATTACCAAAATAACAAAGAAAGAGAAAAACTTGATAACTCATATTAGAAATGAAAAAGGGGAGATCATTACCAATATTACAGAAATTCAAAGGGTAATCAGAAACTACTTTGAGAAACTCTATGCCACTAAAAATGAGAACCTGGAAGAAATGGATAAATTCTTGTACTCTCATAACCTCCCACAGTTGAATAAAGAGGATGTAGTATATCTAAAAAAAACCCATCACTATTGATGAAATTAAAACGGAAATCAAATGTCTGCCCCAAAAGAAAAGCCCAGGCCCAGATGGATTCACTAATGAATTCTTTCAAACCTTCCAAGACGAACTACTACCAATCCATGGAAGACTCTTCCATGAAATCAAAAAAACATAACAAAACAAAACAAAACAAAACAAAAAAACCGGGAACACTTCCAAATAGCTTTTATGAAGCCAACATCACCCTGATACCTAAACCAGACAGAGATGCTACCAAAAAAGAAAATTACAGACCAATATTCCTGATGAACGCAAATGCAAAGATCCTCAACAAAATCCTGGCAAATAGGATTCAATGCCTAATTAAGAATATCATCCACTACAATCAAATAGGTTTTATCCCAGGAATGCAAGGATGGTTTAACATCCGTAAATTTATCAACATAATACACAACATCAAGAACAAGAAAAATAAAAATCACATGATCATGGGCCCGGAGAGATAGCACAGCGGCATTTGCCTTGCAAGCAGCCAATCCAGGACCAAAGGTGGTTGGTTCGAATCCCGGTGTCCCCTATGGTCCCCCATGCCTGCCAGGAGCTATTTCTGAGCAGACAGCCAGGAGTAACCCCTGAGCACCGCCGGGTGTGACCCAAAAACCAAAAACCAAAAAAAAAAAAATCACATGATCATATTAGTAGACGCAGAGAAAACATTTGATAATGTCCAACACCCATTTTTGATCAAAACTCTCAACAAGATGGATATGGAAGGAACCTTTCTGAATATAGTTAAACCTATACCACAGGCCAGTGGCAAATATTATCCTTATTGGAGAAAAACTAAAAGCCTTCCCTCTTAATTCTGGCACAAGGCAAGTCTGTCCTCTCTCACTACTCCTATTGAGCTTAGCACTGGAAGTCCTTGCTATAGTGATAAGGTAAGAAAAAGATATCAAGGACATCCAAATAGCAAAGGAAGAAGTCAAGCTCTCCCTGTTTTCAGATGACATGATACTCTACTTAGAAAATCCTAAAGACTCTACCAAAAAACTTCTAGATATAAAACTCTGCTCCAGGAAATAAGAGAGGACACAGGGAAATGGAAACACATACCCTTCTCATGAATTGGCAGGAATAACATAATTAAAAAGGCAATACTCCCCAAAGCATTGTATAGATTTAATGTGATCCCTCTAAAGGTACCCATGACATTCTTTAAAGAAGTGGATCAGGCACTTTTGAACTTCATATGGAACAATAAACATCCTCGAATAGCCAAAGCAATTATTGGGAAAAAGAATATGGGAGGCATTACTTTCCCCAACTTTAAACTGTATTACAAAGTAATAATTATCAAAAAAAAAAGCATCGTATTGGAATAAAGACAGGCCCTCAGATCAGTAGAATAGGCTTGAATACTCAGAGAATGTTCCCCAGACATAAAATCATCTAATCTTTGATAAAGGAGCAAGATGTCCTAAAGGGAGCAAAGAAAGCCTCTTCAACAAATGGTGTTGGCACAACTGGCTAGCCACTTGCAAAAAAGGGAACTTAGACCCCCAGCTAACATCATGTACAAAGTAAAATCCAAATGGATTAAAGACCTTGATATCAGACCTCAAACTATAAGGTGTATAGAACAACACGTAGGTATAACACTCCATGACATTGAGACTAAGGACATGTTTAAGGAGGAAACGGCACTCTTCAAGCAAGTGAAAGCAGAAATTAATAGATGGGGATATATTAAGCTGAGAAGTTTCTGTAGCTCGAAGGAAATAGTACCCAGGATACAAGAGCCAACCATTGAGTGGAAGAAACTATTCACCCAATACTCATCAGATAAGGGGCTAATCTCCAAAATATACAGGCCACTGACAGAACTCTACAAGAAAAAACATCTAATCCCGTCAAAAAATGGGTAGAAGAAATAGACAGACAGTTTGATAAAGAAGAAATACAAATGACCAAAAGGCACATGAAAAAATGCTCCACATCACTAATCATAAGGGAAATGCAAACCAAAACAACTATGAGGTACCACCTCACACTACAGAGATTGGCACACATCACAAAGAATGAGAACAAGCAGTGTTGGCGGGGATGTGGAGAGAAAGGAACTCTTATCCACTGCTTGTGGGAATGCCGACTAGTTCAACATTTCTGGAGAGCTATATGACGATTCCTCCAAAAACTGGAAATTGAGCTCCCATATGATCCAGCTATACCACTCCTCGGAATATACCCTAGGAATACAAAAATACAATACAAAAAACTTTTCCTTACACCTATATTTATTGCAGCACTATTTACCATAGCAAGACTCTGGAAACAACCAAGATGCCCTTCAACAGATGAATGGCTAAAGAAACTGTGGTACATATACACAATGGAATATTATTCAGCTGTCAGGAGAGATGAAGTTATGAAATTTTTCTATACATGGATCTACATGGAGTTTATTATGCTGAGTGAAATAAGTCAGAGAGAAAGACAAAGACGAAGAATATCTCACTCATCTATGTGTTTTAAGAAAAATGAAAGACATGTCTCAATAATTTTCAGAGACAAAAGAGGGCTGGACGTTACAGCTGACCTCATGAACCTCACCACAAAGAGTGATGAGTTTAGTTAGAGAAATAACTACATTACGAAGTATCCTAACAATGAGAATATATGAGCGAAATAGAAAGCCTGTCTAGAGTACAGGTGGGGGCGGGGAGGGGAGGAGGAATATTTGGGTCATTGGTGATGGGAATGTTACACTGGTGATGGGGGGTGTCATCTTATATGACTGAAACCCAACCACAATCATGTTTGTAACAAGGTGTTTAAATAAAAAATATTATTACAAAAGTAAAGAAAATATAGTAGGAAATCTTTTAATCTCTTGAATTCTGACTATATGGATTAGGTGCAAGATACTGAGAAAGTTTCTGACTTCTTGTGAAGATATTTTTTTTCGAATTAAAGAAAGTATGCCAACATTGAGAAGATAAAGGAGGATATGTATCAAAATTGAAGGCCAGATTACCAAGGAAGTGAGAGTGAGAGTGAGTGAGAGAGAGAGAGAGAGAATGAGAGAGAGTATTGCGTGTGTGTGTGTGTGTGTGTGTGTGTGTGTGTGTGTGTGTGTGTGTGTATGTAAGTGAGAATTCAGAAGAGTTTGGATGATCAATATGCTGTTTCTCAAGAAGATGAATAGATAATTCTCATGTACGTCACACAAATCATAGTTCTTAGGTACTCAGAAAGTTCTCTGGATTTGTTTTTAGTGGTTATTGATCCAAATTCTATGACTGGAGATGGTTGCTGATTTCCCTCATTTATCCTTTCTGTGAAGCTCCACACAAAATTTTGCACCAAATTAAAATTTCTTTATATATGGGTGACCAGGAGTATCTTTCATTGGCCCATCACTTGTTTCTTTTTAGTTCCATTTGTTTTTAAATTGAAGAATATTATTTGAAACAGTTTTTATTTTATTCTTTTGTATTTGCAATACTATTTCACACCACCTAACACCTGAGTGTTATAACTTTCCATCGCTGTTCCAAGGTCCCCTCTTACTTTCCCTTTAAAACCTCAATTGGTATGCTTTTCTCTTTTCAATATTTCAGGGATGGTTTTTGCACGTATTTTGGTATTTGTCTTTTTACTTCTGACTCACTTCACTTGGCATGATATCCTCCAATTTCATCCATATTTCATAAAAACTGTGTGATTTGATCTCTTCTTTCTGTTGCACATATTTCACTGTGTATCTATATTAGAGTTTCATATTCTTCTCATATTTTGTACACATTGACTATTTTCAGATCTTGGCTATTATGAATAACACTGTATTAACAAAGGGGTGACAATATACTTGCAATTTCACTATGTACCTATACTAATGTTTCATATTCTCATATTTTATACACATTGACTATTTCCAGACCTTGGCTATTATAAATAACACTGTATTAACAAAGGGGTGACAATATCCTTGCAGACTATGTTTTACTGTACTCTTGTTACCTTTGAGATGAGTGTAAAGGGGATGGAGACAGCTCAATGGTAGAGTGCATGCTTTGTACCAGGGAGTCCTGGGTTTGACTTACATGTCTTTTGATCTCCTGAACACTTCTTTTTATTTTTAATAATAATTTTAATGTGACTAACGTGAATTAAAAATCTTTCACAGTAGTGACCCTTGAGCAGAGCTGGGTGGGCCCTAACCAAAAGAAATTAAAAAAAATTAAACAATAAATATAATATAATATAATATAATATAATATAATACAAGAGAATGTATACTGCATCTATTGTTGTGACGAATAGAGGAAAAGTTCTTAGTCACATTGTTTGAATAGTATATGCTTAGTGTAAATGTTAGATTAGAGGTTCCAAATATGCTCCTTCACGTAGATTCTTGCAAATCTCTTACTTCTATGGAACAAGAGAACATTACCTAGAAACTAATATATTGATGTCTTGAACCCACTCATATCAAAAAACCAGACTGAGTAGTAGGGTGGCTAAAGGTAAAGCTGTTTCTCTGAGTTCAACTTGGATGAGCAATTCCCAGTTAAAAAGCAGTTAGAAAATTTATAACAAATTAGATGTAATCCCTTAAATCTTAGAGCATTTTGTTTGTAAAATTTGTTGATGGATATTACAATTCTCTGGTATTGATGTCTACTATTGATGTTCATGTACATGCAAAGTTTATCTTATGTTTTTTGTACCTAGACATGTTTTTTTTAAATGCCTCAATGTATAGAGAATTTTCCCTTACTATTTGTGCCACAAACATAAACATTTTATTCTGATTGTCTACATCTTGCTTCTAGTTCCAGAGCCTACAGGCTTGATTCAGATCTGTTTCAGCTCAATGCCATTGTCAAAAGATATGAGGAGAATGAGAAGATATCCTAGCCCTAGTTCTTTGTAACTAATTGTTTGATTGTCATCCTATGATGTGAGAGCATTGTATGGTCCATAAACCACCCATGCACAAATTGTATTATTGATCTGCCCTTCAACTTCTTGGAAGCCAGGATCACAATTGTGTTGTCTCTTGTATAACAAAGTAATTCCAGAGTGTTTTATCATGACTATCCCAAAGCTACAAAACTGGTAAATGGTACAACAGGACTGAAATCTGAAACTTATGATAGTAACACAGCTTATGCTCACTGCTTCATAGATGAGCAGGTTTTTTTTACTTGAAAATATATACTTTTTAACATATTGGAGAATAAAAATATTAGATGAATCTTTTAAGATACCGTAGTGTTATGGGACACATCTTTTTTATAGACAATGCATCATCTCTCTGTCAGTAGATGGAATTTAAGCAAATATACTATTGTAAAGCTTTGGTGGTGGCTTCTGGAATTTCTGAGTTTTTGTGATTCTTAAAATTATATTCAGTAAGGCATATGGATGTCATCTGGATAAATATTTACTTAAGGTAGCTTGGAAATACAAGAAAATGCTATATATTACTACACATTTATAATATATTTAATCAGTACACTGACTCTTTTAATAATAGATTTATTTGGAAATTAAGCTACTTTTCAACTTAACTGATAAATATTCTGCATTTCTTTGAAATTTCTATGCAGTAGCAACAAAATGAAGACATATTGTGTTGATGTCCATATAATTCAAATAAAGATGCAATATAATTATTTATCAAATAAGATCATCAGTGTTCATATACTAAAAATTTAAGGCAAGAGAATATTACTATTATTATCATTGCATATTATTTTTATTACACTTTCCACTTATTGAGTCAATGAACCTTGTGACTTGATAGGTAACAATAGGTATAACAACATAATTGTAAAAATTATATTATTGTACTGTATTGTATTATCTTTTTCCAAAATAAGACTGGATTCTTCTGCAATTTATAGTACTAGATTGTATTAGGCTTATTGAGGCCTCAGGTCATAAAAACTAACAAAGGATTTCAAACTTTTTTTCTCACTTACATTGGGCATAAAACTAGCAAAGACTTTGAAACTCTAGCTTTTCTATAGTTCAGCTTCTTTATTCCTCTTTAGTCTCTGATCTAACCTATACTGATAAGGGGCAAAATGATACACATCACAGCCCTCATGTAGAACCAGAAAGTTATAAAATTCTGTTACAAAAAAAGGCATCTTTGGAATTTATAGTTATTTTCACTTGCAACCTGGGGTTCTCCCTTCCTTTTGTCTCTGAGAAATAAATATGCTTCATTTACCTGAATTTACCTGACACACGAGTCTTCTTGCACTATTGGGAAGTTTATCAGTTTAGCGAATACCCTACTGAAAAGACTATGTTTCTAGAGAATGGCTAAACGGATGGTGTGCATACTTTGCACATGGGAACCTTGAGTTGGATCACTGTCACTGCAACATCCCCAGAGCACTATTAGAAGTAACCTCTAATACTATGTTGAGTACTACCGAGTTTGCCCTACCAAAAATCTTATAAAAGTTTTACTTTTCAAATGAACTACTCTTGCATCTGTGATTCTTTGTAAGAATATATGCAGCCTAAATTACTATCTCCATTCCACACTTACTGGGTACTTTGGATACATTTCTAAAGTTCTCTAAGCCTCAGTTCCTTTATTAATCAAATGGAACAACCAATTCAAGTTTTGTCATAAAAGATGAAACAAGATATTCATTACATAGGGCTTAGAACTATATCTGGCATCCATTGGTATTCAAATTCTAACATTTTATTACCAATTGATCTTCAAGCAGATATTAGGTAGATAATATCTTTCACAAAGAAGTTTATGGTGGTCAATTGCTTTAATTAGTATTGCTAAAAATATTAAGCTATAATAAGGTGACTTAAATTTTAGAAAAGTCCCAAAGATTCACCTGGACTAGTGGTTTAGGGTTAGTTTCCATAGATATTGTGCTGCAGAAATCCTAAAGTATCAGGAACAACTAGGACCATTTTAGAAATACTTGAACTACTATAGGTCTACATTAAGAAATACTCAGAAAACTAAGTGGAACCAAATATTATACCCTGGTCAGGTTCAATATGTTTTCCCTACTTCTTGTACTATATCCCTAGCTATAATGCTTTTATTTTTAAGTTAAATATAATAAAATCTACTTTATGATATGGTTCAATAAATTAAATGAAAAATTATATGAATTTATTTTAAGCAATGGCTTATTCATATCAAAATTACAAAGTAATAAAAGAAAAACTAGATGAGAGTGTTAGAATAAATTTTACTATGGTTTTCTACATTGGTCTCAAAGTTTTGACTTTATAAACCTCTAAGAAGGGTATTTGAAAATTAAACTATTTTGCTACTAACCTCTGCCCTTGGGATATTGGCCCGTAGATCTGTTGAATTATTTAGCTTGTACTTGGCTTTGGGTCCTCCCTTTCTAAGGGGGCTGAGCAAGAGTTCACACACACACACACACATACACACACACACACACACACACACACTCTTCACAGCTACTACAAATATGTTATTTAAAACACATTTTCCTTGAAGGATTTGTTCTGATTTTTCATTTTGTGGTAGTAAAAGTAATGTCCCTCAAAAGTCCCTTCTTCCTGTATTCATTTCTGACAATTTGAGAAATCCACTTTTTATAACACCTTTTTCACTCAAGTTAGTTTAATCATCTTTACCTCAATCTATACCTGAAATACTTCTCTTTCTTCCCAGTCTGAAAAAAAATCTGCTTTTGTTGCCCTTAAATATCTAGACAGAAGTATTTATTCACAGATATTCAGAAATGTTCTTGATGTTTGTGGGGGTCATTATGTGACTTATATGAAATAGGGAGTAAAGAGATGGTAGCCTTGAGAAAGAAATTTACTGCTTTCTCTTTACCCACTACTGCTATCCCGCAATAGCTGAAGAAATATAGGACTAAAGAATCTAAAGTGAGGGCCCGGAGAGATAACACAGTGGCGTTTGCCTTGCAAGCAGAGATCCAGGACAAAAGGTGGTTGGTTCGAATTCCGGTGTCCCATATGGTCCCCCGTGCCTGCCAGGAGCTATTTCTGAGCAGACAGCCAGGAGTCACCCCTGAGCACCACTGGGTGTGCCCCCCCCCAAAAAAAAGAATCTAAAGTGAGATTTTCTTTGGAGAAAAGTAAAGTTATTTCTTGACATTACACAGGCCTTTTGGGTCCTCGCCTTTCTGCCTTTTTCTCATAGAATTTCAGAGATGAGTAGAAATGGAAAAAAGGACTCTTTTTGGAAGTTCTGAAGAAAGGAAAGAGAGAGAGAGAGAGAGAGAGAGAGAGAGAGAGAGAGAGAGAGAGAGAGAGAGAGAGAGAGAGAGCGCAACATGGAAAGAAAGAACACTAACACACTTCCAATATTAAAGTGTTAAAGTAGGTGGATTCCTGGGTGACATACGTGAAGGGGGGACGAGTAAGAAAAGTTCAGACCCAAAAAGGAATCTTTCTCTTTCTCACCTCTGCCATTTTGGGAAAAAGCTGGGGAGATCTAGTGTGCCTTACTCTGGTAAGGAAAGGAAAGTCAGTCTAAGATCTTTCCCAGGCCTTTGGCATCCATCATCCTTCTTCACAGCAAAAGAATTTCTTTCAGCAGACAATGAGAAGTGAAAACAGGCTTTATTTAAAAATTCTTGACACAAGGAGAGGAGAGGATAAGAGAGAATAAAGCACTCAAGAGAAAATGCAGACTTCTCTAAAGGTGGAGAGATCTCTGACACCCAACCTAGCATGAAATTAGGACAATATGAAAGTACACATCATAAGAGAAAGATGTGGGTGGCAAGTGTGCATGGAGCATATGAGCATAGTCCCCTCCAGTGGTTGGAGAGAGCCCAGTACCCATCTCAGGTTGAAAGTTGCAAAGCATGAAAATACACAGCACAAGAAGTTATGTGTGGGCAACATGTGCTTGGCCACTATGTATCAGGCAACAAATGTGTTCCAAGTTGACTTTTATAGAGTTTCTCACAACCTACCCCACCTGGATCTTTTTACTGAGGGGAAAGTCTGTTACTAAAATAGTTTCTAGGGTGGTTGCTAGGGAGACTGTTGAGGGTAATTGATGGTTTTCTTTGACATTTCATTCCTGGTATTTGTTCCTGTTGGAGCTATCTCAGAGGGGGCCCAGCCTTCTCCGGACTGCAGTGATTCCTCGAGACTCCTCAGTGCCAAAGTGACCCTCCTCTGATCCCTTCTCTAAGTTTTATGACAACCCAGAACTTTAACTACCTCTTAAGAATTCCTTGATGTCTCAAGAATTCATTGCTATATGAGGGCCCTTCCTTGTCTGTCTGCCCTAGAACGAATATATGAAAATACACATTTCAAGAAGGGATGGGCAGGCAACATTTGTATGGATTGGCACAATACACTTGTACATGCTTCCCTTGTTCAAGTTGGCTTATATAGGAATTTTTACTACCTTTCTCACATGGGGCTTTCTATCTAGGTATGAGTGCATTGCTTAAGTTTACAATACATACTACCATTTTCTCTTTCAGCACCCAGTTCTTGTCCAGAGTAATAATTTTTAACTATCTAAAAGGCAATAAAGGAGAAAAATAGAGAGGTGGATAAACTGAAAAAAATATGTCTGCCACAGAGGCAGGGAGGGGATAGGATAGTGGGAAGAGTCAGAGGAAAAACTGGGTACATTGGTGGTAGAAAATGTGCAGTGTAGAGACTATTGTACATCCTCTGCTTTCTATACCTTATGTGTGATCAGTTAAACCTCCAAGTTTATTATCACTCATATTGCTCAGAACTTAATATTCAACACTGCCTGGGAAGCTTTTGTCTAATACAGTTTTTAAATCTACAGAGTTCTTCCCTCATATAATAACTATTTATAGGCATGATAATATATTGCATATTATTTAATCTTATATTATAATAATGATTACAATGTAATGTAATCCATATATTTCTAATCCATATCTTTAGAATGGTAGCAGAGGAATTTAAATCCCAGGGGAAATTTGGTAGTGCATGGAAGATGTTGGTTGCAATAACTGAAGAAATGCCATTTGTATTTAGTGGGTAAAAGAAAGGGGTTCTGCTAAATATGCTACATTGCACAGTACAGCACAACAAAAAATTAATTACACAATAAAGCAGGTAGACAGACAGGCAAGTAGGGACCCCGCAGCAATAAATTCATGATATATAATAAAACCAAGAGAAAGATTGGAGGAGTTACTTCTTCATTCATGAGTCTCATCTGGCGAAATTAGAGGATAGAGAAAGTGGACTTTCTGCCAAAAGAAGCCCAATCAGAAACAAAGGCCAGGAAAGAAATATCAAAGACCATCAACAACCACTAGCAACTATCCTAGCAATGGATTCTTACCTTGGTGGAAAATCCCACATGGGTGACATGCCCAAGAATATATTGCTTGTATCTGAGATGTGTATGTTCATACTTTAACTCTGAGACATGTACTGGGCACTCTCCACCTTTGGAGAAGCCTATATTCGCCCCCTGAGCAATCTTTCTCTCTCTCCCTCTCCCCCCTTCCCCCCTCCTCTCTCTCTCTCTCTCTCTCTCTCTCTCTCTCTCTCTCTCTCTCTCTCTCTCTCTCTCTCTCTCTCGCTGTCTCTTACATCTTTCTCCCTTTCCTCAGTACCTCAGAATAAAATCATAAAATCTTTTTCTATGTTTTACTTCCTAATTTTTTTTTCTGGATGGGAAGGTAATGACCAAAAGGACTTGGTAATATCTAAGACTGACTTTCCTTTTCCAGCAAAAAGCAAATTTGTGAATGATTCACTGTTCTTTTCTGCCTAGTTCTGCCTAGTTCTTTCTGCCTGACTTTTGTTATGCTTAGACCCATGACTGTGATTTTGTATAGGCCTCATTACCATCTCAATTGCTTCCTGGTGATCTCTAGCCAGTCCCTTTTAGTACTGAGAGTTGAGATAAAGAGAAAGGGTTCTTGCCTGGGATTAATTCATGCCATAATCTCTGACTCTTGTAGGTATCCTTGGTAGTGTAATGGACCTTCTTGCCTGTGTTTGGTGACATAAAAGGATGGAGACATGCAGATGCTGACTGGCCAGTAAGTGGACTTAGCCTTAGTTGTTCAGCATTGAGGCTTGTGGCCAGCACCTAAACTGGACATTACCATAAACTATATGTCCTGCTATAGTATCACAGAGCAATTTATGTGAGTTCTGTAACCTTGAGAAGGAGTTTGAGTGCCCCAGTCGTGGAACTACAGAATCATGCCAGTTAGGCATGCTGCATATACATTTATATATTTAACACAGAGGTTACCAGTCTTCCCAATGTAATGCTTGCTGGCTTGAAAAATCAGGCGTCCCTACCTCTTTAAGGAGAAGGGCTGAAGATGATTCAAGACTCCAAATGATGGTTAGAGCTACAAAAATGTAGCAGAATGTTTGCCCATACCATAGTCACAAGAACTGACCATAGCCAGACTCCCTAACTGATTTGTTTGCAGGGTCATTGGAAAATTTTTAACCTAACTAAGGACACATTAGAACAGATCTCTTCCTGTGCCTATACCCTAACCCCACAAAGGCAAGCTATATACTATTATTGCAGGCTACAGGTAGGCATAAATCTGGTAGCCATTTTGGAGACTATCAGACCTCTCCTGGGCGTGCTCCCCAGTAAAGAGTCCATTTAGTCCTGACTCTTTATCCCTGACTCTTCTATGGTGCCAATTTTCACTCACATCTCAGATTTCCAAAGGAAGCAAATATTCTCAGTAGATTTTCACAATTACCTCCTTTCTCTTGAGGATCTTCACTGCGAATCCCACCTGAGTTCCCAAATAATGCGCGCGCACGTGTGTGTGTGTGTGTGTGTGTGTGTGTGTGTGTGTGTAATTTATACGTAGTGTGTGACATATGTGAAGTGAGGGTGGAGAGAGGCAGCAGCCCAGAGAAGGAAATCTACTAATATCTTTCTTCCAATCTCTGCCACCCTGGGAGTAGCTGGATAGATCTTGTCCTGATAGAGGAAGCATTGAGACCCTTCATGGCCAGGATACAAAGTCCTGCCAGTCCTGGTCAAGGCAGCTGTCATGCTGCCCTGACATCCTCTTGTTCTACCCTACACAAGACTTAATCCCCACTGCCAGAAAGAGATTTTCTCAAGGAGCCAATAGACTCCGGCTAGGGTGAGGAATTTGCTCTTTGTAAGAAGAGGAAAATACCCAGGTATTCTGGGTACATTGCCTTCTTTTACAGAAAAGAATTTCAGGAGGAGAGAAGTGATGAATTTAAAATGGATTTTACTAGGTGGTACTGAGAAAGTAACGTAGTACTGGTACTGAGAGAGTAACACACTCAAGGACGAGTACAGGCTTCTTCAAAATCAGAGAGAACCTTGGTACACATCCTTGAAATAGAGTATGAAATTAAAATCTCAGGAAGGAAGATGCAGTCAAATGTGATTGGGCATCATGTACACTGTCAACACACATGACACATGTACACATCCTCTTTGTTATAAATTGGACTTTATAGGATTTTCCCAAACTTCCCCTCCTGGTAGTTTCCGCCTAGGTAAGAAATGTGTTTCTAGGGTAGCTGCCAGGGGAAGTTGATGGTCTTTTTTGAAATTCCATTTTGACAAGGTCTTTGCTTCTACTGGTACTTGTTTGTAAAGGGTCCAGTCTTCTGTAGTGTCAGATGAGACTCCTATCTATGATAAAATAACTCATCCAAGATTTAATCTCAGGAATTACATGTCAAGAATTCATTGCTGTGGGGGTCCCTACCTGCCTGCCTGCTTCTCTACTGAACTGATTAAAATCTACCTAATATATATGCTTATTCTATTTTCATTAAGAAATTAAGTACTCATGAAAATTATTTCATTTTTTCTTGATTTTTATCTGTTTCAAATTAGGAATGCAAGCTCTCTGAAAGCACAAATCTTATTTGCCTAGTCAATTTTGCATATCCAACAGGGTCTGATATTTGATAGAAACATTATTAGTGTTTTTTGAATTAATAAGTAAAGTGGTGTCAATATTTTGTAGAAAGAATTATTTTGTATTTAATTTTAATTTAGTATTTAGCCACATTTGGTCTTGAATGATGTATATTTTGGTTGTGAATATTCTTAGATTTTTGTGAATTTTGACCCCTAACCAAAAAAAATTACCAAGGATAGGTTATATCCTTATATAAGATAGTTTATAAATCAGAATACAAAGAACTTGTATGAATGCACCCCCAAAATTATAATAATTGCAAACTATGTAAAATATTCCAGCCTCTGATATTCATGTGTTGTTGACTGTTGTGCTTACAACTGCCCTTAAATTCTCTCTTACTAATGGCAAATTTGTTGGGGGCGGGCAGATAGACAGTAATCATGCTCATCTATTTAAGTACACATGGGTAGGACCCAACTAATTGAGATCAATGCTATGTCTTGGCATAGATTTACAGATAGTATAGCATACAATGCAGTGACAAAATGTGTAGAATGCATACTGGTAATAAAGGTTCTGTTTAGGATAGCTTACACAATTTGTGTTTGTTTGTAGGTTATATCTGATAGTTCTCAGGGCTTATCCTCTGACTATCTCAACAATCTTTCCATGCAGTGCTTAGGATAGAACCATATATAGTACCAGCAATAGAACTGGAGTAAGCCACATACAAGGCAAGCCCTTAGCCCCACTACTTACTACCTCTCTGTCTCACTTACACACATTATGCAATAATAAATAGGAACTTACTTGTCATGCACTCTTCATTAAAAATAGTCAGTAAGGGTTTTTTCTATGTGCAGTTGTTAAGAACTACCTATGGCAGGATTCTAGAGATTAAAATCGTATACTCTGTATGCAAAGCAAGTACCCTACCTGCTATATTATATTCCCTGTCCCTTATTTCAGGAAAAAAAAACTACCACCGGTTCCATAATTCCCACATGTCTCCTTTAGCCTATGAAAGCAGAAAAATGAAGGGAGTTATGGAAACTTAGGTCTATGCTATGGAATTCCTCTCTTCTTCTTGAAAGGAGGACAAAATTTGAAGGCTTTATGAATATTGTATATGAAAGATTAAGTTTAATTGTATTTATTAAGCACTTTATGCGAACAACTAAGGCTTAGCCTTTTTTATACCAAAGATGTATACTCTGGTGAAAATTTTAACATATTTCAATTTTAATAATGTTGTAAGTTAAAGAGAATTGAAATATCTCAAATGAAGAGATTTATGAAACCAAAGTATAAAAAGTATAAAAAAATAAAATTAATAGCAACAGAAAAATGGGGGAGAGGAACAGATATTTCCTAAAAGAAAACATACATATATGGTCAAAAGATATATTAAAATACTCTGCATGATTTATTGGGGAAATTCAAATAAACAACAGTGAGACATTCTTACAACTGAGACTGGCACTTAACACAAGGCAAAGAACCAACTGGTCTTAGCATGAATGTTGGGGAAAGAAATGCTCATTAGCTGCTGGTGGGAATGTCAACTATTTTTCTCTTTTTGGAAAACAATATGGAAATATAAAACTACAACAACAACAAGAACAAGGAATTGAGCCTCTATATGGTCTAGCAATTTTAATTTTAACCATCTTCCAGAAGACCCAAAAGCTCTTACCAGAAAAGCATTTGTGCTCCTATATCCATTGCAACACTATTCACAATAGCCAAAATATTCTATTCACTATTCAAAATAGCTGGGAGGGAGGGGACCACTTATTCCCAAAACATATGAAGAAATAAAGAATCTATGGTATTTAGACACAATGGAACCTGTGGTTCTAAGAAAATAAATGAAATCATGCAATTTTGTGCTACTTGTATGAATATGGAAAGTTTCTTACTGAGTGAAGTTAATCAGGAGAAGGTCAGACACAGAATTATCTTTCTCACATGTGGGATAGATGAAAGCAAACTAAAGGAACACTAAATGCTGAAACAACATAAACAGAACTGTTTGCCAGTATGAAACTTACTATAACAAGGAGGAGGGTACTGAAACAATGGTGGAAGAAAAGGAAAATTGATAGAGGTTTTAGTACTGGGATATATTATCCACAAACCCTACCATTAACAGTTTTGAAAATTACATGGTGCCTAAAATAAACTTAAAAAATATCACTTTTAGGTAATACCACATTATGTCACATTTTTGGTGAGAAATTTTAATATCAGTTTCATAGACAATATAAAATAATAATTAATAATTTTAGGGACCAGAACAGTGGTACAAGGGGTAAAGGTGTCTGCCTTGCCCATGCTAGCCTAGGACAGACCATGGTTCAATCCCCCGGTGTCCCATATGGTCCTCCAAGCCAGGAGCGATTTCTGAGTGCCTAGCCAGGAGTAACCCCTGAGTGTCACCAGGTATGTCTCAAAAACCATAACCAAGAAAAAAATTATATGTAAGTATACAGACATAAACAGATAATCTTAAAATTATCTCATATATTAATTGACCAAAGCCTTTTTATTGAGAACATTTCAATTTTGACATTTAAGTTCTGAAAAACATTTCAAGGTGGTAGAACAAATGCTTTGCTTATGAGAGCATCTGATTCAATGTTTAAGTTCTATGGTACCCTGAGCAAGCTAGGAGTAGTTCCCAAACACTTTCACATATGATCCCAAATCAATTTACAAATCTATTTATTTATGTGTATATGTATGTATTAACTAATTTATGTATGTTTGTATTAAATTATTTATTTTATGTATGTATGCATGTATTAATTCATTTAGGTTGGGGGGGGTCACACCTGGCAGTGCTCAGGGGTTACTCCTGGCTCTGCACTCAGAAATTGCTCTTGACAGGTTTGGGGGACCATATGGGATGCCGGGAATCAAACTGGAGTCTGTCCTGGGTTGGCCGAGTGCAAGACTACTGCTGTGCTATGGCTCAGCCCAATTTATAAATTTCAACATAAAATTAACTCCTACAAATTAATTTTAGTTTGTTTTTCAATTTAGTGAAGCTACAAGATATTTAAATATCTGGACATATATTGATGGCCTTATAACTGAATGTATGTATATATAATACATTAATATGTATACAGACAAATAATTATACATAGCATATGGACATAAATATTTGGAAAATACGTTTAGAAAAATAGTATTTAATTCATAGATATATGTTAAGATACTATACTTAAGTTCCAAATACTAAACTATATATATTAAAAAAGATGGAAGATAAATTATATGAACTGTTAAGGTTAATTTTTTTCAAAGAAATCAGCAGATCATTCTCTGCCTCTCTCTCCCCTACTCTCATTTAGGCACATTAGTCTGTGTCCTGGATAAAATCACTGTTAGAAATTAAATCTTATGACAAAATTCTTATAATACTTAATCACCACTGAAGCACTATATAGCAGCACTACAGTCTTACATTAAAATGGATCATGACTGGTAAATAAAGGGTAGACACCAGATATGATTTTTGCTGTTATATTTATCATTTAATAAAATTCATGTTGTAAAACAAATAAGCCTATAAGCATTATATTTAGATTCAATTAGTGATAAATTCTCCTGTTAAAATTTGGTAAATAATTTAATAAACCTCCTCCCTAAATCCCATGGAATTCCAAATAAATCAATAGATTTTTCACTTTAGCTGTTTAGCACTCATAATGAATCCTTAATGTCTAACAGCATTTACTGTTTACATTTGCCTGGGGTCTCTAAAACATTATGAGATGAAATGATTTTTCTGGTCTATGGTGTATGGTTGTCATAGATTTAAAGTGTTTCATGAATTTCATATTTGAGCAAATGACTTACATTCTTCAGTCTCTGCGGGGAAAAAAGGAATAGGGGGAGCTGCGTTTAATGGTATGCAGTCTTGTCTAGATTGAATTTGTTATGAATTGCATACTTCTGAAATGTACTCCCATGCATCCTTAAAACAAACCACAAATTCTATGGGACATATATTCCATTCTTTACTGAACACTGAGAATATATAAATGATGATTTAAGGGCTATGAAAATGAAGTTGCTATAAGGCTACAGAAAAATATGTTAATTTTCTTTAGAAACATTAAAAAGCTTGGCTTTGAATATTTTTCAAAGTTTAATAAGTTCTTTTTCAGCACTATGGAGAAACTGCTCCATTGAAAATAAATATGTAACCATTAGCTTTTGCTAAAATGTACCCAGATTTCCAATTATAAAATTCTGGTTATAGTCAATGAGTTCCTCCTGTTAGAATCACTTAAAACAAGTGATAAGAATTATATTGTTTTTAAACTATGAAACATGTATATAGAATGGATTCTCTGTAAATTTAAGAGATTGTAAAATGAAACATTTCTATTAGAAAGAACACTTTGGATTCTGGAAGAATCCAGACAGCAGCAGACTAAGTTAGCTGGTTGAGCTCTGTTAACTAATGGGGCACTTATATTTATGATGTCAGAAAACTAAGTTCATTGTCACATCTCTTTAAAGTCCTATTATAAATGTTTTTTTTCTAGGCACTTGTATCCAATGTCCTTGAATGACAGCATTTACCTTCTTTTGACATTACAGAAGAAAAACCTCATAAACAATTTGGTATGTAATATAGAATCAAGGAATTATTTATAGGTGTTACAAGAAAAAAAAAAACAGAACAGGCCAGGCTCAAAACTCCGTGACATCATTGTCTTGTATTTAACTTTAGGAAAAGTAGCTTAACATTGTTCTTTATATTTGCACAGAAATTTAAAGCAGCTTATAAAAATATACAAGGTGCAGAATAATACATGAATATTTGAAGTTTGCATAAGGTTAGAGAAGCACTTACATTTCAAGATTAAATTAGATCACAGCAAAATAGTTTTTATATTCTTACATAGTTGTTGAATGTGAGCAACAGACATTATGAAACTTACTGGCCAAACTGAAGAGAAATTTAATACATTTCCTGAGAATGGTTATCCCCATATTACAAATACCATTTAGATCTTCATGAAAACACTTGCTGAAATAAAATCAACACAGATTTCATGGAACAAGTACCATAGAATAGAAGACTCTTTGATACTCTTCAGTGAAGACTAGTAGTAAACTTAGAACTCAAAATAATTTGATATCTGGGGCCCAGAGAGGTAGCACAGCGGCGTTTGCCTTCAAGCAGCCGATCCAGGACCAAAGGTGGTTGGTTTGAATCCTGGTGTCCCATATGGTCCCCCGTGCCTGCCAGGAGCTATTTCTGAGCAGACAGCCAGGAGTAACCCCTGAGCATCGCTGGGTGTAGCCCAAAAACCAAAAAAAAAATTTTTTTTTTGATATCCAATTATCTCATCATGCTTGCTCATTTTTATCTTGGCTATATTTTTCTCTCTTTCTCTCTGTCTTTCTATCTATGCCCCCCCATCTCTCTTCATATATATGGACCATGACCCAGATTTTGTCCACTCATAAATTGGCAAACAATAATGTGGTATCAAGGATGTTCTGAAGACAGAGCTAAAATTTCAAAATGAACATTTTCCCCTCACTATAGCATCACAAAAACAAAACAAAATATGTCCATTGTTGATGATATTTTTTAATTTCATGTAGGTCTTTAGCCAGCTGTGATTAGAGGCATATACTTTGAAAATTAAGAATTTCTATAAAAAATAAAGATTTAGAGAAACTTTCGCTGTCTCTGACAGTATGTTTACAGGTTAGAGAAACCAACAGCCTCAGATTGTATTTGTCTTACCAATTATGTCTCCTCTGTCTAGAAACCTGTTTTCTTCCCATTGTATTCAATTTTGCATTTGTAAGCAACATAAAAGGGATTTCTGTGACAGTGACTATGTCTACCTGTCAGTTTGATTTAATATCCCAGAAAATTGAATTAAAACTAATACAAAATAATAGAAAACTACTTAATAAAGCCTCTCTAGTTGAACTATAATTGAAACTCACATCACAGAGAGATCTATGAAGACCAGTGAAGAAAATAGCACCAATCTAAATGAGCAATTGTCTAAATTACTAAACATCAGGTTTTAACTGCTTTGACACTTTTATAAGAATTTCAACTTATTTCAATTGTTGGGATTCATTTGACCAAGACTACAGTTATCCACAGGACTTGCCTAAATAAAATTAAATGAATCAGAATAAAAATTTTTTTCATTGTGACATGATGTAGCAATATCTATTACTTTTCAGGAACTTATCTTTTTTCCTCATTTCCTTTTAATAGCTGTCATGAAAGCAAAATAAATATTAGCAATCCAATTAATTTTTGAAAGAAATTGATGTTAGATATATGAAGTATCTATTTTCTAATTGTTTGGGGCATGTACTTATATTGTTGTGTTCTTTTCCCTTGAAATATTAATATATTATTACCTAATCAACTCAATCTCCTGATAATTAGTTCTTTTATTTGAACAATTATGCCCAGGATATTGAATAGTATTAAAGAGTTTGTTAACTAACGCATATTGTTGGGCAGTACTCAATAAAGCTGAGGAACAGAACTTTTCTGACCAGCTAATGTTATTTTTCTTTACTTAATTATAGTTCCTCTGAAGAATGATTTTATTCTTCTCAACAATGCCAAATTTATATGTCACTGCACATAAATATATTTTGTTTATGTACTTAAAGTTAAAAATAAAAAGTCAAAGTTGTACACATATATAACTTCATATAAAATATAAAATTTGTATATGTTCATAGTTATATATATATATATCTTTATAATCTAGTTTATCTTCAGATTTTGTCAGTGGATTTCATGATACTAAGAATATCCAACCTCATATGCCCAAGATCTGTTATTTTGATCTCAAAAATTTCCCCAAAGCCATCATAGAGAGTACATAAATAAGAAAAGATGATACTCCTAGGCATTCTCAACCACTGAATTGTAAGTATTTATGTGCAAATGTCACAGTTTATTTGGTTTTTGGAAGGATCATTTTAAAATATACTTTAAGTAGTTTTCATATGTTCTCTAGCAAGAATGAACTATAAGCAATTCAGCAATACAGATTAATTGGCTTCATCTCCTTTCATTCTTCCTATTTATTGGAATTTTCTCTCAAATAATTTACCCAAGACTTTGTGGGCAAGCTTATAAATAGAGAAATCCAACCCGAAATGTATGTGGTATACAACTTATATTTACATTCAGACCATTATCACTGTTCTTTTATTAGAAAATATTCAGATATGTTTATTTTGGTAGCACAGTAATGGGGAGACAAATTGATAGTGATTTTATTTTTGTATTCATTTTTGTATTTTTCATAAATCCAAGTAACTTGTTTTAAAGGTTTTATGGCATTAAACAATCATGTAGAAATCCTAAAATTGTTTATTTCTCTTTAATTGAGGTATAAGTGACATCTATCAATATTGTTCAGCATCTAACATTGTTCTAAAAAATGGGTATAGATTTGTAAATGTCATGAAGAATTTTGCACTAAAAATTCTACCTAACATCTATATCATAAAAGTAACATGACTTTCTGTTGAGAACTTTTAAAGATTTACTGATAGCAACTTGCAAATATCAATAAAATATTTATAGTTAAAACATTGTATTTTACTTCCATGAGTTAAGAACTGGAAGTAGAAATTTTGAAATCTTTTGAACATTTTGCCCATAACCTGTCATAGTTTTAATAACCACCAGTCTGATTGTTGTATCTATAAAGTTGATCATTATTTTCAAATTATACTATATGTGAAAGCATCTGGTAACTGCTCTTGTTTTTTTTTCAATTAGCCTAATACACTCAAGATCCATCAGTGTCAAATAGAATTATTTTTTTCTTTTTTTACAGTTAAATAACATTTCCTTGTTTTTATATGTGCCATGTTTTATTAATTAATTTATCCATCACCAAATATCTAGGTGGTTACTTACCTTGGTATCATAACTAATATTGTAATTAGCAAGAAAATGCAGGTATCTTAGTTAGTGTTATGTCTTTTTTGGATAATACTAGGGAAGTACAATTATTGGAGTAGGCATTATGCTTGTTTTCAGTTTTTTGTGAAACAAAAAATTTATATTTATTGATATATTTCTATTATTCTCTTATTTTTAATTTTTAAGATTATGTATCATATTCATTGATTTGCAAATACTTTAATATATCCTACTAAATCACCGTGTATTTTATTAAATTTTGACTTAATGTACTGTATAAAGTAGGAGTCAGTTATTAAGAATGATCCTGTTTATTATAACCAATATTTTATACTTCATTAATTATCATTAATTTTAGACTTATTTCATGAATTTATCTAATTGTTGATTAATTGTAATTTTCTTTTCAAAGAACACTCTAGATACATTAATATTTTCTTTCATGTTTTAAAAAAAGATTTTTTAGTTTTGGGGCCACACCAAGGATGCTCAGGGATTACTCCTGCCTCTGAGTCAGGGATCACATTCAGCAATACTTGATGAACCATATGGATTGCTGGGCATCAAACCTAGTTTGACCACATGCAAGGCAAGTTCCTACCTGCTGTGCTATCTCTCTGGACCTTTTTTTTTTTTAAAAAAAAAATTCTTTCATTACCTTTAGTTGTTACTGTTATGAGTTTAGTTATAACACTTATTCTGTTACCTATTGTTTGGTTTTTTTTAAATTTTGGGGCCACTCCCTGGGGTGCTTAGAGGTTATTCCTGGTTCTGCAGTCATTAATAACTCCTGAAGGGCTCACAAGATAATATGAGCTTCCGTAGCTGAAACATCCATCAGCTGCATAAAAGGCAAATAGCTTATCCACTGTACTATAGCTCCAGTCCCAATTCTGTTATCTACTAATGTCATTTGATATTATGAATCTTCAATGTGTAAATTTGTTTATATGGGAGTTTTTATTTTTATACTATTATTTTATTTATCATAATGTGTTTAAACTAGTTTTTCTGAATACCCAAATTTTATATTGATTTCTCTATCTATCTATCTATCTATCTATCTATCTATCTATCTATCTATCTATCTATCTATCTATCTATCTATCTATCTATCTATCTATCTATCTATCTATCTATCTATCTATCTATCTATCTATCTTTCTTTCTATCTATCTATCTATCTATCTATCTATCTATCTATCTATCTATCTATCTATCTATCTATCTATCTATATTGCTTTTGGGCCACATTCAGTGATGCTCAGTGCCCTCTTGGCTATGCCCTCAGAAATCACTCCTGGCTTGGGGGACCATATGGGACACCTGGGATTGAACCGAGGTCCATCCTGGGTTAGTTGCTGGCAAGGCATGTGCCCTACCACTGCGCTACTGCTTCTGCCCCCTCAAGATATTTTTTAATTTCTATTTTGATTTTCTCTTGGACATGTTTGTTTTATAATTTATTATTTAGTTGCATTTTAATGAACTTTTATTCTTATGATTTATTTCATTGTTGGGTTTCAGTCATACAAAATACATCATCCTTTACTACCCCCACCCTCCACCCCAACTTGTCTCTAGGGAAGACAATTTGTTTTTCTCTCTCCCTCTCCCCCTCCTACCTTTTTGACACAATAGTTTGCATTACTGTTAATGGGGGGGTGCCTTTCATGTCACTTTATCCTCTACCAATGACAAAGATTAAATCCAATGGATGAAAGACCTTGATATCAAACCTAAAACCATAAGGTACATAAGAGAAAAACATTGGCAAAACACCCATGACAATGAAGTTAAGGGCATCTTTAAAAATGAAACATCACCGTCCAAGTAAATGAAAGCAAAGATAAACAAATGGGACTGTGCAAAACTATTCACCAATTAGATAAGGGGATTCACTAAATATCCAACAGATATACAAAAAACTGATTGAACTTTATGAGAAAAAAAATATAACCCTATCAACATGTGGGGAGAGGAAATAAATAAACATTTCCTAAAAGATAAGACAGCCAAAGGACACTTGAAAAATGATCCACATCACTAATCATTAGGTAGAAGCAAATCAAGACAACAGTGAGATGTCATTTCACATCACAGAGACTATCACACATCAAAATAAACAAACAAAACAAACAAACAAAAAACAAGAACAACCAGTGTTGGTGTTGACGTGGGAAGATAGGAACTCTCATTCTGTGCTGGTTATGCAGACTGATCCAGCCTTTTTAGAAGACAAAAACACTATTAGAAAATAAAAAAGCTTTTTATGAGGAATCTCCATATTGTTTTCCATAAAGCCTGGACTAGATGGTATTCCCACCAGTAGTGAAGAAGAGTTCCTTTCTCTCTACATTCCTGCCAGCATTGATTGTTCTTGTTTTTGTGATGTGTGCCAGTCTCTGAGTTGTGAGATGGTACCTCATCATTGTTTTGATTTGCATCTCCCTGATGATTAATGATGTGGAGAAATTTTTCATGTGTCTTTTGGCCATTTGTATTTCTTCTTTGACAAAGTGTAGGTTCATTTTTCTCCCCATTTTTTAAGGGGCTTATATATTTTTTCTTGTTAAGTTCTGTCAGTAACTGGTATATCTTAGATATTAGCCCCTTGTCTGATGGGTATTAGGCGAATAGTTTCTCCCATTTTGTGGGTGGCTTTTGTATCCTAGGTGCTATTTCCTTTGAGGTGCAGAAGCTTCTCAGCTTAATATATTCCCATCTGTTTATCTCTGCTTCCACTTGCTTGGAGAATGCTGTTTCCTCCTTGAAGATGCCTTTAGTCTCAGTGTCGTGGAGTGTTTTACCTACGTGTTGTTATATATACCATATGGTTTTAGACTTGATATCAAGGTCTTTAATCCATTTGGATTTGGCCTTTGTGATGGTATTAGCTGGGGGTCTGAGTTCACTATTTTTCAAGTGGCTAACCAGTTGTGCCAACACCACTTGGTGAAAGAACTTTCCTTGCTCCATTTTGGATTTCTTGCCCCTTTGTCAAAGATTAGTTGATTGTATGTCTGGGAAACTTACTCTAAATACTCAAGTCAATTGTACTGATCTGAGGATTTGTCTTTATTCCAATACCATGCTGTTTTAATAACTATTGCTTTGAAATACAATTTAAAATTGGGGAAAGTAATGCCTCCCATATTCCTTTTCCCAAGGATTGATTTAGCTATTCGTGGGTGTTTATTGTTCCAAATGAATTTTAGGAGTGTTTGATCCACTTCTTTAAAGAATGTCATGGGTAACTTTGAGGGATTATATTAAATCTGTACAATGATTTGGGAAGTATTGCCATTTTGATTATATTAATCCTGCCAATCCATGAGTAGGTATGTGTCTTCATTTCCTGTGTCCTCTCTTATTTCTTGAAGCAGGCTTTTGTAGTCTTCGTTGTATATAGGTCCTTCACCTCTTTAGTAAAGATGACTCCAAGATATTTGTGTGATACTAATGTGAATAATATTGTTTTTTAATGTCCCTTTCTTCTCTATTATTATTAGTGTATAAGGAGGTCATTGATTTATGCTTGTTAGTTTTGTAGCCTGCTGCTGTGCTATATGAATCTATTGTTTCTAGAAGCTTTTTGGTAGAGTCTTTAGTATTTTCTTAATATAGAATCATGTCATCTGTAAACAGTAAGAGCTTAATTTCTTCCTTTTCTATCTGGATTTCTATATTATCCAGCAATATCATTCCTAGGAAGATACCCTAGGAACACAAAAATACAATTCAAATATTTCTTCCTCACACCTATATTTATTACAACACTATTTACAATAGCCAGACTCTGGAAGCAATCCAGATGCCCTTCAAAGGATGAATGACTAAAGAAACTGTGGTCATATACACAACAGAATATTATGCAGCTATCAGGAGAGATGGTGTCATGAAATTTTCCTATACGTTCATGGACATGGAATCTATTATGCTAATTGAAATAAGTCAGAGGGACAGACATAGACACAGAACATTATCACTCATCTACAGATTTTAAGAAAAATAGAAGATATTGTTGTAATAAAACATAGAGACAATAGAGATGAAGGCTGGAAGGAACAGCTCACAATATGAAGCTCACTATAAGAATGGTGAATGCAATTAGGGAAATAACTACATTAACAACTATCATGAGGGTCTTAATGAGTGAGAGTAGTAGAATGCCTGTGTCAAATATAGGCAGGGGTGGAGAAGGAAGGAGGGAAGCATTGGTGGTAGGAATGTTGCAATGGTGAAGGGGTGGGTGTTCTCTTTATGACTAAAACCCTACTACAATCATGCTTGTAATCATGGTGCTTAAATAAAGATTTTATTTTAAAAAAGCTATAAATTAGACTTCCATATGATCCAGCAATACCACTCCTAGGCTCTAGCCCAGGAACACAAATACACAGTACAAAAATGCATTCGTATGTTCATTTCAGCACCATTTAAAGTAGCCTGAATCTGGAAACAACCAGGTGCTAGACAACAGATGAGTGGCTAAAAACACTATGGTATATCTTTCTTTTTTTCTTTAATATTTCTTTTAATACTTCTTTCTCTTCTCTACTGTGATTTGATTTTGATGACTTTCCTCAATGGTTTCAATTTGATTATTTTTTTACTATTTTAACAAAGTTACCATAGACTTTTGCTTTATAGTTACCACATATAATAACAGTTTTATAACCAGAACATTCTAAGATGATGCCAGCTTACATTGAAGCGCATTTTAAATGCCTAGACTTTAGTAATTGCAATGATATACAGAAGGTAGGATGATAGCCTTGTATGCAGATGACTCTTGTTTGATCAACTGCACCACATGCGGTCCCCTGACCCTCGCCAGGAGTGATTTCTGATTGTGGCCCTCAAGTCAAATTAAATAAAACAAAAATCTATCATTTTTTTCATATTCTATTTTCTGTTTTCAGTCATATTTTGCATCCTTTTATTTTGTTTGTTTTGGGACACATTGGTGATGCTCAGGGTTTACTCCTGGCTATGCGCTCAGAAATCACTCCTGGCTTGGGGGACCACATGGGACTCTGGGGGAATCAAACTGTTTTCTGTCCTAAGCTAGCTCCTGCCTTACTGCTTGGCGCCACCGCTCCGGCCCCATATATTTTGCATCTTTTAATCATGTGTCTCCCCAAATTTGTAGTTATAGTTATTGTTACTATTTTTATATTTTAGCCTTCATACCATTCTTATAAGTAAACAACCATTTACACTTCCTTGTGAGAATTTTTTATATACTTCTGTTTCTAATTGGCATATCTCTTTTTTCAACTTAAATCTTTGCCATTTCTTTTCTGACTGGCGTAGTGATGATAGAATCATTTACATATTTTTGTCTCCAATTGTGAATATAAAATTTTCCAGGTAAAATATTCTCAATAGGAGGATTATTTTTATTTTCTTTCTTACAGGATGTTGGAAGAAATAACTCCTTTGAAGTTTTTGTTGAAAAATCTTCTGATGCCTTTTACTAAATTTTCCTTACTGATAACAAGTTGCCTTATTTTTATTACTTTAAAATTTTCTTCTTTTTTCATATTCCAATGATTGAAATGCATTTTTGAACAGCATGGGATACACAGTTACAAAATTATTTGTGATTGAGTTTCAGTTATATAATGTCCAACAGTCTGCAATTAAGTCCCCAGTTTCCTTCTGTCCTTCCCCCCTGACTCTCTCCTGCTTACTTCAGTGGCAGATATTTTACTTTTCTATATCTCTTTATATTTTTTACATTTTAAGCATTTTTGTTTTTATTACTTATTAAAATTATTACTGAGGGGACTCATGCATATCAGTTTATCTCCTTTTAGCACTGAGTTCTTGTTAGAATGATCATTTCCAACTATCATGGTCATAGCATGACCATATACCCTAATTGCACTCTCTTACTATTTGTGACAAACATCTTCCCATAGATAGGTCCTCCTGGCTTGTACTCCTATTATTTCTGGATATTCATATCATACTATTTTTATATCCCATAAATAAGTCTGATCGTTTTAACTCTATCCTTTTCTCTGACTAATTTGCTCAGTACAAATATTCTCCATATAGATCCATGTATAAACAACTTTCATGACTTAATTTTTCCTAACAACTGAATAGTATTCCTTTGTGTAGATGTATCATACTTTCTTTATCCACTCATTAATTCACGAGCACTTAGGTTGTTTCAAAGTTCTGGCTATTGTAAATAATGCTGCAATAAATGTGTGAGTGCAGATGCATTTTTGCATTGTGTTTTTTGGGCAATATACCCAAATATACCAAATATACCCTAGGAATATCCAAGAGTATATTCCTAGAAGTGCTATTGCTGGAACATATAGAAGCTTAATTTTTAGTTTTTTGAGAAATATCTATATTCTTTTTTTAAAAAAAGGCTAGACTAATCGCCATTCCCACCAGCAGTGAATGAAAATCACCTTCTAACAGCATCTGTGCCAGCATTACTTTTTATTGCTCTTTCTGTTTGTCTGCCAGTCTCCAGCTTAAGAATTGTCTCTTTGTTATTTTGATTTGAATTTCCCTGATGAATGTTGGTGTGGAGCATATCTTCTTTTGCCTTTTGACATCTGTATTTCTTCTTTAAGAAATATGTGTTCATTCCTTCTCTCCATTTTAGTGTTGTTAATTATTTTTCTTGCTGAGCTCTACCAGTATCTTTTATATTTTGGATATTAACTTATATGAAGGGTACTAAGTGGATAGTGTTTTTCATTCCATGGGCAGTTTTGTACACTAGACACATACTTTTGGGGTGCAAAGCCTCTTAGTTTAAAATAGTCCCATTTGTTAATCTTTGCTTTCATATATTTGGTCAGTGGTGTTTGTTCCTTGAAGATACCTTTAGTTTCAATGTCCTGGAGTGTTTTGTCTACATGTTTCTCTATGTATCTCATAGTTTCAGATATGATATCAAGGTTTGTAACCCATTTCAAGTAGACTTGGGTTAAAGAGAATCTGACTTTACTTTATTGTAATGTAGTTGCTTAATGTTCCCAAAATCACTTGTTGAAAAGGCTCTACTTGCTCGACTTCATATTTCTAGCCCCTTTAACAAAAATAAACTGATAGTATTCTTGAGATTAACCTCAGGATATTAAAATCACCATTCCATTGATGAGGATCTGTCTTTATTCCAATATCATGCTGTTTTAATTATTACTGCTTTATTATACAGTTTGAAGTTGGGAAAGTGATGCCTCCCTTATTTATTTTCCTAAGGATTGCTTTAGCTATCCTTATTCTTGAAGGAATATTATTCCTTTTGAATTGTGCATTGGTCTATCTATTTCTTTGATAATGTAGTGAATATCCTTATAAATCAGAATTGCATAAAATCTGTACAATGCTTTGGGAAATTTTTCCATTTTAATTATATTAATCTTACCATTCCATGAACAGAGTATGTATACCCATTACCTTCTGTCCTCTTTGACCTTGGCAGAGACTTTTGTAGATTTCTTTGTATAGATCTTTTATATCTTTAAATATGTTGACTCCAAATACAAATCTATTTTTTCTAGAATCTTTAGGATTTTCTAAATACTGTATCATGCCATCTGAAACAGTAAGAGTTTGACTTCTTCCTTTTCTATATGGAGTCTTGATATTTTTTCTTTTTTTTTTTTGGGCCACACCCTGTGACGCTCAGGGGTTACTCCTGGCTATGTGCTCAGAAGTCGCTCCTGGCTTGGGGGACCATATGGGACGCCGGGGGATCGAACCGCGGTCCTGTCCAAGGCTAGCGCAGGTAAGGCAGGCACCTTACCTCTTGCGCCACCGCCCGGCCCCCCCAATATTTTTTCTTGACTAATTGCTTACCATAAGTAAGAATTTTCAGTACTATATTTAATATAAATGGCAAGAGTCTGCAACCTTGTCTTGTGCCCAACCTTAGATGAAAAGCTTTTAGTTTTTTTAAGTGATATAACATTTGCAACAGGCTTCTGGTAAAAAGGCTTTGACAATTTTGAGAAAAGTTCTTTCAATCCTCATCTTTTTGAGAGTTGCTAAGCATGAATGTGCACTGGATCTTGTCAAATGTTTTCTTTGCATTTATTGCTATGATCATATGATTATAATGTATACTTTGTTGATATGGTGCATTATAATTATTGATTTGCACAATGTAAAACTACCCTTGCATCTATGGGATTAATCTGATTTTATCATGATGTATGACATTTTTTATGGATAGTTGGATTTTATTTGCTAGTATTTTGTTGAGGATTTTTGCACCTGTGTTCATCAAGAGTAACGGCTTGTAATTCTCTTTTTTGTGCTATATCTGTCTGATTTTGGTTTTCCAGTAAAGTTAGCTTCATAATTGTTTGGGAGTATTTATTTTCCTTCATTTTCCTGAAAGATCCTGAAAAGGATTAGAAGTAGGTTCTCTTTAAAGGTTTGAAAAAATTTACTAGTAAATCTGAGTCTAGGCTTTTATTTTGGGGGGAGCATTTTGTTTACCATTTCGAGTTCCTCAATAGTGATGCATGTGCAGGTATTCTACATAATCTTGGTTCAACTTTGGAGGTTATAGATGTCCAAGAATTTATCCATTTATTCTAGATTCTTTTGTTTTGTGGCAAAAAGATTCTCAAAGTAATCTCTCATTGCCCTCTTATTTCCATAGCATCTGTTGTGACATACATGTTTCATTTATGTTCTGGTTTAATAGGATTCTCTCTCTTTGTCTTGCTAATGGTTTATCCCACTTGTTTGTTTTTTCAAATAACCAAGTCTTGCTTTCATGGCATTGATCTTTTGGCTCTTTAGGGGAAGGTGATCAGCTCATGTTTTGATCATTTTCCAATTTCTCGATTTTAATTTAATTTAATTTAATTTTTTGGGGGGGCCACACCTGGCGGTGCCCAGGGGTTACTCCTGGCTATCTGCTCAGAAATAGCTCCTGGCAGGCACGGGGGATCATGTGGGGCACCGGGATTCGAACCAACCACCTTAGGTCTTGGATCAGCTGCTTGCAAGGCAAACACCGCTGCGCTATCCCTTCAAGCCCTTTAATTTTATTTTTAATTTAACCCATACATATATAGATAGAGATATTAAGTTTTTAATAGTTTAGCTTCAGTCATAAAATATTCAGACACCTATCCTTTTACCAGTATACATTTCTTATAATTAGTGCACTAGTTTCTCTCCTGCCCTTTTAGTCCCAGCTAATTCTGCCTTTATGGAAGGCACTTTTCTTCTCTCTTTGCCCTTTGTTTTTCCCTTTTAGGTACGATTATTTGCAATAATGTTATGAAGAGAGATCAAACATTCACTGTACCACTTTTCAGCACCAAGTTCTTGTTCAGAATGATTTATTTTTTATTTTAATTTTATTGAAGCCATTGTAATTTACAGTCCTTCATGGTTGGGTTCAGATATACAATTAATCAGGGCCAATCCTACCCAGTGTCGACCTCCTCCTACCAATGTTCCATAGGTGCATGTGATACCACCTACACTTGCCCACAGTCTGCTTGTATAACAGGCCTATTTTAAGTTTAAATTGCTAAAATTTGATCTCTTGATTCCATTGTTGTTAACTTTGGCTTGACTATTTAGTTCTGTCCTTTTTTAACACTACCAATGCACCTGAGACCTTTTGACCCCTGGTCACTAACTTTTTATATTTGTGTTCCTATTCTTTAGCTCAGTTTTTTCCTTCTCCTCAGTATACTCTGGAGCCAATGGTTTTCAAAACAACTATCATTTAGACCATTGTGTTTTTTCATGCAGTTATACTAAATACCACAAATAAGTGATACAATTCTGTATTTATCTTTTGTTTTCTCGCTTAATTCATTAAACGTTACATCTTCCAGTTCCATCCATGTTGCTGAAAATTGCATGATTGCATCATTCCTATAGCTACATAGTATTCCTTTTTAGATATGTACCATATTGCCATGTTCCACTCATCTGTTTTTTGACAACTAGGTTGATTCCAAGTCTTAGCTATTGTACTGAGAGTTGCAATAAATAGCAGTGTGCATAAATCCTTTTAGATATATGTTTTTTTTTCTCCTGGAGATAGAGGGATTGCTGGCTCATATGGCAGCTCAGTTTTGAGTTTATTGAGTTTATTAAGAACCCTTCATACTGTTTAACATAGAGGTTGAACTAGGCAGCATTCCCACCAGCAGTGGATGAGAGTTTCTTTCTCAACACACCCCCTACAGAGGTTGTTCCCAGTATTTTTGATATGTCCCATCGTCAATAGTGTAAGATTGTATCGTATTGCTCTCTTCATTTGGATATCTCTAATGATAAGTGATGATAAGAAATTTTTCATTTATCTGTTGGAAATCTGTTGGACTTCCTCTGAATAGGTTCTGTTCATTTCCTCTCCCAATTTTTTGATGTTGTGTCTGGAGGTGTTATGCAGGTCATCTTTGAGCTCACTGATTCTGTCCTCAGCAGCTGTCACTCTGCTAGTGAGGCTCTCCACTAAGTTTTTTTTTAATTTTATCTCTCAAGTTCTTTAGTTATATCATTTCTGTTTGAAATTTTCTCATTTATAATTTTATATCATTTTTAGTTTTACTGTCAATTCCATGGCTTTTTTTTTTTTTTTTAATTTTTGGGCCACACCTGGCGGCACTCATGGGTTACTCCTGGCTGTCTGCTCAGAAATAGCTCATGGCAGGCACGGGGGACCATATGGGACACCGGGATTCGAACCAACCACCTTTGGTCCTGGATCAACTGCTTGCAAGACAAACGCCACTGTGCTATCTCTCTGGGCCCTCCATGGCTTTTTTTTTTTTTTTTTTAGTTTCTTGAATGTCCTCAATTTTTCATTTCTAAAGTCTTTATCAGAGAGTTTATATAAGTGGTAATATTAGAATTAGGTCTTCAAGAACTACCATGTTCACATGTTATATGTGGAGGTTCCTACATTGCTTTCACATTGTGACCTCTGCAGTGTCGTAGTGTTTTTTGTGTGTTTCAGTGGAGCTCATTGACAAGTAGGAATATACAGTTCTGGAGTGAAGCAGAAAAGAAACAGTCTTTTCAAGGTGCAGTGACCTGTAGTGAAACTAACTTTTCTGAGTTAAATTCTCTGTCTCAGTTTCTGTACAAGATTTTCTTCTTGACATTAGACATTTTACTTAAGTTTTCTAAGTTGGGTTCTTATTACTCAATGACCTGTACTTCCTTTATTGGATTATCCTGCCTTCCCAAAATTAGGAAAATGTTTAACCATTTTTTTTAACATTGGTTTTATTGCTTTTCCTATCCGATGTTGGTTCTTCTGATGTGAATGCCCAGCCTCTTTTGTAGTCCCAATGTTTCTTAACCTATTTCACTTTTCTTATATTTTATTTTATTTTTACATTTTGAACCACAATTAGCAGAAATTGGCAGCTACTCCTGGCTCTGTACTAGGAGGATAGTTCTGGGGGTACATATGAGACCTGGACCTATTAAGGATTAAATTTAAACTTATTCCTTTCAAGGCAGGAACCCTGCTCATTCTGGCCCCAATTTTGGTGTTTTTGTTGTAATTTCTATTATTTAAATATGTGATTTTATCCTTTTAGTTGTCATTTTGTTTTGTTTTGTTTTGTTTTAAGGTTGTTATTTTTTATTTTTGGTACAAGATATCACACTCAGGTGTTTCAGACATGCAAGACTAATGCTTTATTGATTTGCTAATCCCCAGTCTTATAGTATATTTTTGTTTTGCTGTGCTCTCTGATTTGTGATTTATATTTGATTGTTCATTATATTTTCTGTCTTTTATCTAGTTGTTAAAATTGTCACTATGCTTTTCTTCAGTTTTCCCAAATTTAATTATCACCTTTATTGACAACAGTTTCAAGCTTTAATCAGGTAAACTGCTTATTTAAATTTTTTTCTGAGTTTTAATAAATTTTTCTTTCTTTGGGAAAATTTTGTGTTTCTTCATTTTGCTGACTTTGTATTGATTTCTATTAGGTAAAACAACTGCTTCTCAAAGCTTTGGTAGAGTATCATATAATAAATTAAACTTGATGCCAAAGATATAGAAAGTGAATAGGTCATTTATCTTGCATATAATTATGTTCAATCAATGAAAAGTATATGGTCACAAAAACTCCACAAAAAGTTATTTTTGAGTACAGAGCCAAGAGTGAGCCCTAGGGACTGTTTGGCATGACTGCAAAGCAAAGAAAATAAATTAAGTTTATCATTCAGTCCTGACATAAATCTAGATTTTCTCTTAAACATTTGCAATTTTCCAAACTGACTGTTTGGAATGTGGAAAGAGCTACCAATTTTCATATAGTATATTAATCAATTGACTAAAATATCAATTGATTGAAGATAAAATATCAATTGATTAAAGATAAAAGTCTCAGAAATATTTTTCTTAATATGAAAATATTTATAGATAGCCCTATGAACTATAAACATAAATTCCAATGGTCACCAGAGTCAAATTATCTGGATGTACCCTGGGCCAATTACCAAAATATTAAAGTCAGAAAATAGTGCTAGCTCCATTCATGGAGAAACAAGTAAGCTGAAGCAAAGCGAAACATACAAAGATGGCATTCCCCAACCTACATTCTCTGAGATAATATCTTTTATATTGCTAGATACATGTCAAACTGAAATCTTGACTTAAGGCTAAAATTAAGGGATAAAAATGCCTCTATGATAGACAGATAATCATGTTTCACTCTATAGATTATCTGGAAGAAAGTTTACTAAGTACTAGCTTCTGATTTTTACCATTCCATGGGATCAGAAACAAAAACATCTTTGATATTAAAGTTAGTGAATAGGGGCAATCTCTTTGATACCAATTCAAAAATCTGATATAGAAATTATCAGTTGATAATAGATAGAAGTAGCTGGTATAGAAATTATGGTACTAGATACATATTAAATTTTCCCTCTGAATTATGCTGGTTCTCTGGTCTATGAAAGACAAAATTCTTAAGATAGATCTAGTCCCTGGAAAGGTTTGTAATCATCCCTTCAATATGTTTAATTAGAAGCTTGTCCCAAAGGCTGTAACTATGATGATAAGCTAATTAACTGCTTTGATAGAAAGACTGAGTCATTTGGTCTGTTGCCTTTTCCTGAGTCCTAAAGAAAACATGTCTTTAAGAATAAGTTCTCCCTTAGGATTCTTGAGAATAATACCTAGTTTTCTTAAGAAAACTACCATAGATCAATAATATAGAGGTATTCCTGACAACAGTCACAAGGAACCAGGTAATAATATAAAGTTTCCTTTGTAAGATTAGAAATCCAAGGGAATACAGAAATCCCCTCCTATAGGTACTGGTTTTCTGGAGCACAATAAAGGGAAAGCCCGAATATAATGCACATGGTTATTGGGAAGAAAATAAGTATAAAGAATAAATATTAGTTCCTCAGGATTTTTTAAAGCAAATTACCTTATTACAAGAGAAAGTAATTTTTAAAAACAAATTGAAACATCCAGAATGTTTATTTTAAAATTAGGCAATTATGTTTTTCATGCAGTCTGTGAAGGCATTATTAGCCTATTGTCAATATAATAGATCAATACAAAGGGGAAAGAATGCAAAATGTGAAAAGAGGATGTACTGATAGAAATCAAATCCTTTCAAAGATCTGATGAATCATGTATTTTAATATGACTTTCTTAATCAATATTTGCTTTTCATTTTTTTCTTTTTTCATATTTGGAAATTTCATCCACAACAAGAGTTTGTCTTTAAATAAATATGTGTATTTAAATCACATATATAGAGAAAGAATCAATTTTAGGATAGTCTTAAAGGTTATTTCATAAATGTTCTGAGAACTTTAACAAGACATGCATAACAGAGTCCTCAATTGCTACTTCAACAAAACTTCTTAAAATTTGAAAAATATTGGACAGGCGCTATAATAAAAGAAAGGGACTATTTTCACCTTCAAAAGCTCCTAGGGAATTAAAAATATCAACAGATAACCTATGATTCTAGAACAAATTTCAAGATGAGACTTTTGATGTCTTGCTCAATTGGGTATTGCACTGTATTGGAAGAGAATGGAGGGATATACTGAGCTGATATAAGGCTTTATAATTATTAGGGAATACTTGTTGGTTTTAAAAAATGCTAACTTTTAAGAAACTGTCTAGGCTGAACTCTGCTGGAGTTCTGATGCCAGCACCTCTATCTGACCCTCTCCTGTGCTGTGCTGCATTCTTGGCCTGATTTCATCCTGTGTGTGGCTTCATCTGTGGACGACTAGCCTTCCCTGGAGGTGAGTTGATACGCATAGAAAGGGAGGAGGGAGAGGAGTGCAGCTGCGTAAATTCTCTACGTGGCCACGCACATTATTTAGCCAATGAATAAAACCACAACACGTAGAAAAACCCACAATACAAATGTGACAATGGGGAAACAATACAGGCCAGCGCCAGACATAGAGAATGAAGATGGCAACTCTGATGACTGGAACATGGCCAACCAACTAGTCAGTCTCTCAGATAAAAACTTTAGAGTTGCAATATAGAAGATGTTCACAGAACTCAAAGAAAGAATTGAAGAGAAGACTAATAAGAATCAAGAGAATATGAAGATAGAAATCACAGAACTCCAAACTGAAATTTCAGGTCAAATAACAGGTCGAAAAACTCATTAGATGAATTAAAGAAAAAAATGGATGAGTTTTCCCACAAGTTAACAGCAGCTGAGGATAGAATTAATACACTGGAAGATGAGATGAATAACAACTCCATACAGCAGAAGAGATTGGAAAAAAAAAACCTTAAAGCAAATGATCAAACAATGGAAAAATTACTCAAAGAATGTGAACAGATGAAAATAGAAGTCTATAATAAGCTCAACAGAAACAACTTAAAATCATTGGAATCCCAGAGACCCAGGAAGAAAATGTCCCAGAAGAATCAATGGTCAAGAACATCATTAAAGAGAAACTACCATATACCATATATGTGATCAAATTCTGCATGCCCGAAGAGTACCAACTAAAAGAGACCCCAGAAAAAACACCCCAAGACACATCCTAGTCACAATGACAAATCCCACAGATAGAGACAGAATTCTGAAAGCATCAAGATTGAAAAGAAAAATTGCATTCAAGGGAACATCCTTGAGATTTACTGCAGACCTGTCACCTGAAACACTCAAGGCCAGAAGGCAGTGGTGGGACATAGTGACAAAACTCAATGAAATAAATGCTTCACCTAGAATACTGCACCCAGCAAAACTCACTTTCAGGTTTGAAGGAACAACACATGGTTTCACAGACAAACAACAGCTCAGAAACTTTACAGACTCAAAACCAGCCTTAAAAGAAAAACTGAAAGAAATACTTTAAGACAAGCTGACCAACAGACACACCAAACTTCGTTAGAAGATGACACTAAATCCCAGGACAATTCTTTCTCTCAATGTCAATGGACTAAATGCACCAATTAAGAGACACAGAGTGGATAAATGGATCAAAAAACTCAACCCAACCTTCTGCTGCCTACAATAAATGCACCTGAATAGTCAGAGCAAACATAGACTCAAAATAAAAGGCTGGAGGAAAATCATCCAAGAAAACAACATCCATAGAAATGCTGGAGTGGCCATACCAATATATGCTACAAACTTTATACTCAGGAAAATTATAAAGGACAAAGATGGACATTAGTACTAAGCAAGGGATATGTACAGCAGGAAGAAATCACTCTCCTAAACATATATGCACCGAATGAGGGGCCAGCAAAATATTTAATACAATTGTTGACAAATCTGAAAAATAGTATCAATAACAGCACAATAAATATGGGAGACCTCAACACAGCATTGTCAACACTTGATAGGTCAACCAGACTGAAACCCAACAAGAATATACTATACCTGAGAAGAGAAATGGAAGAAAGAGGCCTAGTAGATATATATGGGACACTCCACTCCCAGAAACCTGGATCCACATTCTTCTCTAATGCACATGGGACATTCTCCAGGATAGACTAAATGCTAGCACATAAAACATACCTCCATAATATCAAGAGGATAGAAGTTTTGCAGGCTACCTTCGCTGACCACAAGGCTCTAAAATTTTATGTGAACTACAAAGGGACACAGAAGAAAATATTAATACCTGGAAATTAAACAGCCTAATACTAAATAACCAATGGGTCTGAGATAAAATCAAAGAGGAAATCAAAACCTTCCTGGAAACAAATGACAACAGACACAAACTATCAGAACCTATGGGACACAGCAAAAGCGGTACTGAGAGGAAAATTTATAGCTTTGGAAGCACACATCAGGAAAGAAGGGGCATACCTGAATAGCTTAATGACACAGCTCATAGAATTAGAAAGTTCTCAATAAAAAGACCCCAAAATAGGGAGACAGAAGGAAATAACAAAGATGAAAGCAGAAATCAATGAAGTGGAAACACACACACACACACACACAAACACAAAATCTGAAAGATCAACGAAAGAAGTAGTTGGTTCTTCAAAAAAATAAACATGATTGATAGACCACTGGCAAAACTAACAAAGAGAGAGAAACTTGATAACTATTATTAGGAATGAAAAAGGAGAGATCACTACTGATATGGCAGAGATTCAAAGGGTAATCAGAAACTACTTTGAGAAACTCTATGCCACTAAAAATGAGTACCTGGAAGAAATGTATGAATTCTTGGACTCTTATAATCTTCCACGTTTGAATGAAGAGGATGTAGCATATCTAAACACCCCCATCACTATTGAGGAAATTAAGACAGTAATCAAATGTCTGCCCAAAACAAAAGCCCAGGCCCAGAGGGATTCACTAATGAATTTTTTCAAGCCTTTCAAGAGGGACTACTACCAATCCTGGCAAGACTCTTTCATGAAATTGAAAAAACAGGAACACTTCCAAATAGTTTTTATGAAGCCAACATCACCTTGATACCTAAACCAGACAGGGATGCTATGAAAGAAGAAAATTACAGACCAATATCACTGATGAATGCAGATGCAAAGATCCTCAACAAAATCCTGGCAAATAGGATGCAATGCCTCATTAAGAAGATCATCAACTACAATCAAGTAGGTTTCATCCCAGGAATGCAAGGATGGTTTAACATCCATAAATCTATCAACACGATACACAACATCAACAACAAGAAAAATTAAAATCTCATGATCATATCAATAGATGTAGAGAAAGCATTTGATAAGCTTTAAAACCCATTCTTGATCAAAATTCTCAGAAAGATGGGATTGAACGGAACCTTTCTCAATATAGTTAAGGCCATCTACCACAAGCCAGTGGCAAATATTATCCTCAATGGAGAAAAACTAAAAGCCTTCCCACTAAATTCTGGCACAAGACAAGGCTGTCCTCTCTCACCACTCCTATTCAATATAGCACTGGAAGTACTTGCTATAGTGATTAGGCAAAAAAAGATATTAAGGGAATACAGATAGGAAAGGAAGAAGTCAAGCTCTCGCTGTTTGCAGATGACATGATACTCTACTTAGTAAACCCTACGATACTACCAAAAAGCTTCTAGAAACAATAGACTCATAGCAAGGTGCCAAGCTACAAAATTAACACACAAAAATCAATGTCTTTTCTATACACCCATAGTAATAAGGAAGAAATGGTCATTAAGAAAACAACCCCATTCACAATAGTGCCACACAAACTCAAATATCTTGGAATGAACCTTACTAAAAATGTGAAGGACCTATACAAAGAGAACTATAAAACTTTGCTCCAAGAAATAAGAGAGGACACACAGAAATGGAAGCACATACCCGGCTCATGGATTGGCAGGATTAACATCATTAAAATGGCAATACTACCCAAAGCATTGTACAGATTTAATGTGATCTTTTTAAAGATACTCATGACATTCTTCAAAGAAGTGGATCAGGCACTTTGAAATTCATTTGGAACAATAAACACCCTAGAATAGCTAAAACAATAATTGGGAAAAGAATATGGGAGAAATTACTTTCTCCAACTTTAAACTTCACTACATAGCAATAGTTATCAAAACAGCAGGGTATTGGAATAAAGACAGGCTCTCAGATCAGTGGAATAGGCTTGAATATTCAGAGAATGTTCCCCAGACATACAATCACCTACTTTTTTATAAAGGAGCAAGAAATTCTAAATGGAGCAAAAAAAGCATCTTCAACAAGTGGTGTTGGTACAACTGGCTAGTCACTTGCAAAAAAGCTAACTTAGACCCCAAGCTTCATGTACGAAGGTAAAATCTAAATGGTTTAAAAACCTCGATATCAGACCCGAAACCATAAGATATATAAAACAACACGTAGGCAAAACACTCCAAGACATTGAGACTACAGGCATCTTCAAGGAGGAAACTGCACTCTCCAAACAAGTGAAAGCAGAGATTAACAGATGGGAATATATTAAGCTGAGAAGCTTCTGCTCCTCAAAGGAAATCGCGCCCAGGATACAAGAGCCACCCACTAAGTGGGAGAAACTATTCACCCAATACCCATCAGATAAGGGGCTAAATCCAAAATATACAAGGCACTGACAGAACTTTACAAGAAAAAGACATCTAATCCCATCAAAAATTGGGGAGAAGAAATGGACAGACTCTTTGACAAAGAAGAAATACAAATGGCCAAAAGGCACATGAAAAAATACTCCACATCACGAATCATCAGGGAGATGCAAATCAAAACAACTATGAGGTACCACCTCACACCACTGAGATTGGCACACATCACAAAGCATGAGAACAAACAGTGTTGGTGGGGATGTGGAGAGAAAAGAACTCTCATCCACTGCTAGTGGGAATGCCACCTAGTTCAACCTTTATGGAAAGCAATGTGGAGAATCCTCCAAAAACTGGAAACCGAGCTCCCATATGATCCAGCTATACCACTCCTAGGAATATACCTTAGGAACACAAAAATACAATACAAAAATCTCTTCCTTACACCTATATTTATTGCTGCACTATTTACCATAGCAAGACTCTGGAAACAGCCAAGATACCCTTCAACAGATGAATGGCTAAAAGAATGGAATATTATGCAGCTGTCAGGAGAGATGAAGTTATGAAATTTTTCTATACATGGATGTACATGGAATCTAATATATTGAGTGAAATAAATCAGAGAGAGAGAAAAATGCAGAATGGTCACACTCATCTATGGGTTTTAAGAAAAATGAAAGACATTCTTGCAATAATAATTTTTAGACATAACAGAGAGAAGGGCTGGAAGTTACAGCTCACCTCATGAAGCTCACCACAAACAGGGATGTGTTTAGTTAGAGAAATAACAACATTTTGAACTATTCTAATAATGAGAACATAGTAAGGGAAATAGAAAGCCTGTCTAGAGTACAAGCGGGGGTTGGGTGGGGAGGAGGGAGATTTGGGACATTGGTAATGGGAATGTTGCACTGGTGATGGGTGGTGTTCTTTACATGACTGAAACCCAAACAACTCAATCATGTATGTAATCAAGGTATTTAAATAAAAATATATATTAAAAAAAGAAACTATCTAAATAAAATATTTTAATATTTTAAATTTATTTAAAATATTATTTTATAAATCTTACATATAAAATAATATTTTAAATAAATTTATAAATTTATAAATTTATAAATTTATAAATCTTACATATAAAATAATATTTTAAATAAATTTAAAATATTAAAAATATTTTATTTAGATAGTTTCTTTTTTTAATATATATTTTTATTTAAATACCTTGATTACATACATGATTGAGTTGTTTGGGTTTCAGTCATGTAAAGAACACAGGTGTAGGGAGGACAATTTGGTGATGGGAATTCCCCCCTGATTTTATGTAAATATGTACCTAAAATGTTATTGTCAACAATATGTAAGACACTATGATCAATATTTCAATCCTTTCACCAGTATCCACTTTTCCTGCAGCAATGCATACTGAACTTCATTTACTTCCCACCACTCTCTTTCTATGAGTACACTGTTTATATATTATTATGTTATATTACTATAGTATATCATTAAATTATATTATTATATTAGCATTGTGTGCTACAGTACTATTGGTGGAGGTTTTCATACATAGCACTTTACCACCACATTTTAGCACCACCTCCTCAAGGTTAAAATCTTTCCTCTACTATGGGTATTTTTATCCCTCCTCCAACCCTGTCCCATCCTCCAGTCCCCCAAAGGGTTTTGCTTCTTGCTGAATATATGTTCTCTCATGTTCTTTGTTTCCATTGTCTTTGTTATTTGACCATCATGGTATTATGTTTCTTTATACCCCACATATAAGAGAGATCATTCTGTGATGCTCTCTATCACCTCTGAGTGACTTCACTAAACTTGATACTCTTTTGGTTTCTCCATGTAGCATCAAATTGGATGACTTTATCTTCCCATATGGCCTAGTAGTGCTCCATTGTGCATATGTGCCATAGTTATTTATCCATGTTTCTATTCTTGGACACTTGAATTGCTTCCAAATTTTGGCTATTGTGGATAGTCTGCCAGAAAAACAGAGTACAAATATTTTTTTCAATATTGTTTTTGGGCCTTTATAAATTAAATCTGTTTAAATATTTGTTAGCTGTGAATTGAGCCACATGTTCCTCTCCTCCCAAATAAGAGGTAGCTTATATTAGTTCATATTTTATTTTAAATGTATGCTTCATATTATGCACCTTTTATCCTAATAATCTAACAACTGGTTATTCTAATAATCTAACCATTGCTACCACATATTTATTCATAGCTTTGAGTAATATACTTAGTGTCATGGTCATTATGAAGCATAAAATTTAGATTTATGCCTTTACACAATGCTAGCTTTATGAAGAAACTTTTATGAAAAAAATTTTACTAAGCATGTGATTGTTCCTATTTCCTAAGAGTACAAATTTACAACTACTTAGATAAAATACAAGCTTTTTTTTTTAAGGAATTTAGTCAAGTAGTTCACAATAGAACCAAAACTATATTCATAAGTAAATTATAGGTTTTGGTAGAAGACATGAAATGGCGCACAAACTAAGCCATATATTCATAAATAATAATAAATTAGACATAGTAAATATTAAAGTTTTTGTCAGGATACAAATTAATAAGTGTGTGAACCAGGTACAAAAGTCAGATAAAAATGGATTACAGACCTTAATTTCAGACTCTTGGA
Organism: Suncus etruscus; assembly: GCF_024139225.1. Taxonomy (NCBI): domain Eukaryota; kingdom Metazoa; phylum Chordata; class Mammalia; order Eulipotyphla; family Soricidae; genus Suncus; species Suncus etruscus. The sequence goes on along the minus strand of NC_064854.1, from coordinate 105,480,406 downwards.
TCAATGTAATATACTTGGATATCCTGAGAAAAACCTTCAGGTATCTGACCAATTAATCTTTGAGAAAGAAATGATAAATACAAAGTGGAGCAAGGAAAGCCTCTTCAATAACTGGTGTTAGGAAAACTGGTCATTTACATGCAAAATATAAAATCAATCTTTTTAATTCCATGCAAGAAATTCAAGTCAAAATGATTACATTCCTTAATATTAATGCCAAAACCTTAAGATACATAGCAGTCAGTATATGTAGGTAGATCTATCCATGTCATTGAAGCCATAGGTATTCTCAAGAATAAAACAGTACTGATCAAGTAAGTGGTAGATAAGCAAAGATAAACATGTGGGACCACCTTAGACTAAGAACCTTCTGCATCTTACAGAAAATAGTGAACAGGATACAAAAACTGCCCATTGATTGCAAGAAACTATTCACACAAAACTTATCTGATACCTTATTAAGTTTGGTTGTTAAAGTTTTGGTTTCATGATTTCATTGTTGACTCAGTGTTGACTCAGTTGAAATTTACTTCTGTACTTTCTTCACTTCATCTATGCATCTCAATCCCCTAGGCACCTGTCCCCTTTTATTTCATGTTTGTCTTTCTCCTCCTCCACTGAATTTCTTTCATTCTCCTCACTATACTCTGAGACTGAGTTTCAGGAAAAATAAACTTTAAAACATTGCATTTCTTCATGCAGCTATTTGACATAGCACATATAAGGTATATCATCTTGAATTTATCATTCTTTTACTGGCTTACTTCATTTAACATAATATCTTCTAGTTTTATCCATGTTGCAGAAAATTGCAAACTTACATCATCTATTACAGCAATGTAGTATCTCATTAGATGTATGTACAACACTTTTATGATCCACTCATCTATTATTGAACATCTATTTTGATTCCAATTCTTAATGAATAACATTTTTGTTTTATGGGTCAGACACAGATGTACTCAGGGTTTAGTGTTTGTTCTATGAAAGTATATCACTCTTGGTGGGGTGCTGGGAGACCATATGGGGTACTGAGGATGAAATCTGGATCTATGCATGGCAAGCACTTACCTAATTATTTACCCAGTCCTTTAGGCTGAAGTCTTTTTTTTTTTTTTTTTTTTAATTTTTTTTTTATTTAAACACCTTGATTACATACATGATTGTGTTTGGGTTTCAGTCATAAAAGGAACACCACCCATCACCAGTGCAACATTCCCATCACCCAAGTCCCAAATCACCCTCCTCCCCACCCAACCCCCGCCTGTACCCTAAACAGGCTCTACATTTCCCTCATACATTCTCAATATTAGGACAGTTCAAAATGTAGTTATTTCTCTAACTAAACTCATCACTCTTTGTGGTGAGCTTCCTGAGGTGAGCTGGAACTTCCAGCTCTTTTCTCTTTTGTGTCTGAAAATTATTATTACAAGGGTGTCTTTCATTTTTCTTAAAACCCATAGATGAGTGAGACCATTCTGCGTTTTTCTCTCTCTCTCTGACTTATTTCACTCAGCATAATAGATTCCATGTACATCCATGTATAGGAAAATTTCATGACTTCATCTCTCCTGACAGCTGCATAATATTCCATTGTGTATATGTACCACAGTTTCTTTAGCCATTCATCTGTTGAAGGGCATCTTGGTTGTTTCCAGAGTCTTGCTATGGTAAATAGAGCTGCAATGAATATAGGTGTAAGGAAGGGGTTTTTGTATTGTATTTTTGTGTTCCTAGGGTATATTCCTAGGAGTGGTATAGCTGGATCGTATGGGAGCTCGATTTCCAGTTTTTGGAGGAATCTCCATATCGCTTTCCATAAAGGTTGAACTAGACAGCATTCCCACCAGCAGTGGATAAGAGTTCCTTTCTCTCCACATCCCCGCCAACACTGTTTATTCTCATTCTTTGTGATGTGTGCCATTCTCTGGGGTGTGAGGTGGTATCTCATCGTTGTTTTGATTTGCATCTCCCTGATGATTAGTGATGTGGAACATTTTTTCATGTGTCTTTTGGCCATGCGTATTTCTTCTTTGTCAAAGTGTCTGTTCATTTCTTCTCCCAATTTTTTGATGGGGTTAGATGTTTTTTTCTTGTAAAGTTCTGTCAGTGCCTTGTATATTTTGGAGATTAGCCCCTTATCTGATGGGTATTGGGTGAATAGTTTCTCCCACTCAGTGGGTGGCTCTTGTATCCTGGGCACTATTTCCTTTGAGGTGCAGAAGCTTCTCAGCTTAATATATTCCCATCTGTTAATCACTGCTTTCACTTGCTTGGAGAGTGCAGTTTCCTCCTTGAAGATGCCTGTAATGTCCTGTAGTGTTTTGCCTATGTGCTGTTCTATATATCTTATGGTTTGGGGGCTGATATCGAGGTCTTTAATCCATTTGGATTTTACCTTTGTACATGATGTTAGCTGGGGGTCTAAGTTTAATTTTTTGCAAGTGGCTATCCAATTGTGCCAACACCACTTGTTGAAGAGGCTTTCCCTGCTCCATTTAGGATTTCCTGCTCCTTTATCAAAAATTAGATGGTTGTACGTCTGGGGAACATTTTCTGAGTATTCAAGCCTATTCCACTGATCTGAGGACCTATCCTTATTCCAATACCATGCTGTTTTGATAACTGTTGCTTTGTAGTACAGTTTAAAGTTGGGAAAAGTAATTCCTCCCATATTCTTTTTCCCAATGATTGCTTTAGCTATTCGAGGGTGTTTATTGTTCCAAATGAATTTCAAAAGTGTCTGATCCACTTCTTTGAAGAATGTCATGGGTATCTTTAGAGGGATGGCATTAAATCTGTATAATGCCTTGGGGAGTATTGACATTTTGATGATGTTAATCCTGCCAATCCATGAGCAGGGTATGTGTTTCCATTTCCGTGTGTCCTCTCTTATTTCTTGGAGCAGAGTTTTATAGTTTTCTTTGTATAGGTCCTTCACATATTTAGTCAAGTTGATTCCAAGATATTTGAGTTTGTGTGGTACTATTGTGAATGGGGTTGTTTTCTTAATGTCCATTTCTTCTTTATTACTGTTGGTGTATAGAAAGGCCATTGATTTTTGTGTGTTAATTTTGTAGCCTGCCACCTTGCTATATGAGTCTATTGTTTCTAGAAGCTTTTTGATAGAGTCTTTAGGGTTTTCTAAGTAGAGTATCATGTCATCTGCAAACAGTGAGAGCTTGACTTCTTCCTTTCCTATCTGGATTCCCTTGATATCCTTTTCTTGCCTAATCGCTATAGCAAGTACTTCCAGTGCTATGTTGAATAGGAGTGGTGAGAGAGACAGCCTTGTCTTGTGCCAGAATTTAGAGGAAAGGCTTTCAGTTTTTCTCCATTGAGGATAATATTTGCCACTGGCTTGTGGTAGATGGCCTTCACTATATTGAGAAAGGTTCCCTCCATTCCCATCTTGCTGAGAGTTTTGATCAAGAATGGGTGTTGGACCTTGTCAAATGCTTTCTCTGCATCTATTGATATGATCATGTGGTTTTTATTTTTCTTGTTATTGATGTTGTGTATTATGTTGATAGATTTACGGATGTTAAACCAGCCTTGCATTCCTGGGATGAAACCTACTTGATCGTAGTGGATGATCTTCTTAATGAGGCATTGAATCCTATTTGCCAGGATTTTGTTGAGGATCTTTGCATCTGCATTCATCAGTGATATTGGTCTGTAATTTTCTTTTTTGGTAGCGTCTCTGTCTGGTTTAGGTATCAAGGTGATGTTGGCTTCATAAAAGCTATTTGGAAGTGTTTCTGTTTGTTCAATTTCATGAAAGAGTCTTGCCAAGATTGGCAGTAGTTCCTCTTGGAAAGTTTGATAGAATTCATTAGTGAATCCATCTGGACCTGGGCTTTTGTTTTTCGGCAGACATTTGATTACTGTTTTAATTTCATCAATGGTGATGGGGGTGTTTAGATATGCTACATCCTCTTCCTTCAACCGTGGAAGATTATAAGAGTCCAAGAATTTATCCATTTCTTCCAGGTTCTCATTTTTAGTGGCGTAGAGTTTTTCAAAGTAGTTTCTGATTACCCTTTGAATCTCTGTCATATCAGTAGTGATCTCTCCTTTTTCATTCCTGATACGAGTTATCAAGTTTCTCTCTCTCTCTTTCTTTGTTAGGTTTGCCAGTGGTCTATCAATCTTGTTTATTTTTTCAAAGAACCAACTTCTGCTTTCGTTGATCTTTCGGATTGTTTTTTGAGTTTCCACTTCGTTGATTTCTGCTCTCAGCTTTGTTATTTCCTTCTGTCTTCCTATTCTTGGGTCCTTTTGTTGAGCATTTTCTAGTTCTATTAGCTATGTCATTAAGCTACTCAGGTAAGCTCCTTCTTCCTTCCTGATGTGTGCTTGCAAAGCTATAAATTTTCCTCTCAGTACTGCTTTTGCTGTGTCCCATAAGTTCTGAGAGTTTGTGTCTTTATTGTCATTTGTTTCCAGGAACCTTTTGATTTCCTCCTTGATTTCATCTCGGACCCACTGGTTATTGAGCATGAGGCTGTTTAACTTCTAGGTGTTAAAGTGTTTCTTCTGAGTCCCTTTGGAGTTCACAAATAATTTCAGAGCCTTGTGGTCAGCGAAGGTAGTCTGCAAAATTTCTATCCTCTTGATCTTATGGAGGTATGTTTTATGTGCCAGCATGTAGTCTATCCTGGAGAATGTCCCATGTACATTGGAGAAGAATGTGTATCCAGGTTTCTGGGGATGGAGTGTCCTATATATATCCACTAGGCCTCTTTCTTCCATTTCTCTCCTCAGGTCTAGTATATTCTTGTTGGGTTTCAGTCTGGTTGACCTGTCCAGTGTTGACAAAGCCGTGTTTAGGTCCCCCACAATTATTGTGTTGTTGTTGATATTATTTTTCAGATTTGTCAGCAGTTGTATTAAATATTTTGCTGGCCCCTCATTCGGTGCATATATGTTTAGGAGAGTGAATTCTTCCTGCTCTACGTACCCCTTGATTAATATAAAATGTCCGTCTTTGTCCCTTACAACCTTCCTGAGTATAAAGTTTGCATTATCTGATATTAGTATGGCCACTCCAGCTTTTTTATGGGTGTTGTTTGCTTGGATAACTTTTCTCCAGCCTTTTATTTTGAGTCCATGTTTGTTCTGACTATTCAGGTGCGTTTCTTGTAGGCAGCAGAAGGTTGGATTGAGTTTTTTGATCCATTTAGCCACTCTGTGTCTCTTAACTGGTGCATTTAGTCCATTGACGTTGAGAGAAAGAATTGTCCTGGGATTTAACGCCATCTTTATTTCAAAACTTGGTGTGTCTTTTGGGTAGTCTTGTCTTAGATTAGGTCTTTCAGTTTTTCTCTTAAGACTGGTTTTGTGTCTGTGAAGTTTCTGAGCTGTTTTTTGTCTGTGAAACCATGTATTCTTCCATCAAACCGGAAAGTGAGTTTTGCTGGGTATAGTATTCTGGGTGAAGCATTCATTTCATTCAGTCTTGTCACAATATCCCACCACTGCTTTCTGGCATTGAGCGTTTCTGGTGACAGGTCTGCTGTAAATCTCAGGGAAGCTTGCTTGAACATGATTTCCCCTTTTGATCTTGCTGTTTTCAGAATTCTGTCTCTATCTGTGGGATTTGTCATTGTGACTAGGATGTGTCTTGGGGTGGTTTTTCTGGGGTCTCTTTTGGTTGGTACTCTTCGGGCATGCAGGATTTGATCACATATATTCTTTAGCTCTGGAAGTTTCTCTTTAATGATGTTCTTGACCATTGATTCTTCCTGGAAATTTTCTTCCTGGGTCTCTGGGACTCCAATGATTCTTAAGTTGTTTCTGTTGATCTTATCATAGACTTCTATTTTCGTCTGTTCCCATTCTTTGACTAATTTTTCCATTGTCTGCTCATTTGCTTTAAGTTTTTTGTCCAATCTCTCCTGCTGTATGGAATTGTTATGTATCTCATCTTCCACAGCACCAAGTCTATTCTCAGCTTCTGATACCCTGTCCCAGAGCTTATCCATTTTGTCATTCACTTCGTTTACTGAGTTTTTCAGGCCTGTTAGTTGACATGTTATTTCAGTTTGGAGTTTTGTCATTTCTGCCTTCATATTTTCTTGGTTCTTATTAGTGTTCTGTTCAACTCGATCCATGGTTTCTTGGAGTCTGTTGAGCACCTTCCATATTGCTAGTCTAAAGTCCTTATCTGAGAGGTTGATTAGTTGTTCAGTCATTATCTGGTTCTCAGAATTGTCATCTTCATTCTCTATGTCTGATGCTGGCCTGCGCTGTTTCCCCATTGTCACATTTGTATTGTGGGTTTTTCTACGTGTTGTAGTGGTATTCATTGTCTATATGATGTAGGCAGCACACTCCTCTGGCTCCTCCCTTTCTGGATGGGCTGACTTGCCTCTAAGGGAGGGGAGTCCTCCGTGGATGAAGCCTCACACTGGGTCAAATCTTAGGCCCGAGCATGTAACAGAGAAGACAGTCCAGAGAGAAATGTTTGCTTCTGTGATATAGCGCCGTTCTTAGTGTGATTTTTCCTTCTTGTTGCAATGGAGTTCTTTCCTTAGAAAGAGTGCACGGCCGCGTAGCGGAGCGGAGCGGCCGTGCTCCTCTGAGCCTCTTTTTGCCCCACTCGCAAGAGTTTCACGCAAGAGGACAGTAGACAGACATAGACAGGTCACACTCACAGTCTTTCACAGCTGAGCCCCACTGGGCCGGTGTACTTTCGCGGATTTTCCCCGCCTGGTGTCACACACAGGGAGCCCTAGGCTGAAGTCTTAAAATGCTAGTCACAATGTCAGTTTTGAGCATCAGACAAGCTGTAATATAACAAGATGATGTTTGAAATTCTAGTGGCAATGTCAACTCATAAAACAGTGGTCTTGATGAGCCCCATTTCTCTTAGAGTCTGTGAACATCATTATTTTAATCACTTTGTTTATATATTTTTATCCACCATTTCAGTTTTTCTATGACAGTATAATCTTGATATGTCATCCTCAGTTGCTTATATCTTTTTATTTTTTCTCAACATCTGTTTTTTCTACTATGACATTTAAAAAATCTTTGAGGCAGTATATTTTCTGCAGTAAATATAGTTTAATAGAAATTCAGTAACTTTTTTTTAGTTAACCCACTTTTTAAGTTTAGTTTTTGTATTCAATAAAGACATTTATGTCTCTTCAAAACACTTTTATCAATCCAACAGGTACAATAACATGCTAAAGCAGAAATTATATTATTCCATTTGTAAAATATAATGTTAACCCCATCAGATTTTAGCTTAGTCAGTACAAAAAGTGAACTTTATAATGCCCTGCAATGAGAAATTCTAATATCTAATCCCTGAACACCTACCAGCCAAATACTATGCCAGATGATTTCATGGCATTTTGAGTTCATGGCTTTGTTAACCTAATATCTCTTCATCATATCTCAGATACTTGACTTTCTTACAATCAGTCAGATGTATTTACTCTATTTCAGAGCCTGTGTACTTGCTCACCTCCATACTCCTAAATACTACATCCACTGTACCCTCTTCCACTTCAATCTTTTCTTAGAAGATAATATATCTTAGAATCCATTTTTACCACTGAAGTTTCTCTGTCCTTTGTATTATTTTCCTAGAGTTGCTAATATACAGTACCATAAAAGGCATATATTTATTTCCCCACGGTTCTGAAACAAGAAGTTCAAAGTCAGTGTGCCATATGCTCATGCTCCTTCTGAATTCCTGGGTGGAACTTTTTCAGTAATTATCCTTCTCATGTTGACTCCTTCCTTCTCTCCTTTATTAATTGAAATACTATGCACATTCATCCAAGACCTGAAATTGAGCCAAGTATACTCAATAACTGAATAGTAGGTGAAGAAACTGATATATGTACAGAGTGGAACACTATTCAGTTATTAAAACAACAGATGAACCCTTGCATTTCACTGAAATCTGAATGTTACTGTTTGCTAAGTGACATGTGAAGGGACCTTGAGAGATTGGTGGAGAAAGATGCTGTCATTCTGATGGCAGATATGGTCTACTTATATTGTTACGTGAATATTAATATTAACGCTACTGTAAATCACTATGCCCAAATGTTTTTAGAAAACTTATACTCACATCTATACACATAGATATAAATGTATATATTTACATAAGTATACATATATATAAATAAAGATTTCACAGAAACCAGTCTTTTGGCAACACTCACAATGGGAGTTATCTACAGGAAAAGTAACAAGCTATGGAGAGCTTGGGAAAAAACACTATAAAACTACTTTGCAAAAATATATTTGGTGCTCAACTTCTGGAGTTGTTCACACTTCCTCTAGTTTGGGTATGCACTTTCTTTCACCTTTGGGGTTCTCTATCTTTGGTAAAACCTTCATTTTGGGGGGGACATATTTTTTTTTCCATATTCCCTAAATAAAACAATCAATATACCTTCTCTAGAAAACCTAAGAATTAGTGTGGAATTCAAGACTTTAATATAGATTCATTTAGAATCTTGTACAAACGTTTGTAGATTCTAACTATTAATTAATTCACAATAATGTTGTGGTGAGCCAAACAGGAGGATAGTAGCATTTTCTCCATTATGGCGACCTCACAGACTTCTCTCTCAAGCAACTGTTGTTTATGACCTCCTAAAACTCATTTATTTACTGCTGCATACTCTCTGGCATTCAATTTTTAAGTTACTGTTTTGGCCTCAATTCCAGTAATTGTATGTAGATTTGCCATATCCACAAGAAGGTAATTTAATTCTATTATAATCCACATAGACTAGTGTCAAATACTATAGGATAAATGCTTTGACTCCCAAAACTGCATTATATTTTAAATACTGTCCACCAGTCCTAGGCTATTCCAAGACAGTGATTTGTATTTCTGACCCACTTGAATACCAATTATAGATTAAATAAATATCAAAAGAAGTTTCCTAAGATTCTTCAACAGATTCCATTAATTTATGGCATATAAAATTAATTCCCTTAATTAATGGTATATAAAAGACAAAAACCTATTTAATCATTAGTTTACTAATTTATTATAAAACATATCAAAGAACACAAAACAACCCTCAAATAATGATAGATATGGACATGGAACTGGAACAAAAATTTTATACTCAAGGAGCTTGAGGTCCATCACAATAGTATATGTAAGTGCTCTGGAATGCTATAATTAGAGCTTTTTGAAGCTCCTATTTTTATTGATTTTGTGACACTACACAATGTAGGCAAAATTGGTTAAATCATGATCATTTAATAATTGTGTCATAATAAATATTATATTAAATGTGAAAAAATAACCAAGATTTTGTGCTTTTTGTATTTGTTTTTTCCCTCCTGCCCTGGCACAGTAAATATTGGGGTCATTCGAAAAGGAATTCACTTGGCCTAAGAGATATGTGATTTCTCTGTCCTTGGAGCATACTGTCATGGGATCAACTCTAGACTGTGCTCATGATCAGGATCCTTTACTTTCCCGATGGTGGTTTTTTTTTTTTTTTTTTTTTTTTTTTTTGGTGTGTGGAAGACTTCTGCTCTATGTTTAGAGGTCTCAGTATCTGCACAGATAATGAGGTGGGACTTATGGTGAAGTCAGTCTTTGTGGTTCTAGAGGTTCTGTTACCTCAGTGTCATTTTAATCCATCTTCTGTGGTTGGTGATCTTGGTCTTTGCACTGAACCTAGGGTGGCACCTAGGATAGCGTCTTTCTTTGTGCTTCCAAAAGCCCCATTCCATTACAATTGTCTCTGCCGGACCTTTGGGACTGGGGATCATGATTATTGTGCACGTCATAGTTCAAGCCCTAAACTAGGGCTTTTTTATTGGTCCCAAGATGTATACAGTCTGGTCGTGATTCTTGCAGCCAGTCATCTGCAAATCCCGATCTTGGTTTTTGGACTTACCAAAGGGTGCCAAGACTTCTGGTTTTGTCTTGTTGTCCCGCCGTATCAAGGCTGTCCCGGATAAAGTTTGTTTCCTGCAGCTGTTGTGCAGAGCTGTGCCGTTTCTATGTCAGGGATCAATGGTTCAAGGCTGAATGAATGGTATCTAATCACCTGAGGTCTAAGTTGATTCCACATGACATATTTTCAAGGCAGGAGATATCCCCATATTGTAAACAACTATGAGTTCCTATCTCTAGTAGATAGGAGCTCTTTTTTTTATATGTAAAATTTCCCCTTTACTTAGTGTGCCTTTGCACACTTTCTTTCTTCCTTTCTTCTCTTTCGTTATGTGCTATACCATGTTTCTTAATTCAAGACCATGGCGTGATTTTTGTTTGTTTGTTTTAGTTTTTTTTTTGTTGGTTTGTTTGTTTTGTCTGTTCTTTGAGGTGCTTATCGATATAGCTGGAGCCCTCAATTCATGGGAGGACTGCCCTGGTTTGTCTCTAAGGAGGCGAGATTGGGGAACAGGTGACTGGGCTGCTAGAGCAGTTCACATGATCTGTGGTGGTTATTCATTGAAAATGTACCTCATTATATCTGCTTTTGCTTTTCTTGGGCAGCCCTGTCAGCCAACCCACCAGCTGTTAAGCAGTTTACAAGTAAATGCAATTTTTTTTTTGTTGTGGGGTTTTGGTTTTTTTATATTTTATATTACATTTTGTATAAAGTCCTATGAATGTATATGTGTGATTAAAATGGCTTTTTCTGTTTGAAAAAAAAAATAAAAACCATTACAAAAAAAAATGTGAGCTCGTCCTGTCGTCCCTCCCCCTTTCAGAAAATTAGATGGTAGAACTATAGTAGTACCTTCTATTCCTGTTGGCTTCTTTAGTAGCTATCACCTTTTTCAGATATTTTCCAAAAACTGCTTTCATTAACCTTGACCTTTAAGCATTGAAGCCACCCATTTAAACTTGTATAACTTTTTTTGACTCTAAGGATTTCTCTAGACCAAAGGATTAGAAATCTAATTAGCATTTTGGGATTTGTGGAACAAGACTATGTTCTTACGGTTCTAATATCACTGGAAAATTTAAATCCTGGGAGTTGTGAAAAGGAAGTGTTGAAGATGACCAAATATGTAAGAGATGTATACTTAAGTTACATACTAGCCAGTAGATTTATTTGTGAGGGGTTTGTGACTCAGCCTTTGAACACTTGCCTTGAATGTATGAGATGAGTTTGATTACAATATTGTAATTTGTAAGATGACAAGTGTTTTTTTTTATCTCTTTTCATATTCTTTTTCACTTATCTTGCAAATTACCTGACAGAAAATAAAATTGGAATAATTTTTGAATAAATAAATACATTTTAATTTTTTTGTTAAGAAGTATGATTACTTATGTTTAAAGCAGAACATAAAAAAATAGCAATTGTTTTTTAATTCCCTGGGAGCTAAAATGAAAATGGAGTATGCAAATAATTACTGATAAAATTTAAATCAATTTAAAACTAATGACAAGATTTTAATTAGATATGGCTTTATATCAGACAGCAACCCCCCCCCATATATATTTCTGAGAATATTATTAGGTTAACAGCTAAATTTGCACTTAGAACAAAAGGAATAGACACAACAGAAGTGGTCAAAGCAAAAGATGGAGTATATTTTGGTTTACTGAAACTTCTTATGCTTTGTAATAAAATCTTACTTCATTTACTTATTGAACAATTATTATTGAGCAATAGTATTTTGCATGGAGCTGACCCAGGTTCAATTCCCTAGAATCTCATGTGGTCCTTGGTGCCCCACCAGGATTGATGACTGAGACCAGAGCCAGAAGTAACACTTAAGCAGTGGAGGTTGTGGCTCTAAAACAATACATCAACAACAAAACAATAGCAACAACAAACCTACATAAAAACCCACAATTATTTGGAAGAGAATTCCTCCCTCATCATTCTGGATTCTTCAAGGCTTATACAAATAATTAAACATTCATCAGACTGACTGGTAAATGAAACTATAAAAATAAAAATAATAGCATACATATGCCTTTGTGCATAAAATGAACCAGAAAAACTGTGTAACTTATACCACTTAATTTTAAACACCATCTTCTTTCTAAACATGTTATGCTATATGCACAGAAAGTGACTTAACTCATTTACTATTGCTCTAGGCCTAGAAACAATCTTTAAATATCTTGGCTAAGACAGCAATCACTACATTTGTGAAGGTCAGTTAGGGATGTTCTCATGGAAAACTATAGAAAACAAAAGTATGTATATGTAAGTCCTATATTTTTTTTATTGAAAATAGATAAGGAAATTTTATTCTGAAAAAATGCTTGATAGAGAGAAGAATACAGGTAAGCATATTTTTAAAGTTACATATTCTAACTCTGGAGAGAGTTCTGTGGAAATAAACTCTAGCCAAAGACATTTAAGGTAGGTTAATTTTTTCTCCCCTATCGTTACTTGAATAAGTAAATGCTAACCTCTAGACCTCAAGTTTGGGATATAAAACTTGGTATCCTGACATAATGTATCAAGGAATAAACATAATTAAGTCCATAGTTGCACCACAACTACCTGTTTTACTTGGTAAATTCTTGTATTATGCTCAAACCAAATTATAATGCCTTGGTCCAGGAACAACATAATGCAGATGCTTAGTGGCCTAATGAGAATTAATCAAAATGGAAGACCTGATTGAAATTTCAAAAGCCACACTGCTGTTAATCAGCTCTTATTAATAAGGGTAGTGTTCAAGCTTACTCCTGAGTAAAAGAAGGGAAAGAACTAATTAGCGAAGTAGGATTTGATGCGTAGTTTTACTCTGCTTGGCTATTTATAAGAACTGTAACTTTGAATAAGGTACTTGAGATCTATCTGAGAATATTTCTCACCCATACATAAATGGCCAAAATATTTTAAGAATTTGGCACAGTATTTGACCCACAATAAACACTGTGTTAAAGCAAAATATGACCATCTCAGAAGCATTATATTCCTTATCTTGGTAGCTCTTTTCTTCTCTTAAGTTCCATCATGATATACCTAGATGAAACTATGAAAACAACATGAGCGAGAGATCTGAGAATATAAAAAACGTGTATATCTCAAGAGACTATTACATCAGAAACAACCTAGGAAATGGTAGACATCTGATATTTTTTAAGATTGTGTCTCTCCATGATCAGTTATTAGTTTCGTATGACAAATTTAAGACAGGTTTCATAAACACTACAAGAAAGTAAACAATGATATCAAAGCATGACGTTTCATCTATATATTGTTAAAATAAAGCAGTATGTCTTTGCAGCCTTTCTCTTTAGCAACTCACTTTTACCATGTTGCTTATAAAAAGACAGCAGTGAATTGAAACTGAACAGTAAACTGTGCTTGCACCATCTGTCTTGAAAGAAGTATGACATAGAGTGGGTGTCATTCAGACTGTTTAGGGAGGAAAACCATTTATAAGTTTTTTCAGTTTTGGATTGAGCACTCTATACAGAGTTGGAACCATACAATTAAAAATGCTTCCTAAGGTTGTTTCCAAAGCTTGTGTTTCAATTGGAATGCTTCTACAATCAAGTTTAAGAATTCATTCAAAGCTCAGTTCACCTTTTTAGACAGGACTCATTAAAATACTGAAAGCAATAAACCTTCCATCTTCTTCCACATATTTCTCAACTTTCAGAGTTTTCTCAGTCAATCTCTAAAATCTGAATAACATATTAGGGAATGTTTATACTGCTCATAAATGATTGCCTATGTATTTTATTTGCTAATCTGGTTGCTTTTAAAAAATTAATTTTGTGAAGTTGGAGAAATAGTATAGTAGATAGGGCGCATGCCTTGCCTGTGGCCAACCAGGATTCGATCCCTGCACTAACATAAGTCTCTAGCACAGCCAGGACTGATTGATTCCTGAGTACACAAAAATTAGTAAGCCCTGAACACAACTGAATTTGTCTCAAGTACCCCCTACCCAATAATTTGTTGTCATTCCAAGTTTAAACCATAAAAATAGTTTATAGAATATATATTTATATAAGATATAATCATGAACCTAAATAAAGTGAACTTTTTTTTTGAGAGCAAGGAGGTAATATATGTTTTAAAGACTGAAGCAGGGAATGAATGAAGTGTAAGTACCCTGTATTCTACTTTGTTAGATTCTCCACCATGCTGTCAAGATATCAATTTGCTGGACCACTTCTGACTAAAGATAGAGATCCTTTCTTACAGGTGAAGTATTTGATATACATTTTTCTATTCTGGAAATGCAGTGATGGCCTTTTTTAGGTCAGATATATAGGTCTACATTATGGATGGCACACAGTGCTTGCTTTTATAAACTGATTGCTGTTCTGTCCTTGCTTACCCTACAGCAGAGATATTCAATCCAAACAGGCATGTTTATACTAAAAGACCTTTGCTCAATCTTATTCATATATAGCTTCACAACTGGTTACAGCATTGGATTAGAACAGGTTTATTGAACATTTGGTAATTCCTTGAGCTATTATCTTTCAGTTTAAAAGCAATAGCCACAAACTCTGCTATCTTGCCTATACTAAAAAAGGTAGTTTTATAGAGACATAATCTGATTTAGAATATTTCCATTTCTTGTAGCAATGCTGTATCTCAATAGAGTTCCCATATATTATGCAAATGAAATGTTTTACAGACTTGTCACAGATGGCAGTTGGAAGTGACTATTGGACTCTCCCTCCAATTTTTAAAAAACTACAAGCCTGATTTGCTTCCCCAGAATTTCACATTGATGAGCAAAAGATATGGAAAAAGTTTTTTTAAATTTATGCAGAGGTGGGACAATTTGATGCTCTTTTAAGAATAACTAGGAAAAAGAGTCTTTCAATGTGATTTTTGAAAGACCAAATTTCATAACTCTTAGCATTATTGCTATTTTACTCTATGCATATGTGGGGAGGAAGGTAAGAGGTGCATAAGAAAAATATGTTTGAGAGTTTGGATGGGGAAATGTGTTTCTTAAGAGTTGAACATGCATTGCTAGCAAAATGTTCAAATTCCCTCATTTTTCTCACATTTTATTCATCTTTTAAATTTTCCTAAGCCAATTTTGGAACTTTCTCCAAAACTGCATGTCTCCTAAAATCCATGTTTTGATGTAAATGCCATCTACTTCTTCCTCTGTTAATAGCTAATGGTTATCTGACCTTTATTTCATAACAAAATGGGTTTACACCCATTTTAACTTATTTCTATTTTTTAAAATTAGTCACTACTGACATTTTTATAGAGATTACTTTGCCTATAAAATACAAAGTAAATATTTAGTCAATATAGATTAGCTGAAAAAATATACTAAAACAAATTTAGGTAGAAATGAGGGTTGGTGATAAGAAACAGAGATATTCATTGAAATATAGGATAAACCATTTTTATAATACCAGGATATCTTGGCTGATAGAAGTGGAGAATGAGTTTGGATCTAAACAGATCCAGAAGACACAGAAGGAAGAGTTCGCAGACTTGATTCATGTTCTTTGCCATCATTATGTAGCGGCAGAATTTTCTGTTTTCTGTATTTTTTTCCCTTGGGGTTCAGAAGTTTTTATTTTTTTAAATTTATTTTTAATAAGGAAGTAGTATCATTCTAAACTCAAACACATTCAATGCTTAGCATAGTACATCAAGGTATATCTTGTTCTTTATGATAAGTTCTCTGAAAACATTATAACTTACACACAAAATTAAATATATCAGCATGATGCAACTATTCAGTACTGCAAACAGTGCATTATTTATAAGACACCACAAGGACACAATTTTTATATATTAACATAGATTGCTGTTCTCAGGTTTGTGCTATTTATACCTGTTAGTGATAGTGACCATCAACTTTTTTTAAGATTTGGAGTCAAAGGAGCACTGTAAAAACAATGTTAGTGTGGCAATTATCGTTTGCATGGGCCCACCAAAGTATGGGGTTCATGGAAAGGAAAAACTTTGGCCTAAGTACAAGGAGACCCTGCCCCTGAAGTTTCCTGACAGACCATTTCTAGGCTCCAGGCAAACTAGTTTGTCCAATCCCGGTCATTGTCTACAGTGCCCATAAAGTTATATCTTTCACAGTCTCTGTTGTTGATCTCACGCCTCTGCATTAAAGGTCCTGGAATCTGTACATCCCACATTGAAGTCAGGATGGTGCTGAGCGGCGTCTAATTTCATCTCACAATTAATGAGCAATGCAGAAAGCCCTGTCCAGTACACAAGTCGTTGTTGTTGTTTAAATCTTCTCAGTGTTAAAGGAAGACTCTTTTGAGTAAATCGATGTCAGAGCAGCAGGAGGGTCTTCCCCAGTAGAAGATTACTTCCAGGTGATGTCATAAACAACGTTGAATATCTCATAGATGGCTTCCCTGGTTCAGGGGTGACTGGAAAAAACCCAAACCTGTGAGACCTGTGCCAGGTCATCATGTCAATGTTCAGGGTTTGTAAGGTTCCATTGCACCACAAGATTAGTGTGTTCCCATCTCTATTAGATAAGAACTTATTACTTATTTGTATGTATAGTATTTTCCATTTTAATGTGCCCATGCAAACAAGGAATAATGCCACCTGGCATTATCAGCACATAAGGGGGCCGCAAGAACAAGTCCAACAATCCCTGAGACCTGGTTCAAACATAAGCATTAAACTGAAGGACACTTTCCCCAAAATTTCTTATTGAACAGTTCCCAGCAAGATTGGTGTCTATGGGGATGCTAGAACAAGTCCAATAATCCAATTAACTTGGTTCTTATATATACGTTAAATGGAGGGACACTTCTACAAACTTCCTTATTTAACAATGAGCCAGGTCTTTAAAACAATGTTCAGGGTGTAAAGTCCTACTGTATTTTTTGTCCCTGCTTTCTTCATCACTAATGTTTCAAAAAAAATCTAAATCCTTAGAAACAAATCTTTTTGTCAAGTTATCCTTTTCCTTTATTTTCTATGTTGATGACTAGCCTTTGGTTTATCTTTTTCAAATTAGTTGCTCTTTTCTGCTCCAATAATAGGCAACCATATCAGGGTGTTTGAGTACAGTGTATGGACAAATACCCAAACAAATTTGAAATATTAGAGCTATAGATAATGATAGGTTGTATGAGAAAGGGATATAAATGTATCTTCTATGACACAGTAGTTGTTGCATTTTCCCCAAGAATATGTATGGAATTTCTGATTGGGTATTTCAGCAGAGGTAAAGTTTTGGGAAAGGTCGAGAGTAGATTGGAGGTAAGGCGTTTGCCTTTCATGCAGAAGGATGGTGGTTCAAATCCCGGCATCCCATATGGTCCCCTGTGCCTGCCAGGGGCCGTTTCTGAGCATAGAGCCAGGAGTAACCCCAGAGCACTGCCAGGTGTGACCCAAAAGCCAAAAAAAAAGTAGATTCAATGGTTTTCATGTAAATTAAAGTTCATAGTAAATCAGCATTCATTGTTGTGCTTAGACAGTATTTCTGACAATTAAAAAGTAGAATTACTTCAGATGCCTCTGCATGTGTGTGCATGTTTACACCCATATGTTCAAGTGCATGCGCAGCAGTAGGAACAAGAGAGATGATAATATAAATTTTAGTACCAAATGGGACTTTAGAGAGTCTCTGGTCCAACTCACACATTTCACAGAGGAAATCTAGACTCATAAAGTTTACATGAGTAGCTTAAGGGCAAACAGGAAGTAGGTGGCAAAACATACCCTGGTCTCTTGAGTCCTCATTCAATGAAATTTTATAACCCAACTCTATTATATTTTTACTCCACAAAAAAAGCCTCACTTGATTGAAATGGGCCCAAGTATATATCATACTTTGTCATCAGATGGTTGGCTTATTACCTTCTGATCCTTACTCAGAGATTCCCACCTCAGTAGGTTATGTGTTCATTGCCTAAGTTAGTCTGACCCTTTGTCTTCCAAGTTTGATCATGTTATTGTTTATACTTCTCATAGATTTATAGCAATCTTCATTTAATTTTTTTTCCTTTCGCTAACATGAGATTACACAAATATTAATATTGCTTCTCTTTAAGTTTTCATCCTTGACTTCCATAACTGTATCCTATCCATGCCATTTAGTAAATAGTAAAATAAATATTTTGAGAGAACACAGATTCTTTTCTGGTCCTATATACTCCCTAATTATTGAGGGCATACCATATTTAATATCCTTATGTTATCAAATTTCTCTGAAGGTCTCTACATAGTATTTTTGTATGTCATGTCACAATTTCAGGCTAAACTAACCCAGATATTCATAGCAAAGTGAAGCAGTGACTTCTGATTCAGTTGTAACTTTACCTGTGTGGGTGCATTCTATATAAACTGTGAGGGTGTTCATGAGATAATAATTTGGCTTAGAGTTGCTGCACCAAAATTTCCTCTTTGTTTTTTTTTTTTTCTTCCTGTGACTCTCTGATGATAAGAACTGCTCATTCTTATTTCTGGTTCTTGGCAGCCTATAGATGCTTCCTGTTAGTGCTCTTGGCAGGTTACTGGTGGGCCTGTTTTTATTGCCCTATCTATCAACTCCTATTTATTTTTAAAATAAACTTTAAGTATACTGTAAACTCCATTCACAAACAGATTTTTTTTCCTCTTCTTTTACACTTGACAAGCCTCTAAAACGATAGTAACTCTGTCTCATAAATATTTGAACCTGAACCTTTTAGTAAAGAATTATACTTAAGGAACTCAAGAACAGAACTGGTCCTAACACCTTCCTTTCACTCTCCCTTCTTTCTCATCTTTCTTCCTTTGGTTGCATTATTGCTTATCTGATTTAATACTGGCCTCATATACACCCAATAATCATAGCTCATGATCAATTCTCTAGTCAAATTGCTATTTATATTATTTCTATTTTTTTTTTGTTTTTTCGGGCCACACCCATTTGATGCTCAGGGGTTACTCCTGGCTAAGCACTCAGAAATTGTCCCTGGCTTGGGGAGACCAGTCCTTCCTTGGCTAGCACTTGCAAGGCAGACACCTTACCTCTAGCGCCACCTCGCTGGCCCCTTATATTATTTCTTACTAATTTATTTAAAATGTAAATATCTCATAAAATGTTTAGAAATGTTCATTACATTGATATAGTATATTTAAAAGAGCTGAACATTTATACTAACTTATGGGCCTGGTTTGATCCCCAGGATCACATCTCAGTGGTACCATGAGCCTGTCAGGAGTAAATCCTGAGTGTAGAACTAAGATTAACTTCTGAGCAGTGTTAGGTGTGGCCCTCCCAAAAAACATACAAACAAAACCCAAAATTCATGCTAATTTGGGATTAATTCAAACAGTAGTACAATCATATGTAATTAAACACTAGACAATCACAATACATGTATAGAAATATGGTTCGTATATTTATATTACATTATGCAGCCTAGCAATGTATGAGATACCATTTATTGTGTATTATATACCATTTATTGTTTATTTAAATATGTCTATGACATTACATAACAACAAATATCCTATAAATGTAGTTCTTAGACCTTATCTCTGTTGTTGACACATGTTTATATTAATCCAAGCCTTAAGGGAGTTTCCTTACTCTACTTCTGCCTTGTAAAGGTAAGGATTAAGAATGTCAGTTTTGGCCAGCATTAACATCATTCTCTAATACTGTACCACTTCCACTCTTCTTTTAAGCACATGGTAATATTAGACTCCAACAACACATTTCAATTTAGGTGCTGTTATGTGACTTTTTTTCCTTTGGGCTAATGTTACCTTAATGTAAACAGTATGTTTCAAATGTAGGAACAAGTTTTTAGATGCAATACTTGACCTGTCATGGATCTTTACCTCGGTGAGACTAATATGCATTGAGAAGTTTCCATTAACCAGAACTCTTGGCACTATAATAAGAAGTCTCCTATGATTGATTTATCACCAGGAATTGTTTGTTATTGCAACCAAAGTGATCCTATCCAGCTACATTGCAAGGTATTTTGGAGCATATATGATAATAGACTAAAGAAGCAATGTTTATACAAAAAAATCATTGCACTTGCTAACATTAGTAGGGTTATTATCAATCAATATTGCCACTACTGTTTTGTCACATTTATGTGTTCTTTCTTTACTCCCCCCTTTATCATTTGTTCTGTAAATATGTACTGCATTTATAGTTTTCAATCAAATTTAAGATATCATTTATTTTTTGTTTTTTCGGGCCACACCCGTTTGATGCTCAGGGGGTTACTCCTGGCTAAGTGCTCAGAAATTGCCCCTGGCTTGGGGGGACCATATGGGAAGCCGGGGGATCGAACCACGGTGCTTCCTTGGCTAGTGCTTGCAAGGCAGCACCTTACCTCTAGCGCCACCTCGCTGGCCCCGAATTTAAAATATCTTAAAAGAATAAGATACTGAATGCACCCTTATTTAGGCATTCAAGTTAAGTGTAGTATATATCCAATTAAGCATCGCCCAGCAAAGGGGATCAGAGACAATACATAAAAGATGAACGCATTTTATGTTTTAGTAAATCATAATTTATAAAAGCAGAAGACTTACCATAATTTTAAAGTAGGGAGGACACTTGCCTTGCACATGGCTGACCTGAGTTAGATACCCAGCATCGCAGGTGATTTTCTGAGCCTGCCAGAAGTAATTCCTAAGTGTAAAGCTAGGAGTCTGTAACAACCCTGATTTAGACTATTTTATTCATCCCTTCAGTCTTTCTCTGTATTTCTTGTTCATTGCTTGCCTCTTTATCTTCTGGGAATAACTATGTTCTCTAGTTCCAAGGGCAGGTTTATTTTTAATCATAATAGAAATATCTATAGATAGATCAAAGTCTATTTTATAAATGAAATCCTTTTCTCCCAAAGGTTCCTCCCTGGTTAAAATACTGACACTGGTATCAGTCTCTACTGATAGAACGTAGAAATTCCTGATTGGTCAAACTTGAATCCTTTGACTACTGTGATCACTGAATAGATGAGGCACGGTGATCAATATGATTGATGTGTCCTCAAAATCACCAGGAGGAGGTATGAAATAAAGAACTTATATTTATTCTAAGTCTATAACTTTTTTTCTTTTACAATTCAGAGAAGCAGAAAAATTAGTTAAGAATATCCATAACTGTTCTCCAATGTGTAATTAATATTTCATGACAAGTCTCCCAAGACATTCTTAAAAATGCATGTATATGCCAGAGAGATAGTTGAGGGGTTAAGGTACATACATAATACACAGATGTTCTAGTTTGATTATTTGCACTGTACTGGTTCCCTGAGCAACTCCAGTTATGATCCCTGAGCACAGAGTCCTAAGCACCAATTGCTGTGCTCCCCATTCTCCATAATTTGTTGTTGTTGTTGTTTTTGGGCCACACCCAGTGATGCTCAGGAGTTACTCCTGGCTATGTGCTCAGAAATTGTTCCTGGCTTGGGGGACCATATGGGATGCTGGGAGATTGAACTACTGTCTGTCCTAGGCTAGCATGCACAAGGCAGACATGCCTTACCGCTTGCTCCACTACTCTGGCCTCTCTGGCCCTAATTTTTAAGAAAGATTTCTGTGAAGTCTCGGAATAAAAAATTGGCTAAAACTTCTCATGAATTTGATGCAACAGATTAGAGAGTACACTAGAAAGATTGGGTGAGTAGAAGTACCCTTTACTTAGATTATTAAAAATAAAATTTCTAAATTATGGAATGAGATAAAGCCTGGAATTGTTTAGTCTTCGAATTGGTTAATATGTATTATTTGAGTGAACAGAGAAAAATTAATAAATCTTTACAAAACGTAATAAAGCAATATGATGCTATATGAGTCAGGACACTCTGGAAATTATCCATATTCTTCTCACAATATGGAATATTCTTGACTATAATTAGGGGGGACACTTGTATTTCTTATTCTAGTTTACATAGGTTTTACTTAAAGAGTATTGCTGGTTACTATAGTTAAATTCTAAGCATTCAAGAACTGAGTCAGTCTGATAAACTAATACTTCCTTATTTTCTTTTGTCTCAGAAAAGTTAATGAAATTACACAAATCTTTGAAATCTAATATTTTTATGTGATAAGATTGTGTAAGAGGTGGGGGTGGAGAGAAGTTATGAAAATGTGGTGACAGATGGCAAGTGGGCTCAGGCACATAGTGTTCCTATATATAGGGGAGGGGACAATCTGGTTAATCAAGAGGCGGGGGAGCAATTTTAAATTTAGATTCATGTATTTTATATATTCAGCAACATCGTTTACTGTGCAACCTAAATGGATAGAACTTTTATTTGGGGGGTGGGAGCAAGTTCTGTGTCATATATTTTCAACAGTTTTACATATTCTGTCATGACACATATATTTAAAAATCAAGTGCTATCTATAGACCTCAAGTATGTCTTATGAGAGAGGGCTGAATATATATATCTAGGTAGAGTTTCTTCCAAGGAAATTTTATATTTAAAAAATTAAGATCATCACTGATAATTTAGTACTATTGGAAAAAACAACAAAGTGAAAGTTCACATTATAGATTTAGAGTTTCATTGAATAAGCAATGGTTTACAGTGAGGGCATATGAAATCTAGGTCTAATTTGGCAATATAAAATCAGGTGAAATGTATTAATCTGAGAAATATCATTGTCCATTTTTGGCTTAACTTCTATTTCCCTCCTATTTCTTCTCTCTGTGATTGCTGTTGCAATAACAGGAATGATACAATTTTGTTATGATACAAATTTTAGTTGTGAAGTGCCTGAAATAGCATTTTTTTTGTGTGTCTTTGTTTTTGGGTCACACCTGGCAGCGTTCAGGGGCCACTCCTGGCTCTACTCTCAGAATTCGCCCCCAGTAGGCCTGGGGGACTAGATGGGATGCCGGGATTCGAGCTACCGTTCTTCTGCACGCAAGGCAAATGCCTTACCTTCATGCTATCTCTCCGGCCCCATAGCATATTTTATTGTTTTGCCAAGGTATATAAACGGCAGTGCAATTGGATTATGTGCAACAGTTTAGTACTAGAGATGGAAATCTTTAAGGGAAGTGTTTAATTACTGGCTACATTCCAAATTTTTAATCTTATTTTTAAATGGAAAATTTAGATTAAATAAACTTTGGGTGACTGAAGATAGTTCAGGGGTTAAGTTGTCTTGCATGCATCAAACACTGGTGTTGGAGTAACCGGTTTCACTCTATTCAGAATAATTCTTTGCTTGTGCTTGTCATTAATGAACTGGAAGTACCTCTAGATTGGTCCCTTATCTCTACCTTTCTGCAGCCAAGGGGCTGATCTTTCTCTTCCCAGTAAAAACCTCAGGTCTCAGAGACAAGCTGCTTGTGTTTCTGGTTTCCACAACTAGTCTATTTGCCTGTTGGTTTCTTCTTGTTTTTTTTAAAGCAGTTTGTTTATTTGTTTGTTTGTTTATTGGTTTTTGGACCACACCCGATGATGCTCAGGGTTTATTCCTGGCTCTGTGCTTAGAAATCGCTCCTGGCTAGCTTCGGAGACCATATGGGATGCCAGGATTCGAAAATGGGTTCGTCTAGAGTTGGCTGCGTGCAAGGCAAATGCCTTACCACTGTGCTATCTCTTCGACCCCTGCCTGTTAGTTTCTTTTGCCAGTAAGCAGAAAGCTTGTGGTAGAAGTTTTCTGAACTCTTGTGTGATTATTTTCTATGTCGGTATCTGCTTTCAGACCCATACTCCCCAATCTCTCTGGATTGATGCATGAGGCTTCCACTTCACACTGGTTTGATTCCTAACGCTACATAAGGTCCCTAAAGACTTCAGGATATTCTCTAATCACAAATTCAGGAATTTGCCCTGAATACTAGGTCTGGGGCTCCTAAAAAATGTTTTGCAATATTTTTATGTTTAACCATTTCATTGTTTTATGCTGTTCATATTCTGTGAAGTAGATTTCTTTTGGTTGCAAGTAACAGAAAATTCTGCTCAAACTGTGTTAAATAGGGAAACTACCGTATTTTCTGGTGTTTAAGACAATCTGGCGTATAAGACAACCCCCTAATTTTTACAGTTAAAACATAGGTTTAGCACGACAAAGGACCACCGGGAGAGTAAATGATCCTGAACAGAGTCTATAGTTGATCCCATGACAATATACTCCAAGGGCGGAGAAACCCATAACTCTTAGGCCAAGTGAATTCCTTTTCGAATGACCCCAACATTTACTGTGCCAGGGCAGGAGGAAAAAAAAAAAAAAAGCACAAAGCATTGTTTACTTATTATATATTATTTTGTACCTTCATTTATTATTATTAATATTATTTTTACTTACATAACTATTTTTTGGTCGATTTCTCTGTGTAGGTGTGGTTATTGAAGCTGTTGTCCCCAGATATTCCTAGTTTTTTTCTCCTCTTTTCTTCTCTTTCTTTATGGGCTAAGTCATGTTTCTTATATCAAGACCATGGCGGTTTTTGCTTTTTTTTTTCTTCTTTGTTTTGTTTTGTTTGTTTGTTTGTTTGTTTGTTTTTGTTTTGTGCATGTGTGGTGCTTACCATTATTGTTGGAGTCCTCACTGGATAATGGACACATTTTTTTTTTTGTACTGATGGAATGTTTCATTTCTTTTTTTTCCATCGCCCCCCAAATCGATGATGAGAGCCTCTAGAAGGACTCTGCCCACTTTTGGAGTATTAGACTTTTACCCCAGTTTACTACTTTTCTCTTCTTCAGACCAAACCAATCAAACTTAACTAGCTAGGCCTACCTCCCAGTTAGAGGGGGAAATTAGGGAGACACCTAGACCAATCAGATGCAAGACTACTATGTGGTAGGATAGATACATAGGGGACCACATATTCTAGCAGCCCTGGGGGTGAGGGAAGTGGATATGGGAGATAAGACAAAAACAGAAGTGAAGGGAAGACAATTTGGTGATGGGAATCCCCCCTAATGTTATGTAAATATTTAACTAAAATATTATTGTCAACATGTAAACCACTATGATCAAAATAAAAATTATATTATAAAAAAAAAGAAATTACCCTTAAAAACAAAAAACAAAAAACAAAAAAAACATAGGTTTAGGCCTATATTTGCTGTATAAGACAAAATGTTCCTGTGCTGCAACTGTATGTTCCACAGTGAGCCAATCACAACAAGCAAAGGTTCAAAGGTTACACTGTAATAGACTTCCTCTCTGACACTGGCCAATCTGAGCAGGCTTTTGACAGTGTAGATTCGGGTCCAGAACATTGTCTAATTTACATGCATAAAAAGCCTGCTTGGATTGGCTGAGTTAGAGAGGCAGTCCGAGCAGCCTGGCAGTGATTGGTGCAGGATTGACTTGGAAAATTCGTTTTATGGCAATATCCAGACGGTTTTCGTTTAGCGGCATATCAAAACGTTTTTCGGGATATACTTGGGGTATAAGACGACCCCCGATTTTCAGTTGACTTCTTTTTTTCATTTTACAAGTCGTCTTAGATGCCGGAAAATATGGTATATTCTTAAAGTAACAGTGCAGTTTTGAAAAGTGTGTGTGTGTGTGTGTGTGTGTGTGTGTGTGTGTGTGTGAGAGAGAGAGAGAGAGAGAGAGAGAGAGAGAGAGAGAGAGAGAGAGACAGAGAGAGAGACAGAGAGAGAGAGAGAGAGAGAGAGAGAGAGAGAGAGAGAGAGAGAGAGATGTTGCAGCTCTTGATGTAGGAACATAGAATGTGGTGGGAAAGTATAGTATTAAGTGACCTTTGGGACTGGTTGGCTATAGCAAAAATATGTTTTGCTGTTCATCTTCTTTTCCTCATGGTTTCTACCTCATACTAAGATTGGCACTTCTTTAGCATCTCCACATGCCTAATAAGGATTTCAAGTCAATTATAAAGGATATAGCCATGAGGCATATAACCATTGTTTCAAGCACCAAAGGTTCATGTAATCTTTGCAGTTAAATAAGAGCCAGGGGGCAATTCTCAAAATTAATACAATATAGTTTTTATATAATACTTATCTTCTTATCAGGTCCATTAAGCAGTTAATAAAGTCAGAGATTTATAGGCTACCTTTGATTATGTTAAAGATAGAGAATGTATGTGCCTCTTAGTTGGCAATTACTTAAGAAATAGAAGGTATTTCTGGAGTTACCATAGAGACCAGAAATAAGTAAGTTTTTGTATTAGTACAGTGATATTCAAGTTGCTGCAGCTTGGCATGGGTTAGGGTATTTTGAAATATAATAAAACTGACTTCCACCTCCAAAGATCCTGATTTGATTAATCTGGGGGTAAGCACCTGAGCACTTTGAGTTTGCAAAACAACCCAGGTCACTGCAATTCAGCTAAGAATTAGAATCTGTGGTCTGGGAAACATAAGCATGGGTAAGCTCAAATGTATTCTATAACCATTCAGTCATTTCAAAGGTTTCCTTGAATTTTTTTTTCATATTTTTGAGTTTTGTTCTGCAGTGCTAGAAATAAAACCCAGCAAACCAAGTGTTTCATCACTGATCTCTGTCACCAGCCTTTGAACTCCTCTTTATAATTCTCCTCTACTCTAAACTAGTAACTGCTAGATTCTCTTTTCTAAACTTGTATTCTGAGCGATACCACATGTTCTCTATTACAGTAGGAGAAAAAAAAAGCTGTGAGGGTGGAAACCAAGAGTGAAGAAGGCCTACTGCCAATATGGTGTGCTAGGAAAAAGGGACAAAGGGTGGAAAAGAAGCAATAAGCAGCAATGCAAAAAGCCATTCCCTCTGGCAACAAAATGTGGTTAGTGATGCACATTTAGGCATTTTCAGACTCAGATTCCCACACAAACACCCATACACACACAGACACATCATCTGAAATTCTTCCCAAACTCCTCCACAGCCAACCGCTTGCTTAGAATATTGTTGCAAATGTAGAAAACACTTAAAACATGAATAAATGAGAAATGGCTATGCTTATTCATTCACTCACACATTCACTTATTCTATAAATATTGATTGAGAACCTCCAATGGACTTGCTACATTGTGAGATGGTGAACCAATGATAAATATAATAGATATTATAAGATTATGTAAAGGTCCTTGAATCTGAACTGTATTTGGTATTAGGTTGGGCAATCATTGTCTTATTTAGCAATTCTCTAGCTCCATTAACTTCCTTCTTGAATGAATACTTGCTAAATAGAAGATCTGATTTACTGAAAGATGGTAGGGTGGATGTTGGAAAAAAGGAAATGATATTTTGGTTGTATATATTGGCAATGAAAAGGGCATGTCTGTTGTGTTGGATATTATGGTTATGCATTGAAAGTTTATATATACATATTATATATTCTGTACATTAAAGAACCATTGCATTTTTTTCAAGATAAAAATGATAAGGCCAGAAGTCTTTCTTGAGTTAAAAAAAATGGTTTGGGGCCAGAGAGATAGCATGGAGGTAAGGCGCTTGCCTTTCATGCAGAAGGGGATGGTTCAAATTCCGGCATCCCATATGGACCCCATGCCTGCCAGAAGCGATTTCTGAGCGTACAGTTAGGAGTAACCCCTGAGCGCTGCCAGGTGGGACCTGAAAAACAAAACAAAACAAAACAAAAGAAAGAAAGAAGAAAGAAAAAGAAAGAAAAAGAAAGAAAGAAAGAAAGAAAGAAAAGAAAAAGAAAAAAGAAAAAAAAAAAAGAAAGAAAGAAAGAGAAAGAAAGAAAAAGAAAGAAAGAAAAGAAAGAAAGAAAGAAAGAAAGAAAGAAAGGTTTATACATAGAATAAAAGGACATTGGGAACAGAATATACAACAATTTGAAGCAAAAAGAGCAAAAATTTTTGATAAACATTTTGCTTTTCTTGGAGAGTTGAAGATGATCTTTATGCTATTAAATAGAATTTTAGATGTAATTTTACTGTATAGAAAATAGTAGATGTTACAATACGTTATAGTTTGTAAAAGTAAATACTGTAGCAAAAGCGTTTGGCATTGAATTAACTCTGAGTGTCAAGGAAAGTGTCCTACATGACAAACCATGAATAATTTCAAAGCTAATGATATAATAGCCCAAATCTAGACATGTGACTTAGAAGAGTGGAAGAAGTAGAAAAGGTATGTCAAAATGGGAAGGGTGTGCACAGATGTTGATATTCTTGTCTTCCAAATTATGGTCCTATGAGGAGTATATAAAACAGAAAATGAAAATAGGACTTGCAAATGTATAGGAAAGTAAAACATTAAAATTCAGAGAGAAATCTTATAGAAATAAATTTATTTGTTTTGAGTTAGTGCAATACTTGGCTGAGCTCAAAACTACTCTTGGTTCTATGCTCAAGAGTCATTCAGTCTCGCCGTGCTTGGGGGATCATATGTGCTATAGAGATTTAAGCCAAGGAGTATCTGTATATACAACATTTATACATGTGTGTGCTGTGTCAAGTAATACATTTTAATTTGAAAGGTTTAATGACATGCATAATATGTAATCTAGTATGCCAGTTCTAAAATATCCTACATAAGAGTAAAGGTGAGACAATATAGATGAGATACTTGCATAGGGTATAAGAGTTGCTGAAATAAGAATCTAAGTAGTCTGAAAATGGTTCATTCATAACATTTCTATTACATTGGCCTCATTGACCAAGTAAAAATAAATAAATGGAGGGAGGCCCATTTTTCTCTTCCTTCCTTCCTTCCTTCCTTCCTTCTTCCTTCCTTCCTTCCTTCCTTCTTCCTTCCTTCCTTCCTTCTTCCTTCCTTCCTTCCTTCCTTCCTTCCTTCCTTCCTTCCTTTTCTTTCTTTCTTTCTTCTTTCTTTCTTTCTTTCTTTCTTCTTTCTTTCTTTCTTTCTTCTTTCTTTCTTTCTTTCTTCTTTTTTCTTTCTTTCTTTCTTTTCTTCTTTCTTTCTTTCTTTCTTTCTTTCTTTCTTTCTTTCTTTCTTTCTTTCTTTCTTTCTTTCTTTCTTTCTTTCTTTCTTTCTTTCTTTCTCTCTCTCCTTCCTTCCTTCCTTTCTTCTTTTTCTTTCTTTCTTTTTTCTTTTTTTTTTTGCTTTTGAGCCATACCCAGTGGTTTTCAGGGGATACTTCTAGCTATGCACTCAGAAATCACTTCTGGCTTAAGGGACCATTTGGGATGCCAGGTGATTGAACTGCCATCTGTCCTAGGTTTGCATGCAAGGCAAACACCCTACAGCTTGTGTCACAGCTCCTATCCCTTGTCCAATCTTTTAAAGATATGTATTTAAATTTATATTAGTAACCAAATAAAAAAGAGAAAGCATTGAAATTCAACATTTATTTTCTCAGTTAGACTAGTTACTTCTTAAGTTCTTTTGATAGCTATTATCATGTAGCACAGATCTAAAAAATTTCTGGTATCACAGAATTTTACTGGCTAATGGTAATAGAGAAAAAAGTAGAGTGGGGAAAGAGTGAACAATAGAGTAAATCTGAGGCTGAAGTAAAAGTTTCTTTTTTTCATTTTAATAAAATCTTTGTTTAAGCACCATGATTACACGCAGGATTGTAGTTGGGTTTCAGTAATAAACAGAACACCCCCCTTCATTAGTGCAACATTCCCACCACCTTCCCCTCCCCTCCTTCCCAATCCCTGCCTGCATCTACATCTCTCAGTTATAAGATTATCATTATAGTTGTTAGTTGTAGTTATTTACCTAAACTGCACTCACCACTCTTTGTGGTGAGCTTCATATTTCTGTGCCAGTACTTTTGGTCCTCATTTCTATTGTCTCTTAGCATTATTATAATAATGTCCTTAATTATTCTTAAAACCAATAGATGAGTGAGACTATTCTGTGTCTATCACTCTCCCTCTGACTTATTTTACTCAGCCTATTAGATTCTATGCATGTACATCCACGTATGGAAAATTTTATGACTTCATTTCTCCTGATGACTGCATAATATTCCATTGTGTATTCAGTGCTTCTCAAATAGTAGGGCATACCCCTCAAGGGGGGTGAGGCTCCATAAGGGGGTCGCTTTTGACCTCAGCAAATACTGTCATAACAAGTTAAGCCTCGTGCTTATGTCTCTGTATGTCTCTGGAGCTGAGAGTTGCTGTGTCCTGCTTCAATCCCCGCTTCGAAAAGCTATGCATTGCAAAACGTGCTCATTGCAGCCATTAATCCAGACATCACCTCTGATTAAAAAATCAGCTCAAATTACTTTATGTATTTTTGTTTTGCAGGTTAAAGTTTTATTTCTAATAAAGATACTATTTACAGTTGTGCGGGGGGGGGCAAAAATGTTTTCTTCTTCCTAAGGGGGCATGACAGAAAATAATTGAGAGCACTGGTGTACATGTACCACAGTTTCTTTAGCCATTCCACTGTTGAAGGGCATCTTGGTTGTTTACAGAGTCTGGCTATTGTAAATAGTGCTGCAATGAATATAGGTGTGAGGAAAGGATTTTTGAATTGTATTTATGTGTTCCTAGGGTATATCCCTAGGAGTGGTATAGCTGGATCATATGGGAGCTCAATTTTCAGTTTTTTGAGGAATCTCCTTATTGTTTTTCATAAAAGCTGCACTAGACAGCATTCTCACCAGCAGTAAATAAAAGTGCCTTGCTCTCCACATCCCTGCCAGCACAAAGCATGCTTCAAGAAATAAGAGAGGATGCAAGGAAATGGAGACAAATACCCTGCTCATGGATTGACAGAGTTAATATCATTAAAATGGCAATACTCCCCAAAGCATTGCACAGAATTAATGCAATCCTCTAGGATACCCATGATATTCTTCAAAGAAGTGGATAAAACACTCCTGATATTTATTAGGAACAATAAACACCCACAAGTAGCTAAAGTAATCCCTGGGGAAAAGAATATTGTAGGCATTACTTTTCCAAATTTTAAATTGTATTACAAAGCAATAGTTATTAAAACAGCATGGTATTGGAATAAAGACAGATCCTCAGATCACTGGAATAGACTTGAGTATTCAGAGAATACTCAATATTCAGAGTATTCAGAGAGTGTTCTCCAGACATACAATCAAATAATCTTTGATGAAGAGGTAAGAAATCCAAAGTGGAGCAAGGGAAGCCTCTTTAACAAGTGGGTGTTGGTGCAACTGGTTAGCCACTTTGCCAGAAAAAGCAAATTCAGACCCCCAGTTAACACCTATACACAAAGGCCAAATCTAAATGGATGAAAGACCTTGATATCAGTCCTGAAACCATAAAGTATATAGAACAACGCTTAGGTAAAACACTGCATGACATTCAGCCTCAAGGCATCTTCAAGGAGAAAACAGCACTCTCCAAACAAGCAGAAGCAAAGATAAACAGATGGGACGATATTAAACTGAGAAGCTTGTGCAGCTCAAAGAAAATAGTGCTTAGGATACAAAAGCCACCACAGAAGCTATTCACCCAATACCCATCAGATAAGGGGGTTAATGTAGAAAATAAAGAAGTTGCTGACAGAACTTAACAAGACTCTGGAAAAAACCAAGATGCCCTTCAACAGACAAATGGCTAAAGAAGCTGTGGTACATATACACAATGGAATATTATGTAGCTGTCAGGAGAGACGAAGTTATGAAATTTTCCTGTACATGGATATACATGGGAATCTATTATGCCTGAGTGAAATAAATCAGAGAGAGAGAGAGAGAAACGCAGAATGGTACTACTCATCTATGGGTTTTAAGAAAAATGAAAGACATTCTTGCAATAATAATTTTCAGACACAAAAAGAGAGAAGGGCTGGGAAGTTACAACTCACCTCATGAGGCTCACCACCAAACAGGGATGAGTTTAGTTAGAGAAATACCTACATTTTGAACTATCCTAAGATTGAGAATGTATGAGGGAAATAGAAAGCCTATCTAGAGTACAGGTGAGGGTTGTGGTGGGGAGGAGGGGGATTTAGACATTGTGATGGGGAATGTTGCACTGGTGATGGGTGGTGTTTTTTTACATGACTGAAACCCAAACACAATCATGTATGTAACCAAGTGTTTAAATAAAATATATATAGAAAAAAGAAGAGAAAAAAATATAGATATAATAGTAAGGGAAATAAAGCGAAATAGAGAGTGACTGATTGGGATGTGAGAGTTCCTCAATAGGACAGTGTCAAAGAGAATTTAATTTTATGACTTGATCCACTGACCGAGTAAAAAAGGTCATTTCTTAAATCATAGGTATAAGGGACTATAATTAAAAATCTAGTGAATCTAGAGTTTATAAACAAATGAACTTGTATCATTATTTATTATTGACACAGCTTCTATTTTATGTATTATTGTTTGTAATTTAATATATGTTCACATACTTACAATTTAAAAAAAACTACTTGAGTTGAACATAACCATCATAACATAATTTTCTTTAACGAAAATGATATGCCAATATTATGATTTCAATTTAACAGAGAATAAAAAGGTAATATGTATAGATGAGTTGATTTTTTTCTTTTTCTTCTGGCCAAAGTTAGAGACATCAAAAATGAAAAATTATAATTGATAAAGTAATTATAAAAATAGACTACTGAAGGGAAAAATTGAATCTCTATAAGTAATTTTTTCTCCCAATTTAAGAAAAATCTGTATTTCATATCTTTCATTGCTACTAAAATTTTTACCTTATATTACATGCAGAATATAGCATATACTTCTATGGAAATATGTTTTGCCTATAATCTATTTTGTTATCATTAAGATTTTTGCTTTCTTGAGAGGTCATTTTATATATTTATTTGTATTTTTTATATTTAATATTATAGATATTATGAATATCTAGAACTATGAAAGCTGATGAAATAATCATTCTCCCTGTTTATACTATTAATCTTTTGTTTGAGGATTGGCATGAAGAAAGACCCATCAAAGTTTAATATCATCATTATAACCAAGTACAATGATTTTGTTATACTTTATTTGCATTCATTCACCATATTTTTCTCTTTGTATTTTAAAACATATTTTGGAATAAAATAGACAGACAACAAAATAGATAATATAAGACTGCAAAATAGAGTATATATGTAATGTTCTAATATATATTTAATAGAGTTGTTTATATATTTTATATCCCATGGGTAAAGTTGATAAGTTAAGATGTGGTTGTGGTTTTCTCTATAGGCTAGAGTATATCCTAGGACTTTGGTGAATTAGAATTTTTCATGTAAGTTCTGTTTAAAAAAGTTATGCAATGAACAATGATGGGAAGATAAAATAACATCATTACCTTTCATAAAAAATATGTTGCATTTTCATAGTCGAAGATTAAATAAATTAACAGTTAAATTATAAATAACTCCAGTAAGCCAATAAAGGGAAATTCAGTTTCAATGCTGGAGAAGACATTACGATTCAAGATTGAGTGTCATGACAATATTTGTATCATCCATGTCTCCATCATCATTAGCTATTTGAAGTGAAACAAAGAAAACTATCAGTAGCAAAATCACAAGTAAAATGAATCATGTTAAGAAATATCTAGAATTAATGTCTACACAGTATACATCTAAGCCACTTTAATTTGCATTGGAATGAAAGTTGGCATGTTTCTCTGTCCAGATGTAATTAATTTAGATTTTTTCACTTGTTTTTTAAATTAGAAATATGCATAGATTAAAAATTGCATGCTTTTAAAAAAAGCTTTCTGCACATTTGTTAATTGAAAGTAGTCAAATTATTATTAGGTGAGTTCTACTAAACTGAAATAAGCATTTATTTACAATTACCAAGGAAAGAAAAGTGGTACTGATACAAGAAGTGAAGAATGATTTTATTTACAGGTAGATGCAGTATTCTGTCCATTAAGTAGGTTTCACAAGTAATTTAGTATTATAAAATATTATTTTAAAATTTGAGGGATATTGGTAGACACATGCAGTGGTGTTTGGGAGCATATCTCAGCTTGGAGCTCAAGGGTTACTCATACTACTCAGACTATCTGTTAGGTACTTCAGACCTAGCTTGGGGCTTCCTCATGCAGAGCATAGGGTCAAGAGTCATTTCCCTGTCCCATTAAATACTTTGATTATCAATGGCTGGAGCAATATCACAGTGAGTAGGGCATTTGTCTTGCATGCTTCCGACCTGGGTTCAATCCCCAGTATCCCATGTAGTCTGCAAGCATACCAGGAGTGATTTCTGAGTGCAGATCCAGGAGTAACCCCTGAACTGTGCTGGGTGTGGCCCAAAACAAACAAACAAAAATCTTTAATAATGAATTGAAAGATATATATACACATACATACTCCAAACGAGTTTCCACCAAGACACTTTCATTAGATATTTCTCTCTTCCCCAATCCTTTGTGCCCAAGTCTTCAATATATTTCACATTATCTTCATCCCTTCTTTTTTCTTCAGTGAATTTACTGACAATTCTTGGCTACTTATGCATTCTGAGTATTTCAACTTTTATTCCTAATTATTTGCATTAAAATTTTCTTCAGAATAAATGTGGTAATATAATTTTTCTGTCCTTTTTGCTTATATTAATGGTATTTTATTCTTGAGTCTATAGCATGGCTTGAACCACCAACAAAGGAAGGTATCCCAAATTCATAAAATTAGATGTGCCATAACAATGGTGTTATAGTACTTTATCTTTTCTAATGATGTTCTGACATAAGAAAGGGTTGAGCAATAATAAAGGATAGAAATGAAGGTATATTGTCACCCTCGTTGTGATATGCTGTAGTAAGATAGATACCTAAAACATTATATTAATAGTATTTATTTTTTGGTGTTTGATTTTGGGGCTATACCCGGTGATGGTCATGGGTTACTCCTGGCTATATGCTCAAAAATCACCTCTGGCTTAGGGAGACCATATGGGAAGCCCGAGGATCGAATCGCGGTTCGTTCTGGGTCAGTGTGTACAAGGCAAATGCCCTACTGCTGTGCTATCATTTCGACCCCATATTAATATTAGTATTTTAAATCAGGATACAAAACTAAGTAAGGCATGGCAAACTACATTAATGATTAATTTATATATTCTGGCCTAGATATACCCAAATAATTTTCAGTTACAAAAACCAATGCTTTGTATTTTCATTACTTTCATCAAAATATCTTCAATAGATTTCTATTGTAAGATATTCTATTCAGGCAAGAATTATATACTATCTATTATATACTCAGGGCTTAGCATACTGCATGAAATATATAAATGTTATTGGTGTATGCATAATAGAAGTAGTTGTATCAGTCATCAAAGAAGAGGTTTTACTATATTAGCAAACAATTCCCAGTCTTCAATTACATAAAAGACAATTTTTTATTTACTATGTACATTTATTTTGTTTTGGTTAAAGAAAGCATTTAAGAATTCAGGTTGGTAGTATTAGTCCCTGTCCCAAAGGCAAATAAATATTTGGAAGATGTTGTTTCAACAATTAAATGCTTTATCTTCAAGTGCTAGCATCAATTCTGTTGACACTCATTGATTAGAACTTTATGGGGCATACAACCATAGTGTGATTAGAAAGTGCAATCATACCATGTAAAGAAAATGAAAAGAGCTAAATTCTTTGAAGGGTTTGAGAATAGTTTTGTTTTTAATTGAGATAATTGTCCCAAACCCCTTAATGCCAATATATTTTGATGCTTGTATTATTAAAATGATCATTGGCTTTTAATAAACTACATAATAATTGAAAAAATACTGAGAAATATTTTAACACATAAAAATATGAAAAGTTTCTTAAATCCAGAAAGACTTATTCCTTGTATGTGATGGAACTAGACAAAACCTTAAGCTGAAAATAAATAAACATTATGAATTTATATTTAATCTCTAAAAATAAAGCAATAAAGGTTACAATTTTCAAAAGACAGTATTTATTTATTAATGAATGTGAAGGTCCTTTAATTTTAATGTATTAGCATAGCAAAAACACAACCAAAGTAACAAAATACTACCTCTATATTTTTGCATTTCATATATCTGGAATGCAATTAACATATACCTCTTAAATAAAAGAAGAATAGCATTTTGAAACTCATAAACTTAAAGAAAAACTTATATGTGGTGATTACTTTTTGGAGGTTGTTTTCTGATAATGTGTTTAAACCAACTGTTTGAGACATTAAGATTTAAAAACTGTTCTTTTAGGAAGTAATTATATACTCCTGAGTGAAATTCTTAATCCATATCCATATTCAGGGTATCCATCTGAAAAATGAGGGTAATAAGATGTAAAGAGGTTGAAAATAGTTCAGTTTATATGGCACTAGCTTGACATGAACTCAACTTCAGTTTGTTGTTGTTTTGTTTTGTTTTGGGGCCACACCTGGTGATGCTCAGGGGTTACACCTGGCTATGTGCTCATAAATCGTTCCTGGCTCAGGGAACTATATGGGAAGCCGGGGATTGAACCCAGGTCCGTCCTGTCCTGGGTCAGCTGCGTGTAAGGCAAATGCCCTATTGCTGTGCTATCGGTCCAGCCACCTCAACCTCAGCTTTATCCCTGGCATCTGATAATCTACTTTACACCCAGCCAAAAGTGATTCCTAAATTTAGAGTTATGAGCAAGCCCTTAGAAACATTGACTTTGCCTCCAAACAAAATATTTTCTATTATTATTATTATTATTATTATTACATATTTATAAAATCAGAAACAAGGATAAATTATACCTTACTAAACAACATACTTTCATTTAGTGCAAGCACTTGTTGAAGGCTTAATAGACATTAGATGCTGCTACTAATGCTATTATTTTGCATTTACACAAAAGTAATGAACTATAGAAATATAAGAAGTAGAGAGATATTATAGTGGATTGAATGCTTGTGTTCTATACTGCCAACTTGAACTCTATTCCTTAGTATACACAATGTCCTCCAGGTACCTCCAGGAGTGATTCCAAAGTGCAGAGTCAGGAATAATTCCCTAGTATCTCCAGATGTGGCCCAAAATTAAATAAGTAAATAAAGAAAAAAGAAAAAGAAGAAATGTACCAAGTAAAACTTTGATGTTTTGACATATGTCTGAATGTATGATTACTACTTACTATTATCTTTTAAATATATTCAGTAGTAAAAGTTTTATTAATAGTTTGTTGACTATAAAGCACTATTAAGTGTACACTGGGCAATGTAAAAGAGCCAGTAAGAAAGATTAATGAGTCTGAAGGGTCCCTTGCTTTCTCAATCTGAGTTATATGAGAAAAGAAAAAGGTTTCTAAAAATACATTCTGATATCAAAGCTTCTTTATAATACTTGTGAATAAAATGAGTGTTTTTGAGAATTTTTAAGTTTTGAGAAGGAAAATTATGATTTACTTTGGTATAAGAGATTAAAAAGCACATCTAACAGTCTCACTAATAACATGGAGATGATTACATTAAACATATAGTTGGTACTTCATAAGGGACTCTGTGAAATAAACCAAATGATATATTTGAGAATCATTACTAGTGCTAACCGTGATTAAAGATGAGGTTATTTTACACTTATAAGAGATGTTACTGTACAAACTCATTATGTTTCCAGAAAAGAAAGAGTTAAAACAAACAAACAAAAAAAGGTACCAGAAACAAAATGTTGAATTGAGTGATTTTTCCCTCACTAGACATATTGTTTCAGAATAGGAAAACAAAAATGTCTTTAGGGCTGAGGGCACTTACCTCAAAAGTCTAGTATGCATGCATACAGTATATTCAGAAGTCTTGGTTACATGCCTGGCACTCTATTGGTACCCTGAGTATCGCTGGTAATGACCTCTCAGCAGCTTGCCTGATTAGTAGCAAAGTGAAGCCCACAAACAAACCAAAAAAAAAAAAAAATCAGGTGCCTTGAACATCATTTTTTGGGTCAAATTTTAGAATTTTTTGCATAAAAAGCTATTTCTATTAAATTTTTTTTTAACTTGAGTTCTTATGGCTTAGTCATACAAACATCTATATTGTAGTCCCCGAAATACCATAGTCCAAGATTGAAATGCCATATAAAATTACAGAACTTAAATGCACATAAATAATAACAATGTTTTTGGCTTAACTTGTTAGTTAAAGAAAGGCATAAGAGGTAAAGGAGAGCTCTTTATTTGACTTTATCAGTTCCTGTTAAAAAGGTGAACACTAACACTGTTGCATATTTTGCAAGATATTTCTTTTGTTTCTCTTTCCCCTATTTTTCTGCTGGCAAGAGAATGATATGAGCCAAAACCTTTAACATAATGTACCAGGCAATTACAGTGTTAAAAGTCCTGCTTGAGTTGTTGAAGAGTTAGTGGGCAAACTATTACGATTCACAGTCCACTGTAATAGAGGGTAATGTCACTTTAAGGCATGATAACTTTACAGAGGAGGCATGTATTGAAAACAGACTACTGCTACTTACAGACCGTATATTATAGGCAGCCCTGCTTCACATTTTGCTGCCTTACTCTGCCCTGAATACATTGGATTGAGGATGGTCCGTCATTAACTATAACTGATTCTCATCGGGGAAAACAGCACATTATCTCACCAACCACTTCAAAGTGTCTCTCATCAGGCAGAAGTGACGCCAGGAAATGATTTAAAGGTGAAAATGACAAGGTTTCTACCACCCCTCAAATCTTGGCTCCTTTTCTGACAATACAGTCTGAATGAACCTGATGTCTTCTTACTGTGGAAACAGCATCGGAAGAGAAAAACATATTTTTTTAGCATTGAAAAAGAAGGTTATTTGGAAGCTCTTAAAACAAAAAAAAAAAAACTACCAACCTCTAATTTGTGGCACAGATGGATTTTAGAAAGTGTTAGAGCTTTCCAATGAACACTAATAGAGTACTCTGCTCTTGGCTGGATTTTTTCAGGTAAGAAGCCTTTTTAAGAATTTAAGATCGAGAAAGCAGATTTGTAATCTATTTGATCCCATCAAAAGAACTATGTAATGTTGGGTGCATTTTGGTGGGGAAACACCTCTTAACATAGAGATATACTCTTAGTAAGAAAGTGAGCAATGCGTAGTGGTATGCATGAACCTTGGAAGTAAGATGAAATTGTTCTAAAGTTAAAATGACAGAATAAATTGAAAAGAAAAATAGTGCAAAGGAGAATACAAGAAAAAAAATCTTTATTGGACAAACTGTTAAGTTTTTACTGTAGCCATCTTTTCTATTTTAAATTCATTTCCAAGTGCATTTTAATAGAAATTCTCAAGCAGGCAAGGCGAAAAAACCACAGTCACCTCTGTTTTAATCTTGATATTATATGGAAGATTTTTGAAAAAGATTTCCAAAAGCATTTCTTTTAGGATTCACAGAAATGAGTGCTTCTAATTATCTCTACTGAAAGACATGCAACCTATCTTGTACATAGAGTTTTAAGACAAAAAGGCCAAATCTGTTGTATACAAAAGTAAACAGGAGGCTGTGAAACTAATTATAAAGTGAATGGTCCATCCGATTCACAGACTGTGGCATGAAAGGCATCATGCTGTTTGAAAATAATGTTTTCCTACTTTGCACTAATTATGGTTGTCACATTTGTCTATTATAGCCATCGAAACCTTTTTTAAGGACTGCATCTCTCATAAATTCACAAATTATCCTCTATTATGCCTGTGTATTGTATGTAGACATATATAATCACACTCAAATATAATTTATTTTGCT
The DNA here is from genome assembly GCF_024139225.1 of Suncus etruscus. Classification (NCBI taxonomy): domain Eukaryota; kingdom Metazoa; phylum Chordata; class Mammalia; order Eulipotyphla; family Soricidae; genus Suncus; species Suncus etruscus. Next base: position 105,440,991 of record NC_064854.1, on the reverse strand, counting down.
TCTTGAATAGTTTTTGGGAAGACTACCAAGTCTCATAAATAAAGGAGGCACACTGATGAGGTTACTAGCATGCTTTAAACATATAGTTGAAATACTTGAGTTATATGATTTTGACAGGGGAAAAAAAAAAAGAAAGAAACAATTTAGCTTCCAAAGCTCTCTCTAAAAGAAAAGCAAATAGATAACTAAAGGCTTGTATTAAAGTTGTTATCCTATTATAGGCTGAGTAAGGATGATTTTTAAGTTTGATTAATTTGGCAGTATGAAATGCAGCATAAGGTGCTGTTTGAGAAAGTGAACAATATGTAGCGCAGTTGAGTCTGTGTAGCTCCTAAGATGTTTTTAGGTGCAGAGAAGACAAAGTTTCTAAGCCTGAAAAAGCTGTATGCTCATCCATACATATGCCACCTGTATATGCATATTCATCAACACTACACAACAAATTCCACAAAGGGCTTTAGGAGGCAGAAGCAGTATTGAAAATTATGCTCACGCACTCCAGGATAGATGCAAAGATCATGCATACAAAACTCACTCTGACTTTCTGACTGAAGTCAAATCTTTATTATTTTAAGCCCAGTCAAAACAACTGGTTCTATCAGGAGATTACAACATGCCTCTAAGAAATGATTACTTAGTTTAGAAGACAGCATCATGATTAAAAATTCATGACTGTAGAATTAAAAAAAAAAAAAAAGACTACTCTTTCCTTCCAGGCTTATGTCAGACTTGCAATGAAGTTAGAATAAGAAGGGGTATGCAGCTTTTCTGTGTCTGGTTAACGATAGCTTTTTTTTTTTTAAATCACTGTATAGAACAGAATTGTTTAGTGTCTATAGAGCAGAATGTTTAGTGTGTATGCGACAGTTCAAAATTATAGTCAAAATCTTTATTTTGACATTTTTACAATCCTTAGAATGTAGCTGTTGCAGATTTTATAAAAAATAAATTCATGACCTAGGGAGTATGTTATCTCATTTCAGTTTTCAAGGCATGACCTCTGCTGGGCCATTAATTTCTAAACCAGCAAAGTAAAGAAAGGACCTGACAAAGTAAAGACACCCCCACTTTTTTTTTCTCTTCAAATGGGACTGACAGAGCTGTGGGATAAGACCTGGGGGGGGTAATTCTTCCTGTCTCATGTTCTCTTTAGAGAATGACAATGGTCTCTGCGATGTCCTGGGTCCCTGTATTTGTGGATAAGTGCCTTGTGCAATGTGCTTTGCATGGATCTCTTCAGCACACTTTCACTAGCAGCTCCACCTGCACAGACCCAGGTAAGTCCAGTGGCTTCACCATGCAGCCTCTGGTCTCAGTGTTTTCTATTGAACAGATGGTTGAATGCAAGTAACAGAAAAGTGCTACGTTTGTGGGCAGCTTGTTCTGAATCCCATGACATATTGTTAGCTAGATTTTCCAGAGAAAGGGGGTGATATGGAAATTCTTGGACCTATTTCTATTACTTTCTCAGAAAAGGTGATTTTTCATTGATTCACTGAATCTCCCCTTCTTTCACACCACCTTGGAAGTAGAAGTCTTAGGGTTACTTTGACCTAAAGGGAAAATATTACTGCATTCTGCTAAAAGGTGGGATAACTTTCCAGACTTACAATTTTAGGAAAGTAAAATATGATACTTGCAAGAAAATGGTAAAATATTGTGTTAATATTCATGGGATGCATTTTACCTAGAAAAAATATATATAATGATTTTCTGCTTATGTACGCTAAAGATTTGGTGGAGTGTTAGGACCAAAATGAATTTTGGAAGTAGGTACCAAAGGAAAAAAGAAGTTAAAAAGTAACTTACTTGTCTGGTCTAGTTTAAGTTTCTCTTTTCATTCCTCCCTTCACTTTCCGTTCTTCCAGTTTTTGGTGTGAATTTTTTTTTCCTCTAGCGAAAGACAGAAAGACAGTTCCGGAGCTTTCCTTTCTCGACACCCCCCACCCCCGCAGGGCCCCCGCAATGAATTTTGAGTTCCGGATGCGTTTTGTTTTCTTTCTTCCCCTTCCTCTTCAGATGATTACCCTTGCATGACCCTGTGCAATCCAGAATTTTTGCAATTCTGGGTTCCCTCGGCAGCTTTCTCATTGTTCCCTGAACTCAAGTATCTTCCATAAAGTATTCCTTCCATTTTCTGCTTAGCTTCCAGACTTTGCATCCTTTTACCTTCGCTGCTCCAGCTCAACGACATCCTGCTCCACCCGCCCTCCTCCCCTACCCGGCTCCGATCTGGGGCTCCGGGGACCAGTTGCGCACCCCCTTTCGACCTCTTGCCTCCAAGTCCCTCCCCTGGCCTCATGCAGTCCGCCTAGCTGCCTCCAGCTGCTCAGATCCATCAGCTATGCCTCTGCCATTTCCCTGGGCTCGTTGCCGGCCTTGGCACTGGTCATGCCCGGGCTCTCCGGCTCAGCCCTCCAAGCAACACCTTCCAGGATGCCACTTGCTCCCTCCCGGGCTCAGCTTCCAGGCTTTCGGCTAGAGGGAAAGGGCTGGTGTAAGTTTCATCCTTGGCATTTGGCTTGCAGGCGAGAGCGCTGGCCTCCTGGTGGCAGGTGTCTCGCTGTCCCCGGAGGAGGAAAGTAGGGGGGGGCGGATTGAAACTTGGTGACTGAAGCCGGAGCCTGTCTTTGGGTCTCAGCCACACTCGTTCTTCCCGCCCTGATTCGGAGAGAAAGACGAAAGGCGCTGGGTGCCCCTGCAGGTGGGCATGGAAACCGCTCCACCATACAGCCTAGTGGTCCTTGAACTTGGAGCCGGCCTCCAAGCTCTCCCAAAAGTTTAGAGCGGTGGAGAACAGATCCAGTAAAAGAGGAACTCGAATTTGGGAATCCCTTACTGCCACCTCACCCTCCACATTCTCATTCTCATTGGTTGTAGACACATATGTCTTTTGATTGTTATTTAGCCATACAAATAAGATGGGAAGATTGGCATTCATTTGTAGTACTTGATAAGTATTTTTAGCTCCTCTCCCCACAAAAAATGTTGTATCTTAGACCTGCTTTTAAGGTTATTGTATATGATTGGCTTCTTTGTTTTACTAGTAGTGTAATCCCTATCTCTCTTCACCCAGTACCCACTTTTGCCCTAGATTTAGAATCTGAGGGATTGATGGTGAATTGTTGAAACCACTCCAGCCTGTAGTACCTAGCTGCCTTTCTTTAGAAGTCAAGTCAATCTAATTTCATATAAAGAGCCCTTTTTCCCTAAGAAGAGTGCGATGCCAACTGGTATTTGAAAACAGGCCAAGAGACCTTTTTTGAGATTTTGCCAGAACCGTTGCCTAATTTGTCAAAACTTTTGAAGTGAGTACTTGGACCTCATTTGAGTTGCAAACTCTGTTCTGGAAAGTGGCCTGGCAGAAAGTAGTGGCAGGCATACAATGGCTGAAGTCAGAGCTGGCTGATTCTCTTCTGACACTCAACATGAAATGACAAGACCTTGGGCAATCCACTCTTCCCTAAATCCAAATTCCCACTTGGAGGATACTATGCTATGTAAATAAAATAATCTTGAGAGGCTTTTTAGGTTTAAACGGCAAAGCTCGTCATAGATCATGAATTACTAACATTCTCACTTAATAGACCAACCAAGAGTACCTCTCAGAGATGTGGAATGAGTACAGATGTGCAATAAGTACAGATTGTGCTATTCACAAATCTCACGATCCAACAAATAGGACAAGAATTCTTGTCTTTATTCGTGCTGTTCTATTTTGATTATATTTTCTCTTTTAAAATACATCACCCCAATGGCAAAAAATGCCATGACTTTATTTCATGCTCTGCACATATAGTAGTGAAAATGCAGCACGGTTTTACAATAATTTCATCTAAAGCTTCTAATTATTAGTATAAATATAAGACCACTTTTTTGGGTAAAAAGTTCTGACTATATTACTATATGTAAACAAGTCTTATGTGTTTTCTTATCAAAATACTATAATCATTTTAAATGAGAAACACATGATTAGTTCTGATTAAATTAAACTGTCTTAATTTTTTATATCACCTATTCTTAGAAACTGCTTATTTTCATGAATTTATAACCTTTTGTGTATTAAAATAGCCCAAGAAAATGCAGAGCACTGAAATGAATTTCAAACCCCAAATGCTTATACATTGGAGACCTATTTCTGAATCATTGATGGAATGAAGAAACCATAAATACAATTTTCTCATGCAGAAAGATGAAAATGATATTGAACTGCAAGTCCAACAGTTATATGTAATATGTTTATTCAACTTCCTTGGGTTTTCAACAATAGCTGCAAAGATCAAAGTGATATATTATGAACAAAGCAATAGTCTAGATTATTTCAGTCAGAATGCAGCCTTCTTTAACCCAATCTTCTGTTTTTATTTTGAGAATAACTCTATGCTTATTTTGATGAGTGCTGTGATTTGACCCTTTGTTGGTCTTAAATCTTCAGGGACACTAATGGAATGTGTATAAAAGCAAGAGAGAAATCAAGGCCAGTTATCTGTGACAATGCACCCCCAAGTGAGCAAATAAATAAATAACTAGCTGGAAAAATGAAGGGGGGAAGGAAATACATAATCTTATTTTCTCCGATCGGTTAAAACGATTGACATGATGAAAAAAAAATGAAACTCAAGCAGACCCTGAGTTTTGCCACATTTCCCTAAGCTTGAAAAATCACCTCTTGCCTAACACAGGAGCAGCAGACACTGTGTGCATACCAAATATTCAAGGAATGTGAAAAAAAATGACAAAATCTTTCACTCAGAGCTCTGTATGGAGGGAGAGGTGAAAGCTTTACAGCTGCCTCCTCACCTGCTTAGGAATGACTGGCCCCCCTCCTCACTAGCCTTTAAACAGGCAGCATTGCCATCCTTTACACAGTAAGATTGATGGTACTCTGATCCCAAGCAGCCAATTTCAGTCTCTCAAGAAATAATCCACTACACTGACAGATGAGTGGAATTTGACGTGATGTTCCCCTCATTCAGCCTGTGCACACCTGGATGGCACCAGCCAGCCAGAGGCCTTTAGGGGAAATGGTTAGAGATTTCGACCAATTTTTGCCTGTCAAAACATGAAATCAGGACAATGTTTTTGTGAGGCCAATGAATTTGTGATCTGTCTTCTCAATGCAGTTGGTTTGTACACAAACAGAATGAGAGTATGTTAACTAGAGAATACTATGATTTTAATGTATTCTCTTGTGAAATCTAAGTACTTTCTAATTTTTAACATGCTTAGTATTAGGAATGCATCATTTATTTTCAGTTACTGATGAGTTAAGAAAGATTAAAAGTCAATCAAATAGAAATGAATTTTAAAGTTACACAAAAGAGTAATATGAACTGTAAATGAACAAATTTGTAATTTCAAGAATGTAATATTCGACTAAATCATTTTTATTTTGGTAATGAAGTAGAAAATTGTCATAATAATTTGAAGAATATAGATTTCTTTATCTTCTATGTACCCATATTTCTAGTATATTAAGTGGGGTCACTTCCAATTTTTCTGGGTCAATCAAGCTTGCAGTTCATTGTAAATTCTCAGGATATGGTGTGACTCAGGTTCTGTGGTTTTAAGAATTACCAGGACTATCCCAGAATGTTCCATGTGGTGAAAATTGTGAATACTGAGATTCAACCAGAGTCAACCACATGTAAGGCAGCAACTAAATTCCTGTTCTGTTACTCCAACTTTATAGGGTACTTCATTTTAACAAAAAATTAATTTCAAAGTAGTGTTTCATTGTTATAGGTGATTTTAATTGCTTCATCTCTTGGCGCTTGTGAAATATAGATGATTATTTTCTATTTTGAATTATTTCAATTTTGAATTAATTTTTTTCTTAGTAGATATTTGAATTATAATATTTTAATCATTATTTAATTTTAGTATTGAGATGTGTGTCTGTGAGGGGTGTTGTCCTTTAAACCTTGAATCAAAAAATATCATTTCAAAAAAATTTTAGTGAGAAGCTATCTATGGGATTTTTAAGCAATTTAAATTTCAAAGATAAATTTCATGAGACAAGAAAGTATATGTACCAAACTGATTACTTATTCTTGAAACAAGACTAGCTTATTGGCAAGAATATATGAAAATTATGTATAAAAATTGCTTCAAATAATATGATCTACATAACTTAAAGTTGACCCAATTTAAAGCTATATCACACAATCCTAAAGCATATATGTATCTAGTGCCATTCATTTATTACTTAATTATTGCATAACAAACATCACCATTTATTTTAAAGAATAGAATTTTCTATTTAGATGTTGTTGAGTAAGCAATTTTATATACCCTATACTTTATCTTTTGCTCAACTAGACCAAACATTGAAATCTGCTTAAAATATTCACCAGAGTACCAAGAAACAATGAAAGGATTTTTCTATAGCTATAATATCAAAGAAATAGTGAGAACAACAATGGTTGCATATAGGCTCTTTAAGAATGCATACCGGCACTAGATTGCTAAGTATAGTAAATAGGACTAAGGATTAGAGCCGACAGGTTGTTATTTGGTGTAAGCTTGTGCTAGTGGTAATCCATTGATCATCTGATCAATGATATTGATCTCATTTTGGAGTGCGGCTATAGATATTTAATAACTCTCCAAAGCATCACAGCAAAGTAGAGATGCAGAAAAATAAATATTCCCACTTAACCCCCTGAAGTTAGAAGAGAATAATTAGAATGTTATATAAATACTATTATTTGTGTGAATGTAAACTTATAGCTTTAATTTATAATTAAAGAGAATAGATATTATATCACACTGTGAGTAATCACAAGAGGCACAAAATAAATATTAGCTTTTAATCACTAGTTTCTTAGTTTTTTTAAGAAGACAACTTAAAGTTCAAAGTTTTTTTCAGTTGTCAGCTATATATAAAAGTCTCAAAGCTAGAGTGTATAATTGACACAATATGTACTTATTTTAGCAAACAATTTGACAATGTACTCTAAATTATAATTGCAAATCTGGAAATAATTATATTTTAGTCACTTGTTCTAAGACAATGCTATTCAGGTATATAAAAATAAATTTTAAGGCTTATTCTTGAACATAGTGATACTACTGATAATAATTATATAATTATTATTATTATATTATTATGGAATTTCATCTCCATCAAAAGGGATTTGGCAAAATAAATATAGTGTACTGGGATTAAATGTGCCTACCACTAAGGCAGGAATGTTATATCTAACACTTTGAGAAAATGCACATGGTGTTCAGAATACATGAAACAAATGCTCATCTTTAAAATAGTTTTGAGAAAATAAAATTATACATGAGTAAAAGACATAACATACTTTATATTGTGATAGTTAAGCCTGATGGGAAAACTACTTTTCATTTCTTAAATTTTTTGGAGTACACTATTTTTAATAAATATTATTCCTTAAGAAAAATAATCATATTGGCTATAAGGTATTTTAAGGTAAAATTAGAAATTTGCTTAAGCAAAAAGAGGGAAGGCAAGGCAGGGTAAGGAAACTGTATATTAGTAGTGGGAATGTGTTCTGTACTGCAAATCAAAGTGTCTAAAAAGGCAAAAAACAGAGAAAGATAAAGAAAGAAAGGAAAAAAGAGAAAAGAAAGAGAGAGAAAGAAAGAAAGAAGAAAGGAAGGAAGGAAGAAGAAAAGGAAAGAAAGAAAGAAAGAAAGAAAGAAGAAGAAAGAGAAAGAAAGAAAGAAAGAAAGAAAGAAAGAAAGAAGAAAGAAAAGAAAGAAAGAAAGAAAGAAAGGAAAGAAAGAAAGAAAGAAAGAAGGATGAAAGAAGGAAGAAAAAAGAAATATGAAAGCAAGCAAGAAAGAAAGAAGAGAGAGGAGAGAAGGGAATAGAGAGAAAGAAAGATAGAATGAGGGGGAATGCATGACCCAGAGAAAGAAAGGAGAGAGAGCAGGGGGAGAGTGAGAGGGAAAAAGGACATTGGAGACAGGGAATGTGCACTGGTGAAGGTTGTTGTACATCATATGACTATAACTCAATCATGATAAATTTGAGCAAAAACAACAACAATAACAATAACTGTATTATGAACAATCTTGTAACCCTAGTGTTTAAATATAAAAATATCTTTTAAAAATGAAGGATGATAAATATGGAGTGCTACTTCCTTTTAAGAGTCTTAACTAATATAATGTGTAGATCAACATTTCTCAGTTCAGAAACTACTGTTTCTTCAAGAAGTTTCTGGGAGTTGGAGGATGGGAAGAAAAAAAAAACAAATTAATTTCTGGGGACACCTTTTAAGAGTCTTAACTAATATAATGTGTAGATCAACATTTCTCAGTTCAGAAACTACTGTTTCTTCAAGAAGTTTCTGGGAGTTGGAGGATGGGAAGAAAAAAAAACAAATTAACTTCTGGGGACACACTCATAGCATGGTAGAAAGATTAGCAGTGAATGTAAGTAAATGAAAGTTTTAGAAAGATTTCTAGATAAAGATCTGGCTGTATTTAACTCATATTTTCCAAACACTTATTTGTGACACATCTACAGCATCTATTTATATAAACATAACTCAAAAGAAGAGTGATGTGAACAGTTCATTGATAACATACATATGTATGGATGTGTAATGCGTGCAATATATTTGCGCAGATATTTTTCTCTATTCAAATTTGACAGCATGCTCCATGAATAAAAATGATCCAAGGAATACACTTACAAATATAATTTTTAAATCCCTGTTTTCAGTCACAGCATTATATACTGTTATATATTTAGAAAACAAAAGCATAATGTTGAGAAGCTGAACTTTCCTTAGTTCAGTGTACTTTAATGAAAATCCATGTACTTTAAATGTTTTTGTCATCAAGTGAAAAAAATTGCACCATCTTTATACCAGAGAGAAAAATAACACCAGACAAGCAATTTTTCTTTCTTTAGGAAAAAGGAAGATGGATTATTCTGTTAACAGTTTGTATACACTAATTGAAATATCCAAGGATAATATCCTCACTTAGAACACCCTGTTGGCTCACTGCTTTTCTTCTTTTCTGACATAATGTAATCAAGATCCTGAAAAATATGGTGTCATCAAGGCAATGTCTTTTTGTTTCTTTGTTGGTTTATTTTTGGGCCACATGTTACTGTGCTCAGGAATTATTCTTGACTTTGCACTCAGAAATTATTTCTAGTGGGCTTGGGGTACCATATGGGGTACCAGATATTGAACTTATATTGCCTTGAATAAGGCAAACACTCTATTTGCTCTGCTATCACTCTTGTCCCATGGCAATGTCAATTATCTCAGAAGAAAAATTGATATGCTGAATGACTTATTTACTCATTAAATGGACCCTTTCTTCATGAAACAAAACTGTCAAACTAAAACCTCATTTAAGTTTAAAAGTGAGCTCTACTGAAATAATTATTCCTATTTACATTATCATAGCTTCTGGTGGACAATAAAATTTATCCAAGAATAAACATAAATTATAGGCCTGGAACAATAGCATAGGTTTGATCTCCAGCATTCCATCTGGTCCCTCGTGCCTGCCAGGAGTGATTTCTGAGTGCAGAGTCAGTAGTAACCCTTGAGTGCCACTGGTTATGACCCATACATAAAAAAATGTTAATAGAGTTTTTATATGTATTACATATGTATATATAACATATATATTCTTAGGAATATTTTTGTTTGTATTTTTACTCATATGGCTGAAGAATAGACCAATGGTATTCTGTCATGTAAAGTTAAAGGACATTCATTGTTTCCATGTTTAGATGAACTATCACGGAGATGAGAGAAAATGCAAGTTCATATCTGGGATGAGGGGAATGAGGGTAAGCAGATCAGAAGGTTAGACTTTCCACTGAAAAACAAAAAGATGTGAGTGGAAATTTATAGGTATTCAACAGATATTTTCTGATTAACTAGAGAAGACATATAGGTTTTAAAATGGGGGCATTGGTGGCGAGAAGGTTGCACTGGTGAAGGGAGGGAGAGTATTTTTTACAACTAAAACCCAAATTTAAACATGTTTGTAACCTTGGTGCTTAAAGATATTTAAAAAATAAAAATAAAAAAATAAAAATGCAAATACTGGCAGGTATCACACTAAATTTATTTTTGTATCTAATGGTAATGAGGAAAGAATACCAAGATAGGATGTTGAATGCTATTGATTTTTGCATTGTGCCTTTCAGCTCCAGGAAGATGATCTAGGCATTCCACAAACAGTATATTTTGCCAAATAATGATGCTTTAAATTGCTTAAGAAAAAGAGCTCTATCGTTAGATAAAGATTAAGTACAGAAATCTCCTTTGAGAAAATATGTTTAAAAAGTGTTCTGTTGAAACTACTGAAAAACTTTCTGGATGATTTCATAAGCAAATAATTCCATAGGCCAAGCATATAACAAAAAGACTAATACCCCAGAAGGCAGACATTATGAAATGTCCCAATCTGGCAATTAAATATGTACATCTAGAGGTTGCTTAGCTACACTTCATATGGGCTCAATGCAGTCAGATCCCCTGATACTTAAGAAAAGCTAGAAATGTAGGATTGCATGTATAATTTACATATATTTTGCATATCATGTAGGCCAAACAGAACCTGACTCAGGACTATCTTGCACCTACAATGTATCAGCTTGTGATCTCAGAAAATGTCTCCAGCTTCAGAATTTTATAATCCCTAGTTAAGTTATTATATTTTTTTCATTCAAGAAGATTGGAGAGAAGGGAAGGCAGCAGACTCAAGGGGAGGACTTATGGATCCTTTCTTCTTCTGATTTAAAAGGATGTCTAGAATATAGGCTTGTCCAACTATACGAAGATGCTAAAACAGTTTCAGAACCTTTGCATGTGATTAATTGTATCATTGCAGTAAAAACAAAAGCATAAGCAGAGGTTTTGAGTCTTAGCTGAAAATCAATTAATTTTCTTTAGATTAAGATTTGGAAAAAAAGATTTGGGAGAATAATAATCTGTGAATATATTAAAAGAGAAGAAAGCATTAGTATATCATATAAAATATCTTAGTTTAATACTTTATTAAAGTTCTCAAATGTATTCTGAAGTCTCCTAATGGGTTCTACATTTATCTTGAAAGCCAAGGGCTCTTTGGTGATGGGTCTTTGGTCAAATGATTTAAGATTACATATTCATCCCATTTGTACATTATAGGCAACTTACTAGGACACCCATGAGCTGTCATTCTACTAGAAAGGACATGTAACTTGCTGAATTTCTCTAATTTTATTTTAAGAAAACTGGGTGCCAGCTTAAGGAAACATCACAAAATATCTGCAGACAAGTAATTAGTATTGATGCAATTTGAGAAGGATAATTTGTTATTAGTGTGTGTATGAGTGTTATTTGAGTTATGGATTTTGATTTTTAATCATGTGGTCCTTGCTTTTTAATTATAAATTAGTGTTGATTTAGCTTGATTATTATCAAATAAGTTTGTTATGGGCTGTTCTATTAAACCTGTAGTCAGTAAAGATGAATGCATATTTGTACAGTTTGGATTTTTAATTTGTTGGAGATTAAAGATATTTGGAGAATTGATTTAGAAATTATTAATAGATATTCTTACTATAAAACATATGAATGTAAGAATATGTATGTAATTACTCTTTACTTATTTGGTGGACATATTTCTATAGTGAGAGGTTATAAACTCCCAGTAAACCTGTGCAACACAATTTTCCACATAGGTTAACAATTTTGGCTTAGTTTTTGCTTATATAAAAATTCATTTATGATATGAGATGACTCATCTTATTTAATAGAGTAGTGATCTTAAAAGTATTTTAAAATATTTTAAAGTGTTTACATCTTTTAAAATATTTACAACCTGAGTGTTTTTCTACTTGGTAATTTAGTTAATAATCAGCTATTTCACCTCCTCAGTATGCTCCAGTTAGAAAACTTAGGACACTGCACTTTCAAAAGTAAATTTTAACTAGAAACGAGCACTTTGTAGAACCATGGATTATGAAAGTGTGGCATAGCAAAAAATAAAAGTAAATCAAAATAATTTTCTGAAATAAAATGACAATATGTAAGATAGGAAAACATGCTCTTTGGAAAGCTAAAACTGAGGTCTTATTAAATTGAATTATTTCTATAGCTTCTTATGTCTTTTTATCTGATTAAAATGCAAGATACCATGTACTGGACATATGCTTGAGAAACTAGGTCACTGGGTGAACATTTGTAGAGCAACGTTTTTGACAGCTATTCCCAAGATTGTTTAGAGGGGCAGATTTATTGTCTTCGTATTGCCAATCTCCAGTCTTCTATCTATCACAGATCTGGGTAATCAATCACAGTGAATGTTCTCCTAGAGCCTCCATGTGACTTCAGAATTGTTCTCAATTCTTCTCCAGATCCTGCTTATCCACTGATTGATATTGGCATGCAAGTTTTAATTATGGTTGATAAGGTTAATTGGCTAACCATCTCCAGAATCTTATCTAAGTGCATGCCAGTTCACATTTCATTGAAGAAAACAAAATAATCAAACTAATTAAATTTAATTTAAATAAACACATGTCTAGTAACTAACTTTTTAATATGTACAGTTTTAGAGAATCTTTTCACATAAATTATATAATATTATGAGGAACTTCGGAAATTTATAATTACTTTTTCTATTCTTATTTATCTCTATGCCATGTCTAAGATGCATAGCTTCTTTGGATGTGTACTCTACCTGATCAAAGTGTTATTTGGTTGTGAATTACCAAAGAAGTGTTATAAGCCATTCCAAGATTTGGGAAGCCTGTATAAGCAGAAATTATTGGCACTCATAGGAAAGGATTAGCAGTGACCTCTCAACAAGAAGATAAGAGCAGTCAGAAAACTATAGACATGAAAAACAATAAGGTGGGTGATAAGCATGAAGGGCCTATTATCAGGTAAATTCTGACCTATTAGAAAAAATTTAATATTATTTATATTAAGGGAAAGCAATGTTTTTGATTACTGTTTTGTAATTTCAAGGCTTCCCTATTAATATACTCTGATGACTACATGGGGAGTTTGGTGAGGCAGAATAAAGGAGACCCAACATCAACATTTTAACCTCTATAGGAAGTCAGTTGGTTAACTAACAAAATACATGAGCTCTTATGAATTTTTGAATTATTATAGTTTTCTCTTTGTTCTAAAAGTGATTTTTTTACTTAAGTACCATGGTTACAAATTTTTTTTCTGATAAAACACAAAGAAGGGTCAGAGCAATAGCACAGTGGGTAGGGCGGTTGCCTTGTAAACCCAGTTTGATCCCTGACATCTCATCTGGTTCTGAGCCTGCCAGGAATGATTTCTGAGTGTAGAGCCAGCAGTAAACCATGAGCGTTGCTGGGTGTGGTCTAATAAATAAATAGACAAACAGGCAAATGAATAAATAAATAAAATACAAAGAAAGTATTAAGTTAAAGAAAAACATATCTCTAAGTCTAAATTAAGCATAGTTACTTATGTTTTTAAAAACAACAAATTTAATGTTTGTTATCCAATATTTTTGTTGAGCACTATATAGGTGCTAATAACTATACTTTTGCAATGGTATTAGTGATGCCACTTTGTTATAGACATTGTATTAATATTGCTTTTGCCATCAGACTTTAAACTTAGTTACTAGTAGTCAGGCGTTATCTGAAAAATTTTCTTTAGCACATGATCAAGGCCAAAGAAATTCCTATTGAGAGAGTAAATGAATTTTCCTAAGCAATTGATGTTTCATTAAATTTTTACAATAACCTTGTAGGGTAGAACTTGTTTTAATTGTATTGATAAAATATCTCAAAGATAAAGTTAATTGATTTATTTCAGATCATTTAGCATAGAAAGGCAAGTTGGGAATTGTGTTAGTCTCTGAATAACAACTCTATTTACTAAGCCTCTGCTCTGTAAAAAACTGATATGAACTATTTAGAATATGACATTTGGGGTAAACCCAAACAATAATTGGTGGGTGGGTACTATTATTCTTTTCCACAACACTATTAAATATGAAAGAGCAATAGGTAGGTTGCATATGAACTCTTGTTAGTTGCTTTTTGCAACACAACCAAATACTACTTTTAGGATATATTACTTAAGAAATATCAGAAAACTAATCTTGGTACATTTAAATTGTAGCACAAGTTGTTTTTCTTAAGATTTAATGTTTGTTTTTTATTACCAGAAATTTGTTACTTGAATAATTAGTTTGATGATAATATGCAATATTTTCCAGGTATTTCCTGAATAACAATTTATTAATAGAAGAATAGACAGGCATAATAAAGAACATACTTTTTCTCCTAACTTGATCAAGAGTACCTCATTTTTAGAGGCATTTATTGTCTCCAGATAATGTTTCTTAGATTTGGAGACTGTGCTCTAGGCGAGGAGAATGCAGCATAGGATAAATCTGCATTTATTACAGTCAAGTTTCAGTGTAGATTTTCTGTTTTACTTAAAATGAAGTTATAAATCATTCACACTGGGAAAGATTTCCCTCTAAATGCAATTTAACTTTTTGATAAGATTTTTTTGGCATTTATTATATGGAGACTTTATAAATTATCTAGAATATTTTAAAATGAGCTGACCTTTCTGGTAAGTGGTCTGATAATTTGCAGCAGTAGTGTTTTTTATTTATTATTTTTGCTAAAGTATAATTTTTTTTGTGATTCAAATAAAACTTGCTTGTCTCATTCCCCAATAATATTTTTTGTGAAAAATTGTTTCTTTAGTGGGACATGAGATCTTCCTTTCAAAGTTATCTTATTATTGAAATAAATCTGTTTCTCTATCCCCAAAATATCTTCTCTCCAGTGATGACAAATTTCCTAACACACAAACTACTGATCCTTTGATTATATTATGCAGATATTGCTAATAAGTTGAACTTTTTGTTGTATTTGAGCCATATTCAGTCTCTGAATCTTTTAGCACACAATTCATAGATCATTGAATTGTTACAATAGATAGAATTTATATGAAAACAACAACAATAATTTCCAGAATAATCATCATTCATACCTATGTTAGTGTATGAAGTAACTTCCATGAATATATAGCTTAATATTAAATAATTGATCATTCTTTTTATTGATTTATTTAAATACTGTGGTTACAAGGTTGTTTATAATAGTATTTTTTCTTACACATACAAAGTTATTCATGATTGAGTTTCAGTCATACAATATACAAAACACCCTTTACCAGTGCACATTTCTCATCATTTATGTTCCTAGTTTTCCTACTTACCCATACCTTGGCCTCTGGAGCAGACATTTTTCTGGACAAAAATATTGTCCATTTTGTGATATAGGTCTCTGGAAATCTGTCCATTTCTGGACATAAATTATTGTAAATTCTTGATATAGTATGCTTTAACTTATCATTGATTTACCTCCTCATAGAATTTTTGGAAATTATGTCTTTAAAAACTCATTATTTAAATGACGAATTTAATGCACATAAGGCATGATTTTACCCATAAAATATGAATTTTTATTTATAATATCTCATCTTGTGGAAGGAATCCAGATATTTGTTCCATACCTATAGTACAGTGAGTGCCTACCAAGTGGCCTGCTATTGTATTATTATAAAAATATATTGTAAGTGTGAAAGCAGATGCTTTAGATGGACTGACAGAAACAAAAATTCTCCTAGTATTTTATATAGATTTTATAAATTGTACTTACTTAATGTTCATAACCAAGCCTTCTAATAAAATGCAGGTACTCAGAAATTAGTAGACTAATTTCTATCCCAGAATTTGTAATAATTATGAGGTATATGTCAATATGAACTATTTCATCTTTCACAGCAGGTGTATGAAAATGGTGTTTTGTCAAATAATAGGAATTTGCTTAACTAATTGAAATATATGACCAATAACTTATTAATGATATATAAAGCAAAAATTATTATTAATAAATACTATGTAATTCTCAAAATGATTTGTAACCTTTTTATTTGTTTTCTTTTGGGGGTTGCAAAAAAAAAAAGGTGGTGCTCAGGAATTACTCCTTTCTCTGTATTCAGGGATCACTCCTAGCAGGTTCAGGGGTCATATAGTATTTCGAGGACCCAACCCAGGCCAGCCACATGCAAGGGAAATGACCTACCTGCTGTAATATGCATATGTAATATGTAATATGGCTTCAGCCACCTTTTTATAATCCCTTAATTACTCTATTAAAAGAATCACTAGACATCTGGACTCTTGTGCCACTTATCTTTAAGTCTTCAGAAGTATTTAGTTTTTATAAACTCATTTATTATAACCCTTTACCTCTTATTAACAGAATTTAATGATAAAGGAAGAATGTCAGATATATTCGGATAAGCACAATAATATCTTATGTCCATGACTTTCATTTCATCCTAGGGTACAACTTATGTATTTCAGAAATGCTATAACCAGAACTCTGTTTTCCTCTCTAAATACAAAAAGATAATTTCATGTGTTATGTATTGCCAAAGTAATATGCGTGTAATACTTCGAGCAGTTACAAAAGACAAAAATATGTTAAACTGGGTTAGAGAAATAGGATGCAAGTAAGGTGCTTGCATTGCATTCAGCAAACCTAAATTCCAGCTCCAGCATTCCATATGGCCCCTAAACACTGCCAGGAGTAATTTCTAAGTGCAGAGCCAGGAGTAACCCCTAAGTATCTCTATGTGTGGAGCAATTTATGTTTAGTCAATTTATGTTTAATATCCCAAGATGCTATGAAATTAGAGTTAAATTATGAAAAACTAGGGCTGAAGCAAAAGAACAGAAGGTAAGGCATTTATAATGCATGTTTTTGGCTTTGGTTTTGGTTTTTTGAGTCCACACCCGGTCACACTCAGGGGTTACTCCTGGTTATGCGCTCAGAAATTGCTTCTGGCTTGAGGGACTATATGGGATGCTGGAGGATCAAACTGTGGTCCATCCTAAGCTAGCACGTGCAAGGCAGACGCCTTACCGCTTGTGCCAATGCTCCAGCCCCTATAATGCATGCTTTTGACTGGGATTTTATCCCCAGCACTTTATATGCTTCCTTGAGTATTCAGGGAGTAATCCCTGAACACAGACAAAAGGAAGCATGGAGTAACACTGGATATTACTCAGAAACAAAATTACAAGCAAACAAAATTGTAAAAAACTTGTCATTAATGTTTTAGAGTCAACTAAGTATTGTATCTAACCAGCAGTGTGTCTCAATTGCAGAGGTCAAAGCCTTATGGAAGTCTTGCCAAGTTATTTTATAAAATTTTATTATCTCCCTTAAACTGTTTTCATTAACATAGTTCAGAGAGCCTGTTAAGTATTTCTGGCATGTAAAGTATTTGAGTAGTTTTACATTAGTGTAAAGGATTTATTAATTATAGCCTTTCATGAATCTATTTATATTCAGTTGTGACATTAATAGCTTGCCAAAACAAACTAGAGTTAATTGTATTTAATTAAATTGTTGAAAACAAGGGCACTTTATTATATTGTAAACAGAAATATCTATTGATGTGCTTGCTTATATGAATAAGACATTGTTTAAAGTCTTTTTTACTGGTTATGGTATGATTAATCAACAGAAAACAATATAAAATATTAACTTTAGAAAGTTACTACAATGAAATATTTGGAAGAAGAAATATGTAATATTCTTAAATTTTGTTTCTGGTGATAGAGATTAAACCCAGAGATTAGGCATGTGTTCTTCCCCTTGACTACATCACATTCCCAAGTATTTTTAATTATTTAATTCAGTATGAGTTGAATATCTACTAAAACAAATATTATTGTCATCCTCTTATTTTCTATGAGGATTTCTAAGACCATCTACCCATATTCCCCTTTCTTAATTAAAGACATTACTTGTGGGAAAAAGTTTTAAGATATAGGCCAAGGCTTCTATGAGTAAAACTATAAGTGAGAACTCAGGTGTTTATCAATGTACAGTTGGGCGACAAAGTTCTTTTGCAAATATAACAACTATGTGGAGGTCTACATACAGAAAGAGACTTTTTTATTTATTTTTAAAATATATTTAAGCACCATGATTACAAACATGTTTGTAGTTGGATTTTAGTCATAGAAAGAACATCCCCCTTTCACCAGTGCAACATTCCCACCTCCAATGCCCCTCATCTCCCTCCTCTCCTATCCCCTACCTATATTCAAGACAGGCATTCTACTTCTCTCACTCATTAACATTGTCATGATAGTTGTTAGTATAGTTATTTCTCTAACTTCACGCATTACTGTTTGTGGTGAGCTTCATATCGTGAGCCGATCCTTCCAGCCCTCACCTCTATTGTTTCAGTGTATTATTACTATAAGTCTTTTATTTTTCTTAAATTCCATAGGTGAGTGAGACTATTCTGTGTCTATCTCTCTCCCTCTGACTTATTTCATTCAGCATAATAGTTTTCATGTCCATCCATTGTCTAGGAGAATTTCATGATTTTTATCTCTCCTGATGGCTGCATAGTATTCCATTATGTTTATGTACCAGTTTCTTTAGCCATCATCTGGGTTGCTGCCAGATTCTATTGTAAATAGTGCTGCAATGAATATAGGTGTGCAGAAGGCACATGTATGTAAAACACTATGACACTGAAACTAAAGGAATCTTTAGGGAGGAAACATCACTCTCCAAACTAGTGGAAGTAGAGATAAACAAATGGGACTATCTTAAACTAAGAAGCTTCTACACCTCAAAGGAAATAGGGACTAAGATACAAAAACACAACACAGGAATAGACTTTTTAAAAACTCCAGATTAGAAGATGAATTAAAAGATACTCCTTTGCCACGGATTAACTAAAATTTGTAAATGTTTTAGCTATTTCATGTCTTTCTCCTTTATGCAGGCCACACCCAGTAGTGCTCAGGGTTTATGCCTGGCTCTCTGCTCAAGTATCACTCTGGATAGAAAGGTTCAGTCAAATGCATATGATTCCTGGGGAGCAAACCTGGATCAGCCTTGTATGATCAAACACTTTACCACTTACATTACCTTAATGTTCCCTGTAAAATGGTCTGAAGACAATTTTCAAAAAGTGAAAGATGACCTTGGAATATATATGCAGATATATTTTTGATTATGTCTAAGCTCTGTATACATTTAAAACACGTTTTATTAAATGTATCTTTTATACCTGGTACTGTGATAAGGTTTCTATATTTTATTAATTCTTACTCTAAATACTGCACAACAGCTACTCATATATTTTTATTTAAAAATTAAGATTTAAAGTTTAAGTAGTTTTACCCCAAGTAAACGCATGTAGGGTTTGAACTTACTCTTCTTCCTTCTTCTCCCTATCCTCCTCTTCGTTTTTCTCCCCTACCTTTTTCCCCTTCTTCTCCTCCTACTCCTCTTCTTCCTCTATTTCCTCTTTCTCCTTTCCCTCCTCCTCTCCCTTCAGCTCTCTCCTCCTCTTATTCCTCCTCATTTTCCATTTCTTCCTAGTCCCCCTTTTTTTCCTCCTCCTTTTTTCCTTCTTCACCTTTTTTTTCCTTCCTTCTCCTTCTTCTCTTCTTTATTCTCCACTCCCCTTCTCCTTACCTTCACCACTCCTCTTCTTTCTTCTTCTGTGTTTAAGCTACATCTATCAGTATTCAGGGATTTCTCTTGGTTTTGTGCTCAAAGATTACTCCTGGTGGTGCTTAGAGGACCTGACACAGAGCCAGACTTAGAAGTGGGCTTGGTTGTTGTAGGACAAGAACCTTAACCTCTGTTACTCCAGCACCCCATGCACTTAATAAGAATTATATTGAATTCTCTGCATTTGCATATAATTTTAGATGTAGTATTCAGTATTAATATGAAAATTAATATATTTGGAATAAGATTGAGGATGCTATGTCATACAATCAATTCCATATCTCAATGACTTAAGGCTAAAAAAGTTATTTCTTTCTCAAGACATTATTCAGAAAAAAGACTGGAAACTTTGCTCTGCTATATTTTCAATAGAAAAATTAGGACGGCAGATATTTGAAATATGCTTCATCATGGCAGACAAATAGTATTTAACTTAATTCAGCAAATTAATACTTTCACTTGGAAGTGACACTCATTTCTTCTGCTCAAAACTCATTTGCTGAACAGGAATATGAGCCACTTATTGGCGCTGGGTTATGAGGTGTCATTTAACTCTGTGCCCAGAAAGTAGAGATTTGGAAATAATTCAGTGGTGAGAATTCAGAACAGCCTAAATTATCCCAGTACTTTAGAGGTGATATTATTGTTACAGGACTTTATATTCTCAGATATCTGAATTTAGATCACTTAGTTCACTTCAGATTTTAGAAAAGTGTCCAGAAATTACTCTTACTCTTTATACAAAGAACAGGTCATCTAAGCTAGTGAATTTAAGAGGATGTCAAGGTGGGCAGAACCAGCAAAAATCCACAATTTCACACCAGGTATTCAGGTTTGTTTTTAATTTTTATAGAGTGTTTTGTAAATAAGTGTGACAAAGCCCAGCTGGCCCTATGTGTGAGATCCTTGAAGCAAACCTTGCCTGTTTCTACACTGAGTTCACTTCCTATGTGTACACTCATAACGCATTCTTAAACATTCTTTCCCTATACCCAATCATTTCTATGAACTAATTACCAGTTTTAATAAGAGTTGTCACCTATGAATAAAATGCCAAAGCATTTAGCACAATTATCTGAGCTGTTGCTATTTGCTTTAGATGAAACTTTTATAAGGCACATTTTGAACATAATGTATCTAATTTTCTTAGTAATTATTCTGATTGTTCTTTTTCAATCTCTTTCTTTCTTTCTTTCTTTCTTTCTTTCTTTCTTTCTTTCTTTCTTTCTTTCTTTCTTTCTTTCTTTCTTTCTTTCTTTCTTTCTTTCTTTCTTTCTTTCTTTCTTTCTTTCTTTCTTTCTTTCTTCTGTTTCTTCCTTCCTTCCTTCCTTCCTTCCTTCCTTCCTTCCTTCCTTCCTTCCTTCCTTCCTTCCTTCCTTCCTTCCTTCCTTCCTTCCTTCCTTCCTTCCTTCCTTCCTTCCTTCCTTCCTTCCTTCCTTCCTTCCTTCCTTCCTTCCTTCCTTTCTTCCTTCTTTTTCTCTTCTTTCTTTTTTCTTTCTTTCTCACCTGATGGTGCTCAAGGGTTACCCTGAGGCTTTATATTAGAATTATTTCTATCATAAAGCAGGGTTCATATCGTATGCTGAGGAATCATATCTCTGGGTGCCTCATGAAATGCCTACTGTATTATTGATCTGCCCCATGGTAAGACTGTACTTTTAATTGACACTTCATTGACATCAAAACATTTCTTTCAAGTGTTTGTGGATTTAGTACTTTGTTTCTTTTCTGTGTGTTGTTGTGAAATATGCAAACATTTACTTATTTTATTTATTTATTTTTGGACCATACCCGGTGACGTTTAAGGGTTATTCCTGGCTAGGGGCTCAGAAATCGCTCCTGGCTTGGGGTACCATATAGACTGCTGGGGGATTGAACGGCGATCCGTCTTAGGTCAGCCGCGTGTAAGGCAAACATCCTACAGCTTGTGTCACAGCTCTGGCCCCAAAAGATGCAAACATTTAAACACCTTTCTTTGGCATAAAAAGATTGATTGTTGCTTTTATTCTTTAGACTATAGGTTGTAGGCAACTGTGGAGGTGTATGCTTAGATTCTCTGATGGCTACTCCTGGTGAAACTGAATCATTACCCTGGAAATGACACGTAATTAATTGCGTGGATCCAATAGTTTTGGTATGTATCAGCATTATCCATATTATGGTTGGTAGAGTGGTGTGAAGTGCAAGGGAATAGTTTCTTCTCAGGGTTTCTTCTGATTGTGCTAATGGATCACTTATAGTGGGGTTCAGGGTACTATATGGGGTACCAGGAACAGAATTCTAGTCATCTGGTTACGAAGCACGTGTCCTATCTACTGCACTATCTCTTCAGCCCAAGGAGGTATTTTTGAATCTTAAAAGATCATATGTTTCATGTCCCAAACTTTTTTTTTTTTGGTTATTTCCAGCAATGCTCAAGGGTTATTTCTGGATTTGCACTAAGGAATTACTCCTCATTTTCCCTGGGGACTATAGGGTATATTGTGGATTCAACTTGGGTAAGCCACGTGCAAAGCAAGCACCCAGAACAGCTGTACTATTGCTCTCTCAAACCTCTTTTAACTGGAGTTTTCATTATCTCAGTTAAGTGGCAATTCCTTCCTCCTTGTGCTTTATTATCAAAGTGGTTTTTTTTCCCCCTGTAACAACATTTTTTTAAAGGTAACTTTACTATATTAAAAATTTTCCCCTAACTTCAAATATATGCATACTCCAATTGCTTCTTACCAAAGCCATTGCTATTTTCCTGGTACAAATCATTACTTTCTCTGAGTTGGGCTATTTAAAAGCCTATTGTGCTTTCACTGTTTTCATCTAAAGACTATTTTCACTAGTGAACAAAATGGTAGGTTAAATGTGATATGATTGAATCAATGGATTCTTATTTCACTAGGAGTCAAAGACTTTACAATGACCCTGTACTGTACGTCCCTCAGTCAGTTCTGTGACCTCTTCCAGTACTATCTTTTTTTTTTTTTTATTACTTTAACATCCATATTAGTCTTCTTGTTGTTCTTCAAGGTAAATACAGTTTGTGTTCATTGGCCTTTATTCTGCATGGAATATTTTTTGTAATATATGACTTTTTTGTTTGTTTGTTTCTTGTTTTGGGGGCCATGCCCGTTTGATGCTCAGGGGTTACTCCTGGCTAAGTGCTCAGAAATTGCCCCTGGCTTGGGGAGGCCATATGGACGCCGAGGAATCGAACCGCTGTCCTTCCTTGGCTAGCACTTGCAAGGCAGACACCTTACCTCTAGCGCCACCTCGCTGGCCCCAGTAATATCTGACTTTTTTCTACTTTGCTATTTTCAAGTCTTTGCTCCAATATGATAATATTATAAAATTTTTTCTACTTTATTTATTTATTTTTTCTATGCAATACTTCAGATTTATTGACAAAACATTTTAAAATAGTTTTTGATAACTTTCAGTGTCCTATAACATTGTTTATTAAATTATTACTTTTTTCTCATTAGACTATAGATTGAATAAGCAGGGATATTTAGTACTTTTGGGCTTATATTTCACAGAGCTCAAATATGGCTCTTATAAAATAGCTCTGAACAAAATGAATGTCTAAATAAAATAGAAAATTTAGGATCTTTTGAATGAGATAGAAAGTTTCTTCTATTCACCATTTAAATTTATATTGTAAGTATTCATATATTACCCCTACCCCACCCATCATCTTTCTCTCTAAAGATAAAAATTTTCCTTGCTTTAATTGCCCTGGTCCCCTCAAGTTTGCATAATTCTATTAACATAGGTCTCAAAACAGAGATTGCTTGAAGCTCATAACTATGGCCAAAGTATGTAACAATAACTTGAGGGAGGTATGAACTGGCATACCTTCATAGTTTTCAACTGAAGCCATACAAACTCAAAAGTTTTGGTAATTCCCTCTAT
Organism: Suncus etruscus; assembly: GCF_024139225.1. Classification (NCBI taxonomy): domain Eukaryota; kingdom Metazoa; phylum Chordata; class Mammalia; order Eulipotyphla; family Soricidae; genus Suncus; species Suncus etruscus. The sequence goes on along the minus strand of NC_064854.1, from coordinate 105,417,515 downwards.
ATCACACAACTAATAAATTCTAGAAGTATGATTTTAACTTAGTGTGAATCAGCCTACCACTTGTGCCTTATTAACTGTCTTGACAGTGTGTTTCGTTTCTGGATAAAGGTGCACAGTTATCTTGAGATGTCAATCTTAAGGCAAAGAAACATTTTTCTCAGACCATATGAAGATACTTATCATTAAGACATAAACAGTTTATGATTTTTCTGGTAAATTTTTTTTGGGGAGATTAAAATTATTAGATTTTCATAGAATGTACTTTACTCTCTAAAACACTGCATATACTGTACTTAGCAAAATTCAAAGCAGCTAGGAAGGAAAAAAGGACTGATTTGCTTAGGATTTTGTGGCAGATTATAGAGAAAGTTCAACATATCATCCACATCAGCCATTCATATGTATAAATTTATGTTTCTCATACCACATTATTTTTTTAGACTAATTATACAGTGAATTTACTGATAATCTGGTGAGTATCATGTGTGGAACCCCAATATTTCTTCAAACAGCCCAAGTAAACAAAAGCTATTTTGGAAGTTCTCACATTTTGCCAACTCAGATTGAGTTTATCATCATTGAAACCTCCAGGTTTCTTTACCACAAGCCACAGTGAAGTCACAGCTCCTCAAGCCGTTATTTTCACAGCTAGTTCTTTGGACCTACGTGTGAACATTAGAGTTGTCCCTGTTACTTTTTATCTCATTAGATTTTAATTTTCATTCTATCTTATTAAGAACTTAATAAATTACACTTCTCTCAGCCAATGTGCTAAGTAGATTTCTCAGCAAGATGGTTTTGAATGACATATATAAATCTGAAATAAATTTTATAGAATTTTTTTCTAAGTATTAATTACTACTACATTTTAGAAATAGTGATAACATGTGAACATTTTATCATTTGTAAAAAAAAGAGGGGTTTGGAGCTTTTTCTTACACATGTGATTGAGATAAAATTATAGAATAAATATCTTAAAGATATTTTTGATAATATATACATTATGGTAATATATGAAATATAATAGATAATATATGATAGATGTACAATAAAATATGTGAGTCCATTATACATTGATACACTACAATAGAAATGGAATGAGTACTGTATATGTGATGCAAAGTAGTCAGTAATCTTTTAAATAACTTTAAAATAAAAAATGAATTTTAGTAGCCTTTTGTTCAACATATTACAATATTTAATTTGCTTCCAATACTGGTGTAACAAATAATCATCAGTTAATAATATATTCACTTATTTCTGGAGTCAGAGACCTTTAAAATCATGGGCAAGGCAGAACCACCCCACACTGTCCAGAAGCTAATATTCCCTTTGCATCATTGTTTCTGAGATGCTAGAACTCCTTGATTTCTGACATATCAAATCTATTTTCCGCCCTCTACAAAAAAGTCACTTCCTCTACATCTTACTCTTAAATATGACTTGAGTTGCCTTTCACAAAGCTACACTTTACTTGATTTAGAGCTCATCTGGATGATAAGGAATAAGTGCACTTCTAAGGATTATTACATTTATTTTGTAATGCAATATAGCTTTTGTGTGTTTACAACATGCACCAATATTCACAGATTCTGAAGGTTAAGAAAAGAACATTTGTTTTAGGGGACTACTATTCAGTTCTCTACCATGATCTTGTACAGGAAAAATCAATAAAAGGGACTATTCATAAAATATTTTGTAATTCTATTCTTCTGGGCTTATTCTTTCAAATAAATTGTGTTTTATACTGATAGTTTTTAATCAGATGCCTAATTTTCATTGGAAGCATTTACTCTCTATTTATATTTCATAAAGTTTAAAGTTAAAATATATATGTATATATGTAATACATGTGTGTATATATATGTATATATTGGGCCAGTGCCATAGTACAGTGGGAATGGCACTTGTGTTGCATGCATCCAACTTGAGTTTATTCCCTGACATCCCATATGGTCCCCTGAGCTCTGCCAACAGTATTCCGAAGTGCAGAGTGAGAATTAATCCCTGAGTATCACTGGGTGTAATTCTTTTTTTTTTTTTTTTTTGGTTTTTGGGCCACACCCGTTTGACGCTCAGGGGTTACTCCTGGCTATGTGCTCAGAAATCGCCCCTGGCTTGGGGGGACCATATGGGACGCCGGGGGATCGAACCGCGGTCCTTCCTTGGCTAGCGCTTGCAAGGCAGACACCTTACCTCCAGCGCCACCTACCCGGCCCCATCACTGGGTGTAATTCTTAAACAATACTAAAAATATATCCACATACTTGCTTCAAACTTACTTAAAAGCTTTAGAACAAGAAATAAAATGTTCATTTAAAATTTTAATCAAATATGTCGATGTGATCAAAAATTATTTTGGTCTCATTTTAAGTTCATAGAAACTGAATCCAGCTAATGGCTAATGAATTGAACACCGTAGAGCTTGAATTTACTCCAGTGATTAAATATTGATTATAATACACAGTAGTTGGTTTGGTTTGTTATATAATGCTGACTTAATTTTAGCATGGTTTTAAAAATCATTCCACAACTATCTTTGTGCAGTCAGTAAGTCGGAATCTGAAAATATGATACGTTTCCTATGGAGTTTTTAATTTGAGTTCAGTTTGACTTTATTATATTGCCTATTAGTTATTAGCAATTATGATGAGATGATAAATACTAGTGGGAAAATATGATTGAAAATATTTTTGTAATAGGGATTTGTAGTCTAAAGAAATCTAAATTCATTTTTGTTTTCAGCATTCCATCAAGTGTATACTGAGTGCCTTTGCAAGGTCATGCAATTTATTTATTTAGGGGCATTAATTTCATACTTTTTAAGATAGAAAAATAAGAGAATATGTTTAAAATGTCAAGAAAATTAATATACTTGGAAATAAAATAGAAAAATTAATAATGACATATAGTATTGTCACTTCAGTAAAGCAAGTTATAAAGAAAATACAAGTTCATGTTTTCTCCTCTTCTTTTTTGGCAGTTGCAGAAATTATTGAAGTTTTAAGTTATCTGTCTTTTATATAGTAGATTTTGCCTGAGAGATTTCTCAATAAGCTGATTATTCCTAATAGCAATCCTAAACTGAAATGTACCCTTTCCAGGATGAGAAATGGTTTATAAAACACAAGTGAGCTCATGTTTTATAGTACGAGAACTTATATCTAATAGCAAAATGAATTGCACCAGCAAAAAATATAATGTAACTTCTGAGATGAACTTCTGAGGTTGAGCCACAGGGACTTTAATTGGATACTTGATATTTTTACAATGTCCTTAACATCATTTTACCCTTATCTATATTTTTATTTATTTATTTTTAATAATATTTTATTTAAACACCTTGTTTACAAACATGATTGTGATTAGTTTTCAGTCATGTAAAGAAGACCCCCTTCACCAGTGCAACATCCCCACCACCATGTCCCAAATCTCCCTCCACCTCATCCCACCCCCACCTGTACTCTAGACAGGCTTTCCAGTTCCCTCATTCACTCACATGGTTATGATAGTTCTCAGTGTAGTTATTTCTCTAACTGCACTCACCACTCTTTGTGGTGAGCTTCATGAAGTAAGCTGGAAGTTCCAGCCCTCCTCTCTTTGTCTCTGAGGATTGTTGCAAAAATGTCTTCATTTCATCTCAAAAGTTCTAATTCATAATCAATTCCACAAATTACTGAAATAAATCAATCAATATGAAAGAGTAGAATGGACAGGTTTGGGTAGTATTTTAATATAATTATTTGAAAAGGAGATATTTTTAATGAACTGGCACTTAGATTTATCCATATTGAGAGACTGATGTTGAAATAATTTTTTAATATATTTTTTATTTTGATCATAGTGGCTTACATATTGTTGACAATAATATTTTAGGTACATATTTACATAAAATCAGGGGGGATTCCCATTACCAAATTGTCCTCCCTATTCCTCCGTTTTTGTTTTCCCTCCCATTTCTTCTTCCCTCACCCCCAGGGTGGCTAGAGTATGTGGTCCCCTCTGTATCTAACCTACTACTTAGTAGTCTTGGACCTGTTTGGTCTTGATGCCTCCCTTATTTCCCCCGAAATAATTTTTTGTAAAATGTCTGATGACATTTTGTTTTCCAGCTGAATTCTCAAATTCTCATTTTATCTCTCTAACATTTATTGGTGCCATGCTAACACTGTTATGTGCATGAGGAAAAGATAGATAAAAATAGTTCTTGTCACCATAACTCTAATAATGATGGAAAATAAGACAAGGAAAACTATGTGCTGTATAGAGTTGAAAGGAAGGAAAAAAACGAATATTTTAAACCTAAAATTGGGAATGACCATTTGTGAAATAGATGCCAGAAGAGTATTTATTCACATAGGAGCATGGAAGTAGTAGAATTTTCATTTAGCAAATTATAATAAATCACAAAATGCCCTGTATAAGGGGAAATAATTAAAAAAGGAAAGTTAAAAAGTAAAATAAAGTTTTAAAAGTCTTAATTAAAAAATAGTTTGGGCTTTGTCATTTGATACTTGAATACTATCCCACTGTGGGAAAAAATTAGCCAGAATCAAGAAGACACAATTTTCAGCCTAATCCTAAATTATATTTATTTGAAGTTTGGAATTTTTTTTTCAAAACCCAGGTTTATTTACTTATCAGAGTCACTAAATTTAAGTATTGGTAGATTTTTTTCTCTGAGAATTAATGTACATTTATTTATTTGTTTGTTTACTGTTTGGTTTTTGGGCCACACACAGCGGTGCTTAGGGATTACCTCTGGCTCTGTGCTCATAAATCATACCTGACAATCTCTGGAGAACATATAGGATACCAAAGATTGAACCTGGGTTCATCATTGGTTGATAGTGTACAAGGCAAACGTCCTACTGCTGTGCTATCACTTTGACCCTTATTGTACTTTTAATCCTAAATCTCTTGCAGTAATTTCTTGTCCTTTGAGTTCATTTTATGTTTGGGTTAAACATATTTTATTACATCAAACCAAAAGTAAATCTGACTTGTATAGCTTATTAGCCATCAATTTTTTTTTTTCATTTTTAAAGAGCACTGCATGTCAGACAGATATTTTCTCTTAAGGAAATGCACTAAAATGCAGAGAAAATTTGTAGAATATATGTTAAAAGTATCACTTGATGGTATGCATAGTTGACATGACCTTTATTCTTTGATTTCTCTTTTATTCTGTCTTATGCCTCTTACATATTGTGTGTATTAACATCCCCCAAATATCATCTTATCCACTAATATTTCAGAAAGAAAAAACAATTAAATGACAACTATTTAGAAAGTGACATTATCTTTGTAGAGGGAGTACATAAGAAAAAACTTCTTGACTCAGCCTAGCTCTTCCCTTAACAGCTGATTATATTTTTGTTCATGATCTTACAAACCCCAAAGCATTCTTTTTCTACAATTTAACTTACCTCTTCTCCCTTTTATTACTTTCCTGATTTTTTCTTTTAAGAAAATTTCACTCTATCTATTAAAAAGAGAAATTGCCTACCTCACATATAAGACACAGAGTGAGCAACAAAGACCCAACATAACATGTGAAGCCCACACAACTGAGTTGGGGAAGGAAATTTAGAGGGAGGAGCTGAGGTCCTTGGGAGAGATACTGATACACAGTTGTTGGATTGGGTGTTACAATTAAGCCCTGAGAAACCACTATTAACAATATCATAAGCCGAAAAATAAAAAAGTAATATTACATTTTAAAAAGAAGAAATTGCTTTCTCTTTAACCTCTTATACCATCCTGATCTATACAGTCAAATCTCTCAATAAGAACGCACACACCTAGCAATCGAGGGATATTAATAGCATAAATTATTGGCTCTGATTTTTTGCACCTTTTCATTAGTTTGTTTCATATATTTCAATTATGCACTCCTACTTTTATCTTTCTATGAGCAATGTACATAATTTCTCCAAAATTTAATTCAAAAGAATACTAAAATGCATATATATGAATAATTTGGTAAATGAAAAATTATTCTGATGGTCATTCTTATTTAACAATTATATATACAGATATGTACAAATATACATATGTAAATCTAATCCATACAAAATATAATAAAAATGACTAAAGTGACTTTAATTTTCAACAAAAATAGATAGCATTTCTTGTAATGTTACTATTTTTCCCTTGACCTAGTTGTTATTTGATTGTATAAAACTGGGATTCATACATCTTTCTATAACCAAGTTCTTATACCCACTTCCTTTTCTGCGGATTTGCTCAGATTTTCAATCTTCACCTTTTCTCTTTCCTCACTGTTGGGGATCATGTTTTTATTTCCAACATCGGACAGACAAATCTGGAATAGTCTATCTTGAAATCATTTATCTTCATATTTTTTCTTTTTGGTGTCGGGTCATTAGGGTTTTATTTTTAGTTTCATTGTTTTTGCATATGGATTTTTAAAGTCATTAACACTGAATATATTCAGTTTAACGTTAATATTAGCATTAAATTTTGGAAATTTTTAGTGTCTTTTTGATTAAAAAAGTACATTTTATGCATATAAACCAATGTTTGATGACTTGAGTTTGTGACTTGTTGTATTAAAGTTGTTCTGACCAATTTTCAGGTACCTGGGTTGTTTTCAGATTTTTGATATTGTTAGGTAGAACTGCCAGGTGCAAATGTCTTTTCACCATTTTATTTTTGTACCCTTGGTGTATATTCCAAGAAGAGTCAAATGTAATTTCAATTCCTAGATTTTCTCCCTTCATCTACTCCAGCACTAGTTGTTTTTGTTTTATTTTGTTTGTTTTGTCTTTGGACCATTCCAAGCTATGGTCAGTGGTTACTTCTGACTTTGTGTTCAGAAATAACTCCTGACAGGCTTGGGGATCATGGGATGTCAGGGATAGATCTAGGTTGGTTGCGTGCAAGGCACGTGCCCTACTTGCTGTGCTATTGCTCTGTTTCCACTTTATTTGTTCTTGTTGCCTTGCTTGAGATAATATATTATTATTTTCTATTTACTTGATGATTAGTGATATAGAGTAAGTATAATTATTTTATATAGTATTTCTCATTTTTTTGTGTGTTTTTGTTTTTGGGCCACATCCGTTTGACGCTCAGGGGTTACTCCTGGGTATGTGCGTCCCATATGGTCCCCCAAAGCTAGAGTATTTCTCATTTATAGTTTGGTTACTTATCTTAAAGTTCTTCTAGGATGACAGGTAACACTGTCACTGTGAACTTTGTGAGACCATGAAAGGAACAAATAGAAGGAAAACAGTATCATCAAAAGTGGTTAGTCATTGTGAAGTGACTACATTAGATCTACAACTGGAGTCAATGGGTTCTTTCTAAGAAAACAATCTATCTATATAATAACCCACATCTACCTGTAATGTCCTAATCTATAGATTGAAACAAATTAATTCCATAATTTCTTATGCTTATAGAAACATAAAATTATGTGATGTAAGTCTAAATGGGAATTTAGTTCCCCTTTAATGCATCCTTTACTTCGTATATGAAGAGGTTAATTATACTGGTAATCATCATCAGCTGGCAGTGATAGCTAATATACAGCATTTACTATGCTCTAGACACTTCATTAATCTTACCTGTATGAATTTACTTAAGCAATATTATAATCCTATAAAGTACTACTTTTTATTTACCTGATTTTACTTTAGAACCTGCAATACAGTTCTTTATATTTTCCCCAAATATCTTTTACAAGTAGTATAGAGAAGCAAAGGATTGGAATCCATCATTGAGTCCAGATTCTAAGCTTTTAAAGTTAAATAATATCTACTTCATGGTTTATCATAGGAAGTGTAAAATTTATTTATATATCTAGTTCTTGTCTCCTTCAATAGAAGACATTAAGTCTGTGATGTTCTTGCTTGATGAGTGAGAATATTATCTAGTTTAGGATATAAGTCTTAAGGTTCTCTATCCCACCTACATTTAGCTTGGAGAAGTAAAAAATAAGGAACATTATAGCTAGATGAGGACAGGAGTTCTGAGATGATCGTTTGCATTAACATGCAGAATGGAAAATATCTAATGCTGTTATGCAAACAAGGAATTAAAAAACTTCTTAGTTTAAAGCAGATGTAACACATATTTACTATTATTTGCACCTCTGTTTGGAGGATGCTGTCTGCATGGTCTTCATCACAAGTTCCTTTTCATGTAATATTATTTATACTTGGATTTATAATATAATATATTATATATCATATATTTAGTGATATTGTTTCATTAATACAACGTTCCAGAACCTGAGTATCTGATTTCTCTAACATTGTCCTGTGTCACATAACCTTCCTATTGTCCCCCTTCTTCTCTTTTCCTGTTATGGCAAACTCTTCATTTGTGTGGGAGCAAAACAAACACTAACATTTTTAGGGGTTTGATTAAAATACTTTATATTATGCCAATACTGCTGTTTTTATAAATTGTATAGCATTTTTAAGTTGATAATATACTTTTCCTAAATTATGCCAGTATATTGTCAATCTTTACTTTGAAATTCTGTCTTTTAAGTTAGGCAAAACTCTGAAGCTACAAGTATCTGGGTATATCTCTGTTTGACTGCAGATATGGATGAAGATAGGATAATAATACCACAATTGGTGAGAGTAGATCATTTGCCTTTATCTCCTAATCTTCCCTGCCCAAATATCATGGCCTTCTTTTCCTTAGTAGAAATTAGAGTATACAGGTTGTTTTGAGAAGTTCCTGAAGTATATATTGTCTTTTAGGGCAATCATTTGTATCTCTTTTACTTTTTTATAGTATGATTCCTTAAAATCTAGAAAATTATACCTTGCTTATGCAAAGGTCATAATGATTTTGAATACTTCGTACATTGGAATTACTTTTCCATTTATATATTATTAATCTAATATCTACTTAAATAACACCTACTAAGTTTCACGTGCTGAAGTACAAAGTGGTAAAGCAAAGCTTATAATGGCCCTTTGAAGTTTATACTCAGATGATGCAGATAGATTTATGACAATAGATACAAAATAATTGCAATAATTTAAATCAAGGAATAGACCAAGGTAACTTTTTTCTAGGAGAGAGAGGAAAGTATGAACAGAAATGATGACTATTGCACTAAGTATTGGAGGATAATTATATTTTTTGGCCACACCCAGTGATGTTCATGGGATATTCCTGGCCACGCACTCAGAAATTGCTCCTGGCTCGGGGAACCATATGGAATGCCAGGGAAATCGAACATCGGTCATCTTAGGTCAGTCGCATGCAAAGCAAACACCCTACCACTGTGCCACTGGTTTGGCCCCTAAGTTTTTTTTTTTTTTTTCAGGCAGAAAATGGTGGGAAAATGATACTATAGAAAGAAAAATAGGAATATCATTTAATAGAGAATGTTTCAGGAAATGCAAATAGCAGAAAATCTAAATGTTTTGCATAAAATAGCTGTTTATGGAGATGATGCCAAGAAGATGAAAACTAGGTATGCAAAGCCTTGTCTATCTTGCTAAGAAATTTTATCTTGCACATCTGTGATCAGTAACTACAAGCCACATTTCTTGTATGATTCTCCCTAAGCCCACTATTTAATTTCAGGTTGAAAGATTAGAAGGCTATTCCCAGTTGCTTATTTAAAAAAAAAAAAAAAAACAGCCTACATTTTTAACATTATATGTTTCAACTGCAGTTCAATTTTTTTTCTAATGATTTTTTCTATTCAATGAAACAGGTAATATAATCTTGGAGGAAAATACAGTTCTTGCATGGGTGTAAGGAAGGAAAAACTATTTTCAGCTTTAGTGGAAAAACTCAGTTTAAAGATATTTTATTCTTGACCTGCATGGGTAGAAGGGGCCCTTTAAAACATTTTTGGTAGAGGAGAGAAAGTGTGAGTTGTGCATTTTACAAATATTCCCTCCACAGGCAATGAACAAAGGGGAAATCTTTGGCTTCTTTGTTTTGTTTAGGAGGCACATCTGAAGTTCCTAAGAGTTTATTACCTGATTCTGAACTCAAGTAAGATTCAGTGTGCCATAGAGCTAGAACCTGGATAACCACATGTAAAGCAAGTATAGTTACAAGCTGTAACTGTCACTATAGCCCCAGCAGAAACAATCTTCATAATTTAAGATATATTTTATGTCTGTGATGGCTCAGATTAAGCAAATTTCCTTCAAAAGCAAAAACAATTGATTTACTACTGGTTTAGAATAAGCACATTATTTTTAAAAGCTTTTTATAACAAATCAAAAATGATAGAAGGAAATAGTTTCTTAATAAATTCCATTCAATATAGATGAGAATCGGAAAGGAAAATTGAGTACTTTCTATCTTTCTCTGTTCTCTGCTTCCTTTTTTTCCTTGCTTCAGAAAAATAAAGAAAAAAGACAAAACAACCACAAAGAACTTTTCCATAAAATTGCATAAGAGACTGATGTCATTTGAATCCTTGTATTATACATGATTCTTGTGATCATACCATTAACAGACCACAAAAGAAGCATTAGGAATTTCTAGAGCAATGCTGAATTTTGCCTTAGGTATATTTAGCTTAATGTGCTCTTATTTTGCTTTGTAGAATACTTTATCATATTTTATCATAACCTTAAAGACCTTTATTGTCACATTTAAGAACTATAGATCACTGTATCTAAGAAGTTTTACTTATGTTTTTAATGAGCCACCTTAGGATGATATAGGAAAGAAAGGAATTAGAAAGTTGAGACAAAAATACAGCACTTTGGGGCCGGGCGGTGGCGCTCGAGGTAAGGTGCCTGCCTTACCTGCGCTAGCCTAGGAGACGGACCGCGGTTCGATCCCCCGGCGTCCCATATGGTCCCCCAAGCCAGGAGCGACTTCTGAGCGCATAGCCAGGAGTAACCCCTGAGCGTCACCGGGTGCGGCCCAAAAACCAAAAAAAAAAAAAAAAAAAAAAATACAGCACTTTACAAAAATATAGGTTTATGTCATAGGAATCCTTTAAATATAATTTTATGGACATACCATAATATTATACAATTCTATAAAATCAGGTGTGAATCATTTTAGATAAACACATGACTATGCTACATTATTATTAACAAAAGTCCAATTGACTCTGCTACCCAAATTGCCTACTCATTTTCCCTTTGACTTCTGATAACTTCCAACTTGTTTTCAAAATTTTATTTTTGTGAGATTGAAGCAATAGTAGTGTATAGGGTACTTTCCTTGCTCATATCCTTAGTTTAATTCCCTGTATCCCATATCTTCCTCTGTAACTGCAAGGAGTTATCTCTCTGAGTGCAAATCCAGGAGAAAGCTCTAAGCACTGCAGGTGTGACCCAAGCACCCCAAAATCATTTTACTTTACTTAATTTTTAATTTATTTTCATTATGTAACATATGGGAGTGAAATAATATACTACCCTTTTTTTTAATTTTAGCTTATATTTCACTAAGCATTGTATCCTCTAGTTTCATGTGTTCTGGTGCATATGCTATATTTTATATATAGCAAAGTATACCATTGTATATATAAGAATACCAAATATTTTTATCTAATTAATGGTTGGTGTGTACAATTTGTTATCTAATCTTAACCTTTATAAATCATATTGAAAATAACAAGTGAATATATAACTTTCAAATTTTATTTTGTATTTTCAAATAACTACTCAACAATAGGTTGCTTGGTCTTAAACATTTTAATTTTTCATTTTTTGGAAATCTTCAGACTTATTTCTACAATGACTGCGTCCATTTTCATTCCAACAACAGTGTATATAATTTACCTCTGTAGTTTCAAATGGAAGAATTGTCTTCATTCTCATGGCTGAATAGTATTCTTTTGTACCCATTACTATGTATATTTATCTTTTCATTCTCGGATAAGCACATAAATGGTTTCCATGCTTTTGTTAATTTTAAATAATACTATATTGAATATGGAAGTACAGACATCAGCACACATTACTAATGTGAATGAATAGTGTCAGGAAGGTATTATATTGTTCTAACCTCTGATTGATTCAAAACAATGATAAGATGAAGGAAGATAGATTCCTCTATAGAAATAAGTGGATATTGTTCAAATCTTCTGAGACATAAGTAGTTAAAGTTGAGTTGCATTTTAAATTACAAGCCTCTATTTGTACATATATACAATATAAAAGTCAGTGCTTATTAAAATCATTTTAAAAACCAATATATCAAGGCCAGAGTAATAGCACAATGGTAGGGCATTTGCCTTGCACACGGATGACCTGAGACAGACTTGGGTTTGATCCCAGCATGACATATGCCACCACCCCCCCTCCCCGAGGCTGAGTGCAGAGTCATGGATAACACTCAGCTCAGAGCTATGAATAACCCCTGAACACCACTGAATGTGTCCCAAAAGCCAAAATAAAAAGCAAAACATAAACATTATATTCCTAAGAAGATATTGTGTTTAGGCTTAGTAAATAAGTCAGATAAAGACAAACCTTATACAATTTTATTCATACAAGTATAATGGTACACTAATCAAACATAAGAACCAAGGAAAACAAAAATAGCATATAAGATCAATTAGTATTACTCTGAGAGATGGCTGAATCTGATAAAATGGTTTAATTTATTGGTAAAGAATACAATTAAACTTTACTGATAAATTTATTGCAGCATATGCATATATCTATTTGTAGGCAAAGGTTTTGGGTCATAAGGATCCCAGTGATGCACCAATCAATCCTGATGGTACTTTGGGATTACATACAGTGACAGGGATTCAAATCAGGATGGCCACATGCAATACAGAACATCTATATCTTCAGAAGTATATATTGATTTTTAGTGATGTAAATCTAGACTTTGGTGGGGGAGAAGGGGAAATGGGCCGTATTGGTGACAAAAAAGTTACACTAGTGAAGGGTGGTGTGCATTTGATGTCTGAAACATAAATATGAACATTTTTGTAAACATATTGCTTAAGTGATTATTCTTAAAAAGTATAAAAATAAATGTTTTGTATAAATTTACCCGAGATGATTTAGAATGTATCTTACTATCTAAAAGTCATTACTCTAAGCATTTTATAATGTAACATTTCCTGCTTATTATTTTATTAAAAACATTTATTATAGTTCAGAAAACATGTTTACAATAGTGTTAAAGTTTATTGTATTGATGTCAAAGTTGCTGTGAGCCATAATGACCCAAATATCCATGATCTGCCATTCTGCCATCTTTGGTCAGGTTTTTGTTCCCCACAAAAACCTCCCTCCATTCTTTATTAATAAGTTTTGATGTCCATGGTCAGGGGTTTGGCATTTTTCAATATTGTCTGTCTATTTCCTCGGTTGGAACTCTGTATTCCATAGGTAAGTAAGATAATCTGATATTAGTTTTTCTCCTTCTGTTTGATTTTTAACACCTAGTCTTCCAGTTCCATCCAAATTGCAGTTCTGCATAATTTCATATATGCTCATAGCTAGATATATAATATTCTACTGTGTAAATATGCCACTATTTCTAAACTTAGTCATTCAGTTTTGAATATTTGGATTACTTTTATGCCCTGGATATTGTACTCAGTACTGCACTGAACATAAATCTGCATATATATTTTTGGACTAATGTTGTGTGTGTGTTTGTGGAATAGATGTTGGGCATATAGGAGTTCTTTTCTACCTTTTTGAGGAATCCCCATACTATATGCCATAAAAGCTGAACCAGAAGGCATTCCACTGTTCCTTTTTTGATGCATGCAGGAAAACAATTGTTGTTTCCAATTTTTTTCAATTTATGCCCTTCTCACTAATGTGAGATATATCTTTGTTGTTTTGATTTGCATTGATAAGGGATGATGAACACTTTTACATATGCCTTCTGGCTATCCAAATGCCTTTTTTGGACAAGTGTTTATTCATATACTCTCTCCATTTCTAATGCAGTTGTCAGTTTTTATTTTTCAGCTCTCTGAGTGCTTTATGTATCTTGAAAGTTGGCATCTTCATCTGAACATTTGTGTTCAAATATTATCTCCCATTTAATAGAGTATCTTTTCATTTTAGTTCTGGATTCTTTGCCATACAAAACTGTTTTATATTCAGAGAGTGAGATGGTGGTAGGATCTTAAAATTTACTCCTGGTTCTCTGCTCAAGGATCATTTCTGGGTGTTCTTAGAGGAACATAGAAACATATGTGGTGCCAGGGTTGAAACCTGGGATATGGGTATGCAAGTCAAGCACGCAATTCATGGTATCATCTTTTGGCCTCCTGAAAAGGCTTTTATAACTTGATGCAATACCATGTTATGTGATCTTTGACAATGAAAATAAATCATTGAAGAAATTTCTGAGGTCCCTTTACTGGAGAATTTTGCTGTTTCACTTAGTGTAATTTATGGTTACTTACCTAATACCCAAAGCTACTATGTATATATTTTTTGTGAAAAATGTTTTTTTCTTTTCCATCTCTTCCTTTCTCCTCTCCTCCCTTCTCTTCTCTTTCATTTTTTTTCTTTCAAATATGGCTATTCTGTTTCCCAAGCATTGTATTCCAAGCATTTTCTTGATCCACTTCAGTAACCAAGTATCTTTGTCATAATTTTGTTGTACATGCACCTAGGGTTAATATGTAACACAGATGATGGAATATTGAATAATGCTTTCAGATTTATTTCATTGGTGTTAGATTTCACCTTTCTTTCAGTTGTTTTTATGTTTTATTTTTCTTTCTCTTTTTTTTGGTTTTTGGGCCACACCCGGTAACGCTCAGGGGTTACTCCTGGCTATGTGCTCAGAAGTTGCTCCTGGCTTGGGGGACTATATGGGACACCGGGGGATCGAACCGCGGTCCGTCCAAGGCTAGCGCAGACAAGGCAGGCGCCTTACCTTTAGCACCACCGCCCGGCCCCTGTTTTTATGTTTTTAAGTAACACATCAATACATTTGTTTTTATGTAAATAGATGCTATTGGAGTTGCTGTTTAATAGCTTGGTTTTTTTTTAATGATCTGTCATTAACATTTGTATTTAACTCATATAATTTTTGTTGTACACAATTCTTCCTCAGAGATTGTACTCCTAGGTGGAAAAAATCCAAGTTTCCCTCATTATTATGACTATAACCCTACACTGCCCAGCATTTGTTGGTTTATTACTGCTTTATTTGTATTAGTTACATGGTTTAGTATTTAGGACTATAATATAATTTTGCTTAACTTTCTATTCCTAAAATCTTAGGCTTCATCATTATAATATTAATCAAGGAATATTTATGATTCACTTTATATATATCAATATGTGTAAGTTGAATCATTATTATCAATAATAGAAATGCAGGAATATATTCATCATATAAAACCTAAAGTACAATAAGTACTATGTTAGCATTCTTTTCAAACCCTTGCTTGTAATGAGTATCATAATTATTCTTTTATATCTTTTATATATTAAAATGTTCTTGATCACTTCTCTTTCATATGCACATTCTGATACGTTACTATTTTATGTAATCACTTTTATTATGTTACTGATTTTAGCCTACTCATTGATGGTATTGAATTTTATTTTATAGACATATTATGGTAGAACAGTAATGCTTTTCTTCATTATTTCAAAGAGAAATTTAGTGAATAACTTAATTTTCATCAGCTATTGGTTGTCTTAAAAATTACTGGTTTCAGAAAAGCTAGTATGATTATGTGATAATGAGAAAAGAAAGAAAGTAAGTCATTGTGAATACCTTCTGTATGAAAGGTGCTTCTGGGACAACTGGGGAGAATTGTGTATAATGTGCCTCAGAAAAGTTCCATTTGAAGGCTGAACAAATTGATGTGAATCTACCAAGTCTTGCTTATCATAAAATGTGGGTTGTTCCCAAGAGTATTGGCTTCGTAGCACTTCTGACCTGTCCATTGAGTGAACTGAATATGTGTCTACATATGTGTTAATCGAAAATCCTCAATCAGATGCTCACAGTAGGAAGCTGCCTGCATGTGAGAGCTGCAACTGCTGCAAGGATATGAAAGGCCACTGAGAACATCTGCTTCAATATAGCTGCATTTGTCTTCATATTCATTCATGGTCAAAATTTAATAAAATTTGTAGAAGAAAATTTAAATTGTTTTTTAGTATGAGGCAATCTTTCTCACTGCTCCACTGTACATTCCATTCAGGATAGTTTCTCCGATCAGATATATACTCCTTTTGAATATCCTCTTTTGTTGAATCAACCATTTAACACATTTAACACTGGAAATATTTTTTGACTTTTGTAATAAATAAAGTCAAAAACTATCTCCAGGGGAGACCCCCATTCCCAAAGAGGGTTTTAGTGAGTACACTTAGAAACCCAGATCTGCTTTAATGCCAGAAGTTAAATATGGCCTCTTTATCCAAGAAAATATCTTTATTTATTTGTTTGTTTGTTTGTTTGTTTTTCGGGCCACACCCGTTTGATGCTCAGGGGTCACCACTAGCTAAGTGCTCAGAAATCGCCCCTGGCTTGGAGGGACCATGTGGGACGCCGGGGGATCGAACCACGGTCCTTCCTTGGCTAGCGCTTGCAAGGCAGACACCTTACCTCTAGCGCCACCTCGCTGGCCCCTTAACAACATTTTTTTTTTTGGTGTTTTTTTTGGGGGGTCACACCCGGCAGTGCTCAAGGGTTACTCCTGGTTCCATGCTCAGAAATTCTCCTGGCAGGCACGGGGGACCATATGGGATGTCGGGATTCGAACCAATGACCTTCTGCATGAAAGGCAAATGCCTTAACTCCATGTTATCTCTCCGGCCCTCCAAAATATCTTTTTTATTATGAAGAATGATGCAATTCTTTCTGGTGTTCTAATGTGGATTTTTGATTTATCTATTTTTACTAGAGCTTTATCTTGAAAGGCTGTTATGATTTCTTCTAGTCTAGTGACTCACAAAGGGCCTTTTTACACAAGCATCATCAGTTATCACTTTGGAATTTGTCCTGAAGTGCTCAATATTGGATGCTCCCTATTGAACACAATCAAGAATCATAAGGTATAAAAATCTGTTTGAAATACATGTTTATGAAATTATGGAAAGCTAAATATTTAGGAACAACTTTTCAAGTTATTTTATAATTTATATATGTATATACATTTAGTTAAAATATTTTATTTTAACTGTATTTAAGCATTGTGGTTACAAAATTGTTCATTATTGGGTTTCAGTCATACAATGTAAACCACCCTTCTCCAGTGCACCCTCCTGTCATAGATGTCTCCCATTTCTTTCCCACTCAACCCCCAATCCTGCCTTGCTCTAGGGCAGGCAAACTGCTTCCCTCTGTCTCTGTCTCTCTCTCACTCAATCTCTCAGTGTCTCTGTTTCTCTCTCTGTGTCTCTGTCTCTTTCTTTCTCCCCTTTTGATACTGTGGTTTACACTATTGTTAATGAAAGAGTGTCTTGCCTGTTAGTTTCTCCAGTTTCAGAGCTGAGTTCTTGTCCAGAGTGATCATTTCATAGTTATCCAAAGTATATGATCTGTTACCTATTTTTGTTTGCTTGTTAAAAGAATTTTTCTTGGTTTGGGGTTCACACGTGGAAGTGCTTAGAAGTTTTACTTGTTCTGCATCAGGAATCTGCACTCCTAGTGGAGTTGGGGTTGACCCTATAGGATGCCAGATTTAAACCTGGGTCAGCAGCTTGCAAGGCAAGTGCTCTACTCATTGTAATATAACTCTGGCTCATTCAATCATCTTTTATAAAATAGGAACTACTTTTTCATCAAGATAGCAAATCCCTACTCACTAAACAACCATTTCTTTAGTAGAAACATTGTACATGTTCATGACATTATATTTTATTTCTGCATATATGGATTAGGTTAACATTAAAAATACAATATATTGGACATAATATTAAGACAGTATCTTTTTCTCCATACATCCCAGCTTATTATTATTGTAAACTATCTCTTGACTATATCTTATATTTTTATAGAATGCATTACTTTCAGGTATTGTAATTATAATTAAATGACAAGTATATAGTAGTATTTTAATTTTTAATTTTAATTTAATTAAGAAACCTGTACTACCAAACCAAATAATTTGTTCTGATCCCTTTCTTCCTGTCATCTTTATTATCCAATCCCAAATCAACTCTTTGTAGGGTTTTTATTTAGACAAAACAAATCCTTTATGCCAGTAAAATAATAAGGCCATAAAATAATAGAATTAGTTGATTTAATTTACCAAAGTTTTGTTTATGTGGGTTTCAAGAATTTGTAATTGGATATAAGTAAGGTCCTATATACAAGCATGCCTTTGAGTGTGTGGAAACATTCTTAATTATAACATTTAGATGAGTTCATTAAATTTTGCTTTATTCTAAGTAAGGACACATTTTTGTCTTTGTTCTTCCATTTCAAATTAATCAGTTGTGGTAAGATTTAGAAAATGAACCTGGATTGAATAGACTTGGAAACTGAGAATTGTCTCACTAGAGCATGAAGTCACTGAAAAATATTTGTGATATGTCTGCTATGTTCAGCTTCAGCTTTATGGCTCTTGCTTTAAAACAGGCTGGATTTTTAGTATACTATGGATAACCTTAATTTTTTAGGTGGGTTGGGAGTATATCCATAGTACTCAGGGTCCTTACTCCTGACTTTACATTCAGGGATTCATTCCTTGAAGACTCCAAGGATATGGAACTCAGGTACATCATGTGCAAGGCAAGTATCCAACACTCTGTTCCTGTCTTAGCTTCATTTCTGGTCATCTAAATAACCTGAAAAATTCCAGATATCTGGAGGGATAGTAATCTTGTACGTTTCTCTAGTAACACATTCCTTTTAGTCATTTATGACAGACAATATTTTAAGTATGAATAATTTTATAATCAAATGTAATCATATGTAATATTTAATGATAATAATATAATCAATATGTTGATTTCTGGCTACACCCACAAGTGGTCAGGGCTTACTACAGGCTCTGAATTCAGGGTTCACTCCTGGCAGGCTTCCAGGACCATGAGGATGAAACCACATGTCTGCTATATTCCAGGCAAATGCCTCATCCACTGCACTATTGCTCTGGCCCTAATACTTATATTTTAACACATATCTCTGATCATAGCTGTATGTACTCATGTTTTTTGTGTATGTATTCATTTAACTATCACAACACATCGCACAAACAACGACCACATTTAACTATCACAACAAATAATCACAATGTTTTTCTCTTATTTTGCATTGTGTGATATGTAGGTTGAGGATTCTCGTTAGAATTCTCCAAATTTTGGGTATGTTATATTTCATTTAAATTTCCATGTATATATTTTTTCTGAGTTTACATTTTAATATAGGAAGACTACAGTGTTTATGTGAAAAATAATAGGATCTCCTCTTTGCTCTGTAATTCAGAACCTACTGGATTCAGAGAAGAAAAACCTATAATTATACCTAAAAAATTATTCTTATTCATTTTAAATTGACAAAAATCCCCTGAGACTCTTTGTGTTCTTCTATTTGGGTGCAGAATAATAATTCCTTTCAAAAACTGATTAGAAGAGAAGTTGGACAAAGAATTTTCTTTAAAATCAAAGAACTACACAAAAGGAATAGCCATATTATTTCATTTCAAAGCAATTACTCAAATTAAAAAATATTTGGAGATTTGTGTATAGATTTATTTTTATCATGTCTTTGGAAAAACAATAAAAATAATACATGTACAAAATGTATAGCAAACATTTAGTCTAGTTCAGAAACTAATTTAATTTTCTTAATATACTAGAATTCTTCAAAGGTTGAGTTTGTTCTTCTGAAGAAAAAGTTGAATCCACAACATGAAAAATATAAATGTGAGTTCATTATTCATAGAATTTTCTGTGAGTCTTTTTCTTTGACATCTTAGAACTGAAGCTAGAGTTTTTTCTACTTTCCTCTTTGAATCCTCAAAGAGACTGGGGTTTAAACCTTTTTTTTTTTCCTCTCAATTTCTTTCTTCATTGGTTTTGCTGTAGGCTTTCTTGGATGCTGATTGCCAAAGTCAAAAATGCCTACATTGTTGCTGGTGGCATTTCTTTTGAAGGGAGCTATATATAAAGAATTTATTTAGGGATTTTTTTTTCAAGGAGAGCACATTTCCAGTTTTTCACTGAAAACTCCTTCCATCATCTCAGACACCTTTTGTAGTCAGACATAAAATATGATAAAATTATAACCTTTTATTTTAACATTCTTCTCTAAAAATGCATCCACACTAGGTCAACTATGGTATGCCCTTATATTTGGATAACTATATATTCTAACAGTTTGTCCATTGTATGTTCATTTATCCATTTATTTGTTACGTATGTAGGTTCTCAATGAATTAAATACCTACCTTTTTTATCAGTTGTAAGATATATGTATTTCACTTCTACTTTTTTTTTAACTAAATCTTTTTCTCATCCTATGCACTACAAATTCACTGATGGTATAGGTTTTCCTTGTTAACTATATACCATGAAAGCCTGGTATTTTGCAAATTGCATAAAGATTTGTTAAAGCAATACTATATAAACATGTATTACTCTTTTTCTTTCTATACTGTCAGAATAAAATATGTGCTTTGGGTTGGAAAAGGGAAGGTACTTGTCTTGCACACAGTTGATTTGGTATCACCAGGTTCACCCGGGAAAATTCCAAATGCTCTCCTGAGCCCACCAAAGTGATCCCTGAGAACAGAACTAATAGTGTGTCATGAGCACTTCTGTTTGTGGGGAAAAAAAGAGAACTTTTTTTTACAATAATGTGGGAGACTGGGACTTTCCAGTCTCCTTTTTATACATGTCCCTTTAGTTCTGAGCTATATTATTTAGGGTTTAAAGTTATACATATGTAATAGGTATTTTATAATATTCATATGTTGAATTTGATAACTGAACAGAAGATAAACTAAGAGCAGAGTAAATGCAGTATTTGAGAGAGAATACAGAATTTTAGACAGAATTAAGTTCATACAAGCTATTTATTAGATGATATATCCTGGGCAAATAATATACTGTTGTTATAAAAATGATAATAATGTTGTTACAGATAAATATACATAAAGTCACAATGTATGGTACATGGAAGCTATTTAAGGTAATGCTATTATTACCATATTTATTATAATTTATTATAATTATACCATACAGTTACTGTTCTGTAACAAATATATCATTAATATGGCACAAAAATACCAGGTTTTTTTTATTATTTCTATGAGTTAATTAGTTATATCTCATATTTTTCTTGACATTGCAAAATATTTCTCTGTGCTTAATTTTATTATCTGTTGATCGATAGGGTTATTATTATTATTGTTATTATTATTATTATTATTTTTGGTTTTTGGGCCACACCCAGTAACGCTCAAGGGTTACTCCTGGCTATGCGCTCAGAAGTTACTCCTGGCTTGGGGGACCATATGGGAAGCCAGGGGATTGAACCACGGTTCATCCAAGGCTTACACAGGCAAGGCAGGCACCTTACCTCTAGCGCCACTGCCCGGCCCCAATAGGGTTTTTATTAAATATGTATTCCCTGATTTTGGTCTTACAATTTTAATTCAAAGTAGATTAATTCATAGTGACCTATTTAATTGGTAGTCACCGTCTTGTGTACATTAGGTGGAAAAAGTGGACTCATCTAATATTTGAATTGAGTGTTTTTCTTGGCTAAGTTATGTATAACATTAGAATCAGGATGAAAGTAACAGCGTAGATGATTTGTATTGATCACCTGCTATTTCATGTGCTCTTAAATCATTTTCAGGACTCTAATAATTCACTTTTGTGTTTTCCCAAGTTTTATTCTATTTTGGAAATATAGTGCTAAAATTAAGAATAATGTAATTAACACAGAATAAGAATGCTTTATTTTGAGAGGATATTTATTGTTTTTGAGGTCTGTCATTTATAAATAAGGTATAGATTATTTAAAATATTCTAGAAATGGTGTCATAAATATTTTTGGGAATTAGCTGCTGGTTTATTTTAATTAAGTAGTTCACTGATTGCATATTTCTCAAAATATGTTTTAGTTACCAGGTTTATAGTAAATTCTACTTCTTTCTCTTATGTACACTAATTTTATAAACCATATTCCCATTAAGAAATCTACCTTTGTAGTCATAGTATTACGTGAGAGTCAGTTATTTTTTTCAGCGGTTTTCAGTATTTGAGACAAATGTTTGTCTTTCATGTCTATGATAGATAAGTAAATGAAATACAAGTATGAATAATACATTTTGTGTTTTTACCACTAATAATAAGGTGAAGTCAGAGAATTATTTTCAAAATAAAAATTAATCTTGAAACCAAATGCCTGGTAAAATAAATTATTTTAAGTATTGTCGTTTCATCTATTTAGCATTTTCAACTTAATTTTAAAAACAATTTTATTATGTAAACATTTTTTTACTTTTAAATGATGTATTTTAAACATTTTAAGCAATTAACTATAATTAATAATAGTTAAATTGAAATATATCAACAAAAATGTTCACATTTTATTATATTGTTTTTTTTTTAATTTTTTTTTTTTTGGTTTTTCAGGCCACACCCGTTAGATGCTCAGGGGTTACTCCTGGCTACGCACTCAGAAATTGCCCCTGGCTTGGGGGGACCATATGGGACGCCGGGGGGATTGAACTGTGGTCCTTTCCTTGGCTAGCGCTTGCAAGGCAGACACCTTACCTCTAGCGCCACCTCGCCGGCCCCTATTATATTGTTTTTAATAGAGATCGTTGATAGTTTGATAACAATTATTGACTGAGTGCTTATTTTTTTCAAGATTCATGATAATTAATGTTCCCCTTATCTGACGGGTATTGGGTGAATAGTTTCTCCCAGTCAGTGGGTGGCTCTTGTATCCTGGGCACTATTTCCTTTGAGGTGCAGAAGCTTCTCAGCTTAATATATTCCCATCTGTTAATCTCTGCTTTCACTTGCTTGGAGAGTGCAGTTTCCTCCATGAATATGCCTGTAGTCTCAATGTCCTGGAGTGTTTTGCCTATGTGTTATTCTATATATCTTATGGTTTCAGTCTGATATCGAGGTCTTTAATCCATTTGGATTTTACCTTCATACATGATATTAGCTGGGGGTCTAAATT
Source organism: Suncus etruscus (assembly GCF_024139225.1). NCBI lineage: Eukaryota > Metazoa > Chordata > Mammalia > Eulipotyphla > Soricidae > Suncus > Suncus etruscus. Next base: position 105,394,433 of record NC_064854.1, on the reverse strand, counting down.
CAATTTTTTGCAAGTGGCTAGCCAGTTGTGCCAACACCAATCGTTGAAGAAGCTTTCTTTGAGCCATTTAGGATTTCTTTTCCTTTATCAAAAATTAGGTGATTGTATGTCTGGGGAACATTCTCTGAGTATTCAAGCCTATTCTACTGATATGAGGGCATGTCTTTATTCTAATACATTTGGTTATCGTTTTAATTTCATCAATAGTGATGGGGGTGTTTAGATATGCTACATCCTCTTCATTCAACCATGGAAAATTATGAGTCCAAGCAATTATCCATTTCTTCCAGGTTCTCATTGTTAGTGACATAGAGTTTCTCAAAGTAGTTTCTGATTACGCTTTGAATCTCTGCCATATCAATAGTGATCTCTCCTTTTTCACTCCTAATACAAGTTATCAAGTTTCTCTCTCTCTCATTCTTTGTTAGTTTTGCCAGTGGTCTATCAATCTTGTTTATTTTTTTAAAGAACCAACTTATGCTTTTGTGATCTTTCGGATTGTTTTTTGTGTTTCCACTTCATTGATTTCTGCTTTCAGCTTTGTTATTTCCTTCTGTCTCCCTATTTTTGTTTCCTTTTGTTGGTCATCTTCTAATTTTTTGTGTCATTGTGTTGTGCCATTAAGTTGTTCAGGTATGCCCTTTCTTCCTTCCTGATGTGTGCTTGTAGAGCTATAAATTTTCCTCTCAGGATCGCTTTTGCTGTTTCCCACAGATTCTGGCAGTTTGTGTCTTCATTATCATCTTTTTTCCAGGAAAGTTTTGATTTCCTTTTTGATTTCATCTCTGACCCACTGGTTTTTCAGTATCAGGGTGTTTAATTTCCAATTGTTAAAGTTTTTCTTCTGTCTGCTTTTGTAGTGCACATGTAATTTTAGAATCTTGTGGTCAACAAAGGTAGCCTGCAAGATTTCTATCCTCTTGAATTTATGGAGGTATGTTTTATGTGTCAACATGTAGTCTATCCTGGAGAATGACCCATGTACATTGGAGAAGAATGTGTATCCAGGTTTTATGGGATGGAGTGTCCTGTATATATCTACTAGTCCTCTTTCTATCATAACACTTTTAAGGGCTCATATGTTTTTGTTGGGTTTCAGTCTGGTTGACCTATCAAGTGTTGATAGGGCCGTGTTGAGGTTCCCACAATTATTGTGTTAGTATTGATTTCTTCTTTCAGATTTGTTAGTAACTGTATTAAATTATATGCTGGTCTCTCATTGGGTGCATATATGTTTAATAGTCTGATTTCTTCCTGTTGCACATATCCCTTGATTAGTACATAGTGTCCATCTTTGTCCCTTACCTCTTTTCTGAGTATAAAGTTGGTGTCATCAGTTATTAATATGGCCATCCCAGCTTTTTTTGACGGTGTTGTTTGCTTGGATGATTTTCCTCCAGCCTTTGATTTTGAGTCTATGTTTGTTCTGACTATTCAGGTGTGTTTCTTGTAGGCAGCAGAAGGTTGGATTCATCTTTTTTGACCCATTTTGCCACTCTTTGTCTTTTAATTGGTAAATTTAGTCCATTGACATTGACATTGAGGGAGATGATTGTCATAGGATTTAATATTATCTTTGTAAATAAGTTTCCTATGTTTGTTGGTCTCTCTTGTCTTAAAGTAGACTTGTCAGTTTTTCCTTTAAGGCTGGTTTATCATCTGTGAAGTTTCTGAGCTGTTGTTTATCCATGAAGCTATGTATCCTTCCTTCAAACCTGAACGTGAGTCGGGCAGGGTGCAGTATTTTTGGTGAGGCATCCATTTCATTCAGTTGTCACAATATCCCACCACTGTCTTCTGGCCTTGAGAGTTTCTTGTAACATTTGTGCTGTAAGTCTTAGGGATGCTCCTTTGAATGTAATTTCCCTTTTTGATCTTGCTGATTTCAGTATAATATCTCTATCTGTGGGATTTGTCATTGTAATGAGGATGAGTCTTGAGATTTTTTTCTTTGGGTCTCTTTTAGATGGTACACTTCGGGCATGGAAGATTTGATTGCATGTAGTCTTTAACTCTGGGAGTTTCTCTTTGATGATGTCTTTGACAGTTGATTCTTCCTGGAGATCTTCTACCTGGGTCTCTGGGACTCCAATGATTTTTATGTTGTTTCTGTTGAGTTTATCAAAGACTTCTATTTTCATCTGTTCGCATTCCTTGAGTACTTTTTCCATTGCCTGTTCGTTTGTCTTAAGGTTCCTTTTCAATTTCTTCTGCTGTGTTGAGTTTTTCTGCTTCACATCTTCCAGCATGCCGATTCTCTCCTCAGCTGCTGTTACCCTGCTGGCGAGGCCATCCATTGAGGTTTTCAGTTGAGCTACCATGTTTTTCAGATCTGTTCTTTCAGTTTTAATTTTTTTTATTTATGTCTTTGTGTTCTGTTCAGATTGATCTATGCTTTCTCTGAATTCTACAAATATCTTCCATATTTCTATTTTAAGTTCCTTTTCTCAGAGGTTAATCAGGTGGTTGAAATTTATTAGGTCATCCGAGCTTTCGTCTTCATTCTCTGTGCATGGTGTTTGCCTGCGAGGTTTCCCCATTGTCACACTTGTAGTGTGGTTTTTCCTGCATGTTGTGGTGGGGTTTATTGGTTAGAAAGATTACATGGCCACGCTCTTCTGCTGCCTCTAGTTGACAGTTTTTTGGGGGTGCGCTCCCTAGGCCTCTGAGGGGACCTTCAGGTATTTAGTAACACAGACTGGCACAGGAGAAGTTTCCTTTGAAGTCTTCAGAGTGAACAAAGGCACAGCATGGTGAAGCCTCCACAGGCCAGAGAGCTGAGCTTATTGGATGGTGACCCCCACAGCCAGAGTTTACTTACTGGGCAGCTTCAAAATGCAGTTTTTTTTGGGGGGTGCTTCGTAAGCCTCTGAGGAGACCTTCAGGTTTTCAGAAACACAGACAGACACCTATTTTTATCTTAATACCATGAAGGGTTGGCTACTTAAAGCTTTATAGACTAGCTCAAAGTTGGGAAATGCAATATTATCATTTTTCTATTGTGATTGAATTGGCTACTTAGAGTTTATGGTTTCATACAAATTTTAGAAGTTTTTTTTAAGTTTATAAAAAGCATCATTGGAAATTTTTGCTGGTTTATTTTGGGGTTACACTTGGAATTTTGCTGGTCTTATTCCTGGCTCTGGACTCAGAATTATTCCCAGTAGGTATAAGAGGACCATAAGAAATGCAAATGATTTAACTGAGTTGGCCACATACATACATTCTTGGAATTTTAATAGGTATCACTTTGTTTGTATAATACTTTGGGTAGGATAATTTTACAATATTGATTCACCCTATCCATGAACTGGTATCCACATCTATTTCTTTAAGCATATATTAATAGACTATCCTTTTATAAGTAATAACACAAACATCACATATTTGGATATCAACTTAACAATCTAGCCACTGTAGCTAGCAATTTTGGTATTTGTGCAGGTTATAAGTGAGGGTCTAGGATAGAGTTTGTAGGTTTTAGATGTTCCTATCCGTCATTGTTGTTGTGTTCAGTCTTCTGTAACACTTGCTCCCTGTTATTGTTCAGTCCCTAAGCTGAAGCCTAGGATATTTTGGATCCAAAGGTTAAGCTCATCTCTGTTGTCCGAGTTGACCTCTGCAATAAGACATCTTGTTGTTGTTGTTGTTGATTTTTATGTGTCCTGGGCTACAGCCTAGGGTAGGGTTTTCCTTATTAGTCTCAAGGTAGGTTCTGTTCAGTCATGGTTGTCAAAGTCAGTTTTCTGTTGTTGGTGTTCTTATTTTTCACTTCCATAGGCAATATAAGACTTCCAATTAAGTCTTTTTATATATTCTTGTGTGGAGTAAAAGCCATGGTACTTTTCTATTTACAGGCCTTGGAATTGAGTTTGAGAGATGCTTTGCTGCATTACGAGACCATATAGTGTTTTTGAGCTGGGAGTTTTGCTGAGGCCTATTCCTGTATCGTGCAACAGTCCACAATTTGGTGGGGATGAGAGGGGTCATCAAGCATGAGTCAGCAGATGTGCTGGTTGTAGTTCTTTGCTGAGGCATGAGAACGGGGACCCAGAGGGTGTCTTTCACTGAGGAGCTGGAAGGTGGTCTGTTGGGGCAGGAAGTCAATCTGGTGCCTACTGAGTTATGAACTGAGGATAAAGAGGGCTAAATTAGGGGAAGATAACGGATAAGGATTGGGAGATGAGGGGATAGAAGAGACACAGGGGTAGGGGAGAGGCAATACATGACAGGGAGTATATATATATATATATATATATATATATATATATATATATATATATGAATTATTTGTGATTTCGGCTTGGAGTCAGTACAGAAAGTCACGTCCATAAAGACTGACTTTAAAGATCTATTTGAGTGTTATCATCCAAATCTTTGGTATTCCGTTTCCTTTTCTAGGAACCGCCTAGCATAAAGAACATTTTTAGATATTGCTTAAAAAGTATACTTGTCGTGCAGGAGCATTTATGCCCACAGGGTTATGAAAATGAGTATTAGTAAGAAAAGAAACTGCTGCAGGGGGTCCAGTATGAATACGGGAGGAATTTCCCTCCTCCTCCTTCCCCCCAGAGCCCAGTTAACAGTCCTGGACCTGAAGACCAGTTTGGCATGGGGGGATCTTGGTCTCCTGGACTAAGTGGTTAGCCCAGGTGGCCATTGGCCAGCTGTCTGCCCAGATTCCAGCCATACCCGTAGGAGAGGAGCAGGAATCCTGACATGTGGGATTGTCTGGGTCCAGCTGCAGCTCCCTCTCCAGTATCTTTATAAGGAATTCTAATTAAATGATAGCTATGGAAATACCAGAAACATTGGCTTCTTACCTCACAATCTACTTAACAAGAGAGGAATTTTTATTCTGTAATAGCCTCTTATTGGCTATAGAGATAATATTGTCCTAGAGTTACTTTTATTTATGCTGCATTTTATTTTTTGTTCTATATCCCTTGACGATCAGAAGTTACTCAAGGTTTCTCCACTCAGGAATGATTACTGGCATTGCTCTGGGTATATCAAGGACAGAACCTTGTTCTGCTGCATGCAAAGCCAGTGCTATATACACTATTATGTCACTTTGATCTCTATCCTGGAGTTTTTGGTCAATGCTTTTTCAAACTGTAGTGATCATCTGAGACATAAAGCAGGATGACAAGAAAACCAGTACCCAGATAATATGGACTCACTTAGGTAGCAAATCCTAGGAGGCACTAACTTTTCTTTTCTCAACATATAAAGAATAAATTGTTAATTCCTAAGGATAATTAAAATAATAAATAATAGCTGATAAGTGTATATTAGACAAGTCAAATTCATATGGTGTTCATAAAATGGAAAGGAATGCCTCAAATTTTAGGATATGTTGTGTCTTACTGAACATCTCTAGAGTGCTATAATTATATGGCTCTCAAGCTTGACTATATTGGCCTCAGCTTACATTATTATTTTTCTATTTCTAAGATAAATAATATTAGAAATTTCCTTTTTACAACACAACAATATTAATATAAAATACACTCTAAATCACTGCCTACATGGCTGGTGTGGGAGTGAGTCAGGAGTGACTATTGATGGACTGTTTTCTTTGAAATAATAGCTTTTAACCAGCTCCCAGGAAAAATGTATGCATAACAATCAACATAATTAAAATGCTCTCATTATATGAAGATTATGGACTGTAAAAGAATATGGTAGGAGGATATCAAATAAATGTGATTTTTTAATTCCTAAAAGATAATCATGTTCTCCTTGACATGTGATCATGTTGGTCAGTATTGAATTACAAACATTGAATCTGAACAGTTTCTTATCTCATGAGACCTGGGGAAATGATAATGCTGTTTAATCATTTGGAGTTCCAGGGAATATTCTAGGTGAGGATTGGTAAAGGAAACACATATATGTCATTTTCTTGGGATAGATAATTTGCTTTTGCCACTCTCTTGGGTGAGGGCACAGAAACTGAATGTCCCCTAAAATCTTTCTGTATTAATTTTCTGAACCAGGGTTTAATGTTGATACAATTGTCTAATAAGGGGGTCAGAGAGATAGCACAGCAGTAAGGAGTTTGCCTTGCATGCAGAAGGAGGTATATATATATATATATGTATATATATATATATATATGTATATACATATACATATGGTTCAAATCCCGGCATCCCATATGGTCCCCCAAGCCTGACGGGGGCGATTTCTGAGTGTAGAGCCAGGAGTAACCCCTGAGCACTGCCGGGTGTGACCCCCCCAAAAAAAAACCCCAAAAGTGGTTTAATCAGTAGAGAAAAAAGAAGTATATTGAGATACTACATAAATGACTGTTACTTTGAATAAGTTTGTTTATAATTGTGGGCTTTAAAACCAAACGATATGCTTCAAATCCTAGTACTTATTTTAATAATACATTTATTGAAGCACCATGATTACAAACATGTTTGTAGTTAGGGTTTCGACTGAAGTACACCCGCCTTCACCAGTGCAATCTTCCTGCCATTAATTCCTCCAACTTCCTCCTCCCCCTGTGCCTGCCTGTCTTTGAGACAGGCATTCTATTTCTATCATTCACTACCATTGTCATGATAGTTATTGGTGTAGTTATTTCTCTAATTGCGCTCACAACTCTTTGTGGTAAGCATATCAGGGGCTGGTCCTTCCATCCTTCATCTCTATTGTCTCTGGATATTGTTAGCATACTGTTCTTTAATTTTCTTAAATTCACAGGTGAGTGAGACAACTTTGGATCTGTCTCTCTCCCTCTGACTCATTTCACTCAGCATACAAGTTTCCATGCCCATTCAGGTATAGGAAAATTTTATGACTTCATTTTTCCTGAGGGCTGCATAGTATTCCATTGTATACATACCACAGTTTCTTTAGCCACTTTTCTGTTGTTGAGCATCTAGGTTGTTTACAGTTTCTGACTTGTTATAAATAGAGATACAATGAACATAGGTGTGCAGAAGAATTTTGTATTGTTTGTATGTGTGTGTGTGTGTGTGTGTGTGTGTTCAGAGGGTACATCTCTAGGAGTGGTATTGCTGGATTATATTGGAGCTCAATTTCCAGTTTTTGAGGAACATTCATACATTTTTCCATTAAAGCTGGACTAGATGGCATTTCCACCAGCAGTGAATGAGAGTTTCTTTCTCCCCACATCTCCACCAGTACTGACTGTTCTTGATTTTTGTGATGTGTGCCAGTCTCTGTGAAGTGAAATGACCTCATTGTTGTTTTGATTTGCATCTCCCTGATGATGAGTGATGTGGAGGATTTTTTCATGTCCCTTTTCACCATCTGTATTTCTCCTCTGAGGAAGTTTTGGCTCATTTTTCCTCACCAATTTTTGATTGAGTTAGCTTTTTTTAATGTTAAGTTCTGTCAATATCTTGTATATCTTAGATATTAGGCCCTTATCTAATAGGTATTGTTTGCTTTGAGGTGCAGAAAATTCTTAGTTTGTGTATAGTACCATTTGTTTATTTCTGCTTCCACTTGTTTGGACAGTTGTCCAAAAAACTAAACATCTAAAGAAGCCTTTCGAGTCAATGTCATGGTGTGTTTTACCTACGTATTCTATAAACCTTATAGTTCCGGGTCTGATATCAAAGTCTATAATCTATTTAGATTTGACCTTTGTGCTAGAGATCTGAGTTTGATTTTGTGTGTGTGTGTGTGTGTGTGTGTGTGTGCGCATGTGGCTGACCAGTTGTCCCAACACCACTTCTTGAAGAGGCTTTTCTTGCTTCATTTTGCATTTCTTGCCCCTTTATCAAAGATTAATTGGTTGTATGTCTGGGAAATATTCTCTGAATTCTCAAATGTATTACATTGATCCGAGGGTCTGGCTTTATTCCAGAAACTATTTATTTATTCCAAAAACTATTGTTTTGTAATACAAATTAAATTAGTAGAAAGTGATATCTACTATCTTGTCTTATTTTTCCTAAGGGTTGCTTAGCTAATACTATCAATTACCAGTGTTTAACCAATATTGTTTTACCATAATGTTTCACCAATAATTCATATGTGCCCTATAAAAATGATATATCTTGATTTCATTTTCCTTAGAAACAAATTACAAAATATTCAAGTATAAGTATATGATTTGTGAAAAGTTTCTGAAAAGTTTAGTTTAGGAAAGGCAGAAGTCAAAAAAAAAACTAAGATAAAATGCCAATAAAATATAAATTATTTATCTAGGTACCACTATGAAATCTAAAAAAATGTGGAAAAGAAAAGTGTAAAAGAGAGGACACACTTATTCCAGTCCAAGGGTAAAGATTTTAAGACATTATCATTAAATATTTTAAGATTTGCTATGTGTTATTTGTTATCAGATGGTTTCTTGTGCCCCTGTGCTTGGACTAAATATGCTCTCAAAGTAAGGGAAGAAAAATCCTTCCGTTGTAGACATGAATGTTGAAGGAATATGCCCAGGCACCAATAGTGTCTAATATGACTGACACATCACAATATCTAATTGAGTTTGAGGATTATGAAAAGAAATATATAGATGACTCTTTAACAGAACCTAGCAAATAGTAAGTCTAGTTCTGTGCTGGTGTCACTCTTTTGTGTTCAATTTTTATCATACTAGGTTTGATTTAAGTTGACTTTTCCTCTTGCCATTTGAAGAAGTCAACTTTATTCATTAAGGCAAAAGTGGGCACTGACACTTTTGCATAAAAGTAGATATAGCAACAGTTAATTCGTTGCTAGATCTGCATTCTCTATCTCAGTCATAAAGTTGTCATTTCTAAAGTGAAAGCTGATTTAGATAACAGCAAAATGAATGACCATGACAATGTTCCAATAAAATTTTTTTACTAAAAGAAGAAATGATTTTGATTTTGTCAGTGTGCCATTGTTAAGTTCACGAACCAAAGTATTTTTGTATTTTTGTTTTTTTTGCATTTTTTTTTCTTTTTGGACCATATCCGGTGACACTCAGGAGTTACTCCTGGCTATGTGCTCAGAAATTGCTCCTGGCTTGGGGGACCATATGAAATGCCAGGGAAATGCAACCAACCGTGGTCTTTCCTAGATAAATGCATACAAGGCGAAAGCCCTACCACTCGCACCACTGCTTAAAACCACCAAAGTATTTCTCAACCAAGGTTTGATGAGAGATAAAACAGTATTTGCTTCCCAGATTTCAACAGTTCAGATTTACTAAATATATAATCTATGTCAGCCTTTCAATCAGGTTATTTATATTAGCTGTTATACTTTATTTTTCACTAACTTTATATGGTGCATAGTGTCATTATTCTCTGAGCTTCCTTACCTAAATGTAAGGAAGTAAAATGTAATTGTAAAATGTAGATGATAATGATATTTGTGGGCATTGGGTAATGATGATGTGTAGGAATTAAGTCTCAGCATAAATTCTGGCACATAATAATAACTCAACTAACGTTCCCATTGCATTCATTTTGATTTCAGCTACATTACATTTTTATTGAGAAAAATACATAATTCTGCTAGAAAAAAAGATAGAATGGTTCTGGATATTCTTGTTACAATTCATATACAGTACAGATATCTACTAGTTAAATTTAAATAGCCCATTATTTTCATAGAGGTTAATGATTTTTCTTAGAGGTGCTTTTGTTTCCAAAGGTCATTTGCAACTTGAGATTTTTATTTTTGTTTTCCTAAGACAGAGGGCTACAGGCTTTAGTGGGCAGAATCTAGAATTTTATAAACATTTCTTAGGCTACATAGGATAATGTACGATAAAGACTTATCTGACCAAAACATCACTAGTGTTGAGTTCATGAAACTTTGTGTATATTATTATAAAATTTTAAAAAATTATTCCACTTTTTATTATTATAATTAATAAACATATATGGGATCCAATCTGGATTGACCATGTACAAGGCAAGTAACCTACAGCTTTACTAATTACGGTGGGTCCCAATTGTATGATCATTTATCACATAAATATCATAATGTGCATGTCCTAATATTTTATGTGATTTTTAAATTCTAGTTCACTAACTTATAAAGACACATAGAAATGTCAAAATAAATAGATTTAGGTGTGAAATGCTATTATTTTAAATAAGATAATTGATTTTCTTGTTATATTTCTTCTGACACAATTTCAAATCTTTTGAATATTTTTTATCAATACAATGTTCTTTATATTCTGTAAACTTTTTTTTTATTTAGGATAATTTGTGGTGACAGTGGACAGCCTATAATTTTTATCGCCTTTGCTGTGATAGTAAAGAAACTTTTCTCCAAGATATCTGACAATGAGAAATATACCAACCTATTATTCATTCCTGCTTAACCCTAAATATTATGACAAAATCATTGTAAAATGGACTTTCCCAGATTTAAAATGAATTCTTTTCTAAATGTCTCCACACTGGAGTAATTGTTAATAGTTCTTTACTGTCTGGGAATTACTATGACATCCTTTTTCTTTTATTTTTAAGTGTTGAAATATTCTCTAAGCCTGACATAAATTTGATCAGGAATTTTTTATTAAAATGTCTCTAAATAGGCCATATTCACCAAAATATTCTTTTCCAGTTAGTATTTTTTGTGCTCAAATTTTACCTAAATTTGATTTTTAATTTTATGACATCCTCAGTCCTTGAGAAATCTTTGGGTTTATTTAAAAAAGAAATATTTTCAATTTATGGAAATATAACCCCTCTAAACCAAGATATAGAAACTTGTCTGGATTCCCTTAAATAATGTGCCACTCATACACACATACAGAGCTTTCTCAAAATATTTAAAGATATATTTTAAAGTTATATTTTAACTATTCTAGCTGCTAGCTTTCTAGAATCTCAAATAGTCTCTACTTATTTCAATTGTTTATTGGTTCATTCATTATTTATGTGTTTTTACAACAAATATGTATTGAGTTTCTACTACTCTGTACCTGGAAAATCGATGAATACAAATGCCCTATTTTATTTACTTTTTTTTATTTTTGAGTAAAAGCAGTTTTTCATTTGGAGGTACTGAGAGGGAGAGTGGGGGAGAATAGAGAGAGACAGAGGCAGAGGGAGAGAGAGGGGAAGAGAGAGAGAGAGTAATGAGCAATGTGCTACAGAGAGGGTCCAGGATTCTCTAACAAGTGAGAGAGCCCCACTACAAAATCCATCATGAAAACATGAAGGTACACATCTCAAGAACGGAGTTGCTAGTGACATATGATCAGGTACCATATGCCCAGGCAGAACATGTGTGAATAGTTTTGATTTTTGTCTCCTGAATTAAGGAATTGTTTTTAAAAGAGAAGACCATGATTTTCACACAAATATAATATAATATATTTAAATAATTTAATAATTATCAAGGGATCCAATAATATTTTGCAATATGTCCAAATAAACATTAAATAGGCAAAGATTTATTTTCTCCACTAAACAATATTTATTTGTATGATCACAACCAGGAATCATTCTTGCTCTTCTAGGCAAACATTTCCCCAGAACTATTCACAGTTTAAATATTTTTCTCAGGTGGCAATCTAGATCAGTAAAGTCAAAACTGTCCACCTCCAATCAGATTGTCTCTGGAGGATCCTTTAAGTGCCACACAGAATTTTACTGCACAATATTCTACAGCAGTCATCCTCATGGACTTTTTTAAGTCTTTACAATTTTTCCTAAAACTGGTTTATAGAATTTTCAGGTTCACAAATATTTCAAAAAATAATGAGTGCAAAGACAAAATTAAGAGTATGCCATGAAATATGGTAATTAATTAGTTGCATGTAGATTATCTTTAGATGAGAAAGTGAGAATCCCACTGAGAATTGACTAAGGTAACACTACAATATTGACTCTTTAAAATTTAATAGCTGTGGTAAAGAATTTATTGTGTATATGAAAATAATTATAATAAAGGGATTGAGTTTCCCTATAACTGCCAACGTCCAGTTTCTCTGTTGCTTGACAGTGAGTCAATTGAGGGACATGATGATGGTTTAAGAAAAAGGTTTATTGTCAAGAAGCCAGCAGGTAGAAATATGGTGGACTTATGTATAAGATAGATAAAAGAAACCCAGATTTGGAGCAGTGGTGCAAGCAGTAGGGCATTTGCCTTGCATACGCTAACTTAGGACAGACCGCGGTTTGATCTGCAGGCGTCCCATATGGTCCTCCAAGCCAGGAGCGATTTCTGAGCTCATAGTCAGGAGTAACTCCTGCGCATCACTGGGTGTGGCCCCCAAACCAAAACTAACAAACAAACAAAAAACCCAGTCTTACTTGCTTATACAAGCTTAAGCAAATTAAAGATTAAGCTACTGAGGAAGAATGAGACAAAAAACAGTCCTTATCTTTAGGCTCTTGGGGTGTGGGAGAGAGAAAAACAAAGATTAGTATCCTGTCTAGCAGAATTTGAAGTTTGTAATTTCTTTGGGCTGGTTTTACAACCATGAGAAATAGACCTACTTTTTTCCACCAGAAGCCACTTCTTAGTGCTGAAATGATATTATCTATATTCCACCCCAACCGGTTGCTGTCGACATATATCATTTTACACTTGACTGATTATTAATATTGATATAATTTATATAATCTATATAATTTAATTTATTTAAAGTCCATATATCACATAGTCGATCAAAGTACATTTGTTTAGGTAAATGGAAACAAAATATTAAAAAAGAAAGTAATATAGAAGACACAAATAGCAACAAACAGGTCAATAAATCATCAATGACTTTAATAATATCATTGCGAGATTTAATAATTTCCACAAAATTTTCCTTTACTTAACTATGGTTTTATAATTTCGTTTACCATTTTGTTGTAAAAGCAATGCAAAATAAATTATTTGTCCTGCAAAGAAGGAAGTCTTCTGGCATGGTGGGAAACAAAAGTCATAGTGGTGGTAGGATTGGTGTTGGAACATGAATGCGTAAAGCAACTGTATTATGAATAGTTTGTAAATCATGATGTTTAAATAAAGTAAAAAAAAAGAAAACAGAAAACAAAGAAAGAAAAATATATAATACAGATACAAAAAATTGTGAAAATTATTGTATCTTATAAAGAGGTCATGTCATCATCAGATGATGTATTAAGATATTGTTGCTAATTGGTCATTCTGTAACTTTTGTTTCTAAATATTACGTGGTTTCAAATACACATTTGTGTCTAAATTGGTATGTTCATATGATAAATACAGTATTAAAATTTTAATAGTACAGGGATTCCAAGCACTAATGGTTTTTGTGGGGAGTGTTATTGGCTACCAGGCCTTCTGGAATTGTCAGAAGATTGACATCCCCTAAGAACATACAATAAACATACATATAAAGTCCTACTATAAAACCAACATTGTGAAGCCAAGGAAATGCATTCTCTCCAAAATTTTGGGGATTCACCCATATCTCAGTCTAAATGTAAATTTCTTCATTTTACTTTATGGCATTAGCCAGGTTGAAGTCACCTGGATTTCAACCTGAAATGTTTTCCCTTTGGGAAGCCAATGTTCTCCCACAGTCTCTCACTTTCTCTCTCTTCCTCTGTTTCTCCTCTCTCTCTCTCTCTCTCTCTCTCTCTCTCTCTCTCTCTCTCTCTCTCTCTCTCTCTCTCTCTCTCTCTCTCTCTCTCTCTCTCTCTCTCTCTCTCCCCTTCACTTTCTATCTGCTTTTTCTTTATATAAAACTATTTAACTTCACTAGTTGGCATCTTGGGATTCTTTTCTATGAGGGGAGGAAAAAATCGAAGAAAACCTGGCATTTATTTTGCTACCAAGAGCAATTCTTTGCTGTAGTCTGTCAGTTGGACTTCAGGTAAACTATGACTGCTTTCTTATTAGGATGCTTAAATGCTAACTTTCTTGATATGTAGGTACTGTTACCTGACTTTACCAGTTTCAACACTTGCATGCATTTTTCCTGGTGGATAAAGTGAATAGAGGGAGGTTGCAATATTCCTTGCATATTCTTGTCCCATACTTGACCAACTATCTATATAGCTTAACAATAGAGTCCAGACTGGGCAAACTCGACCATAATTTGCCAGCTCCCCAGAATTGGAGAGACAATTCTCTCACCTAGATCAGAGATGTAGTGTGCAAACAATTTTTTTATCATATAGTAGGATAACTCTTTATTTAATTCTAGTTATTTTCACTATGTATAAACTTTTCAGTTTAATATAATTTTACTTTACTTTTACTTCTGTTTCCTATATCTTTGCTGTCAAATCCCTGAATATAACACAAAAACCAATATCACTGGGTGTTTTTCTTATGTTTTTTCATGTATTTCATATTTTGGAATTAATATCTAAAACCATTTTAGTTATAATTTGTACAAATTTGAAGTAGTGACCCATTTTTATTCTTTAAAATGTGGATTTACAGTTTTCCCCAGCACCTTTTCCTGAAAAAGAGGGAGAACAAATACATTGTGGTGTCGAGATACAGCTAATTTGTTGTGGTTGCAGTGCAATGTATTGTATGTATTTATATATTTTAATGTAGTGTGTATATATTTTAAAATCTAAAATTTTAACCATAATTATATGCAACATGTAAACTAATGTTACCTCAATAGTAATACATATGAATCATATCACTGAAAAGAGGGTTAGATTGAAAAATGTACTTTATTCTCATTTTTAATATATTAAAATGATTCCTTTATTTTAATTCCATAACCTGGTCATTATATAACCCGGCAGTGGTGGCAGGCAAAGTATTAGCTCTAGTGATACCCACACTTTAATTCTCCTAGCCTATGAGTATATGCTGACTTAGCAGGCATGATTAAATTAATATTCTTGATATGGAAAGATTATCTTGGATTATCTTGGTAAAGTCAGTATAATCACATATCTTCTTATTAGTGAGTCAGAGAGATATGCAGTAAGGAAAAAAGTAGTTAGGGAGCTGTCTTGTCGGTTTTAAAATGAAGGAAGGAGTCAGAGCTAAGAGGTGAAGTTGCATTTCAGTGTGAATGGAGAAGGTGGGCAAAGAGTGCCAGATAATTTTGTGAATACAATTGGTTATTTTAAATTATGACTATATGAGTGGTAGCTTGTCAGATATATCATAAAAATGCCTAACAGGCAAGGATAAAAGTTTTTAAAAAGGGGTAATATGGGTCAGGTAACATACTGACTCCTCTCTCCCTTTGACTTAGAAGGACATCATTCTCTATTTTTAATTCTACAGAGAACAGTGCCTTATCAGATAAAAATTTTTGAATATGTAGTAGAGGAGTAGCCCATGACTAGAGAACAACAACAACAACAACAACAACAACAACAAAATACCAAGAGAATCAAATGCTGATAGGAGATAAATCTAACAAAGCATCAGTGACAGACTAGGAGAGTGGAGGACTTTAATGAACAAAATGAAGAAGTGACAGTCCTGGACAAGGATGATGTAAATGGTAACCAGCCAGGACCTACCATGAGGCCTGGATATAAGATATCAGTGCAATCCAAAACTGCCTTCACAAAATTATTAATTAAAGAACTATGACTTCATAAACACCTGTAATTTTGTATGATTATTTATAGATAATAGTTTAGGGACTCACATAGCAGGTATATTAGTTTTATGGATATAGTTGGACAACTTTTCATAATTAAAAAGGCATTGAATGGGTTCTCTCTAGAACCTTCATTTAAAAAAAACAGCCCACTAAGCCTTGATTTTAGTCCTATTTTGGTCTCTGGCATAGGGTAATATAATACTATTGTCTTAAAGAATTACATTTCTGGGGCCGCTGAGGTGGCGCTAGACTAGAGGTAAGGTGTCTGTCTTGCAAGGGCTAGCCAAGGAAGGACCGCGGTTCTATCCCCCGGCATCCCAAAATGTCCCCCAAGCCAGGGGCAATTTCTGAATGCTTAGCCAGGAGTAACCCCTGAGCATCAAACGGGTGTGGCCCGAAAAACTAAAAAAAAAAAAAAATCACATTTTTGTGATAACTTGTTATAGAAATTGTTGCACAGATCACAACAAATAATTAAAACCTATGAAGTGAAAGTGAATACATATAAAAACAATAGAAACTTTGTTGTTTCTATCACTCTCGAAGAGTGGTGTTTCTGGTAGAATTCTAAGAATATAATGATTGAATCAAAGTTTGGCTTATTGATTATTTGCAAATGGTCTTCAAAAAGTTATGTAACATTTTAAAAACTTGGTCTAGTTATTTGTAAGTATGATAATGATATGTATTTGTTATAAACATTAAATGAAATTATCTATATAATGCATTTAAAATTTTCCATTGCTATAAGTAGTAACTTCTAAAATACATTTACTATTCTTGGTATATGACCATAATGATATTTATTATTATGATAATATTATAGTTTACTACATGTTCTTAGATATATTAGTTGAAATTAAATCAGCCCAACCTTTACAATATTAAGACAACCTTGTAAGAATCTTTCATCCATACCTTCCCTCACCATTTATCATAGACACTTAGAGTTTTGAAAAGTACATACGATTTCTCCTAGATCTATGAGTTATTTGCAGACACAGTTAACCAAATTCTTCTTTAGTTTCAAATGTAATGTTTAAAATCTAATCAAATATATTCTAGATTTGTGTTTTTTTAAATATAACTTTTATTTTAATCATAGTGGCTTACATATCGTTCACAGTAATATTCCAGGTATATATTAACATTGAATCAGGGGAATTCCCATCACCAAATTGTCCTCCCTCCACCTCCATTCCCATCCTGCCTCCTATATCCTCCACCCTCAGCCCAGGGCATGCTAGAATGAGTGGTCCCCTCTGTGTCTAGTTTATTACTTAGTGATCTTATAACTGTTTGGTCTTGGTACCTCCATTACTTCCCCTCTAATTGGGAGGCGGGACTAGATAGTTCAAGTTGTGTAGTTTTATTTGAGGAAGAGATAAGTAATAAAATGGGGTAAAAATCAACTACACCGACAATGGGCAGAGTCCTTCTAGAGGCTCTCATCCTCAGTTTGAGAGACTAAGGGAATAAAAGAAGGTGAAACACCACAGCCATTCAAAAAGAAGTATCAAATAAGATATCCAGTGAGCACTGCAGCAATAAAGATATGTACCACATAATTGCCATGGTCTTGAAATAAAAGACATGACAGAGCGCAAAAAGGAAGAAGAGAAAAGAAGAAAAAGTAAATATATAAATAAACAAGTGGACAACTACTCAATATCCACCCCAAGACAAAGAAATCGACAAAAACTAGATAAAAGAAAAAAAGAAAAAAAAAGATTATTTTTTGATTTTTTTGTCTCTTTCTTTTTTTTTTTCCCTCCTGCATAGGCACAGTTAATATTGGGGTCATTCGAAAACGGAATCCCCTTGGCCTAAGAGATACAGGGTTTCTCCACCCTCGCAGTATATTGTCATGGGATTATCTATAGACGACTTTCAAGTTCATTTACTCTCCCCTTGGTGCTTTTGTGGTGTATGGGAGACTTTTGCTCTGATCTGGATGATAAAATCAGACCTCTATATCTAGAGATCTCAGTTTCTGCTCAGGTCAAGGAGTGGAACTTATGATGAAGTCTTTCTTCATGATTTTAGGAGTTCTATTTCCTCAGTGTCATTTTAATCTGTCTTCTGTGTTTGATGGTCTTGGCCCTTGTGCTGAACCTCGGATGGAGTCTGGAATATCATCTTTCATTATGTTTCCAGAAAATCCATTCAGTTGCAATTGCCTCAGTCAGGTCTCTGGAATTAGAGATCATGGTTGTGTGCAGGTTGAAGAACAAACCCTAGACTAGGGCTTTCTTGTTGGTCCCAGAATACATACTGCCCGGTCATAGTTCTATCAGCTGGTCATCTGTAAATCACGTTCTTAGCTTTTGCACAGTCCAAAGTATGACAAGTCTTCTGATTTTGTCTTATCATTAGTTGGCGAGGTAGGATAACCTGTTCTTATGTTCATTAGTTCCCAATTTCCTCGTTGTCAGTATATCATATTAGAGCTGGCACATGTTGGTGTCCGAGCAGTTTTCAGGATGTCATGGAGATTGGAGAATTTTAAACGTGCTTAAACAAGGGTAGAAGTAAAGCATATTTATTAATGTGTTCAAATAATCTTTTCTGTAGAACACAGCTATAATGATAACTAAACCTTTAGAAACTTGATAGGTTGATTATTTAAAATGTATAGGCTACAGAAAAACTCTATATTTGAGTTCAGTAATCAAGACATATGACAAAAAATGTCATAAATTGCATAATTTTAGGGTAAGAAGTCACTAACTGATGATACCAAATTGTGAGAATATTTACTATTACCTAAAAATGATAACTAAGTGAGTATAAAGTTCCTGTCACTTGTAGAATATGTGTGCTATCAACATACTTCCACTTCTACAACTTTTTATTTCCTATAAGAAATAAGAAAAAAGTATTGGAGAAAATTTATGTTGTTTGGGAACAGTTAGGCATCATTCTTCTAGCCACACTTTCTCTCTCTCTCTCTCATGTAACTATGTATCTACCACAATTAAATGTCACCACTTTACATTATGGTTTCTGTGTGGTCACCTGTAAATGTGCAGTTATGAGCTGTCAAATTTTTACAGATGAAGACCTGGGCTAGAGGTCATGTAAGGGATGAAATCTGAACTCAGACCACCTGAACTCAACTGCATTTCATGCTCACTAATACATTAACTTGGAAGGCAAAGACCACCTTTTTGAGAGAACAAAACATAGGACATCTGAATTTT
Organism: Suncus etruscus; assembly: GCF_024139225.1. Classification (NCBI taxonomy): domain Eukaryota; kingdom Metazoa; phylum Chordata; class Mammalia; order Eulipotyphla; family Soricidae; genus Suncus; species Suncus etruscus. Next base: position 105,375,737 of record NC_064854.1, on the reverse strand, counting down.
GAGAAAGAGAGACCATTGTGTATAAGATGTAGGCTCAGATGAGATTCCGTCTCACAAGGTCTCTGAGCAGTAACAAGACAGGAAATTCAATGACAGAAGCAGATCTGGGATGTAATAAACCTAATTGAAAGAACAGGCCCTGTGAATAATTTCCAATTCCACAATTTAGCCAAGAGCCTTCCCCAACTAAATAGATTAAAGATTCAGAGGAAATAGGGTATTTGTAAAAATGTGCTTGTTTGATTTACTGACTCAGTGGGGAATTGTTAAGCCAAGTGGCATGGAAGTGAGCATAATTGATATTACTTAGAAAGCACCTGAGCTTAAATTTCTGGGTAGAAATAAATCTGTTTCAGTGAGGCAGTAAGGACTCCGTGTACTTGTTCTTGGATTCCTTATCTGAGGACCAGAGGAACCAATGATCCACTTGTAGGTTAAGAGACTAAAGTGAGAGAAAATATTCTGATAATTTACTTAAGAAAGCTTGTTCAAAACTAGAAAGGGAGAGTTTAATCATTAATATATTCATATTGCCTTTTTTATTACCTACTATCTAAAAAATTTCACCATGACAATTATGTGCCTATGTCTTTACAATTAACAGGGCTAAGGTGCATCTTCCCTCACTTTTCTGAGTTTTTCACTGATTAGGAAATAATCAAATGGACTATAGACAGCTAAGTGATGGGAGGGGTGTAAAGTTAGTGGGATTTTAACTGTTAGAGTTCGAGTTGACATCCTGATGGCATAGAGAGACAAAGACCACGTTCAATAATGCCAGGTGCAAAAGGGAATTTATTCAGCTAACCGAGGTACAAATCTACTCCAAATAAGGGAGTCTTAACAATGACCCTGATTGAAACCTTGAAGCAGTTTTTTATAGAAATTACAAGCATTGCACAGTACAATTATCTCATTGTATAGATGTTTAATTAATCACTCATTTTTCTGGCTTAAATAAGGTTGTCTAGGGATACTTTGATTCAAACTTTGGTTTATAAGGGTACTTGGGTTGTCAAGGAAAGGAGCTTTTAAGTTCACTCCCTCTGTCTTAGCTCATAGTGAAAAGTACCTAAACTTTTAACCTGTCTGGGGTTTGGTACTATCTTGGTTCTAGGTCCAAGGGCTTTGGTTCTCATACAATTATACATAAATTTATCTACATAGCCATGATGGAGTTGAGTACCTAAATGTAAAATGATAGTATATACATTCTGAACTAAGGAATACAGGATGAGCGCTAAGGTTTCAAGTTGATAGAAAATTGAATTATGTGAGGAGGAGGAGGAGAAAGTAATTCACACCACAAAAAATGATTTTTTTCTCATATGTTTGTGCTACCCTTCAGCTAAGTCATTCATATATAAAGTTTGTTTCGGTAATACCCCAACTTTGAGTAAAATCCCTAACTTATTTTTTTCTAGGTGACTCAGGGAGGTAAAATATTCTGTTGAATCTACTCAGCTTTCAATTGATTCTGTTTCAAAATAATGTCAAATGGCCCATATGTTATGTCTACAAAACTGACTAGCTTCTGAGTCCTTAAAATTCGTCTTTAAAATTAACATATATAATTCTTGGTTCTTATTATATCAAAGTGTTTTATTGTACCGTTTAAGTAGGTTTTTCACCAAATAACAGTTCTCTTGATTTGTTCCCCATGTATGACTTCACTGCATTTGTCCACTCACTGATCTGATCTTTCCAATGGATAGTGCTACTTATCTTGTCCTTCTCTGCTCTGATATAGTCTGAAGTCTAATGAATCACTCCCCAGCCTGTCTCTTAAAGTCTTTTTCTCTTATGTTCTTTGACGTTTTGGCTTTCTTTTCTTCTCTCTCGTGGTTGAGAACTGTTGCTTTTTTTTTACCACCTGCCCAGGTACATGTGAGAGGGTCAAAAGGAGAAAATTTTCTCTTTTTCCAGTTTCCATTCAGGTGTTTTCTCCAACCCTGATACTATATTAACCTAATTAGTTGTCCTTCATGTTGTTGAGGTTTCAAATGACACATTATTTAAATAGGTTGCCTATAGCCTCATCTATCTCCCATTTTCTACCTTAGTAAAAGTAACACATCTGTTCCAAATTCCTTCACACACACAAACACACACAATTATATGCATAGATAGACAGATAAATAGATAGATAGATATCAACTCAAATGCCCTTATTTTTTTTTTATCCCAACTCTAGATGAAACACTAAGTCACTGAATGGGTACTCAATTCTATTTATGTTGTTCTACTGGGATCAACTTGCATTATGAGTTGGAAACTAGAATGGTATAATTTCTGGTAGAAAAGTAGTCAGGCAGGTAGAATAGTCTGGAAAAGTAAATGTTATGACATTCACGAATCCCTGCATTATTTGTGCATGTATTATAATAAAATGGATCCCAGTCCAGCAGTGCATGAAATGGGGTAAGCAGAGATGAAGAGTGAGGGAAGGTCTACTTCATGTGACACTTAGCTCTGCAGTGTGGTTTTCTGTACTTTTCTTTTTGACATTTTGTTTATAACATATGCATTTCGTCACTTGGTACTGTTATGTTTAAAAGGTCATATGTGGTGCTAGTGACTGAACTCCAGTGTATAGGGCAAGACACTCTACTTATTACACTATTTTTATGGCCGTTGCCATGTAGACATAAGGCTGCTTGATCTAGTGATGCTAGGCATCAGTAGTTAGACCTACACTAAGTGGTGCAGGTGTATCACTGGGGATTGAATTTAGGATTTCAAATATGCTAAGTATATGCTCAGCCATTTAAGTCGATTGTGAAATAAAAATGTCTACCTCAGTGGAATATATGTTGAGAAGCTGACACTGACTAAACTGAGACTACTTTTCTGTTGAGAAAAGATTCTTTATCATGGGTATCAGTCACACATGCCAGACGAAAGATAAAAATGGTGAAGGGGTAGGCTTGACAGAGATGTATAATTTTATTGATCAATGTTTATTCTTTAAATAAGATCATGGATAATTTAATTAGCTAACTCTTGGTTGCTGTCCTTAGTGAGTAGGCTCTACTTAATAAAATATTAAGTAACATTGATAAAAACTGACTTACATATTTATATTTCAACTGAACTTTGAAATGTACCTGTCAAGGTGGCAGGCCAGGCTGTGGATATGGATGGAAAGGTCAGGAGGGACCATGGCAACACAGATAAAAAGAAGTTGACACAAGTGATGGGATTGATGTTGGAATATTCTAAGACTCAACTATCAATAACTTTTTAAATCATGGTTCTTTAGTTAAATTTAAAAACAAAATAAGTAAAACCAAGTTAAAGAAACATCTTGCAACATAAATGACTCCATTTGATATCTCAAGGCACTTTTATGAGGACATTTAAGTTTCTAACAGAGAGTTACATTTTTATCTTGATTATGAACATACCACAATTTGAACAATATGGTGTTTGATTAGTTCCCTATTTATGTAGGCATTCATGTACCAAGAATTCCATTTTAATTCAGTTTGTATGTCTTAAAGAGAATAGGAATGTCAGGGTGTGTCCTGAAAACAATTTTAGTATGATGAGTATAATGAAGTAATTTCTATATGAGAACTAGCAAAAATAAACAGTTGATATTGGTGTAGAAACATTAGGTCTCTTGTGTATTATTAGTGTATGTATGTATATATTTACAATGAAGGGACAGAAATTATTAATATCCATTAGTTTATCACATTCTGGAGACTAAAGGTTTTTCTCAAAGCTTGAAAGCACTGATTTAAAACTAGAGTACAGATGCTTTTTGTCCAGGTCATAGCACTATTGATCATGTGAAGTGGTTTGAAAGAGATGTAGATTTCAAAAAGAAAGCAAATAAGAAAGTGAAAGTTAAAATTATAGTTGATAAATAAAGGTACATAAGAACAGGCAGGAAATATCTCTTTTTTAGAGGTGAGATCATCTTTTATTTTTAAACAACTTTCAGAGAAGGATGAAAAGCTGAACTACTAGTACAGCAGTTTCTTTCTAGTTTTATACATACATACATTATTTTTATTCCTTAACACAATTTATTCACTCATTTATTCATTATAACAACTTTCATGGCAAATATAGAAGTGATATTTCAAACAATATAGTCTATTACCAAATTCATGACAGGGTTTCCAATCCTTTTTGCAAACTTTGTAGGCAATAGAATGTGGCATATTATTTTGGAAGCTGTCAATTTCTCCTGGTGTTACATGTCTAATATTCAAAAATACTTATTCCATTTTCATTTATATTTCTTTCCTTTTATAATTTTATCTTGTGTAGACAAATTGGTAGCAAATTAAGCTGTATTAGATGGGTTAGGCAGGCAAGCATTTATAGATTATTGAGGTAGATCAAATTAATTAATGATAAATACTGAACACCCTGGAGATCCTATAAGTTTGTCATGAAAGGTTGCTACTCAATTTCTGTCAATAGTATTTTATGAGGTTATGAATACAGAGCAATGATTAAAATATTTTAAAGTGATGTCAGGGATATGACAAAAGAAGCAAATTTTCTGTCCTTTGAATTATAATATGGGAAACACTAGCATTTGATTTCCAAAAAATCATTGTTATGGGGTACAATGATGCAAATAATAACAGCAAAATATCAGCAAAAGATGCATCAGATTCTGAGAAAAAGACAAATTCAAATGAAGTCAGCAGGTGATATATTTTTCTCCATATGTATAATATCTAGTGCTTATCCATTAAAAATATAAACCAGGAATGAAACTCTTACTCTTTGCTAACTTCACACAAAGAATGGAGGTAAATATTTATTTGAGTATAAAGGAATATTAGTATAGAAGGTACTATTTGAAATATCATTTAATGTATGTATTATGGTTTGGCTATGAACCAATAATGAAAATGTAGACCTAATGATCTTTAAGGAATAAACATAAGTCATGATAGGAAACATTTAAGTTAAAAAAAAGTATGACCTTTATCATCTATATGTCATGGCCAACTCAGTAGTCTACATAGTATGAGATAGTAGCCTACAAAAGAAAAGTATCAAAAAGGGGCCACTATTTCTGGCAAAGAAATAGTCCATTATGGTGAATTTTTGCTGTGTTAAAATAGAGTGTTAACACATTGATGAAAATATTTAAATATGAACCTTTTTATTTAAAAACTATGGATTCTTTCTATTGGCAGAACATTCATAACATAAAGAAAAGCATCAATCAAAGTTGATTTGACATCCAAGTATAAATGAGAGTCTGTTGATGGTGGGTGTATAGGAGGTATTAAAAGAGGAGGGAAATCAGGTTATTCATGTCTTTGATGATGAAGTATATCTTATTCCCTTTTTGAACTGGTGTTAAAACACTCACCTTAGATCATATTTACTAATGATTACTAAAATATAAGAAAGCCTCTAAAATTATAAAAAGTTTACTTGCTTATAGTTGCAAATATATAGTTAAAATGTAGGTAAATTGGGCAAGAAATATGAAATAAAAATAGTTTGTGAAAAGAATTTTGAAATATATATTTCATAACATAGCATTTTAAATTATAACAACTTGAAATATTTTCAGAAAGTTTGGGAAATGTTTCTTCCAAATCAGTAGTTCAAAATTAGGCAAATTTGATAGATATGTGAACTTGTTCAAAAAATATAATTGTATCTGTATTTTCATTGCACTCTAGCTGAAGTGCTTTCATTTCTATTGAAAATAGTTAACAAACCATAGAAACACAAACAAGCACCCCCGTGACTTTTTTTTACAAAAGAAAACTTGGATATTTTAATACTATTGAACCACACAGGCCCTGATATAACAGGCACTCTGAATCACAGTAGTTAGATCCACTTTGAAATCATGTTATTCAGTGCATTAATAAAAAAGCAATATACTTCTGTTATGTGAATAAGGCCATTAAGCCCTGTTCAGAGGACCAGTGTCATTTGACTCACACAAAAAAGTATTCAAGCACCTGGAGTTAGAGAAAGAAAGAATAGAAAAGGGATATTAGAGAACAGTTAACACTTAAGAATCAAAGTGTAGGTGTACTTAAAAGAATGAGTAGCACCGTTTCTAAGCAAGGCCAAGAGTTTACTAAAAGTAATAGTCCATATCCAAGGAGTCAGAGTGTGGGAGTCTATTTTGTGGAGAGAAAATTATTTTTTAGAAAGAATAGAACATTTTCTACACATTTTTCTTGGTTATATATTTGATACATTGGGATAAATAAATAAGATGTAATATATATAAGTGTGTTTTAGAGAAGAGGATGGTTTTGGTGGTGATTTTCCAGAATTAAGGTGTCAGCCAGGTTCTAATTATTTTGGAAACCTTTCTGGGACAGAGCTCAACAGACTCAACACATGCATTGCCTGAAGGAGTTTGAAGGAGTTTGAATCTCAGCATTGCATAGTCCCTTGAACATCATGGTTACTCACCTTTGTACACAGAGACAGGAATAGCTCCAACACATCAGATGTTCCCCACTCCTTCTCCCAAATGGAATATCAATTTTAAGATATAAGGTTACTTATTTTATTTTTTAATACTAAGATCTTTAATTACTGTAAGATACAAAGTTTATCATTATTGAGTTACAATAGGCAATTCACATCACTTCACCAGTGCACATTTTTTGCCACCAATGTCTCTAGATTCCTCCGCACCCCAGCCCTCCCCTGTCTGCTTCTGTGGCATACAACAACCCCCTTCCGTTTTGTTTTTTTTTTTTCATTTTAGACATTGTGATTTGCAAATTGTTACTGAAGGGGTATCATGCATATGAGTTCATCTTTCAGCACTCAGTTCTTGTATAGAGTGATCATTTCCAACTAATATTGTCATTGTGGTTCTTTCTGTGCCTAAACTTTACTCCCCCATTATTTATGGCTAGCTTCCTACCATGTCCTAGTCCTCTTGGTCCTCATCTTTATTGTCTGTAGATAGTAATAACATATTATCATTTTTAATATCCAACAATGAGGGCAAGATTCACTTTTGTTCGTAATTTTTCTCCTTAGGAGAAGAATACCTTTTTTTTTTTTTTTTTTGGTTTTTGGGCCACACCCGGCGGTGCTCAGGGGTTACTCCTGGCTGTCTGCTCAGAAATAGCTCCTGGCAGGCACGGGGGACCATGTGGGACACCGGGATTCGAACCAACCACCTTTGGTCCTGGATCGGCTGCTTGCAAGGCAAACACCACTGTGCTATCTCCGGGCCCAGAATACCTTTTAATATTGGAATTTGGGCGAGAGAAATATTATATAGGGTAGGGAATTTACTTTGCAGGTGGTCAACCTGGGCTTACTCCCTGGCATCCCATATGCTCCTCTGAGCACTGCCAGGAGAAATTCTTGAGTGCAGAGCCAAAAGTCACCCCTGAGAATTGCTTGGTGTGCCCCAGAAACAAAACAAATAAACAACAACAAAAAAATAAGTAAAATAAAAATGTACTTCAGTAATTTGTAGGAGTTCAGAGAGCAGTTAGGAGTATCCATTATACTGAAACAGAATTGATAAAGATAAAAATTTAAAATAAGTATTTTTGAGAAGTGTAAATCCCACTATATTAAAAAAAAAGTTAAGAAAAATTCATACGCTATCACTATGTAGCTTTGTCTGCAACAAGACATCACAGGGAGAGAAAGAAAGCCATGATGAAATGGAATTTAAAGATGTTCAAGTTAGGTCATGGAAAAACCATCCAAAAGCATATTTTCATCAAAATGAAAAATGTGTCAATAATCTGGATACCTGCTAGGAAATAGATAGTACTTGCTCCACTCTTTTAGAGAATTATCTATTGGAGCTTTTTTTTTTAAACTGAATAGTGATTAAAGGACAGAGGATCCATCTCCCAAGGAAATATACTGACTGTGACCAAATTACCTCTGAATTTGCTATTATTTAAATGCAGTTTCTTGTATTTATTAAAATGAAGTGACTGTCATATTAAAATTGAAAACGAGCAGTTGCACATGCAAATTATTTCTAAAGTTCAACTGCTGCTAAATGAGACATGATGCTCCTAAACTTAGAAATGTTTAACATAAATTATGACCTAATTAACATTTTCATGGTAATCCGGACTTCCTACAGCTTATTCTGCTAATTAACACATGACAAATGAGCACACATTAATATTTTATTGTAACATAACTTGTTCAAGAAAGCTTCTTAACTCCTTAGAAAACATTTTGTGTGTCTGTTATTTTTTTTCAAGTTCTGCCTGAGAAATAGTCTATTGTAGCTTGTGTCCTTATATAATTTGATGCTAACAGTGTTTCCTGTTGAAAATGTATTTAGCTTTCTCTTTATATTGCTAATTTGCTTTGAAATACATTCATATTTTTTGGAAAAATAATAGCCTTGATTTGTATATCTTTGTTAATGATCACTTGCCATGAGATGGGTGGATACATGAACAGCCACAATGCAGTACACTAGATCTGGGTGGTTATGAGTAAATCTGAACCCATTATGGAGAGAGAGTAAATATATGTTATGAATTTTATACTGTATAGCTGATTTCTCTTGTTAGTATATTCAATTTGTTTGTATCCTCTTTTACTCAAATTACATCAGTCCTTAAGTTAGTTAGGGATACCATAATGCTTTCATTTCTACAAGGAACAGAAAACACATAGCACTGCTCATTGGAAGCTTGATTGCTGTTGGGTTTTAGTTCTTCTGTTTTCATTTGTTTTCCTGACTTGTTTTAATGCTTTCTGTTTATTTAGTTTTGGGATTTTTTGTTCCCCACGCATGATTGCAAAATGGCTTCTCAATTGATCACATAAATCTAAATATGATTTTTGAGCTCTGAAAGAAGATTTTTCTAAACATTTTAGAGGATAATTATCTATAATGGACAATGAATTGTTTTGGAAACTCTACAGAGGCATCTCATGAGTGATTGTGACTATCTTTCCTATATGTTTAAAGATACTGAGGTAATTGAGCAGACTTTTTCCTTTATGTTTAAATTTAATTTAATTTTTTTTTTTAAAGTTGGGAGCCAGACTGGCGAGGTGGCTCTAGAGGTAAGGTGTCTGCCTTGCAAGAGCTAGCCAAGGAAAGACCGCGACTGCAGTTCTATCCCCTGGCATCCCATATGGTCTCCCCAAGCCAGGGGCAATTTCTGAGCACTTAGCCAGGAGTAACCCCTGAGCATCAAACGGATGTGGCCCGAAAAACCAAAAAAAAAAAAAAAAGTTGGGAGCCTACAAAGCAAACTCAAAATTATGAAGGGCCCTTCCTGATTAGTTTTGGCCAATTGGACCTTCAGTTCAATGTTAGCACCCCAGGACGCTGTGCTATTCAGGCCCTGTGGTTCTGGGCATTGATTCTTAAGTATCCTCTAGGACTGAAGCTGGCAATTCTTGGGGGACAATGCAAAATTGGATTTGAATTGAGGTTTGTCACATGCAAGTTGTTTCTTTTTTGTTTTTTTGTTTTTGTTTTTGTTTTTGGGCCACACCCGGTGGTGCTCAAGGGTTACTCCTTGCTGTCTGCTCAGAAATAGCTCCTGGCAGGCACGGGGGACCATATGGGACACCAGGATTCCAACCAACCACTTTTGGTCCTGGATCGGCTGCTTGCAAGGCAAACGCCGCTGTGCTATCTCTCCGGGCAAGTTAAGTTTCTTAACCCAACTGCTTGTTCTCATGATTTCACAAATATATTGATTTTAGAAAACTTTAAAGTAAAAGTTTATTTATACAATCACAATTCAATACTTATTTATATATGTTATGATAAACCCCAAATACCATAAATTCAGCCTCATTTGCTAGATTTACCAAAACACTTTTTTCTTTTAGACAAAAACATTTACTATTGAATTTTTTTGTTGTTGTTGTTCTTTTTGGGCCACACCTGATGACAATCAGGGGTTACTTCTGGCTATACGCTCAGAAATTGCTCCTGGCTTGGGGGACCATATGCGATGCCAGGGTATTGAACTGTGGTCCGTCCTAGGTTGGCCGCATGTAAGGCAAATGCTTGACCACTTGTGCCACCACTCCGGCCCCAGATTCGTGATGTTTGTTTTTGTTTTATTTTGCCTGTTTATTTCTTATCTGACACATAAGAATGAAATTATATGCCTTTTTTCCCATCTGGTTTATTTTTTTAGCATAATGCATAAGATACTGTCACAAATGACCATATTCCATCTTTTTAAAAATCAAAATAGTATTTCACTATATATGTGTGTGTGTTAAGATACCAAGCCTTTGTACACTGACTGACCTGTTGATGTGTTAATGAGTACTTGATTCTAAATGCTAGCAATTGTTAACAATTAACATAGGAGTACATGTATTCTTTCAAATTATTGACTTTTTAGTGTTTCAACCTCTAAGTATTCCAAACAGTGTTTATTTTTCCCAATACCAATCAACTATTTAATTTCTGGTTACCAATGGATATCTGATAATTCCATTGAAATAAATTCTGTCACTGTCCATAATTAGCACAGACTGTATAGTTAAAAACTTTTCCCCATATTTAGCTATTAAAAGACAATAGATTAAGATAGCTTGTTAGAGCTTTGTTTGCCACATTAAGTTTAAGACCTCCTATACTTTGACCATTTATCTCTTGTGACTTGAAGATTTTCTTGAAAAATTCATAGAACTCAGGAAACACTTTGCTTAATAAATCAAACTAAAATATAATTAAAATGATACAAATTAGCACCCAGATGAAGACATATACAATGTAAGGTTCTAAAATTTCCTATCAATGAAGATTCTATCCTTGTTGAAACAAGTCACCTTCCTGGCTTTTGAATGCATTTACAACCAAAGAGCTCTTTGAGTGCTGTTTAGAGACTTTCACATATTAATTTGTAGGCATGACTAATTGTTCACTATTAGTGAACTTACCTCCAGCCTTCTCCCCTCTTGAAATAGGGAATTGAGATGAACAATTCTAATTCTTTAATAGTGTCTTAAACTTTCGGGTTACTAGCTTGTAGAATACTTCCTCTTGAAATCATAAAGGGATCCTAAGACTCCAGTAATCTTATGAGTATGTAGAAGAAGTTTGTGATAAGGACTAAAGGTAAAAATCAAATAAATATTTTATGTATATTTGCTCACATAGTTGTTCATTTCTAATGTGAAAGGTACAAGAGGGCCAGTTAAGTGCTGACAAATATGAGTAAAGATATAAAAGCATTTTACTTAAATCACTATGAATGTGTAAAAGATGTGCTAAGAGAAATGTTGGAAGGAGAAAAACATTTGATCTCATTTTTTTAATGACTGAAATCCACTACAAACATGTTTGTAGTCAGTGTTTAAATAAAGATATCATGGGGCCGGCGAGGTGGCGCTAGAGGTAAGGTGTCTGCCTTGCAAGCGCTAGCCAAGGATCAGGACCACGGTTCGATCCCCCGGTGTCCCATATGGTCCCCCCAAGCCAGGGGCAATTTCTGAGCGCTTAGCCAGGAATAACCCCTGAGCACCAAACATGTGTGACCCCAAAATAAAAAAAACACACATTAAAAAAATAATAAAGATATCATTAAAGAATAAAATTAAAAATATGCTGTAAAGAAAGAAAATCAAAATAATAAACAAATGCAAATAAAACAAATCCTTGAACTTTGATCATAGAACTGAGGTGAGGAATTCTTAGGTTGTAATTTAAGAATGGGGGGATTCCAATGGACTCTGAAAGATAAGTACTGATAATTTGATTATAGGTATAAGATGGCAACAGATTTTTCAAGGATATGTTTTTGCTATGATAATAAAAATTATATTTAGGCTTATCCAGCTGGACTGCCAGATGATCCCAATTTTGTTGGCAACATCAAAGGCATCATAATCAGGGCCAGCTGAACATGTTTCTTCTCTCCATCAGGTGTAATCAGGGTGTTGACCTTGCAACATCAATGTCATTCAACTTCTTCATAGCTGGATTAATCTGGAGTTTCTGGACCTTGACATTCACAATGAACATGAAATGTGTTTTTATCTCTGTCTTCTTCATGGCTCATTCAGGGTCAAAGGGAACTTGGTAATGGAACAATGAAGGGTCAAGCTTGTATCTCCTGGGGCACTTTTTTGAGAATATTTGAGATGCTCTCTGATTTGCAGAGTTTTGATACTTTGGAAAGTGGGTGATATGTGGGTCTTATCTTTGAGACTGTGGACACTGTATAGCAGTGCTTTCTTGGCCTTCAAACCTTTGGCTTTGGTTTCTGTTTTGGAAGGAGTAGGGAATCCTTATTGGTCTTTGGAGACATCTTCATAAAAAGGGCTTGTTTAGAATATCTTAAATTGTGCCCATAAAACATAAATTATTATGTAAACCAATGTCATTTTAAAATATTAGAAATAAAATATGTGGGGCTGGAGAAATAGCATGGAGGTAGGGCATTTGCCTTGCATGCAGCAGGGTGGTGGTTTGAGTCCTGGCATCCCATGTGGTCCCCGAGCCTGCCAGGAGTGATTTCTGAGCATAGAGCCAGGAGTAACCCCTGAGTGCTGCCGGGTGTGACTCAAAAACCAAAAACCAAAAAAAAATAATAATAATAAAGGAAGAAATAAAATATAAAATATAAAGTTGTAAATACTACCATTAATAGCAGCCATTATGGTGGTCTTAAAGTTGATAAATGCATAGTCATTTTTTCTGGCTGGGGGTATTTGTGTAAATATAAACTTTATTTTATAAAGAATCATATAACCCAGAAAATATACTTCTTGTTGTATACCCTCAAGAAAACAAAAACATTCACACAAAAGTTTATATGCTCACCATATTCATCGCTTCACTTAGCACAATAGCAAAGCTATAGAATCCAAAAAGAGGCATCCAATATAATATGAGTTGACAATAAATATGTAATATGTAATGTGTAGACATACAAACATGGAATACTATGTAGCTACAAGTTTGATGAATTAACTCATTCAATTCACTACAACTTTGGTGAAACTGCAGAACTTTATGTTAAACAAAGTTATAAGGAGGACAAATACTGGATGACCTCACTTTTCTGTGAAAAAAGACTTCTTCCTGGAAGTGATGGGGGGCTATATGTGGTGTCAGGTAAGGAATAGGATTGTACATGTAAGTAATGTGTTATAAAAATTTACTATTTTTACAGAACCTGATTAAATATGTTTTAGATAAATGTGATCAGATAATATTTATTTCCAATTTTTGCAGACTACTTCCTTTTTTCACTTCCTCTTTCTTCCTTTTTTACATTTTTAAATTCTTTACTTTTCTCTTCTTTTCATCCCTTCTTTTGCCTTTTCTTTTCTTTTCTTCTCTTCCTGCATTTCTGTCAACCATTCTTTTGAAAATATAGCTGCATTTTTTCTACTAAAATCCATGGCATAAAGTTGAATAAGATCCTAGCCCTCCTCTCAAGGAAATGAAGACAGATTCATAAACATTTAAGTATAATTAATAATTCATTTTTAAGAAGGCAGCATGATACGATTACCATAATACTTTCTGTTGCTTCCTATGGTATTTCTTACCTACAGTAGTAGTCAGTAGATATTGACAACTATCTAAAAATCTCTGTCTTAAAAATAATTTCAAGTTGACTTATGTGACAGTTGGCTTAATTATATATAGTAAATAGCATATGATATATATCACATGGTGATATATGTAATATATAACACTTTTACTACATATGTATCATAAAAAAGATGAGAAAAATTTTGAAATTATTCAATACCATGCTCAAGATGACATTTTGTCTGTGAATAATTAAATGCTCTTCTCATGAAGTTAATTTTTCTCCTTCAGAAATATGCACCTATTTCTAGGTTAGATTTCTTTTGTTTATATTAGCTGAATATTTCTTCTGTTCTGGATTTCGGACATCTTAGTGTCACAATGCTGATGTCTCTAAGCTTTAAATCTTTAATCAGTCCAATTCCTGTACTTGGGGTTACATTACTAAGTTGGCGCCACTATTCTCAAGAATAGAGCTGCTGAAACAAAATTGTATCTGTTACTTCTCATCCCCTGTGTTCTACCTAAAACAAATAGCCAAGTCCCAGTAACTGAAAACCACAAACTTACTTTCTCCAAAATTATTTTTATCTCATTAAGGAAGCCCTCTGTATTATGGATTGGCAGTATGATTGTCACCTTTCTTTAGTTTACTTCAGGGGTCTCAAACTCAATTTACCTGGGGGCTGCAGGAGGCAAAGTCTAGGTGAGGCAGAGCCGCATAAGGGATTTCACAAAAAAGTCCTCAAGCGTCATTAACAGTTTTAATTATTTCTTCTGAACATGAATAGAACATTGAGTGAAGATCATGAACAGTTCTTCTGAACATGGCATCTATTGCCTATTTCTTGCTTCCAGAGACTTGACAGCGCTTCTTCTCACAAATCTGAACCACATTTGGCTTTAGAGAGGAAGCAGTTGAGACCCTCAGTATGGCTTGAAGATGATCATCATTAAGTCTAGACCTGTACTTTGACTTATTGAAGTTCAATGTAGAGAATAACTTTTCACACAAATATGTGCTCCCAAAAAGGCATATGGTGCGCTTGAACATTCGGGAAAGCTCAGGGAAGCTGGGGGCAATTCTCTCAAAAATTGCCCATGCATGTCTGCTTTTCCACTTATCTCCCTGAACTTTGAGATCAGAGTTGCACTGCAGGTCAATGAGCTCCATTTGAAGCACAGAAGGGGCATCTTGCACATCAAAGGAAAAGGGGTCCACACAAATTTGGAAAGTGGCTCTGTGCTTTTTGAAGTCTGCAAATCTGTGATCAAATTCCTTCTCTAACTTAAAAATAGCATCAACATATTTCTCACCACTGAATGGTATGCCTGCATCCACAAGTTCCTTGCATGCTGGGAAATGGCAAAGGTTTGTCTGAGAGAGCTGGGATTTCCATAACACAAGTTTTGTGGAGAATGCTCTCACGTTGTCATAGGCAGCACTGATAAGCTGCCCCGGGCCTTGTAACATCTTGTTTAATACATTCAGCTTATGTGTGATGTCAACAAGAAAAGCTAAGTCCATGAGCCATTTGTGATCACTCAATTCAGAAACAGCATTCCCATCCTTCTCCATGAAGGTTTTCACTTCTTCTCTCAACTCAAAAAATCTTTTCAGGACATTTCCCCTGCTGAGCCAATATACCTCGGTGAAATAGAGCACATCTCCATATTCTGACTCCATTTCCTCTAAAAAAGCATGGAAGCTCCTGTGCTTTAAGCCCCTGGATCTGATTTGTTTGATGCATTTCACAACAACAGACATCACATTGTCACATGGCAGGCATTTACTGCAAAGGGCCTGCTGATGAATAATGCAGTGAAGAGCAATGGCCTTCACTACACCCTCCTCTTCAAGTTTTTTTTTGAACAAGTGCCTCCAGTCCATTTTTCCTCCCTATCACCCATGGCGCTCCATTGGTTATTATTTCAACAAACCTCTTCTATGGCAAACCTGAATTCTCAATGGAATCACCCAGATGCCGAAATATCTCATTAGTAGTGGTCTGGCCATGCATTGGAATTATTGTGAGAAGCTCCTCTGTCCATTCAAAATTGCAATCAACACCACGGATATAAATTGTGAGCTGCGCTATGTCTATTGTATCTGTTCCCTAATCAAGAGCAAGTGAGTATGCATCACAACATTTGGCTTTCTCACACAGTTGATGATAAATGTAACTTGACATGTCAGAAATGCGCTCTGCCACAGTGTTGGCAGAAAGGCTGATTATGCTAAACTGACCTTTCTTTTCTGGACAGATAATACTTGCAGCCTGTAACATGCATTTTTTTTTAACAAACTCTCCTTCTGTGAATGGTTTCCCTGCCTTAGCAATCATCTCCCTAACCATGTAACTAGCTTCGACTGATGCAACATTGTCTTTGGTTGCTTTTTTGAAGAAATCTTGTTGCCTCATTAGACATGCTTTAAGACTGGCAACCCACTTGGCTCTCTCATTTCCTTGATATTTTGCACATTCCTCAGCATGTTTAGTTGAATAATAGAGTTTCAAGTTGTATTCCTTGTGCACTGCAACTTTCTCTGAGCAAGTAAGACATGTGGGGATGCCCCTGTGCTCAACAAAGAAATACTGCGTCTCCCACTTTTCCTGAAATTGTCTGTGCTCATCATCAATCTTTCTCTTCACTTTAGGCTTTGATGAAGTCATGATGAAGGTATGACAAAATCTAATTCTGTAATAAACTTCTCTCCCTTAAGCCTCCGATAATGAAAGGGACTGTGGACAAGAGCAGCGGAAATGACATCTGCACTAGGCGCAAAGTATTTGCGATTATTTGCTTACTGAATATTCACAATGAAAAATCGCATTAGTAAGAAAAAATCGCATTAAACATTTGCATACCCCGAATGGAACTGCTCTGGGTATGCGGATGTTTAATGCAATTTTTTTCTTACTAATGCAGTTTTTTTTTGTGTGTGTGTGTGTGTGTGTGTGTGTGTGTGTGTGTGCCTGAAATTATTTTCAGTTAAACTATTGCTGTTACTTGGGAGGTGGGGCCAGATTTCTCTTAGCAGGGTTCAAGAGACCGTGAGGTGTCAGGGATTGAACCAGGGCCTCGAACATGCAAAGTATGTGCTTAACCTCTTGAACCATCTCCCTGGTTCAATTAATTTTCTTCATCACTATCATCAACTTCACCACCATCACCATCACCACCTCCCAAACACCACCATCACCTCCACTATCCTTCTGCTCCTCCTCTTCCTCCTCCTCCTCCTCCTCATCATCATCATCATTCTTACTGAAGGAGCCCACAAGACATGACCAATGCAGCTCTGGATTGGATCCCTTTGTCTAAAGAAAATGATGCAGTTTTTATTGCGATTATTCGGTAAGCAAATGATCGTGAATACTGCGATATTTGAAGTCTGGCCATGGGCCACAAAATGTTGCACAAAGGCCACAAATGGCCCGCGGGCTGTGAGTTTGAGACCCCTGGTTATTTCTTAATGAATAGAAAAAATGTTCTTGTTTATTTTTCTTAAGTCAAAGAATAATTGAAGTAACCATAAAAGTAACCATAATATAACCAAATCACATAATATAATTCTAATCATTTATAAGATAAAATTTACATGCTTAAATTTGTGTTTACATTATCTTAATTAATTTCTTCTACTATTGTGCATAGGAATCTATTTGATGGTCTATAATACACATTTCTATGTTTTGCCCTTAGACATTTCAAATTAGTGTGTTTGAGTAATTTACAGAACTCTGAATATTGGGGTATAGTATTATGAATGAGATTAATAAGTACCTTAAGATTTTGGAGTTTATTTTCTCAGTAGGATCTACCACAAAGATGTTTGGTTTCTCAACATGTGATACTAGGCCTTGGAGAGTGGTGCTCTGATGTCAGCAGGGCTATATATAGTGGTACTCAGGGTCCCATGCCAGATCACAAATCAAACCCTCAGGGTCCTCCAGATGCAAGGTATAAGGTCTACAGCTTCAGCTATCTCCCTGGACCTAGAATTTCTCACATTTTTCAGGTTTTTTGGGTCACATATGCCTGTGCTCAAGAGTTTCTCCTGGATCTATGCTCAGGAGTCATTCCTGTGCTCAATGCTCATGGTACCATATAGAATGCTGGGGACCAAACTCAGGTTGGCCTAATACTCTAGCAGTTGAACTATCACTCCAATCCTTAGAATTCTTCATTTATAAAATATTATATATAAGCCATTGTGATTTAAAAAGACATTCATAATTGGGTTCTAGACATGCAATGTTTCAGGACCAGTCGCACTACTAGTGTCAACCTTTCTCCACAAGTGTTCCCAGAATGCATCCCATGCTACCCATCCCTGACCAGCCTGGCAGCCTAATGGGCTTATTTTTAATTTTCATTGTTAGAGTTTGAGTCTATAGATTTCATTGTTTTTAACTCTGGCTTGGATATTTAGTTATGTCCTTTCTCACATCACCAATGCACCAGATACACTTTGGCCCTGTCTCCTGTCCTTTCTTATTTGTCTTTCCCCTCCTCTGCTCAGTTTCTTTCATTCTCCTTACTAAATTCTTGGGTGGAGTGTTCTAGACAACCCCCATTTAAACCAGTGCATTTTTTATGCAGTTATTCAAAATGCCACATATCAGTGATACCATTCTGTATTTATCCTTTTTCTTGTGGCTAACTACATTTAACATAATATCTTACAGTTCCTGAGGCCAGAGTGGTGGCATAAGCCATAGGGCCTTTGCCTTGCCCACACTAACCTAGAACAAACCACAGTTCAATCCCCCAGCGTCCCATATAGTTCCCCAAGCCAGGAACAATTTCTGAGCACATAACCAGAAGAACCCCTGAGCATCACTGGGTGTGACCAAAAACCAAAACCAAACCAAAACAAAACAATAACAAACAAAAACACCCTTACAGTTTCATCTATGTTGCAACAAATTTCATTATTTCATCACTGCTTACAGCCATGTAATTTTTTTCCTTCTTTATTTGAATATCTTGATTATATAAATGATTGTGATTAGGTTTCAGTCATGTAAAGAACATCCCCATTCACCAGTGCAACATTCCCACCACCAATGTCCCCAATTTCCCTGCATCCCACCCCACCCCCACCTGTACTCCAGACAGGCTTTCCAGTTCCCTCATTCATTCACTTGATTATGGTAGTTCTCCGTGTAGTTATTTCTATAGCTGTACTCACCACTCTTTGTGGTGAGCTTCATGGAGTGAGCTGGTGTTCCAGTCCTCCTCTCATTGTATCTGAGGATTGTTACAAAAATGAATTTTATTTTTCTTAAAACCCATAGGTGAGTGAGACTATTCTGCGTCTCTCTCTCTCCCCCTCTGACTTATTTCACTCGGCATGATAGATTCCATGTACATCCATGTATAGGAAAATTTCATGACTTCATCTCTCCTGACGGCTGCATAATATTCCATTGTGTATATGTACCACAGTTTCTTTAGTCATTCATCTGTTGAAGGGCATCTTGGTTGTTTCCAGAGCCTGGCTATTGTGAATAGTGCTGCAATAAATATAGGTGTGAGGAAAGGGTTTTTGTATTGTATTCTTGTGTTCTTAGGGTATATCCCTAGGAGTGGAATAGCTGGGTCGAATGGAAGCTCAATTTCCAGTTCTTGGAGGAATCTCCATATCGCTTTCCATAGAGGCTGTACTAGGCAGCATTTCCACCAGCCATGTAATTTTCTATTTTGTAAATGTACCACATTTTCATGATCCATTCATCTGTAGTTGAATATTTTGGTTGATTTCAACTCTTGGCTCTTGCAATGAGTGCTGTAATGAAAAATGATATGCATATATGTTATCTGATGGGTGTTCTACTCTTCTGGATAAACAATAAAAAACAGGATTGTTGGGTCATATGACAGTGCAATTTTGAGTTTACTGAGAAAGCTCAATACTATTTTTCATATAGTTTGGACTAGACAATATTCCTACTAGCTGTGGATAAGAGTTCTTTTTTCACCTCATCCCTGACAGCCAAATTGTTCCCAATATTTTTGATATGTTTTATACTTACTGGTGTAAGATGATATCTCATTGTTGTCTTGATTTGGATTTTCCTAATGATAAGTGATGATGATCATTTTTTGTAAGTATATTGGCCATATGCTGATCTTCCTCTGAGAGGTTTCTGCTCATTTCCTTTCCCCATTTTAATGAGGATTTTAGGTTTATGGGGCTTACCTTTGTGAGTACTTCATAGAACCATCATTTTTTTAACATATGTGCAGTATTATTCTGTTGAAGATGTCGCTTCATAATACTGTATTTGGAGAAGCAATATGTATGTATCAATAGATAAATTATTGAGATGGGATAGCCAGAGTTTGGCTTTGCCATTAATTGTGCATTCCTAGTGTTTTGTATGGAATTAATAAATTAGGGAGGTACAATTTAATGGGTAATAATAAAACTTTAAAGTTGTGTTACCTAAGTTTTCCGTCACTTACAAGTTTTGTAATTTTGAGTAAGTCAAGTAGACTTTAACTGCCTCCATTTCTTCTTGTATAAAATAGAGATAAGTAATTACATCTGATTTATATGGAAAAAGAATCCAGACTTAATAACTGTGATTTGCTTAAAACATTGCTTGGCACTTTGTAAGTACTATTTCATTTGTCTTATTATGTCTTTTAATATTTGATGATATATTTTATTAATCTGAAGCTTAAAGGATGAGAAGGAGTTAGTCAGGTGAGTGTCAGATGTAGGAATAGGAGATATCACCAACAGATCAGTCTTCATGTGAAAAATTTAACAGTAAGAAACAATTTCATGTTTCTGGAACAGAAAGTTGGGATATGAAGCTTAAAAAGTAGGCAGAAGTTATTCATGTATACTCTTGCATTTTATATTATAAATTTTAAATTGAAGTGGAATCTTCACTGGAATATCAGGATGTTAATTTTTTGCCATTGTTGTTTTTACTCTGGTCTAGCTAAAATATATTTGAGCAAAATTGAAGCATAATCATGGTGACTAATAAGGAAAACTGCAGAAATCAGGTGGCAGATAGGAGAGAAAAAACTCAATCTCAAATAAAAGGTTTAGAGAGAATATATAAGAAATATAAAGTAATAGAATAGGCATGTCTTGATTTGCCTTAATTGTCCAATTTTTGTCTTAATTTTTCAAAAGAGAGATGAAATTTATTTATATGACTGGAAAATTGGTTCAATGATGATTCTACTAATTGAAATAAACAGAAAATACATGTTTACAGATTCCATGAGTTTAGTTTGAATGACAACTTGTAGTAGCCATGGAATGTCCACATAGAGATATTTAGAGGTAGTTCTTGACATATGTCTAAAACTTGAATTGCTTGTTTTTGCTGAGTTGTGAACACAAACTCTCTTAAACTGAACAAAACTTACAAGTATAAGGCTCAGAGATGGTTATGTTTACAGCTTTCAACAATACTATTTATGGGAAATAAAATGGGAATCAAATAAAACATTTTTGAATGCAAACAATGTACTGCATCCAGTACAGCTCATTGCGTCTTCTGATAAGACACTAAGTGCAGTAATATAGTTTTAAAGTATAGATTTCTGGGGTATGGAAAGATATAGCAAGTTGAGTTGCAAGCCTTGCATGTGGCAGGGTTGGATTTGATTCACCAAATCCCATATTGTCTCCAGAGCCTACCAGGTGTGACCCCTGAGTATAGGGAATGGAGTAAGCCCTAAGCACCACCCAACGTATTGCTACAAACTAATTAGTAAACTAACTGAAAATATTTTAGGCTTCCAAAGAAATTTTTAAATAATTTAACCTATTATTGCTAATTAGAAAGGCTAATGCCAAGTTGGTCAACCAAGGATAGAGACATTTTTGGAGTAGACTTACATTTGTTTTGGCTCTGGAAAAATAATTTATGCTCATGTATTTATTGATTTAATTTACTAAATTATACATGTCTCAATCACTTAATGTTCTTCCTGGTACTCTTCTTATTGCATGATTAAGGAAAATATAAAATGTGCATTAATATAGCATTACTAGAGTAAACATGGGAACTTGAGAAAACATCAGTGAAAAGTAGTATACTACTTTTAGTTTGTCCACTGCTATTTGGTTAAATAAGATTTGTTGTATTGATATTTAAAAGATGGTTGTCACTTCTATTGCATTATTTAACCCCAATATCTGTATTGATCTTAGTGATAGTAGTAGTAAGAAGCAGATGTGATAATTAATGAATGATAACAATATATTACCATTTATGATATAAATTAAATTAGTAGAATTGAAATTTTTATACTGATATTCAAATTATGAGAAATATATTATAATTAATACTTTGGAACAATATTTAAAATCTTAAAATCACAATATTCATATCAATTTTAAAAAGGCAAATAAAGTTACTCCATGAAAAGGCCATGATAAAACTAAAATAGAGAAAAAGAATAAAGTGCTGACAGATATAATTATATGAAGGAGGTTTTTTCTCAAATAGATGCAATAATATACAACTCAGGTGGTTGAGATGAAATTCAAATATATATATCTGATTTCTTTATTTCTAAACCAGCATACAAATTGTCTAAGGATAAAGTAATTTAATCGTTAATTTATTGCACTGGCCTTGCTCTTTGAATTTTGCAAACCATCTTATTTGGACACCTTTGTATTCTCACCAACAGACAGTTTTCAAACATAAGTATGTCTCATTTCTAAATCCTCTAGAATTGCTGCCTCAAAATACTTTTATTATAAACTCTGTCCCTTGGGTTATTTATGGCTAATTGCCAGTAAACCAGAGAACTGACAGATGCTGTATGACTAGTTGAAGTTCATTCAAATAAAAATGATGAAGGGATAATAAATACTATTCTTGAAACAGTATTGAACATATTGTCTAATTATAGCCCTCCAGTCATTATTTAAAGTTACCAGGTGTGTTACCAACAAAGGCTGGAATATATGCAGTTATAGCCACTGGGTATTAAACAACCAGCAAGAACCTTTAACATATAACATTGAAGTCATTGTACTCTTCTATTCTATTTTAGTAGAATTTTTTTTTCTGCTTGTTTTCAAGCACTCATTAAATCTGTCCAGCTCATTTTACCCAGGGGACTATCCTGACTTTGGATATCTAGGGGCGATTTGTCACTCAGTCCCACTACTCAGTAAGTATCTGAAAGACAAAATCGAATTGAATTTCCTTTGTGTTTTTACAGACTGAAAACATATTTACTATCTCGGAAGAATCTACAAATTAAAAACTGAATTGAATAAATTGGCACTTATGAGCAACCAAGGCTGAGCTTGTCATTATATTTTATGCCACTTTGGGGCACTAAGGAAGCCCCTGTCTTTCTTGGCTTAGCCAATTTTCCATCTACAAGGAAGTGTCCTACCTGCCCTTCATAGATGTTTTAAGAATGAATTTTACTTTGAATGGCATATTGTGCCTTCATTTGTGAGGAATTAATATTTCATATGGATGAAGGTGATATCTATTTCACTGCCTTTTTTTTGTAGTTACAAAGTGCTCACTAGCTTAAGAATCTTGATTAAAATGGTGGGAAAGAAAGCAATGTCTTATGTCATACACAGCAAATGAGCTAGTCTCTAAAATCTGTTAAAAGAATAAAAAACATTGTTCACAGGGACAACAGTTGGTGCCCTTATTTACACCAAATTCTAACTTACTAATTTCTAAGTTTTTTAATATTTAAGTGATAGTCATTATTGTCTTGCTTAAATTATCTGTATTTAAATTGCCTTTTTTTTTATAAGTTTATGTGAAAATGATTTAAAATCATATATCAAAATCACCAAAGATGAATTTCAGAGACCATAAAACTATAAGTCACAGGGCCGGAGAGATAGCATGGAGGTAAGGCGTTTGCCTTGCATACAGAAGGACGGTGGTTCGAATCCCAGCATCCCATATGGTCCCCTGACCCTGTCAGGAGTGATTTCTGAGCGTAGAGCCAGGAGTAACCCTGAGCACTGCCGGTGTGACCAAAAAACAAACAAACAAACAAAAAAAAAAACCTGCAAGGCTGCAAGTGCTGGAGACCCAGCTGCTGGGTGGGGTGAGGTGCCCATCCAGTGAGGCTAAAATGTAGTAACCTCGAATCACTGCCACCCTAGTGGTCTGGGAGAGAGTGGCCAGAGAGAGAAGGGTAGAAACTATCTTTTATTCCAGTCTGCACTCTGAAGTCTGCCACTTTTAGGGGTTTCTGACAGAGAGAGAGAGAGAGAGAGAGAGAGAGAGAGAGAGAGAGAGAGAGAGAGAGAGAGAGAGAGAGACAGAGACAGAGACAGAGAGAGACAGAGAGAAAGACAGAGAGAGAAACAGAGAGAGACAGAGACTGAGAGACAGAGAATGAGAGAAAAGGCAGAGGACAGAGACAGAGAGACATGGGAAGAGACAGAAGAGAGAGGAGAGAGAGAGGTGAAGCACGCAGGCAGCATCAGGCTGATGCTTCATCTCAGGGATAGGCCTTTGGCCCCACCACGGACCAGCAGGCTCTGCTCCAGTCTTTTCCCTGCAAACCACCCCCCCACACACACACACCAAATAGCTGCCAGACTTTTCTTTTTATACTTTGGGACAGTTTTCATTTACGGTGCTGCATGTTCCAGTCCAACTGTCCAACTATTATTAAGGAAGGAGTATCGTCAGTACTTATATGTACATTGACTAATTCCTTTTCAAATACATCAACAATGAATAACCTAAAACAATCCCTGTATGTAAGCAGTGAGATGATAAATAATGTTATTATTTATTTTTATTTTAGAATTACTAATGTTTGGGAATTTTTAGTTGGATAGATTGAATCAAACTGGCACAAGCATAGTACTTATAACCAGAAAGTTAATAAGACTCTCTTGAGACTTTGTGAACAGGCTTTCTTGTAAAATTGAAGCTCACGGGACATTGAGATAAATGGAGAATATCATTGAAAACCTCAATGGTAATTCTCTGTGCTTTGGCAATTACAAGCTCCAACTACTTTGTTGATCTGGCTTCTTAGTATATTATCTTTCTTTTGATCTACTATAATTCACTCTTTATTCAATCCTTGTTTGGTATTTTTTCCCCTCACCTTTTGCTTTCTTGTGATCTCAGCTTTTCATCAGTTCAACTCACTTACAAAAATAGATTTTATGGAATTTTTAGGTATGGCTCTGGAAGATTATCACCGCTTCTTACCCACACAAGAGACTGAAAATCAAGATACAGCTTTCAAAATGGCTGAAAGATGAATTTTATTTATTTTTCATGTTGATAAATGACAGTATTTTATATTAATGCAAGTTTATGTTACATATCTAGAATTCATTACAACTGCTTCATCACGCAGCAGTTAGGAACAATATCAACTTTAGACATTGTGTAGTTTGTATACATCTTACATCTTCAATGAATTACCCTGATGTGAGAAAGTATATTTGTATCCTGAAGCATGATCATGAGTTAAAGAACTGTGTTATCCTTCCCATTCTTTTTTTTTGGGGGGGGGGGGTGTTGGGCCACACCCGGCGGTGCTCAGGGGTTACTCCTGGCTGTCTGCTCAGAAATAGCTCCTGGCAGGCACGGGGGACCATATGGGACACCGGGATTCGAACCAACCACCTTTGGTCCTGGATCTGCTGCTTGCAAGGCAAACGTGCTGTGCTATCTCTCCGGGCCCTATCCTTCCCATTCTTCCCACACTTAATTGAGCCAAATTGTAGCAAATTATACATTTATGGGGCCAGAGCTATACCAAATCAAGTAGGGTTTTTGCTTTACAAGAGACCAGTCTGGGTTTGATCCCCAGCATCTCATATGGTTCCCCAATCCTGCCAGGAGTAAATTCTGAGTGCAAAGCCAGGAACAACCCCTGTGTGTTGCAGAGTGTGGCCCAACTTCCCAAAATTATACATTACTTCTGAATAGATGAGTTCAACATTCAATGTTCTAACTACAGATCTTGATCCTACTTTATAACTAAATAATACTTCTGGTATTTGAGTAAATAAATAGTTCTCCTTAATCCCCAGGGAGCGTTTTACCTCTTCACAAGAAGCACAACCCATTTATAAGTATTTTAGCAGCCAGGCATTAACCAAGACATCTGAAGTGGAGGATTTCCTGACAGTCTTATTTGATTAGTCATCCAGAATGAGAATATGGTCACTTTATCGTCTTCCCAAATTTATTCTGTGGTCACAGACAGTCCAGAATAAGTCTTCTAATTATGGACTTAATTCAGATACATCACTTGCCAAAGTTAGGTGTCAACAATTTTGCATAGTGTATTTTGAGTTTTTAAGGATTGCACAGATGCATGTTACTTTCTGACTGCTCCATCACAACTAGCTCAGCTTCCTTTCTTTTACTTGTCCTTTTATTTCAGTAACTTCAACAACCCAGATATGTATTTTACTATTTTATATGACCTTGTCATTGTAGGAATGCCACATTGAAATAGCTATCTTTATTTATTTATTTATTTATTTATTTATTTATTTATTTATTTGATTTTTTGGGCCACACCCATGGCACTCAGGTGTTACTACTAGCTTTGTACTCAGAAATCACTCCTGGCAGGCTCAGGGACCATATAGGATGCTTGGGATTGAACTGAGGTCCATCCTGTATTGTCCACTTGCAAGGCAAACACTACCACTGTGCTATCTCTCCACACCCGAAACAGGTATTTTTTTAAAAAAAATATATATTTTTAAATCATTTGATCTATCCAAATGGATACAAGAGCTTTCTGAAAGGCCACAGAGAGACCACAAAGATCTGGAGTACACTTTTTTTGAAGAATCTCTATATTGTTTTCTGTAAAGGCTGGACTAAATGGCATTCCAACCAGTAGTGAATGAGAGTTTCTTTCTCCCCACATCATCCTCGCTAGCATTGATTGTGTGTGTGTGTGTGTGTGTGTGTGTGTGTGTGTGTGTGTGTGTGTGTGTGTGATATGTGTGCTAGTCTCTGTGGCATGAGATCTTACCTCTTTGTTTAATTTGCATCTCCCTGGTGATTAGTGATGTTGAAAATTATTTTTTATGTATCTTTTGGCTATTTGTATTTGTTCTTTGAGAAATTGTTTGCTCATTACTTTTTCCCATATTTTGATTAGAGTTTTTTTCTTCCTAAATTCTGTCAGTACCTTGTATATCTTAGACATCCGTTCCTTAGCTGATGTGTATTTCGTGAATAGTTTCCCCCATTCTGTGGATGGCCTTTCTTGCTACTCTTATCCTTTGAGGTGCAGAAGCTTTTCAGTTTAATATAATCCCATCTTTTTATCTTTGCTTCCATTTGTTTGGATAGTGCTATTTCTTCCTTGAAGACACCTTTAGTCTCAGTATCATTAAGTGTTTTACCTATGTGTTGTTCTAATTACCTTATGGTTCTGGGTCTTTAATTCATTTGGATTTGACTTTTGTGCATGGTGTTAGATGGAAGTTCAAGTTCATTTTTTTGCATGTGGCTGACTAGTTGTGCCAACAACTCTTGTTGAAGAGGATTTTCTTGCTCCATTTTGCATTTCTTGCCCCTTCATCAAAGATTAATTGATTGTATGTCTGGGAAACATTCACTAAATACTGAAGTCTATTCCACTGATTTGAGGATCTGTTTTTATTTCATTACTGGAAATTGAGCTTCCATATGATCCAGCTTTATCACTCCTAGGACATACCCTCGGAAGACAAAAACACAACACAAAAATGACTTCTGCACAACTAAATTCACTGCAGAGCTATTTACAATAGCTAGAATCTGGGAATAACCCAGATGCCCAACAACAGATGAATGGCTAAAGAAACTGGTACATATACACAATTGAATACTATGCAGTTGTCAGAATGAATGAAATCATGAAATTTTTATATCCATGGATGATCATTGAAACTTAGTAAGTCAGAGGGAGAGGAAAGACACAGAATAGTCTGAATCATCTATGGGATTTAAGAAAAATAAAAGGCATTATTGTAATAATATACAGAGATAATAGAGATGAGGGCTGGAAGGACTTGCCCATGATATGAAGCGTACCACAAAAAATAGTGTGTTCAGTTAGAGAAATAACTACACTGACAACTGTCATGACAATGGCAGTGAGTGAAATATGCCTGTCTTGAATACAGGCAAGGGATCAGGGAGGAGGAAATTGGAGAGCATTGGTGGTGGGAATGTTGCACTGGTGATGAGGGGGTGAAAATCCAACTACAAACATGTTAGTAATCATAGTGCTTATCTGGAGTACATGCTCTTGCATCTAGAAGGTCTGATTTCAATCACTAGGACTGTAAGATTCCAGAAAACAACCTGTGTACTGAACATGGTTGAGTGTAGCCAAAGCTAGCAACCATCCCCTAAAAGTTTTCTATCTATTCTTTTTTCAATTGATTAGAAAATTCATGTTTGAATTTCTGGATTACTTTATAAAACTTTATTCTATAATGATAACACAGAGGAGATAACACACAATTGTATTTTTATTTAACCTAAAGAGTGATGGCATCTTATTGCCAACAATTATGGTTTTGAAGTTGTCATTGAAAATTATTTTAGACTTTGGCTACATAGCCTATTGTGATATAAATCCATTTTCCCAGACAGTGTCTTGCTTGGTGGAGAGGAATTCTTTGATGTTCTCAGACAACAAAAGGTTTTAGGTAGTGTATTCTTAAATGACTTACAAAAAGGAATCTTTCCCTTGATCAGGATCATTGAGGTTAACATGAGATGTTAGAGTATTATTCTCCCTGCAAGATCATTTTATCAAAATGAAAAGGGTCTTCAACAAGACACCCCACAAATCCCAAGACAATAATTACATTCTCGAAACTGGAAATCTTGCATGTTTTCAGACATTTTAGACTTTGGCATTTGCGGCTTTTTGCACACTATGAAATATTTATGCATTGTTCAAATACCTCTGCTTAGTTACCATTGGTTACCTACTGTTATACAGGAATTGCATTTGCAAAGAATTGAATCTGATTTGCAAAACCATAAAGTTCTCATACCCAGACACTTCAATAGAAATATTTTTGGGATAGTAAAAATGCTGCAAATAGATGTTTATTTTGTTCAGAGTTTTTTCTTTTTAAATTTGTGGTAGCAAAAGAAAATAATCGGATGTGAGTCTGGGAGTAGAATTATCTATGTATTAGCTATCTGTGCTAGCCATTAAAGTAATTTTAATACAAATAATTTTTTAACACACAAGCAAAAATGTTATCATCAGGAGGAAAATAATATACATAAATGCTGAAAAATTTTTTGTCGTAGTTATTTTACTTTTCTCCCCCTTCTTCTATAGTAGAAGAAATATCCTCATATTTTGAAAGTGTAATATAAATATATATCTGTAAATTAGTTTTAAATTGTCTTACTTTGAATATCTTTTTTTTTGTTTTGCTTTTTTGGAACCACACCCATTTGATGCTCAGGGGTTACTCCTGGCTAAGGGCTCAGAAATTTCCCCTGGCTTGGGGGGACCATATGGGACGCCGGGGATTGAACCTCGGTCCTTCCTTGGCTAGCGCTTGCAAGGCAGACACCTTACCTCTAGTGCCACCTCACTGGACCCTTTGAATATCTTCTAAGACAGTATATACTATTCTACTTCATGAGATTTTTTATTATATAAATATTTAATAAATAATATATTATCTTACTAATGGGTGCTTGTGTTTCTAATTTTTGTAAGGGTTGCAAAAAGTATTTAATAAATTCTATCTTTTTAACTGTTCATTCAGTAACTATTTATTAAGCTTTTTTATGTGTTATTATCTGGGCACAGTATTATACATGGCTCATGTTTCTACCATTCTATATTCCTAAATTTCCATTATAAATAAGTAAAGCAAGAGGATTTAAATATAGTTTTAAATATATAGTTTTTCTGAAATAGTTTATATTACTACTTCAAAGATAAATATTTCTTGTTATATTTTGAAAGTTATAAAAGTCTTTATAAAAATAGCACAAGATAATCTATACTATTGGAAATAATCTATACTAACATATAATCTATATTAATTCAATTAAAAAGTGTATCAGTTATTTGACTACTACATAGTCTAAAATGAATTGAAAATAGTCAACAAGTATGCAAAAGTTATTCTTTTATTGATTTTCATTTTATAGATCAATTGTGAATTGACACATCTACGGTTTCAACTCAGTAAATCAGTAGGTAGAGATAGTGTGACATGTATAAGGCAGTGACCAGATGACAGGAATCTTTGGTGACAAAATATAAATCAACTACTTATTAACTACCTGACCTATGGGTGTATTTAAATATTCTTGATGATCAGTACTTATAAAATGAGAACATATTATTAAATGATTCAACCATTTTATCTTAACAATTCTAATTCTGTCGGTTATATTCTTTCTACTGGAAGATATTACTGAAATTATCTTGAGCTCTATCATCAAAACTGATTTCATAAATCAATATAAGAGTTACAAATGGCAAAATAATAAGTAAACTAATATCTTTGAGTCAAGAATTTATTAACCTATAAATATTTGATATTATTAACACTATAGATTTATGAGTAGTCTATTATAAAGTCAAATGAAAATATAGAAAGAGAGTTGAAAAGCAATTATAGTTGATAGAAGAAAATTCTGATGATAGTACTAAAGTGAGTGTGAAATAATCATATATGATTCTATTTTTAACCAGGATGAGCAGATTACTGAGATCTGGTAAAAAAGGAAGCAATGTTTAAGACTGTTCCACATTCATTGACTTAAAACAAATAAAAAAATATATATATATATACTGGTTTTCAGTTACTGTGGAGAATACTGAAGGAGGAAGGTGTTCATGATGGTATATATGAATAATTTATCAAGTATTTCTTGGTATAACTAATGGCTTTTCAAAATAGTAATTAAAAGGAAATATGTAAAGATCATCATATTTTGCAATGGAGTCATTATGTCATTGTCTGAGGTTTACTAAGATGTTTATTGCTAGTTGAACATTCTGCTGTTTACTTTGTTGAGCTTATGTGGCTGCTATGATAATTTCACATCTACTTTGATGTATTCTTAATGGAAGACATTATTGAAAGTATATGGGTTCAAGACTTTAAGATCTGTGAAACGGAACTGGGCCAATGAGCTCAAATGCCATATGTGGTGGTTAGTGGGCATGGCTTCCAGGACTTCTGGAAGTACAGGGGCACAGGAGAAGGTGGCCCACTTTAGTTCCAAACTGCTCCTAGATATGTAAGCCACAATACTGGAAAATCTGGAGTTTTGGGCAACTAGGAGAGTTTGCAGAGGTTAGTGGACAAGTAATGAAGTTGGGCTATTGGTGTGATGGCAATTGTAGGGTTAGTCTGCATGTTCAGCTGCCAGGGCTTCAGCATGGTGGGGGCAATATCTGATTCCCTCCAAGGTGGAGGGCTCCAAAGTAATCAGCTGCAACATGAATATATGCATGCGTTTTTGGTGCTACTTGTGCCTCTCCTTCGAAAGTTAGATGAGTCTATAGCTTTGGCTGCTTCTGCAGTCATGATGGTAGGCTGTGGAATATGGGTGTGGCTAAAAGAACTTCGAGAAGTACAGAGGTGCATGGGAGGTGGCCCATCTTGACTCTAAATCATTCCCTGAGATTTTGACACAAAATTGGCAAACAGAATTTTGCAAATTTTGAAGAAGAAAAAATGTGCATTCTTCTAGATTTAGTATAAGATATAAAAATAAATAGTCAAACTTAAAAATTCTTAAAGTAATAAATATTTGGGTAAATACGAGTTGTTAATTGAACAATCATAAATCTCAGAATATATAAGATTATGCAATACCTACTACCTCTAATTGTGACCAAAGTGGTAATCTGACCCTCCTTGCCTACATGGAAACATTAACTAGAAAAATTTTATGTAGTCCTTGAAATGCAGAAGAC
Source organism: Suncus etruscus (assembly GCF_024139225.1). Taxonomy (NCBI): domain Eukaryota; kingdom Metazoa; phylum Chordata; class Mammalia; order Eulipotyphla; family Soricidae; genus Suncus; species Suncus etruscus. The sequence continues at coordinate 105,344,317 of NC_064854.1, read as the reverse complement.
ACTGTTAATAATTCAACCCACTATATTTACATAGTCCCTCAATATCTGGGTTATTACTTGTTAGGAATGAAGGATAAAATATTAAAGAGGGAAATATAAACAACACTGATTTGAACTACAATTTCTAGTTAGAGAAACCTGTCATGAATCACATAAGGTATTATGTATATGATATCAAAAAGTAAAGTTGGTTGACTGACCTCTAAGACCTTTTCTTAAATACTAAGTAAATATTTCACCACAATGTTCAAGACTTTTCAGCTGAAGTTAGCAATCTTAACACATCTATACACTAAAATTTCATCATTCATTCAATCATGAAACCTGTGAAGAGCAATTAATTTAAATCAGACACCCTACTGGCTGACACAGTTTCAAATTTCTATCAGCAAATTGATAATTGATACAATAATTTTCTTTCCTATACATTAAGTAATGGAGTATCAGTAGGATTTGTCTCTTTTTTCAATATTTTCTCATTCTTAATGTTTTTTTCCTTGTCTTTATTTGAGTACTGTGGTTACAAAATTGTTTTAATCATACAGCATACACCACCCTTTACCATTACATGTTTTGGCCACCAATTCCCAGTTTCCCTCCCACCCTTTGTCCATATCCTTGCCTGTATGTCTCTTGGCAACATTTTACCCATCTATTTCTCTCCCTTTCTGTCTATTTTTCCCCCAAACAGATAAGTGGCTAAAGAAACCGTGAAACATCTACAAAATGGACTATTAGCGATTGTTAGAAAAAATAAAGTATAAAATTTGTTTAGATTTATAAACCTTAGTTAAAGTTGCAGTAGGGTTCTTGCCTTGAATAGAGTAGGCTCAGATTAAATTCTCAGCAATTCATATGACATTCCAAGTCTTTCAGGAATAAGCCTTGAACACCACTGAGTGTGGACTCCCAAAAATGTTTATTCTGAAGTAAATGCAAATTCATAAACTAAATTATTCTTGAGTCCCTTTCTCCAGGTGTCCTCAAGTGGTAACATTTTGTAAAATTATACTTAATATCAAACTAGAATAATGACAATGCATATTGCTATGATTTGGAATTATAAAAAATTATTAATGTTAGTAATTATAATTACAAGTATAAATTTGAATCCATTCTAAACACATAGAAAAACACTTTAACTAATAACCAGCCACTACAAAAGATGAAATTTTGGTAATTTTTGACAACACAGCTATATCTTAAAGGCTTCTGGTAGGTGAAATAAATCAAATGACAAAAGTCAAGTATTGCATCATTATTTCACCTATATGTGAAAAAGAATTAAAACTGATGAATATATTGTATAAAACAAAATTCTTAGAAGATAAAATAAAGTAACAAAAATTCTGTGGAAGGCCTTTGGATAAACTGAATTAAATAAAATTAATTTGGGAGACTGAGTAGTACAGTGATTAAGGTGCTTTTGTTTTATATAGCTTATCAGGTTCTATTTCTGTCCTCCAAAAATGGTCCCAAATAAACCACAAGGAGAGATCCAGGAGTAAGTCCAAGCACAGTTAGGTGTATATATATATATACACAAATTTATGTGTTATATATGTTATATTTATATATGTTAAGTGCATGGAAAGATGATATTGTTCTTCAAAACAGTACAGTCTCAAATAAATGTCAATCAGCTAACTAATTAAAATGCCTTGAAGTGAAGTCCAAAAATCCAATATATTCTACAAAAGCCATTTTTGATGGAGTACATTTTTTATTTTCTAATGTCATTCTCTAATCATCTGAACAACCATGGATGAATGATTTTTTTCTCTTAATTGACAATATAAGTTAATGCTTTCTGAAACTTTCTTATGATCACCCAGGATACCCACATTATTTCTTTCTAGAAATAATGAAACATTGATAATTGGGCATTTAAAATAGCTTCTCAGGTTACCTAAAATAATGTAATAAAGAAACATAACTTAATGGTAAGCTTTTAAATCATATAGTATACCTTAACAACTTTTCAGTTTTGGTTTATGGATGCACTGATTGACTTTATGTACATTTTCATTTCTTCAATGTCCTAAGCCATAAGAGGTTTACTTAACTATAAGGTCCTAAATTTATATCTATCTATCTATCTATCTATCTATCTATCTATCTATCTATCTATCTCTCTCTCTCTCTCTCTCTCTCTATCTATCTATCTATCTATCTATCATCTATCTATCTATCTATATTTAAAATTTGTCTTCTGTGTGTTTTATTTCTTGGCAATCACAGTCACTTGAGTTATAAATAGAAGTATTTTTAGCTATATCTATATCAAGGAGCTATGTAGACACTGGGTCTAATTCTACAGGATTTATTTCTATTAGGAAATATATAAAATTCAAATAATTGGAGAAATTAATTTAAAATAGTTAATTTTTATAAACAGTATAAATAAGTGAATATATAAAGGAAAAGGGGGAAAATTCATCCTGAGAGATATGAACTGGTCTTATACAAGAGTTGAGTGTAACTCAACATCCATAGAGATCTTTATTGCAATTTTTACTAATTAGTAGATATTGTAGGCAGTATCTATAATACAATGTTTTCTAATATAAAACCAATATTTACTTCTTATAATAAAAACTGCACTTTATATTTTTATTCAGATTTTGGATTTATTTTTTTTAAATTCTCTTCAATTTTAATAAATTTTGCATTTGTAGATTTTATAAATTCATGAAACTAAAATATTTAAGCACAGAATTATTTTAAAAGTTTCATTTATGGGGCTGGAGTGGTGGCACAAGGGGTAAAGTGTCTGCCTTGCTCGCACTAGCCTGGGATAGACCGTGGTTTGACCCCAGGCATCCCATACGGTTCCCTGAGCTTGCCAGGAGCGATTTTTGAACGCATAGCCAGGAGTGACCCCTGAGCGTCACCGGGTGTGGCCCTAAAACAAAAACAAAACAATACAACAACAAAAATGACCAAATGTTTTTCTGTAATAGTTTTCTTACATATAAGTGACTGCTGGTATTTTAGGAATCAGGTTTAAACTTTTACTGCCTTCTTGCTTTCTTGATAACATTGATTTAAAAAAAATCATAAAAATCTGAGTTTTATTTCTGAATAAGATGTAAATAAATACATATATAAATAAATAGTATTTACACACAGTGGTAGGGCATTTGCCTTGCATGCTGCCTACACGGGAGGGGCTGGGGCACACCAAGCCAGGAGCGATTTCTGAGCACATAGCCAGGAATAATCCCTGAGTGTCACTGATTATAGTGCAAAAAAACAAAAACAAAAAACAAACTTAGCTACTCTAAATGGAACACTACAGTGCATATCTATTATTATTTTATTTATTAAAATAATAGTCATGTCGAGGTTGGAGCAATACTGCAATGGTAGGGTGTTTGCCTTGCATGCGGCTGACCCAGGACAGACCGGGTTGGATCCCCAGTGTTCCATAAGGTTCCCCAAGCCAGGAGAGATTTCGGAGCTAACAGCCAGGAATAACCGTGAGCGTCACCGGGTGTAGCCCAAAACAAACAAACAAACAAACAAACAAAAAATAGTGTCGCCGGGTGTGGCCAAAAAAGAAAAAAATAATATTTACATAGAAATAATCACATCAATGGACAACAGTGTTTGTCAAATTTACCCCAGCAAAGTTCCCAATGCTAAGTTCTTTGTGCTCCCTAATTACCTACTAATAAATATTACAACAAAACTTCTCTAGTTAGCCCTCTCTTCCCCATTCCTACAAACATACAAGTTCCCTTTCCTTACAAAGTCAAAAACTGTACATTTTAGTTGGAAGTGTTTTTCTGCTGCTCTTTGGCTTAAGAGTACTGACAAATGAGTAAAATACATAACTTTTTTTTTTTTTTTTTTTTTTTTTTGGCTTTTGGGCCACACCCGGCGTTGTTCAGGAGTTACTCCTGGCTGTCTGCTCAGAAATAGCTCCTGGCAGGCACGGGGCACCATATGGGACACCGGGATTTGAACCAACCACTTTTGGTCCTGGATCGGCTGCTTGCAAGGCAAACGCCACTGTGCTATCTCTCCAGGCCCAACTTTTTTTTTTTTTTGTACCTAAAAATTTCATCACTGATTGAATTTCTGTTTCAAGATTCGGAATAGGATTTACTAAAATGCACATACATGAAGAGAAATATTAACTAAACAGTTAGATGAAAAAGGAAAAATATAGTGATTTTCTTTTCTCTCTTTTTTCATATATTAATTCTCTTAATTGCTATTTCTTATGTATTACTACATAACACTTTATTCATTTTTGTTATTAGAAGGCATGACTTTTACTTAGTTTTTCACATATAAAAACTTTACATTGAACATATTTACTATCTTAGAGTTTTCAAACAAGTTCATAAACAGTGCAATAATTGGCCTTGTTTTTGTGAGTGCTTTTTAAATTTTGGATATTACCTTTTGTCAGATGCATATGTGCTAATATTTTTGTGTACATTAGGGTATAATATTTTAGACTTTAATTTATTTAAAATTACCTTTTAGTGGGGTCAGAGAAAGGACTGGAGCTAGAGCATGTGTCTTGCACATGGCCAGCCCTGATAGAGTCCCCAGCATCCTATATGGTTCCCCCGAGGCCAGGAATAATTCCTGAGTGCAGAACCAGGTATAACCCACAAGTACCACCAGGCTTGGTTCCAAAACCTAAAATAAATAAATAAATAAAAATATTTGTGCTTGGTGTGAGATATGGGTCCAGTTTCATTATTATACATGTAGCTGATTGATTTTCCTAGCACCATATTTTAGAAGGGTATTGTTTGCTTTATAAATTAACCTTGCTCCTTTGTCATAATTAACTTTCCAATATATGAGGTGTTATCCCTTGGTTTTCAATTCTATTCCATTTTTTCTTGGGATTTACCTATGACACTATAATAAAATTTAAAATCAAAGAATTTTATGGTTCCCGTATTCTTTTATTGCAGTATTTTTTATAATACTTTTTATTTTGACCGAAGTGAATTACATATCTTTCACAGCAATATTTTAGGTACATATTAACATTGAATCAGGGGAATCCTCATCACCAAAGTTGTCCTCCCTCCATGCCCATTCCCAGCTTGCATCCCATAGCTCCCAACCTTACCCCCCCCCCCCAGGCTGCTAGTATAAGTGGTCCCCTCTGTGTCTAGCTTACTACATAGTGATCATACAACTGTTTGGTCTTGTTTGGTCCTTCCATTATTTCCCCCTCAATTTGAGAGGTGGAACTAGCTGGTTCAAGTTATGTGGTTTTGTTTGAAGAAAAGAAAAGCAATAAAATGTCGCAGTATTCTTCAATGCATTTTGAAATTTTATGACTTTGACAGAGTTTAGCAATATTTATTTGAATTCTCTGAAGAATGTCATGGGAATATGGATTAATTATGTATAGTGATTTTAGGGGGATAATAATGTTCACAATGCTATTTATTCCAATCCATTAATTAAGAATATATTTTCATTTTTCACTAAATGAATGTTTTGTCTCCTTCAATCCTAGAACTTAATTATTTGGACAAATAGTAAATAAAATTTTAAAAGATAATCTGTTCTGTGCTCACTTTGGCAGCACATGTCTGTTCTATACTACTGCTTATATATAAAAATGCAAAAGATGTTTATTCATTGATTTTGTAGGCTGCCTCTTCATTATAGATGTAATTGTTCATAGGAGTTGTTGTTGTGACATTTAGAGTGTTTTATATATAATATCATACCATGTGCAGTGCCGGAGAGATAGCATGAAGGTAGGGCATTTGGCTTGCATGCAGAAGGCTAGTAGATCGAATCCTGGCATCCCATATGGTCCCCTGAGCCTGCTAGGAGCAATTTCTGAGTGCAGAGCCAGGTGTAAATCCTGAGTGCTGCTGGATGTGACCCCCCAAATAAACAACAAAAATATCATACCATGTCAAAATAGTAATCATTTGACATATTCTTTACAAATTAGAATTTCTTACATTCTATTTCATGCTTTGTTGCTGTGACTAGAATTTCTAATTTTATATTGAATATTAGTATTAGTGGACTCTTATGCCTTAATACTAGAGGAGAATTTTGTTTTCCCTACTTAACAAGATGTTTGTTGTGCATTTGTGATTATATAAACTTTGCAAGGTTGAGATAAGTTCCTTCTATTCCCGTTTTTGAATTATTTTGTCATAATTAAGTATTGATATGAACAAATATAAATATTCACAAATACTTGCCCTACATCAAAGATATGGCCATATGATTTTTATCATTACCTTAATTGATGTAGTATGCCATGTTAATTGATTTGTATATATTGAATTATGCTTGCACTTGTGGGGGTAAATACACTTGGAATGAAGTGTATGATCTGTTAAATTACTTAATTCAGTTTGCTGAAATTTTGAGGATATTTGTTTCTATATTTATCAGAGAAATTGTCTGTAGTTTTTTTTCTGTGGTGTTAATTGTTTGTATGCTTTTGGTAGCAAGATAATATTGGTCTTCTAGTAATTGTTTAGAAGGCTTCTTTTTTCTTTGATTTTCTAGAAGATGTTGAAAAGAACAATAGTAATTCTTATTTGAAAATATGGAGGAAATAAATTATGAACCTGCATGGGTTTTGTTTCAGTGAATTTTTTTTAAATTATTGCTCTAATTTCCCTTCTAGTCATTAGTTTTTTAGATTTTTTACTGTGGTAGACTTGTAGGAGTCTAAAATTTTATCCATATATTCTAGGTTTTCCAATTTAGTCTCATAAAATTGCTCATAATAATCCCCAATCTTTTCTAGTTTTCATTGCATTTTTAACTTTCTCTTAAGGGTTTACCAATCTTGTTAGTTCTTTCAAAAACATTTTTATTTCATTTATATTTGTATTGCTGCTTGATTACCATATATTATTTTAATATATAATAACTACAAATAAGAACATATTTAAGAGACATATAAGAATATTTCATCTCTAATTTTTATCATTTTTCTCCTTTTATTCACATTGTTTTTCCTTTGAATTCTTTGTCTGATTTATTTTGAAATGTGAGGTTGGAGTATTTGGACTTTTTCTTGATGAATTCATGTATTGCTATAGAATGTTTTTGCTCTTAAAATGTTTCTCCATAAATCTTTTATGTTTTCTTTTTGATTGCTTTTTTCTGTTTCTTTTTTCTTTTTGGTTGTTTTCATGTATTTTATTTTGAGAACATTGAAGTGTTCCTCAACTTTAAAACTAGTTCTATCATTTTGCTGCTGAAACTTCTATTGTGTTTTCAGTTCACCTATTATACTCTTAAATTCAATGATTTATGATTAAAGTTTTTTTATATATTACCTTTCTTTATTAGATCTGTCTTCTGTTGCTTTCCTCAATTCAGTGAACATCGTTATTTAGTTGCTGAATTATTCATCGGTAAGTTTAGAGAGCATTTGGGGTTCTTCTAATCTTTTGTGTTCCTTAATTAATTAATTAATTAAGGTTAGTTCCTTTACTTCCATATTCTTTATGATATATAAAGTCTAGGAAAATATTTAATTCTATAGAGTATATGATTTCTGTTTGTAGATTGTTCTCACAGTGTTTCGTGTTCCTATAGACTGATATTGGGAATCTGTCTTTCCAAGCCTAAAGGATTAGCTATGATCCAGAAGCTACAAAAATAAATATATCTTCCTGTCATGGCTATACTGCTCTACCCGTACATTACCATTATCCTGCAGCTCCCATCAGACTCTATTCACCAGGATGCTGGTGTTCAACTCCATCCAGTTAAATATCTGACTCAACCAGCAAGTATGTGTGGCCCAGCTCAACATTTGACAGGCCTGGTGTCTTGCCAAATATTCATCTTTTGCCTGGCAGCTGAATAGAAAAAGTGTAGACTGATGCAAAAGGGAGGTGCCCAGAAGTGATTTTGCACTTCCAGTTCATTGTCAGGCAGATCAACAATTGTAATAATATGTATGTCTCTGAGCAGACAGATCAGCATATTATTTGCAGAGATATCTGAAAATTCAAAATAAATGTTTTGAATCATGGATATCAATATGAAGAGATATTGTAAAGTATTAAGAGTTTAAGAGCAATCTCGTGATAAATAAATAACAAAAGAAGGGAATTGAGCTATGTTCTACCAAAAATCCTTCCTTATCTCAGGTAAATCTTTTCTGAGACTTTTAATGCAGGTTTTTTTTTGCATATTTATAATATCAACAAGCCAAGGAACACCACTTCCTTTTAACAAATAGTTCTCAGAAGTCATAAACAAAAACCTTTAATATTTGGATATCTACCAAATAGCAATTGCACTCTTTCAAATATTCCAAAATCAAGTGAGCTGGCTTTCATGTGCATACAGAATAAGGCGAGATTAAATAATAATAGCTGTGTCAGTTGTCCATTTTATCCAGGGATCAAGATTTATACACTACAGCTCAGATAATTTTGGTGTCTTAGATAAACAAATGAAAAATAGTTTAATCATAGGAATTTTATTTTTATGCTGGTTTTGAACTGTATCTTTCAAATGAGTTTCTTTGGGAGTCAGAGAAATAGCATGAAGATAAGACATTTGCCTTGCACGCAGAAGGACAGTGGTTCGAATCCCGGCATCCCATATGGTCCCCTGTGTCTGCCAGGGGCGATTTCTGAGCATAGAGCCAGGAGTAACCCCTGAGCGGTGCCGGATGTGATCCAAAAATAAAAGACAAACAAACAAACAAAAAAACCCAAAAAGATCAAATGAGTTTTTCATTAAATATTCATATTTTTGTTATGGACCATTCCTGGCAATGATCAGGGGTTACTTCTGGGCATGCACTCAGGAATTACCCTTGGGAATATGAGATAAGGGGGACGAAACCTAGATTGGTCACATACAAGGCAAGCACTTTACCCACTATAGTATCTCTCCATCCACAAGTATTTAAAATTTAAGTGTTGAAGTTAACTTTCAGGTATCCTGTTTCCTTCCTTAAAATTAAAAAAGACATTGAATGTAGAAAAATGTATTGTACTTATGATGTTGTATACTATTCATTGATACACCATATCTGAAGCATGGAGCTTGAGACATAGGACTGACTGATGGCCAATAGCAAATTTATTAGTGGACTGACTGGGTCTGTTTATAGAGGGAGTGGATTTGTGCATACATACCTTGTCAGGAAATTTTAAAGGAAGATTATAAATAAATGGAAACAAACCTATGGATATATGCCTGCTCCAAGGAGATAAAACCCAGATAAGATGTTTGCATAAGGTATGGCCTAATTCAGGGGTCTTAAACTCGCGGCCCGCGGGCCATTTGTGGCCCTCTGTACAAGATTTTGTGGCCCGTGGCCGGCCTTAAAATATCGCAGTATTCACAATTATTCGCTTACCGAATAATCACAATAAAAATCGCATTAGTAAGAAAAAAATTGCATTAAACATTCGCATACCTCGAGCAGTTCTGTTCGGGGTATGCAAATGTTTAATGCGATATTTTGCGATTTTTCTTACTAATGCGATTTTTTGTTGCAAATATTCGGTAAGTGAAATCCCTTATGCGGCCCTGCCTCACCCCGACTTTGCCTCCTGCGGCCCCCAGGTAAATTGAGTTTGAGACCCCTGGCCTAATTGTAAAGATTATCTTGAGAATGATTGTATTGCCTGCACTCCAATATCTCCCCCCTTTTGGTTTTTAGCAGAAGAAATCCAGCATGGGTTTGAGCCTATGAGACTTCATTATGGGTTATTTGTTCCATGAAAATCAAAATTGATATGGAAATATGGACAGTTCCTGAATTGGGGATACAGACTTCTGAAAGGTAGTATTTAAATTTCCTCCTGGAGAGTGTGTGATCAAGGGACCTGTTTCCCTTCATGTCTTGCAAATGAAAATATTCCCATCCCATTCCTCTTGGAAGTGAGAATATATCTCTAGAGTTATACAGACACGAGAACTTGTCTAATCATCCAGTAGCCCAGTTTGTTATTCTAAGATCCAACCTCCCTTGAACTCAAACAAGGACGTGTTAGAGGGATTTGCTCAATATTCTTGCAAAGAGTAACATTTACAGTTCAAAAGTGGTGAGTCATTTTGTAACATTTCTATGAAATCACACATTTGTATCAAGGTCTGAAGAGTTTCTTCCATGCCTGCTACAGTGGCTATGATAGAAATAAGTCTAATTATTGCTGTAATAAGAGTGAAATGAGACATTGGATGCACTAAGATGGTGAGAGACAATGATCAGCATGAGTTTCTTGACAGGAGAATTTTACCACTCTCTAGTAATATTCACTGGCAATCAGTGGGTGTGGATTGGGTGTGGATTGGTGTGGAGGATTAGAATGCTATAGTTATTCTTAGTTATAGAAAGGGATTTTTTTGTACAAGTGAATGGCCTGCAATCAGGGCAACTAATAGTCCCTAAAGTTATAGAAGATTTCAATTTTCCTCGTGCTATTAGGTAAGTGGGCTTTCCACATGACTAGGACGAAAAGGAAAAGTTATACTCATGTTGAGAGTTAGCACTATAATTATTGATGGGAAAGTTACTCACCCATATCATTATGGCTAGTTTTATGAACTGTTTTATAGGAAAACTAAATATTTGTATAGGCTTTAAAAGGTTCTTTGATTCTTTTTTAATAGATAAGAGTATAGGATAGAGGGGCCGGAAAGATAGCACAGCGATACGACATTTGATTTGCAAGAGGCCCACCCAGGACCAAGGGTGGTGTTCAAATCCCGGCATCCGATATGGTCCCCCGTGCCTGCCAGGAGCGATTTCTGAGCAGGAGTAATCCCTGAGCACCGCCGGGTGTGCTCCAAAAACAAAAAACAAAACAAACAAAAAAATATTGGATAGAATGCAAAGTTTTTAGAGAATGGCCTGGAAGTTATTTGATCATGCATCTCAGGTATTGTCCTCCTTGGTAGAGGCAGAATTTTGTGGTCCATTTAAGCATGTTTAAAGTATAAACCAGATCCTTGGGATTAGATGCATGCTAGGTCAATGGAAAGGCATGGACATTCTCCCATTCCCTCTCTCAAAGATGGAACCATGACTGCAGTCAGAAGATGGGAAGTCAAATCCACCAGGCTACTTCCTGATAAATTTGGGGCATCACATAGGGACTCTGCATACAAGGTGCCTTCAGAAGAGGTAGTCGAGGAGTCTGCAAAGCCTCTTTTGCCCTCATCTGCAGTTCCATGTTCTTTTTTGTTGGGAGTGGTGGTGGTCACAACTGGCTGTGCTTAAGGGTTACTCCTGGTTCAGGAATGGCTCCTGGCAGTCTCAGGGACCATATGGGATTTCAGAATTTAAAAAGGGGTCCATCCTGTTTTGGCTGAGTTCAAGGCAAATGCTCTACAGCTGTACTATTACTCTGTCCCAACTATAACTCTGGCCCTCAATGTTCTTAAGTCTAAAGGATACAAACCTGACAAAAAGGCTATGGGTCAGGCAGGTCCTGTCAGTTCTGAAAGTCTGGGTCCACCAAGAGACTAAAATGGGCACTAACCAAATGAATCAAAACCAAATATATTCGAGATTTATTCCCAAAGAAGTAATGCTCCTTTCCAAGCATAGTACACATGATAGACTGAAGAGACCTTGTGTCTAGGGGATTAGATTAATATTTAGAGAAAAAAAAAGTGTGTTTCAACTATATTTGGGTTCTCTTATATTTCTCTTTTTAACGGACACAGAATTGAAAAACAGTAATTAAAACAGAGAAGAGAATTATCTGCCAGTGTACAGAAGATAATTATCCAGCTAGGCCTAGGTCACCCAGGTTATCAATCCTTATCCAGGCTACTTTTGTGACATTTGATACTGACAATTCCTTTTCATTAGGCTATTTTTCTAATCTGGCTCTGCCTGTTACCCTTGTCATGATGTTTAGTAAGGAGGGCAAGGGCATAGATACCTCTTTAGCGGAGAGAAAAAAAGAAAGAGATAAACAAGAGATCAGCTATTAGATTATTCTTATCTTTGAGGAGTCCTTTCTGGTGAAATATTTCTAGTGAAATAATTAAAGATTAGCAAGATCTATTAAAATAACTTTGAACCGAACCTAAGTTTCTAAAACCATCCCCATTTTGTGCTTCACCCCTTTGTTCTTGGGGTGAGTGAGATTTTACATTGAATCAAGAAAATGAATTTTGTTTCACAACCATGTTTCTAAAATGAAGCATGGTTTTTCTCTTCTCCTTTCTGATGAATATTACAAAGGATTTGCTTTCAGTAGAAGTGTTTATTATTTTACACAGGCATGGTAAGAAGTGGAATAGTCACTTTTAACAGTAGATTGTTTACTACAAAAACGGGTGTTATCGCCACACATACACACATGCCGGATTGATCAATTTTCTATTTCTCTGACCCTCTAAGAATTTAGGAGGGCAGTTGAAATTGACCAAGAAAGATATGATACCTCCAAGGCCTGTTCAGCCCTGGCGACTGAGATAATCCAGAGTTTCCTGACCTACACTTTCTACTCCCTGTCTGTTTCTTAGGAGATTAGATACAGAGCTTTTCTGGTACCAAGAGGAAATCAAATCATGTCCAGGTCACTGTATACCTAAGACAGTGAGGCATTACTATTCTCAGCTTTCTTTATATTCTCAACCTCAATTCACAAAGCATCTAGAATTTCCAAATCTTAAGACATCAGTTTCTAAACTTCAAAAATATCACTAGCACAAGAAAGTGATTTTATTTAATCATTCCCACCTTCCAATTACCTTGAGGAAGAAAACATTTGACTCTCTTCAGCTGAGGGATGGTTAGAGGCAGGACAAGTATCTGTTGAGGTGGGGGGTTGGGTGAATAAAACGCAAAGGCATATGATCATTATTTTCAGAATATTTTCTTTTTGCATTTGCCTTCTCTGTATTCCTGTTGCCTTTGCCACAAAGCATAGGCTCATGTTTTAATTTGTTCTGTCATATATGTATATATATGAATCATGATTACAAGCATGACTGTAGTTGGGTTTCAGTCATAAACATCTTTAGACTTTACTTCTAGAAACAAGAGTAATGCCTTTTCTCTTTGTTCACTAATGCAAACACCCTTCATGGTTTTGTGAATTAACGTAAAAGCCTTGGCATTAACGCCTCTCATCCCAGTAGACTTTGCCAGGCCTCATGGAAGGTGTATAGAGGATTTTAGATATACCTAGTCTATGAACTGTGCCATAAAGGAAAGGACCAAGCCACAGCTAACTCTCAGGTGCTCACCTGACTGGAGCTCTCATAGGAGCTTATAGATCTTTGCTGAGGAGTATAGGTATAAAACCCTGACCAGGTTTATGTCTTGAAAGACCAGAGTGTGAGAGGAAAGTCTCTCTTAGGCTGAAACTATATTCATGGAAGAGCAGGTGGGAGCTGAAACAGATTCCTTGGCCATAGCAAGATACAAAATCACTCACATAGGCATTCATCTAATTATCCATTGCCCATTTTAAATGTCTGTATAAGTGCAGAACAGCACTATTTTCAGCACTCTTGTTACCAGCTTAGAGCTGTCTCTGAATCTGTATCAGTGGCTCTTACCATGGCTAGACATTATTATTTTCCATTTCTATATCATATAAAATGTGTTAATCAGGAAACCAAGGACTGTACTAACAAATGATCTATAAACAATTTTGCAACAGACTCTGGGATATTTTGCTTATTCTTTTCTTTTCTTTTCTTCTGCCACACACGGTCATGCTTAGGAATTACTCTTGGGTCTGCTCCAAGATTTATTTCTGGTGGAGTTGTGATGCTGGAGATCAACTCAGGTCAGCCACATGCAAAGAAAGTGCCCTATCCACTGTAATATCACATAGTCCCCTACTCTGATTTTCTTAAAAATTATGAAGCAATTCTGGCTTAGTTCTATATTGATCCTGTCCCATTTTTATCCATTTACCTTTTTCTAGTGGCATCTACTACCCTTTCTCTTTTCTCTTCTTTTTTTTTTTTTTGTTTTTTTTTTTTTTGGTGGGTTATACCCGGCAGTAATCAGGGGTTACTCCTGGCTCCATGCTGAAAAATCACCCCTGGCAGGCTCAGGGGACCATATGGGATGCTGGGATTCAAACCAATGACCTTCTGCATGAAAGGCAAACGCCTTATGTCATGCTATCTTTCTGGCCCTACTTTCTCTTTTCTCATGCAGGTGCTTATGTACTCTATCACTTTGTACTCTTCAGTGGTTATGGATACTTGGTACACAGGGCCTAAAATGGACCACTGACTAATGATCAATTATCCTGAACCATTAACTGATGATCAATAGCATATTATTAGGGGATGGGGTCTAATTAATAGACAGTGGATTCAGGCATATGTGCCTTCTTAAGAAACTTTAAAGGAGAAAAAATATTGTAAAAGTATGGGAATGGAGTTTAAAAAATGGGAGCAAAAGCTATGGATATATCCCTGCTTCTAGGAGATGAAATCCAGATAATATGCTTGTATAAGATGTGGCCTAATTGTAAAGATTATCTTGGGAATTATTGGTTTCATTTCTGGCTCTAACACTGATGGAAAAGGCTAAGTTTGATTGATTTTTCTTTGGGAAACTGAAATATCACCCTGGTTCTCATTATCCTCCATTAAATTCAGACTTGTCCTGGTTGGCTACTGAATGTTCTTAGTATTTCTTTGGACACGGTGATTGTTCGCACACAATGTACCCTAACTGTTCTCCTTTCCATTTCTCCTTTTTCAGTTTCTAACTTGGTATCATTTGACTCCTGCTAGATCAGAGATTCTCTTGGGTATTAAATAATATAACGCAAAATTGATGGTCATCCTTTTGTCTTAAACTACAAGTGGAAAATTTTAAACTATTTTAGTTGGGGAGTTAAGCCTAGCATGTTCAAGGCCCAGGGTCAGATACCTGGAATCACATTCTATGTGGCTACATGAATTCTTTAGGAGTGGCATTGGGCGATCTTATGAACCCCACAATTGAGCACTCCACTCTGATATCTGAGAATCAAGTATTTAGATCTGTAGTGCTTTGTTGAGTATTGTCAAGCATCACTGGGAATAGCCTCATCTCCTCAAAAAACATTCCCATCAGCCTAGTAAAAGTTAGTAATGAGATGGAGAGATAGTTTTATAGGTAAAAGGCTTGTCTTACAAGTAGCCAACACTAGTTCAATTCATAATACCTCATCTGAGTCCCCAAAAGGGGCCTTGAACAAGAGCCAAAACAAATCTTGGACAAAGTTTAGTGTGGTCCAGTCTTTTCTAAAATGACTTAAATGTTCTTTTCATGTTTTTATGTTTTTTGGGGCCATCCAAGGTGATGCTCAGGGGTTACTCCTGGCTATGTGCTCAGAAATCGCTCTTGTCTGGGGGACCAAACGGGACACCCAGGGATCGCACTGTGGTCTGTCTTAGGTCAGCACATGCAAGACAAATGCCCTACCACTTATGCCATTGCTCCGGCCCCTGAATTAAATGTTTTTAAGCATACTTATATCAGTATGTTACTATCTTGTGTCATATGTTACATACTTATGCCAATCTGTTACTGTCTCAGCTGCCATATTTTTGATACAGACAAATAAGAAAAATTGTTTCCTTCTCATGGTATAGATAGTTCATGAAGACTGAGAAATTGGTGATGGAATTTACTTTTATGCTATCTATGCCATCAGATCATTTATATTCTGTGTCAGCTGCCCCATGTCAGAATATTATCTACTGCTACTCACTTTTTTTCTGAGCTATAACAATAAAACTGCTATGGCATTTCACATCAGCATATATGGTCAATTTTAAATTTCCCTTGAGAAATGGTCCCAGAATGTAAGGATTGATGAGAAACTAAAACATTTGTTTGTAACAAGACTTGCAGACTATTTTTTTTTCATAAATACTAATTTACATTATAGTCTATCTTAATTTTTCTTTACCTATGGATTATAAGAAAAACCACGTGCAAACTTGTCTCAATATAAAAACTGATTTTTGAAACATTTTTTTTCTTTTTTTCACAATTCTAAACCATCACAACTGTGATCTTATTATGGTTTTAAAACCAATACAATTTGGCAGTTAACATTAAGAATAGATGATGTTTGCACTTTATGTGACAGTAAATCCATTGGGGTAAAGAGGAACTATACTATTAAAAATTTTGCTAGTAAAAATAAGAAGAATTTTATATTTTCATAAATACTTTTTTCATATAGCTCTGACTATTTTTATGAGGTCATGGGTATATAAAATTATTTATCTCTTCTAAGTCTAAAAATATTTGACACCCTCCATAAATATTTACTGACCTTAATATCTACTGTCTCATTCTTCTAACTGTAATTCATTAGGGAAGAATTAACCTTTTCTTATTCATTAATGTATCCTCAGTGTCCAGAAACTTGTAGTGTTATAACTACTTGTTGAATGACTAAACAAATAGCAAATTAAAAAGCTACATAAACTCGATTTACAAAATATAAATATGAACAAAGGTCCTGTGAAAAGATGAGTAAGTCAAGTGGTTTGCTTTCTCTTAATGATATTTGTTGAAGAAACTGTACTTTATAGAATAACAATATAGAATAAACAGACCAGTTTATTCTAGTTCTCATGAAAAGAAAAAGAAATGAAGTTAACTCTATTAGTTAGCACATTAAATGATAGGAACTCTATCATGTATTAGCTCTGAGATGTGGGTCAGATTATGTAATCCAGCAATATTCAGTATTATCATCTTTTAAATGGATGTATTGACTTCTACCCTAGTGGTATGTCTTATCCTCATGGGTACTTCATAAATATATCTTGAGGTATCAACCTCAGGATACAAAAAAGTTGAACATATATTTTAATTCTCAACCATACTTGAAAGATGTTTTAGCTATTGCTGACTGTTTTTCTCTGGTTAATGACAAGTTTTTCTATAGAATATTTGCTTGTAGTCACTATCACTCCTATCACACACTGTATAAAGGTAATTAATTATAAAAAAAACTAATTGCAACTCTTTTAGGAGCCCTAAAGGAGTCTGATCTTAGGCAAGTGGCATTCTGCTCATTCTTCTAAGAACTATAGGGATATTATTTTGAAAAATATTCCCAGCTCCTTGAAACTGGCATTTTGTCATAATTTATAAAGCAGCTAGGTTTGAAACTCTGTGGCTAACCAATTTTCTCATTTCTGAATTCTTATGAGATGTTATTTTTTGTATGTAATATAAGATCAAATGAAAACATGACTGGTTTTTTAACACTTGTTAACAAAGAAACACTTCAGAGTAGCATTGAGTGACTTTTGCAATGAGATAGCTTTGTATGCTGCTATCAGAACTGTGGGTGTTCATTCTTTAAAAGTTTTTACATTGGTCCCAAAACTTACTGTTTTTTATTAATAATTTAATATGTGTTATTGAATATCAAGGCTCTCATTCCCTGTTGATATGTATTTTCTCACTTGAACATTAATTCTAAAATTTCACAAGATCACATACAATATTAAGGTCTATTTAAGTAGCCATATCTGACAAAACAACTTCTCATCTTTACCATCCAATAGATTACCAGCTGATAATGAATAAAAAGAGAAGAATAATGACAGAACAATAGTATGTACACATTCTACACCTCCTGAAGTGATATATCTCAGAATAATATCTCACTGTTGCTCACTGTTATATTTTCTATAATTCAGTGAATATGAGCAGAAAATGAAAAAGAATACTTCCAGCTTAATCTATCAGCATCTTCCAGGCGGTCTAACTAAAAAGGCTACCCCCAGCATATCAAAATCACTACAAAAGCAATAGGGAAATATGTGGAAGACCACCAAATCCAATAAATGAATACAATAATATACAAGACACAAGCAATATCATCCAGCTCAGTAAATCCTTAGACAATGACTTTGGAGTCACCTTTGTGAGGATATGTAATAAACTTAAAGAAATGATGGCACAGGTATTCAGTAAAGCCAGCAAGCACACAAAGTATGAGTACTTAAATAAAAAAATACTAAAGGCAAAATGAAGAGTATCAAGGTGATAACAAAAAAATTTTTAGTAAAAGCTCTGAACAGAGACTAAGCAAAAGATCAAGGAGTTGTAAGATGAAATGGAGGAAACAGCTAGAAAACAACAAAGGGTAGAAAATAGTCTAAAAGAAATGTAAGCATGCTAGAGAACTATACAATAGCTTAAGAAAAATAGTTTTAAAATTATGTAGGCCCTAAGAATAGAAGGGCCAATTTGAAGAAGAATAATAGTAATAATTGATAAGGACTTTCCAGCATTGAAGAATATAGCCACCAAGATCCAAGAGACTGAAGTGTCGAAGTTTCCAAATGAAAATAGAGTTAACTAGAAAACTCAAAGACACAGTGTGCTCAAAATAACAGACTCTAAAGGATTTTAAAAATATTAAATATTTTTAAATATTCAAAGTACATCAGAGTAGATCTATTCAATGAGACTTTGTAAGTAGAAGAGAATGGAAAGACAGCACAAAAACTCTACAAAATGAACACTTCACCAAAAATACTTTATTCATCTGAATTATCATTAAAATTTCAAAAATGATGCAATTACTTGAGCCATTCATCTATTTATGGGCCTCTTGGTTGTTTCCAGATACTGGCTATTGTAAAAAGTGCTGCGATGAATATAGTTGTGAGGAAGGGATTTTTGTATTGGATTTTTGTGTTCCTAGGGTATATCCCTAGGAGAGGTATATCTGGATCAAAGGGGAGCACAATTTCCAGTTTTGGGAGGCATCTTCATATTGTTTTCCATAAGCGCTGGACTAGACCGCATTCCCACCAGTAGTAAAAGAAACTGTGGTACATATATACAATGGAATATTATGCAGCTGTCAAGAGATGAAGTCATGAAATTTTCCTACACATGGACGTACATGGAATTTATTATGCTGAGTTAAATTAGTCAGAGTGAGAGAGGGAGACACAGAATAGCTTCCCTCATCTATGGGTTTTTAGAAAAATTAAATACACTGAAATAATTCACAGAGATGAGGGCAGAAGGACCAGCTCAAGATATGAAGCTCACCTCAAAGAGTGATGAGTGCAGTTATAGAAAAAACTAGCCTGAGAACTATCATAACAATGCCAGTGAGTAAGGGATGTGGAAAGCCAGTCTAGAATACAGGCAGGTGTCGGGCTGGAGGGAAGAGATGGGGGCATTGGTGATGGACAGTTGCATGGTGAAGGAGGGTGTTCTTGTGATGACTGAAACACAACTACAATTACGTTTGTAATCACGGTGCTTAAATAAATTATTTATTAAAAGTGATCCAAGGCCATATGGACAGGCAGCATGGTTAGGGAATTTGTATCATTGAAACAAATTTTACAAAAAGCATTAAAGAAGCGTCTTTAATGGGCTAAAGAGATATTACAGAGGGTGAGCTCATGCCTTGCCAGTTGTCAACCAGAGTTTGATCTCCAGAATCTTATATGGTCTCCAACTAACTGCAATTATAATTCATATGTCCAGAGACATCAATAATTCCTAAAGCACAGCTGGACATGCCCCCAAACAAAGGAACAAAGAAACCTTTTTAACAAACAAGATAAACTTCATAGCATGTTGCATTGAATATACCACTCACTAATGATGCATGTGGTTGCCTTTTATTAGATTAGGAAAGTAAGCTAAAGTATTTTTTTTTTTGGTCACACCCACCAGCGCTCAGGGGTGACTCCTGGCTCTATGTTCAGAAATCACTCCTGGCAGGCTCGGCGGATCATATAGGATTCAGGGATTTGAACCAACATCCTTCTACATGCAAGGCAAATGCTTTACCTCCATGCTAACTCTCCAGCCCCAAGCTAAAGTATTTATACATTTTCTTTTTTTTTTTTCTTTTTCTTTTTGGCCACACCCTATGACCCTCAGGGGTTACTCCTGGCTATGTGCTCAGAAATCGCCCCTGCCTTGGGGGACCATATGGGACACCTGGGGATCGAATCTAGGTCCATCCTAGGCTAGCGTGTGCCACTACTCCAGCTCCATTTTATACATTTCATTAATGAATTGACACCTCATTTATGTTGATTGTTCTATATCTGACCAATATTTTATATTCATAGAAATTTTCATTGAAATATTTTACATATTAATGCATATACTCAAATAGCATTTATAATATAATTCATAGTATTTTAAGTCAGCAGTATTACCGTTGTCATGCTAAAACACTGTACTTTATTCATATTTACATTTACCCATTTAAGATTCATTAATTCTCTTCACTCTGTAAATTTTGTATTTGTTTTACCTATATCATGAAAACTCTAAATTATTAGCAGTACATTTTAATATTTTTTATTTGTGACAAGGAAGATATAGTGATTACCAAAAGAAGATCCAAGTATAGAACATATATTTTTGATGCCATAGTTGAAAACTTATTTATGTAAATGAGAGTAAGGTTTACATTGTATTAAATGATTCAAATGGCTTTATTTACAAATGTTACCATCAGATAAAAATCAATTATCACAAAATGACTTTTATGATTTACTTTTGGATGATTTCATTTGCCGTTAGTTTAAGTTTTGTTGAAGCAATATTATAAAATAAATATATTATATTCCTCCTAATAAGGAAAGCCAAGGGCTGGGGAGTTACCTGAAGATATTAGTGTAGAAAAGACAACACTGATGGTGAATTAATTTTGAAATTTTATGCATAAAATAACTTTATTATGATGAACTATGTAAATAACAATGTCTTATAAATAAATTTAAAACAATTATATGTAATAATAGATAAAGTCATTAAGCATTGTCTACTTCTCATACACTTTGTTAAACATTTTTCTTATATTTCTTACATATTCCACAAAATTTTTCCTATGAAATTAATATATTAGTGTCCCATTTTACAAATAAGTATACATCTTCCTGCTTTAAAGGACAAGCTAAAAGAGTAAACATCATTGAAGCTTTCATTTCTTACTATTCTAATAAGTACGTTGGGTCATGATAGTTTTCTATTAAAAATAATGAGGTAATAGCGTTGACTTTATTTTTCATCTTGGGAAACTAAGACAAAAGATGTCATAACTTTTCCAAAATGATACATAGAATATAAATGGCAAAGTTGGAATTTTAAATAAATGTGTCTGCACTCTTAGATTTTATATAAAATACTTTGTGATTTTATGTCTAACAAAAATCAAGTATTATTCAGATAGAACATGCCCAAATAACTATAAATACACAACCAACCTATTCCTTGAGATAATTACAAGGCTTAGATGCCAGAGATTGGGGAGTTATTCTTAGTGATGACGGTGAAGGCAGCATATTGAATTGAAGATTTTGAAGCCATCTAGTTGCTATCCAGCAGGTGTCAACCTCCAGGCACAGGCAAAAGGTAAAATAATGTATGGGTACTTCTGTGAATGTCTCTTTCAATAGTTGTGTCTTTCTGCCTGTAATGTTTTCCTGTGATCTGAGAGATTTAACAACTGTTGCTCTGGGATCATTCTGAGCAAAGCAAAATAATTGTGCTTTTGCTGCTATCGATACATTTTCTGTCCTTGTGGTCATCAGAAGGAGCACATCCTGAGTGAAATTTTTCTCACACACAAAAACATTGTAGAAAGCACAATAGGAGGTACAATCCAGGGTTACTCTCTCATGATAATAAATACAGAATCTCAGTCTTATTAACATAGGCTTTTTACAAAGCAAGCTGCTTTCTCTTAATAACCCTTATTTAAATGTACGCCCTTCAGCCTCAAGGCTGTATAATTATTTTCAGGTTGAAGAGCAATTAGTTTCTACTTATGTTTGAGTAAACAAAATAAATTATGGTCTCTGTTTATTTTTTCCAATCTGTTGATAATTTTATGTTTTGCCAATTTTAAATATATCTTTTCTGCCCTAAAATAGAAATGGGATGAAATGTTTATATATAGTTTGGGCTATCATTTTCTTGTATCCAAAGAGTTCTTCCCTTTTTTAGATTCATTGGATTGAATTTCTTTATTCATTCCATAATGATAGGGAAGAAAGAAAGCAAACATGTCTGCTATGCTAGTGTCTTAACAGAAGGAAGATAGAAATCAATAATTAAATGCATCAATCAAAAATAAATGATAACCTCCCAACTCAATTCATTCTTTTTACTGTATGACACACTTTAAAACATTTTATTATATACCTAAATTTAATCTTTTATACATGATTAATGTTTTCTTTAGAAAATCAGCATTCACTAGTATGTTATGTTCCTTCCTTGCTTTTGACCGGAGAATAGACAATGGAACTCCCTGAGCTTCAGTTTTCAAATCTATAAAATGAAAAAAACATGAAAACAAACTTATAAAGGCACTGAGTTTTATATGTCATAGTTTTTTAAGAGACCCGTTGTAACTCTGAAAGTTTGTTCCACTGCTCTGGAGGGTCAAGCTAGCGTCATTAAGACACACCTGAGAGCTTTATTCTGCACCAAACTGGCAATTGAAAAAGTGGACACCTTCTTCAAAGCAACTGTATTGTCTGCACAAAATGGAGTTTCATAGAGAAGAATAGTGAAGAACTGGTAGGTTATAAAACTGGGACTGCCTGAAGGAGTTCTCTTGAACAAGTCCTTTAGGTCACACCTTGCCTTATCTACAAGCCGAAACAAAGTAAGAACAAAATAAGTATTGTGTTCCAATATTTAGACTTTTGAGTGGTAGAGACAGCAAAATAAGGACAAGTGTCCTTCTCCAGGAGTTTGACTTTCCTTGTTTCTTTGAGCTGGTTTCAGTGTGATTGGCTTGAATCTCCTTCATTCACTGGCTTTTCAAAAAAATTGTGGCCACTACTCATCTATCAGTTGTGTGATGACTTATCTACCTGTTGATGAAATATTTACTATTAGGTTAGCGGAGAGACAAATACATATACACAGAGATGTATGTTATATAATATAATATAATGCATAGGTGTTAGTATGAAAATGGATTTTCTTGATCTTGTGGGTTCTTAAAAATTGTATAAAAATATGCATACAAAACTCAGAAAGCAGAGCCAGAGCAAGGGGGGGTATATTTGCCCTGCATGCACTAACCTAGGACGGACCACGGTTTGATCCCCCCAAGCCAGGGGGGGGGTTTCTGAGTGTATCCCCAGGAGTAACCCTTGAGTATCACTGGGTATGGCCCCAAAACAAAAAACAAACAAACAAACAAACAAAAAACTCAGAAAGCTAAGGAGTTAGAAATTGTAGTAAAGTTTAAATAGATGGACCCAAGTTTCTCCCAATGTTCAGTCTCTCCTTTAACCAATTTACAGAGTGACTCATCCTATCTCATGATACCTGGTCCATATCCAAAGTCTTGGTTCTGTTCCTCTCCATATGCTCACCTCCAGTGTATATTGGCCTAGTATTGATCCAAACCATATTTGCTTTCCTAGCCTGCAGTTTAATTTAGGCTTCTGTGACTCTACACCATAATTCTCTGTCATCGTGAGTTTCCTAGTCTCTGGTTATGATCACAGTGCTAGTGTGTGAGATTCCTGTACTCAGTGATTGTCGTTAGGTCACTCTCAAACTGTATCCAAGTGATTAGTGCCCCAGTTTTTCTAGTTTTTCTCACCACTTGTGCACAAGTAAGACCCTTATGCTCTATACCTTGTCAGTGCATGGGCATCTGAGCCTTTCGTATGTCTATTTGAAGCACATGCTCAACCTGATCTTGCAGTGCAAATGGACATAGGTGAATGTGTAACAAGATTGTCTGACAAGAGGTTTCCTTTTATCTTCTGTTATTTCTCAGGCCCTTTCCTATTTTGATTGTATATATTTTCAGTGGTTGAGATTTAAACTCATCATCTAAATTCAAACCACAGGTAACTGTGGTTTTGTAGAAGGAGTTGTGATATATAGAAAGATTTTATTTGGGGCACATAGAAAGAAGATTTTAGTTTTAGTTTAGTATACCAAACATTTAGTACCTTTAAGATACACACCAGTGAGATATTTTTTCTTTGCTAATTTTAACCCCTAGTTTTATATTTGATAATATTTGTAAGTAGGTTTATTAGGAATTTTTAGATTGAATTTAACTCAAGTCAATTATTAGAAGTTCTTCATCAGTCATTATTGATTTTTACAGCTAATACCTATCAAACATGTATCTAAAACCAATAAAGGAATATTACTGCTATCCTTCTCATGAATCATGAATGTGTTTTATCCTAAGCAAGTGTTGAGCTTTTGGTCTCAACGTACTCTTAAATTATGAATATGTGAAATTTCATTCCTCAAGAAGCTTTTACAATTTAAATGGATATTGGAAAAAATTAAAATACTATAGCCTTATTGCAACAGGAGAAAACTATAAGCAAGAAACAAAGAAAAGCAAGGTAGGCTTTTGTTGCAGTTTACTATTATTGTGTTCTTATTTTCTTTCCTTCCTCTCAAATTCACTGAAGATTTGAAGAAGACAAATGGGCCCAAAGACAAATGAATAGATGAGGTTCTGAAGGCTTTAGAGATGAAGATATGAGTTTATTTGGTAGGAAGATTTTTCCACTAAAGAGCTCTCTGTGGAGAAAAAAAGTGCAACACAATGAGAACTAGAAAATAGCACAGCCCACTTCTTCTTAAAGCCAGGTTTGATGAACATAAAAGAGGTGGCCTTACTGCTAAATTCATTTGGACGTACCTCGTTCATTTCAGATGGCTGGTGAGAGTTTAAGAAAAACGTTCCTCTATACAACCAGAAATTCCCTTAGGTTAGACAATTGCTGGTGTGGCCAGCAATATGTGGCCAGTTTTTTGTGTAAGCACCTTTTTGTGTACTCAAGTTAACACAGATCTTAAAGTGATTGACTTATAGCAGAAAAATCATGCATAAAGAACAGTAAGTGGACCAAGACTTGCTTTCCCCATTCAGGAAAGGCATATTAGAAGATCAATTCTAAAATTAAGTCCCTAGTCAGAGATAAAAAAATACATCCTTGATTTTGTTTCACTTTTAAAAGGAGTGAGGATAGATCTATTATAGTATCTATTAACTTTCTGACTCTAGAACCTTTCGTGCTTTTAAATTCAAGGGAAATGTCCACTTTCTTTCCCACTCAGCTAGTTTGTTTTAGGTAGAAACCCAAATGTTGGTTTAAACTCTGAGCTGATGAGACCTCTTAAAGTTTAGAAGGCTGTAAACTAGCACATGATGAAGGTTATAAAACCAGATTCCAATTCTTTAAACTCCTGATGCTTAGAATTTTAAAGCTGATATTTTACTACCATTTAATTACCTACCTCTCAGATAATTGTGAGGCTACCATTTTGGAAGCTACTGTAGCTCCCTTCAACTATTCAAATACATATAAAGAAAAAAATTTACAGTGCCTTAGGTTAATGTGGGATTTGGGTATAGATATTAATATGAATTAATTAATAATATACATATAAATTTGCTCTCAAAGTTTACTCATTAACCTCACTACCACGCTCATATTGAATTTGTATGTATACTCCTATAAACTTTTATTGTGACTAACTTAGATCACTACATATATAAAATAATAATATTTCAATTATATGTAATGTTCTCAGAGTTTTTGTGAAGTTAGGAAAGAATGTCTAGACTTATATTTCATCTATTAGTGGTTTACACTTCTTGCTTACCAGGAATAAAGTTACATAAATTCTCGGATTTTTAGGTATGTCATCCATCCTTTATAGACAATTCTTCATCCAAATTTATTTAATTTGCTTTTCTCTAAGCCTTGGGATTTAGAGTATGCCAGTCCTCTGAACTAAGCCTCAGTAAGCCTCTGTAACTCCTAATTTTATTCTTTTTCACTTGGTTCTGGATTTTTGGGACACACCTCACCCACCCTATTTTAGATATTTGGGATTGTAGGTTATCAGAATAAGGGACTCTGAAGATGCTTTCAGACTCTTTAACTTAAAAATTAATAAAGGGTGTTGGGAATATGAAGACACTCTTGACCTGGGGGCATATTGTAGTAAATAAGTTTGTCTCACATGACCTATACAAAATCTTCAGAATGGCTGGAGTCAATATCAAGGGGAGGCAAAAGGGATACTAGGATGAGAGGCTCTTACTTCAGAACTCAGCAGTGCAAGGCATATTGAGTTGAACTTGTTAATGCCTACTTAGAAGGAGTGCAGAGAAATTAGTTTCAGGAGGAGAAAGGGAATGAGGAGGGGGTCAAAGTTGTAGTACAGCTGGTAGAACATTTGCCTTGCATGTGGTCGACCCAGGTTCCATCACTGGCATCCTATTTGGTCTCCCAAAACTTGCCAAGAGTTTTATAGGGTTTTTTTTGGGGGGCACCTAGTGACGCTCAGGGGTTACTCCTGGCTATGTGCTCCTAGCTTGGGGAACCATATGGATTCTGGGGGATCAAACCGCGGTCTATCCTAGGTTAGTGCCAGCAAGGCAGATAGATGCCTTACCGTTCCACACCACCAGGAGAGATTTGTAAGTGCTGAGCCAGGAGTAACCCCTGAGCACTTTCAGGTGTGGCCCAATACAAAAGAAATGAAGGAAGGAAGGGGAGGGAGGGAGGGAGGGAGGAAAAGAGGGAGGGAGGGAGGATGGAAGGAAGGAAGGAAGGAAGGAAGGAAGGAAGGAAGGAAGGAAGGAAGGAAGGAAGGAAGGGAGGGAGGGAGGGAGGGAGGGAGGGAGGGAGGGAGGGAGGGAGGGAGGGAGGGAGGAAGGGAGGAAGGGAGGAAAGAGGAGGAAGGAGAAAGAAGAAAGAAAAAAAAGAAAGAAAGGGGTTATTCCTGGCTCTAATCTCAGAAATAGCTCCTGGCAGGCTCGGGGGATTATATGGGATGCCAGGATTCCAACTGCTGTCCTTCTGCATGCAAGGCAAATGCCCTACCTTCATGCTATCTCTCCGGCCCCGTTTTTAAAAGATTTGATCTGGGTTATTGTATAGTTTAGAGATTATGAGCACAAGCTTTGCATGAAGAGAACCCTAAGTGTGAGCACCATTTACATATGGGAATAGCACTTTTAGGACCCACGCATGGTGGAGCATAGCCCTGTATTTCTGTAGGTAATAGAGTGTAATTCTGGAGTTACTCATCTCACACAACCCTGATAAATCAAGTATGGAAACATCAATGTTTATGGATAGTTTGTTTATAGTTATCAATTTGGAAGCAAACAAAATTCCTATCAGTTGGTTAATGAGTATAGCTGTTGACATAAAGAAGAAATAAAAGACAGTATAACATCCAAAAGTAAGGCATTTTTATATCTAAAATAATGAGGTGATGCATTCCCAAATAGTTAAACTTAATGAGAAAGTCAGGTAAAGCGGTAAGTCTATACAATAAGACTTTTATAACTTTACTGGCCTGGCAAAATTATGAGATAAAATCAAAGTATTAAATATGGGTTCGAAGTGCTTAAAGAAAATTTTCTAGAATGGCACAAATAAACATGGGGACTTATTAGTCTAAACTATACATAGCTCTCTCAAAATTTAAATACCTATGCACTCAAAATAAGTGACTTTAGGGGCTGGAACAGTGGCACAAGTGGTAGGACGTTTGCTTTGTACGTGGCTGATCTAGGACAGAAGAAAGTTCAATCCCCCAGAGTCCCATATGATCCACTGAGCCAGTAGTAATCCCTGAGTGTCACCAGGTGTGGTCCAAAAAGCAAAAATAAAGAGTGACTTCAATTAAATCAAAATTATACCTTACTTCAGACTAATATAATAACATAGATTTCTTTTTTTTTTTTTTTGTTTCCTTTTTTGGTTTTTGGGCCACACCTGGCGTTGCTCAGGGATCCTGGCTGTCTGCTCAGAAATAGCTCCTGGCAGGCACAGGGGACCATATGGGACACTGGGATTCAACCACCTTAGGTCGTGGATTGGCTTCTTGCAAGGCAAACACCACTGTGCTATTTCTCCAGGACCGACATAGATTTCTGATAGGAAAATTTCATATTTTATTTTTGACCTCTTGAAGAGAAATAGTCCTGAAAATGCATATAAAAGAGCAATAGCAAAATATAAGAGAATTTGTCTTTGAAGTGATATTTTTATTAATATCTTTATTTAAACACCTTGATTTCAAACATGATTATAGTTGGGTTTCAGTCATGTAAAGAACACCCCCTTCACCAGTGCAACATTCCCATCACCAATGTCCTAAATCTACCTCCTCCCCATCCCATCCCCTCATATACTCCAGACAAGCTTTCTACTTCCCTCATTCATTCACATTGCTATGATAGTTCTCAATGTAGTTATTTCTCTAACTGCATTCATCACTCTTTGTGGTGAGCTTCATGTCATGAGCTGGACCTTCCAGCCCAGCTCTTTTGTCTCTGAAAATTATTGCAAGAATGTCTTTCATTTTTCTTAAAACCCATAGATGAGTGACACTATTCTGCATCTATCTCTCTCCCTCTGACTTATTTCACTCAACAAAATAGATTCCATGTACATCCATGTATAGGAAAATTTCATAACTTCATCTCTCCTGACGGCTGCATAATATTCCATTGTGTATATGTACTACAGTTTCTTTAGCCATTCATCTGTTGAAGGGCATCTTGGTTGTTTCCAGAATCTGGCTATTGTAAATAGCACTGAAATGAATATAGGTGTGAGGTGACATGTATTTCTATGCTTCTATGTCTCTATATAAATATAGTCCAGGCATAAAGTAAATTAGTATTTCTGAGATATGAATCTATATCTTCTTTTAATAAATTTGATATTGCTACAATTACATGAGCATTAAAGGATTCCAGAATTACAAGAAAACTGTTATATTTATTATCAGGTAGGTTTTCAGAGACATGAAAGATCTAACATAAGACCAAAGAGTTTCAACTTATTCCTTTTGATCAAATTCTTGGGAATTGCTATATTTTATTTTATTCATTTATATTTTACTTTTAGACCATACCAAACATAGTGCTTTGGCCATATGATCAAATTTTATATTCCTTTTATTCTGGTAATAGCATAAAAATAAATAATCTGGCTTTAAATAAAATATTTAGCATATACTTTAATATTGATTTCAGTTTACTAATTGTGGCCTTGTTATTTTCAGGGCTCTAAATGTTTCAACTGAATAATTAGGTAAGATGGCTTTAAGTAGATTGCCTAGATAAGATTGACTATCCCTGCCTGCCCTGGGGATTAATATTTAGATGTAAAGATAAAAAGTGCAGAGATTAAAAAACTGTTGAATTTTTCCAAGTCATGTTATGCTCCGATAAATTTGCCCAAGTTTTTCAACAAATTTATAATAGTAAAAATAATAATCATTATTATTAGTATTGAATAAATATTTAGATAGATCTGTCAAGTAGCTGAATAGAGCTTATTATTTCTATTTCCTAAAGTGTTCAATTCAAATCATAAAATATAGATAACTCGCTCGGAAAAGAGTTGTAGCAACTATTTTTGAATTCAGCAAACTTTCTTAACTGATTAGATACGAAGCAATAAGTTATTTATAAAGTAACAATAGATTTCAAATGAAAATAATTTAAAAATAAGTTTAGATTAGGAAACATTCCCTGAGATGTCCAAAGTAATAGAACCAAGATATATTCTTGACAAATATTGCTTACTAATAAATATTGGAGGGAAGGTTGTGAAGTCAAGAGTTAATCACTATTTTACTGTCTTAACTACTAGCTGCCATTCTTACCATATTGGATCTAGGATACCAAAGCATTGGTTTGCAAGCATTAAGTTTACTAAAGTGTTTACAAACTAAACATTAGGTAAGAGAAAAGAAATTGATTTCAGGCAGCATAAGACGTCCAGTAGCATTAGTTTCTTTTTATAACCTAAATAATATCTTCATTGCTGATCTGATGATGTACAATTACAGCTTAATAAAATGTTAAATATTAGACAATGTTTTATAAAACTATAAGTTGTCTAATTGTTTTTAGTTGTTATAGAATCCTGATAAAATGTATCAAACCAGGTATTTTCTCCTCTGGAAAGACCAGCTTTTCTCTTATTCTCTATCCTCACATTTCTCTTAGTAAATTTCTATAAATAACAACTATTTCATGAGGTCAGAACAATAGCACAGTGGTAGGGTGTTTACATTGCACTCGGTCAACCCTGGAAGGGCCCAGTTCAATTTCAGGCATCCCATATGGTCCCCCGAGATTGCCAGGCATGATTTCTGAGAGCAGATCCAGGAGTAACCCCTGAGCACCACCAGGTGTGACCTCCCAATAAAAACTAATTTATTTTATTAAAATTTAAATTATATCAAAGGTGGAAAAATATATTTATATAATTTTAAATATATATGATATGTAAATATGAATAAAAGACCATTAAAATTATAATTGAAAAACACCCTACAGTGACAAAAACCTCAATGGCAGTGCTTTGAGTATATCTGATTGTACTTAAAGGCCATATATAGTGCTAGGATTTGAATCATTGTTGCAGTCACATTTACATGCAAAGCAAGCATCTTCACCTCTATCCTATTGCTATGATCCAAGTGATTACTAACATGTTTGAAACCATGGTCATAAAATAAATAAAGCATTATTAAAATATTTACCATTTGATAATGAATTAATAAATTAATTAAAGTTTAATCATGAAAATGAGATCAGGTGAAAATAAGTGGGAGATGATTGATTGAAAGATAAAGGGGAAGAAAATTATATTGCTATATGAAAGAAGGATTCAACTATCATTAGTAGATTACCGACTTACTTGTGATATTTATAACACTATCACTAAATATATTTATAATACTTAATATATATCAGCATTTGTGACATGTTTTATGTGCATCTACTTTTTGTTGCCCAGTTTTGCTATCAATTGTGACATTTTCAGACACTCTATAAAGTTAATTTTCACATTATCTGTGACAGGTTTATTGAATAGATTAAAAGAGTGTAATAAATGAAATGCTATGAACAAAATTAAAAAGATTAAATACACAAGAAAGTTACTAATGAGGAGAAATTGTTAGTAGCTAGGGAAGTGTATCATGTCTCTTGCAATAGATTATATTCAGTCAAGATTCCAAGAGGGGAAAAAATAATGTAGAGTGATTTAGTACTCAAACAATTCCTTCAAGTTTCATTTTAAATACATTGTTCAAAGCACAATAAAAGGCATTAATGGTTTTTTAATCTTTTAAAATATTTTATTGAAACCATTTTGATTTACAAAGTCCAACTATGAAGTTGGGTATCAGACATAAAATGAATCAGGGGCAATTAAACCACCAGTGTCCACCAATGTTCCCAGGTTCATTCCATACCATTGCCCCAGCTCCCTAGCCTACCAAAATAACAGACCCATTTTAAGTTTAGATTATTAAAGTTTGGTTCTCTTGATTCCATTCCATTGTTGTTGCCTTTGTCTTAGATATTTAATTATGTTCTTTTTTTAACACTACACATGCAACTGAGACAGCTTGGCCCCTAGCCCCCAACTTTTTATATTTGTATTTATTCTTTCCACTCAGTTTCTTTCCTTCTCCTTGTTATATTCTGGGGCCAAGGGTGTTTGAGATAACTCACATTACAACCACTGCATTTCTTTCTAAAGTTATTCTAAACACCACATATAAAGGATGTTATAGATATCATTCTGTATTTATCCTTCTTCTGGATTACTTCATTTAACATGTAGTTCAGTTCCAACCATGTTGCTGCAAATTGATGCATTGCTGCATGATTTCATCATTCCTTACAGATATGCATATAAGTATTGAATGTACATACATATCTATGTAATGTTGTATATATGTACCACATATTCATGATCCACTCCTCTGTTGTTGGACATCTAGGTTGATTCCAAGTTTTGGTTATCATACTGAATGCTGCAATGAACAGCGGTGTGCATACATCCTTTTGGATTGATGTTTTTCTATCTTGGGCATAGATACCTAACAAAGGAGTTGCTGGGTCATCTGGCAACTCAATTTTGAGTTTACTGAGAGCCCCCATACTGTTATATATAGGAGTTGGACCAGACAACCTTCTTATCAACAAAGGGTGAGAATTCATTTATCACCACATCCTTGCCAAAAGAGATTGTTTTTTTTTTTATTTTTGGTATGTGCCATTCTCACTAGTTTAAGATTGTTGTTTCATTGTGGTCTTGATTGGGATTTCCCTAAAGATAAGTGATGTGGAGCATTTTCCATGTGTCTGTTTAGTCATCTGTTGGTCTTACTCAGAGAAGTATCTGTTCTTTCTCTCTCCAAATATTTTATGGGTTTCTTAGATTTTGTGGACTTACCCTCTGTGAATACTTTGCATATCCTAGATATCAAACATTCATCTTGTGTCGAGTGCAAACATTTTCTCCCATTCTGTTATCTATATTCAAATATTAGCATGTGTTTCTTTTGAACACATTTTAAATACATTTTTCAAAGTAAACTAAAAGCACTAATAGTTTTTTAATCTATTAAATTGAGTCAAAATTAAAAAAAATCTCTCTTCTCTTTGTTGTTGCAGTTGTCAACACTAAAGAAGATTTATACACTTGGTTGTGGTGTTCATATACCTTAATTGTGCTACTCATGCAAACTTTATTTCAGACCTTACTTGAGATTTTGCACTTGTTTGTGCTATGTAAGAGAACACCATATGGCCGCAGGCATCCCAAACTACAGCACTACTGAAATCCCATGCAGCATAGAGGAAGCATGCAAGAACTAGCAGATGCTTTGCCACTGAATGATCTCTGAACTCCTTTGGCATTTTTTCTCACTGTACTACATATCTAAGCTTATATTAAACCCATTTTGAGTTTAATGGGGTGGATCAAAGGTACCTTTGGCTGTGCTTGTGGTTTATTGCTGGTTCTACTCAAAGATATTCCCTGTTGGGGTCCATGTAGCTATATATGGTACCCAGATTAGAACCTAGATTGATGTCATACAGAGAAATTCTTTCCTGTTATACAATCCCTCAGGTCCTCAAGTCCATTTTTAAATAAATACCTCTATTCAAGCACAATGTCTACAAACATGTTTGTAGTTGGCTATCAGTCATCAAAAAAAGTATACCTCCCTTTACCAGTGCAAACTTCCTACCATCAATACACCCTATCTCTCTTATTCATACTCCCTGCCTATCTTCAAGACAAGTACTTTAATTTTCTCACTCATTACAATTGATAGTTTCTGCTATAGTTATTTCTCTAATTGTACTCACCAATTTTTGTGATAAGCTTCAAATTATGGCTTGTCCTTCAAACCTCATCTCTATTATCTGTGAGTATTTTTGCAGTACTGTCTTTTATTATTCTTAGATCCCACAAATGAGTGAGACTACTCTGGGCCTATCTTTCTCCCTTTGAATAATTTCCCTCTAGATAATAGACCATGTCCATACATGTACAGGAAAATTTCATGACTTTATTTTTCCTGAGAGCTGCATAGTATTCCATTGTGTAGATGTACCAGAGTTTCTTTATTCAATCATCTATTGTTGGTCATCTGGGTTGTTTCCAGATTCTCTCTATTGTAAATAGAGCTATAATAAAATAGGCATGCGGAAGACATTTTATATTGTGTTTTCGTGTTCCTAGAATATATCCCTAGAAGTGAGTACTACTGGATTATATAAGAGCTCAATTCCAAATTTTTGAGGAACATTCATTTTTCCAGAAAGGCTGGACTAGATGGCATTCCCACCATCAGTGAATGAGAGTTTCTTTCTCCCTACATCCTTGCTAGCACTGATTTTTCTTGTTCTTTCTCCTATTGGTTGCTTTAGCTATTTGTTGGTGATTATTGTTCCTAATGAATTTCAGGAGTGTTTGATTCACTTCTTTGAAGAATGTCATGGGTATCCTTAGAAGAATTACATTAAATCTGTACAATGCTTTGTGGAGTATTGGCTTTTTATGATGTTTATCCTCTGAGTTCATGAACAGGATATTTGTCTCCATTTTCTTGTGTCATTTTATTTCTTGAAGCAGTTTTGTTTTTCTTTGTATTAAGTCCTTCAACTATTTAGTTAAGTTGACTACAAGGTCAAACTTGTGTTTCTGTGGCACTATTGTAAATGATATTGTTTATTTATTTATTTATTACTCCTAGACCTATACTCAGGGAATCAATCCTGTCAGAACTCAGGAATTATTTAGTCTGTCCAGAATTGAAATCAGGTGACTGCATGCAAAACAATCACTCAATTTGCTGTGTCTATACCCTAATTATAACTTATGATTTTACATCTTGTCTTTATTTTTCACGATTACACCACCTTTTGGCTTTTCTATTGACATCAGTGACTTCTAATCCTGTAACTACAAAGTATTAGAGAGAGTTGAAACTTTTTTTCAACTATAACACCTTTGTAAATGCAATTGGTACATTTTTTATTTAATTTAATTTATTTAAGCACCATGATTACAAACATTTTTGCAACTGGTTGTAATTGTAGTTGGGTTTTGGTTATAAAAAAAAGAACACCCCTTCACCAGTGCAACATTCCTACCACCAATGCCACCCATCTGCCTCCTTCCCATCTCTTGCCAGTATTCAAGACAGGCATACACTTCTCTCACTCACTACCATTGTCATGATAGGTGTTAATGTAGTTGTTTCTCTAACTGCACTCACCAATCTTTGTGGTAAGCTTCATATTGTGGCTGGTCCTACCAGCACTCATCTCTATTGTCTCTGGGTATTATTACAATAATGTCTTTTATTTTTCTTATATCCTATAGATGAGTGAGACTATTCTATGTCTATTTCTCTCCCTTCAATTGATTTCACTCAGCATAAAAGTTTCCATGTCCATCCATGTATAGGCAAATTTCTTATTTATAATGACTGCAGTTTCTTTAGCCACTCATCTGTTATCAGGCATCTGGATTGTTTCCAGATTCTGGCTATTGTAATGAGTATGCAAAGAAGTATTTTTAATGTCCCTTTATTCTCTATCATTATTTGTGTATAAGAAGGCCATTATTTGTGTGTGTTAATTTTGTAGCCTACCACATTGCTATATGAATTTATTGTTTCTAGAGACTTTTTGATATAGTTTTTAGGATTTTCCTCCATATAGTATTATGTCATCTGCAAACAGTAAAAGGTTGACTTTTTTTCCTTTTATATTTGGATACCCTTGATATCATTTTCTTGCCTAATTGCTATTGCAAGTACTTTCTGTATTATGTTAAATAGGAGTAGCTAGAGGGAGCAGCCTTGTCTAGTACCAAATTTTAGAGGAAAGTCATTTCAACTGATCTCCTTTGTATATAATACTTGCCATGGGTTTGTGGTATGGCCTTGACTATTTAGAGAAAAGTTTCTTTCATTCACATTTTTATAGTATTTTTATCATAAATGGTTTTCTATATCAAATGTTTTTATACTTATATGATATGATCATGGTTTTTATTTTTTCTTTTGTTGATATGGTACTGTACATTGTTTGACTTGCATATGGGGAACCATCATCGCATCTCTGGAATGAAAACTACTTGGTAATGTTTATGATATTCTTGATGAGTCTTTGGATCTTATTTGCTAAGACTGTGCTGAGTAACTTTGCATCAGTGTTCATCAGGGTTATTTTTCTGTAGTTCTTTCCTTTTTCTGTGGAGTTTCAGTCTGCTTTAAGTTAGCTTCATAAAACTATTTGGGATTGTTTCTTTAATTTCTTGAAAGGCCCTGAAAAGAATTGGTAGGTTGTAGGTCCTCTTGGTAGAAGGTCTTAAGAGGCTTGAAAAACAACAACAACAACAACAACAACAGTGAATTTATCGGAGCCTGAGCTTTTGTTTTTTGGGAAGACTTTTTATTATGATTTTAATTTCCTCACTAGTGATAGGTCTGTTCAGATATGCTAGATCATCTTATTTTAACCTTGGTAGGGTATAGGGAGTCTGAGCATGTATACATTTATTCCAGGCTTTCATGTTTTGTGGCATAGAGTTTCTCAAAATAATCTCTGATTACCATTTAAATTTGCTTTGTATCTGTAGCAATCTCTTTTTATTTCTAATCCAGTTTGTTAAGTTTCTCACTTTCCTTTTTTTTTTTTTTGTGAATGTGTCTAATGCTTTGATTGTATTATTTTTTCAAAGAACTAACTCTTGCTTTCATTGATTTTTGGATGTTTATTTTGATTTCTATTTCATTAATTTCTGTTCTACCATTTATTATTTTCTTCTACCTACCAATTTTTGGTTCATTTTGTTATTCTTTTCCCATAGTTTTAAGCTGTATCATTAAATTATTGTTTTAGGATCATTCTTCCTTCCTGATGAATGCTTAGAAAGCTATAAATTTTTCTCTTAATACCACTATTGCTGTGTCCCATATTCTGATAATTTGTGTCTTTGTTTACTATTTTCCAGGAACCTTATGATTTCATCTCTCCGCTACTAGTTGTTCAATAGTGAAATGGAGATGTTTAATTTCCAGGTTTTAAAGTTTTTCCACTATGTCTATTAGTTATTCACTTCTAATTTCAGTGATTCTGACCTGTGGATGGAGTACATTTAATTTGTATTTTCTTTATTTTATGAAAGTATGTTTATGGGTCATCATGTGGTCTATTTGGGAGAATGACCCATGTGCATTGGAGAATAATATGTATACAGTTTTGGGGGAATAGATCCTACATATATCTACTAGGCCATTTTATTTCATTTCTCCTTTCAGAGCTAATATAGTCTTGTTAGGTTTCATGCTATCACTTATTAAGTGGTGACAGGAAAGTGAAGTGTCACACTATAATTGTGTTGCTAGTGATGTTTGTCTTCAACTTTGTCAGCAATTGTTTTCAATATTCTGCTTGTCCCTCATTAGATGCATATATGTTTAGCAGTATGATTTCTTTCATTGTACATATACCTTGATTATTAAAAGTTATATGACCCTTATAATTTTTAAGGCTAAAGTCTATGTCCTCTGATATTACTATGCACTCCAATCTTTTTAAAAGAACTTTTTGATTGGATGATTGTCCTCTAGCTTTTGATTTTGAGTATATGTTTGTTCTAACTATTGAGATATGTTTTTTATTGTAGGCCGCAAAATATTTTACTCAGCTTTTTGATCTATTTTTCCTCTCTGTGTCTCTTAACTGGTGCATTTAGTCCATTGATGTTGAGAGAGAAATTTTTCATGGGATTTATTGTTATCATCTGGAATTTGTATGTCTGTTGATCTGTCTTGTCTTAAAACAGATCTTTATTATCAACTGGTTATGAGTCTGTCAAATTTTTGAGTTGTTATTAAATTTGAAAACCTGTGTATCCTTCCTTTATACTTGTCTGTAATTCTGGCTGGATGGAATACTCAGGGTGTTAATTTCTTTGAATTTTGTCTCTATATTCCACCGTTGCTTTCACATCTTGAGGATTTCTTGTGACAAATCTGCTATAAATCTTAGAGATGCTCCTTTAAATGTAATTTCCCCCTTTTGATATTGTTGCTTTCAGTATTCTATCCTGATTAGTGGGGTGACTAGAATGTGTCTTGGGTGCTTTTCTAAGGATCTCTTTTGGCTGTTATTATTTGGGCATGTAGGATTTGGTTGTATTCTCATTTAGCTCTGGTACTTTCTCTGTAATGATGACCTTGACTTTTGATACTGCATGGGATTTTCTTCCTAGGTCCTGGGACTCCAATGATTTTTTTCTGTTGAGTTTAACAAAGACTTTTATTTTTATTTGTTCACATTCTTTGAGGACTTTTTCCATTGCCTGTTTGATTGTTTTAAGGCTCTTTTTCATCCTCTTCTGTTGTTTGGAGTTGTTATGCATCTCATTTTCCAGCTCAATGATTCTGTCTTCAGCCACTGTTAGTGTGAAGAAGAGGCTTTCTGGTGAGGTTTTCATTTTACTTACCAAATTTTTCAGTCCTGTTATTTGAGTTTGAAGTTTCCTCATTTCTAAAATCATGTCTTCCTGATTCTTATGTGTGTCGTATTCAGTTCATTCCATACTTTCTTTGAGTTTGGTGAACATCTCTATATTTTGTCTCTAAAGTTCTTATCTGAGAAGTTAAATATGTGATGTGTACTTTTTGGGTCATCAGAGCTACCATCTTCATTTTCTAAGTATGCTAGAGACCTGTGTTTTTTCTCCATTGTCACTGTTATGGAGTAGTGTTTCTACATCCTGTTTTGGGGGTCATTGACAGGGAGGAGTGCAAGGCATGGAGCTGCACTGGCTCTTTCTGGCTCTTTTCCTTAGGCTGATTCTGCTCATCTGGGGTATGCCAACATGTCTTCAAGGACCCAACATTATGGCTGCTGCCACTGCCACTGTCACAGTGAAGTAAGTTCTACCCCTCTGGCTCTTTCTCTCTGGCTGGATCTGGCCTATTGTTAATGTTCAATGTCCCCTTTCAGACACCAGATGTAATGGCACCAAACACCTTATTTCCACCTAGGCAAAGCTGGTCTGGTCAAAGTTTGCTTGCACATGGTTGACACAAGTTTTTTCTCCAGATTTTCATATGGTTTGTCAAACCTGCCAGGAGTTATTCCTGAGTGCATATTTTGGAGTAAACCTTGCTACCTTACACAAAACTTATACCTAGTTTTTCCCAAATCTGAGGCTTTTTGCTTTCCCTAAATTTAAATTATATTCTAATTTGTAGTAATCAAGACAGTGATATTTTGAACTAAAGACAAGGAAATGAATTAAGAGCTCAGAGATTTGGGTACTTATTTTATCTTGCTTCCCTGCACTACCTATCTACTAGACTCAGTTCTTTCCACATTCAGTTCTTGTCTAGAGTCATCAGTTTCAAATATTATTATCTTACTATTGCTGACACTTCTCTTTTCCTTTTCTTTCTTTTTTTTTTTTGATTTTGGGCCACACCCCGTGACACTCAGGGGTTACTCCCGGCTATGCGCTCAGAAATAGCTCCTGGCTAGGGAAACCATATGGGATGCCAAGGATCTAACAGAGGTCCATCCTGGGTCAGTCGTGTGCAAGGCAAATGGTCTATTGCAGGGCTATCGCTCCAGCCCCATTGTTGACACTTTTTACCCTAACTATACCCTCTACTCTTTGTGACAAGCTTCCTACCATGGGCTGGTCTTCTGACACTCATATTTGTTGTCTTTGAATATAATACTCTTTATTTTTCTTTCTTTTTTTTTAATTTCACTTTTTTTAATTTAAATATGGTTACAAAGTTGTTCATGATTGAGTTTCAGTCTTAAAATATACAACACTCTTCACCTATGAACATTTCTCTCCATTAATATCCCCAGTTTCTCCTCTCACCCTCCCACCCAGCCTTCTTCTAGGGCAGAAATTTTATTCCTCTCCCCCTCTCTCTTCCTGCCTCTCTCTCTCTTTTTATCTCTCTTCCTGCCTTTTTTTTCCCTTTTTGGTTTTTGGACCAAATCCAGTAGCACTCAGGGATTACTCCTGGATCTGCACTCAGAAATCACTTCTGTCAGACTGGAGGGACCGTATGGGAGTCTGAGAATCAAAGCAAATGCCCATTCTGCCATGTTAACTTTTTGGACTGCTTTTTCTTTTTTTCTCTTTTAGACACTGAGATTTGCACTGTTGTTACAGAAGGGTACTGTTCATATCACTTATCTCTGTTCAATGTCCAGTTAATGTCGAGAGGGATTGGTTCCAACTGATCACTATCATTGTCATAGTGATCCATTTCTACCCTAACTAAACTGCTCCACTATTTGTGGCAAGCTATCTACCATGGACTGGTCTTTTTGGCCCTCATCTTTATTGTGTCTGGATATTTGTACTCTACTGTCTTTTTATTCTTTTTTTAATCACATGCATGTACTTTTATTGCTGAGCATATGTTTACATACACACATGCCTATGTATGCACATACACTATGCACTCACAAAAGTTTGGGCTAGTATACCAGCTAAAAGAGACCCAAAGGAAAGAACCCAAGACACATCCTACTCACAATAATGAATCCCACAAACAGCGATAGAAAGATCAAAAAGAGAAATTACATTCAAAGGAGCATCCTTAAGTTTTACAGCAGACCTGTCAGAATGAACGCTCAATGCCAGAAACAGAAATCCTCTTTATTTTTCTTATATCTCACAAATGAGTGAGATTATTCCTTGTCTCTTTCTTCTGAATTATTCCATTCAGCATAATACTCTCCATATCCACCATGTATTAGCAAATTTATTGACTTGAATTTTTTTCTAATTTCTGTGTCAAATTTCATTGTGTATATGTACCAGAGTTTCTTTAGCCTCTCATTGCTCTCTGGTACTTTGGTCATTTCCAGATTCTGGTTATTGTAAATTGTGTTAAAATTAATATAGGAGTGCAGAGGATATTTCTGCATGACATTTTTTTTAATCTGAGGGTATATGCCTAGGAGTAGTATTGATGGATCATTGGAAGCTCAATTTTTAGTTTTCTTTTTGAGGAATATTATGTGTCACACCAACTGTGACTGAGAGGCCCTTTTTCCTAGCATCTATTTCAGCACTGGTTGTTTTTATTCTTAGTGATGTGTGCCAGTTTCTGTGGTGTGAGATTGTATCTCAAGATTTTTTTTTAATTTGTATCTCTCTGATGATTAGTGATGTGCAGCATTTTTTCATGTGTTTTTGGTCATCTGTATTTCTTCTTTGAGGATATGTCTGTTTATAATCTTCCTTTTTTGTATGGGGTTTGAATTTTTCTTGCTAAGTTTTATAAGTTCCTTGTATATCTTAGATATTAATTTCTTATCTGATGGGTAATGGTACTCCATTAAAATCTGTGCAAACCACAGTGTCAAAAAGGAAATGAGACAAAGAAGTAAAATGCTTTCTTCAAAAGCAGCCAGGGGGTGTTGGGAATGAAAATGAGGGTGGGAAATGTGCATTGGTGAAAGGTGATGTACATTGTATGACTGAAACTCAATCATGAATAATTTTGTAATCACGATTTTTAAATGAAGTAATTATAAAACAAATAATAATACAAATACCTCTGGACCTATTCACCATTGTATTCTAACACATAAAACAGAAGTTCATAACTATATGTGTCAAATCTGGCTCTACTCATTTTTATAACAAAATTGTTTT
The DNA here is from genome assembly GCF_024139225.1 of Suncus etruscus. NCBI lineage: Eukaryota > Metazoa > Chordata > Mammalia > Eulipotyphla > Soricidae > Suncus > Suncus etruscus. The sequence continues at coordinate 105,303,319 of NC_064854.1, read as the reverse complement.
GAGCATTATATTGCCCACTGGCTTACATTTTATTATAATGGCTCTCCTGCTAAAATAGTTAGAAATAGATCATCTGGACTTACTTATTTATAGTATAAACATGACTTCTTTACATTTTCTTCATTATAAAAAATATGCTTAATATTAATCTAGAAAAATAGCTATAATATTTTCATGTATCCTTGGTTTGTTAATATTAAATAATAAAATGATTATTCATTATTGTCCTCAGAATTTGTATCTTTTATTTTCTCATTCAGTTATAGGTAAGGTAAGCCCATTTTCCTTCGTACTGTTACTCCAGCCCTGAAATACAGTTCTTTTAAGTATGTAATTCTAATTTTTGTTGGGGGGAAGGGTCACACCCAGCAGCACTCAAGGTTTATTCCTGGCTCTGAACTCAGAAATCACTCCTGGTAGGCACTGGGGATCATATGGGATGCCAGGATTCAAACCTAGGTCTGTCCTGAATCTGCTGCTTGCAAGGCAAATGCCCTACCACTGTGCTATTTCTCAGGCCCCTAATTCTACTTTTCTTTTTAAATGAATACATTTTAATATGCAGTCCTAGGAATTCAAACTAGGGTTGAACACATGCCTTAAAACTCTGTATTTATACAAAATAGAAAATAGATCCAGAAAGACAGCTTTACATGTGGAAGACCCAGGTTTGTTATGCCATTCTTAATTATTTTATTAGACTGTGGTCTTTCTTTAGAAATATACAGCTTTCATTGTGTTATTAAATACCCTTCATTTTCCCTTGGAACCAATCTGGGGTTTTGGTTATTCTAAAGTACAATGAGATATGAATCAATTTAGGTGTAATTTCTCCAGAGTATATTAATTACAGACTACAAGATTTGTGCAAGGCTCTTTAGTTCTCAAAGAGTGCCAATAGTATATCAGATTACATCTTAAATGGAAAGCTGAGTTAATAAAGATGGAATGTTGCATATAAGAGTGTCAAATATGATTTCTCATAATCTCTAGTTAAATTTAATGATAAAGAATATATAAAGAATATATCCAGGAATATACTCAATGATGTAGCAGAAAGCAGAGTGGATTGGTCTCGATGTATAATTCCTTTATTTATAAATTTGATTGGCCACTTCTGTAAATGTTGTTGCTTAGTTTCTTCTTTATTATCTAAAACAAAAACTAGTTTAAAAAAAACTAGTTAGTTGACATCGTTAATACTTTTACGTGGTTGCTTTATAAAAGGGCAACTGATAACAAATAGGCTGAGGTTACCATGGAAATACTTTTTAATCTCAGGGTTAGATTTTTAAAGATTTTAATTGCTTCATAATAGAAAGCTCCCTATGGTCAAAATCATTTTAATTTATTTCTCAAGTGGCCTGCATCATTTTTAATAACATGGTAAAATAAGAGCAATATAAATTTCAGCATCTTGACTAATTTGAAGTGTTCACTTTTTTTTTACTAATAAGCAGATTAATTTATCATACAACCAGTATCCAAAACATTTTCACACTTAATCTTCTTAATCTTTCTTTTGTTAAACTCCCTTTGACAATACAATCCTACTTTATGTTTCATGGATTTAAATAGTCTTGAAATTTTTATGAGGAATAATATACTATTTTTATTTTGTGACTGATTTACCTAAGATAAAATCCTGAAGTTTCATTCAGCATTCATGTTTCCATGTGTGAGAATTTTCTTCTATTTTAAGATATATAATTTGCCATGAAATAAATATTTATTACAAATTAATTCACTAATAGATAAATTTGGCTGTTTATATTATTGTCTATAATGAATAACTCCATAAGAAGATGTGTGCACATGTTATAGTGATGGTTGGAAATTATCATTCTTGATAAGAAGCAGGTATTAAAAGCAGGTAAAGTGATGCATGATATCCTTTCTGCAACAGTACTGCAAAAAACAAAAAACAAACAAACAAAACAGTGCCTACACAGAAAAAATAAGAAAAGAGAGAGAGAGATAAAAAAGGTTGTTAGAACATTACATTACTGAAACTCAATCATGAACAACTTTGTATCTGTGTATTTCATGGTAATTTAATAAATTTTTTTAAAATGATGTGTATCCAAACATCCCTTTAAAGCCTTGTTTTTAATTATTTTGTACATGTACCTATACATTATGTTGTACTATTAAGTTTTCAAAGAACCTCTGTATTATTTTTCACAACAGCTACATCATTTTGCCTTCTCTCCAAAGTATGCAAGGGTTTCAGTTTCCCTTACTCACATTTACTATTTTATTTAAAAATAGACATTCTATTGACAGAGAGATAGAACAGGGCCCAAGAATCTTACCTTGCATGTGGCGACCCCAGTTTCACCCCAAACCACATAAAGCCTCCTAAACTTATGGTCCTGTGAGTACCATTGAATGTGGTCCAAATCACCCCCTCAAAAAAATTCAATACTGTGGGTGAAGGATAGGGCTCATTGTAATTTTTATTGACATTTTCTTTGTAATTAGTAATATTTTACAACATTTTATGCTTGTTAATAAGCTTCTAACCCACCTTAGAGTATGTAAATATGTAATTGCAAACTTTTGCCTATTTTTTTGAAGTAAAAACAGATTTTACTGCGAGGTACTGAGGAGGAGGAGGGAGAGGATAATAAAGAGAGAAGTAATGAGTAACGTGTTCAAGAGAGAATGCAGGCTTCTCCAGAAGCCTGGAACACAGCCCTACATGAAGGTAGAAAAGTTCACATCTGAAGAGGGGACTTGCGTGACACATGTTCTCAGGTACCACATGTGTCAAGGTGCCCAGGCAGCACAATTGAGGGAGGCCTTTTTCCATATTCAAAGTGAAGTTCTATGGAGTTTTGCTCTTTATATCTTTTATATATTAATCTCTTTCAACTATATAATTTATAAATATTTTCCCTATGCAATTGGTTTTCTTTTCTATCTCATAGTTGCACCACAATATGCATAATTTTAAGTGACATATTTTACTCATGTATGTGATTTTGGCATTCTAATTAAAATACTGACAAATTAAGTGTAAACAATTTTCCCTTATGTTTTCTTTTATGAGTTAATCATTTAAGTTTATATTTTTAAGGTCTGAACATTGAGTCCTATATTTATTTTGCATTCATGGTCCATGCTTAGAATCAAACTTTATTCCTTTTCTGTAGTTACCAAAGTTCCCAAAAGCCTAGTCTTCTGGTATGAAATAATAGGCACATTTCACATATGAGAGATTATTTATTCTCTCTATATTTTGTTCTATTTTATTGGCAGAACCAGTGTGTTTAGATTACTGTAGTTTAATAATACATTTGAGATCAGGTTTTTATTTTGATAGACATTTTTCTTATTTTAAGTATTGCATTGGTTCTTTGGATCAATTCGTACAATTTTACATGAACAATATCTTGCAGTTCAGTTTCAACTTGAAATAAGGGCCCAACTACAAATTTAAATATTTAAAGCCTGTAGTCTCCTATTTCTACTAGTTTTATTTTTGTTTTGACTCCATTAATTTTTATCATGGAGTCAACCACATTGGAATGACAAGCTAAGGTGTCATATTTCTTCTAGTAACAACAGAGATTCTTTTAGTCCTCTTGCTAATATGTCAATGTATGCTGAAAATATTTTTTATAATGCACCCCATCCTATTTAAGTGTTCTTAGGGTGTAAATTGGTTTAGAATTTTAAATGGTGTGTATGCATGTGTGTGGTATATAAGTTGACTATAGCTGAGATTTCATATGCGTGAACTTTTTATATTCTGGCTTAATAATTATTAAATGATAGAACATAAGAACTTTTTTCAGCTAAAAATTATAGCAGAACTCATCATTCTGTATCAGCAGATCTTTCACATATGCAAGCTTATTTTTGCTATTCTGAGAAAACTGAAGTTCACTAACAAGGTTTTTGAAGAACACACTTGAACTGAATGTACAGGCTGTAATTGAATAAGAACAGTATGTGTTTGGAGTGTGAATGAACCAGCTGGGATACTAAGTTCTCCATGGTGTCCCTAATTCAATACTCATGTTTTTCAGCTTTTCAAAAATAATACAATGTTCCTAGTAGATTATAAAAATCTATCAAAAATAGACATAAAATATTATTTGTTCAAAATAATAGCATTCTCCATCAAATCAATTAAAGCATAATACACAATTTAATTACTAAAAATGACAATACATTTTTTTTTTTTTTGGTTTTTGGGCCACACCCTGTGACGCTCAGGGGTTACTCCTGGCTATGCGCTCAGAAGTTGCTCCTGGTTTCTTAGGGGACCATATGGGACACCGGGGGATCGAACCGCGGTCCGTCCTAGGCTAGCGCAGGCAAGGCAGGCACCTTACCTCCAGCGCCACCGCCCGGCCCCAAAAATGACAATACATTTAAAAGGAAATATATTGCACTGGCATGTGGTGGGCACTGGGCTGGACAGCTAGCCAAAGAACCCCCCGACTGACTGGCAGTCCGGGGGCCCAGATTCCCCCACGCCAGAGGGTCTTCATGGCCTGATCTGGTAACCTGGGCCTTGGGGTATGGGATGGGGTGGAGCAAAACTCCTCCCCTATCCATTCATTCACAAGCTACAGAGGCAAGAGCTGGGTCCTCGGGAGAAGACACACGCCAGGAGTTGGTCCCTTGCACTGGCATGTGGTGGGCACTGGGCTGGACAGCTAGCCAAAGAACCCCCGGACAGCTAGCCAAAGCAGATTTATCTCAACCTTTTTCAAAAGCACGCGGGCGCACATATACCCTTTTTAACATAGTCCAACAATATTCTAATTTTTGACTATTTGTAGGTAAGGAAATGGAATATCCTATATATAGAGAATAGCACTCAAATAGATCTCTGATGTCAGTGTCTAAGTAAACGTTACTTTCTGTACAGTTGTCCTCTCTGACTACCGAGCCTTAGCCTTAAACATTTATCTATACAATTTATAGAGTCCTTCTTCTATATTGCCTTTCCACACCCAGAGACCTTTTTATCACCCCACCCCCATATCTCAACCTCGATTTGTTATCTCCCCCGTATTTAACCCTGTTTACCCTCAGTTTTAACTCCTTAGGCACCAAGACTGACCTCCTTCCCAACAGACCACCATCCAGCTCCTCAATGAACGACACCCTCTTGATCCCCATCTTGTGTCTCAACAAGAAACCACAACCAATAAGCCTCCTGACTCAAGCCTGTGACCCCTCTTACCCCCTTCAAATCGTGGACGGTTGCATGATACCGGATTCAGCTGCAGCAAAACCCCCAGCTCAAGGACACTATAGGACTCTGAAGTGCCACAAATCATATCTTAAACTCTAGACCAAAGTCTGTGATACGACAAAAAGTACCTTGGCTTTCGCTCCCCACAAGAATATCTCAGAAGACCTAATTGGGAGGCCTATATTGCATATGTTAGCTTAATACCTTTATAAAAATGTATCTTAAGATATGTATTCCTAAACATACAGATAGCCTCCCCAATCATTTTCTTTTTTCAAATACCTTTTTTACCTTTTTCCCTCAATTTCCTTTTTTCTATATCTCAATTTTATCTATATATTCTATTTTTTATATATACATATTTTCTCTATCCTCATCAGTTTTGGTGCTGCTTGGTCAAAAACCAAGAAAACGTCTTGCCTGGGATAAAAGCTCAGACCACACCACAGATACTGTACGTGTAGCCTGTCACCCTTACCTGGAATAGCACCAGCAATACAAAAGGACACCATACGTTTTTGTATAGAAACAGTAAATAAGGGGAAATCATGGACTCAGACACAAGATCTTATCCTCTAGGATAAGAACTCACACTTTTTATACAAGGGTGCCTCCCATCCTGGACATGTCATGTGGATACAACTCAGTCTCCAGGAGATTGGACAGTGTTAGCTCATTCTCAAATCCCAGATCTATATATTTTTATTTTGAAAATATGACTTATAATGTTGTTGACAATAAAATTTCAATATACATTATTTCAACTGTCTGAACAAGGAGTCAGGAACAACTCTTGAGTATGGTCAGGTGTGTATCGCTTTCCTCCAAAAAGAAATACAGTGAAACATTTGTTTCTCCACGTCCTTGACATCAATTATAAAAAGAAGAATCCTTTCATCATATATGATTTCATCATATTTATAAACATGTTAAGCCAGAACATACTATAAATTCTTTGCAAAATGAGTTATAAAAGATTAAATATTCACATATATCCCAGGAGAAGTGCCAGCTTGAATATAATCATAAATAAGATGAAAAGAATATAATGAGAATATTATATGGAGAGAAACATAAAGTGTGACTTAAGCAGCCCATATGACAGGAGCATTTATTCTGTATAAAAAGAGAAAAATGAGTTAAATGGAAACTTAATACCATGTTCTAGTGAAAACCGTCAAGATAAGCCCCCTTATTTGCCACTGGCATAGATTATGTTTATAATAAAATGTGAAACTGAAAAAGGCACATAACTTAAAATTCCATAAACAACACTTGAAAAGAATGAGCAATTTATTTATTTTTACATTAGACCATACTGGCTGTTATTCACCATAACAGTCTTCATAGAATTCATTATCATCTGTTTTTGTGTGTGCAAATCTACATATATTTTCATAATTCAATGAGAATTAATGGCACATTAGATAGTGTACTCTGACCACTATTGTAAGTAGCAATAAGAAAAATAATAAGGTTTAGAATGCTATATTTAAAAAAGATTTCTATCATTTCAGCTTTTAACATTTTCTTCATCCTTCATCCCTCCCCCACACTAGGTAACTTGAAAAATGAATTTTCTCTTGCTTTAGAGGAGTGTGTTATTTATCTTGTTGACAAACTTCTGGTTAATTTTCATATTTCATCTTCTTAGCTGTTCTTAGATATTTATTTTGAGTGCAGTAAAGTTGTAAGGTTAACAGATTCCTATAGGGGAGCAGGGCTGATGAGAGAAGTAGAGAGAGCAGGCTAACTCGTTTCAGATGACATGGATCTTATTAAGCCTTTTTCACTCATGGCCCCTTTCACCTAATAAAAGAAACATGTAGTGACTGTGGAAACACCTCAGATTCAATATGTGGTTGATTTTTAATTAAATTTTGGTCACTGCACCTGTAGAAACCTTTTATTGTTGTCAGCTGTTTTACAACCTGCACAGTTAAAAGGAGATTCCAGAAGCTATAAGATTTCATCTGGGAATGTAACCAATAGTAAAAGAAGCAACCATAGATTGCTAAAGGCTCCACTTTACTTAAATATTTCCCAAGTTTTATGACACAGATAAGAAGAAAATGATGACCAAAGACAATGAAAGAAAAATTAGAGACTAGAAAAGATTTCTCTCTCATACATTTTCATCCAGGTATAGAAGGGTCTTTTCTAAAACAATATAAATGCCTCTTTAATATGCCCAGTACACTATTTTGGATAGACATACTTGTAAAGACCTCAGATATTTTTTTTTAGATCTGGAATGTTGATTGTTCTCTTATTGATGTTAGTTTAAGTGGATAGTTTTGTTTTGTTTTGGTTTGTTTTTGGTTATTTTTTTTTTTCATCACACCCAGCAGTTTTCAGGAGTTACTCCTGGCTCTATGCTCAGAAATCGCTCATGGCAGGCACAGGGGACCATATGGGATGCCGGGTTTCGAACCACCATCCTTCAGCATCTAAGGCAAATGCCCTACCACTGTGCTATCTCTCCGGCCCTGTATAGTTATTTTTAATTTACATAATTTCATTATTTCTTTTTTCCTTCTCCCTTCATCATTTCTTAACACAAGGAGTTTATCTAGCATTAGTCAAATATTCAACTTTTTATTGTTTTAAGTACATGAAAATATTTCTAAATTTATATGATTCTTTTACCGAAATATATTGTAATTAAATAAGGAGGAATAAGTGACATAATTTATGGATGTCTAATAATCTCCTTTTAGATATATTTAATAAAAAAGAACCATAGGAATTTTATGTAAGTAATATTTAAGATACAAACTGTTTATTACATTGGCATACATTACATTTGGTGTTTGAGAGGAAGCCTGAACATAGCATTTGTATTAATGCTATGGGTTACCTTCTTTACTTGAAGCTACATTCCAAGAATAGGCACACTATCTTCATGCTCTGCCTTAATGCTTTGATCAGGATCAATGATGTTTAAAACAATGTATTTGATGTATGAGCCTTGGAGAGACTGTCCTTCAGTTCTCATCAAATGGAGTATCTCATGGCCAGCTGTCATGTGTATTGTTATTTCTTTAAGTCTGAATATGGCACAAGTCAAGTGTGATGGTCTGAAATTTGTTTAATGATAAAATTATTGCCTCTGATGGCCTATTTTAATATTTATTTATAGAATATTTTTAAAAATAATTTATTATTGACTTCAGTTTTATTAATTATAAGTTAATCTACTAGTTTCAAGCTACATTACTCAGTGCCAATGGGGTATTTTTAATAAGGGCCAAACAAAATATGTTTATGCTTTCTTTTCTGTCTTCACTTTACAATTATTGCAGATTTTTTCAACCCTGTATAATCTATAATATTTAGGATAGTAACCCCTGTGGACTGGCGGATAAGAGACAATTCTTGGGGTTATCCTAGAGATATTCGGATCTATAGTGGTCCATAGAGATGCATAATGTGTATGTCTGAGTTATACATACATTGAGTAAACAAGTATATTTATCAAAAAAGATTTTCCATAACATGTTGAGGGTTTCTTTCTATTTTATTTTATCTGTTTTGCTTTGTTTTGGTTTAGTTTGGCTTGGTTTTGGTTTTAGAGTCACATCCAGCAGGACTCGAGGATTATTTTTGGCTTTCAGATCAGATATTACTTCTGGCAATCTCAGGAATCCAGGTTGGTTGTGCGCAGAACAAATGCCCCAACTGCTTTGCTATCACTCTAGCCTCTATATAGATATTTTTTAATTGGAATCACAGGATTTTAAATTAAGAGAATGAGCACTATGCACAAAGAGAATATGGCATGCTTGTGATATTATGCTATGTAACTTACAACTTTTTTTAATTTATACATTTCTAAATTTATTTGGCCCACTTCCCCATTTTCAGAAAAAAAAACACTCATTACCAATCTGGAAATATGCCTTTTTAAGAAAACAAACAAAAATCTCTCATTTTTATACCCAAAGCATCATTTTTTGTTAGTCTAGTTCCTGACCTCATCTGCTTGAGCTGGTAGTTTCACTTTTTGAAACACTGTACAGACACGGTTTTTTTTTTTAATATAATTTTTATTTTGATCATAGTGGCTTACAGACACGGTTTTTATGCCTATTCTTACATATAAGGAGACTAGTGCTTTGGAGAATTTATGTGATACAATGCCCAGAGCCTGAACATCTAGACTGTTCACTCAATAGAATTTGCAGAATTGCTTGTAACTTCTCATTTATGATATGTTACTACTCAGAAGTGTATAACTTTTACTCTAAATGTGACTAAGAAAGTAGGGATGAGGTGTGCTAAGTTGGTGTTGAAGTCTCAAGTTATAAATTTTGTATTTCTTTGCCATTACTAAAAAATACTCATCAAGATTTACTCCAGTGGGCACTAACTGAAGCTGAAGCTGAAGCTCTGGTGGTTTAAAATATCCTAGTTTTGTATACATACATATGTATACATACACCTATTTATATATAATATACCCACATAGAGACAGAGAGCAATGAAGAGAGAGGAAGTTGAAAGGAATAGGAGTGAGGCTTGTGGCGATAGCTCAAAAACAATATGTCATTGTGTGACCCTAAAAGCCACTGTATAACCCTCATAATTCTTAAGCCCCGTAGAAGTTACCTTGGTATCTCACAGCACTGTCTGGCTAAACACCAGAACATTGATATTTCCAAAAATATAACCTGTGAGGCCCATCCTTACAAGCTAACTATTGTTGTAATGATCCCCAGGAAGTCCAGAACCTACAACAAAAATGGGTAAGAAAACTCTTTTTCATTAGACTTAGACCATGTTGTAATAGAGGTAGCATGATATATATGTAGCATATACAGAACCTGGGATTTGATCATGTGAATTTGTATTTTCACCCTGAGTATCCTATTTCACTCAGGGTATACCATATTACTTCTTGGTCCTTATTTGCCTAATTTTTTTTGTATAATAATAGTACCTATACCATTGATTTATTGTGATCATAAAGGAAATGATATATACAAAATTCTATATCAGAGAGTAACAAGAGTTACAAGAACACAGTTTCTAGAGCTGCTTTGTATTTATTTTTACTAGTTATTACTTGTAGTATTTATAGTTATTATTTTTTATTTGTATTGTTATATAAATAATATATTTTATACTTATAATTTAGTTATTAATATGACAGTTTTGTCACTAATATTTTAAAACAAGAATTTAATACACTTTAAAAAAATTAAAATAAACCTTATTACCAAATCTGCTTGCTTGGTATGTAACTGTGCACTGAAGGGCTATTCTTAATACACTTCGTAAATTCTGTGTGAATTCTGAGATGAGCCTTTTGTTCTTTTAAACTGACATCTAATCTCTGATAACAGGGCAAGTCACTAAAATAGGCCCATTAAAATGGTATTAAAGAAATAATTGTCACTGTCTTTGGTGTTTCAACTTCATATCTTTTGAGGCACAGCTGTGTTGGGCAGTGACTTAGAGGCAGGCTTGTATTCTCTTCCTATTGGTGGATAATGCCTTGGGTATCCTCAGATTGCTTCCGTTTTGTTCCAACATTCTTGTTTTTTCAAGTTTAAGGTAAAGTTCTCGGGTATTGTGTAAGGGGAACTCCAAAGCAAGTTAGCTGTTAGGACTAGGACCTGGTAAGTAAACACTGCATCCTCTGCTCTCTAGATGGAAAATTCTGCAATGTGTGCTGTGTGCTTCTTAGTGGCCCCAATGTATTCTTAGCCAGCTCAATATTCGGTGAAACTTCAAACATATGTTATACAGGGTCTTGTATTTGTTTATACTATCGTATATCTATTTGTATATATTTTTATATAAATTTGATAAGAAAATGAGTGCTATGCATGAGATATTTGAAGCATAGCCAATGAGTGGTCCCATTGAAAAGTAACAAAATAATAGCAAAACTTTCAAAATAAAATTAGTTTTATTTTGGTACCAATGACTTTAATAATACCATTAATGATTTAATATTAAGAACATTGTTAAAGTGAGACAGAAAATGGTCACAAGATGAGATATTTTATTTAAGATAATTAAAAGAGATAGAAATGCACAGTGTCAAATTTCTCAGCTTATTTACAGAATGAATTTTATATAACATCATATTACTTTAACTTGACTTTGAATTATAATGTAGAAAAGAGGAACATAACTAAATTGAACTTGAGAAAAATAAAAATGTCTGGGTTCAAGTGAAAAATCATTAAGCATAAAATGAAGAATTGGATTGATGGATTTGAGTGGGCCATAGCATTTCCATTAGTTATGAGCAATGATGGCGATGGCAGTACTGTTGGTGACAATTATGATGGTGTTAAAATGATGATGGTGATGAATATGATTGGAAATGTGGTGATTGTAATGAGATTAATGGTATTAGTAGTGGTGGTGATGATGGTGCTGCTGCTGGTATTGATATGCTTTCTTGGATTTATGGTTCAGCAGTATGCATTATTATTGTTATTGTTATTGCAATTTTATTTTCATGTTTAGTATTTGGGGTTCAAAGGTGAAAAAGTTGTCTTGGAGAGATCACTCAATTAATGGATCTAAGACTCAACTATAGAGGCCAGACTTCATCCTATGTAGTCTTTATTCTAATCTAAACCTTGTGTTCTAATATAAATTCATCAAGGTCAGAAACCATCTAAATTCAATTTTAAGTAAGACCTTACATCCTACTGCTAAGGGACACGAGACTATAATAAATAGAATAGTGCGCTTAGATGCTGAAGTTAATAGTTAAGAGGCAGGAATTTAACCACAACTCTATTAGTTCAGCAACAATTTCATTAAGTAGACAAGTGACTCCCAGGGAAATGTGAACACAGTGAGATGCTTTAAAGGTCAGAAACTGATTTTCTGTAGATTTAACTAAAGTAAAAATAAGCTATCATTTGAAATCAGTAGATTTATTCATAGTCAGAACAATCTCTCTCTAGTATATACCAAGTTCTCATCATCAGTTCTTCCTGTTTGTTATTATTTCCCACCTGATGCAATGTATATTGATTCTATGAAGAGAAAATCTGTAGTATATAGAGCAGTACCTTTGGACTCATATAATTATAATCTAATAAACACTTATCTCTCACTGGGAGTCCAATTTTGCTCCTGTTTCTCTGGTTCAGTGAGTTACCTCCAAAATGAGTGCTCCCTGGAAAAGAAAAGACTTACTTCTAGACAATTTCTAGGAAAAGATGGTCTCTCTCTAGAGTGAATGAAAATGTGCATTCTTAGTTCTTGTCACTTCAGCCTGATCTCTAACATTAAGATAAATCATGCTGATTAAATCTCCAAAATGGGATTCCAGGGAGATTGTTCAGAAGGTTAGTGTGAACACTTTGCCTGCTGGAAACCAGGGGTTCAAATATTAACATATGTGGTTGCTAAACATTGGTAGGACCAAATTTCTGAGTAATTCCTAGTGTAAAACCCCTGAACCCTGTTGGTTATAGACCCTAAACAAATAATTTTGTACAACAAATTGTAAATGTTAATCCTATAGAATCCATGGTATAAAAACTATAGTAAAATTTTTCAAAAATTAAAAATCTGCAAGAAGCAAATATTCTTTTTCTCATTTTAGGGCATTTTGCCACCCATTAATTTCACTTCTAATTTAAGTTAATAAAACTGTAGAATAAAAATAAAGTACATTGTATGACTGAAACTCATAAGAACAACTTTGTAATCGTGGAAAAAAACTATAATGAACAACCTTGTAAACATGGTGTTGAGTAATAGTAATTATAGGACAAACATTTGATATTGCCTCTAAATCTGCCAGAAGGTAAGTGTGGACCGGATTCATCCAATTTTATTCTATCAACAACTTAGAGGTGGGTTGAAAGACATTATTGTAGTCTATTAAGTGTCCGGTGAGTTAAGTGATTTATTTAAATTTAAATTTATTAAATTTACATTTAATCTAAGGTATAAAAACCAGGAACATTTAAACACCTTGTCTATCTTGATTTACTCTTCTTGTTACCTGTTTTTGTCACCCTGTTTATTTTTCACACTACATTCTAATCATATTTCCCTTCATCAGTCACTTCAAACCTTTCACCCTTGCAACCTAAAAACACTCTGTTTTCATATTGATCTTTACAGGAGTAATTTTTTTCCTATCCTGGTTGCTTCTTTTCAGATATTATCTTACCATTCCTGTAAAACCCTCTGTCACCTAACTGTCCTTTTGTAATCTGTTACCTGTTTCTCTCAACAACAGTTATTTCCTTGTACATTCATTGAGGGTGTTGCTTCTTGTCTGTTTTCCCCAAATAAATGGCAAGTTCTACAAAGCAGAGTTCTTTGTATGGCTGTTCATCATTTAATCCTTAGGACCTACATGTTGCATAGAGTGGACATTCAAATATTTTGGAAAATAAATACATATAGAATAAATGATTGGTGAATTATCTTCTCCCAGGTTGTTTATTTCCACCAAAAGTGACTGATTGTATATTTGAAATTTAACAACTAAGTAGTGATTACTTGTCTTATTCACTTTTGACTTAATCTTTTTTACATTTTTAAATGTCGTTTTGGAGCCACTGCCTGTGACATTCAGGGGTTACTCCTGACTCGGCACTCAGAAAGTACTTTTGATTCTTGACTCTGCACTCAGAAAGTACTTTTGGAGAACTATAGGGCATGATGGAGAATTAACTTAGTCATCTGTCAATCTGTGAATTTATTATACGTCCTCTTGAAAGCTCCACATTCTGACTTATCCGGGGTAAATTGTGATGTAATCTCTCACCAATCATCTCTGGACACACACCGATATCTGAAGAAAAAGAATTTGGCTCTCAGTTTGACCAATTAGTTGACTTCTATTCTCCCCAGAGCAAGAGACTAAGTTAATTACCCTTCTTGCATCCTTATGTTTATTTTTAGACTTCCTACCACCAAGCTGCTGCCCTTTTTCAATCTGCTTCTCACTTATTAGTACTGCTCCAAGGTAGATTAAGCAAACTTTTTAGCTGTTACTGTGAGCTAATAAATTCACATGGATGTATGTCCTTAGTTACAGAGAAGGCTGAGTGATGCATGCAGGGAGGCTGCAAGAAACCTTCAGTTCCAAGTAAGTGACTTAAAGGTACAGTAGCCTGGTGATTATAGCTTAGTTTTAGTGCAAGGTGTATGGATAAAAATCACCTATGAGATGTTATCTGTGGTCAGTTGCTCAATTTCAGTGCCTCGGTTTATTTATGAAATAGAAATAATTGTAGAACTGCTGATCCATTGAGCAGCATCATATGAACAACATTTATCTCAATACCTGGCATATCATGGGTGTTTAAGATATATTTTAGTAAACAGTAAACACTGACATTACTTTGCTTCACTGGCCTTTCTGTTTCCTGCTCAAAAAGCTATGTTGTACTAATTATAAATACATTATAAATTATAATGAAATAAAGAATTATGTTAACACCATTTCACAAATTTTCTTGGGTACTAGAATACAGGTCAGGCAGTGAGGATAAAAAAAAAGAATACATATTCTGTGCCTTTGAACATTGTTGAAACTAACTGAAGTTCAACATATTCATGTGAGAAGATTGCATATATTTTTTATTTAAAATATCTAAAGCATTATAATTTTTAAAGTGATTTATAGTTGAGTTTTAGACAAACGGTACTTCAACACCAGTCCCAACAATATTGCCAACCTCTTTACCAGTATTCCCAGAACCCATCCATACCTCTCCCCTCCACCCCATAGTCATCACAATAAGCACATTTTTCAGTTTAGTTACTAAATTTTGAGTGAGCTGATATTCATGTTATTTATTCTATGATTTTGATATTTACTTCTGTCTTTCCTTAACACCACCAATGTATCTGAATTCCTTTAACCTTGGTTACCTAATATGTTATGTCTGTCTTTCTCCTCCTCCATTCAACTTCTATCCTTTCTTTACTATACTATGAGACCAAGAGTGTTCTAGATGACTGCCATTTAAACCATTGTGATTCCTTCATTTAGTTTTTCTAAATATTACATATAAATAATATAATTCTGTCTTACTCTAACATACTTTCCAGTTTCATCAATATTACCGAAAATTGCATCATTTCATCATTCTATATGCCTATGTAGCAAATTCCATTGTGTATAGATACCACATCTTCATAGTGCCTTCACCTACTATTAAACATCTCTTAGCTTCTATACTGAGTACGTTGATGAATAGTTTGGTACAGGTGTTCTTTTGAATGAATGTTTTTCAGAAATGGGATAAATACCTAAAAGTAAAATTTCTGGTTCATATGGAAGCTCATTTCTGAGTTTATTAAGAACTCTCCATATTGTTTACCATAAAGGTTGAACCAGACAACATTGTCCCCAGCAGTGGATAAGAGTTCCTTTTTCACTACATTCCTGACAACACAGATTATTACCAATATTTTTGGCATGTGCCATTCTCACTGGTATAAGATGATACCTAATTAATTTGTCATAAGTGATGACAAACATTTAATGCTTATTGGCATTGTGTTGGTCTTCCTCAGATAAGTGTCTGTTAATTTTCTCTCCACATTATTGATAGGAATTTTAGAATTTTGGATGTTAAACTTTGTGAGTAATTTTTATATCCTAGATTTCAACACTTTATCTGATGTGTTAAGTAAAAATATTCTCTTCCACCCATTAACTTTCTTTTAATTTGATCCCATGATTTTATTGTCATGTAGAAACGTTTTAGTTTGATGTAGTCCCATTTATTCATATTTCATTCTGCAACCCTTGGACTGGCATCATATCATTGAAGAATTCATTGAGGTCTTGGTCTTATAATATTATTCAGCCTGTGTTTTTCCTTAATGAACTTTATGGGTTCAGGTCTGATATCAAGATATTTAATCCACTTTGAGTTGATTTTTTGTTAATTAAATTCAGCTTTAATTTCTTACACATGCTTATCCAATTGTCCCAACACCATTTGTTAAAGAGACTATCTTTATCCCATTTTGTGCTTTTGGCTACTTTGTCAAAAATTAGTTCATCATATACTTTGAGATTTGTCACTGGATATTTTTCCTGACCCATTCATCTGAAAGTCTGTCCTTGTTAAGATACCATGCTGTTTTAATCACTATGGTTTTGTAATACAGTCAGGTAAGGAGTTTTGTAATAAGATGCCTCTAGTATCTTATTTTTCTGTATGGTTTTGGATATCTGGGGTCTTTTATGATTCCACACAAACTTTATAACTATTTTTAGTCCTAAAAGAACATTTCCTAAAGTTGGGATACAAGGATGGCTCAATATCAAAATCAATTAACATCATATATCATGTCATAAAAGAAAATATGAAATCATATAATCATATAAATATATATAAGTTATTTATATAAAGATAAATTGAACTGAGTTTGTTAGAATTACAAAATGGAGACATTTCTAATGCTACAATGATTAAGACTGATTTTTTTAAAGTGTAGAATTTGGGCTGAGAATCAGAAGTAGGTAGGATTGTATTGAAATGACAAATTCTTTTATAGGTGATCATTTTCTGAATTGTCCACCTTTTTTCTAGGTGGGGCATTATTTATTGCTTTTGAAAGGTCCAGGATTTGCATCCCTTTGGGGCTATGTTAGGGCTATTGATCTTTTCTTCAGTTTTATTATTTCCCAGAAATACTTTATCAGGGCAGCCCTTACCTCTCAGCCTGCAACACCCTGGTCACACAGAGAAATGCCAGGCATCGATCAGAATTTGGTGAAGTCTGATATATGATGCAGGTGTTTATGTCTAGCTTAATCCATTAGGTAACCAAGTTGAGCCAAACATCCACTTGTTCTTCACTTGGTACAAGCTGTTTCCTGCCACCTGATTTTTCAGCTTGCAATGGATTCAACCATGGATGTGGAACTGTTTTTGAAAGAAAGAAAAGCCATCCTAACCTAGGCACAGGGATTAAGTGTTAGTCTCTTTCCCTCTCAGAAAAGGATTCCAGTGAGGAAAACATGGAACAAGAGTTTTTATTCAACAAAACTTACTTAGAAAGATGTAAGGACAGAAATAGAGGCACATTTGTCTACGAGAGAACATTTCTTCTTCATAGAAGAAAAACAAGCAAGCAAATATGTATTCAAGGAAGAATACTGGCCTGAAAAAGCAAGTTAAAGAGATTACTTTATCAGAAAAATAAGAGCATAAATTGTAATCACTTTTTATTTTTATACTAGCAACATATACCATATATACTCAAGTATAAGCCAAGTATTTGACATGACATTTGTGCCAGAACTCGGCTTATACTCGGGTCATAGAGTGCATGCTCACTGAATCAAACGCACATAATCTCAATCATCTTCTACCATCTGTTGGAGGGGCCCATGATTCAGGTCAGTCCACAAGTACAGGCTGAGCTGAAGAGGTAGGCAGCTGAAATGAACTATGGATAGTCCTCGCATAACGGCCTACCTGTTTAGTGACTGCTCGCACTTATGACCATCTCTTCAGTGTTATTTTATTTTATTTTAAATATCTTTTTTCCATTTTGTACACTCTAGAGTACGGTACTGTGGTTTTTGGTGCTTTAATGTACATACTTTACTAACTTTATGTTCTATAATACATTGCATTACTGTGTGTAAATTACACAACCTATGCAAATTTAAAAAATGGAAGTTTTCAGTTCGATTTTTCTCATTATTTTACTTATTCGAAATACTGTATTGTCAAGTACTATGCATATATTGTACTACTGTATACAGTACATGCAGTTCCTCACTTAAGGACCAATTTGCTTAATGATCAAGTCTTTGAAATGGAACTTGGTCGTTAAGTGAGGAGTATCTGTATTTGCCACTGAACTATTTAAACCACAATATTCTGTTCTTTGCATGAGACCAACAGCAGTGATGATGATATCTGCTAATTCAATGGTGATGACAATATCTGTGCTGAGACCCTCACATAAGGTGCAGTTGAAGCTCTGTTTGGATATATAGATGATGAGGAGAAAGAATACAGTTTTAAAAAATTTTAACCTTTGTGATTTAGCTTGATTACCTGTTAAGCTACAGTTTTCTGCACTTTATTTAAAGCTTTAAAGTTATTGTTGTTAGTTTACAGTTTTTCTTTAGAAATAAATATTGAAAAAGATTTAACCTACGATTCCTCACTTACAGTAGTTGTTTTGGGTACATATTTTTATTTTTGAAATTTATCAGTGGCTGCATTTTTCACCTCAGCTTATACTCGAGTCACTAAGTTTTCCCAGTTTTTACAGTAAAATTAGGGGGTCAGCTTATACTTTGATTGCCTTATACTCTTAGTATATATGGGAAATTTTAAGTGTAATTTGCATAATAAAATTGTCAAGTAGAAGTGACTTAAACAAGTTAATTTAATGTCATTTTATTTTAATCTTGGATTTGAACAGTCTATTCTTCACAGAACTTGAAATTTAACATTTTATGGTTTCATGCTCTAATCTGTTTTATGATTATGAGTTATAGTACTTATACATCTCTCAGTCATTGGATGAATGCTCTCCCTAGACAATAAAAACAAAGAAGATGGAAAATTAATAAAGTTCACACATCAACCAAATATTATTCTTTAATACCTTTGCTAAAAATTTACCTAAAATCCTCTCGATGCATCTCAACATCCATACCTATCTTTAATTTTTGTATCCTGGAAATACATTTGTTTAACTTGGATAATTGGTAAAGATGAACAGAAAATAGATTTCAGGTTGTGATTAAGCTATAGTTGACATTATTAACATTTACATAGTTCCCGGTTCTACCCCCCAAAAGCCTATATTTTCTTCTGTAACATTGAATTAATAATGTGTTTTATGTAGGTTTGGTGTGTTTGTATTTTTGTGGCCATTGGGTGATGTTAAAGGTATGAGTTGGGTGATTAAATCTCAGGAGTTATGCTGAAATATAATAAATAAAAATAAATTTCCTCTCTTAGTCTTTAAGTAGTTCTCATTTTAATAGAGAAAAATTGCACTTCAGATAAATGAATTTGCATATATTTCTTTGATTTAGTTTTATGTTTCTTTGAAAGAATTAAATAAGATATATAAAGATGGAAGAGTATGTAACTAACAAATCTTTTTTTCACATTGGGGGAGGCCAGAAGTTGAAATTCTACAAATGTCTTCAACTAAAAGAGACCACAATTGAAAGCCTGCTTAGAAAGGAAAACTCTATAAACAAAGCAATGCCTTTAGGGTACTATTAAATATCATGTTGCATGCATGCTTTTGAAATATGTTTTGATTAGTAGCCAAGGCACTGCTTTTCTTTAAAGCAATGAGCACTTATGAAAGAACAGAGGCTTTTCTAAAGTTCAGTAAAAATCGTACCTTATTGAAATTAAGGAAACAAAAATTATAATCACTCTAAGATTCTGAGATAGTCTGTGTATTGTTTTGAGCCACAACCAACAACAATTAGAGCTTCCTCCTGGCACTATGTTCAGGAGGTGCTTAAGGAATTATATATAGTGTGGGGCGCCAACCTATGTCAGCAATATGCAAGATAAATACCTTAAGTCCTTACTGTACACTGTCACCCCGCTATATCCTTTCCGCTGACAAATTGTAATCTTTTCTGTAGTACATTTTTTTTACAAAACATGGAACAGCTTTTATGGCAACCAATTCATATGGTGCATGTAATATGATTTCTCTTTTGCAAATGAACACATTGGGAAAAAATAGAATATTTCAGTATATTTGGGACTGGAGAGATAAATGGAGGTAAGGTGTTTGCCTTGCATGCAGAAGGATGGTGGTTCAAATCCCGGCATCCCATATGGTCCCCTGAGCCTGCCAGGAGCTATTTCTAACATAGAGCCAGGAGTAACCCCTGAGCACTTCAGGGTGTGATCCAAAACAAACAAACAAAAAAGAATATTTAAGTATATTTATATATGTATACAAATTACCAAATAGAGAAAGATTAAAAAAAACAACTTTGTGAATAGAGCAGAGTATTTCTGTCTTATTGATGGATACATATAAAAAAGAAGAATATATAACTAGGAGCCCAGAAAGATAGCACAGTGGTAGGGCATTTGCCTGGCACGAGGCTGACCTTTGACGGACCTCAGTTCGATCCCCAGTGTCCCAGATGGTCCCCCAAGCCAGAGCATTTTCTGAGCTCATAGCCAGGAGTAACCTCTGAGTGTCACTGGGTGTGGCCCAAAATAAAAAAAAAAAAGAGTAGATAACTAGTTTACTTAGTTACTATTTTAGTAGTTAATAACTACATAATAACTATGCTATTTTATCAGAGTCCACTGTCTGAATTAGATTAATGATATATGGTTTGGATCAATTAAATTTTATCTCAGTTGGTAATTATTTTTGGTGCAACCATGTGACAAAATTTCAAAACGTACTTCAAATCTATCTTTTCCAGTTTTTTAATGAGCAAATCAGCCATGTAGGCCCAGTAGATTTGGCTCAGAGGAAAAATCCTTATAATAACATTTGAAGAATGTTAATTTTTAAGAGTAGAATTAATTTTTTATTATGTTACGGTTACATTGTTTCCTAAACTAATTCTCAAGCTCTTGAAATAGATTTAGTTTGAAGAAAATATAGCTCTTTATATGCAATAAATTTCCTCCAAATAGCTAAAATGGCTAAACTTTTTTTTTTGGGGGGGTCATACCCAGCAGCATTCAGGGGTTACTACTGGCTCTGAGCTCAGAAGTCGCTCCTGCCAGGCTTGGGGGACCATATAATGTCGGGATTCAAACTGGGGTCCTTCCTGTGTTGGCCATGTACAAGGCAAACACTTTATTTCTGTCTTATGGTGCTATATCTCCAGCCCTAAAATTTTCTATATAAAACATTTTTCCTTCTCAAAACTTCTATTTTTATTATATTCTAAATTTTAAATTTTATTAAATTTTATTATATTCTAAATTATTTAGAATAATAATAGAATTATTATATTATACTAGTATAATAATTATTATATTATATTAATAATGAGGAAATGGACTAGCCCCAGGGAATAAAATGAAGGAATAGATGAACAGAAACTTCCTCAAAGACAAATAGATGACTGAAAGGTATATAAAATACACTATCACTTATCATCTGGAAATTGCAAATCAAAACAGTGAGATAGCACCTCACAAGCATATATATTATAATATATAATATAATATTCTAATTATTATCCAAATAATTAGAATAATATAAATTATTTTATTTTTATATTATTATATTTTATTATATTCTAAATTCTAAATTATTTTTATAAATAAATAGGTTCTAAGTATAAACATTCCTTCAATTACTTGACTTTCTTAAATAGCTTTTTTCCAACAGATTGGATTCAATCAAAGAAATTTTAAATTTGGTCTAGAAAATAAGTTTTCATGTTGTAGCATGAAGTAACAATAGAGTTGTAGAAAGGACCATGTAACATGAAGTAACAGTACAGTTGGAGAAAGATCCATACACTTCAACATAATCAAAAATCCAAGAAACTTGATGGTTGTTGGTTTATAGAAAAAGTAAATAAAGGACAGGAGAGTTAACTCAAAAATCAGACTGAGTTCAAATAAGTTTAATTCTGGGCATTTCCAGAAAGGATGTTCTACCCTATGGAATTACTGTTGGCTGGTTTGGGGGGCCACCTGGGATGCTGGAGATCAAGAAGCCTGAGTAAGCTGTGTGCAAGACAAGCACCTTGCCCATTGTACTGTTGCTCCAGCTCCCATCTCTCTCTTCTTTAATACTGCTCCTGGATGCTCTCACTCACTATTAAATGCCACTTTGGTGTCAAATATATGCCTGATTTCTGAACCACACAAACTGCTTGGTCAAGTATTGTAGGGGTAGTGGTTCCTTGGGCTCTCATCAATTCTGTATAGGAGAACCCTCTCACCAAAAACTGCATGAAATTCAAACAATAACTATGAATGTAGAAGTTTCCTTACTCTAACTTTGTCTCTAAATTTCAATGCAATAGAAAAAATAAAGGGGAAACAAGTATATCACAAAGTCACTATCTCTAATTATGATTGTATTTGCAGTTGTGTTGGTCACTGTTATGACTAAAATTGATGCTATAGAAGTTAAATATGGGGAGGATTTCAACAAAGGTCAGAATAGGCCATCTTACATAGGGATGGCACTCAAGCTTTGTACTTTACTATAAAACTAATAAAAACAAATAAGAATGACATTTAGCAAGAATTAGAATGTTGCTGAACTGAGTATACTGATGCCCAAACCTATTTCTTGCTATTCTATATTTGTCTTTCTTAAACGTTTTTGACAAAAGCAATCTCTAACTGCCATTTTATAAATCAAATTTAGCGACCAGTTATAATTTAAAAGTAAGTAAAATTGCTGATCCAGTGATTAGATATTTATCTCACAATAAATAGAGTAAAAGATCAGAACAGAGAGCTATGTATGTAGCTATGCTATGCATGCAGAAGACCTTGGTATGATGATTAGATCTATTGGTATGAGCTCCTAGCCATGAGTAGCCATATAGTTCAAAGGTATGTATCCCACAAACATAAATTTATGGTAAAAACTTGATGATGCTTAGTACATTATGATTTCCTGTGTATCACTTCCTTCTTAATCTAGGATGATGGAGTTTTGTGATAAAAACATTTTATTTTTATTCAATATTTGTGTGTTGTCCTCAAGTTCCAAACTCCTTGAAGTTGGGTATAGTTACGTGACTTGCAAGATACTAAGGATTATTGATTTTTTGTGTTATTTATAAGTTAAAAAATTTAAGAATCTGTAGGCTCAAGGCCCTTTTATTTTTATTTCTCTTAAAGTAGAAAAAAAGCTAAAGCCACAAACAGGTAAATGTACTAAAACCATGACATGCTTAGAACACCTATATCTATTAGAAGTTAGCAAAAATATCTCCTTTTTTAAGATTTTATGGTAGAGTTATGTCATAGATTATGAGTTTACCATCCTGAATAATACATATAATGTATTTTTCATCAGAATTTTTTATTTTGCGGGGGCATTATATCTTCTCATCTTATTCCTGGTTCCAGGCTTGGGGGACCATATACAGTGTGGCTGCTAAAACTCTGGTTGAGAATTGAACTAGGTTTGCTGTGTGAAAAGAAAGCATCCTATTCATTGTGGAATCTCTCTTGCCTTTGTAACCATATTAAAACTAATTTAATTTTAGTATAATGGAAATAGTATATTAATTTATCAAATCTCCAACTTAAGACTGAATAAGAAGCTTAATTATGCAGCTTAGTAAATTGATGAAGCATAGAAGTGACAATAATTTTGTGCCTCAGTTTATTCATGTATAAAGTAGTACCTGTTTACTTTTAAATAGTTTATATGAAGCAAATAGTGTAAGATCTAGTATTGTGTAATATATGTAATATATATTTAGCAAAATTATCTTTACTTATTAGTTTTCTGTCTTTTTATTAATAATTAAATTTATAAGGTCAAATATATGATTTACTGTAAATTTTTCAATAATAAAACTGTAATGTGTTTAACATGGCCAGAAATTGAGCCCTAAATATTACTTTCAAATATTTTCAATATTCCAATATATTTTTAATATTACTTTCCAATTATAATGAGTCATTACATGACAATTTCTTCCGTCTGTAATTTACAGCACTTGAACATAGCAATGTAAAAATTTTTTTTGTTTTTTATTTTATATTTTATTCATGTAACTTTAGAATTCATGAGACTATCAATACACTTTCATTCCTAAATAGTTCTATCAGGTAATGAGTTCCTCCTCTGAGTTATAATAGCAGCCATTTGATGTAATATTTATTTATGTCAACACATGCAAACACTGACATATCAAATACCAGGTCAATTAACATTCAAAATTAATTGTGTATTTAAATAGCTGTAGGAGAAGAAATACATACCATTTAAAACTAGAGATGGGAATAGATTTTGTAATATGAACAGTTTCAGTATATATGGGACTGCATAAAACTTGAAACATCAAAGTAATTATGTACTATAAGTATTGTGTTTCTCTGTAGAATTTCCAGGAATTCAATGGGAGACAACATTATGGAAAATATTCATTCACTGTTAATACAGTAAGTTTTATTATGATAATGTCAGAGTCTGTGGCCATTTTTTTCAATTCTTCTACAAAACTGAATGCATGTAATTACTTCTTGTAAGTGGGGGTACTTAGGATGGACAAACTAGAGGGTTTCTTGTTTTTTAATCATTTTTTTCATGATTTGGACAATATAAGTTCATTTAAAAACTTGATTTGGTTTGCTTTTGTTTTACAACTGGTTTAGAATACCCCTTCCCATCAATAGTAAATCTCTTATATAACGTCACTCATATGTTCTTTTTCAACCTGTGTTAACATAAGATTTAGAGTATATGTTGTAAAGATACAAGTTAATCTTCTCTGTAATTACTGCTTATCAACTTTAAAAGACCTTAGACCACGCTCCTTGGTGAATGAGGTAATTTGGTGGCAACTGTACTTGACATTGATTATGAAAGTTGATTTAGAAAATTCAGCCTGCTTGGGAGTCATTTATCTTCTTCAATCTTCTCATGTTCAGGTGATATACTACTAAGGGAGAGAACCGGTCCTTTTTCAGGGAAAGATGAGCTTTATGTTCACTTACTAAAATACCAAATTTCCTCTTTCATAAACCTTTCAAATTAACCTATTGCATTCTCCATTCAATAATCATAACTTTTCTTCCTCAATAATCTTTAATTATGTTCAGAACTTTGAATTGCACATTTCAGAAGGAAGAAATGCATATATAACCAATATTTTATTACTTTGAGCCTTTGATAATTGGCTAGAATTGGTTTTGTTTATGTGTAAATCTTGCCTCAAATCCACCGCTAAACTGAATACTTTCCTGTTATTTTATATTGTTCAAGTTTCTTAAATTCTTGTCATTCATCTTTAAAGTGAAAATTATAATGGTACTATCTCCTGGAGTTTTGTAAAATTATTCAATGCATGAAACCATATATTTAGAGCAGTGTGGGGCATATTACCATAATATCAATTTTACTGAAGATTAAATATTATCAGGTCAGTTAAACAAATTGCTTAAATGTTTAGTGCTTATTGTGCCTAAAGTCAAAATCTGAGCTTTCTAATGCTCAAATTCTACAATCAGTTGTACATAACTAAGAGTTTGAAGCCTTATATCTTTAAAATATACTTATTTTCTGTTGGAGAATCCACAGTAAATTTAAGAAACATACCACATATGTTAGAGAAATATGTAATAGAAATGTTCTCATATAACTTGATATAGTTGCTTCTTTTCAGCTTAAAGGTTTACTCTTAGAATCTCAAAACCAAAAATAGGTTCTTTTTTGCTTTCCGAACCTTATAATTTTGGATGAGAAAAGAGAGTGAAATAGTGAACTGCAGGAACTTATGAAAGCTTTTCTGTTCACATAACCAAATTGCTTTATGAATGATAGCCAACGTGGCAATCATGTCACTTGTACTTATGGAGGAAATGTTAAGAAGTAAATATTACACAAGACAATTGTACCAGCCAAACTATAAATAATTTTCTGTCATTTTAGTACGTTCTTAACTCCATTCATAATATAGCAGTGGCAGGAGGCAGGTAAAACCTTAATCAAAAAGAAATTGAACGGTCAACAAAAGCATTGGCACTTTTTCTTGTGTGTGTGACTGACTATAATTTATTTTGATTTTTTTTTGGGGGGCGGGGAGGACCTTCAGGTTTGTTAACTCAAACCTGATATATAAGGATTAAATCTGAGGCTTTCGCTGGAGAAACAGGTTGGATACAATTTAGTCTATTGACTTTGACAGATATAGATCTGCCTGGATATCTGGAATGCTCTTACTGAAAAGGGCCTTGCTACAAGTGAGGCAAACACAAAAGAAAATGAAGAAAAGAAATAGGTATAAGGGATCACTCTTGATCAAGTAGGTCCTGTCTGGTGCGTCACTTTGTAGTGAGAATCCTCATCCCTGATGAAAGATACATAATTTATGTTTATTCTTTGGGGTAGTTTTGGTTGATTTTATTACTTATTACCAAAAGGAATTAGAAAATATCAGTTTCTACTGAAATCCATGGCTTTCTAGATTACATTTACCTTCTTGTGAGCACTTAACATTAGATGAGAGGCCATACGTCATTTTTGAAAATTCTGAACTCCTTGAGCTTCTTGAAACTGAACTTCTGGGTCTGAGTGGTAGCACAGTGGTAGGGCAATTTGCCTTACACATGGCTGACCTAGGACAGATGTGTGTTTGTTCCCTGGCATCCCATATGATTCCCCAAGCCAGGAGCAATTTCTGAGCACAGAGCCTGGAGTAACCCCTGACTGCCACCAGGTGTGCCCCCCCCCAAAAAAAAAAGAAGTTGAACTTCTACTCCTCAACTTTCAAATCATCAAAACCATTAAGATTAATCTTTTAACAATAGTGAATTCTAGGAAAAGGAGACTAGAGATCATCTCCAGAATAGTGACGCTTGATACATGAGGAAAATTCTAATAATAAAAACTTGTTTTACATATCATCCAAACTCCTCAGAATCTCAAAAGCCTAACCAATATTAATAACTATTATATGTGAGGAAAACTGAAAATTGTTAAAATTTAATAAATTTCCCAAACCACACAGATGGCACCTTATATATCTGGATTTCAAAATTATGTTATTTCATTTGCTACTGGAAGAATGGCAAGCAAGATAGCTGCAATCTTCTCTGTGTAAAAGAGAGTCCTTTAATCTAGACTCCTGATGCTCTGATGTAGAGTCCAGATCTTTCTTAGTGTTTGCATGGTGTACCCTACACCTACATCCTGAAATATTCTTGCATTTGCTGAAGGTGGGAAATCTTTCCCTAGACCTCAGCTTCAGATGCTACCCAACCATCTGTGACAACAGATTTGTGTTTAATCAATTAAATTCTAAAGGAAGTTGGAGAAACTCCTACTCCAACAGGATGGGCTAAAGTAGTTCCTGCTAAAACAGAAAGGGTTGTCTGTGATTTTGGTTGTTGGTAGCCTTCCAAGAGCACTTTAAATACATGCCATGGATTGCTCAGCTATGATACTTTAAGACTTCCCTGTCAGATTCTGAGAGGTGACTCATTTATAAGGACTGGACCCGAGTAAAACAAATTAGAGTTGCCATTCTGAAAGAAAAGCGAAGTGTTATCTACAATTAGAAGACTCAGTTTCTGTTATATTCATTTTGGGATTCATTTTTTAAATGAATTCATTTTTTAAATGACTATTTTTGTTTGTTTGTTTGTTTGTTTTGGGCCACACCTTGTGATGCTCAGGGGTTATTCCTGCCTATATGCTCAGAAATTGCTCCTGGCTTGAGGGACCATGTGGGACTCTGGGGATCCAACCCAGGTTTGTCTTGGGTCAGCTGTATGCAAGGCAAACACCCTACCACTGCACTATCGCTCCGGCCCCTTCATGATTATTATTTTAATAAACAATATAATAGATCTGCAATGTAGTATTCAATTTATGGTATCTAAAGTTTTGTTTGCAACTGTTCTATAGATCAATTCTTTTATATTTTTAAATGCCATCCAAGAATATATAAAAATTATCAACTAAATAGACTTACTTTAAGATAGACCATTTGTAGCATGACCTCTAAACTAGTGAAATCTATCTTACTATTTTTATGTAACTAGATGAATTCAATAGAGATTTTTGTAAACCAGACAATGAAAATTAAGTATAAGCCTCTTTTTATGGTAGATGGTGTAGAAATAGAGAAGACCTGTACATGAGTTTGTCTTCATGAAATTTACTTTCCAATATTTAGGACTAAATATTTTCTCATTAAAAAGGCAAGCCAGTCTGACTGTAAGATTTAAGTTTTACATTGGCTTGTGAAAAAAAATGTTTTCTGTTCTTAGAAATCTAATCCCACTGTTGTCGGGTCCTTATATTGACAAACATATATTATATGACAATCTACTAATACTCATAGATGTATGCAAAGAATATGGAACTTTTCCTTTTCTATAAAGTTATTTTAACTTTCTCATATTATCTTTGGAGCAATTATTTGTCATTGAGCTCATCTTAGTCACTATATGTCAGTATTCCTGGTATCATCTTTGATAAATAGTAATAAAATTTGTCTTAGTTGCAAGAAAAACAAAAATCTCCAAACACTTAAATGTTTCCTGGGTTGGAGGGAGTGGTCAAGGAAGGGCAAAATTACCTGATTGGGAGCTAAAAATTAAGTAAGCATTTAAGAATTAGTAAGAATAGAAGATTTCTAGTGATAGTTTCAGATAATTCACAGAAAACACTGCTTCCCTATATTCTCCAAACTTGTGGCTTTTTTTTTTTCCTTTGATGGTCCAGATTAAAGGAGAAATAGTTATTTCTAGAGAGATGGATGGATTCAATGACATTTAAGATTTTTGCTAGTTTTAGAATTCTGGGACACTGTTTACTCATGACCTGGCCTAATTTCTCTGTATTCTACTCCCTGTGGGCTTATGCTAATGAGTGTGCCTATGAGGCAGTCTTACCATACAGTGTGCCCTTTATATCAGCAGGCAGCCCAAAGGAGTCTCTCTTCTATTGAGTTTTCTAGAGTGTTTTATTTTTTCCAAAGAAATGGTTGGCAGTGACATGATTTTTGAAAGAAGAAGAAAAGAAATCAAATACAAGGGCTGTGAAAAAATAAATTTCTGTGCTCTTAGGTGCCAGAGTCAACCATTTGTTAAAACCCAACATCTGTTAAAGTGTGAAAAATTCTTGGAAGCCCTTTTCTAAATTTTGTTCTTGCTTTATTAATTCATTTCCCTGTGCCCACTCATTTGCTGCCAGCTGTCCAAGCTGGGCTGGCCAAGATGTGTATCTACCTAAATATGTGATATTTAAGAAGATGAGTGCCAGTGGAAGGTTAAGTTTAAGAGTTATAAAGCTTAACTTATTTGTTTGTTTAGTTTGGTCTGAGGTTTGAGTGACATACCCAGCAGTGTTTAGGGATTACTCCAGGATCTGTGCTCAGGGATCATTCTGGTAGGTTCCAAGGGTCATATAGGGGTGCTGTAGATCAAAGTTGAGTTGGCAATATGCGAAGCAAGAACCCTGAAATACCAAGAACTGTATTTGAATCTTATCACCACTACTTTCTAACTCTGAGATATCAAAAATACAGTTATAAATTTTCTGAGATTTACCTAGTCCCCAGTTACTGGACTGCTGTAGGAATATCATCTTTAGTAGATTTTTTAATTATAATAATTATTTATCAGTATGATTATTTTTGCAATAATGTAGAATATTTATTTATCCATGTTTCTGTTGATTTTAATTAAATATTTGGCAAAACCAAATTACATATTCACTAATAACTTTTATTGCAATTTATTTTTTATAAATGTTTCTTAAGTCCTTATTTCCTACCTGTCACCATCCTCAGCTTTTTTAATCTGTTCTATTGTACAAACCTAATCTCTGAAGTAAGATTTAGTGTCAAATCCCAATTCTGCTATTTTTGTACCTTTTGACCTTGAAAATGACATCTTTTATAAACCCACAGGAATCTCCATTTCCTCATCAGAAAATAGAGAAAATAATAATGGATTATATCTCAGAGCATTGTTTAAGTTTTTCAAATCTGTGAACTGGTAAAAGTAGGAGTAAAATTTCACAGACCACAAAGACAGAAATAAAAACACTATTTTTCTACTAGTATTTGTATTCATTTTTATTTTTAAGTAATATCTTTATTTAAGCACCATGATTACAAAAATGAGTGTACATTCATTTTTAAATCTAATATTATAAAATAAAAATTCTATATTATTTAAATTTAAAACATTTAGAAACAAAGCCATAAACAAAATGCTAATAATATAATGTCTTGAACTTTTGAGAATTTGATATTTATTCAAATTATGTGAGTGAAAAATTTGCTGCTGCTACTTTGCTAGAATATTTAATTACCACATCTGTGGAGAGATGGAGCATTGCATTGATGTCCATTCAGTTTCTCTGGGCTTTGCCACTGATAGAATTTAACTATCAAGTGGCAGTAATTCAAACTAGTACCAATCTGCAGAATGGTAGTTGAAAAACCACTCTCTTAGATCATTTCAACTAGAGAGGCTGAAGAAATAATATTACAGATAGGGTGGTTGCCTTGTATATAGATGACTCAAGTTCAGTTGTGGCACCCAATTAAGACCCCCCCTCCCCCAGCCCCATCAGGAGTGTTTCCAAGTGCAGGAAAAAATTAATCTCTGAGCATTGAAGAATATAATTCCAAACCAAAAATGAGTAAATAAGTAAGAACTAATGAAATGTCATCAATATATCTAGAACTTAAATAGCACTGACCATTTACTCTAAATGCTTGAAATATAACTGATGTTCAAAAGCTCCATTTTTCACCTACTGAGGTTAGTTTTGAAGAAATTTCTTTAGTTTGCAGAGCTCTATGGGGATACAGTCGCTTTATGGACTATGTGAGAGGAATCCCTGGAGTGGTGTAGCCTGGTATTTCCAGCTTTTTAGTGGAACTTTAAAGATTGTGCTGCAAAAGAACCTACTGCTGATATATTGGTAAAAATTTTCCTGAAAGCCAGGAAGTTGAAATTTAGGAATGACTATTAAAATGGTAGATTACATCAGGCTTTTTTATATTTTAACATGCAACTGGAGATCTTATCTAAATGCAAATACTGGTACGGGACCTGTGATTGTGCATTTTCAACAATATTTCTTGGTTGCTGAAGAGGCTGGTGTTAGAACAAAACTGTACAGTGGGGATGGGAGTAAAATTGGGTATTATGATGTTATGTTTTATGTTATGTTATGAATATTATGATGTTCAGGGTTGGAACACACACAACAGCAGTTTCAAATTCCCTCTGAGGTGATTCCAAAGGATAGCAAGGTTGAGGAAAATGGCATGGAGGAGATCATTCTACTAAGAGTATACTTGGGCAATCTTTTAGTGGAAATCTTGCTTATTTGGTAACAAATATCAAATAGATGATGGAATTGATAATTCCACTATTATCTGAATACATGGCAGTGGAAAAAATGCACTTATACTAATGTTTTTTTGGGTCTATTTCTGTATAAACAGACTTTTTTTTTTACTCTAAGCTGGAGTTCAGGGACAACAGATATGACAGGTTGTGTAGAGAAAGAAGGACTTTAAACACCCTCAAACCTTCTATGCTGGGGTTAAAGAGATAGGACAAGACAGGACATCAAAGGCTTTTTCTTGCATAAGACTGACCCTGTTTTGTTTTTTTATCAAGCACATTATTCGCCAGTAGGAGTGATTTTTGAGCACAGTCATAAATAAGCCCTAATAATGACTGGGTATGATCCAATATACCCCATCTCCTGCCTCTATATTAGGAATACAATTTTTATTGGTGTTTATTTTTTACTCTGACCTAAAACAACTTCTCTAACACCTAAAATAAAAATTTTCAAAAAGTATTCGAAAAGGGGGATGGAGTGAAAGATATAAAATGAGTATGGTACTTGCCTTGCACATGGCCCACCAAGGAGTGCTCCATTGTTTATGACCCCTGAGATCTGGTACATGTGATCCCTGAGCACTGAGCAAGGAGTAACCTCTGAACACTGCCAGGTGTAATCCCCCCAAAAACCACCCAAATTTAATAAAAAAATCTTTCATAGTTCTTCTGTAGATGACTTTTATTTCTATTTTATTTATCAACTAAAGACAGACTTGGAGAAGATACTTATCCCTTTACATTCCATGATCTTAGTAAGTAAAATGGAATCTGCATCTCCCTTTCTTCTTCTCAAACTGAGAGTGCAAATAAATGACACTGTGTAGAGAAAATAGTAAATTATTTTAGTTAACATAATCAAATGCTATGGAAAAAATCTTACTGTGAAGGAAAAATGTCATGTCTTCTAAGATTGTAATAATTATTTGACATTGTTTATTAGATGCTACAATAATTTGAAGAAAAGTTTAACTTTGTATTTCTGCCATCTTGGATTTGACTCTAACCCAGCCCCTTTTTCCAAAATGATTCTGAGACAAAAAGAAAAAAACAAGATTTTTTTACTATGTCTAACTTATAGCCACAAATCAATTTATGAATCATTTGCTTATTTTATAGGTCACTTGTTTCTAAAAAATGAGGATTATCATCTCAGAGTAAATTCATATTTTACCATAAATTTTCCTAACACCAATAAAAATATGACCTTTTTATGACCATTTAAAGTATAAGCAAAAAATAATAAAGTAACACAGCAGTCCATACCTTACTAGAATTCTTATATCTTAACCTCTCTGATGTTATTATGAACGTTTTCTACCTACTGTGCCAATAACTTTACACACGTACAGATAAGTTTGTGTAAGAAATTTCACTGAGCATACTGGGTATTTGCTTTATCCTGTTTCCCTAAATAACAGTGATAGAAACTTAAGTATATAATATGAAAGCAGATCCTCAGTGTATGATCTCTGAATAATGGTGCCTGAGAAAGTCAAAATACCAAAAATAGTTTAGAAAAATTTTGACCTGTGTTCTTATAGCTTCTCAGTTCTATCTTATCAACTCCCCTGGTGTCTTCAACTTTTCTTCAAACTATGGCAGCATTCTAAAGCAGTTTTTTTCTGGTTCATCCTCATCAGCTAGCAAAGAATGTATCTCTGGTCAAATGTATTTGGGGCATGGTAGAGCTGAAAGATCTCCAATGATGCTCAGGACATTGCATTATATAAAACTTTTTTTTTAAATCAAGTTTAAGTTTATTGAAGTTAAAGATTGAATTTAATAGTGCTTGCATTGAAATATGCAAATAAAATAGTCTTAGTTATAACTAAGACAGTGTTTATACAAAATTCTTCAAAGAAAATTAACTATATGAATTAATTTTTCCTACTTGAGATCCAGATGTTGCTAGGACAATGTCTACCACTGAGTTTATGTAATTAAAAGTAAGCTATGACATTAATATGCATTATACACATATTTTTATTATTTCATTTTAGGCTCCCTGAGTTACAATATGGTTAATGATTGGAAGACCTTATTACTGTTCCATGTAACTAAAATGGTTCCCACAGGTCCTCAAGACCTGGAAAAACTAGATTATGCTTAGGAGGAATTTGTTGGTTTGTTGATTTGCTTGAGCCATACCTGATGGTGTTCAGGTCTTCTTACTGGCTCCGCACTCAGGAATTAATCCTCTTGTGTTTACTGAACTAAGGAACAAATTGGAATTGGCCACAAAATAGGTAAGCATCTTAATACCTATTATCTCTTTGGTCTGCATTATCTCATTTTATTATTCTTCTGACCACATGACATTTTAATGCTTTTATATTCATTTTTTGTTTATGGAAACTAAGGCTTGGAAGTATAAATAGATGAGCATTTAGTTATTAAGTGCTTTCTCTGAGCCAGCCTATTCTAAGCATTTTATATGCATCAATTAATTTTAAGTAGCTCAATTTAAAAAATAACCCATAAGGTAAGTGCTATAATTAATTCATTTAATAATAATGTATAAAATAAGGCATAGGATTCAAAAACAAACAAACAAAATCTTCCTTAGATTTTTGATTTGGATAACACTGTTTAATTTGGATCCAGTTTGTGGATACCTAAAGCTTATGTATAAGCTCACTATTGCACTGAGAAAGCTCTAGATATGATAGACAGGGGAGAAGAAATTGAGGACTAGACCACCTGAAATTATTTAGTCTTTAACTCGTGATATCACTCCATCTAAAAACTTTATGTTGTTTTAATTTATTTTACTTAAGATGCTCCATGGGAAAGGCAACACAATCTCTAGTGCTGAGATGCAAATACTGTATTCATCTGCATGACTTGATTCTTTATCCCAGTAATATGAAAATTGTCAATTATGGATGAATTATAGATGCTACAGATCCCTATAATTTGTGGCTGCAGTTTTGTAAACACCTGCAGCTGCCTTTAATTTTATTTTAACAGTCATGTAATTTAGTAACACACACCTGCAGTTACCTCAGATACAGAAGATAATGAAGCTAGTTTTTAGTTTTCACTATTTATGTTTTGCACAACTCTCTGTTTAATTACTGCACTCAGGGGCTGACGAATTAGCTAAAAACAGATGCATCCCAAGAAGAATAGTTTAGTAAGATTATCTTTTAAGAACATGCTAAAATTCCCACGTCTGTCCTTGACTTAAATCATTGCTTTATCAGCAGAAGCCCATGGCATTTTGGGAAAGGACAAATTATAGAATTGATATTGTCTTTTCCTTTCATGGTGACAAATCTTAATCATTGAATAATGAATTTGGGAGATAGGTATTGCACGCCCTTAGCATCAGTTTACGGTTGTTTCTGGAATATCCTTATTTTCTACATTGCCCATAGGAAAAGGGGAACACATATCTCTCCAAGTTAATGAAGTTGTACAATTTTAGATTGGCAATTATAATCCTCTCTCTTCCTTATTCCCATTTATTGAAGTGGATGGAATGGATTATTTTTACCTCACTGTCATATTGTGAATATTTGTGAATATTTTCCCCACCAAAAAAAAAAATCCTCTTCTTGCCACTTTAAAAGTATCTTCTGTAAAACAAAATAATAATATTGAATAATGAATACATTTTAAAACACTGATTATATATAAAATATTATGTTAAATGTTTTATTATTTAACTGAGGTATCTTCAAAAAAGGTTAGCTTTTTTATACACTGAAATTTTATACACTGAAATACACTGAAATTTTTTTTATACACTGAAATGGAGAAGCTAGGTGTCTTACCAACATGGTGGCTTATATAGTTGGTGGATTACTGTGATTTAAATACAGTATGTCCCAATATTCCTCACAATCTTTCCTACAAATTATGATTCCATAACAACTACAATATTTTACAGTTATCTTCTCTATAATGTTCCCTCTACAATATTGCTATTAACATTTTAACTAGCTCTGTTATTGTTATGTTATTTATTATTAAATATGTTTTGTAATGTTACATATTTATTCCATTGGCTACTGCTTCTGAATTTAAATCACTGCCACTTAACACAAAACTGTTTCAGTGAGGACTAAAATATATTTACAAATTTAAAATATTAGGTCTCTGTAGACATGACCATATGAATAGAATAATAGGTATCTCGGTTTTGTGAAAGAGTGTATTTGCCTATTCTTTATACACCAGATCATTTATAATATCAAGAAATGATGTGTTCTCATACTGTACTAAAATATACATATCTAATGTCTCGTTATTACCAGTCACTATAGATGATGATCAATAATTGTAATTTATAATAATTAATGTACGGTTAATAGTTAATTGGTAGTAACTATTTGTTTTTGTTTTTGTTTTTTTTGTGGTTTTTGGGTCACACCCGGCAGTGCTCAGGGGTTATTCCTGGCTCCAGGCTCAGAAATTGCTCCTGGCAGGCACAGGGGACCATATGGGACACCGAGATTCCAACCGATGACCTCCTGCATGAAAGGCAAATGCCTTACCTCCATGCTATCTCTTTGGCCCCGGTAATAACTATTTTATCCTAAAAATAAATCCATATTAAGGAATCACAAGGACTAGCTAAGGAACATGTTAGGCTCTGTGTAAATATTTTACTCATTACCTTAATTAACCATTCCATTTCATTGATAAAGGTTTATTACCAAATAACTTGGATAATGGCACTAGTATTGTCTTCATAAATTAGGAAGTTGAAGTACAGAAAAAGTAAATCATTTGTCCAAGGTGGTTTCTAGATATTATAAAACATTTTAAATTTATATATATATGTGATTTCACTCAATTAATGAGTTTTGAGCTGGGTAAAACAGTAATATTTTTAATATATGAGTACCTGTGAGTATTAGAATTATAGACAATGTTTGTTGAAAAGGCCAATAAGCAAATTTTCCAAAACACATTCTTTATCAAAATTTATGGGGTTAGTAATCTTTAATTTCAATAATTTTCCCAAATTTCTCTGGAATGCCTAAAGCTTTTACTCAGATCAAAAGATAGTTTCTTGGGGCCGGAGAGATAGCATGGAGGTAAGGCGTTTGCCTTTCATGCAGGAGGTCATCGGATCGAATCCTGGCGCCCCATATGGTCCCCCGTGCCTGCCAGGAGCAATTTCTGAGCCTGGAGCCAGGAATAACCCCTGAGCACTGCCGGGTGTGACCCAAAATAAAGGATACAACTGCTAAAAAAAAAAAAAAAAAAAAAGATAGTTTCTTAAAAGTAACTACAATGGTGACAAAGATACACATTGATGAGCAAGAAAACTTTGAACCTTCAACTGTAAAATAACTGAAGTTATTTAGTTTATACCACTTCTGTAAAAAAGTGGCCCTGATGCTATTAATATAATTCAGTCACATGATATTAGATTGTGTGCCTTTAAAGAGACTAATTCAAATCAGATAA
This sequence comes from Suncus etruscus, assembly GCF_024139225.1. Taxonomy (NCBI): domain Eukaryota; kingdom Metazoa; phylum Chordata; class Mammalia; order Eulipotyphla; family Soricidae; genus Suncus; species Suncus etruscus. The sequence continues at coordinate 105,266,656 of NC_064854.1, read as the reverse complement.
AGCATAAAAAGTAATTTATTTGGTTATGCAAAAATAAAAGTAGGTTCAGGTTGCTCAAACACAATCACCATAAATACATTTCTCTTTATAATTTCACTGACCTCTTTTCTATCTTGGTATCAATCTTATATAGTTACTTTCAAGAGGTAGTAGAACCCAGCTTCAGGTTATGTACTTCTTGGTGAGATATCCCAATGAAATGGATTATCTTTCTGTACAATTTCATAGAACATTTTTAGAGACTTGGAATCAGGATTAAAGCCATACCTAAACTAACTGAAACAGAAGCTACAGAGATGAAATAAATTTCATGTGCACAGCCTAACTTCTGGAAAAAAAAAGGGGGGGAGGAGTCAGAGATAGAATCAGATAATCCTGGACCATGTGGATAAAGAATGATGGAATTGGATCCTGAACCATTTGTACTGACATTGAGGGAGTTTAATTCCCAAAAGTTGAAATAGGTCAAAATACCAAAGCAAGAAAAATGAATGTTGTCAGGCATGTCAATGACCATTCTTCTCACCAAAGAAATGATCAAATGAATTACACTATGCTCTATTCATGGCTCAGTTGCCATTTTCTACTCAATGACTAAATCTAGCATAATTTTCTAAGGGAATATTTAAGCATTATCAAAACTAATGTGATCTAGAGCTCTATCAGGTATGTCTTCATATAGAATAATGCTAAAATATTCATATTAGACCTAATTAGCATTCTAATGATTTTGTTTTCAAGATGTTTCAACTCACTAAACAAATAGAATGGTTTGTAAGTCTCCAGGAACTTTCAATTACTAGATAGAATCTACTCCAGTTTGGTCAGAGAGACACGACAGCAAGTATGGTGGTTGTCTTGCAAGCTGTCTATTCAAGTTTAATCCCCTAGAAAGAATGATTTCTGAAAAAAAAAAAAAAAGCCAGGAGTAATCTCTGAGCACAGTTGGGTTTGACTCAAACTTTCCCTATTCCCTAGAAAGAATCTGATAGAAATTATAAAAACTGGAATGAACGGGTATGTTTAGAAGAAAATTGAAAGATATTTAAAATAAATATTTAAAATAAATATTTATATTTATATATATACTTATATTTATTTTCAATATAGTTTGAAAAGCTCTTGTAACTTTGAAAAATTTTCAAATTTAGTTCTTAAATACAAGGTTAGTTTGCTTGTTTGTAGCATCATTTTGTTTCTCTAACACTAGTGACACTTCCCTATAGACTCAGATACTGAGAGTAATTTTTCCTTTCTCTCTCCTTGAACTTTTGTCATTCTCACATAGCTTCTCTTTATCCAGCATTAAACACAGAACATGTATACTTATGGTATTATCTCTCTAGTGCATCTAAAGCATTTTAGCTTGATTTATCATGATATATTAAAGATGGTGAAAAATACCAAGTAAAAACATATTAAAATTTCCATAGAAGTTTATGCCATCCATGACAATGTTAAAACATATTGCTCTATTAGTTACATGTATATGAAGGCCACTCTTTGTTGCATTTAATTATCAAGCCAGCCCTATGAAATAAGTAATAATTCTCTTCACTATAAGATAAATGGACATGAAGAAGTTACCTTATTGATCCCTGAACATGTACTTCATTAAATGTAGTTCATGACAAAACTAGTAGTTACACTTCTAATTCTGAGACATTTGCATGGTAAGTGGGAACACTTTCATTATAACATAAATTCTTGTGATGTGATTGACCTCTGTTCAGTTTTCATATTCCAAATTGGATGAAAATGAACTTCATTAAAAAGCAGAACCATGACTCACCCTAGCAACAAGGGTGGGTAATAAATAAATGAGCAGGGCTGGAGAGATAGCACAGCGGTAGGGCATTTGCCTTGCAAGCAGCAGATCCATGACAGATGGTGGTTCGAATCCCGGCATCCCGTATGGTCCCCGTGCTTGCCAGGAGAAATTTCTGAGTGCAGATCCAGGAGTAGTAACCGCTGAGCGCCACCGAGTGTGACCCCAAAACTCCCCAAAATTTTTTCTCAACAAAATGCTTGCCAATCCCTTAACTTGTATGTAGGTCAGGAGATAGTGGCACTTTAGCATTTATTAAGAATTGAATTTGTGTCAATAAACACTTTAGCTAACATTAAGTTTTTTTCTAATGTTAATATTAATCATTTTCAAAGAGAAGGAAAATATTGATTGAGAAAGATTACTACTTAACTTCTTACTTAAGAGCAAATCAAGGGCTCAAACCCAAATTTCTATAGATTTGAGTCCCACACCATCTCCTCCACTTTGAATTCACCTAAATATCTGTCAGAACTTTGCTGAAGAAATCAACATCCTCATGGGCTATGCAAGGAATAATCATCCTTTTTAATGCCTTGAGTGATGAAATTGTAAATTAATAAATATTTTTCAATAATGGGAATGTAAAAGAGGACTGGGATGTGCACAATATAGAGAAGTTTATTTTAAGCCAAACCTAAATACAATACTCAGTTATTTTTCCACTATTGCTTTAATTTTTCTTTATATTTCAGTTTCATGAAGTAATTTGATGATATTAATCTTGAACAGCTTAAAGTTACATATTTATTGTATTTAGCTAACTATTATGATTACTAATTTATCCAAGCCTATCGGTTAGCACCAGGCAGCAGAAACACAGCATTGAGAAAATACAGGTTGTTTTTCTCCTTTACATACTAAAACCCAGAGTCAGAAGTTCTGCATTTGGCCCATGATCATAGTTTCTAACTCTGAAGTTTCAAAGAAACAAAGAGCTACAGCAGACTTGGTTAGACAATGAGAATAAGTTAAATAAAACATAAGCTCCAAACAGGTTTTGTAGACATGGTAAGAAAGAAAAGGATCTAGGAAGAGGATTCTGAAATAAAGTCTGGAATACCTCTGAGTTTTCAACTTTCTGGCTCATTCTTCCTAACTGATGACTGGGATGAAAGTGAGAATGCAAATAACAAAAGTTGGCATGTGTTCTGACTTTAGTATTGCTTGCTTAAGTGGCCTTAAATGTAAAAAGTGAAATCAGGTAGAGAGTTTTTGATTTCTTGATTTGTTATTTGTTTAACTTCTCTCCTTTCAAAACCCCCAACTTACATTTTGGGATTAGAATTGCTTTGCTAATCATAAAATTTTAGAAAAATTGTAAGACTACAGCTTCATCTACAAAATGAAAATGAATTAATAGTGTTTCCATAACGGGTAATTTGAGAATCACTGACTGGTACAATATCTCCCATACACTAAATTGAGTTATTAATGTTAATGTTTTCACTGCATTGTATCCAAAAATTAAAATAGTGAATTGACATGCATTTTGAACTAGGGTAACTTACAATAAATGAACTATGCAGTAATAAATAGTATATTATCTTTAGAAAAGTAAGACACATCTATTAAATATTCTTTATGTTCAAAGGAGAAAGTTAAATTTTATACTAGCTTTAATTCAATACCATTGTTAACCTTGAGGTAACTATTAACATGCTAATTTTATAGGTAAAAACTGAGACACTGATAACGTACATTATTTCTCTGAATCTTGTACCAAGTTTTAACGAGTGAATTAGAGAAATGAGTTAGAATTAGTCTTTCAGGGACCGGAGAGATAGCACAGTAGTAGGGCATTTGCCTTAGACGCAAAAGGATGGTGGTTTGAATCCTGGCATCCCATATGTTCTCCTGAGCCTGCCAGGAGTGATTTCTGAGCTCAGAGACAGGAGTTACCCATAAGCGCTGTCGAGTGTGACCCAAAACTCCACCTCCAAAAAAAACAAAAAAGAACTAGTTCTTTCAATATTAACCACCGTACTTTTTATTTTATTTAAATACTAGTCTAATGTTGTTTTTTATGTAATTCTAATGAACTTTTTAAAGCGATAGGTTATTTTAGCATTGTTTATGCAATCCAAGTTAGATTGACTACAGAAACAAAGCAGTGTAGTACAAAATGAGAACCTATTGAAAAAGAATTTGGGGGCATTGCTATTACATTTATATTTATTTTTGCTCTACTTTTGTCTCTGTTTTTGTGATTTAAAACATGATCTTGAGCATCCTGCCAGTATATAAAATCTATATTTGGTGGCAGTTAGAAAACTTTGATAGGTTTATGTCATAATTTAGGAAGTCATCACCATGAAGTATTGAGAGTAACTGCAATAAAATGATCATATCTCTGTGAAAAATATTTGATTAATATTCTTACTCTTTACAGAAACTAATTTCTTCTAAATGCTATAAAGAAAGGTGCTTGGAAGATGCATTAACAGAAAGAAAATATAGTTTTCTTATTTTTATTTTAGGTTTTACTGGTGATTTCTTCTAATCAATAGAATTGACTAAGAAAATCTGTGTTCTCATCTTCCAGGTTTTATGTTTCCCATTTATTTAACTAAGATAATAAAAACTTATATGTGGTCTCCTTAGTCATTTCAAAATAGGGATGCCATCTTTAGTTTAACTCCAAAAGTTTCAGCTGTAACTTTGACATAATCTTCTGCCAGGTGAGTAACTAAACATAGCCTTTAGTTTTCAAAATATTAAAAATAAGTCCACTTGGTTTTAATACATTGGGTAGTTATTATGCAGAACAACCACATTATATTTCTTTTTTGGTGGGATAAAAGTTATTTTACAGGTAGCCACTGTCCATCCTATGCAGCTTTCATATTTTGAGTCTTTTAATTTTATAATTTGACCTTTCTACCTTAGATCTATCATGTTTCAAAGATCAATACCTTTCCATTAGAATCAAGTGCAATTAATATTTTAAACAAGGCATCAGCCAGCTTCCTTAAGAAAACTTTCCTGAAGATCATCCAGCCTATCAAATCCAAAGTCAAATGGCTTTGTTGGAATTTCATTCTCCTGACTATTGAGATTGATAGGAAATAGATTTCAAATTTCAATAAATCTGTACATTGGCATTATAGTGTTAAACTTGTTTGATGATATTACCATTTCATAAGTGCCTGCCCACTGTGTTGTTTGGTTCAAAAACTAGCTTTCCAGCTTTTCATAACAGTCCCTACTTATTAATCACAACTCTGCTAATATTAAAATTGTTGCATATACAGTATCATTGATTAGTGTATCTTGCAGGTGTTGATTTTAAATCCAAGCTGTAATGTATGAATTGAATAAAGTGCCCCTAATATTTTTGGCTATTTCTTGGGTGAGGGGCTAATTTGGCAGTGCTCAGGGCTTACTCCTGGCTCTTTTGTTCAGAAATCACTCCTGGCATAAATGGGGGACCAAATGGAATGCCGGGGTTCAAACTTTGCTCTGTCCCGGGTCAGCCACATGCAAGGCAAATGCCCTGCTATCACTCCAGCTCCACTACAAAAATCACCTTTATTGAATCCTGATGATATGTGTACTTGATATATTGTGACCATGTTTATGTAAAGCTAGAGAAGGGCAAAAGAACTTATCAATAGAAAATTCTACTTAAACAATTTTTAAACAATTTTTATGAAATATAAGGTGAAGTTGTTGCTGTGCAAAACTGGGTCTACAATGTAAACTACACTATAAAACTCTAGAATAACTCTGAGACAAGATGAGATGGTCTATATTTGTTTTGCTTTTCTTTTTGTGGTTTTTGGGTCACACCCGGTGTGCTCAGGGGAAACTCCTGGCTCCATGCTCAGAAATTGCTCCTGGCAGGCACGGGGGACTATATGGGATGCCGGGATTCGAACTGATGACCTGCATGAAAAGCAAACGCCTTACATCCATGCTATCTCTCCGACCCCGAGATGGTCTATATTTGAAGAGAAATTTGCAACCAAGTTATTTTTCAATTTCTAAACTATCTTTTTGCAAAGGTTTACCATTGATTTCATGTAATTTAGATAAATTATGTTTTATAATTTGGTAGCACCAGAAGAGGTATATGGCTTACCTAGAAGTAAGGAGGTATCTGTGCTTTGAATGGAGAAAATATGTGTCTAACTGAATTAGACACAATATATGCTGACTGAAAGAGGAAATGCAAACACTTTGTAAGTGCACTGCTTTTGTTCAACACTAGGCAATCAGCACACAATTTTTACTTTTGCCGTATACAATTTACTGAGCACAGAGATAAAAAAAAAATATATATGACACTTACCTCAAAGATCTTAGAACCTTGTCTGAAACTTGGACTAATTGGTTGACAAGAGAAGTCACATTCTCTAGATGAAATCCTTGAAAGGACTGGATAGATGGGAAGATTTAGTAAGGAGTTGTTAAGAGTTCTCCTCTCCGTTCAGAACCAGAAAACTTTAAAAACTACTTTATTTCCCATTGAAATTCTATTATTTGAATAACTATTAAAAATGATTTCTTCTGCACATAATTCAGACACTACACCCATCAAAGCAATGTTGTACCTGTCTTTCTCCATAAGTACCTCAACATATCTCCCTCTCATTGTACTGCAACTCAATTGTGTGGCATCTCTCCCTTTTATTGTACCCCAAATAAATTGTGTGGATCAGTTTTTCTGTTATGATGCCTTTGAACTTCTGTTATTACCTCATGGTGTATTTTTGTCATCTCTATGACAGAGATAATTTTGTTTTATCCTTTTCCTTTGACTGACTCCACTCATAACTATTTCTTCTAGCTCCATCCATATTTCTGAAAATTGCATGCTTTTGTTCTTTCTTAGAGTTTCAAAGTATTGCATTGAGTATATATGCTATAGCTTTTTGACCCATTTATCTGTAGTGAGGCATTTGAGATGTTTCCTTATCTTGGCTATTATACTAAATGCAGCAACCATTGAACTTTTCTAAGTACCCTCACATAGCTAGCTATGAGATTTCAAGCATTGTACTTCAGTTTCCTCCTAAAGATAAGACAGCTACTATATATCATATTGTATTCCTTGGAGAGTTTGCTTTTATTATGTTTATAGATGTTTATAGGTAAATAAAAAGAATCAAAACACTAGAACTTTTTGTGTGTGTGTGTGGTTTTTGGGTCACACCCGGCAGTGCTCAGGGGATACTCCTGGCTCCATGCTCAGAAATTGCTCTTGGCAGTCACGGAGGACCATATGGGATGCTGGGATTCGAACTGATGACATGAAAGGCAAACGCCTTACCTCCATGCTATATCTCTGGCCCCAAAACACTAGAACTTTTGTAGTCAAATAACCTAAAGAAATACTAACAACTTATTTTTGTGGGCACAGTGTACCTACTTAGCAGAATTAAATTATTTGACAGCACTTAAAGTCTGTGATGCCATATTTAATTTATAATGAGAAAAACATAGATTGACATAAACAAAATAACTTGTCAAAGACATGACAGCTGATTGTAGTGAATATTTTAGAGCTGAGGTCAGCAAACTATTTCTGAAAAGCAACTAAGGGCAAATATTTAGAGCTTTATATGTCATACAGCTTGTCATATTTATTAATAATAATATTGCAATGCAATAGTAGTTCTATACATATGTAAATGAATGTTTATAGATTCATTTGATTAATCTTTATTTAAAGAAATAAGTAGTGAATGATTTGATCTTCCTGTATAAAACATTGTTTATATATTAGTCAGTGAAACCAGACAATATTTAAATATATTAATTTATTTTCTTCAGAGTGACTTTACATTCCCCATTCCTCAGTTTTTACATCCATAATTTGAGCAAAATAATATCCATCTCAAAGATTTTATAATAGTGTTCTCTGGTAACTTGCAATTTCTATCTTATATTCCAGGCATTGTAGTCCTCTAACACAGGAGAAGTTAATAAACTACAATCCCCTATAGAATTTATGCTTACATTTAAATTTATAAATATTTATTTGAACAAAGATTTATTGATAAATTTATAAGTATCTATGAATCTATGAATTTGTAAGTAACTATGAATGGTTATTAGTTGCAACAGAGAATCTATGATCACATAGAAATCTTTCCTTGAAAAATAGCAGAGGGAACTAAATTTAGTTCTACTTTAGTTTCCTAATTTTTTTAAATTGGGGAATGAGGAGGTGGAACATATTGAGAGATACTCAGAGACTGTTCTTGGCTTTATGATCAGAAGTGGCCTTTGACTCTGCTCAGAGAGGACCATATCTGATGGCAGTATTTGAACCGGGATTGGTGTAAATACAAGGCAAATTCCTTAAATCCCTACACTATCACTCTAATGAGATGCTTTGTTTGGATTTGGAGACCATATGTGGCAATTTTCAGTACCTCTGTCTCTGCTTTCTAGGATCACTCCTAGTGGTACTTGGGGGACCATATGTGATCTAGAGAATTAAACTGGGGTTGACTACATACAAGGTAAATAAATGCCTTACCTCCTGTACTATATCTTTGGCCCCTGTTAATTAACTTTAACTTCAGTTCTCAAGATTTTGCAAATTTACTTTATATGCATTTCTTAATATATTAGACAAGTGTTTCTCAACCTTGTTTTCGATAATGTTGCTCCTCTGATATTGATCCTACTAATTGGCTCCCTAAACTTGTGCTGAGCCCCCTTCTCCCATTTAGGTGATTTTTTTTTTTACCTGTGATCATATTGGTTGAGAAACACTGGGGTAAACCACTATTCACATCAAAACTGTACTTTTTTTCTCTCTCTTGAATCAGTAAAAGCTAAATTTGTTTTGCTTTTCCTTATGGCTCAATAGTTTAGACCAGGGTTTTCAACCTTTCTTTTCTTTGCCTGTAGGTTGGCACCAGTCCATGGATCAGTGGTGGAAAATCACTGGTGAGAATTTTATCAGTTTTCTGACTCTTAAATTATGTCAATGATCTGTTTTCTACTTAATCCTTTAACTCCCAATAATGGTGTGTATACAATCTGATATAATGAAATCCTAATATACTCAAAAAGGGATATTTTGAGCAAGAAACTTTGCCTCAAGGATTATGTTACCTGAAAAACCTAAAGTGCTTTATCACTGAGCACTATGTCCAGACTGAAAATGAGGAATGACAATTTTTTTTAGATAAATTGGTTTGTGAAATATTTATGTGCACTTTAGTGGCACAGACAGGAGGTAATCTATTTCATATTGAATCAGCTTGGGACAGGAAAAAACACAATGTTAATGAGATTTTTTAAAGCTACTTTTAAATTCATGTTGGCAAAAGACATCTAGTCAAGACTTAATTTCTCTGAACTTAGCTGCTAGAAAACAAAAACTTTATTAACTTAAATAAAGGTACCCTTTTTTCAAGGACATGTTAATTTATTTTTTTCTGACTTATCTTGTGAAGGATTTCTTGTATCTGTTATTTATTAGTCTTTTTCAGTTTGTTTAGTTAATTTTAAATAAGCACTGCTGGTTAGGGGGTAAAAATCAAAATAACTACATATTTAGACCATGTTTAAATTGTGTTTATGAATCATTCAACAATCATTTTCATTTCAATATACAGTGATCTTATAGTAGAATATTATGTATACCTAACCATGCTCAAAATTTAATTAATTTTAAGTTAATATAAATATGTATTTCTAAGTAAAAGTGTGAATATATTCACTTTAAAATAACATGCAGATTAGTCTTAGTTAAAAATGGTTAGACTTTTTTTTTACTTTACAGTGGTAAATAAGAGATCTGTTTTCAGTAAAAATTATCCTTTAAATTTAAATTTGTTTTGGGCTAGAAATATGAAATTATGTCAACTTGTAACATTTGTTCAAGAAAGCAAACCAACAACATATAACCTTTTGTCACGATTATTTGGATAGTGTGTGTTTCTGTCTTCATATCCTCTAATGTCTATAAGACATCAACAATTTACTGCAATATTCAGTAATTTTCAGTAAAACATTTTGTCACAGGTATTCCCACATATAGGCTATTATGTGTTCCAAGCACTAGGCTAACTGTATGAAGCAATGATGTTCAAATGATCGGATATATCTAGTTTGTTCTGGGGGCCTGAGGCTCCCAAGCAGTACTTTAGGGGCCTGGGAACCATTCCTAGTGACTTTTGGCAAATTGGGATCTGATGGTTCAGAACTACAGCCCAAGGATGTGCTACTACTCAAGCCTTATAGTGCCAGCAACCACCAGAGCTATCCCTGTGGGTACTCTGGGGCCACAGCTGATGGTGGTTGGCTTTCACCTTAAATGTGCCACTCCATAAATTAATGAATATTTGAATAATGATTATGCTAAACTTATGTTACTTTTATCGTTACAGGTCTACATTAGGTCTCTACTGCTTTTCTCCAATCAGCCAATCTCAAATTTTTTTCTGATACTCTAAATGGGTAATATCAAGGAAATAGGAAGTATTCTATAAAAGTTTATAGCTAGATCCATGGTTCTATAATGATGTATAGATATGTTTTTATATATACTTTCTCTTGGGGCTGGTGAGGTGGCGCTAGAGGTAAGGTGTCTGCCTTGCAAGCGCTAGCCAAGGAGGGACCGTGGTTCGATCCCCTGGCATCCCATATGGTCCCCCCAAGCCAGTGGCAATTTCTGAGTGCTTAGCCAGTATGAACCCCTGAGCATCAAATGGATGTGGCCCCCCCAAAAAAATAAATATATACTTTCTCTTTAAAATTTCCAATAAAAATAGTTAACAGGCTGCGTACGGGACTGGAGAAAGAGCACAGGGGTTAAGGCACTTGCCTTATTTGAAGCTGACCTAAGTTGATCTTCTGTACTTCTCATAATCGATAGCAATTTGGATTAAATAGGTTGCTTTAAAGCAGGGAATCTTATATCAGACAACCATGACTAGTGTCCTGAAGATCATGGGACTAAATAAATTGACCCTTTGATAATTAATAGTTTAGTTAGGTTATTATATAAACCATATACATGTACTTTGCCCACAATCCATTTACACAAATTATTTTTTCACTTTTATAAAAAATTCTTCCTCCCTATTACTATTATTATTATACATTTTAGTATACTGTAGAATGCAAAAAAATTCAAATGAAATTAGATATCTAGGGTCTGTCTTCATGGAGTGCCTCTCCTAAGGATATATTTATTCTCATAAGGATATATTTATTCAAATAGGTTTTATTTAATAATCTCAAGAAGTTTCCATGAACTGTTGAATGTGAAACCAGAGTAACAAATCCATGGTTCTCAAAATCAATATACCCAAGACTTCTAGGCTTAATAAAGATAAACTAAATAATAATAATAATAATAATAATAATGAATATTATAATCATATATAATATAACAGCATTATATATTATATTATAAATATAGTATACATTTTATTATAAATAATAAATGTTTCTATTATAGAAAAAATTAGAAATTCCTATACAATTTTGATAAGAGGATCCTTCTAACATTTATTAGAAAAGTAGAAAAAGGGGCCGGCGGTAGTTCAAGCTGTAAGACATGAGGTAACCTAGGACAGACTGTGGTTCGGGCATCCCATATGGTCCTCCATACCAGGAGCTATTTTGATTTCTGAGGGCATAGCCAGAAGAAATCCCTGAGGGTCACCGGGTGTGGCCCAAAAAGCAAATAAATAAGGGAAAAAAGTAAAAAAAATAAATGTGAGGACTGGGCGGTGGCGCTAAAGGTAAGGTGCCTGCCTTGCCTGTGCTAGCCTTGGACGAACCGCAGTTCGATCCCCCGGTGTCCCATATTGGTCCCCCCCCCAAAAAAAAGAAAGAAAAAAGAAATGTAGAAAAGTCAGAGACATGGAAATTCTAGCCCTTGCTGACTTCAACCTGAAGAAACACAATATTTATGTTTTAATCACACTGAGGGAACTTGACAGATAGTACACTTAGTAGTGCTGCAGTCAGCTGACCTGGATCAATACCTGATACCACATACTGTTCCTGATTTCTGCCAAGAGGGATGCCAGGTAGATCCAGAAGTAAGCCTTGAGCACTTCAGGTTATGGCCCCAAAACAAAAATAAAAAGGGAGAATATTGGCAGGGCTTGGAAGATGGCACAGAGGTTGACCATGTTTGATACCTGAATGATATAATCTTCTGATCATCCCTGAGAGGTGGTCAAGTGTTTTTTGAGGTTCCCCAGCTTATGCAGCATTATATCCTTGGGCACTCACTCTCTTTGATTCATTAACCTTGTCAGCCAAATATCTCTAGGAGAGAAAAAGTCTTGTGACCACTGCTTAGGAGAATCCCTTTTACAAGTATTGGATAGGATAGCAATAACAACAGAAGGAATATTTCAGCTACCATTTTGTAGACTAAATTTTCGTTCACTTGGTCCATAATACACATTATTTCTTCCCTTCAAATTTCAGAGAATGTACATGAGTCTCTATTATCTTTTCTATTTCTCGGGAACTCAAGGCTAAGTAATTTTCTGAAGGGCATTCAATTAGCAAACAATGAATCAGCTGGTAGTTCTTATCTGAATCTAAGGTCAACAATCTCCATTACATCCACTGTTTTTCTCCATAAGTAGGCATTAAACTAATTTCAATATCCGATGAAGTTGGGACTGTGTTTTCCAGCTGCTAATCATTCTAGAAAAGTGTGCAAAGGCTAATTCAAATCTATAGTCCTTAAGCCAAGGTTTAAAACATCAATTTCTTGATTAACCCCAATTCAGGTTAAGTATTTTATCATTGTGTACCATCACTCCTATTTTGCTTTTTATTGTATTATTCCCTCTAGGCTAATATTTTTCCTCTTAATTGCCTATTCTATACCATTCTTTTTTTGTTTTATTTTTTGTTTTGTTTTGTTTGGGGGAAGGGGGATACCTGGTGACCCTCAGAGTTACTCCTGGCTATGCTCTGAGAAATCACTCCTGGCTTGGTGGACCATATGGGATGTCCCGGGATCCAAACCCAGGTCTGTCCTGGGTCAACCGCATGCAAGGCATGCCCTACCACTGTGCTGCTTTGGCTCCGGCTCCTCTGTGACATTTTTGATGGCTTGAATTGACTTTTATATCAACAGGGTATCCTAAACAATAAGCATGAGGTGGATGCTAAGTATATTTTTGATTGATGATCTAATGTTGTATGTGTATGTTTTAATAAATAGATGATCTATCAGAAGGATGAGAACAAACATAAATTTTGAATCTGGAGGATTTGTGCTAGTAAATACATTATTTAATATGTTAGGCAGAAAGACTGAATCTTATTTGGTCCAACAGCTCAAATACTTTCGCTTCTAAACTGTATGATTTGTTTACGTTCCCTGACCTATCTCTCAATCTTCCCTGTAATTAAAAAATCCCCTTTTTGCTGACCACTGGTAAACATGTTTGTTATGACTTTGAAAGCTCTTATTTTTTTCAACAGATATGCTAATCTTAGGAATGATACATTTCAGATCTCACATCATTAAAATAGTATCCCATTGCCTTTCTGCAATTCACTGCTGAGCCAGCACATCCATTACAATCTACATTTTTCAGGGTTTTTAATTTGGCTATAAAAATTCACTCAGAGTAGACACTTGTCATAGAAGAACTTACTTCTGGAAGGTACTTTTTCAAAGAGACTCTTTATCAAAGTGTTTATTATATGCAAACTATAATAAAGTTTACAAATTCAAATGGAATTCTAAAAGAACCTTTAAAGTATTATTCTTTTTCATCATGGAGGTATCGTCAGGGATACCTATTCTATTTTACATAGAATAACATTCTTTTTTGAAAACTCTACAAATCCTTTTTTTTTGTTTGTTTGTTTGTTTTTTTTTGGCTTTTGGCTTTTGGGCCACACGCTCAGGGGTTACTCCTGGCTATCTGCTCAGAAATAGCTCCTGGCAGGCACAGGGGACCATATGGGATGCCAGGATTCGACCAACCACCTTAGGTCCTGGGTTGGCTGCTTGCAAGGCAAACACCGCTGTGCTATCTGTCTGGCCCCTACAAATCCTATTTTTGAAGAATTTCTTTTTCATGAAATATTCTCTCTCCTCCATCTGCTTTGACTCTTATTCAGTTACAACCTCACAATTTTATCTATCATATTCCTTATCTTTGCAACATATCTGTGTATGAATATAAACAAAGCCCACATGGGAAAACTAGAATTAAGGTCCTGTTTTCATGTTCAGCCCTTATAGCTTCACATATGTTTACCTACCTTGTAAATGGTCTCTAATCCGTTTTGCCTTTATTTTACTATTTTATTTATAAAATAAATGCATTTTCCAAAAATTTTCATATTATATGTTTAAAATTTATTATTTAAATGCATATGCTACTATTTTGTAATATCTGAGTTCTTTTTCTCCAATATGGTGAGTAATTATATATTAACTCTCTACACAGTTGGTCATAACAATAAGAAGAAAAATATTCAGGCAGAGGTAAATTCATGCAAAAGAAAAATTTAAATAGATGGAGGCCTAGAAGTGTGGTTGATATCATTCATAAAAATACTTGAAAATTTATAATTTTATAATTTTACCTTCTCTTTGATAACTGACTTAAAATTAGCCAACCATCTAAGAATGATAAATATTAAAAAAATTGCAGCTGTCTCCACAGCATAAATATATATATATATAATTATATATATATATATATATATATATCCCTAAATCATTTCCACAATAACAGAACTATTTCCATAGCAATGAGACTTCCACATAAGAGTTTCTTTCTACACAAGTTCTGTAGGTATAGTATATATTTAAAATATCTTTTAGGGAGGCCAGAGAGATAGCATGGAGGTATGGCTTTTGCCTTGCATGCAGAAGATCAGTGGTTTGAATCCTGGCATCCCATATGGTGCCCTAAGCCTGCCAAGGGTGATTTCTGAGCATAGAGTCAGGAGTAACCCCTGAGCACTGCTGGGTGTGACCCAAAAACTAAAAAATAAAAAAATAAAAATAAAATAACTTTTAGAATAGGGCTTGGTTCTTAATCTGTCTCAGGATAAATTATATCTAGTTATCAGAAATCAACTAGCATCAGAATATAAAAGGCTTGCATGTAACTAAAAGAATAATTACAGGTGGCAGAGCAGTAGCGCAAGTGGGTAGACATGCTACTCTAGGGTGGACCGCAGTTAGATCATCCAGCATCCCATATGGTCCCCTAAGCCAGAAGTGATTTCTAAGAGCATAGCCAGGAGTAACGTCTGAGTGTCACTGGGTGTGGCCCCTCAAAAACAAAACAAAAGAAAATAATTATAACCCATTTTGTATATAGAACATCTGCCCTATTCCACTTAGTTTTAATTGCTTATGTGTAAAGGTGAAGCTGTGTCATCTACCTTCAAACGAATACTTGACAACAAATACTCAGTAAAATATGTTGCAACAGTGATGTATTCATCCGCAAATATTTGTTAGATTCTTTTTATGTGCTCAAAACTGTTCAAGGCTGTGAGAATACAGTGATAAATTAAGCAGACAAGGTTTTCTGCTCTTCTGTTGCCCAGGAAAAATAGACAATGCATATATATTTAAGTTTGGGAGGCACACAGCACTGTTTTGCCCAATGCAATGCCCCCAGCTCCTCATGTGATGTCAGGCACATAGAATGAACTGAATAAGCAGATTAGAACTTGAGTGGGTTAGACTAGCAGAGAGAGGGAAGCAAGCAAACACAGGAGAAGTGGGGAAGGTCTGAACAAAGGCACATGTGGAATGTCATTATATAGTCTAGAATTAGATTCTAAAACTGAGGCATGCTTGGAGACCGAACTGGTGATTTGGAAATTGATTGTGAAGGTTTTATTGGGCACTGATAACAGTTTGCTGTTTTGTGGACATTAAAACATATATAAATTTTTTTCGCAAAGTAGAACTTTAACTTATTTGCATTTTCAGATTCCTTTACTGAGTCACTTAAGTATTATTGGTGATACTTCTCCCCCATTTTATTGGTATATTTTGTCCCTCACCTGTCAGAATGCATATTGTCACTTTGAAACTTAGACTAGTTCTCAGATTAAGTTCTTTGTCCCCTATTTAGACAGTAACTAAATTACTTACCTCTTTGAAACCTCTTATAAGGCAAAACCACCTTTCTGGAGCAGGAGTTCATGCTATTTGTGCAAGATACTAAAACACAGAGCATAAAGCAAAACACTGGCATCTGACTTCCCACATTAAAAATTAACACTGTGCAATATACAGCAAAGCCTGCCAGATTCCTCCCTGGAGAAGATCATAATGGGAGTGAGCACCCCTCCCCAGAGGATGTGAAGGGAACATTTTTGTACAGAGGTGCCAATTTAATCATCAGTGGGAAGTTCTGCATATCAAATGGAGGGCAGTACTCTCTGGATGAGGTTGGAGGTTTAATTGCCCATTTGTGAGTCCAGAAATCCCCTTATAGGCTCTTATAAAGGCCAGGGGAAGTACATCCACCACAAAGCCGTACACAGAGTAGACATGCAGTAAATATCTTCTGAATGATAAATAAGATCAAGGATGTAAATTGGCCACCTTTGGCAGATTGCCTCAGCACTAAGAATATTGTTTATATCATTTGTGGAGGTTTCATGAACTCTGGATCTTTTGTCTTTAGCACTACCTAGACAAGATAGGAATTTTCATCAAGTTTTAGAGAAGTCTTAAGGGGGTTAAGTGAGCTACTTAAGGTAATATGACTATTTAATTCTGTGTTTGGGGCATAAAATAGTATCTGCTGATTCAAAATATAAAATGACCTTCCTATGCACTGAGACATTAAATCACATAAAGTAATACTTATACTCTCATATTTGTTTTAAGGTAGATGACTCCTTCAAAATTATTTTGTAGGGTTCAAATACAGAATCCAGTGCCTCAACTAATTGGCTTATTTGGGAATAAAAAGTCCTGGGAGTCTTTATTTTAGTAAGAGCACCAGCATTTTCTTAACACAGTAGTTTAAGAGAGCAATTGCATAAATGAAAGCCAAAGGCTGAGTAATTAAGACAAGTTCTAGAAATAAAGGTTAATCCCTGGTTAAAAAATTGAAAACAAATAAAAATTTTCATAGAAAACATAAAGGACTTCTAACCTATGCCCCAGGGCCACTCCAATTGGCATTCAGCCAATCTGGTTGAAGATTTGTTGCTTGTTCCAGAAATGTGATTGTGCACATGCCCAGCAGTGCTTTGGCTCACTGGGGCCACCTCAATAATATGTTTGGGCCACCAGGACCTATGGCATTCTACAGTGCCATACAGAGATATATAAATACATACAAGGCTACTCCAAATAGTACTTGGGGACCATGCAGGGATGACCATCAAACTCAGCTCCAGTTCTTTGACATTTCTCTTGTTCCTCCATGAATAGCTGCAAAGTCAAGCTTGAAAGTAGATCTAAAAGTAATTTTTAATATCAGTGATCAGAGGCATATTGTTCTATTTATTGTTTAGTAGAAAACACACTACCCCCAAACTGAATGGTTTACTGTAATGAATATCTAGAATTAAAATCCCTATGTATTAAGAAGTTCAAGATAATGAGATAAAGTCATTTTTGTTGCACGGCTCTTATGGGGCAGCAAATTGGACCTTTTTGTTTGGATGACTCCAGATTGTTTAGGTGCCAGCAATTTTTTTATTTTAGGAGTAACTAATAACTATTATTAATTTTAAAATTTTGTATTTTTATATATCCTAATAAACTCTTTAATATCAAGGAATATAGATTTGATTTGCCTTTATAAACAGCAAAACACAAAGACCAACTTTTGTTGAATATTGTTCCTCCTATACTCATGACATTTCCTATACCTACAAGTCTATTTCAAAATTTGATATATGTGTGAAGTCTATTACTTGCTGGCACTTCATAATGTTGAAAGAAATAATTTAGTAAACATACATTCATTCTCCACTGTTTATTTATTTGCAAGTTTTCAAAGACAGTTAACAACTATACAACTTGACATTATTGAAGGTGTAATAATTTAGACACTAATTGTTTATAACAGTATATTAATATTTATTCCAATATTAAGTCAAATTTAAAACATAATATAGTACTCATCTTTAGATCCTCATACCATATATACCTGTGGCAAATAAATTATCTTATCAAAGTTTTATCAACTAAAGTTTTTCCTGATATTTTGAAGTTTCCTTATTTACCATAAAGTTAAAAATATTTTCTTAAACACTTAGTTCAGAGGAATCTTAGTACCTTCTTTAAGTAAATTAAATATCAATGTTTTATTTTTAATAAATAAGTATTTGGATACATAAATATATGGAACATTAAATCTATATTAATAGGAATAATATATTAAATATAATTTATTACTTATCACTAATAATGATTTTAGCCACCCAAGAGATCTGTATCTTCTCTTAATATACATTCTCTTTATAAACCTAAACTTAGTATTGAAATATTTTTAATTCAACAGAACCCTCACAAATTTATTTTATTAAAATACATGTAATTTCCTCTTGTAAATAGATTCATACTTTAAATGATATTCATATTTAAGGGATAGGCAATATTATAAAAATTTTATATTTTATAGAGAGATGGAATAAAAGAGGTGCAAAGCATCATGTTCTCAAATAAATTCATGTCCCCAGGATTTTGTGACTATCCAAAACTGAATCAAAGTTGGCTTTATATGACCAAGTTTTATAAACTTATGTTATGATTTCCATACCCTGTAATAATCTCTGATCCAGGTAATAAAAGATGCCAGACTCTTTTTTCTTGACTCATTCCTTATTGGGAAAACTAGTTGGTATATAATGATGATATTCAATATAACTTTTGATGATGCCTATATAAAGAAGAATAGAGTTCCCAAAAGAGCCAACACCAGACAGCTGATGTTTTATCACCGTGGAAATTAGTTCAATACCAAAAGAACCTCTGTATTCAGCATAATATACCTCAAGTTGTATACAACCAAGTACCTCCTATTTTCTTTCCCACTGAAATAATATATATAATTAGAATATGGTTAAGAAAACATTTAATTATGTACTATTTATAAGCAGCATCAGATTCTTGCTATATAAAATACAAATAATTTGAAGGTAAATGTATGAAAAATATACACCAAACAAAATAGAAAAATTAGAAACTATTGGAAAAATTATAACAAAGAGGCAAAGGATATGTGTAATGCTATATATATCCACTAGTAATATAAAACTCATATATAGATATATACCTAACACTAGAAACCCGACCCACCCAAAGCAAAAACTTAAAGAACTGAGAGGAAAAGTAGATGATTCTATAAAACTAATTGGAAACTTTAATACTTTCTTATGAATAAAAGACAAAAAGAAAATAGAGGATCCAGAACAATAGTACAGCAAGTAGGGTATGGGCCTTGCATGCAACTGATCTGGGTTTAATCCCTATTATCTCATATGGTTCCCAGAGCATGCAGGAGTGACATCTGTGGTCAGAGCCAGAAGTACCTGGGAGTGACCCCAAAACATAAAAAACTAAGAAAGCTGTAAAAATACTAAAAATCAAGTGAATATATCAGATGTATTAAAATCTATTTCACTCAACAACCAAATGTATACTCTCAAGCACATGAGGTATATTTTACAAAATAAAAAATGTATACAAATACAAGTCTTGAGAGTTTATAGTCATAGTACAGCAATGAGTGAACTTGCCTTGAAAGTGGTCAACCTTTATTTTTTACCCTGTATTCCATATGGTCTTCCCAGCAGACCAGAAATGATCTGTTGGCACAGAGCCAGGAGTAAGCCCTGAGCATATCCAGGAGTGGTTTCCCCAAAAACAGTCTTGATAAATAATCACAATAAAACAATATATGTTCTATAATCACAGAGAATAAAGTTAGAAAATGGGAGCAGACAAAAGGTTGAGAATTCACATATTTGCAGAAACTAAACAACATAATTTTAAGAAATACCTATGTCAAATACATCACTTATAAATTAGAAAATACAAGAGAAGAATGGGTATTAATATGTACAATGCAAAATCTAGGAAGCAGTTTAGAGAAAATTTATAGTCATAATGCCAATGTTTAAAAGACCTTAAATAAATAAAATATTTAACTCAATGGGGCTGGGATGATAGCGCAGTGGTAGGGCGTTTGCCTTGCATGTGGCTGATCCCTGACAACCTCTTTTGGATTCCTGGTGTCCCATATGGTCCCCAAGCCAGGAGCGTTTCTGAGCTTAGCCAGAGCCAGACCCCTGAGTGTCACTGGGTGTGGTCCAAAAATCAACCCCCCCAAAATAAGGAAAATGACAATAATCTAAGGAAGAGAAAATAATAAATATTAAAATAATAGAGAATAAAAATATAGGAAAAATAGACAAAATCAAAATTTTGATATTTGAAAAGCCAACAAAAATGTTAAGTCTTTAACTTAATTTTCCAATTGAATGAAAAAAAGACAAAAATTAATATAATTGGAAAATCAAGAGGAGACAATATCTATATTACAGGGGTCTTAATTTTCTTTAAAATTGCATTTAAAATATCAGAAATGTAAACTAAAAATGCTTGCTTTCAATATATTTTCTATTTCTCAAAATTAACTTCAATAGTTTTTATAAAAATTCTTATGTTAAATTGTCAATACACTGTATCATGTTTTGGTTTGCCTTTTCATGGTATTTAAAATCAATTCTTTATTTTCCAGAGTCATTGCTATTTAGAAAATTTATATTTGTATTAAACAGCCTTATAGTTACTGCTTAGCTTAAAAATGTTTATGTAACAAGAATATAGAATATTTATTTTACAAAAATCACATCTCAAACTTAAAAAATAATATATATCTGGATATTAGTATGCCATCCAATTATTTTCTAAAAGTGTCTTTTAAATGTTATAAAAATAATGCTATGAAAACTAAAGTTCCCTTTGTAAATTGCATTATGAGTAAATATAGACTAGACCTTTGTGAAAAATGAGCCTATCCAGAATTATAAAATAAAAATTTAATTTTAGGCTGGTTTGTACTTACATTGTGATAAGCACTACTTTCGTGAAATTGAATAAAGGTGGCTGGTATTTCCATTTGCAAGTCCAATTATTGCTATGACTAGCAATGGAAGAAATAATGTGAATATAAATAGTACATAATGATTTATTCTCTTTATAATCTTGATAAAATTTAAAACTGGTTTGGTTTGCATTATTTAAAGTGTTTTCCGTGATGGCAAACATCACCATTTTGATGTCAAGCTCATTGAAAATGGTATAATTTGCATTTCCTCTAAAATCTACATACACACACCCACAATATTCCATTCCAAAAATATCCCACTAAACCCTGACCAGTGTGTTTGTACATTTAGACTATGCTCCTTCTGGGATCCCCAGGCCACATAAAATAGCAAAGGGTTCATTAGAACAATGTCACCAGCATAGCGATAATTAAGGCTGTATCAGCAATTTGAGCGTTTATAACTATGCTATAAAGTTGTACTCTGGGATAAAACTCAGCACAAAAGCTCAACTTGGGAGCAAATAGTTTGCCAGATCTGGGAGAAATGTGAGGGAAAATTGATTTGGCTGTTTATGATTTGCTACTATACTGCTCATCTGATTCTTGGTGACATTTGAATTAAGATGTTTTACAGACTCGTGATAATAGAAAACTGGATTTTCACTGATGTCTTCATAGGCTTTACTCAAACTAAACATTACAGTAACTCAGATGGCGCCACTGTTTATATTATAAATGGGGACAAATATGCATAGAAATGCAATTAAAATGGAAAAGAGTAATTCTAATTAGTCAGTAATGGCAACATATTTCAATAAAGTAGGATGCAGTGAATTCCTTAGTTGTCCATATATTTCTGCCAAGGAGACACTAAGGCAAACTCCTGCAAACTGTTTGGCATATTTAATTGATAAATCAACATCAGTACATAAAAAAATTGATCCATGTCATATTAGAAAACTGTATTCATATCTAATTTCCCTCGAATGTGACTAGGGACCTAGGGGCTAAGTGGAAATACCACAATCTTGAGGAAAAATAATTCTGGGTATTCTGTGCACTTTCAGCTCTTTTACTATCACTTTGCTCCTTTGAAGAGGAAAACTTGCCATTCTGAGACTTCTAGCTATTGTAATCAAGAACTGAACTCCTATTATAGTCAATTTGTGATTAGATACATTGTCATCTTGGGTACAGGTTTAAATGTGGTTTTTGGCAGTTATCTAAAATGTAATCCCTATATAAATAATTAGGAACTTCTGATTTTCAACAAGGGATTTAATATTAATGGTGTGTGTAATAGTTACAAACTAGAATTCTTGAATAAGAATGGGTTCAAAGACACTGTTTCTGTTCTTTTTTTCTATCTTTGTCTTGGACAACTTCATGTCGCTGAACCCTTGCTTTTCTTTCAATACTATCTTGAAAATAGTATCAGTAGCTACTTCAAAATATTTAGTCGAACTTTAAAAGATAATATTGCAAAACATAATGCATGCTCCATGAAACCTTGTGTTTGTTTGTTTTTGCTTTGGGACATACCTAGCAATATGCAAGGGTTTGGTTCTACATTCAGGAATAACTACTGGCAGTGCTCCAGGGATCATATGCCAGAGATTGAACCCAGGTTGGCTGCGTAGAAGTCAAGCGCTCTTCCTACACCACTAGCCTCTACTATATCTCTGGCCCCATCTATAAAATAATTTTATAGTAAGTTATGCAGTGGTTAAACAAAATATCTCTTTAATTTGTTGGGGAATTTTGGAGTGTGGTACTCTACTCAGTGTTGCTCAGAATTTACTCCTGGTTCTGTGCTCAGTAATCACTCCTGGTGAAGCTCTGAGTATCTAATGGGGTACAGGAGATCAAACTAGGTCCCAACCAAGGCAAGCACCCTACCTTCTGTACTATTGCTCTAACCTATCTTTTTAGCATTCATTATCTCATAAAAAACAGACACAGCAGTTTTTTTCCATTCTGATGTAGAAGCAAGGAATAATGGGAAACAGGGTAGGCAAACTTTTTCAGTTAACTAATATTCTAATAGAAGTCATTAGTCAGATGAACAATTCTAAAGCCAAGTATTAGGAAGAGAGCAAAGAAGGGGTTAAAATGGAAAGTAATTGGGAAAGGGATTGTAATGATTTAGTTCAGAGTATTCAGTGAAGGCATACAGGAAGAATAGCTATAAAACTCATACCAGAGGTACAGAATGTCAGAAGAACTGTTTAGAGAAAAGCACTTCTGCCAAAAAATCACCAGGTCTTTATGCCTAGAAGAACAAAGAACTCACTATATACAAGAAACTGAAAAGAGGTTCAATGTCAGACTTTTCGCAAGGAAAATGAAGTGCAATGATGACATTACCTTGGTGAAAGAAAAAAAATAAAAGGTAACCAAGGCCTTCAGTATGACCTGAAATTTAACTTCTATTCAGTACAGAGTGAGAAGCCCTGGAAGACAGGAAATAATAAGGTTGATCATTCAAGAAGGGATTTCAATTTATGAGATGAAAATCAACAATGTTTCCCCAGACTTCTTAACTGAGAAGAGGGGAATCTTCAAACTTATATATCTGAATTACTTTGAAGTTGATAGATTCTGCCCATAAACTCAAAGATAATACTTATTTTCCTTTTACACATTATCCATGTTAGCATAGAGTGGGGCAGGTAGTGCTCAAATGTACCTGCTGGGTCAATAAGAAAAGCTTCTAATAGAAGAAGCTCTCAATATTGCACTTACTGTTGTTTTGAATTTCACCCATCTATAAATTTATTATGTCATAATTTACTGCCAGGAAAACTACATTTGATATTCTACTGTTTTTCCTGAACAAAAATACTGCTTTTCATATTTAAAAAGTTTACATTTCTGGACTTGTACCAGATTATCCCTTTCTCTAATTTCTCTCTCTAGATAGGTGATATTCTAGACACATTCAAACAGTGTACTCTAAATGACCTTCAAGACCTAATTTGAGTGCAAAAGAATGACAGTAATAGAAGAAATCTCATTAAGAATATTTGTTCGCATCACATTTTTCCTTCTTATTTTGTTCTTTATGTGTTTTTTCTCATTTCATTTTGGCTTTTATTTTTAGAGATACTGAAGTTAAAAAAATGAACTGAGAATTTTCTTTTATTTTGCACCCTGTGTTAATGAATTATTAAGTAAAAACTAAATAATGAGTATTTATTTAGGTTTGTTCGTGAACTTTATATTTGCAACTGTGCCCCTGGAGAACACCAAAATGTTTTCTCTGGAAAGTGTCCAAAGTAGCATCAGCTGATCAACAAATTTAGCTATTTTCAAGGTTCCCGCACATAGCTATGAGCTTCCATTTTTTCTAACTATCAATTAAATGACTTTTATGATGATTATCTATGAAATAGGACATAGATTCCTTTGAATGGCTTTTGGAAAAAATAAGGTAACATTTCTTGGCTGTAATAAGAAAAGGAAGGAAGGAAGGAAGGAAGGAAGGAAGGAAGGAAGGAAGGAAGGAAGGAAGGAAGGAAGGAAGGAAGGAAGGAAGGAAGGAAGGAAGGAAGGAAGGAAGGAAGGAAGGAAGGGAGGAAGGAAGGAAGGGAGGAAGGGAGGAAGGGAGGAAGGGAGGAAGGGAGGAAGGGAGGAAGGGAGGAAGGGAGGAAGGGAGGAAGAGAGGAAGGGAGGAAGAAAGGGAGGGAGGGAGGGAGGGAGGGAGGGGGGGAGGAAGAAGGGAAGGAAGGAGGGGGGAGGAATGAATGAGTGAGTGGTATAATGGGATTTTTACCTCTAAAATTATGTTATAAAATGTGACTTTAATCTGTTGATTTCCCTATCATTCCTTCTTAGCTCATTTGTTTTTATGAAGGTGGTTGACTTGGTAGAGAAGCCCAATAAAGAAGAAATAAAAAGAATTTTTAACCAAGAACCAGAGAGATCCAATCCAACACCAATAAAAGCTGAATTTTAGGACTGGAGAATATATTTGCTTTGAATGATCCCAATCCATATTCCATTCCTGGCACCCCATATGATCCCTGATTCTTACCAGAAGCTGAGAGTCAGGAATAATACCTGAGTTTCTCCTAGTGTGGCTCAAAACCAAAAGAAAAAAAATCTTTGTTGATTGCCTACAAACTTAGAAGTTAATGTAGAAGCAAAGCCTCCTGTTCTTGCTGACAGCCTGATTGTAGCTTGTGAGACATTTGGAGCAGAAAACCCAAATAGACCACAACAAATTCTGACCCATATATACCCGTGACTTAATGTGCAAAATGTAATTTATTATGTAGCAGTAGATACATTATGTACCGTTTGCTACAAAAAATGTTTCATTGACAATATAGAAAATTTTTCTTTAAATTATCTTAACAAAATGAATGAATGAGGAAAATAGAAAGACTGTCTAGAGTACAGGGAGGGATGGGGTGGGGAGGAGGAGGAAGATTTGAGACATTGGTGATGGGAATATTGCACTGGTGAAGGGGTGTTCTTTACATGACTGTAATCCAACTACAATCATATTTGTAATCTAGGTGTTTAAATAAACATATTAATAAGAAAAAAAGAAAATTTTCCTTTAGATTAGTCATTGAACTTTTTATTTACATGACTGTGTGGTTTTAGCATTAGGGTTTCTGTTATATGTACTCAGTAATATTAAGTGAATTAAGGATGACCAATGATTGGCTAAATATTTTGAAATTCTTTAAATCTATACAGTTATTGATGAATTAAACATTTTATCAACCACAGACCTCATATATTAGAAGGGTGTCCCTATATATAACATAAATTTTAGTAGGCAATATAGTCTAGGTTTGTATGTATATATGTATATATATATAGGTTTGTATGTATGTATATATATAAACATTGATGACACAATGACAAAAACTCTTCAGTGTGAGTTCATTACTAAATCATGCATAACTGTAGCTAAAATCTTGCTTGATTTTTTGGTAATTTTTTTATATTTTCTAGATTTAAATTTTAAAAAGCCTTTTAGCTTCATGCCTTAAATAATCTGATTAACAAAAGTATGATTCATGTGCAAAAAGGTTGCAACATATTCTGCAACACAATTTCTCAAAATTCTAGAATCTTATTGATGACTGAAAATAAAGCAGCATGTAGGAAGAGCTTCTTTAGTAAGTTTTGATAGAAGAGTGGAAATTGCTACTATATAAAGTAAGATCACATTTTAATAATGAAACAAAGAAAGGTTAAAACATTATCTTCAATATTTGAATGCGGTTATTTACTAATAATATGTGACTAATAATAATGATTGCTCACTATTATTTTCTCAGTTGGAAAAATAAGATACTGTTCATTTCTGTGTTCAGCAAACTTGGTAAAAGCCTTTATGCAATACTAATTATTGTGCTAAGCTTGAAGATAAAAATAAAGTTATGGTATTGAGCATGTGCCTCTAGCTTCTGATATTGTGCAGTTTGTTTTAAGTACTGCATGCATTGTAGTAGTGTTTTGGGTAGATGACTTCATTGTGGAAGACATGGTAAATATTCCTGCTGATAACTTTACCAAGTGGCCAGTTGAATGTTCAGTCCTAGTAATGCAATGTGTCTCAGGTCCAGAAGCATACCAGGGGCCCTAAGGTATACTAGAGGATCCAAATTTTTGTTGTTGTTGTTTGTTTGTTTTTTGGAGGGCCACAGCTGGGGTTACTTCTGGGTTACTTCTGGCCACTCAGGGGTTACTTCTGGCTATGCGCTCAGAAATCGCTCCTGGTTCTGGGAAACATATGGGACGTCTGGGATCAAACCCCCAGGTCTGTCTTCCATCAGCCGCATGCAAGCCAAACACCCTGTTGCTGTCACTTTCTCTGGCCCCATAAAGTATCCAAGTTGTTTCAGGCATCACACTCAGAGACTTATGCACTCCATTGAGCTATTTCTGTAGCCAATGTAATGTTTATTTAGAAGTACTTAAACAACATATTAAAAATGTACAGTATGGGATTAGAATGTTTTCGGGGTTTTTTGAATAAATAGTATTATTTTTTACTCCCATAGAATATTGATTTTTCCTGATTAATCTACTTTTATTTAAAGTGTTTAATAAGGTTCACACACCTCATCTATAAGGGGGCATGAACTTGCATATTGATTTGCGGGCCACACCAGTGATGCTCAGGGTTTACTCCTAACGCTGCAATCAGAAATCACTTCTGACAGTTTCAGGGAACCATATAGATGTCATGAATCAAACTGGTTTGTCATAAGTCATGCACTCTACCCACAATACAGACTCCTCTGTGTATATATATATATGTATATATACATATATATGCATATATATTTGTATTTATATACATGTATATATACATATATATTTGTATTTATATACATATGTAATTATGTGAAATTTACGTATGTGGTTACGTGTATATGTACATATATATTTGAGCACATCCAATGGTGCTCAGGTTTCACAGGGCTATGAATTCAGGAATTCCTATGGTTGTGCTTGAAGGATCATATAGGTTGTTGAGGATTAAACAGGGATTGACTATGTGTAAGGCAAGTACACCTACGGCTCCAGACGCCATTTTTTTAAGCATTTTTTATTCTTCTTATGAATACAGTCTTACACATGAAAGACTTTCACTCTATCAATAAGCTTCATCCTTTCACCTGTAAATGTATAGTTTAATAGCACATCTTATAGCCCCCAAACTATTTATATGTATAAATCTTGCATTTTTCTTTTTTTGGGGGGGCGTGGGGAGGTTTGGGTCACACCCGGCAGCGATCAGGGGTTACTCCTGGCTCCACGCTCAGAAATCGCTCTTGGCATGCACTGGGGACCATATGGGATGCCAGGATTCAAACCACTGTCCTTCTGCATGTGAAGCAAATGCCCTAACTCCATGCTATTTCTTCGGTCCCTAATCTTGCATTTTTCTTAATGTATGAAATATATACTTATATGCAATATACTTCTGTTTTAGCTTTTGATCTACTACAACTGCGACACTTAGGATTTACTTCTAGATCTGTGCTCAGAGATCACTCCTAGAGAGAGATATTGAGTGTTCCATATATAGTGCTAGGATCAAGGCTATCATAGCATGTTAACCTCATGTACATAAAGTGCCATATATGCTGCCCCTATCTCTCTGACCCATGTATTATTTACATGTGTTAATTAATTGTTTAGTATTAATATCATCTTATTTTAATTATAAATTTTAATATTATATTAATATGGTAGTGCCAAATATGGTTAATTTAATTTAAAATAAAAATAAATTTGGGGCCAGAGCGTGGCACAGCAGTAGGGCATTTGCCTTGCATGCTTCTGACCCACGACGAACTGTGGTTGAAAACCCCAATTTCCCATGTGGTTCCCTAAGCCAGGAGCAATTTCTGAGTGCATAGCCTTGGGTAACCCCTTAGCATCACCGGGTGTGGCCCCAAAACAAACAAACAAAAAGTTTAAATAAATAAATAAATAATAAATTTATGTAGCTTCAGGAAGTGCATAAGTAAACATTAAAAGCCTGAATGTTGGGCCGGGAGAGATAGCACAGCGGCATTTGCCTTGCAAGCAGCCGATCCAGGACCAAAGGTGGTTAGTTTGAATCCCGGTGTCCCATATGGTCCCCTGTGCCTGCCAGGAGCTATTTCTGAGAAGAAAGCCAGGAGTAAACCCTGAGCACCGCCGGCTGTGGGCCAAAAACAAAAACAAAACAAAACAAAACAAAACAAAACAAAAAAGCCTGAATGTTACAAAATTGTGTTTCTTTGTGATTGATTAATTCAACCAACCCTCACCAAATCATGAAGCCCTTGCAATATTGATAGCATATGTTCAGAAAGTGTGTGTATGAGTACTTTCATCTATTTATAAGTCAATCTATAACATGCTGTAGTAAAAATGGTTGTTTTAGAGTTCCAGAAAATGTTTTAATGTTTTAGGGAAAAATATTTTCAACTTTGGTACAAGTTTAACTTTTAAAATTTTCCCAGGACCTCTCATTGTCTGTTAAGTGTTTGAGGTAGATCAAAGGTTAATAGTTCTTAATTGGACTTCATTAAATGATGATATGTTATCTTCAAATCCTCATTATGCCTCTAGATCGGACAGCAATGTCATAGCATCAGGAAATAATGAAGTAGAAGGCATGCATTATCATGCATTAGAACACTCCAGCAACTTATTATGTTTCTGATGTATTGTCTCAAGTGAAGTATAAGTGAGGTGCATATTAATAACTTGGTCATATTTCCCTTTGGAATATGAACTATATTTTTTAATATAATGAAGAAAGGTTTGTGATGTGAGCTATTATGATTGGAAAGATTCTATTGGCTACTGTTTATCTTTTGTTACTATTTATTAGGCACTCTGAACTATGAGACAAGGTTATTTGAACATTTCACAGCTTGTGAAGTCCAGTTTAAAGGTTTTTGGTCATTTATCACTTTTGAATTTAGACATGTCCTTTCCTTCATTTATTCAATGGTGATTTCCAATTCATTTTGGTAATGTAATATATTAGGATAGCATATTTGCTGTTTAGTTCTCATTTTGCAATGAGAATCGTAATCTGTGCACACAGAACTACAGTACTGTAGTTTACATGTCAGCAAAAATGAATGCACAAATGTGCTCTGTAATGCCATGTGCTTTGAAGATAACTACAATGAGAGATAATAAGCTAACCTTGGTCTTCCATAATGCCATGCTAATATACTCCAAAAGACATTGCCCTTCATCACAGTCTAATGAAATTGCCCCTAAACTGTAACCTGAACAATAAACCCAAACACCTTATCTAAACACTAACAGTAAGCTGTTTTTCTCCATGATGTCAAAATGACATTTAACAGTCATCTCCTCAGAGAACAGGACAATGCAACGTGTCTATCTTCTTTGTTCTCCATGAACTTTTCTATGAATATATTTGAAAAATAAATCGAATATATGGGTTGATACTAGCATTTCTAGCCCATATGATTGACAGAAGACAAATATCGATGAAGATAACCATCACAAGATATATGGCAGTACTTGCAACATAAATTCTATATGAAAACAAATATTAGGTTGGATAGGCTTTCATAGGTTTGATGACTGAGAAAATTATGTAAATCTATATTTTGGAAACATTGTATTTATTTGAAAAATATATGTTTTTAAACATTTAAGAAAAGAGCTTTCTGTGTGCATCTACGTTGTGCATTTAAGTGTTTATGTTGTGCCTATATGTATGGGTATGAGAAAGATATATACATAATTTTTCTGATATAAAAAATGATCTTTTATACTCTATAAACTAATATAAAATACCACAATGGTGTGTTTTAGGTTGTCTTCCTGTCTACACCTAAATCAGGCATATTGATTAGCTTCATGTTGTACTAGAAATAGATGTTCCAATTTGCTATCATAGCAGATGTTGTATAAAGGGTTTGAATAAGTGGGCCAAGATTAACTACTCTGTCATATGGAATTACTCTAGTAAAAGAAAAATATCAAACCCAAAGAATGCTGACATAAGTCATCTGTGTAGATTTAATAGTTCTCAAAGTGTTTTGTGGATTGCCATTTCATTTATTAAACAGTGGTGGCTCCTGAACTTCTGAACTCAGTGTGACAATGCAGATTCTAAAGGACATAAAAAAGTTTGTTCTATACAAACACGCATGAAATCTTTTATCCTTCATTTTGAACAACCACTATAATAAATTCTATGTCCAGTTTGGGTACTATTCCTCATCACCACCTTACATGTAATTTATATAGATAAATACTAAACCCTGCCCAAATTGTTGTTTCAAGGTCTCTGTCTTCATAAAACTTCTAGACTGTTTGCGATTACAGATACTTGGGCATCTGCTAACTTTTAAATGAAATCATTCACATGAGGTTAGAAGGAAAGGAAGTCTTAGAGATGTATTTTGAAGGTCCCTTGAAATGTGATTAGGAGTCAGTGATTAGGAAGGAAAGCTAAGAAAGTTTCAAGTAGAAAACATGCATCTGTTGGGCAGGAGTGGTGTTGCAAGCGGTAAAGCATCTGTCTTGCGCGTGCTAACCAAGGATGGACCGTAGTTCAATCCCCCGGCATCCTAGATAGTCCTCCAAGCCAGGATCGATTTCTCAGTGCATAGCCAGGAGTAACCACTGAGTGTCAAAGGGCGTGGCCCCAAAATAAAACAAAACAAACAAAAAAGAAAACTTGCATCTGTGGCACCGGAGCACAGGAAGCAGCATGGAACTGAGTCACGGAAAACATCACCCAAAAGAAATGGAAGACTGTGATATGAAAGAACAACAAAAAATAATGTTTAAATAGCAGTTTTTTGTTTGCTTTTTTTGTTTAGATCACACATGACAGTGCTTGGTCACTATCATCTGTGCTGTTGAGTGTTGCTACCACTGGTACTTGAGGACACTGAGGGCTGCCACGGGCTTGACAAGAGCCTCCCATGTGTCTTCGGAGACACTCCAAGTTGCTCAACTGAGGATTCTATAAGCCTTTTTTTAAACTTTGATATTTGAAATTTATTTTCATGATTTTGCTAATACTGATATTGTGCATTACTTCTCTATATTCTGTTATTTGTTTTGGGTACACAACTTGCAGTGTTCAGTCAGGATTTACTTGTGGCTTTGGGATAAGGGATTACCTTTAGAGGTGCTCAGGGAACTGTATGGGATGCTGGGAATCTAACCTCGGTTGGCTGTGTTCCTTTTCCATTGTATGTCTATATTTAAATAGAATATTTTAGTTTATTTATTTATTTGAGGGAGTTGTGTCACACCCAGTGATTATCAGGGGTTACTTCTGGCTCTGTCCTCAGAAATCACTCCTGGCAGGCTCGGGGAACATAAGGTATACTAGGGATCAATCTGAAGTTTATCCTGGGTTGGTAAATGCAAGGCAAATGCCCTCCAGCTACGCTCTTGGGCCCCTAAGTAGAATATTTAAATATCTAGTCATTTCTTATTCAAAAAGATTTTGTTTTAAATATTTTTCAGAAATAGAAGTTTCATGTTCATCATATAATATATATATAGAAGGTTACTTTTAAAAGAACCAAGAAGAAACAAAGCAAGCTTTTTAAAAATTGTTTTTATCAGTAGATACTGAGCACGAAGTCTGTTGTGTTTGTTTTGTTTTTCAGAAAGGCCACTGAGCAAGTATTAAGATAACTGTAACTTCGAGATCTAATATAATCTTTTACCACTGGAAATAAAGTGAAAACAAAGGCAACTTTCTCACAGTACAATTCATCGTAATTTGCAGCACAATCTAAGGTTATCTTGAGGGTCTTCTAAAATGCCCTGTCCACTTTGGAAAACAATATAAATCATAAAGATTTTGAATCTGTCCTAAGGATAATTAGAAACTAGTGGAGGATTTTGAAACAGTTTATAGTTTGCTTTCCTAACTCTCTACAGAAGTTCCCAGAACAGCCTGAAGCCAAAATAACAATCTGATATTATCTTAAATGCTCATGCACTATTTTCAGTTTTGTGCTTTGAAGCTTAATATAGCCACCTCTTTTAATATTAAAAATAATATTATTCTTACTATTAATAAGAAATAACTGACTAAAAATCATTGACTACATTCTTTAGTTTCCTAACACATAAGAGAGAGAGATCAGTGGTTACATTTTATTCCCTCCTTATTTATACCTCTCACCACTAACACAGAATTGGGCACACATCAGATGGACCAAAATATAAGTTAAGTAATGGACAATTTTATTGTGTTTATAATGTGATTCTTAGAGACTTGTAGCACATATATTTTTGTTTAAAAATAATAGATTGAATGTATTTAATTGTCCCGTTTTTCATAGAAATGTTTTCAACGTGTCAATAGATTGATCTTTCTGTATTTCAAGGATGCTTTAATGAAGGCTTTTTATTTTTGATGGACTCAATTACTAAAGGAGTAAATTTCTACATTCTCATTGCTTGGCTCATCCAAAGACCTCATCTTTTATGTTTGCTATATAAGTCACTTGATCAGATTTTTTTCATTATGAAAAATCATTTTATACTCACAAGAAACTAGTAATTACTAACTATTCTATGTGTTTCTACTTCTCTTCTTACCTTCCTTTATCAGGGTACCTAAAATTGGGTTCTTTTCTTTTTTTTTCCATCTCTTTTTCCTCACCACATCTTCTTTTCTGTATTTCCTTATATTTCTCTCTGCTTCTTATTCTTTCATTAATTTATTAAGTATAGTAGTTTCTGAATCTTTACTAAGCGCTTTGGACATACTTAATTGTTTAAGGGTCATATGAAAAATCCAGATTTTGGAGATGGTATATTGATTTCTCATTGTGACAGGCACTCTCTGCTTTAATACATACCAATTACCCAAGCTCAAAAAATTTGCTTCTAAAAATATTGTGACTTTCTTGTATTTATGGATTTTTCTAAAAGCATGCGTAACTTAGTAGAGAGGGAGTACCACAGATAGGACGCTTGCTTTTCATGTAGTCAATCCATATTTAACCCCTTGCACTCAAGCACATTGTGCCCTGAGCACTACAAGATGTGGCCTCAAAACAAAACAAACAAAAAATAAAGCTTATAAAGAAGATCCTATAGTTTTCAATGAATCCACTCCTTTTTAAAATTTTTCTTTGTCCATGAAAATATAACATTAAAAATAATGTGTAAATAACAATGTATTAGCACAAAATAAACATGTAGATCAATAAAATACAAGTAACCCAGGAAGCTTTCTTTTTTTTTTTTTTTTACTATTTTTTACTATTCATTTTGCTATAGGTATTACACTTTTAACTCAATATGTTAGCTTTGTCTGTTTTTGACCCATATATGGTGGGTTAAAACTTTGTAGCTCCATTTGTAGAGCAATGTGAAGATGATTATTTGGAATGCAGATGTTCAGCACTGCATAGTATAAATACCTGCCACTTTTGGACACATGATCAACTTTATAAGAAAGATATTCAGCATATGTATATGACAAAATAGGAAGTTTTACCAGTATTGTTAATACATACAGATAATCAGTGACAAGATTCTTTAAAGTAAAAGATTTTATTTTTGTTTTTTTTTTTGGGGGGGGGGCACACCTGGTGATACGCAGGGGTTGATCCTGAATATGTGCTCAGAAATCACTCCTGACCTGGGAAACCATATGGTTGCCCGGTGATCAAACTGCAGTTTGTTCTGGTTAGCACATGCAAGGCAAATACCCTACTACTAGCACTATGGCTTCGGCCACCAAAAGTGAAGGTTTCTATTGGGCATAGCAAAGATATAAAATTTTTGAGTAGAGCTCTCTCTAATTCTCAAAATTCTCAGTTATATATTATTTTTTCATCTATACCTCAAGTAAATCAAGTCATTTGGTGCTTGTCCTTCTCTTTCTGACTTATTTCTCTCAGCACAATACCCTTAGTTCCATCCAAGTTTCAGCATACTGTATGATTTCATCTTTTCTTACTACTGCATAGTATTGTACATACTATACATAGTATTGTACATACAATACATAGTATTGTATACACAGTTTATCCATTCATCTGTCACTTTATATTTGGATTGTTTTTATATCCTGGCTATTGTGCAGTGCAATAACTTAAGTTTACATATATCTCTTGAGATTAAAGGTTTTTTATGTTTAGAATTAGTTGCCAAAAAGTGGAATCACTAGGTCCTAAGGAAGCTCTGTTTCTAAGAAATTAGCTTACAGTTGTCAATAGAAAGTGAAGCAAACAGCTTTCCTATAGCAGTGAATGAGTATTTTTTATAACACATCCCTGTCAACACTAGATGTTTTCATTATTTTTGACATATGCCATTATCACTGAGAGGAGGTGATATCACATTGTTGTTTTGATTTTCAGTTTCCTTATAAGAAGTGACGAGGAACACTTCTTTATATGCCTGTTGTTCATTCACATGTCCACTTCATGGAAATGTCTGTTCATTTTCTCTCCTTATTTCTTGATTTCTTGTTTTCCAGTGGTTTCTTTGAATTTTATTGAGTGGTTTATATATTTTGGATATTTCTCTTTTGATGTATTGTATGAAGATATTTTTCCATAATAGGGCATTACTTAATTTTAAGTCAAGTTTCTTTTGCCTAATATAAATAAAACGTTTTTAGAAATCTCCTGTAATATTGAATTTAAGTTTAGGGATATTTTTTGAAATTTCTATGATATTTATTGTATGATTTGTAGATATGTACTGTTATTTGATACAAACTTAGGAATGGAACTTTAGGTCAATATATGCAAACATTTATTTAGTTTAGGTAGAAAGTGTCAAGCAACATTTAAATGTGTTTTGCAATTTTATATTTATGCTGAAAGCACTACATTATCATTTTTTCAGCTAAATATTCTTGCTAGCATTTTTCTCTGTCAATATTTTCAATTTTTTGTATCTTTGTTATCAGTTTAATTATGATTTGCATCTTACTATTACTAAAGTTTATCAGTTGTCTATGTAATTATGACCACTAAATACCCTGTTTATAAAATCTCTAAATATCTGCTCATTTTCTATTGTATTGTTCAATGTTTTCTTATTGATTACCATACAGGCTCATAATTCTGGATTTAATATAGTTCTTTAAAAATATGTTGCAGGGGCTGAAGTGATAGATAGTACAGCAGGTGAGACATTTGTCTTGCATGTAGCCAACCTAGATCCAACCCCTGACATCCTATATGGTCCTCTGAGCACAGCCAGGTGTAATTCTTGAGAATTGCTGAGTTTGGTCCCAAAACAAACAAATATAAGACAAAAATATGTTGCATATTCTCTTATGTACGTTTTTTATTTGTCCTAAATGTGTTTACCTGCTAGACTTAAAATGCTCAAACTTTTAACTTAAAGATAAATATCTAAGTATTACTTGAATATTTTTAGGAAGCATAACTTAAACAAAATTTTAATTTTGCTTTGCTTAATGTCCTTGGAAATTGGAGAACACATTTGCATTGTAGTTTTTTGTATAATTTGCTAGGTCACATCTTTAAAATAGTAACTTTAAATGAGATTATTTTCTCTTTGTACTTATTATCCTTTATCTTTTTTTTTTTTTTTTTGCTTTTTGAGCCCCATTTACCTTATATTTATTTATTTTCTTGGTTTGGGGCCACATTGGCAGTACTTAGGATTTACCCCTGGCTAGATTTCGGGGTCCATATGGGTAATGGAGGATAAAATCTATAGGTTGCATACAAAAGAAGTACCCTACACACCATACTAGCTTTCTGACCTAATTATACATGTTTTAAAGATTATTTTCTGTTTTTGTTTGTTTCTTTGTTTTGGGAGGCCACGCCCATTGTTGCTTGGGGCTTACTCTTGGCTCTACACTTGGGGATCATTCCTGTGGAGGATTGGGTGCCAGGGATCAAACCCAGGTTGGCTACATGCAAAGCAAATACATTACCTGCTGTACTATACTCCTGTCCCAAATTTCTTCCTATTTTTTTTTTTTTTTGGTTTTTGGGCCACACCCGGTAACGCTCAGGGGTTACTCCTGGCTATGCGTTCAGAAGTTGCTCCTGGCTTGGGGGACCATATGGGATGCTGGGGGATCGAACTATGGTCTGTCCAAGGCTAGCGCAGGCACGGCAGGCACCTTACCTCTTGCACCACGGCCCGGCCCCATTTCTTCCTATTTTTAAGCATATATATATATATATATATATATAGAGAGAGAGAGAGAGAGAGAGAGAGAGAGAGAGAGATATGGATTATATAAGTGTATATATACATATGTATATACATATGTATATATACACTTATATATCCCATATATATCTAGAGAATATTATAAAAATATAGAGAGAATAATGTGTTATATGAAATCTAATCCAGAACCTCACACATATGAACCACACATGAGCCACATCCTCATAACCCTATGTAGCCATTTAATTGAAATCTCTTTTAGCTATATTAAAGTCTACATATTAGATCTTACAAATGCCTTCATTAAGCATTATATAATTTATAGAAAAATATTGTAGATTTTCTCAACTGTGAGTTCTATTATTTTTGTATTGAGGACAAAAATAAAGAACAATTAGTTTTCACACTGATCACCATTTATGTGAGGTTTCTTTCTAGTTTAATTATAAATATTAAAATATAAGGTAATTAAAATCTTTTGTTCCTTTATTTTCATTGTTAATAATAGAATTGGGACCAAGTATGTTCCATGCTTTATGATCATGCACAAGTCTCTGCTATTGGCTACTGGCACAAGTCTCTACTATTTATTATATTGTCATACTCTCAGGTTAAATTGTAGTACTGATTATATTTTTAGGTATTGATTTATATCAAATAAAATGACCAAAGAAAGTGATCTAAAATACTAGAAAATAAAGTTATATATTATAGTTGGGAGATAGCACAGTGGGAAGGGCTTGGCTTTATACAAAGAAGACCTATTTGATATCCAGTAGCCCTATGGTCCTTTGAGTAATCCCTAAAAGCAGAGCATAGTTTGGCATGACCCTAAGGTAAAATAAAATAGTTTGGCATGACCCTAAGGTAAAATAAAATAAACAAATAAATAAATTTTAGGATATAAATGGAGCTTATGTCTTATATTCATAAGACAAAGATACTAGTTACAGTAACTTGTATATTATTGTCACATTCCTGGTTTTTGCTAAGCACATCTACCCACATGCCACTATTTTCTGTCACAGACCTTCTAGACTCAGAGTGTGACTTTTGTTTTAAACTTAATTCTTAAACTTAATTTAAATTCTTAACAAAGCTCTGCTAAACACTGATATAATGACCTTCCTGAGAGCTTTCCACTTTTATCAGAACCTATAGAATTTCATAGTTAGAGACAACAGCAGGTGACCATTAAAGGAGCAGCAGAATAAAAATAAAGGGTCAATTCTAGATTTAGAAACAAAAAAGCATGAATCAGATTCAGCACTTGTTTTCTGAATTTCATTCAAGCCATTCAATCTATTTAAGTCTCAAGTTTTTTCATGTCTAACACATAGGGATGCTTTAAATATGAAATAAGCTAGGGCAGGTCAAGGGCCTAACAAGAAGAAAGCTGCTATTTATATTCCTTTTTTCAGGTCTTTCTAATCAGTTATAAATCAGTTTATCTTAGTGGTTTGTAGATTCATTTATGGAGAAAATTTTGGGTGACATGAATTAGAAGAGTTACTTTTATGAAACTACAATGACTGAATGAATTGTCTTTCTTCATTTGATGGTGATCTCTTAAAAAACACAACTATGTAGATACAGCCATCTTTCTTCTTTGAATGCTATCAGAAAGATAATAAATTCTAGCAGTGTCACTATTTTTCTTTAAACATACATTATCAGTCACCAAAAATGTCTTTTATGACTGCCTTTCCTTGTACTGAAAGAACTGATTAATTAGATCACAGCTTATCTAGTATTCACTACATTATAGTCTGACAGTCTTTCTGATATGGCGAACATGGCTGTTCTTTGGAATAAGCTTTCAATGATACAAAGATGTCACTGGGAAGCATTGTCAAATTTTTCCTGAAAATGTTTCCACTTATCCATTTGAACTTGATTTGCATGAGTTTATTTTATGAAGTCAAACTATGAAGATAGGATACTCTCATATAATCTGCCACTCCGTTTTATGTTTCTTAAAATATGTATTTTAAATGACTGACTTCAGGGTCACTTGGAATATTTATTGGTTAAACTTGTAAAATGCTTGCATTTTGGCAGAAACCCAGATGAGTATGCTGTACATTAATTTTGAAAATAGCAAACTTAACAAGTAACTATGATAAATAAATAAAATGATAAACAAGGTTTATATATAAACTTGGGAAGAATACAGTTTAATTTAATCCTAGTTTACTGTGTGTTTAGAATTTGTCAAAGTATACTAAATGTCTACTGAGATCAGTGTACAAATGACATTAAATATAGATTCCAGGAAACAATTTTAATAAATGTTTCTATACTCAAAATGAAATTCCAGTAGGTATAGGTTCTGCCTCATTGTCCTATCCATGTTTGAGGGAACTTAAAATCTCATCAGCATTGTTGGTAGAATTTAGATATTTGGATTTTTTAATAGTATGTAGTAGAGACAATCACATTTACCTAAAGGAAATCCTGGGAGAATAGCCCTTTAAAATATACAAAGAGAAGAGAAAATAAATACTGTTTTATTCTTAATTTTTGGTCTATCTTTTTGTTTGTTTGTTTTTTGTTTTGTTTTTTTGGGAGGCCACACTCAGTGACACTCGGGAGTTACTCCTGGCTATGCTCTCAGAAATTGCTCCTGGCTCGGGGGACCATATGGGACTCCAAGGATCGAACTCAGATCTGTCCTGGGTCAGCTGCATGCAAAGCATGTGCTATTACTCTGACCCCTATATCTATCTTGTTTTTATACTCTTTTTTTTTTTTTTTTGGTTTTTGGGCCACACCCGGCGGTGCTCAGGGATTACTCCTGGCTGTCTGCTCAGAAATAGCTCCTGGCAGGCACGGGGGACCATATGGGACGCCGGGATTCGAACCAACCACCTTTGGTCCTGGATCGGCTGTTTGCAAGGCAACCACCACTGTGCTATCGCTCCGGGCCCTGTTTTTATACTCTTAAAATATTTCTTTTATTAAAGACAGTGAAAACACATTTTTGTGAGCATGATAAACTTCATTAGCAGGTGAATTCTGGCTCATATTCTTTCTGTGGAAACCTAAGTGACAAGGCAAAGAAATAGTTCATACTCAGGGTCCTACTTACTACTATAATATAAATTATTTTCAAGAGAAAAACATGAGATCCAATTATTAAACTTGTTCATACAATGGAGACCATAGCTATGGTAAAAGTGAACCACATTCATAAGCTGTAATATGTGGTATACTGAAGATGCTAGGTAGAAATATTAAATTATACAAAATTCTTTTGCCTTTCTGATTTTATCAATTTAATTCTAGTCTAGTTATCTAGAGAACTGATGGAATTAGATGTTTAAGGAAATTCTATATGAATAAGTCACATGTCTTCTAATGATTTGAACTTTATTATCAACTCTTTCCTTGCTCTGATTTTTTTTTAAAGTATTATAAGAAAAATAAGTGAAGAGTGAAGAGGAAAGATGAGAATGGGTCACTATTCAACATAAGATTACAACATGACAGGTTAACTTATTTCAGTGTAGGTTTGGTTTAAATGTTTACTAATTACCGTATTTTCCAGCGTATAAGACAACCGGATGTATAAAACGACCCCCTAATTTTACAGTTAAAACATAGGTTTAGGTTCTGTATAAGAAAGAACATTCCTATGCTGCAACTGTATGTACCACAGTGAGCCAAACACAACAAGCAAAGGTTCAAAGGTTATACTGTAATAGACGTCCTCTCTGACTCTGGCCAATCCGAGCAGGTTTTTGACAGTGTAGATTGGGGTCCAGAACATTGTCTAATTTGCATGCATAAAAAGCCTGCTTGGATTGGCTGAGTTAGAGAGGCGGTCCGAGCAGCCTGGCAGTGATTGGTGCAGGATCGAATTGGAAAATTCGTTTTGTGGCAATATTCAGACAATTTTTATTTAGCGGCGTATTGAAACATTTTTCGGGATATACTCGGCGTATAAGACGACCCCAGATTTTTGGTTGACTTTTTTTGTTTCAAAGTCGTTTTATATGCCAGAAAATACGGTATTAACAAACAGATACTTTTCTCCATGAGCAGTTTTTGAGATGTGATGGACTAAATTCACAGGAAATGGGTTGATAATGTCTTAGTAATCTTGTGATGCAAAAGATGTGAGTTTATCACTCCCTTTAATTCCTTTAATTCAACTATTATTCTGTGAATTTCTTTATAAGGCCCCATTTCTTCCAAAGTCTTACCTATATGTGTCATTAATTTAATTCTTAAATATGCTAAGCTATTAGTTCTGTTCACTGTAGAACTAATATTTTAATTTAAGTATGTGTCAGACCCAGGGACTATAAAAGAAACAACACAGCTTCTGTTCTTCTGGAGATCACAACAACTGAAATTATGAAAATGGAATTATGCAACCATAAGAGAAATTAGTTCTGAGAATTAAACATGCATTTTAGTAACTATAGTTATATTGCTGTGTTGTTTACTTGATATTTACTAAGAGATCATAAGAAGTCTTACATAAAAAAGACTTTCATTGGGGCTAGAATGTTGCAGGGCAGGTAGGATGCTTGCCTGCACTCAGCAAACGGAATTCAATTTTGGGCCCCACCGGGTTCAATATGATGACTCCAGGAATTAACTCCAGGAATCTCTGATGACTACCAGGAATTAACCTTGAGCAAAGAGCCAGGGGTAACCCCTGAGCACCACTGGGTGTAGCTCCAAAACAAAATAAAAGTAAACAAACAGAAACAAAAAAGCAAAATAAAATCTAGGCGAGGCGATGGTTGTCTTACTTTGGTTATGGGTATGAATTTACAAAATATGCATATATTGTGTCACAGTAAACATAAGACAGGGTTGCTGTGTTTTGTTTTGTCTTATTTCTAAATGGATTGGGCCTTTCCTGGATTCAGTTCTCAAGGGGCCATGTGGTCCCAGGCATCAAATCACAGTTTTATTTATCAACTATAATCTATACCCCATAAAAACAAAGAAGGGGTAACAGAATGCGACAAAAATCAGAACAATTTTTGTGAGGGAAATAAATCTTTTCTAAAAGTATACAAAGAGAAACTTTACCAAGTCTAGAAAAGTAAAATATTTAGTCTTGGTATCCTTGGTGGATATTATAAGATGTGAAGCTTGAGTAGAAGTAACCTCAGCGGTGGAAAGATCTATGGTTATTATTCAGCAGAGGGAAACATCAGGAAATGTACCCCAGGAGGTCCACTATGGGGACAAAAGCCAATAGTACCAAGTAAATAAAGAACAACAGGAGACAAGCCTAAAGGATGGCAGGTCAGATTATGAAGGGTTTCTTTAACATTCATTGTAAATGAAAAGGCATTGATGTGTTTAAGCATGAGGAATTAATCACAGTACCTGTCTATTCTTTCAAGCTAAAAATAAAAATTAAGAATGCATCAAGATAAAGGAAGATTTGGAAAAGTTTGTACTTTATATGCAATACTATTGTAGATAGATAGATAGATAGATAGATAGATAGATAGATAGATAGATATAGATATATTATTAGTGAAGGCAACAGGGGTAAAAAATGGTAAAATTAGTGATAGCTTATTTTTATTATTGAAGCTTATCTAGCATTTAAACATGAATTACTTTTTAATAAAAACTTCCTTTCTAAATAATTTCATAATTTTTTTTTTTGCTTTTTTGGGTCACATCCGGTGATGCTTAGGGGTTATACATGGCTATGTGCTCAAAAATCACTCCTGGCTTGGGGGACGATATAGGAGACCGAGGGATCTAATCGCGGTCTGTACTAGGTTAATATGTGCAAGGCAAATACCCTGACTGCTTGCATCACCAGTCCTGTCCCGTTTTTTAAAAATAATTTTAATTTTATTGAACTAAAACGTCTTGTTAAAAATTTTAAGAAATAGGGGCTGGAGCAGTGGCACAGCACTAGGGTGTTTGCCTTGCACACAGCTGACTTAGGATGGACTGTGGTTCCATCCCCCAGCGTGTGGATTTCTGAGCACATAGCCAGGTGTAACCCATGAATGTCACTGGGTGTGCCCCCCCCAAAAAAGCACCAAAATTTTAAGAAATAAAAAGAATTCCGTTTAATCACACTACCATTGTTCAAAACGTTAAGAAAGATGCCAACAAATTAAACAAAATTTCCAGAAGAAAATCTTATTCAAAAGATAACTATGCAACTGAAAACTGCAAGAAAACAGCAAAGTAAGGCTGACTTTTTTCCAATGATCCTTTTAGCCTTGGTAGTTTTATTTTATTTTATTTTTGTTTGTTAAGATTTTTACTTAAGCACCATGGTTACAAACATGTTTGTAGTTGGGTTTCATTTATAAAATGTACATGCACCCCTTTATCAGTGCAACCTTCTTACCACCAATGTCCCCCATCTCCGTCCTCCCCCTTCCATGCCTGTATTCTATTCCTATCACTCACTACCATTGTCATGATAGTTGATGTAGTTATTTCTCTAACTGCACTCACCAATATTTGTGGTAAGCTTCATCAGATCATAGGCTGGTCCTTTCAAACCTACTCTACTCTACTATCTCTGGATATTATTACCATACTATCTTGTATTTTTTTTTTAAATTCCACAGATGAGTGAGACTATTCTATGTCTATCTCTCTTTCTCTGACTCATTTCATAGTAGTTTCCTTATTCATCCATGCATAGGAAAATTTTGACTTCATTTTCCTGATAGCTGCATAGTATTCCATTGTGTATATGTACCACAGTTTCTTTGTCAGGCATCTGAGTTGATTCCAGATTCTGACTTCTGTAAATAGAGCTGCTGAATAGTTTCATTCATTTCAAATGACAAAGATTTAAGAAAATCTTATTTTTTTTAGTCTACTTCATATTTGAAAATATAGCCTCCATTATTATTTTGAAGAAAAATTTTGAGATAAATATATCTAAAATTATTATATGTAATTACAAAATATTAATTTATTACAAGAATATATTTTCTTAAAGTTTCTCAGGTTACTTAAAATTTAAAACTGGGGGCTGGAGTGTAGGCACAGCAGTAGGGCACTTGCTGTGCACTGAGACTGACAATGGACAAAACATGTTTGACCCCAGGCGTCCAATATGGTCCCTCAAGCCAGGAGCAATTTCTGAGTGAATAGCCAGGAGTAAACCCTGAGTATCACCATGTATGGCCCAAAAACAAAA
Source organism: Suncus etruscus (assembly GCF_024139225.1). Lineage (NCBI taxonomy): Eukaryota > Metazoa > Chordata > Mammalia > Eulipotyphla > Soricidae > Suncus > Suncus etruscus. Next base: position 105,222,990 of record NC_064854.1, on the reverse strand, counting down.
AATAATTTAAACTGTATTATAAAACAAAAATAAACAGATCTCCCCTGTATCTGTTTATAAGGAGGACTATAGTAGACATGTTTTTGCTTCTCCAAGTCTGTAAGCATTTCTCTGATTGATTCTTAAAATATTACACTTCCTCCACTAATGTTTCATAGTGCATAGGTGGTGGGGAAAGCCCTGATTCACTGTATGTGTGAAATACAACTATGAAAGACTTTGTACATCACAATGGTTTTTATAAAATAAATTTTAAAAATATACATCACACTTACACTTATTTATAGATTAATGGTTTTGAATTCTGATTGTTGTTTGGCTGGTATTGGCTAGGATATGGATTTGTGCTACAGTCAATTGACTATGTCTTCATTCTGAGACTTAGAAAGCTTAGTGACTGTCTGAGGCTGTGCTTTCTGTAGCAAAGACTGAAGATTTAGAATTGGTAGAACTCTTAAAAAGATGGCTCAGAACTGGGACAATGTCGTTTTTTATCAGAGAAAAATTAATAAGGTAAAAAAAAAAGTGACCAAAATCATTGTCAAAGAATCGAAATGCACTCTCTGCTTCCAGTTAGGAGTCTTCTTATCAATCCATATGAAATATAATGTGTATGTTTATGTCATAAGAAAAATGTGAGGTATTGGGTATTATTTTAGGAACAATATCTAATATAATTGATGGATAAAATATCATTAAACTGAGGTCTCCATTAATTGATTTATCAACTTAAAATTTATCAATGCACAGATTAGAATTATTTAACCATAAGGAAATCTATTTAAAGAATTTGACTTATAAGGTATTTATTGTTAAGGATTGATGGCAAAATAACAACAAAATTTATTAAATAGTATATATAGTTCTAGCATTGGCAAAGATATATCGTCCTGAGAAAAGTTAAAATTGAATCATATGATCAATCACTGTTTCTGTTTTTACCAAGTGACATTAATTTAGTAAGCAATATTCTTTACTACCAGAGAGAGAAGATTAGGTCATATCCAGTAATACTCTGAGTCTACTTAGTTACCTCAGAGGTAACTCTTATCAACTCTCAGGCTACCAGATGGTTACAGAGTTGAACCAGGGTTAGCTGCATGCAAGGTAAGCACCTTAATCACTGTACACTAGTGTTTTTTTTGGTCATAAATTATGTGAGCCAAAATAAAAATAAATATATAAATAATTCATAAATATATGCAAAATCAGAAGTAAGCCATTGTCGTAAGTGATTACAACATCAGTATATTGTTTCAAGTACAAGCATGTCACCAAATTAAATTTGAGGTAAATTTGAGGTAAATTCCACAAAGTCAGGAATATTATATTTGCTTTAGCAGCATGGGTACACTCTAGTACTTGTCAAATATTTTATTCTTCAATTCATTTTGACAGTACCCCACATAAAAATGACAATGAGGATGGAAATAAAATACTGAAGTTAAGATATTTGCCTTGCATGCAGCCAAACCTGGTTCAATTCCAGGATTGCATTCAAGCAGAGGCACAACCAAGGGTCATTCCTAAGCACAGAGACATAAATAGTTCCTGAGTACAACTGGGTGTGGCACAAACTACTAATAAGGATAACAGAATATTCAGGACTGTTTATGTAAAGTAATAAAAAATGTTTTGTCATTGGGTTTTAGCGCTTCATTCCTTGAATGTAAACAATTTGATTTAATATTGTAGATTTTTTTTTATTTATAGTGGCCCTCAATTAGGTCCTAGTGGTTTCAGTGGCATTGTGCAAATTACAAAATCAAAATATCACAGTGGTTGTCAGACTAGTGAGATCTTGATTAAATTTTAAACTCTCAATTTCTCAGATATTTCCAGTTTAAGTGAAGAATAACAAGAGAACCTGTGTGTTTAGGTGCATCAACATAATGAACCCTAAGCATATGCGTGGTAAATTTCTGCTATTCTTTAGAGATTTTTATTGAGTCTTTGTTAAATAGTAGGGTTAATAAGTTGAGAATGCTAATTAATCTGTATGGAATTGTCTTTTACTTGCTGTCACTGATTGAATTGTAGCTCCAAACAGATCTGTTGAAATCCTGACTCTGAATATTGTGAATGATGTGTTTTTGGGAAATAACCTTTTTAGATGTGATCAAATTTAAAAAAGCCATTCTAGATTCATGGTCGCTTTACATCTAACGATTCAGAAAGAAATGATGTCTTTATTAGGGAAGGTCATTTTGAAGTAGAATATACATATCAAGAATGTTGTGCTAAGAAAGAGAAATAAGTGATACAGGTAGAAATTATGGAAGCTGTTGTCATCAATAGCCATAGGAAGGCAGAAAGACTTTTTTTTTTCTTTAGATGCTTCAGAGGGAGTGTGTTTCTGTAAATAATTGGTTTTTATTTTTTCCTATCCTCCAGAACTGAGAAAACAAATTTCTCTTGTTATGACACCTAGTTATTTTTTTAGGATATTTTCTTGTTATGGCATCTAGTATTTTGTGGCTTTTTTCCTTAGGATAAACAGGAAATTAATCTGCTAATTGACAAATTGGGACAAATTGCTTTACTAAATAAATCTTAGTTTCCACTCCACTCTCCTTTAATTATAACAGTCTGTCTATAAGAATGATGCAAGGTTTTTTTTTATATAAGTTACATAGAATTGAGACAGAAAAATATATATCTTATGTTCTATGGTGATTCTCACCCCCTTTTTTCAACTTTTGGTTGTTCTTTCCAACATTCCTCAATAATAATCTGCCCTTAAGTATAATAATTTAATTCTGATGACTCTGCTTAAGTGGATCTATATCTGAGTTCTCAAGTATTTTGTCAATGTTCTCCTGATAGCAGAGAATAATATCTTTGAAGGAGTTGGGACTATAGTATAAGATATAAAATAGCCACCAGCATTTGAAAATGTTCCTTTAAATATCTACTGAATTGGGGTTTATTCTGCAATTCTGTTGCCTAAATATAAATGTATATATACTCTGACTTTCCACCTAATTTCCTTTATTTTTTATTTTAAATCTTTAAGGGTTAAAACAATGCCCTGGAAAGGTGCTCCTTATTATAAGTCACTTCTGCTACTTTAGAATACTGCAGAGTCATGGACTTATCAAAGTTCTAGTTTGAAGATTTGTTGATTAATTTATACTATGTAGATGCTGGAAATTGTTATTTTGCTAAAATTACAAATTATGATTTTTCTAGTTTGGAATATCTGTACTTTTAGACCAATGAATCTTATCATGAGTATATTTCCACTTGAGAATATTTGGAAGTGTCTACAGGCATTTATTGTTGTCATGTTGATAATACTACGACCATTCATTGGGAATATTCCAGGAATGCTGTATACAAAATCCTTTGGTAGTCCTTAAATTCTTATTGAATATTAATGCCTAGGTTCTGCCCTTCCATCTGTTGTTAACTTCTCGCTGAGTTCAGACATTCTGCTATTACATAAAATTTGTTAATTTTGCCAAAGTCCTTGAAAAAGGTAAAATGATACTAATGTTTTTCTATCAGTAGATTATGTATTTAGTTTGTTGTTCCACATTCCAGTACTAGGTACATTGATGAATTGCATCAAATGTTTAGAACACTCTTATCAGTGGCTGGAGAGATAGCACAGCTGTAGTGTTTGCCTTGCATGCAACCAACCCAGGACAGAAGGTAGTTCGAATCCTGGCATCTCATATGGTGTCTTGAGCCTGCCAGGAGCAATTTCTGAGTACAGATCCAGGAATTATCCCTGAGCACTGCCAGATGTGAGCCAAAAAAAAAAAAAATACACCTTAAATCCTCAAAATTCTCTGTACAAATAAAACTGTTATCGGGTTTTATTTGTATAAAATTTAATTTTGTTTTGCATAAACATATATATTTGTATAAGTTTATATATATATATTTATATAAAATTATTTGTTTATTTGTATGAAAATACATTTTTAGTTTACCTATCTTCTTGCCACATTAACCTCCTGAAAAGCTTTAGACCTATTTATCTTTATTTTCTACAGTGACTAGAAATGCTTGGTGGTAAGGGTAACTTGAATAAGCAGGTGAATTCAGCAGTTCACAAATTCACAAATTTCTAAATAAATCAATTGGTTTTTCTATGAATTATATATGGAGGTGTAATTTTTCTGACTTATTTGATTGCTAACATATAATTACATTTGCTTTCAAAACAAGCTAGAATTTAATTTGTACAGATCAAAAAGATTTATGGTTTCAATTTTTCTCAAATCTTCATTGAAGTAACAATAGTATTACTATTATTATTTTATATTTTATATTTCCTGCTACAACAAATCCACCACCAGAATACCCCAGTATAGCCAGAATCCTTCACAATTATTCTACAGTCCCTTCCCCTGACTCTTAAGTCTTAACGCTGTTGTCAGTGCTCATATCAGAGAATAACTTCCATCCTGATGAACATGACAACTACTACAACAGTCCTAAGAGAAATTTTCATTAATCTAATTAGAGCCATTTACTAGACAGCAATTGAACATTGATTGCAAGTATTGGATCCTCTGATCAATCATCCCTAGGACCAACTTTCTGGCTAGAAAAGTTAAAGGTAGTTCCAGAAATCTGCAAGAATAAATTTTAGAAAGAAAAAAGGTACAGAAATATGTGTTGGATCAAAAATGCATAGTAAATATTTAATAGATCTGATGTCCTATCACAGCTATAATATGCATCACTTCCCTTTTCATCTACAAAACCTAGAATCACACTTCATATCCGAATAGTCACTGGTATATACATAGACACTAACTTCAAAAATGTCCAATAAGTTGATAAGTTAGTTATTTCCTACATAATAATTATTTTTGGATATTTTTCCAGTAACATGAAATATTCCTCATTCAGAAACAAAACATTTATTTTGTTTTATTAAAATATATTCTCCCAGTATGCTACATTTTCTTTCTTACCAATAAAATGGAGACATATTATAGAACTGAGTTTTTTTAATGGTGTATATGCATTTATCAAAATTTCCTAAATTTTACCTGGTAGGTTTTGTGACAATGTAATTAGAATAAACTCCTTATGTGATTCAGAAAATGTAATGAGTATTGCAAAAGGTAAAACTCAAAACTCAAGGCCACAATATATTTTTCTTCATCTTAATAGTAATATCTAATTATAGGAAAGAAATTTCACTAGTCTTTTATTGTTGGTCAGATATATTATATTAAATCTAATTTTTGACAAGAAAAAAATCATTGTGCAGAAATGTACACTCAGATGCTATATAATTATTTTTAATAAAAAATTAACAGTATGGCCAGGCTATAGCATAGCAGGTAAGGTGTTTGCCTTGCATATGGCTGACAGAGATTCAATTTCCAGCAAATTATATGGTTCCCAGAACCTTTCAGACACAGAGCCAGGAATAACCCTGGAACACGTAGAAGAAGCCAACATTGGGCCAGAACAATTGCATAGAGGTTAGGGCATATGCCTTTAATAGGTCAGCCATGGTTCAATCCCCTGGCATCCCATATGTTATTTCTAGCTTTCAGGAGTAAGTTCTGAGAGCAAAGCCAGGAACAATCCCTGAGCACTGCCAGATGTTGCCCCAAAACAAACAAATAAAAGCAAACAAAACACAAACAAACACTCTTGTATGAAAATTTAAACACTATCTACTGACTCTAATGTTGAACTTGATCCTATATTCACTAGTCAGAGAAAGGCATTTAGGTGCTGAAATCTATACTTTATTTGATGTAAATTTGTATTATAGATTTAATTGTTTGTGAACATGAATAGATTGGCTATTTCATATATTTTAATTAAAGGTACATAAATTAATGTATTGAGGCCTATAGAGATAGTACAGTGGGTAAGACAGTTGCTATGCATGCAGCCAACCAAGTTAGATATGTGGCACAGCAAATAATTCTCTGAGCCCCACCAGCATTGATTATGAAGGGTAGAGAAAGGAGTATGCCCTGATAACAGTCTGACCCTAAAACAGTAATAAACAAAACAAAAGATAATGTACCTTTGGCCCTATGATAATTTCAGCTCAGTATATCATGACTTTTTTGTTTTATTTAGTACTACACCCTCTGACCTTAGCATATTAAAAATGCATTCAGTAAAACTCAATGTATGATAATTAGTTTCTGAAAATGAAAAATTCCGCACATTTATTAATAATAAAGATTTAAATACTGCAATAAAACTATTTCTTGGAATAATATATCTGTTTTAATAGTATATATTCATTCAATGTATTAATTTCTTAATGAGCATCTCCATGGTTCTCAGTTTTAGAAATAAAAGTATATACTTTCTAGAAGTGCTAATTAGAACTAAATCTAATTAGTAAGTTATCAAAACTATAGTTAAAATTATTGTAAGCAAATAAAATAAACTTACTGATTTAAGTCTTGGAGAATATAAGTGATTAGATACAAAAGTGGGTATAACAAGATCCAGAGGTTCTAAATCTACAACCTGGATTCTGTTGTTATTTTCCATCTTTTTTTTTAAATCTTTCCTATTTATTTATTGTTTTCATTGTTACATAGGACATCTTTACTTAACAGTGAAAAAGATTGGCCATGGGATGACCCAAACTTACACTGACTTTATAGCTAGTGATCTCAGAAAATTTAGTCCTATTTTTTTTATCTCATAAACAATTTAAACTTCCAACTGCCTCTTTATAGTCCTCTGCTTTGAACTCTGTTCAGAGAAGAATAGAAGGGAACTAACTGTGATTATCCTGAACCATGTGTCATCACTAGAGCAAATCCCTAGAACTGGAAGCCCCTTCCCAGATGACTAAATATTTCCTTTAGCTGATTGTCTGTTTCAAGGTTTGGGGAGTGAACATTTCCAATTTCTTAGTGAGATATATCAGCTGAGGTTATTTATTTCAAAGTCATGTAAGTGAGCTAATGACTTCTCTGTAAAATAATAACCTGTTAGATAAAATCTATAGTTTCTTAGTCTAAACTATTCCCACAGTATCATTGGCCTTCCTCATGACCTATAAACTCTTTTCTTTTTTGTTAGTTTGTTTGCTTGTTTTGTTTTTTTGGGTGACACCTGGCAGTGCTCAGGGATTACTTCTGAATCTGCACTCAGAAATCACTCCTGACAGGCTCTGGGAACACTGTAGGATGCTGGGGATCAAACCCTCCTCTACCCTGAGTCAGCTGTGTGCGAGGCAAACATCCTACTGCTGTGTTATCATTCTGGTCTCATTAATTCACTTCTTTATTGCCTCTTTCATTTCAAGCATGACTATTCCCTCTTAATACACAAAATTTTAAAGTCAAATATCCAATAACAGTTCCACATACAGTGTAAAACTGACTTTTTATGGAAATTCATTGAAATTTTATAACCTGGATAAGCCACACAGAGTTAACCATAACTTGATAGCAGTGAAGTGCAAAGATTAGATGAGAGAGGATGCTTTTTAACTTATTCTGTGAAATGCAGATGATTTTTAGGTCTTGCCATCATCCTGAGATAATTTTCTTCAGTTCAACAACAGGAATTTGTGTTTTATGAGCTGCAGCTGTTAGTCAAGAAAACCAATAGAAATCATTGCAAGGAATGAGACTCTGGTTGTGATCATTTCCCATACCCACATTTTCTGTATTAAGTCAGTATCTCTTGTTATATTCTAGGATTTGTCATCAATACACTCTAAAGGGGTATATGCCTATAAGGAAGTAAAGACTATTAGGCTGAAAATCCATCAGGAATCTCTGATTCTGGAAAAGACACAAGATCTTAGTGTCTTATTTTCCTCAACTACAAAACATGGATATTTCAATCATAAACACTGTACAGTTCTATTATTATTTGCTAGTTAAGTTACTTTAACCAGTCAAAGGTGAACTTAGCCTGACTTTAGACTCATAAAATATTGAAATGTATCTTCATTTGTTTGAAATTAATGGCAATATCCAAATGTTTGGACATTAAATAAAATTTCTACAAGATGTGTCCCAGAAAACCAAAATTGCTGTTGGTTCACCTATGAATTGATAAATTAAAACAAACAATTAACCACATAATTGGTCTCTTTTCACTAAGAAAATATTTTAGTTTGGAATATATTATCAAGAAGAGAGTGAAAACAAAACATTATTCATATGTCCTATAGACTTAAATCTAACTTTTACAATAAATGTAAAACATTTTATGATTCTACTGCATTAGAATTCTTTATAGTAAAACTGAAAATATTGTCACTCTGACACAGCAATCATATGACTAAGAACTTGATCTAAATTCTTATTGAATGTCTAGTTTACAAACTTGAAATATTTTTACTCTTCTAGGAAATGATATAAAATTATATCTTCCATATGTTGATATCCTATTTTATAAAATATGGTTTCAAACTGATATTATTTGTATTTTTCAGTTATAGATAGAAAAATCAGCTTAAAATGACAGAAAAATTATACCATGATTTTAAAAATAATAAAATTAATTTTAATTAACGTAAATTATGTTTCTTCACTAATGTTTTTCATGGTTAATATAAGAAAACTGTCCCCACCTATTGAATCATGTTCTTTTTTTTTTTAATTACTTTGAATCAACAGAATCATTTCTTAAAGTCATTTCATCCTAAGAGAAAGTTTTATATTACACTGGGTCAATTTCACTAATGTGCTGTCCCTGAACTTAATAGTAGTTTTTTCTGGTTGTTCAGACTAGGTCACAAAAAGTGGAAGCTGGAACTTTTCATACTCAAATCACATAGAATAAAGAGTGAAGATTATTTATTCTTCTACCACAAAATAATTAAGATACTTTTACTAAAAGGATGGTGTAGTTTAACATGAGCAAAGTATGAATTTGCTGGCTTGCAGATAATACAAACGGAAGCATTGAGAGCAAGACCAATACTAATTTGATAAAAACCATCATGTGTTGTTACTAAGCCCTGCACAGAAAACATTCTGTTATACAGCCTCAGATTAGGAAAAATTGTGAGGATATGGCCAGCTGTTTAGTGATAAAAAAGGGTCTTCTTAAGAAAGATCTGTAAGGGCTGGAGCAATGGCACAAGTGGTAGGGCGTTTGCCTTGCATGAGCTAACCTAGGAAGGACCAGGATTCCATTCCCCAGCGTCCCATATGGTCCTCCAAGCCAGGAGAGATTTTTGAGCGCATAGCCAGGAATAACTCCTGAATGTCATGGAGTGTGGCCCCAAAACAAAACAAAAGATCTGTAAATTAACTGCATTTGGAATTTTTTCTCTTTTTAAAGTTTTATTTCTTATTTCCTTTCATTAAAATTGGTACTATTTCTATAGGCCAGCACAAAAACTCATAGAATGAAAAATAGGGTCATATTTTATGGTGAGTTGTGTAGTAAAATATCATACATTAATTTTATTATTGATTGCTCTTTCTGGTCCCTTAGTGGACTACATTTGGCAGAGTAGACAGAGATCATGTGTATGTCAAATCAATTCTTGGAGTCTCACATCAGAAGTCCTCAAATTCACCTAATACAAAACTCTGGGAGCGAATCATATCAATTGTAGCTTAAATACGTTCTCCAGGTAATTCTTAAAATACTCAAGTTTAAGAATCATCAACTGACCTTCAGTAAGAAACTTGGGAACAAAAATCTTATAAAAATTCTAATAAATTTTGTGTCATGGTAGCATTTTGCAGTAGTAGTTACAGAATTGGTGGTGATTCTTCTCACCAACTGTCAGTCACTGTCCATGATTTACTTAAAGAGCAAACTATAAAATTTAAGTACTCTTTAGGTTCCTTTTGTGAATAAGAGAAAATTGAGATGAAAATTAAATGCATTTAAGTCAGTAGTGCTGTAAATAATACACTTCCATTGATCACACCTCCCATTCTGTAACATTGGTAATTATAAAGGTACTTACCCCAGATATCTATAAAGTGAAAATAGATTTATTTTTAGTATAGGAAGGGCCTTCACTGTTTCTTTTTTTTTTTTGAAATATTTTTTATTTAACCAGTAGATAATGTCTGACATATACATATGTATATTTGACATATACAGTCTTTATTTCTTACATATCTTTTTTATAATTATCTTTATTTAAACACCGTAATTACAAACATGATTATAGTTGTCACTGTTTCATACTTCATTTCCAAAGAACTCATTGCACATTCATAACACTAGACTTTCACCATGATGATTAGATCAATGGTTTACTCAGTTTCCCATTTACTTTAGCAATCTTGAGGGTTAAACATGTGTTGTATTATTAAATTAAATCTGTGGTAATTTGTTATACAACAAAAGAAACAATAACATGGAACATCCTCAATCCTCTCCCAAAATACATTTAACAGTGGTAATTTCCAACATTGTTATACAAAAACTCTAGATAATATAGCTTTATAACAAATGAAAAATAATACAGAAATATTATGATTTTCATAGATGATTCAGTTAAGAGGGTAGCCTACCTGGAACTGGAGAGATAACATAAAGGTAGGGCGTTTGCCTTGCATGAAGAAGGACGGTGGTTCGAATCCCTGCATCCTATATGGTCCTCGAGCTTGCCAGGAGTGATTTCTGAGTGTAGAGACAGGAGTACCCGCTGAGCGCTGCCAAATATGACCCCCACCAAAAACAAACAAACAAACAAACAACAAAAAAGAGGGTAGCACACTATACTATCATTATCCCTTCTTGCTTCTTGACCAGTTTATTTGTCATTTCTCATATGTGATATTATATTACTCTGTTCTTTATTTTAGTCCTTGACTTCCTGTCTTCCAAATGTGTTCAAACATTGATTAAAAATTGAAGTAGCAAACTTTTATTTTGAAAATATTAAAATGCTATTATTTTATAAGCACACACCGTGACATCCTGAAGAATTTTGGTTATTTTCTACTGTGATGTGTTCTGTATAGAATTTACATTTTATTTCTTTTATAGTAAAGGTGCAGTTCAATTAATGTATGAGGACAAAAGATTATAATTCATTGTTTTGAACTGAAACAAAAATATATATTGTTAATAAATAGATGAAATATATAGAATCTAAAATTATTAAACTATTAAACTCATGAGTATAGTTTGAATTAATATGAGTAAGACTTATTTAAAAATACTACTCATAAATTTATTTACCCCTTTGATTGCCTTAGATTTGCAATGAACCTTCATTTGAGAGAAAGAGAACAGGAGAAAATAACTGGAAACATTATCACCAAGTCCTATTTTGGAAGATTTTTCTATTTACTTAACATCTTCTATTTGTCCACTTTAAAAGTATGACTCAGTTATCAGAACCTGAAGAAACTGAATTTGTCTTTTAAGGCTTCCTCGCAGATATCTCAAGCCATAAAACCAAGCCATGACTTAAGACCATTTTTTAGGCTTGTTTCCTCTAAAATAAAACTTGACTATTATGGATGTCTTGGGGGAACATCTTGAGAGTCCAGGTATTACTGTTGTGATGATCAACATTCATGCTAATTTGGCACTTTTTGTGATCAGGTGCTAACTTCTTATCCACTAGGTAAAGTGTGATAGGTGTAGACTTGTAGTTTCTATTCAGAAGATTGAATTCTATAGGATTACCAGACTGTGACTGAAGTATTTTGAAGTTTCAACTCTATATACTTAGGTACTTAGTAAAATGAGGAGAGTACATTTTAATGTCTATACTTTATATTCTCTTCTTTTAGGGCTGAAAATAATGATATTACCAAAATGTCCTTTTCCTTGAATATATACTCACTCAGTTCCTTTAGGTCTATTATGATATTTTCACCTATTGTTCCTGTTACTACAAATATATAATAAACTTCTCCACTTATTTTTTGCCTGTTAGGCTAAACTCCACTATTCTTAGGATTTTCTTCTATCTCTGGACACAGGAATCATTCCTTAGCATGCTTGGGGAAACCATATGGAGCTCTGGGTATTGAACTTGGCTTGACAACATCCCTGCTTGATATACTATCTCTGTGGCTTATAGAATTTAACATTTTTTGCAGTATTTACTATGTTATAGACAATATAAGGTAATACTGGTTATATAATATTAATTATTAATGTTGATATTAATAATAATTATTGATAATGTTACCTTGAAATGTAGCAGCTAAAGCAACAACAAAATATATGTCAATTTACACAATTCTGTGAGTCAGAAATCCTGAACTAGTTTAGTTCTATGCTCTAGCCCAGGGTGCCTCATAAAGACACAGTAAGAAGAACAATTACTAGTACAAGAGCATGACTACTCAACTTGAAAAAATCACTGAAACTCTGACTAATAAGAGGGGTACAAAAAAAAAAAAGATTCCAGAGAAGTAAAAAACACCAGAACACATAGGACTCTGTGGATTATTTTAAAGACATTGAAAGACACCACTGTTTTTTTAGTAGAGAAATCAAATGATATGAGCTGATCAGTCATGATACTTCATAAAAACAGTTATCAGCTATCAATTAACAATTATCAGTTAAGGGTAACTGAGAAGTTATCAGTTAACAGTTAAGGGCTGTTATATTTTTCCATCTTTTTCTCTTCTTACAAGCCTATATATATATTTATCTTTAAAATAAGATATCTTCATTTACTATAGGCAATTGCTTTTCTTTCCTTCTGTTAGTACAAATTATTAAAGTCACAAATAAATCACACAGTACAATCAATATGTGCCATCTAGCCATTTATTATATTTTCTTACCTACTCTTTACAGAACTGTGTCCTATCTGAGTTACTTTTCTTAGTATTTCCCTTATATTTATTTTATATACATGTTAATTGCTTTGAAAATGACATTGTAAATGAGAGTAGCCAAGTGAGAAGCAGTGGCTGAGAGGTTCCAAGAAAAAAAACAAACACTCTATATGAAGTTATTCAATTCTTACCAAGGCAGCATACTTACTGGAATCTGCATGTACATATCTGTTTTGACATTATGACTGAATCAGACTTTAAACTACCATGTGGAATGTAGCTCAACATCTCAGCCATAGGAAAAGTTTTACTAACTTTTCTGAGGACTCAGCACTTCAACTTGAAAACAGTGTTTATAAAACTATTTTAGGCAGAGAAAGAAAATAGCAACAGAATCTTAGTTTGTATATATTCTCTGTACTTCAGCAGATATTTTTATTACCTGATTGTGTTGGAATATACGATCAGTCACAATACCAGTACAAAGAAAACCAAAGCCAGCTATTATTAAAAATAAGCAGAAATTAACTTGCTAAATTAAACCAGGTATTTGAATAAAGAACTTTTTGAAAAAATATTTATTTATTAGAAATTAGCATTCTTTAATGATCCAATATATAATTTATAATCTTTCAAATTACTTCTTATAATCTCAAGAAAGAGCACCTGGAAGAAAATTGATTGCTATTACAAAAAACAAAAACAAAAACAAAACAAAACAAAAAAAAAACATGTAATTTCCATTACATTTTCTACTCTGAAAATCCTGACAATTTCTGGGTGTGGAGTATTTGGCTTATGAAAAACCTTTTATAATGTGGGAAATGTTATCAAGCCTATGAACCCTATGCATCACATAGGATGATGCCTAGTTTTTAGATCCAGGGTAAGTTAATTGGTAAAAGCTATAAAAATTCAGATGCCACATATTTCTACATAAAGAATTCACACTTGGGAATTTTACCTACAGTGAGTTTTTTGAGAGCAGAAAGTATACCTACTTCAATCTTTAGTTTGGTTTATGCTGAAAAGTACTTAAACCCAGAATAGCATTTGATATACTTCCAATATTGAGTCAATTTAGCCTTTGCTTGAATAGACTGTTATTCGACTTTTCACTCCTGTCTTAAGAGAAGGTAAAATACCAATATATTTTTTATAAAATACCTATGTGAAATTATATACATAAAATAGCTATATAAAATGTCTACTTGAAAGTGTAAAAGGTTATAATGTTCCCAGAATCATCTGTGCATACTTATGTACTTAGCAATGCTTTTGGGTTGTATCTAAAGCAATTTTTCAAGGAATCCTGACTATCCTATTTATTACCAAAAAACTTTATTAATAGCATTGTTCAAAATAATGTAACAGTGAGACTATCGGACATTATGTGAACATATGTTAATAGCTCAAAATTCATCAGAGTCCCAAATTTTTTTTTTCTTTTTTACCTTCTAGTTACTTGAATAATGCATTCATTTTCTTTCTTTTTTTTTTTTTTTCGGTTTTTGGGCCACACCCGGCGGTGCTCAGGGGTTACTCCTGGCTGTCTGCTCAGAAATAGCTCCTGGCAGGCACGGGGGACCATATGGGACACTGGGATTCGAACCAACTACCTTTGGTCCTGGATCGGCTGCTTGCAAGGCAAACGCCACTGTGCTATCTCTCCGGGCCCACATTCATTTTCTTAAGGCAAATTGTCCTGGGGCAATATATTTTATTTATTAAAGTGTTAGGAAACTGATCTCTATTATTGTATATTTTAAATGCCAATCACTCTATTAGTTTAAGATTAAATTTAATTTAAATTCTTAAATATTGAAGAATTGAACTTTATTATATACAGTGCTATGAAGTCTTTTACCTTCTTTAGAAACTAGGAATTATTAAGTTCTTTTTTTTCTAACCAAATAATTTTATTTGGGCATATACTCTGGGATTAGTGAAACCAAGAGTTTGTGACATTTATTTTTCACTGCCTAATGCTGGGAAATTATTTCATTTTTATGGATGTGTTTTCTGGTTTTGAATTAAATAAAATAATAGTAACTGTGGCTAAGTAGGAAACATGTTGAAGTTTTTAGTTTTGTTTTTAGTACACCATAAGAGATTAAAAAGTATTTTAAACTATCTTAAGCTTCAATTTGTCCTTGCAACTTTTTTGTCTGTTTTCCATGCTTCACAGAATGTTCATAATATCCTCTTAACTAAACTATTTTTTGGTTTTACTTATAAGAAAACCTATTGTTCCTTATAATAGAAAATAACCACTATTTACTTTTTAAGGTGGTTAGGAAAAAGAGAGCCTGGTGTGGAATGGGCAAATCCATTAACACCTAAGCTCAAATACTAATAAGGAAGAAAGCAATAGTTTTGTTTAAAGGTTGTATATACTGTTGCTGATCTGTGAAATGAAGGGCACTCAGATTTCTGCATTATTTAATCATACCCATATAAAGCTCTATAAAACTATTTTAAATTCAGTGATGCACCATTAGTTCAGTATGCTAAGGCGATTTCATTATGAATTAATGTGGTTATAACTGAAATCAAAACCTAAGGTATCGTGAATGCCTAAGAGAAATAATAATAACAGCAAAAACAAAGACAACAATTGGACTCAATAGACCTGGGTCTGAGTATTTTCCATGCATTATCGCTTTTATGCTTTATGCTAAGTAATCTAGTTCTTAAGAGGAATAGAACTTACTGACAACAAATAGTTTTTAAGGTTAGACTCTGTGACTTTTGTTCAACTATGTTTCCATCTGAAATGAGAATATGTTATTTCTGAGAAATGGAGAGGTAGGGAAAATCAAAGCAATGTAGTGTTTGTGTCTGATGCTGAGTTTTCAGACACAACAGCAAAAAGATCATCCACAAAAGAAGATATTCATGAACTAAATTTTTATTTTAATAAATGATATAAAAAATTTTTAACCTGACAAAAATTCTTAATATAATTTAGCTTATTATTAAAATACTGGGAAACTATAGCTCTTTACAATACCATATTTTAAATATCCATCAAGGTATTCATGTATATTATAATAAACTTTTAAAGATAAAACTTTACATGACTAAAACCCAAACACAATCATGTATGTAATAAAGTTGTTTAAATAAAAAAAAAGAAAAAAAAAGAAAGAAAATTGTCTTGGAGGACCAGGGGAAAAAAAAAGTTTTTGACTAACAATATCACCTAGTGGCAGAGCATATGACACCTTGAGTCAAGTTCATAAACCAAAATATAAATAAAGTGGCTAGAAATAGTAGAGCAGGTAAGGCCTCTGTCTTGTATAGTTTCAACATGGATTTGATCTCCAGCACCACATATATTGTTTCTTTAGCCCTATTAGCAGCAATCCCAGAGCAGAGTCAGGAGTCATCTGAGAGCCCTGCGCCACCTAGTATGGCCCTCAAACCAAGTAAAACTAAATTGAAAAGTACTTTTTAAGGAACTATAAAAACCCTTAAAAAAATCAGTACAACACAGGCAGGAAGAAAAAAACTGCAAAACAAGTAAACAGAAAAACCCAGTAAGTTAGTAAAATCATTAAAATCATAAAGAGTAGCAATTGCTGGCAAGAATGGTGAACGACCTGAATTCTCATTTGTTGAAAAAATGCACAGCTACTTTAAAAGAAAAACATTTTGGCAGTTTCAAACACTACATAATTATACCATATGATCCATGAATTACTCCTAGGTATTTCCATAATAATTTGAAAGCTTATGTTCTCAGAAAAAAAATCAATATTCAAATGTTCATAAAAGCTTTATAACCACCTCAACCTGGAATAAAACAAACAAAAAAATCAATAACTGAATGGATATACAAATTGTGAAACTGTTTGTCATAAAAAAATAAATGAGGTATGAAGTCACTAAAAGAAATGGAGGGAAAGTAAATGCATATGACTAAGTGAAAGAAGACGCTTCAAAATATCTGTATTCTGTATGACTCTAACATTATGACATTCTGGAAAAGGAAAAAAATTTGAGACAGTTGTAAGATCATTGGTTACCAGGGCTACAAGAGGGGTAATGGTGTAATTGGCAAATCACAGAAGTTATTTCAAATGCCAGTGATACTGTATTGTGTGATACTAGTTGACAGGAAAAATAAAGAGTAGATCTTAATGTAAATCAATTTCATGGGCAACATAGCCCTGTAGATGATTGCAGAGTGACAAATAAAATCAATCCTTTAAAAATACATGAATCAACTTTATTAAAAGAGGTCAGAGAAAATAATATTAACTTAATTTTGGAAATGATTGAAATTTTTAAAGCTAAATCTAAAACAAACTTTATAGAAACACCATGCTATAATTAAGGTGTACCTCACCAACTATAAATATTTTGATCATATAAATATTTTGTTAGAGTTGCAGCAAGTATATCTAATAACTAGTTCTTAGTTTTACATTTTTTTACAGGTTGTACCTGAGTGAAAGTATAACAGATAGGTATTCTCCTTGCTTTAAGAAAACCCAAGTTTGATCCTCAGCATCCCGTATAGTTCCTAGATCACCACTAGGCGTGACTTCTCAGCACTGAGACAGGAGTTGCCCCTAAGAATCACAAGGTGTAAATCAATAACAAACAAAAATTCCATAGAATAAAAAGTAAGCCAAGAATACTAAAACAGCTTTTTAACAATTGACGTACAAATATAAGCTAAGTCCCAAGTTTGTTATAGTAGCAAAAAACAATGTAAATGCTTAACAAAAATAGTAATTCTAAAACTAATGGAGACAAAGGGGAAGACACTGATGAAAGACACCCCAGTAACCAAAATTGCAACATATTAAGCAACAATATATTTGTAATTATTGTAATTGTCATATTACAAACAGTATGTTTGTAATAAACTAAAAAGCAAAAGTTAAGTGACCATGAATTAATACCTGATATTAATGGATGACTGTATATATTGGATTCATGGTGAACATTGGACATATCTAACCATGAACAAAAATTCCAAATACTTTGTGTAGTTATTTCACTCTCTTATGTAACACTTATATATTTATTGAGATTGAAATAATTTAAGATAGTATATATGTTTTGCTAATATAGTTGTAGTAGTATTGATATAGTAATATAGCAGTAGGATAAATGTTTTTGTGTATAATGCACTTTGCCTTCCAGCCATTTCCCTCCTCCAATGTCCCAAGTTCCTTTAACAGCCTCTTTTTGTTTTGTTTATTTGTTTGTTTTGGTGCCACACCCAGCAGTGCTCAGGGGTTACTCCTGGCTCTGAGGTCAGAAATCACTCTTGACAGGCTCAAGAGACCATCTGGGATGCTGAGGATTGACACATGATAACCACTCCCTACTTACTGTGCTATAGTTCTGGCCCTCCTAATAGCCTCTTCTTAAACTTTCTTTTCCTGATAACCTGTCATACTTCACTGTCTTTTACTACTGGGGTGGGGTGATTAGAGGGAAGTGGCTTTCAAGCAGTGCTCAAAAGATTTGGAGACCCTCTTAGTATTTCTCAGCCACCTACATCAATAATTTAAGGCAAAGGCCAGAGAATATATTAGTGCTTTCTCCTCCAGTTCTTCTCACTGCTCAACTCACTCCATTTTTCCTCAGGAGCACCATGGGTCATACCTAGCAAAACTAGGGGAAAGATATGGTGCTGGGGTTTGTACTGAGGTTGGCCACAGGCAAGATGTGATCTTTGACCACTCTATTATTTCCATAGCTCTAAGTTGGAAGTACACAGAGACACATTTGTAGAAATGAAGAAGTATAAAAAAATAGTGAAATATAGCAAGTTTATAGCTTTAAAAGATTAAAAAACATATAAGTTCAGTGATTAAGTGTAGCATAAAAATTACGTCTTCATTAGAGTATATATGTTTATGTACATATAATGAGATAAAAATACATAACAAGATTTCTAAATGGTATTTATTTTTTGTGGCCTTTAAAACACACATCTCCCTCACCCCCACACCTATAAAAAAGAGGAAATGGTCAGGCCATTCTAAATGAGTGGTTTTCTATACATTTTTTTAAACTTATACTGGTATCCAGAAACCAGATAAACCTGAGCTTGTCACAGCAAAGAGGATTCAAAAAGTCATGATAATGAAGTGTAAGTCCACTCTGACTGTAATATTGAAATATAAAATGAACATTGTGAAAAACAAAACTGCAGAATCAAAGAAAGTGTTTTAAGTACTAATAATGTGTGATTATTTTATCAGCAATGTTAACAAATGCACCATACTAATGTAAGATATGAATAATAAAAGCTGATTTAAGAAATCTACTATCCTTAAGAAATCTACCATCTGACAAAGGCACCACACTAATGTAAGACATTAATAATAGAAGCTGACTTGGGAAATGTACTATCTTCAAACTTGGCAAATTTAGTACTGTTAAAAAAAAAAAAGCTTTCTTCAATGGAAGGTATATATGTTGTTTGATTTCATTTTTACATCCCAAATAAATATATTTAATAACTCATTGTGCTTTTGAATAAATGTTAGCTCCTGTTTCAGTAATTTATCAATTTTGAAATGATTTTTCAACATAAAAAAAGAAAAATATTTGTTAAAATGCTGTGTATGTACTTGTGTGGACTTCAGAGAAGAGGGTACATATTCAGACCTTTATGGTAAATGGATCTTTGCACAAAATATACTGCAGAAATTTAATAGATAGCCTAGAGAGAGGCAGGCTTTAATTATGAGTAATTATTCAAAGTAAACATTTCACCTTTCATTTTTCAACTACAGAAACTCAATCAAAATTTCAGTATTTCTATTTCCATTAAGTTAAATTAATATTGATTTCTGGTTATCTTTTTCAATATTGAATGGCCAGTAGTTTTAAGATGAAATTGTGTTAGTTTATTGTCTTTATTATAAAGATATGCCTAGGAAGATCTTAGGTGACTTCTTAATTATAAGTTAATTAATTACAGCTTTTAAATGAAAGGTAGAGTTATTCTCTGGAGTACTGGGGTATATAAAGGTTATCATTTACATTGAGTTATATTTCTGCTTAATTAACCCAAGGAATAAGTTGAGATTAAAGATGATTAAAGATTTGGCTGTTACTCTTATATAGAATAACTAGAGCCAGTTGGACTGAATAAATGATCCTTCAATTTCCATCACATTTTAAACACTATTCAGTTGTGTTTCCTCTATTAATTTTAGATCCTTGCTTCCTGTGGCCATCACAAATATAGCTTCATTTTGTCTTCTCAACGCTAAAGTAAAATCCTTCTGAGTGTCCTTGATATTGCTAAAGGATTTCTAAATAGTACTATTCAGTTCCTAAGCATTATTTTTTGAAATTATTTTAAACCACAATGTTCTCTAAAAGGATTTATAACTTACCATTAGAAATCCTCTTCATTGCGTTTTAGCCCTTTAGGATTTTGTGCGGATTACTAAGGGGATTTCTTTTTATCACTAGGGAAATATGGCTAGAGCTATTATATCTTAAAAAAAAATAAATCTTAGACATAGTCTGACAGTGAAGAATTTATATTCCTCTCCACAACAGGTTTCCTTATAAACTCAAAGACATTTTAAAGGTTTTTTAATTTGACAAGAACTGTGGTAAAATGAAATGCAAAGGAGTTAAACCTACCTGTGAATATAGCTTACAAATGTAGGCATTGTCAATTATATAGTTTAGAAAGCACAGTACTTAAGAAGCACTGATGTAGCACCATCACTCTTTCTCTTCAGTAGTGGTTAACAGCACCATGAATAAACTCAGGTATTTTTATAATCAGTCATTTTAGTTCTACCTCTACAACTGGCTCTCTCTGACCTTCAACTAGTGGTCAAGCTCAGTTCTTAAGGTACCACGTTCTCAAAAAAAATTTCTTTGCTTTCTTCCAAAAAAACCTGCCTTTAAAGATCTCATCTGATTCATTCAAATTAATCTTGAATTATCTCTCACTTGCTTAACTCAAAGCCAACCTAATCAAAGAAGGCTCTTTCATCATATTTTCTGATCATACTCAAGGAAAGACAAAGACATGTTGATTACTCCGAAGCAATGATTTTCATTGGTCAGGCTCTGTGACTAAGACCATTTATAGCTGTAAATGTTTGAAAATTATCACCCTAAAGTACCTTGAAATCTACATTCAAACTTGCCCATTACAAATAAGTAAAAGGTTTGGTATGGCATTGGTTATGAGTCTAGAGACTGTTACTAGAACTATGATAACTTGGTGAGGTCTGGGGAAAGAAATCAAGAACTGCAATAGTTATCAAGAAGCAAGGGGCTTGAGCGGTGGCACAGGCAGTAGGGCGTCTGTTTGCCTTATGCATGCTAGCCTAGGATTAACCGAGGTTCGATCACTTGGCGTCCCTTATGGACCCCCAAGCCAGGAGCGATTTCTCAGCGCATAGCCAGAAGTAGCCCCTGAGAGTCACTGGGTGTAGCCCAAAAACAAACAAACAAACAAACAAACAAACAAACAATAAAGGAGCTTAAGGGGGTTTTGGTTTCAAGGCATTTTGTAAATTAAAATGCTATGTGAAGTTTTACTTGACTTTATTTTATTATACAGATCTCATTATGAACTAGATTAGTTCTTCAAAACAAAATATACCATATTTGGGTAAAAACTGTCATTTATCTTTTAAATTCAGTTAATTTTCATAAATTAAACGACAACATGAACTAAGATAGGTGCCCTCTATGAACTTATAATTTTGTGACATGTTCACATTCTCTATAGTCATATTTGGCAATATGAGTTTGAATGAAGTCAGTGAGATGGTAAAGTGATCTCATATAATTACAGAATTAGTTTTTTGTGAATGTTCACAAAAAAGGGGTATATGTGCTAAAACTAGAATCAAAGCATGGTGAAAAATTTGTATACACAATAACTTAAGCTTTTAAAAATCATCTATATTTATTATGGCATTTAAACTTAGTTGTAAAGGGGTATAAATAACAATGTTATTTTCCCAATCAGATTTTCCAAGTATGTGATAATTTAGTTGAATTAAATCCTTAAGGAGAGGTCAGTCGTGATTTTTTTTTATAATAAAGATCAGGTATAAAAAATGCTGGATCTTTCTGTTTTTCTGTGTGATGGTAATTCTCTAAGATAGAATATTTTCTCAGGAATATTTCTTGGTTTGTAAAGCAATTGTTTCTAACACAGTATCAATTTTGGGGGGGGGTCACACCCAACAGCGCTCAGGGGTTACTTCTGGCTCTACGCTCAGAAATCGCCCCTGGCAGGCTCGGGGGACCAGATGGGATGCTGGGATGCGAACCACCGTCCTTTTGCATGCAAGGCAAATGTCTTACCTCCATGCTATCTCTCTGGCCCCCAGTATCAATTTTTTAATGTCTAAAGAAAAACGTATATTCTCTTCCTTGTTTGTTAAATGTACTTCTAACTCCCCATCTACTCTAATCCAAACATGGATATACAGAAAAAAATTGAATGAAAGTAAAAAAGAACAAACATGAAAAGCACATTAATTATTATGAAATATTTTGGGTAAAGATATTAGACACAAGATTTTCAATGCATATATGATAGGAAAAATGTGATGCTATTATGCTGTTTTGATAGTTTTAATCTCTTCCAGAAGTACCATTAAAAATCATAATATTTGCAATATAATTTGAATCAACAATTTCTGCTTGTGTAGTAGAATGAAAATCCATTGTGTATTTGTTGAATACTAAAATATAATAGGAAATGACACCTGGAAGTTGCTTTGGGGCCAGCAGTAGAGAAATTATTCCCTCAAGATGCATGCTTGTCAGTATTCAGCAATAGAAAATTCTCTTTCTCATTTTACTTTCATGATTTTATTGAGGGTCAGAAATGCAGAATAAAAACTTACTTATGTTTAACACATGTAATTCCATGCATTTTTAGAACTGCAACAATTTTGAGGATTAAAGGTTGAAAGGGTACATCTTGCCCTGTAGGACAATCTTTATCTGATGTCATTGAAAAATAAGTCTGCCTATAGATAATTGTTCTTTTCACAAGATAAATTTCATGCCAGATAGGAAAGCATTATATTGTCCTTCCCCTCTCCTCTTCTGCTATATCTTTATTTGAAGACTGTAAAGTAAGGCAATTAGAATTGTCCTCTCAGCTGATTGTCTCCTCTAGCAGATATCTTTTATGAAGAGTGAGGCCATTTTTCTCTCTTCCCCATGCCCTTTCACACTCACCATTCCTAGATTATGCTTTTATTCATATTTTATTTCTATTTTTATGTACTATCTTATTCAATCCATTAACTTTGTTGATTTAACTTTCACAGTTGATTTGTACAGGATCATTGTTCCTCTCAATGTGGCAGATTCAATACTTATTCTATAGAAGGAATCATTACTCTGAATCACATTGTAAATATTACATTTTTTGAGATAATAAGAGCATTGTCTTAACAATATGAATCATTCTCTGTGAAACATGCTTATGCATAGTGATATTCTCCCCCCCCCATCTTGGTGCTTGGTTTCTCTTTGGGAAGGAAGGAAGTCATTATGGCTCAACTCATTCAGGCACATGGTAAGGATCATGCTCATCTTTGTGACTTAAATAATCAGTATCTATGTTTTGGGTATATTAAGTGAATTGAAAACATTTTCAAAGTACTTACAGGCATTACAGATTATCAAATCTCACAATATTTCCACCTACACTTAAAAGCATACATCTCAAGGCCAGAGCAATAACACAGTGGGTAGAGTCCTTGCTTTGCATGAAGCTGACCGGGATTCTATCACCGTTATCCCATATGGTTCTCAGAACCTACTAGGAGTGATTTCTGAGTTTATAGCCAGGAGTAACACCTGAGCATTCCCAAGATTGTCCCTCCAATTTTTAAAGTTTTGATAAATAATTTGGGTTCACAATAAAATTTTTATGTCAATAAATGAGCCACTGTTATGTCCCAAACACTATGATAATTACTAAACTATACATCATGTTAATTAAGAGCATCATACATTTACCAGAAAACTGAGTTATAACAACAAATCAGACTTAAATCCATAGTGAATTTTCTTCAAGAAGTAAACATATCCGAATGTCATACATAGTCATATATATATATGCACATGGGCCTCTAATGTATATTTATTACCAACAACTTTTGAAGTAAAAATCTAGGCCTTTGTAGGATTTTAACAATAAGAATTTGATGAATTTCCTGAGAGATTTACCAAGCTTCTTAAGTTATTGCCCAAACTTTTACCCATCCAAGTCATTCTACCCTTATTATCCATTGATGGAATGAAAATTTTGAACCATCTTGTTTCGTCTCACAAACTGAGGGGGAAATAATGGAGAGTACAAAGACCAGACAGTTATATAAACATTAAGTAGAATTTAAAAAATGATCAGACTTAAACACCAAATCCAAAGCCAATGACAACAGAATCGACACCCAATCTACAACATGCTAGACACAGGGGAGACCACTTATGCTAGCAACCCAGGGGTAAAGGAGAAGGATATGGGATTCATGCTGGGAACAGGGATTGAGGGAGGACAACATTGGTGGTGGGAATGCCCCTGATCCAATGTAACTATGTACCTAAAAAATTACTGTGAAAGATTTTTAATCCACTTTGGTCAAATAAAAGTTAAAAAAACAACTGGCATCATCTTATCCATAAAAGTAATTTTTTTTTCTGGATTCTTTTTTTTTGTTTTGTTTTTGGGCCACACCTGTTTGACGCTCAGGGGTTACTCCTGGCTATGTGCTCAGAAATCGCCCCTGGCTTGGGGGGACCATATGGGACGCCGGGGGATCGAACCGCGGTCCGTTCCTTGGTAGCGCTTACAAGGCAGACACCTTATCTCCAGCGCCACCTTCCCGGCCCCTTTTCTGGATTCTTATCAAGCTACTTATAATTCACATTTTAAGTTGTTCACCATCTTGGGCTGAAATCTTTGACACATCTTCCTCAGTACCACACTATTTTATTTTAGCTTGCCTTTGAAATTGATTACAAGGTTATAGGGTTATGTTTATATGATTTCTTCAACATTGAACGTGACCTTAATTCATTGTTTCCTTTGTATATAATGCTGTTAATGAAAATGAAATTTATTGAGCATATATTTTATGACCATAACCCATGAAAATCTTGGCAAACTGCTAGTGTTTCATGTGTTTTATATCTCCCTCTTTGACCACTTTTATTCTGGTTCACTGCTCACATTCAACATAAAATATTTTACAAAGGAAAATAATCACCTTCAAAAAATAAAGGTCTATCTAATTACATTTAATACTTTCTTATACAAAAACATTAAGACCAATATAAGTATTGCTTCTTTTTGTTTGTTTTACATTTTCTTCTGTATTTTGACCTCTTCCCTCCCACTTACATGGTTCAGTTGGACAGAGATAATATTTATCCTCTTTTTCTTTCTTTCTTTCTTTCTTTCTTTCTTTCTTTCTTTCTTTCTTTCTTTCTTTCTTTCTTTCTTTCTTTCTTTCTTTCTTTCTTTCTTTCTTTCTTTCTTTCTTTCTTTCTTTCTTTCTTTCTTTCTTTCTTTCTTTCTTTCTTTCTTTCTTTCTTTCTTTCTTTCTTTCTTCCTCTCTCTCTCTCTCTCTCTCTCTCTCTCTCTCTCATTTTTGGGTCTCACTCCTGAAAGAATCTTGGAATAATTTGAAGTGTTGCTCATTGTACATAAAGGACCATGCAACACAAGGAAACTATCCTGTATATGCAAAACATTTCCAGTCCTCTGAGCTATCATACTGACTCCCTAATTTACCATATCTTTAGATACCAAGTTCTGACAAAGAAAATTTTATTACACACAAATTTATCCTCTTTTTTCTGTATTTTTTGCAATACATGTCAAAAGCTACTAATTTTATTTCACTTTCTATAACAAGCAATCTAGATGTTCAGACATTCAGAGATCTATACTCATGTGCATTCTTTTATCTGGAAAACATTGTGGTCAATGGTTTTTGATACAAGAGGAAACAGTGAGGTTAAAAAGAGTTGTAAAACACAGAAATTAGCCATAAGAAACAAAGTCCTGGATAAAGTTTATTGTGTATTATTTTTAATAATTCTCTTTATAAAGCAGTATATTTCCACACTTTAAATTGGGGCAAATAGCCAAATGATTTCTGAAAGACTTGCAACTCATACGAATAATCAGTAATAGTGGAATAGTGGAAGCAGATTCTGGATTTGTTGTGGGGTGAGGGGGTAGAAAAGGGGAGCAGGCTATGCTCTTTGCTCCTTGGAATTTGTTTCAGAGACCATAGGTTAGGGCTTTCTTACTAGTTGCTTAAGCAATAATTTATTTCACTGTTTCACCTAGTGTAGTCTCCTGTGTTAAAAGAAACATGAGTGAGAAATTTTCAATAATCCATAAATCCCAGCAAGGTCTGTGCCCTAGAATCACAGCAAGTAATGCAATACCATCATTTTGATAAAAAGTTTACCCACACCAAAGTAATCCATTGAAAGCAACAGTTAAAATAGATGACCTTTATATTTCTTCCTGTGGTGGCAATATGCTGCCATAGAAAGAAGACCAGCTGGTAACCTTGGAAAGGTCACACCTCCTCTAAATATGGCTGCCCTCTTTGCATCAGGGCATAACTTAGAAGTGTGAGAGGAAGTACATATTTTCTGAACACTTAATATATACTAGGTCCCTTACTAGACATCTATGTATATCAGTTTGATCAGAAAATAGGTCCTGAAGCTCAGTGTTTGAATCCTATCTCTACGGTTTAATCTGAGACCATGAAATTCTACTTCACTTCTAAATTTTTTCTTATTCTTTGTTTTTATTTTTATGGGCAATTTGGGAATTTGGAATAAATTACCTAATATCTCTAACTCTCATATGTCTAAAAGGCAAAATATAGCAGTATGTATTTTAGATTTACTGTGAGTAAAGTAAAAAATACAACTAAAAATACTTTGAAAACTATCATGCAATATGGAAAGATATGATGTTATGCCTAACTCTGTATCATATCATTGGGAATGTAACTTTACAAAAAAGATATTTATGATCCTCCTCAAAAAGGTTATTTATATAAAAATTTCCCTGAGCCATACAAAATTAGTAGAATCAGTTCTCATTTTCTGACTCCAATTTACTTATATTCAAAGTGAAAATTAGTAATTGATGAAAATTATTGTGTTATTTTCTCTCTTGCTGTATACCTTTTCTCACTATCCCTTGATGTTTCTTGCATCAGACAATTAAAAACAAGGAGTCAGGTTATAGCTCAAAATTAAATAAGTTTTTTTTTTGTCGTGTAGAAATGCTTTTTGATTTTAAACAGACTGCTATACTCAAAAGTACTTGATGTGCTTTCACACCTGTAACAAAGGGAAAGGAACCACTCCAGGATTTCTGTATTTCTGTTCTATGTTTATTAAGTAAATGAGTTCCATGCTTCTCAGAAGCCTGTAATTTCAAATTATTCAATGCCCACCATCCCCACATATACTTTTATTATTATTATGACTGTAAAATATTTAATAAATGAAACATGAATACTATGTAGTAGTATATACTAATAGTTATCATATATGTAATATATAATTAATTATATATCTAAATAATAAATATTATTTATCTATCAAGAACAAAACATGATATATCATCTAGCATCTTTGACATCTCTGATATATAATGCCACTTACTTCAAGGAATTTTTAATCTTTTATTTTTCTTTGGGGCCACACCTAGAGATGTTCAAAGATCTCTACTGATGAAGTACCCAAGGGGACCATATGAACTGTTATTGATCAAACTCTGATTAGCCTACAAGTGTTCTAAATTTTATAGCATTGCCTCTATCTCAAAGAATTTATAATCTATATGGAGAGGGGAAGCTTATTATTTCCTCTTTCTCCTCCTCCATTTTATTCTTTCTTCTTCCTCTTCATCCTCCTCCTTCTCATTCCTTGCCTACCTCTTCATTCTCCTTCTCCTCTTCCTCTTTGTTGTTGTTAATTTGGGGGCCAAATCCAGCTCCATCCAATGCTATCTATTTAGTCTATTATTATTATTACCTATTCATTCTATTATTCATGTAGTATATACCCTAAAAAAAATCAACCCTTGAAAAGGCAGCTACTAGTGAAAAATGCCCCCCAAAAGTAAACAGAAATTTAAAGGGGCAAACTAGATATTTTTTCTGGTATTCTCAACAGATAAAAGAAGTTCATTTGGTTTTTGTTGTGCGAATGTTTATTTTGATAAAGAGGAACATATATGGAACTAAATGCAAGTCAAATCCTTATTCTTATTATAGCAGCTTAGTGATAAATATAAAAAATTAAATGTAGGTAAATATTTTCAATAGACCTAACTAATATGCTCACACTCATCTAGAAGACATATTTTAAAATGAGGATTAACTTGTATCCTTAGGATCTCAGTTAAGGTTTCATCTAATAGGAATAGGATAAAAATAAATCAATCATTACATAGTGTTACAGTACATCTATTAATTTCCTTTGTTGCTATAAAGCAATAAAATTGTGTTTTGAAGTGTGTTAACAACATTACATGAAAAATGAGAAGAGGGAATAAAGACAAACTAGGATATAATTATGGGACTGGAATTTAACATTGTCAAGTTGATAACCTATCTTCATTGAAACTGGAAGATCACTAAGTACCTCAAACTCCAAACCACCTCCCCTCTCTAAAGCTACATACATATGAAAACTTGAGAGTGTCATAATGAAAGTGTAAATGGAAAAATAGAAAAAAATGCTGATCTCTAAGTTATGAAACAGTGGTGTCATTTTTTTTTTTTTACAACTTTGTTTCAAGATATTAACTTTCTACAGTTCTTGTTTAAATCTTTGGTGAATTCCCAAAGAGGTTAGGCATTTATTACTCAGTATTGAGAGCATACGGGATTTTTTTTTTTTATTAAAAATTATTTCTTTTTTCCCCCACCACAGAAGCTCTGTGGAGCAAGGTCTTTGCATTATAAGTGAAAAGTCATTCCCCAAAAGGAAATCTTTTATCACTGACTGTAACTTAGAGTTGATCTTGTACTTTATTTTGTAGGCTGCTAAGTGGAGAAAACAGTACAGTTGAACTCAGTAGAGACGGGTTTGATGAGTATATAAGCACCCAGCTTGATGCTGGGCTTCCTAGAAGAAAAAATAGAACAAAGTCAATTTAAGGTTTTTAAAGTTTCTTCATCGGTAAGAGTGGTAAAAAATAAAATTAGGAATCTTACTGGGTATTTTAAAATGATACACATGCTTGTAAAGCATCTTCATCTAGACTGAAATGCTGAGTATTCTCCTTTATTTTAATTTTTTGGCAGTGCTCTGGGATCATTGGAATCGGGAGAATCAAAATGCTGAGAATCCTTAATAAATACCATAAAAATGTATGTCTGCGTGCCAGATAAGAAGACAAAAATATTTTTATAGATAATATATACACTGTTAAAGTATAATTTTTGTTCTATTTAGAACACCATCTGGCTCTATACTTTTACTTGTTTTATGTGCTTTGATTCAATAGGTTAATAATCCAATTGTTTACCAACCCATGTCTCCTCTAACCATAAATATTTTAATAAGTCATAACAGTAATGAAAAACTAATAAAAATACCAGTAATAAATTGTTTCTTTAATCCTAGTACCAAGTACAGAGCTTAGCTTATTTTTAGTAGGCACAAATTGAAATCAGCAACTGCTTGTTCTGCATAAGAATTTCCTTAGGAACTAAGCTAAGAGTGGTAAGATACCATTTGGTCTAATATCACTGAACTTTCTGGGAAAACAAACCAGGATGACATCTTTTTTTTCTCTCTACATTATCTTATCAAATTATCCAAATTTAGTGAAGACAAAAGAAAAGAATGGTGGAGGAGAGTAGAATGGGAAAGGAAGGTCATAGAGATTAAAAGATAAAGCTTTTCCCTCACGTGTGTATTAGCTGTGCCAGTTTCTACTCTTTCCTTTTCTAACTCAAAAAAGTGACATATGGACCAAATTTTGAAAAGCAAAATTTTGAAAAGCTCAATATTCATCAATTTTGCAAACTCTTGGCTACTAACTCACTAGTTTTGAACCAAACAGAAAAATAAGTCTTACCAGCATTTTTAGTTCAGTGAAAATTAAAAATCACACTCGAGTTTCTCTAGTTTATATCATGCCAATAGAGCAGAAAACTCAAGTTTTCTATTGCTCTTTTTAATTTTTTTCCACTGTTGAAAGCCTGAGGTTTACTTCTTTCATATAAGAAATTCTCCTGTGCTAGCTGAAAATGTAGTGTTTCTATGCTATTTTATTCTAAAGCAAAACAAATAATGCCTTCCTTTCATTGAGTGTAAAATATTATTTATTTAAAAATTCTCACTGATTTGTATTTGAGATAAGGAAACTATTCCGGGCACCAAAGAAATAGTACAAAACACTTTTTGCCATTTTTTTGCAAAATGTACAATAATCAATAAAATGTTGAAATATACACTCGATAACATGGCCAAATTAATTGTAATACATTGGGAGGCTTTTGTGAGATAATTGTACTTTTTAATAGGTAGGGGAAAAAACATACTAATATAATCATGGTCATTTTTCAATAAGCAATTTCCAAAATGCATTTATTAGACCAGTACACAATAGCTGATTTTTAAAATTCAAATTTTGCCTATTGCATTTTTTTTACTTATTTACTAAGTATCATTATTATTTTTTGTTTGGGCGTTATACCCGGTGGTATTCAGGCTTACCCCAGACTCTGTGCTCAGCACTTGCCTAATGCAAATTAGATGGGCACCTTTGACCTCAACCTAGCATGAGTTGGAAGCAGAAAATGAGACAAATACACATGAACTATTCAAGCTTCAGGTTCTTCTGAGTGGCCATGAGTGAATACACAGAGTGGTCATATGTAAAACACTGAGCCCTCATCACTATTCCTATCACGTGAGTTATTATTTAAGTTTCCAGAGACTTTACAAGCAATACAGCACGATTCAATGAGAATATTAAGAAGAGAGACTGGCATATTTCACATTGTCAATCAGGAGGAATTCACCCTTATTTATTAGAATAAGGTCATGAGAGTTTCCTATTCTTTTTTGCCTGTTTCTTTCTGCATCTAGAAATCCTTAAACTTTTATTCTATTTTTTTCTTGGTGTGTTATTGCTACTTGTTTATATTCTAAAACCTAAGCTATTTTTTCCCTGGGGACTATTACCACCTTGAGGGACAATTTAACACAAGAAATTACTCCTGGCAGGGTTGGTGGGCCATAAACTATACCTGGGATTAAACCTAGGTTGCCTGTTTTAAGACAAGAACCTTATACTTTCTGTACTGTAATTCCAGCCCCTCTACTCACATACATAATTAAAAACTATTTTATTCTTTTACTTCTAATATAAATTTAGGTAATGAATGCACTTGCCTCAAACAGCTGCTTATGGTAATTACATGAAATAAAGTATGTAAAAATCCTGAGAACAGCACACACCATCTCTTGATTAGTAACTGCATATCATCCATTAACTGTATAATGAGTGCCCTATCTAATTACAAGAATCTCACAATTACATATTTTTTTTCTCAAAGAAAGCAAATGTTTGTTTGAGTAACTTTATTGACTTATATGTTTATAGAGAAAAATACAAGAGAAATGCCCAACCATTCTGCCCAGTCATTTTTGTTACCATATATTTTATTTGACAGTATTAACATATAAATACCCAGAAAAACAGAAGTAGAAAACAATAAACCACAGATTTGTCAGCTGCCTCTTTATATATGGGTATTTATGTGTATCTGTCAATCTAGCTCCCATCCACTGATTGTCATTAGAGTACAATCTCCAATGTACTGAAATATAGGAGAGTTATAGAACTCAAAATAATTTATTTATTTTTGTTTCATTAGATGTAATTTCCACCTAATTAGTTGATTTAAAAAATCAAAATTATATAACTCACATCACTGATTAACACCTACGTTGTAGAAGAGAATTGTATTATATTTACCTTTTTACATCCATCCTTCTGTCTCTATACAATTTCACATCTGACAGTTTTTATTGGGATGTTAATTATTTTCCACATAATGAATTATTGTTAAATTCACAGACTTTTTGTAGTTTAAGTGCTTGTATGTCACCAGAATCTAAATTCTAAGGTATTTTATTACCACTCAAAGATAACATGTCTATTTATAGATATGTGTCTCACAATATAACAGAAACATCTAATCTAGATTGTATCTTTTATGATTAAAAGATTATAAGCCTTTTTATTTCTTTTTTTTTTTTTTTGTCTTTTTATTTCTTTTTTGTCTTTTTGAGGAAGTGGGACCATATTCCATGATGCTCAGGGGTGATTTTTGGCTCCGAAGTTACTTCTGAAGTTACTCTGGAGTTACTTCTGGTGGTGGCCAGGGGACTCTATGAAATACTAGGAATTGAATCAGTCACTAGCATGCACAATAAATGCTATACTATCACTTGGGCCCCCAAAATCTTAAAACTAGGACTGTCAGTTATAACTAATATAATGAGATTTTGGTGATTGCTCCTTTACTGTCAACTTTAGAATTACAAATAACTTGCAAAAACTGCTTCATACCAAAAGGGACCTAATTATTATCATGAAGAGAGGATATATGACATACAGAAAATAATCTTCCCTAATTTGTTTTGTCTTTATACTCTGTCTAATTCCCTAGATCTAATACATTAGAAAATGTCCATTTTTTCTTATGAGCTAAAAGTCATGTAAGAAAAAGAAAGACTGTAGTGACCAAAAATTCATGGCACTGTTGAATAATGTCAGAACCTGGCTGTCACTTGCTTTCCTTGTTGCTCCAATGTTGGCATTGCAAATTATCACTGTTAATTTATCCAAATAAATGGTGTTTCTTATGATTATTGCCCGACCTGGTAAGTGCTTAAACAGATTCCTCTCTATAGCAGTTGAGCTTTAATCAAAGAATCACAGTGGCCGGTGTCTAGAAACTACTTTTGGAATCTTTCTTCTACAGAAAAGAGCTAGCTACTACTTCATGGATGATAAAGGAAGATGAAGACATTCTCAGTAGGAAATCAATTCTATGTCAGGTTTCCAAAAAAAAAAAAAAAAAAGGCAGAATTGTTTCTTTCACATTAAAATTCTCTATGATTTGCTGGCATCCTGAATTTGTCCTGTCATTCTGGTTTATTTTACTTAACATGGCCCTCTCCTTTATCATCCATGTTATAGCAAGAAGCATGTTTCATCTTTTCTTATAAGAGAATATTATTTCAAACAGAAACAAACTAGAGGTCTAGAATTCTAGCTCAAAAGATTGCAAACATGCTTGGCATAAAGGAGTTTTGGATTCATCTCCCATAGTACTGCAAACACTTCCAGGACTTACCCCCAAGCCCCAGATAGCCCCTACAGGCTGCTAGGTGTAGTCCAAAAATAAAATAGATACATAAGAAAAAACAGGTAATAAACAATACATAATGAAAACATTAGACTCTGACTACTGAGTGGAGGTTACCTAAGGGGAATCAGAGAGTAAAAAAGAAGATATGGACAGTATGAGGTAGATATTAGCACTTTCCTGATGGGTATGGTGGGCAAATTGTGTGCCTACAACATATAAATATTTACACTCTCATGAACTGAAAACAAAGGGAAAAAATATGGTTTGGGTAATGGAAGAGAAGCAAAACTATAATGACTTCTTATGTTGAGTATTTTCTTATTTGGAAATAAATAGTGCTAACTCTAAGGACAATATATAGCATTGAGTAACTGGGTAATGCTAAGATATTTGAAGCATAATTTCCTCCAATGTTTGTTCATTCATAATTTCCATTCTTCTGTTTCTAGACCAATCAGCTCCTGACTCATTCACAAATGACACTCTATTGGATCTCTTTTCATGACCTTTTACCTGGCCTACCCAAATTCCTTTTTGGCCCTCCAAGATAATCACTTTCACCAAGTTTACTAATACACTAATTTATTCCACATTCTCTTTCAACCATTGGAAGCTAAGCAAGAAACAGCAAGAAAATAACGTAATTGGTGTTTACCATAAATGTACTTAAGTTTCCACTTCCTACTCAGTCTTTGAAAATCACTTGGTTAGAGGCAAGAGTCATTTTTAATTCAAGCCATGAGTGTCTGTTTGGTACAGCTTGCTTTAAATTCTTGGCACAGTGTTTATATTTAGTATTTACCTTGGGATGAATGAATAAGAAGCAAAGATAAGATTTTATTATCTTGAATAAACAATTGACTTATTCCTAACTCCCTGTCCCATACTATGTGCTTATACCTGTACACACATACCCTGGATTTAGGATGCCCTGCTTTTGGAGATATATACATTTTTATCACTGGGGATGTTTGCTGTTCTTTAATATTTATATGTATCATATAAGCCCAAATTCAAGAGACTTTACATTCAGTTAATTTGGTAAAAATATCATTTTATTCAAATCAGAATAAGTAAATTATTTTATGTTAAGCACCTCCTTCTCCCATATTATGCTACATTAACCATGGAAAGCATTTTAGAGATTATGCTTTTATGAAATTTGGCTCTTTTGAAGTACTGCATATCTCTATTATAATGGTAGCATAAAAATTATATTGATAGATATTTTAGCACATACAAGTTATGAAATTCTGAACGTGCTGTTTGTCTTATTGTATGAACTATTTCATCTGTAACTAATATATAAATGATTCTAGGAAAGATATTATATAAAGATTAACTATTGCCAACTACTGTCAAGAAAAATATTTGTTTTTGCAATATACATTTTATTTATTTTTTTTAATTTTATAACATGTCTTGGAGGTTTTTGTGATTTAATTGATGTACTTTTTAGATCAAGAATGCTAGGACTTTAGAATTTTCTACCTATAGTAGGCTGCTGAGATTGACTGAAAACTTGGTATATATTTTAAAGATAAACTAGGTATTTGTTTGTTTGTTTTTGGTTCACATACTGTGATCTTCCAAGTAGTGCTCAGGGTTTTCTCTTAGCTTTGAAATCAAGGATCATTTCTGGTGGTGCTTATGCAAACAAATGGGGTACTGGAGATCGAACATAGGTCTGCCCATACAAGGCAAATACCCTATTAGTATACTATTGTGATTAATACCAGTAAATAGCCTCTACAACAGTCCCAACGAGAAACTAGCTTCAATAAAAAATAAGGGGGCAAATGCCTTTTCTGTATTGTGTTTTGGCTTCTAGGGTATATTCCCTAGAGCAGAATTGCTAGGTCTTATGGGAGCTCAACTCCTAGTTTTGGAGTGTGCCAACATTGCATGAAATTGAATCATGAACAGCTTTGTATCTCATGCTAATTCAGTACATTTTTTAAGTAAAAAATAATAAAGAGAAAATTTTCAGCTTTCCAGATAAATTTGGCAAATATGCTTTTAGTTTTCAAGAACCATCATGAACATTGAAATTTTTGAGAATAAATATAAAAGTTAAAGTATAGTTGAGACATGCTAAAGAAAAGATGTATTCTTCATCACATGGGTTGAAAATCTTATAGCTGTCCTATGAAGCTAGACCATTCCTAAATTTTCTAGTAGTAAAAACACCTTAAAATTTCTTTATGAGCTGGTTTGAGTTGGCAGTAGAGCATCTACAACTTAGATTGTTGTTCATATACTATTATAACTGTTAGTTGTAAAAATCTAACAACACTTCCATCTTATCCTAGTCTCCTTGTGTAAGGCTGATATTATAAAGACTGAAAACTCAAAAATATATAAATATATATATTTAATTTTTTTCTTTTATTGTATCTAAACTCAATGGTTACAAAGTTGTTCACCATTGTGTTTCAGTCTTACAACGAATATCACCCTTCACCATTGCATATTTCCCACCACCAATGTTCCTAGTATCCCACCTCCCCCTATCTACCTTTGGGGCACCCATTTTACTTGTCTTCTCTCTCTCTCTTTCTCTCTCTCTCTCTCTCTCTCTCTCTCTCTCTCTCTCTCTCTCTCTCTCTCTCTTCCTTTCCCCCTTTTTTATTTTAAAAACTGTGTTTTGCTCTCTTATTAATGAAGGAATATTGTGCCTATCACTTTATTTCTATTTAGCATCCTGTTCTTGTCCAGCATGAACATATCCAATTATTATGATTATTATTATTATTATTATTATTATTATTATTATTATTATTGTGGTCCTTTCTCTACCCTAAATGCACTGCTCTACTACTTGTGGCAAGCTTGCTACATCGAGTCATTCTGGTCCAAATCTCTATTGTCTCTATATATTATTACAATACTATCTTTTATTTTCTATATACCACAACAAAACTGTTTTATAAGACTGATCTTATGACTGATGATACGAAGTATGTACAAATGAAGGCTCTGAGTTAAAGAATAATTGTATTGAATCATATAATAAAAAGTTAGATTTTCTAAAATAGCCTATTGTAAATATATTAAATTTATTGGAAATAGTAATGAGTATTTAAAGTATTTAAATTAAAAAATAAATATGCTACAAATATTATTTTGATTCTGATTGTTTCTAATAATATTTAATATATTTCTAAAGACTCAACATGAAAACATATATCTGGAATTAGAAAATACCAAACTACTAAGGTAAATATATCACTTTTACCTGTAACTTTTACCAGTTATACTAACAGCAACCAGTTATACTAACAGCAACATGTAATGAAAAGCTATATTAGCAGGTCAACCTATTCAAAAGATTGGTATTAACTAAACTCATCATGAAAAAATGATTTATGGAATTATTAAAAACATGTCTTTTAATAATTAAAATGAATTAATAGTATTAATGAGAAATCTACACAATGAAATTATTATGTGTCAGTCCTGACACTAAATTTCTTTGTCTGTTTACATAAACTAACTTTCCTGGGAGGATGTCATCAGTGAAATTGCTCCTTTGGACCTTCCAACTAAATTAGGCTGAGGAAAGTAGTACCTTCTCATGAAAACCCAATTATAGAATCTTTGTGAAAGATTATTGACAGCATATCAATAGGAGGCTGTAAATCATTTGTTGGAATTAATGTGGTCTCAACAGAAAAATCAGGGCTAAATTAGATGTTCTAATAAAAATTAGACTGTGTTCACTCAACAGTAAAGCATCAATATTTCACAAGCAAATGTTACCATTATAAGACAGAAAACATTATGTTGAATATTGATCCTTAATAGGTAATATATCCCCAGTTCCTTGTTCTTAATGATATATACATATCAGGTACAAATGGATAATCAGGCATATGTGAGCTCATTTGTTTATAAATTTGACTCATGACATTCTGAGGAGCTTTTAGAGACAAATAATCCCATAACATATAATTGGGATCTGTATTTTTCTTAAGAGTTTTTTTATTTTTTTGCTTAAAGATTTTCTTTGTTGTTTGTTTCAAATATAAATATATTTCTTAATGTAAGGGAATTAGGATATATTCAAAATTGTTGACTTAATTAGAGTTTAAAAGTGAAATTATGGAGCCTGAGCGGTGGTGCAAGCAGTAGGGCGGTTGACTTATGCGTACTAACCTAGGATGGACTGTGGTTCAATTCCCGGGCGTCTGGTATGGTCCCCCAAGCCAGGAGCAATTTCTGAGCACATAGCCTGGAGTAACCCCTGAGCATTACTGAGTGTGGCCCAAAAACAAAAACAAAAAATAGTGAAATCACATAGTAACTAGAAAGAAAAAATTAATATAAATATTTATGATCTGTAGGATCTACAGTGTAGTACAGTAGGTTGGACACTTAATATGGCTTTCCCAGGTAGTAGTCTATATAGTCCCCAAGCCCTTCAGGAGTGATACCTGAGTGCAAAGCTGGGAGTAAGCCCTGAGCTCCAACAGATAAGACCCTAAAACTAAGTGGTTTATGATCTTTACTAGGAGGTTGGAATATCAAGAAATTGTCCATAAGAATTATAGAACACATGCAATAATATGAAAATAGCAGGTGAAAGGAGCATCCAGAAAAAATTTTCTTTTCAAAAGTGAAGTCTGAATTTTGTTTATTTCTGAAAGTTATTGCCTATTTAGTTATACATATACTAGAAAAAGGAGTAACTTAATTTTCTTCTTTCTTTCTTCTCTTTCTTTCTCCTCTTTCTCTCTCCTTCCTTCCTTCCTTCCTTCCTTCCTTCCTTCCTTCCTTCCTTCCTTCCTTCCTTCCTTCCTTCCTTCCTTCCTTCCTTCCTTTCTTTCTTTCTTTCTTTCTTTCGTCTTTCTTTCTGTCTTTCTTTCTGTCTTTCTTTCTTCCTTTCTTCCTTTCTTCTTTCTTCCTTCCTTTCTTCCTTTCTTTCTTTCTTTCTTTCTTTCTTTCTTTCTTTCTTTCTTTCTTTCTTTCTTTCTTTCTTTCTTTCTTTCTTTCTTTCTTTCTTTCTTTCTTTCTTTCTTTCTTTCTTTCTTTCTTTCTTTCTTTCTTTCTTTCTTTTCTTCTTCCTTTCTTTTCTTTCTTTCTTTTGGACCACACCTGGCAGCATTAAGGGGTTACTCCTGCCTCTGGGCTCAGAAACTGCTCCTGGAAGGCTCAGGGGACCATATGGGATGCCTGGGATCGAACCCAAGTTTGTCCCAGGTCAGCCATATGCAAGGCAATTACACTACCGCTGTAATGTAGCTGTAATTACTTCAGCCTAGTAATTTTCTTTGAGAGTAATTGGAAGTTTAATGTCAAATGGTAGGTAAGAAGAAAAGCAAAAGTTTGCTAACAGTTAACCTGTTTCTTTGAAGCAAGTTTTCCAAGAACATATTTTTTATTTTACATGCATAAATACATATGTAATCCATTATTTGAGTTAATTTTTGGTGATTTCATTATTTTGATATGACAACTTAGTAGGGGGTTAATTGAAACTGCTTAATCAAATGCTTTAGTCACAGACAGTGACTAAATAGCAAATGAAGGGGAGGAATTGTTCTATTAATATTTTTATTTTGTTGGCTGATGGTTAAATATTTTGTAACATTTTAACTGAAAAAGGGACATTTCAGACAACTGTATAATTGAGCA
Organism: Suncus etruscus; assembly: GCF_024139225.1. NCBI lineage: Eukaryota > Metazoa > Chordata > Mammalia > Eulipotyphla > Soricidae > Suncus > Suncus etruscus. The sequence goes on along the minus strand of NC_064854.1, from coordinate 105,184,235 downwards.
TTTTTGGTCTACTCTTCAAAATCCAATTTCATAAAAACCTTATTTTGTATTTATTTTAAAAGTTTGGTACTTTATTATATATATATGTATATGTATATATATGGTTTCTTTTGGGGGGACTTCACCCTGCGGTGCTCAGGGATTACTCTTGGCTCTGCTCTCAGAAATCACTCCTTGCAGGCTCAGGAAACTGTATGGATGTCAAGGATGGAACCTGGGTTGGCTGTGTGCAAGGCAAATGCCTACTGCTGTGCAATCTCTCCGTCTTTTTTATTATATATTTTAAATTTATTTTTATAATTATTTTTATTTTCTTTCCTATTTTTGTTGTTGTGAAGACTGGAATTTTTACATGTTTGGTTGTGGTACTTCCTATGACTTTCTCATCTTACTGAGGTATAGTGTTTGTGGCTTAGCCAATGTTTTCACTGTAGTAGTAAACTCAGTTGTAATGTTTGTACACGTGATTCATAGAGGTCACAATCCTGACCACAGTGATATCACATTTGACCATGTGCTTCTCTTTGAGTTGCATGCTTTTATCTTTTTTAATTTTGGGGAATAATATCTGGGCGGTACTCAGGGCTTCTGGCAGTGCTCATTGTACTATATGTTTGCTGTGTGTCAGACTAGATCCTATTGCATCAAGACAAGGTCCTCCTGTTGTTCTTTCTCTCTGGCACCATTGTATACTTTTAGTTATGGTATTGCACTCTTGCAGAGCTGGGACTCCCAGGAGCAGAGCTCCTTTCTTGATGCATCAAGCAACACTGGGGATTAAATTTGATACTTCATACTTACAAGGCAGGTACTTTTGTCATAGTTATCTCCTGGGATTCGTATTAACTAATTTTGTAAGAGAAAATTTTCACTGAAGGGAAATGCTACTTTAATGAATATTTATATTCCTAATTTAAAGTTAGCTTAACATAGATAGATAAACACATTTGAAATTTGAGAACACCATGTTCTGTAGAATTTCTTGGACTGAAAACTTTAAAACAGTATTTTTCAATTTAGAGATTTGCTTAGTTTGATGTCCTCTAAGTGTTCTCATATGAAAAATGCTTTGCTAGCTAATATCCTTTGCAAATTCCAGTTTTGCTAAAGAGAAACACTGTGAGGCACATACTTAAATTATTAGAAATATGGGTAGTTGAAAGGACCAATGTTAACTTTTTGAACACCTCAATAAATGGGACATAAGGAATTTTCATTTTCTATCTATCCCCTTTACTTCACATTCCATCTGCCAAGTATTGAGTACTAATAAATCTTTTGAAGAAGAAAATAAGGACAAATAAATGATACCATACTAAGTAAAACCAATTATAGAAAGTTTCTATATACATTATTAGAATTCAGAGATCTTGGATTAAAAGTCATAAAATTATTCACAAGAACATTCTTGACTATATTTTTCAGATAACTGTACTGAATTTTTAGTTATGGTAAGCAGGAATTTTTGCTTCCCTGATCTTTGCTCAGAGTATCTTCTTTCTGAACTTTCTACTCTTTAATTAGGAAAAGCAACGTGATATTTTGTGTGAATTAAACCTCACACATTCACAATAATTTCCTCGTTCTGAATAAAGCTAAACATGATTTTAACACTATTATTATCTGTAGGGCAATTCATGTCTCTTAGTTTTCTAGTCACTCATTGAAAAGTTCAGTAGTATTTAGTGCGACTTCTCTTCTCACAGAGGCTTAGTTGCCAAAACAATTAGCAGGTTTAGTCAGGGGGAATGAAATAATCCATCTGCTCCTTTTGTGCCATTTAGAGCAAACAGCCAACTGATCTACTGATTGTTTGAGCCCACAGACAATTAGTCAACCATTTGCAGCCCTGTGTCCCACTGACAACCTCATTGACACACTCATAGATAAGAAGACAGATTGTTCCATTGGAAACAAACATGCCTATTAATTATATAATGGCACCTTATAAATAAATGTTGCTTTACCACTAAAAGACTTACTTTTGCATTCTGTTGTTCACAGCTGCTCTTTTGTAATCTTTCAAATGAGGAGAGACTATCACTGAGGTTATGATATGACTGTCCAAGTTTTTTATGAGTTGAGATTAGTAGCTCCCATCTTTTGATAGCTGGTCTAGTGTTCTCTATACTGTGCTTTTAGAATGTGATAGTTTTGAATATTTTATGCTAAATGATCTAAATATATGGATCTCCTATTCCCCCCAAATACCTGCTTATTCTATAGTGTTTACATAAGAGATAGATGAGATAAGAAAGTAGCTTAAGAATACAGTAAACATTTTATAAAGTTAAGTGTGTGAAAAACATCATTAGAACATTTATTAATTGGAGGATAAGGCAATATTTCTCTATTTTTAATATATTACTTAAATAATATTGATTCTTAACAGTTGGGGAACATTATATTCTGACATCTATATATATATATTAAATTATGATCAGCACCACAATTTGGTTTCATCTGTTGCTGCCCAAAAGAGACCCATACTCATATTGCCATTGATGATAAATAAAGTAACCAATAAAATTTAAGGTAGTCACAGAAGAAAGATGAATAAACATTTAATCTTCTTTCCTTCTCTATCCTCTATATCCCCCCAGAAAAGAAACATCCTACCACTCTCTTTGTGTTGTGTTTCCTTGATTTTTTGCCATTTAACAACTGACTGCTTATAACCTGGGGCCATACTATAACATAAACAAAGTATGTTTGTTTATGTTATATATTATATTTTATATTTATATTTATATTATATATTTATGTTATATAATGAATATATATCACTTACCTTGGAAAGGACAAAAGAATTAAAGAATTAAAACAAGGAAAATTTTCAGCTATACCCCTTTATTTAGGGCTAAACTTGACTTCTAAAGTGGCCCAATATTTTTGCAAAGATCTGTGTCTTAAGTCTTGCTTTTCAACTACTTTAAGAATGAATACTTGAGGGCCTGGAGAGATAGCACAGTGGTGTTTCCCTTGCAAGCAGCCGATCCAGGACCTAAGGTGGTTGGTTTGAATCCCGGTGTCCCATATGGTCCCCCGTGCCTGCCAGGAGCTATTTCTGAGCAGATAGCCAGGAGTAACCCCTGAGCACCGCCGTGTGTGGCCCAAAAACCAAAAAAAAAAAAAAAAAAAAAGAAAAGAAAAAGAAAAAAACAAAAAGAATACTTGAAGAATAGCAGTAGCCATATACTAACTCTTAGATTACGAGTTAAAAGCCATGTACTAGACCAATGGTTTTCACCTTTTTTATGCTTGTACAGTGAAAGTGGTCTATGGATCAGAATTGAAAATCCTGTATCAAAAAAACTGATGGTCAGTACCTTACTGATTTGAAGAACTGGGGAAAAGAAAAGGTACGCCCTAATTTATTGATTTCATCTATAATACACAGAGGAAGGCAATGTAGCCATGGACACAATGGTAAGAAATAGTAAGTTTGGGTCACACTTCTCTGTTCTTCCCATTCAACGTAAGTTTTAAAGATCAGAAATTAGGTTTTCTCTGGATATTCTCATGTTTTTCTTTGAGAGAATAGAAAAATAGCTCCAAAGATGTAAGCTATCATAAAATATGCCTGACTTAGTTTGTTAAAGTGAAAGAATGAGCCCTAGGGAATGGATCAGTAGCAAAAAGTTTCTGACTTATGTGTATGAGGCTGTAAGTTCAGTCCCTCGTGCCACCATTCTATATGAGTTGATCTTAGTGGTATGTTGCCTGTGTTCTTCAATGTCACCTTAGTGTTTGATTTCTGCCCAGCAAAGACAGGCTGGCAGGAATACCACAACCAGAAGTGTCACCCAAAGTGTGATCATAATTAAATGTGCATGATATCTTCAGTCATCACAACAGCAACCAAGGGAGGGAAAAGATAAAACAAGAAAAAATCCAAAATGTGAAAAATATTTATGTCTTCATAAATAGCAGTATAGCTATTAGGTATAGCTTAGGTATAGCAGTGTTAGGTATAGCAGTTTTCTTCAATCTTTCAATATTTATACCAGCATTTGTCATACATGCTGTTCCACAGTCCATACCTTATTTTTTAATTTATTTTTATGTTTTTAATTTGGATTTTTAGGTCATCCCTAGTGGCACTCAGGGGTTACTCCTGGCTCTGCACTCAGAAAGTATTCCTGGCAGGCTTGGGGACCACATGGGATGCTGGGGATTGAATCTGGGTTAACCACATGCAAGGCAAACATCCTACCTATTGTGCTATCACTATAGTCCCCAGTTCGTCAATTATACCAAGGCAGTGGACAAAGTTGTCACCCTTCAACATCTGCAAACAAAAACTGGCCCATGTACTGGCCCAATGCTTGAATGTTGCTAAATTATAGTTAACCCAGTAGTATGGGAAAATTGAAGTTTTAAATTAATGATGATTTTTTAAAATATAATTGCCAATGAGGGTGGCAGGAGATATTGTAATAGTATATATTTATTATGCCCCCTATCTGGGTTCTATACTTGGCATTCCATGGCTCCCTGAGGATCACTAGGTATAGTCCTGGATGCCCCAAATACTGCCCTATGTTGAATTAACACTGCCATAATAAAGCCTTAAGCCCTTACTTTGAAGGTGGCCAAGAATATCTGGTAACCTCTCCCACACCAAATTACCAATGAGAACTGTTATCTCATATAAATGTTGTGACATGATCTCATTGGCAAATGTACAAATAAGTGAAATTTCTTTATTGCAAATTTAAATAGGTAACCATAGAATGTAGTAGTCATCTCTATGTTTTTTTTCCTGGATACACTTAAAATACCGTATTTTCTGGCATATAAAACAACTGGGCGTATAATACTACACCCTAATTTTGCAGTTAAAACATAGGTTTAGGCCTATATTCACTGTATCAGACAGAATGTTCCTGTGCTGCAACTGTATGTACCACAGTGAGCCAATCACAACAAGCAAAGGTTCAAAGGTTATACTGTAATAGACTTCCTCTCTGACTCTGGCCAATCTGAGCAGGCTTTTAACAGTGTAGATTCGGGTCCAGAACATTGTCTAATTTGCATGCATCAAAAGCCTGCTTGGATTGGCTGAGTTAGAGAGGCGGTCCGAGCAGCCTTGCAGTGATTGGTCCCTTATCATAGGCACCTTTTCTGGCAATTCCCTGGTGGCGTCAGTTAATCTCCCCCACTACATGAACCAAACAACACCCCGTCCTCGGACCCTAGCATTGAACCACCAACACAGTTAGCTGGTTTTGCCCGAAGTGGCCCCCAGATCAACTGAGTACTGTTTGGGAGCCTCCAAGAAAGAGATTTGGAAACTCTGCAGCCTGATTTTTTTTGTTTTGTTTTGTTTAGCAGCATATTGAAACATTTTCGGGATATACTCGGCGTATAAGATGACCCCCGATTTTCAGTTGACTTTTTTTTGTTTCAGAAGTCTTCTTATACGGTAGCATGATTATCTTCCAATGATATTTTTAAACAAATAAAAGATATCTGTGGGGCCGGGCGGTGGTGCTAGAGGCAAGGTGCCTGCCTGCCTTGCCTGCGCTAGCCTTGGATGGACCGTGGTTCGATCCCCCTGCGTCCCATATGGTTCCCCAAGCCAGGAGGAACTTCTGAGCGCATAGCCAGGAGTAACCCCTGAGCGTTACCGGGTGTGGCCCAAAAACCAAAAAAAAAAAAGAAGATATCTGTATATCTATTTATTTGTTCGAATTATTAATGCAATCCTGGGTGAAAGATACTATTAAAACGCTTTTATCTTCATGACTTTTGTTGTTTTAGCTTATAAATTAACTAGTACAAAGCAAAATAGCATTTTAGGGTGAAATCTAATATGATACTAAATCTCCTTCCCATATATAATAGGTTGCTTGTCATCATGGCATTAGTGCATCTAAATATCTTTGTGGAATGATATCATTCTTCCATAAACTCTTGATTCAAGAGTACTTCTTAGGGTCCCACAGATTCTGATAATTCGTTTTTTCATTCTCATTTATTTCCAGGACTCTCTTGATTTCCTCCATGACCCATTGTTTGTTCAGTAGTGAGCTGTTTAGTTTCTAGGTTTGAAAATTATATTTCCATGTCTGTAATTCACCTCTATTTTTAGTGCATTATGGTTTGGGAAGAGAATAGTTCTCAGACTCTATTTCTATACACTGGATTGTGGGGAGGTATGTTTTATGTTCCAGTATGTGGTTTATCTTGGAGTATGTCTCATGTGCATTGGAGGATAATGCGTATCCAGTTTATGGGGATGAAGAGCTCACTTTCTCACTATATATATAGCCACTCTCTTCTATTTATTTCTTCAGAGCCAGAATAACTTTACATCTTTGTTCAGTGTTAGCCTGGTTAATCTATCAAAATGTGACAAGGTGATGTTGAATTATTCAACTATAATTTTGTTGCTATTAAAGTCTTTCTTCAAGTTTATCAATGAACATTTTAAGTACTTTTCTGACTCATCATTGCGTGCATATATGTTTAGAATTATTATTTCTTTCTGGTGTGCACAACTCTTGATTAGTAAGAAATGCCCACTTTTGTCTCTTATAACCTTTATTTATTTCTTTTGTGGGAGGTCCACACCCATTGACTCTCAGAGGTTACTCCTAGCTATGCATTCAGAAATTGCTCCTGGCTTGGAGGACCATATGCGATCCCAGGGGTTCGAACCACAGTCAGTCCTAGGTCTGCAACATGCAAGCAAATGCCCTACTGCTGCACCACAACTCTGGCCCCTCTTAAAACATTTTTAACCTTAAAGTCTGTGTTTTTCTGATATCAGTAAGGCCATCCCAGTCTTTTTGATGGAGATGTTTGTTTGAATGATTGTTATCTAACCTTTGACTTTGAGTCTATGTTTGCTTTGACTATTCAGATGTTTTTCTTGCTGGCAGCAAAATGTTGGATTCAGTTTTCTGATCCAATTTGCCACTCTGTGCCATAAACTCATTACTATTGAGAGAGATGATTGTTATAGAATTTAGTATCATCTTTTAGTAGGATGATTTAGTTTGGTGTGTTTTTTGGGTATGCCTTGCCTTAAAGTAGACCTTTCAATTCTTTTTTGTTTTAAGGTTGTTTCTGAATCTGAAAGTTTGAGCTGTTGCTTATTTGTAAAGTTATATGTATCCTTTCTTCACACATGTACGCAAGTCTGGCTGGGTAAAGTATTCTTGGGGAAGCACTCATTTCATTGAGTTTTTGTCACTATATTTGAGGGTTGCTTGGGATAAATTTTTTGTAAATCTTAAGTGTACTTCTTTCTGTGTATTTTCTCTTTTTGATCATGCTGCTTTCAGAATTTTATATTTCTCTGTGAGTTTCATTATTGTGAAACTAGGATGTGTCTTGGGGTGCTTTTCTTTGGATCTCTTTTAGCTTGAATTCTTTGGTTATCCAGGATATAGTTTCAAGTACCCATTAGCTATGGTAACTTCTAGGCAATGAAGTTCTTGACTGTTTATTCTTCATGGGGGGTTTCTTCTGGCATCTCTGGGACTCCCATGATTCTTGTTTTTTTTCTCTTAAGTTTTTTCCAGAGATCTATTGTCATCTGTTCACTTTCTTTGACGATATTTTCCAACCTCTTCTGTTCTATGAAGCTATTATATAGGACATCTTTCTGGTCATTGATTCTGTCAACAGAAGAATTATTCTGTGGAGAGGTTTTCCAGTGAGTTTTTCATTTCACCTACCAAGATTTTCAGCCCTGATATTTCAGTTTGAAGTTTTCTTACTTCTACTTTAATATTCTCTGAGTCTTACATGAGGATCATTCAATTCATTCCATGGATTTCTTGAGTTTTTTGAACATCCTCCAAATTTCCTCTCTAAAGTCCTTCTCAGAAAGACTATGTCTGTGGCTGACACTTGTTGGATCTTCAGAACGACTATCTTAATTCGCTAAGCATGGTGATGTTCTGTATTGTTTACCCATTTTTTTTTGCAGTGTGGTGTTTTTACATGTTGTGCTGGTGTATATTGTCTACAGTATAGCCCAATCATGGAGTGGAGCTGAGAGACTGTGCTCCTCTGTTTTTGTCCCTTTGTGTGGGGCTTATTCAGTTGCACATCACTTTTTGAATATGTTTGCCATGGAAAGAGATAGTCTCAACATATTTTTTGTCCTTTTAGATGGGGATGTTTACACATTAAAATTTATGTACAGGATAAGCATACATTTTTGTTCTTTTTCATGTTAATTTTGTTATTTTATCCTACTAGCTCTGAGTTTTCATGTGATGAGCTCTTTGCTCTGCTTGAATCTGTAATAACACAGCAGAAAACCTAAATAGATGAACAAACTGGAGATACTTTTCATGGTAACATATAAAAAACTTATAAGTTAGAATTTAATGAGTGTATTTGATTATTAGAAAGTTCTTCAAGGAAAAATCCATTATAAATTCAATTTTGTGCCTTAGTTCATAAGTTATTGCTAGGAGATATTGTGTGTTTGTGTGTATGTGAGAAAGAGAAAGAGAGAGAGACAGAGAGAGAGTCCACATACAGTGCTTTAGCATGAACTATTCCTGACTCTGTACTCAGGTGTGATCACCAGTGAGTTTATTGAGGCTATATGTAATAATGAAAATACAAGTAGAGTCAGCAAGATGCATGGTAAGAGCCTCACCTATACTATTTCTCAGACTCAAAATAATTTCTAGTAATATCTCTATTTTTTAACATAAATAAGGACTTCTAACATATTCACTTCTACTCTTAGAAGTTTGGTCTTTATGACAGTTCATAGAGAAAGTCAAGAAGGTTGCCAATATGTCCCTGTAACAAGTGCTCAGCATCTCTTATCTTTATGGAAACCCAAGTCAAGAAAACAATGAGATGTCAATTCATACCAATGAGAATGGTGTACATCAAAAATAGTAGGAACTGTCTGCTGGTGGGATGTTGTATGGTTCAACCCCTGTGGAATATGCTATGAGGAGTTCTCAGTAAACTTAGAATTGAACTGCCATATGACCCAGCAATTCTCCTTTCAGTATCTATCCTTGGGGCTTAAAAAATTTATTTAAAAGGACAAATGCACACTGTTATTCATTGCTGCACCTAGTACATTTGTTAAGATAGGAATTCAACCAGTGTCCAATCACAGATAAAAAATTATTCAGATGTGTCTATATACAAAATGAAATCCTATGCAGCTGCAAGAAATTAATATAATGTTCTGCAACCTTGTTGAAATATATGTTGAGTGAAGTAAGCCAGAAGAAAAAAGACAGACATAAGATTTTTTTAAAAAAAATCTGTGTTATATAGAATAACTAGATGAGGAAAATAATGTATTAAAAGAGAGGTTCCTAGAACACCTTTGACCCCACATGTTATGGAGGGGAAAATATCGAAGGAAGAAATCAAGGCAGGTGGGAAGAAAAAGTGAAGTAGTAGGAAAACAGAAATTGGGCTTCAGTTTTTGTGGGGATGTGAGATACTGGTATAGCTATAAATATAAAGCACAGATTAAACAACACTGAACAGATCTAAGCTGCAACTACTGAATTTTTCAATGTCCCTGTCAAGGTGGCAGGTAGGGTATGGGAGTGGTGCAATATGGGAACATTGGTGGTGGGTGTTGACACTGTTGGTGGGACTGGTATTAAAATATTACCTGGCCAAAATTCAACTACAAATAACTTTGTAAATCATGGTTATTCAATTCAATTTTAAAAAATGGCCTACTTAACAATGTTAAATTTACACTGTTTTGTACCATTTGTCTAGTTAATCTTTTATTAAGCATTTAAAATAGTAATAGTTAAAGCAGCCACCTAGAGTTATTATCAACTTTAATGTGACGAAATTTAAATGTCTGTGATTTTACTGTCCATTAAGTGTAGTGCATTTTGAGTACTTGTACCGAATTACATTTGCTCCTAGTAATTAGGTGTTGCTTAATTATATTTAGAATCTTTAATATTGTATAGTTTAATCATATTAACCACTACTCTGAGCATTGAAATAATTTGCTTAAAATGACAAATTTAGTTAGATAACTAAAATTGTTATTTTGTAATGTTATTGATGAGAATTAATTATAAGCATGTATTGTTAAATAGACTATAATTTTGATTAAAGAAAAAAATATCCCTTTATATTGTGTAGTATGTAACAGCCTATAGTGAATCTTATGTAGCAATGTGATTTGTTTGTGAATATATTATGAACAGAGTTTAATGAGCTAAATATCATTTCAGTCTCCCGTTTACTAGGAAAATTTTTTGTCAATATTTATGGTACTCTCATAGATACCAATGAACTTTAGCACTCATAATGGAACTTCACACAGAGATAACTATAAATTCATACCTAGATTTTCAAACCAGCATGCTATTTGAAATATCTCTTTGAAAATAATTATAGATTCACTGGAATTTGTAGTGAAATGTAGAGATTCCATATAATACCTTCACCCTGCTTCCCTAATGTTATCTTGTGCATACATATAATGCAATATAGTGCCAGCAAAAAAATCTGATACACCTTCTAGATTTTATGTAATATCTACCCATTGTATAGGGTAGATACATGTTTTATGTGAATATTTAAATGTGTTTGTGGATTTTCATTATATATTGTTCATCATATGTTGAGTAACCAACAGTAGACTGAAGAAATTTGATTGTACTGTCATCTCAAGGCCCATTTATATTAACAGTCATCTCTTCATCTTACATCTAGCCCCTTAGTACTACTGACATACTTTAAATTCAATAATTTATTCCATAAATATATCAATTGAATAATAGTTTGTTACCATTTGGATTTTTTCATTAAGCATAATTTCCTGGAATTTTCCCAGAATATGAATGCATGAATAAATCATTCCATTTTACTGATGAACAATATTCAACAATATTTGTTGAAAAATACACTAATTCTGATACCTTTTGTCTTTTGACTGATTTTGATTTGACAACTTTTGATTTGACTTTTGACATAATTTTATTTGATAGTGAAATTCTATGGTGCTCAGGGATTACTCCTTGCTTTGCACTAGGGGATCAATCATGGCATGTCTCAGGGGACCATACGAGGTGCCAGTTCAAACCTGGTTGGATGTGTGCAAAGCGCCCTATCAACTGTACTCTCTCTCTCTCTCTTTCTCTCTCTCTCTCTTTCCTCTAATCATTATTTTTAAAATTTTATGAACATTCTTAGAAAAAATAATTTTGAGAAACATGTTGTTTCTGCACTTTTCTCCATCTCAGCCTGGGAAACACAATTTCTTTATTTTACTTGGTGGGGAATTCTTTTTTTTTCTATTTATTATTTTTATTTAAACAACTTTATTACATACATGATTGTGTTTGGGTTTCAGTCATGTAAAGAACACCATCCATCATTAGTGCAACATTCCCCTCACCTGGCTCTCTCTTCTTTGGGGAAGTCTGCATTCTCTCTCTACTACTACTATTTATGAGCCTTTAATTTTTTACATTATAAATAATGCTAGTACATTGCAGAAATCTCCTATCTTTTATCTTTTACATAAAAATATATATTTAAATTTTTTATTTAATTAAAGAACTGTGATTTATTGTTACTACTAATTGAGATTTAGGCATATAATATTTCAACAACAATCCCACCACCAGTCTCAACATCCCTTCACCATACTATGTTCCAATACTACATCCCCCGCTCCCACTCACCATGGCTCCACCATTTTCTCTTGATTGTATCACTTTCCTCATCCATCCACTCTCCCCTCTTCATATTTCTTACTTAAAACTGTATTACTTCATAAATTAATTTTATTTCTCTGGGGAAATACCCAGGTGCAATTTATTAGTTATATGATGAGTTTGTTTTGAGGATTTTAAATTAAAACAATTCTTTGTGAAGCAAGATCGTTTTATGAAACAAGATTATTTAGAACTATGTGAGGGAAGAAAAAGAGAGAGAAAGAGTACATGTTCAAGAGAGGCTTCTCCAGAGAGGAAAAAGTAAAGATATAGAAAGAAAAGCAAGCAAACTATGAGTTCAAAGGAGAACTCAGATTTAAAGAACAAGTGCAGTTTTTATTTTTATAGGAACTGCCAAACTCTTTTCCAAGGTGACTAGATTATTTTAATTTCCCAGGAGATAGAAATGAGTGCTATGGTCCTCTGAATCTTCAGCAACATTTAGTGTGTTCACCTTGTAAGTTTCAGTCAATATAACTAGTATTTAGTAATATCTCCTTGTTATAAGTTTCCATGGTTTTAATTTATTCCTCTGGTGGCTAGTAACAATCATGATATTTTCATATGCTTCATTACTATAAATGTATATTTTTGAAGAAAATATTATTTACATTTTGTGCATGTACAATTTGATTAATGTTGAATTTTGAGAGAACTTCAAGTATTCTATATACATGTTGCCATATGTGAAAGAAATAACTAATTTTTTAATATATAGTTTGCCATTTTACCTTCCTAGTACTCTTTTGCAAAACAAAATTTTTAAATTTTTATAAGTTTCAGTCTATTAATATTCATTTTTCTTTTGCTTAGTCCTATATTCTGAATGTAACTTTCTGTATTTTACAGAAAACTTAGTGTCGCATCTTTTGGGGGTGAGGGTTGTTGAGATATTTTTGTTTGTTTGTTTGTGTTTTTTTAATTTTTGGATTATACCTGGTGGCACTCAGGTGTTATTCTTGGATCTGTGTTCAGAACTCACTCCTGGCGGGCTTAGGGAAACATATGAGATGGCAAGAATTGAACCAGGGTTCGTCCTGTGTTGGCTGCCTGCAAGGCAAATGCCTTACCACTGTGTTATCTCTCCAGCCCTAGTATTGCATTTTTAAAGTATATAAAACATCAATTGTAGTTTTTATATAAGGTATGAGGTTATGTTTATGTACATAGTTTTTGCCTATGATGACCAATTACTTCAGTGAAATTTGTTCTTTTATTTTTCTCCCATTGTTTTACACTGTGATTGAATGTGTGTGTATATATGTATGTATGTATATATAAATATATATATGCTTAAAATGTATTATATGTATAATTAGGATCAGAAAAGTTTGGGCTCATACACTGTGCTAAGAATATTCCATCTTTATCTGCATTATTAGCTATTTTTATTTGAGAAAATTACCTCCATGTGAATAGAATTATTATCTTCATTTTAAAGATTGCAAAACTAAAATTTGGGAAATATTAAGGCTTTCATAATATATGTTCAAGATAAAATTGATAGTGTATTGTGAAGATAGAATTGCATTCAGGATGTGTCTCTTTTGAAAGCCCTATTTACTCTGCGCCATGGCATTACAGCATCCCATATTTTTTCTTTTCTTTTTCTTTTTTTTTTTTTGGTTTTTGGGCCACACCCGGTGACGCTCAGGGGTCACTCCTGGCTATGCGCTCAGAAGTCGCTCCTGGCTTGGGGGACCATATGGGACGCCGGGGGATCGAACCGCGGTCCGTCTCCTAGGCTAGCGCAGGTAAGGCAGGCACCTTACCTCGAGCGCCACCGCCCGGCCCCTTCTTTTTTTTTTTTTTATATTTATTTTCAACTAGGCTATATTTAACAGACTTTTACTTGAGTCATATTGATTTTAAACAAGTATCTCTAAGTTACATATGGCTCTTTATTTACTAAGTCCACAATTCATTGTAAAAGTCCTGATAAACTATCCTCCTGATCATTGACTTGTGGCAATGACTTTTCTTTTGTTTACATGTTATACCTTCAATTTACATATATTTATAACATGTTTCTTTTAATTTTATCAAAGCTTGTTGGATTTACTTTTTAAAACAAAATGAACAAGATCACTTAGTAACATATGATGCTTGGGAGAGGATTTATAAAATTTTGTTTCTTTGTTAACCATTATTTTACTTTTTAATTAATCACTTTTGAGTTTGGGAGATCACACTAGATAGTATTCAAGTCTTAGTCCTGCCTCTGTGTTCAGGGATCAATCCTGATAGGGCTCAGGGGACCATATGAATGCCAGGGACAGGAAATAGAATCTGGGTCAGCTGCATTCAGGGCAAGTATCCTTTAACCACTGCACCAGCTCTTTTCCCAATAGCTCTACTTATTTATTTATAGTTCTACTTTACAAATAAACAATTAGTTTGTAATCACCTTTTATGAGCAAAAAAAAAATTCTGGATAAAAAAAGAAGATGAACTGCTTTATTTCCTCTCTTACAGGCTGAATGACTATGAGCAGCCTCCCTTTTTAAATCTGCTCATCTTATGTTTGAATGGATGCAAATAAAAAATGATGCTGTATTATTGAGAATTAGTTTTTCTTATATTCTTTTCATTAAATACATTTTTTAGAAGAGCATAGGTCTTTTGTAGGAGCCTTATGAAAGGATTGGTATAGGGAAGAATCTTTGGATAGATGTTAGTGTGGTGGCAGAGTCAATAATAGAAGCATTTGCAGAAAGGAATCCAAATATTTGGTTTCTACCTGTCTCCTGAATTAGTGAATATTCTCCTAAGACTACTATTTCAGTATAGTCCTTTGCCTAATACTTCCCCCTTCATTTAATGTTTTTGAGAAAGATTAGTATGAATAGAAACTAGGACAATTTTATTTATATTATTTTGAAAAACTCCACCTAGAATATCTAGAATTTTGATATTAAATTTTGTTTGTTTATATGGATTCCTTTTATTTTTGCTAACAATTTTCTATCTTTTCCCTCGAGGTTTAAAGAAAGAAATCAGGATCAGGAATGACTAATTGATTTATATTTCTGAGAGAAATATCACAAAAACTAAGTCTTGTAGGTGTGATTTTGGCAAATCGGGGGGCTTGACATGTCCCTCCTACTGAGCTTGTCAACTTTCTGCTGCATTGACAGTGTACCCATGATTTTTCATGGCATAATTTGCATCCCTTTGAAGAAAATAGTGAGTCTATGTAGTTGGCCCAGTGCAAACTTGGTGACTGCATTTGTATGTGTGGTATTTTATTTATTTCTATTAGCCATTAAAAAGTGGTAATATTACTCAAACTTTTATTTGTATAGTCTTATGGTGTCTAAAATAATTTTTGTTAAGTATCTTAGGCTTAAGATTTTTAAGTCCCCTAAGACATGTTAAGTGTTTTAACTCTTAGGTACTTATTTTATAAGCACAAGAAATGTCCAGTTTGGTTAATACAAAACTCATAAAAATACAAAGTGAAATCACTTGATAAAGCTACATAATTGAAAAATCATTAATGGGGAGCATATTACAATTTGCCTGAGACCTGATGTATCTAGAAATAGAATTATATTATTGAGACAATATTTAGAATTAGATCAATCATTTGGAAAGAAGAATTCATAAAATTGAATAAATACAGGCATTACAGTTAAATAGTTTATCAAATGTGGATGGCTCAGGCGCAAAGTACACTCTATCACACAGACACCAATCCACCTACATTCTGAATCCAAATTCAAACTGAGTTAGTCATCAAAGAAATATAGTAATTCAAGTATCTAAAAATTCCAGAAATAAAATTAGACCTAAAAACTCAATGACATTATAAGAATTTTTATCTCTTCTATTTCCTGTCCTCCTTATGTGGGTTTAACTTCTTGATCAAGTTTTCTTTTCAAATCGGGATATTTTTGGAGATACAGATTTCATTCCACTTGCACAAATTTGCACTTCGGAGAAACTTCTTTGCTTAGATATAAAAGCAATTTTGAGACTGAGTCTCATTGATTTGTTTAGTCATATGGCCATCCTTGAAAAGATACTAATTGCCAATAATTTTATTTCAATGCCATGTATCCATTGTATTAAATGACATAAGAAATGAAGTTTATCCAAGGGAAACTGAGGGTTGGATAGTGTAAAAGAAGAAATGTCTGTTCAATAGAAACATGCATGATTGGACTTTACCACACAGCTTCCACGGCAGGAAGGACTTCACACAGCTTCCAAGGCAGGATTTCAAAAGCATAGGTTAGGAAAAGGTAGAATTTCAAATTAGTAAGTCCTAGAAAGAAATAGAGTACTTAAATGAAACATGAGAATGTTCCTATGAGGTGATATTCACCCACCTGGATATAAAGAAACAGAATTAGGTTAAAGCTGCCTAAGGAAAAAGAGAGAACAAGTTAACGCAAAGCCTTGATGAGATTTTTCTAATACTTAATAAATCTCCTACAAGAACAGTCATTAACAATTACTCCTGTGAAGGCCATTTTAGTATGACACATACTTCCATCACATGCCCTCCAAACTTTATATATCTAAATAACACTAACTGATTAAAAGAAAATTGGCTTTTAGCACATGTACTCTCTTGGCTCATGTGTTGGTGCTGTGCATAAAAGTGCTGCTCATCACTTGGTGTCGACATGAAACTGTCACCTGCAATTTTTAATATGTGTACTTTCATAATTTCCTACTATTATGCTGGGGTGTGGACTAGGGCTCTCCCTGCCTTTGGGAAAATTGGTGTTATTTCTTAGTGCATTATACTCTTCCTCTTCTTCCTCCCCTTCTTCAGAATTTTGAAATAGAATCTGTTATTACTGTAAAACACAAAAAATATATGGTTTATAACAATTGCTCATACACCAAGGTTTTTTTATCCCCACAAGGAAAAATTTACAAATTACCATTGAAAACATGAATGTTCTTTCAACTAGCTTGTCTCACAGACATATTTGAGATTTTTAAAATTAATGCTAAGGTATACTTTTTCCTCAAGTAAATTTAAAAAATTAAGAGATTATTGAATGCAATTTCTTACAAGGCTGAAGTTGAGCTCACTAGTTCTCCAGTCTCCACCATGTGTATAGAACTTGACACACACAATACACCCATGACATAATGCCCATGACAATTGAAAGCACTGACAGATTTGGCAATGTTTAGGAACAGTGGTTGTCAGTACTTTCTAGAGCTCAACTGTTTGAATTCAATATCAGAGTGATTAATATCTTTTTTTCATAACCTCTAGTCTACTGTCAAATGCAGATAATAATGAAACCTTCTCACAACTCTGGTATATCAAAATGAGTTAAGACATGGAAAGTGAATAGATAATGTGTGGCTTAATAATGTTTGCACTTGATAAGGTAAAATTTGAGATTATTACTTAATTTTTATTCATATAGTAGAAAATTTGCCAGATTATTCATAACTTTATCATGTTATCTTCTTGTTCCTGTGTGCTTTTATCATACTCCCAATGTGAACTAACTAGTCTTCTGTGACTATTGAGTTTCATCTATGTTTGTTTGTTTTTGTTTTTGGGTCACACCCCAAAGCGCTCAGGGGTTACTCCTGGCTCTATGCTCAGAAATTGTTCCTGGCAGGCTCGGGGGACCATATGGGATACCAGGATTTGAACCACTGTCCTTCTGCATGCAAGGCAAACGCCTTAGCTCCATCTCTCCGGCCCCGAGTTTCATCTATGTTTTATCTTTCATTTCTTATTCTATCTGAAATTCTCTACACTTTGATCACTACTGCTCTACTTGATTTTCTGTATCCATTTAATCCCTATATACTTTCGCTGTTTAATTTGTCTTTAGTTGAGTTTTTTTTTTTTCTTATCTCTGTAGCTACAGTAGAAAGTCATAGTGGAGATGAATGATCTCTGAATATTATGTTATGTTTTCTCTTGCTAGCACATAAATGACACCGGTGCTATACTTTACAAAATGTGTGTTTGTGTATGTATTCTAATAGCTCATTAGAATTTTATCATGGCAGTTTTCTTGACCAACTATCAAAATTGACCAACTATCAAAAGTTTCTGTTTAAATCAGCAAATTAGAGAAATATAAGTTATATATATATACATATATATATAAAGACATTTCCTACCCCTTCATGTAGATTATTATGGATTGAGGGTCTGAGGATCATCACTACATGACGGTAATTTAAAATCAAAACTCATTATAATGTGATAAGTTTGTTATGTATAATGCCTTTCTATCTTGTAGAACCTACAAACATAATTGACAAAATGACCAATTTGAAATGAGCAGAAATTTTATGTCTATGTTAATATGAGTATGTTGATAAATGAGTTAATGGTTAATATTTGGACAAGAGGTCTAAAAATGAACAAAGAAAAATGAGTCAATGCACATTGACTTATACAATAGAAATGATGCAAATAGTTATTGGGATAGTGTGTTAATTAAACACATTAAAATGGAACTATCTAAGAATATTAAAAGTGGTCATAGAAGTTTTAAATTATGCTTTCTCATTAGAGTCAGTAAATACCTAACAAATAATTAATTAGATTTTTCTTAGAATAAGGTTTACCTGGGAGATAATTATAGCGTAATCTTTAATTTCTGAAATAATGTATTTCCATTTGCTCTCATGGTAAAGTTTTTTAAATTCAGCTTTTAAATTCTACTACTGGATTCCAAGCATACTGGAATTTAACAATCTTGAAATACACGTTATTTACTCTAAAGAGCTAAAGTTATACAGGAATAAACCATATAACTCTTTTATTTTACTTACATAACTTATTTTGTAGTGCCAGAGATCAATTCTAGTATCTCACTGATGCAGTTCTACTGCCTAGCTCCATTAGTAGTCACCTAGATTTTATATATGGGTCTGTCATAATTAAATCCTAGGTTTCTAGAATACTTCTGACTCTACCAAAGCTCATGGTGTGATAAAGGCAGAGGGAGAAATTAGATCATTTGAATGATCAAAAATGCCAAATTGGGGCCTGCTAGGTGGCGCTAGAGGTAAAGTGTCTGTCTTGCAAGTGCTAGCCAAGGAAGGACCACGGTTCGAACCCTCGGTGTCCCATATGGTCCCCCCCAATCCAGGGGCAATTTCTGAGCACTTAGCCAGGAGTAATCCCTGAGCATCAAACGGGTGTGGCCTGAAAAAAATAATTAAAATAATTAAAATAATTAATAAATAATAATTAATAATTAATAATTAATAAAAATAATTAAAAAATAATTAAAAAATGCCAAATTATTCCTGATGGCAACGAGCAACATAGTAAAATAAATTATAATGGTAATTCCATCCTCTGATTAAATATAGACCTAGAAGTGACAGCCATGGCTTTGAAAAACTGAGACAAATGAATTTTGCAATAAATTACTTGTCACTCAAGATATTTGATTTACAGTAGCAACTACCCAAAGAGGCAACATTTTGCCAAATAGAGCTAGGTAACTATTAGTGAAACTGACAAAGAACATTTCTTTACTTTTCATTCATCTATAACTAAGCCAGTAGATTAAAGGGAGTGATTTGATCTGAAACATGACTGTGGTGTACCCCAAGACCCACCCATATCTGGGAGGAGTTTTGGGAACCGGATAATAGGTGTAACTACCTGCAAGACCTCCCATTTCTGGGAGGCTGGAAAAGGATAGATAAACCTCTGAGCCAGGGGATTCGGCCCCTTTTGCCGTTTCTCTTTTGGCCCGGCTTGGCTTCCTGGCTTTTGGATCTTTGGGCCGCATGGAGCCCAAAGGGAAGATGGCTAACAGGAGATAAGATGCAGGGCTAGCAAAATATTGCTGAATGCTTGAAAGGTTGACATAGGCCACACACCTGTGGTGGCAAGGGCATGAATAAAGATGATTCTTCCTGATGGCTGCGTGTGTGTGAGTGATTTCACCTGGGCCTGGAACTCGCCGGCTGCATGGAGGTTGAAGAGCCACGTGGGCTGGATGGCATCCTCCACCATCCAGCCCCATCGTTATTTATTTAACACAACAATGACTAAGAAATAATAATTCTTTAGTTCTCAAATGATCTTTTATTAAATAAATACTGTTATGTTGATTGTTGAAACTGTATTTTGAATAAATCTGTGCTATGTACAATTTATAAAAAATATAAATAACCATTTACATTTGTTTGATTTTGATTATAATTAATCATTAAGTGTAATAATAAAAGATATTTACCAAAACTTTGTGGAAGCAGGGGACCACACCTAGAATTTCTTAGGGCTTATTTCTGGCTTTTTCAGTGGTCACTTTTGATGGGCTCCAGGGACCAGATGTGGTACCAAAGATTGAATCCAGGTTGATCCACATGCAAGGCACAGGCCCTACACTCTGTAGTATTGCTCCACCCTACCATTTGCCAACACTCAAGCATATGAAAAAAAGTACTGCAAACTTAAAACTTTTTGAATGTCAATGTACTCTTATTAATCATCATCATACCCCCCCACTTAAATGTAATATTTACTATGGATGAAACAATTTAGATACTCATTTCATTTCTGACCTTGCCAGCTAACTATGGTCTGTTTTAGAGGTCTCCAGAGGTTTATGGTCTACTGTCTCTTTTTCACAATAAAAAATTACTCTTCACCCCACAGTAAATTTACCTTCTTTAAAGGGACAAACAAAAAGTTCCCACCTTCTCACAATTACACTTCCCATTACAGCTGTTTCCCAGGTCCATTTCAGTATTCCCCTAGGATCATATCACCCACTTAGGCAAGATTGCTCTCTATGTTCTCTCAGAACAGCAAGCTCAGTAGCTACAGTACAAGAAATTACTAAAGGAATAGAAATAATAATTGTAGAGGTCTTTGTAGTTTGTCTGTCTATTTGTTTTGTGAGGGATAATGCTTTATTTGATTAATGAACTCTGGGTATCTTGGAATATAATTTTGTCTGACATTTTTTCAGAAAATAGATGGTTATAGATTTATGGAACAGGAAGTGAACTTGCATTTTCACTGTCTACTACTAGCTTGTCAAATCTGTAAAAATAAGTTTCAGTTTTAATAAGTAAATATCTTTTACTGACAAAAAAGGTTTAAAGAACCTACTTACTTAATGAATCAATTATTTTATTTTATTTAGAGGGTGTTTGGCCATACGAGTTGATTTTCTGGGATTATTCAGTATCCCTTCTGCACTCAAGAATCGATTCTGATGGGTCTGCAGAAACGTATGGGATGCCAAGTATTATACCAAGTTCAGACACATGCAAGGCTAGTGCCCTATGCAGTGAACAATTTTTCCTGCCCTGATTCAATTTTTTAATGACTCAGTTACTATTATTGATTTTTTTTCAGCCACACCCATTTGATGCTCAGGGGTTACTCCTGGCTAAGCACTCAGAAATTGCCCGTGGCTTGGAGGGACCATATGGGACGCTTCCTTGGCTAGCGCTTGCAAGGCCGACACCTCTAGCACCACCTCACCAGCCCCAATATTATTGATTTTTTAAGGTACTGCACTCAGTAGCTATAATATATAATATACTATTTTATCAAAACCAGAAATTTGCATTAAAATATTTTTCAGGTATTGTATTATAGAGTTTCAGTTTATCTCTATGTTGGATATTATAAACTTTTAAGTGTGGAGAAAAATAAAATAATTATATTATAATTATATCTGAAAACATCTAGATGAAGTTTATAGGAAGAGTTGCTAAATAGTTTTCATAGTTTTTAAATTTTTTTTGTTTGTTTTTTGGGCCACACCTGGCAGTGCTCAGAGGTTACTCCTGGCTATCCCCCAGATGGGAGACCATATGGGACGCCGGGATTCGAATCAACCACCTTAGGTCCTGGATCGACTGTTTGCAAGGCAAACACTGCTGTGCTATCTCTCTGGCCCCGTTTTTAAATATTTTAATGTCAATTTCTTTTCTTCATTTATAGAGGAAATATCAAGAGTTGTCTTAAATCAAAACCTCTTTAATTTTGAGATATCTCCCATTGGTTGGGAACAAATAGAAAAACTGTTGGACCAAGACATTGATTATGTTACACTACATGGTTTTGTCTCAGTTACAAGAGCTGTAAAGCTGTAAAATAGAAGGGTAAAATGAGGGATTATCAATATTAATATACTGTGATGAGAAAGAAATTGTACCTGCACTCTATCCTTCCCCCAAACTTATAACCCTAATATAATAATGAGAAAACATCAAATAAAATTAATTTTGGAAACATTCTTTAAAATACTGCTAACCTTTCAATGTAATGAAAAACTAACAGAAAAATAGAAATTGAAAAAGGCTTAGGAATATTAGATACTAAGTACAAGTAATCCTAGTAAAGAAAAATGACGAAGTGCAAAAACTAGTAACATTTAACTAAATTTTGTAGTTTAAAATGCATGAAGAAACAATGCTAACTTCTCATTTTTAACACATACATGTGGTACTATTGCCCAAAAGTTAACCTTACTCCTGGACTGACTCACAATGACAGTTGCTAATAAATGGAGCATTCATATATATCAAGAATGATAAAGTCTACAGGAGATCCGGCACTGCACAAGCATGGAAGTCCTGCCAGCCAGCCACGTTAAACAGTAGTCAATGGAGTTTCACTAGGGATCCATGCTTTACAGACTGAGATAAAACTTAACGCATTTTTAGGAAAGGGAAAGAGGAAAAGACATTTCTTTTCGCCACCCAGGTATTCCCCTATCCCAGGCTTCCCAGATTCATTTTCTATTCTTGCAAAATAGAATGTAATGAGCAAACAGTGGTGCTAATCTATTTTTATTTAGGAATAATAAGAGAGATCTCTCAGGGTTAGAGAGAGAAAAGTAGGTAAGGCATTTGTTTTGAGTGCAATTGACCTCAATTAGTCCGTGGACCCCTTAAGGTCCTCTGAACTTCCTGGAATGATCCCACTTAGCAGAGCCATGAGTAAACCTTATTAGAACGTTGTGTGGGCCCCAAATGAAAACCAGCTAGCTACTAGTTAGCTAAATGCAGTAAGCAGGGTTGATTTACAAAGATGATTAGATATGTCTTTTCAAAGCTGCCTTTGCTTGGGGCTTTCAATGCAAATGAAAGTCTTAAGGAAAAAGGACTTTGAACTGATGGTCTTCTGCAATCAGAATCTTATCTTTAAAATCTTATCAGACTCTGTTTCTTCCGAATTTTTTTCCTACTGAAGTACTGTTTTGGATTCTAGGTTGTTTTCTGGACAGGGATTAGAGACACCTTTTTAGATTATATTTTGTTTCTATGGCTTCTTGAAATTATAGTCTACAAGCTTTAACTGATAACTTCAGTTAAAATGTTAGATCAAATTAAATAAAGACAAATCAAGAGCACTCAATATATCAGTGCAACATTCTATAAAATCAAAATTATTCCAGGCTAATTTTAAAGTAGTAAATTTGGCTCAGAAACCAGATCTGCCTTCAGTTAATATGCAGAAGTTGTAGAAACTGCTTTGAGTAAAGGTGGTGTATTGTGTTGGTACTGGCCATGTGTATGGATAAATGCTAGCTATTTTGAACATTCCAAGCATGCTAAACTATTTTCATCTATTAAAAATTGAAACACTATTACCAATTTTATATTTCCTTCATTTTCTTTAAAATAAGAATTTTCTGGGGTCAGAGCCATAGCTCAGAACCAGGGCATTTGCCTTGCAGAGGGTCGTCCTGGCCCTGCAGAGGGTTGTCCTGGCCCGGACCTATTTAGTTCCCTACCCATGTGGTCCACCAAGCCAGGAGCAATTTCTGAGTGCAGAACCAGGAGTAACTCCTGAGGGTATGCCCCCCCCCCCCAAAAAAAACAACTTTTTATCAGGACTTTTAAGTGACTAAAGTCATTCTGATTAACAGGGAGACTGGCATGGTGAAACTTATAGTTCTGTGAATATTTCAACCCAAAACATTTTCTAATACCAATTTTACAACACAAGAAAGCACCAGCTGCTAATGACATGGATTTTAGAACTATATAACAAATATGTAAATGCATATCTAATACTGACTACTTTCTAGCCCTATCTCTTTTCGTTTCTTTCAAAAATATCCAATTATCATTTATTCATTCAAAATACTACACAGAAAACAACATCACCTCCAGAGTTTTGTTTCGTTTCGTTCTTTCTATTAGGAACTTTATATTTTGTTTGTTTGTTTTTGGGCCACATCCGTTGACGGTCAGGGGTTACTCCTCCTATGCACTCAGAAATCGCTCCTGGCTTGGAAGGACTATATGGGACCCCAGGGGATCAAACCGCTGTCATCCTAGGCAGCGCTTGCAAGGCAGGCAGACAGACAGACACCTTACCTCTAGCGCCACCGCTCCGGCCCCTATATTAGGAACTTTAGAACCCATACTACCGACTTAGAATCTATAGTGTATCAATAAATTCTTTTTTCTTTATTCTTTTTTTGGAGGGGTGTTTTGGGGGGCCACACTCGGCAACGCTCAGGAGTTCTTCCTGGATTTGTGCTCAGAAATCGCTTCTGGCAGGCACAGGAAGACCATATGGGATGCTGGGATTCCAACCACCCTCAGTCCAGGATTGGCTTTAAGTCCCACTGTGTAACTATAATTGATGCATGATTAAAATTGCCATGACCGTACAATTTAAATAGTCTCACTCCCTCAATCCCAAATGGTAACTATGTGAGCTAATAGATGCATTAACTTGATGAGAATTCTTTCTCAATATATATGTTTATAAATTTTTATGTTAAACATTATAATTATCTTATAATTTTATCAGTTATAGCTTAATAAAACTCAAAAAGTTTGAGTTTCTGATAAGTGGTAAACTTTTATATAATATTAAAGTTATTAACTTCTCCACAAATTAGCTAGACACAAAAAGCCTGTACAACTTAGTTTTTTTTTTTTTGTCCTACTTTCTTTTTTTTTTTTAATTTTTTTTTATTTAAACACCTTGATTACATACATGATTGTGTTTGGGTTTCAGTCATAAAAGGAACACCACCCATCACCAGTGCAACATTCCCATCACCCAATTCCCAAATCTCCCTCCTCCCCCCCCAACCCCCGCCTGTACCCTAAACAGGCTCTACATTTCCCTCATACATTCTCAATATTAGGACAGTTCAAAATGTAGTTATTTCTCTAACTAAACTCATCACTCTTTGTGGTGAGCTTCCTGAGGTGAGCTGGAACTTCCAGCTCTTTTCTCTTTTGTGTCTGAAAATTATTATTACAAGGGTGTCTTTCATTTTTCTTAAAACCCATAGATGAGTGAGACCATTCTGCGTTTTTCTCTCTCTCTCTGACTTATTTCACTCAGCATAATAGATTCCATGTACATCCATGTATAGGAAAATTTCATGACTTCATCTCTCCTGACAGCTGCATAATATTCCATTGTGTATATGTACCACAGTTTCTTTAGCCATTCGTCTGTTGAAGGGCATCTTGGTTGTTTCCAGAGTCTTGCTATGGTAAATAGAGCTGCAATGAATATAGGTGTAAGGAAGGGGTTTTTGTATTGTATTTTTGTGTTCCTAGGGTATATTCCTAGGAGTGGTATAGCTGGATCGTATGGGAGCTCGATTTCCAGTTTTTGGAGGAATCTCCATATCGCTTTCCATAAAGGTCGAACTAGACAGCATTCCCACCAGCAGTGGATAAGAGTTCCTTTCTCTCCACATCCCCGCCAACACTGTTGATTCTCATTCTTTGTGATGTGTGCCATTCTCTGGGGTGTGAGGTGGTATCTCATCGTTGTTTTGATTTGCATCTCCCTGATGATTAGTGATGTGGAACATTTTTTCATGTGTCTTTTGGCCATGCGTATTTCTTCTTTGTCAAAGTGTCTGTTCATTTCTTCTCCCCATTTTTTGATGGGGTTAGATGTTTTTTTCTTGTAAAGTTCTGTCAGTGCCTTGTATATTTTGGAGATTAGCCCCTTATCTGATGGGTATTGGGTGAATAGTTTCTCCCACTCAGTGGGTGGCTCTTGTATCCTGGGCACTATTTCCTTTGAGGTGCAGAAGCTTCTCAGCTTAATATATTCCCATCTGTTAATCTCTGCTTTCACTTGCTTGGAGAGTGCAGTTTCCTCCTTGAAGATGCCTGTAATGTCCTGGAGTGTTTTGCCTATGTGCTGTTCTATATATCTTATGGTTTTGGGGCTGATATCGAGGTCTTTAATCCATTTGGATTTTACCTTCGTACATGATGTTAGCTGGGGGTCTAAGTTCAATTTTTTGCAAGTGGCTATCCAATTGTGCCAACACCACTTGTTGAAGAGTCTTTCCCTGCTCCATTTAGGATTTCCTGCTCCTTTATCAAAAATTAGATGGTTGTATCTCTGGGGAACATTTTCTGAGTATTCAAGCCTATTCCACTGATCTGAGGACCTATCCTTATTCCAATACCATGCTGTTTTGATAATTGTTGCTTTGTAGTACAGTTTAAAGTTGGGAAAAGTAATTCCTCCCATATTCTTTTTCCCAATGATTGCTTTAGCTATTCGAGGGTGTTTATTGTTCCAAATGAATTTCAAAAGTGTCTGATCCACTTCTTTGAAGAATGTCATGGGTATCTTTAGAGGGATGGCATTAAATCTGTATAATGCCTTGGGGAGTATTGACATTTTGATGATGTTAATCCTGCCAATCCATGAGCAGGGTATGTGTTTCCATTTCCGTGTGTCCTCTCTTATTTCTTGGAGCAGAGTTTTATAGTTTTCTTTGTATAGGTCCTTCACATATTTAGTCAAGTTGATTCCAAGATATTTGAGTTTGTGTGGTACTATTGTGAATGGGGTTGTTTTCTTAATGTCCACTTCATCCTTATTACTATTGGTATATAGAAAGGCCATTGATTTTTGTGTGTTAATTTTGTAGCCTGCCACCTTGCTATATGAGTCTATTTTTCTAGAAGCTTTTTGATAGAGTCTTTAGGGTTTTCTAAGTAGAGTATCATGTCATCTGCAAACAGTGAGAGCTTGACTTCTTCCTTTCCTATCTGGATTCCCTTGATATCCTTTTCTTGCCTAATCGCTATAGCAAGTACTTCCAGTGCTATGTTGAAAAGGAGTGGTGAGAGAGGACAGCCTTGTCTTGTGCCAGAATTTAGAGGAAAGGCTTTCAGTTTTTCTCCATTGAGGATAATATTTGCCACTGGCTTGTGGTAGATGGCCTTCACTATATTGAGGAAGGTTCCCTCCATTCCCATCTTGCTGAGAGTTTTGATCAAGAATGGGTGTTGGACCTTATCAAATGCTTTCTCTGCATCTATTGATATGATCATGTGGTTTTTATTTTTCTTGTTGTTGATGTTGTGTATTATGTTGATAGACTTACGGATGTTAAACCATCCTTGCATTCCTGGGATGAAACCTACTTGATCGTAGTGGATGATCTTCTTAACGAGGCATTGAATCCTATTTGCCAGGATTTTGTTGAGGATCTTTGCATCTGCATTCATCAGTGATATTGGTCTGTAATTTTCTTTTTTGGTAGCGTCTCTGTCTGGTTTAGGTATCAAGGTGATGTTGGCTTCATAAAAGCTATTTGGAAGTGTTTCTGTTTGTTCAATTTCATGAAAGAGTCTTGCCAAGATTGGCAGTAGTTCCTCTTGGAAAGTTTGATAGAATTCATTAGTGAATCCATCTGGACCTGGGCTTTTGTTTTTCGGCAGACATTTGATTACTGTTTTAATTTCATCAATGGTGATGGGGGTGTTTAGATATGCTACATCCTCTTCCTTCAACCGTGGAAGATTATAAGAGTCCAAGAATTTATCCATTTCTTCCAGGTTCTCATTTTTAGTGGCGTAGAGTTTTTCAAAGTAGTTTCTGATTACCCTTTGAATCTCTGTCATATCAGTAGTGATCTCTCCTTTTTCATTCCTGATACGAGTTATCAAGTTTCTCTCTCTCTCTTTCTTTGTTAGGTTTGCCAGTGGTCTATCAATCTTGTTTATTTTTTCAAAGAACCAACTTCTGCTTTCGTTGATCTTTCGGATTGTTTTTTGAGTTTCCACTTCGTTGATTTCTGCTCTCAGCTTTGTTATTTCCTTCTGTCTTCCTATTCTTGGGTCCTTTTGTTGAGCATTTTCTAGTTCTATTAGCTGTGTCATTAAGCTACTCAGGTAAGCTCCTTCTTCCTTCCTGATGTGTGCTTGCAAAGCTATAAATTTTCCTCTCAGTACTGCTTTTGCTGTGTCCCATAAGTTCTGAGAGTTTGTGTCTTTATTGTCATTTTTTTCCAGGAACCTTTTTATTTCCTCCTTGATTTCATCTCGGACCCACTGGTTATTGAGCATGAGGCTGTTTAACTTCCAGGTGTTAAAGTGTTTCTTCTGAGTCCCTTTGGAGTTCACAAATAATTTCAGAGCCTTGTGGTCAGCGAAGGTAGTCTGCAAAATTTCTATCCTCTTGATCTTATGGAGGTATGTTTTATGTGCCAGCATGTAGTCTATCCTGGAGAATGTCCCATGTACATTGGAGAAGAATGTGTATCCAGGTTTCTGGGGATGGAGTGTCCTATATATATCCACTAGGCCTCTTTCTTCCATTTCTCTCCTCAGGTCTAGTATATTCTTGTTGGGTTTCAGTCTGGTTGAACTGTCTAGTGTTGACAAAGCCGTGTTAAGGTCCCCCACAATTATTGTGTTGTTGTTGATATTATTTTTCAGATTTGTCAACAGTTGTATTAAATATTTTGCTGGCCCCTCATTCGGTGCATATATGTTTAGGAGAGTGAATTCTTCCTGCTCTACGTACCCCTTGATTAATATAAAATGTCCGTCTTTGTCCCTTACAACCTTCCTGAGTATAAAGTTTGCATTATCTGATATTAGTATGGCCACTCCAGCTTTTTTATGGGTGTTGTTTGCTTGGATAACTTTTCTCCAGCCTTTTATTTTGAGTCTATGTTTGTTCTGACTATTCAGGTGCGTTTCTTGTAGGCAGCAGAAGGTTGGATTGAGTTTTTTGATCCATTTAGCCACTCTGTGTCTCTTAACTGGTGCATTTAGTCCATTGACGTTGAGAGAAAGAATTGTCCTGGGATTTAACGCCATCTTTATTTCAAAATTTGGTGTGTCTTTTGGGTAGTCTTGTCTTAGATTAGGTCTTTCAGTTTTTCTCTTAAGACTGGTTTTGTGTCTGTGAAGTTTCTGAGCTGTTTTTTGTCTGTGAAACCATGTATTCTTCCATCAAACCGGAAAGTGAGTTTTGCTGGGTATAGTATTCTGGGTGAAGCATTCATTTCATTCAGTCTTGTCACAATATCCCACCACTGCTTTCTGGCATTGAGCGTTTCTGGTGACAGGTCTGCTGTAAATCTCAGGGAAGCTTGCTTGAACATGATTTCCCCTTTTGATCTTGCTGTTTTCAGAATTCTGTCTCTATCTGTGGGATTTGTCATTGTGACTAGGATGTGTCTTGGGGTGGTTTTTCTGGGGTCTCTTTTGGTTGGTACTCTTCGGGCATGCAGGATTTGATCACATATATTCTTTAGCTCTGGAAGTTTTTCTTTAATGATGTTCTTGACCATTGATTCTTCCTGGAAATTTTCTTCCTGGGTCTCTGGGACTCCAATGATTCTTAAGTTGTTTCTGTTGATCTTATCATAGACTTCTATTTTCGTCTGTTCCCATTCTTTGACTAATTTTTCCATTGTCTGCTCATTTGCTTTAAGTTTTTTGTCCAATCTCTCCTGCTGTATGGAATTGTTATGTATCTCATCTTCCACAGCACCAAGTCTATTCTCAGCTTCTGATACCCTGTCCCAGAGCTTATCCATTTTGTCATTCACTTCGTTTACTGACTTTTTCAGTCCTGTTAGTTGACATGTTATTTCAGTTTGGAGTTTTGTCATTTCTGCCTTCATATTTTCTTGGTTCTTATTAGTGTTCTGTTCAACTCGATCCATGGTTTCTTGGAGTCTGTTGAGCACCTTCCATATTGCTAGTCTAAAGTCCTTATCTGAGAGGTTGATTAGTTGTTCAGTCATTATCTGGTCCTCAGAATTGTCATCTTCATTCTCTATGTCTGATGCTGGCCTGCGTTGTTTCCCCATTGTCACACTTGTATTGTGGGTTTTTCTACGTGTTGTAGTGGTATTCATTGTCTATATGATGTAGGCAGCACACTCCTCTGGCTCCTCCCTTTCTGGATGGGCTGACTTGCCTCTATGGGAGGGGAGTCCTCCGTGGATGAAGCCTCACACTGGGTCAAATCTTAGGCCCGAGCATGCAACAGAGAAGATAGTCCAGAGAGAAATGTTTGCTTCTGTGATATAGCGCCGTTCTTAGTGTGATTTTTCCTTCTTGTTGCAATGGAGTTCTTTCCTTAGAAAGAGTGCACGGCGGCGTAGCGAAGCGGAGCGGCCGTGCTCCTCTGAGCCTCTTTTTGCCCCACTCGCAAGAGTTTCACGCAAGAGGACAGTAGACAGACATAGACAGGTCACACTCACAGTCTTTCACAGCTGAGCCCCACTGGGCCGGTGTACTTTTGCGGATTTTCCCCGTCTGGTGTCACACACAGGGAGCCAGCTTTTGCAAAGGTTAGCCGGTTTTTATGCTCTGAAGTCCCTCCCTGAAAATGGCGTCTGGGCCAGCGAGGTTTCTGGAGGCTCTTTTTGCCCCACTCGCAAGAGTTTCACGCAAGAGGACAGTAGACAGACATAGACAGGTCACACTCACAGTCTTTCACAGCTGAGCCCCACTGGGCCGGTGTACTTTCGCGGATTTTCCCCGCCTGGTGTCACACACAGGGAGCTAGCTTTTGCAAAGGTTAGCCGGTTTTTATGCTCTGAAGTCCCTCCCTGAAAATGGCGTCTGGGTGAGTGAGGTTTCTGGAGGCTCTTTTTGCCCCACTCGCAAGAGTTTCACGCAAGAGGACAGTAGACAGACATAGACAGGTCACACTCACAGTCTTTCACAGCTGAGCCCCACTGGGCCGGTGTACTTTTGCGGATTTTCCCCGCCTGGTGTCACACACAGGGAGCCAGCTTTTGCAAAGGTTAGCCGGTTTTTATGCTCTACAACTTAGTTTTATTTTTATAATTCATATTTTAATTTCACTTAATTATGATTCTGTGTTTTTGATTTATTCTTTTTTTAATTTTTTTTTTTGGTTTTTTTTTTTTTTTTTTTTTTTGGTCTCACCCAGCAGTGCTCAGGAGTTACTCCTGGCTCCATGCTCAGAAGTCGCTCCTGGCGAGCACGGGGGACCATATGGGACGCCGGGATTCGAACCGATGACCTTTTGCATGAGAGGCAAACGCCTTACCTCCATGCTATCTCTCCGGCCCCTTTTTCTAATTTTTTGTACTTTTGTTGTTACTCCCTTATTGTTTTTTGTATTTGAGTTGTTTGTTACCTTTTTCTTCTTTTTTCCCTTCCTTCTTCTAACTAGACAGATTCCTTCTAGTTTTTCTCTGGTTTGTTTGCCTTTCCCCCTCCCCGATGGAACAAGGACAAGACAGTCATATGTTCATTAGATGGAAATAAAAAATAATCAGATTTGAATACAAAATTCAAAGTCAATGACAAAAGGATCAATACCCAATCTACAACAAACTGTACAAGAGGGAAACAGTTCCTCGAGCATTAAGGGGGTAAAGGAGGGTGATGGGGGATGCAGCTGGGAACAGGGATGGAGGGAAGAAAATGGTGGGAATGCCCCTTATTCATTGCCACTATTGCCTTAAATATTACTGTGAAAGATTTGTGATTCACTTTTACCACAATAAAAAGGTAAAAAAAAAGTACACGTAAAATAAAGATTTATGAGTAGTGAAAAAAAAATAAAGCACATCCAGTGTTTCTAGGGTTTATACCTGGCTTTGTGCTCAGGTGTCATTCCTGACTGGCTTAGAGTACCATAGGGGTGCTAGAAATTGAACACAGATCAGCACCATAAGGCAAGCACCATACGATCAGCACCATAAGACAAGCACCATATTCAATGCTTTATTTCTTCAGACTAAGAAACTTTTTAAAAAGAGTCTCAGCAAATCCTTTACTGATACTCTCATCATTAAGAATTCAATCTCCTATTTAGTTTTCCTCGGTTATTATTAATATATATTGATGTCATTTTCTTTGTTTTAATCATTTCTAGCTAGAAAATTTAACCAGAGCATTTTTGCTGTGTATTTCAAAAATAACTCTAGCCATGCTCCTTTCAACATTAACCTAATTTGAGAGGTTCTTTCATGTGAAAATAACTCCCTATCATCAAGGGCAACTCCTTCATTAATTAAAGATGATTTAACACACTCACCCTCCATTTGACCAAGACCAGCCTATTGATTCCTTGCAAGTTCTGGCCACATCACACTTGAAGTTCCCAATGGGAATGTCTATGAATTTCAAAAGCCTTAGAAAGATGTTTTGATCTGTCCCCAAGGTAAGGAACTTTTCTGGGTCATAGATGTAATGTGAAACCTAAACTAACCGGGTTCTTTTCCAAGCCTATAAAAAGATCACATGAACAGAAAAGCACAATTCTGCAGGAACCTAATAAAGCGGTGTCACAGAGATTTGTAAAGACTTAATGCAAGACACCTAAGTCCCTTATTCCTTGATTTGTGAGCACTGCTGAGTGCTCGGGAAGCTAACTCAGCCTTCTAGAAAAGTCTGAATTTCATGACTGTGACAGGGCTAATTAAGGTGCCTGGCCTGAGTAGCATTGGCTGTTTCTCTGGAATTCATTCTTCACAGTTCTAATATGCCATCTTAAAAGGCTCATACCTGAAAGTAATAGTTCTGAATATTAAAAAGGAAAAAAATGATGTGATCAATTGAATGCTAAGGTCTGGAAAGTCTCAATTGAATGGCACTGTTAGATTAGGCTTCCCAGACATAGTCAGTAAGTTATTCTTCTTCCACATGCCCAGCTGCTGCATTTTAGGATATGAAACGTTTCCTTTGTGAGGGAAAGAAAGCATCTGTGATACGTACAGCATTAAGAAAAAATGGTCAGTGTTGGGACTGAATTGAGACAGAAGGGAAATGCCATCTTTTTCATGTAGGGCAATTTAATTTGCAGACAGGATGGTCATTTAAACTTTATACCCTGTAATAAAGGTATCCTTGCAGTTGGTAGAGTGAAACTTAGTCTTTTACTTAAAAGAATGAGATTGAAATATAAAAAAAAAAATCATTCATTGAATAGCTCTCTATTGTCTGCATTGTAACGTTGACAATTTTATAAGAAATCTAACTAATGTCTTCAGTCAAAAGAAGAGAAGAGGACAGATGTAAATTTCTGTACCCCCTCCCACAATATAATCATCACTAATATTGAAAGTCACTTTATTTTTGTCTTTCTTTTGTTGTGGAGAAAGCTTATTCTTGGCTCTCTTCTTAAGGATTATTCCTATTGGTCTTGGGGGATATGGAGATCAAACTCACATTGATCATTTGCAAGCCAACCATTTTACCCACTGTTATCATTTGGTCCCTAGTCATTTATTTTTATAAATGATTTAGAAAAAGCTTTTATAAATAGAATTTTTAGACATTACTAGTGGACAGTATTTTTCATCTTTCTTTACAAAGAGTCAATGTTCAAATTCTGTGTTTCTAGAATATAAAGAAACAAAACACTTGAGATAGAGTGGGAGTATAGTATATTGCAGATGATCAAAATAAAGGATCCATGGAAAATGCCAAGAAAATAAAGTTTCCAGATGCTTGGGAAAAGAAATAGCGAACAATCTGTTTAACTTTGTTCAGCATCTTATCTTCTATTTTAGTCTTTCACAATCATTTTTCCCACTGGATTTCTTGTCTCCTTCCTGTACTGGTCTCCTCCATGCCCCCATTGACCAAGTTGACCCTTAGTCTCATATGATGGCACTCATACTTCCTGTATTCTTTGCTTTGGAATATGCTAGGGACCTGTAGGAAATCCACAGTGAATCTCATTTAGAAACAGTCTTCTATAACCCTCCTCTCTAGAGGATGCTTTCCACCTCTCAGTGCTGTGTATGGTTTAAATTAGCTAGTTACTGTCACTTGAAATTTTGTGTCCCACCTGCTTGTTTGTTAATGAGGCACATCCACATTTGATCTCACTAAAGCAGAGGCATATGTGGTAAATACACTCAAGTTCTGTAAATAGTGCTAAAGCTGGAAGAGGTTTGGGTTGAGAGAGGTAATCTTACCAGAATTAGACTTCCTGCATTGCAAATGATTCACTTCTCAAAGGAGGCATTCACAAAAGTTGAGTTTTTCCTCAGTCAACTTTATTTCTACCCATATGTATAGATTTGAAACATGAAAACATTTTAAGACTTATTAAATGTCACTATATTTACACATATACAGAGCAATTAATTAGGATATTATTCAGTTTAACTATGACTCTGTTTGGGACTTATAATGTCACATTATTTTATTCAAAGAAATTAAACTCTGGGACATTTTTTGGTTTTGGCTTTTGGGCCACAAGCAATGTTACTCTGGGATTACTTTTCTCTCTGTGCTTGGGGATCACTTGTGGTGGGGTTCAGAGTACCAAAGGAGCCAACCACATGCAAGGCAAGCACCCTAACCACTATATATTCTCTCCAGCCACTTAAGTCTAAAACTTTTAAGGTATTCTCACAATTTTCATAGAAAACCCTGATGTGAATTTAGGTTTTGAAGGACAGCTGTAGAATCCAAACTACTACATACGTACTGATACCTACAAAAACAAGAATTATCACATCTCATAGAGGAAAGCGCTTACTATTGCCATTGTGGCTGAATGAATTTGTGTAGTAAATTTAAAGATTATGTTCCTCATGAAAAGTTAATTTTTTTATGCTGAGATTTCTCTGTTGATTCCTGAAAATTTACCCCCCTCTACAGGTTTTGACAGATTTCTTTTGTAATATGTTAGGAAATGAGGGAGAAAGGTGTTTTGTGAGTCACAGCTTTTAATTCTCTTTAGGAAAAGCTTGCTTTCTTTTTGAGTGTCTTTTTTGTAACTACTGTTATTTTTTTTTTCAAACAAATAGTTCTCAATGAGAAGACTAGTTACACATGATAAATTTCTGCTAGATAATAGTCAAATAATATTAAGACTTCTAGATGCTGCTGTGATTATGAACTGGCAAAGATAATTTGGTACTGGATTTTTTTTTGTAGTCACAAGCTTGTTAGAAGAGCTGTATTCCTCCCTTACCATTGACAGTCCATAGAATGCCTTTTACTTGTTCTTTGTCCTGAAAATATCTGAATTTGTTCAAAAGCCATTAAAAGGTGAGGCATATTTTCAGAATCTTTGTGTTACTCCCTTTTAGAATACTAGTTCAAAAAGTTTATTTTCCAAGTTATTTGACTGCCATTCTTTGACTCTTTCTTATTCTAAAGTGATGCTCAAAGTTAACTCCAAAAGATAATACTGTTTTTTAAAAAAGACCGATTGAGTCAAAATATGAGAACACAAGAGGGGAAAGAGCACCATTTCAGCTTCTACAAGGAAAGATATACTTTAAGGTGTAGCCTAAACTTTGACATTTAGCAGATCCAAACTGGAGACCAAAAAGGTTTGGCCCCCTGACTCAGCTCACTGTGGGTTCTGAGAAGTGGAGAAGATAGGCCAGCTGTACAATTGTTAGCTAAAATATTAGAGTCCTTTTGATATTTTCTTCCTGTGCTACTTGACCTCTCTTTGATAGTCATTATTATCATTCTCCATTCCATTGGAGAAAATATGGTGAAAGAAATGAAAGATGCAAAAATAGAAATGAAAAGGACAGAAGAAGAATAGGTGGAAGTCTGACACCCTGACCCTGGGAGAAGGGGTTAAATAAATTCCTTTTCTTCCAGAAACCTAAAAATATCAACTTCTTGTCTTCTTGACATTTCTGTTTCCTTATGCATGTGCTCTAGGGCTGATAATGTTGCTTAACATACAAATTTCTCACATCTCCATGCTATTAGAAACCAGTCTGTTGGTTAATCATAATAATTAAAAAGATGTAAACGTTCAGAATGGCTGACACTAATTCATTATACTGTCTTGCCTGACTGAACTAACTTTAATCCCAATATCCTATTATATGAGTTCCCAGCAAATGTGGGTATTTTCTCTACCTTCATCATCTTATTTCTGGTTTTATATGTTCCTTTAGATGCTAATACTGCTGCTAATTCAGAGTCTACACTTCGTTACACTTTGATAGTATGGTCCAGACCAATCTAAAATTAGATATGCACTTAAATCACTTATAAAAATATATATTAATGATATGAAAGATTTGTGATAAGTCTTGAAATATCAATATTCCAGAAAATAATGACTATGCTTAATCTGGGATCACACTTAGAATTTTGGAGGGGATGGAGTTTGGGCCACACCCGGTGACGTTCAGGGCTTACTCCTGGCTATTCGTTCAGAAATTGCTCCTGCCTTGTGGGATCAGATGGGACAACAGGGATAGAACCCAGGTTTGTCTTCCGTCTGCTGCGTCCAAGGCAAACACCATACCGATGCCAGCCCTACACTTAGAATTTTTAAGAAAATTGTTCACCTAATTTCTATTGCTCTTAAAAATCATCTTGGGATTTGAGAATATGCATGTATGGAACCCATAGTTGCTCACATGACAGTATGCTTCGAGGGTGGAGAAACTCTGTACCTGGTAGACCAAGAGAATTCCCTCTAACTTCCCTAATACTTATTGTGCCTATGCAAAAAAAAAAAAAAAAAAAAAAAAACCAACGAAAAACAAAGAAAACAGAAAACAAAAAACATAAAGCCTTGCCACAGCAGACCTTTTTTATTTTTTGTCCCTTATCTTTCTTGTAGTTGTGGTTTGGAGATGATATTGTTGTTATTGCTGCTGCTGCTTTTTTATTTTTATTTTTTTGTCCTTGCCTGTTTTGTTTTGTTTTTGGATTTTCTTTTGTTTTTGGTTTTGTTTTCCTTTTTTCTCTTTCTTTTTCTGAACTGACATTTATAGCCTCTAGTCTAGACGAATCCCCCAGCGTTTTTTATTCTTTTTTTTCTCACCTTTCTTGTCTTTTTCCAACAGAACCACAGAACTTGAATAATCTTGTTCTTCATAACTTGAGGGAGAAAAAACAATGATAGTGCCAGAAACAACCAGTCGTATGAACATTGAGTGGAAATAAAAAATGATCAAACTTAAGAACCACACCCAAAGTCAACAACACCAGAATCCATACCCAATCTACAGCGACCTATACACAAAGGAGACCTCTCACACTAGCAGTCCAGGAGGCAAATGGAGGAGATGCATGCAAATGGGATACATGCTGGGAACAGGGGTAAAGGGAGGACAACACTTGGTGGAAAAGGTCCTAATTCTTTGTCACTATATACCTGAAATATTACTGTGAAAAACTTGTAATTGATCAAAATTAAAATTATTTTTAAAAAAGCATCACTTTTAATACAGCAAAAGGCATTACTGGAAACACAGGTTTTCATTTGGCAAAAAGAATCCCATGTAACATCTAACTTTGTACACCATTTTCAAAGGCAGAATTATGGGATCCCCTTACGAATAGATTCTTCCATTTGGATTTGTTACAGACTTGAATTAACAAAGAGCTATAAAATCAAACAG
The DNA here is from genome assembly GCF_024139225.1 of Suncus etruscus. NCBI lineage: Eukaryota > Metazoa > Chordata > Mammalia > Eulipotyphla > Soricidae > Suncus > Suncus etruscus. Next base: position 105,146,974 of record NC_064854.1, on the reverse strand, counting down.
GTATTTTTGAAACTTTGCTTCATCACTTTATAAGATAGTTTAGAGCTCTATTTAATCACTAAAGTGAGGAGGCAGGTCCTAGAAAAAAGTATAGGAGTTAAGGTGCTTGCCTTGCACATGGCAGACTCTAATTTGATTCTTGAGATTGCATACATTTCCTTGAGCACTTCTGGGATTTATCCCTAATAACAAGTCTAGGAATATGTTCAGAGAATAGCCAGTTGTGCCCCCCATAACATTAAGTTAAATTAATACAAAAAATAAGGATATAGCTACTTATTACTTAATAAGTTTCTCAAGGGTTAGCACACATGAAAATAAATTATAAAAGTATGCATTAATGATATCAGGATTCTAGTTTTATTTAATTTGCTGTGCCTTGCCCTTTACTAAAAGTTTTTATCATTATTGGTGATTCAATAGGTTGGGCATAAGATGAAAGATTTAGAATGATTATTTTCTGGTAGGATTATTTCAGATTAATTTGCCAGGAGACATGGATGCTTTAAAGATTATTCAATATAGAATGGTCTATATATTATTCAGTAATAATTATTATTTAGTACTTATTATATTTTGAATTATTATATTATTCAAAAATAATTTAGTATAGACCTCAATTTTAAATTTATTTGTAAAGAACTTGGGAGTCATTTAGAGTATGTGACTGCTTTAGAAAATTAATTGAGAGTGATGAAAAGAGTATTGGCTTATTATTTGTATTAAAGACTTCTTTAAAGCTAATTTTTTCCATTTATATTAGTCAAGTTATTTGTTTAAAAGGATAAATGTACAGCATATTGCGTAAGTCAAAAGAACAATAAAGGAAGTTGTGGAATTTATTGAATTATAAAAAAGTTTTCGAAGTATAGCCAGAATGGCATATAGCACTATGTCAGATGTTATCTCATTATTTCTCTTATCTTTTCTTCTGCTTCCCATGAAAGTCAAAATATTTATATAGCTTTCTCTAGGCACAGGCATAGCTTTCTTATATGTTCATCTTTAAGTCACATATGCAGTCCAGGAAATAGAAATATTTAACTCTGTCTAGACTCAGACCAAGCAGATCACAAAACTGACTATCTGACAAAAATGATTTTCTTAATAAAAAAGATACTGTATTCTATCAAAAAGGCTTAATTGTGGGTGAGAAAAGAAATTGGTTTATTAGGGCCAGAGTGATAGCACAGTGGTGGAATGTTTGCCTGGCACACAGCTGACCTGGAACTTATCCAGGTTCTATTCCTGATATCCCATATGGTCCCCTGAGCCTTGAAGGAGTAATTTCTGAATGCAGAGCCTGGAGTAACCTCTGAGTGCCCGTGGGTGTGGCCGTAAAACAAACAAAAATAAAGAATTGGTTTATACAGTCCAAAGACAATAAACTTGATATAATTATTTAAAGGACACAGACCAAAAATAAAATATCCGAGATTTTGCTACAGAGAAAATATGTGATATTTCTTAGAATATCACTCAAAAACCAGAAATCAAAAAAAAAACCTCCCCCCCCCCGAATACTCTATAGTTTATAAAGAGTTAAAAGCTCAGTGGATGAGTGAGAAAACAGATGGATAAAAAAGAGCTGTCTATATTTTGACTGTCACTCACATATCAGATTTTGCTCCCACACTTACATATGCATATACATGTTTTTATATATGTATACATTTCTATCACTAATACAATATATTACTATACTATGTATCTGCAGGAATCTTCTTTTTCTCATATGTCGGAAGTTAATGCTAACAAGTTTTACTCAAGTGATTGAAATATGGTTAAGTGATTCTCAAGCATACAGCAATTTGCACTGTGTAACTATAAATAGATGCTCAAGGGAAAATTTTTTTCACCAATCCTATTGACTTATGGAGATGTATGTGAAGATCTAAGCTCCGAGCAAAGTGAAATATGACTTTGTATTGCAGTTTCTTTCTGCCAAAGATAAAAATCACTTTACATAAAAGACTCTATTCTCATCGGTGAAAAGCTGCTCTTTTGTAATAAGGTACAATACTCTTGAAAGTACATCAGCTTCTGTGTGCCACTGGAGCACCATTCGAGGAGGCAAATTATAGGGGTTCTTATTACCCACTTGGGCAACAATCTGCCCTTAGATTATGCTTCTTTTTAACTACTACTTAGCTGGAAGATGAGCTAAAATGTGTGAACCTTTGCTCCATTCTTTTGATCATGAAAAGGTTATGTATAATATAAGGAATTATGAGAACAAAGTAAGCTAAAACTTATAAAATATGTAAGACAAAATCTGTCATATTATAAAGGCACAAATAATCAATGACAGGTGAGTACTTGGCTGTTGGGCAGATGGGAATGCCAAACCAATTCTTTTATCATCTCCCTATACAATAGAATGCAGTGACTTACTCTGATCAGTTTTCTAACCATTCCCCAAAGAAAAATGCAGGAATATTTGGGATAAAGAAAGAAGAAATTAGTATAACTCTTTTGAACCTAGGGAGTTGACTGGCTTTGAAATGGCGTTTATTTAACATTCACAATGGCTTCAAAAGAGATTCACATTCAAATTTTAATCTATGAATTTTGTAAACACAGACTACGGTAGACAAGTTTTAATATATGGTGTTTAGGAATATGATTTTCGAGAGAAATGGTATGGTAATAGCGTTATAAATTACAAATTAGAAAGACAAAATTTCCCTAATCTTTTCTAATACTTTTATTTCTAGTGTGCAGATAAAAGTGGCAAATTGATAGCAAAGTTAAACCTTGAATGAGTCTAATACATTTTTAAAAAGTAGTTTATTTTTATCATCATATTTTAGTATTGCTGACCAATCAATATAAGTTGTTTCACAAAATTAATTTTTCCAGAACACATAAATATGTGTGTTTTGTCTAATTCCAGGAGTTTGTAATACTATGAAAATGGTTATTTTCACCAGAAATAGTTTTGGATTTTTATGTAGTCAAATAATTCTGTTTGTGACTATAACCCAACTATGATCATGTTACTTAAATAAAAAATATTTAAAAAAATAAAAAATAAAATAATTTTTAAATCTTATCAGAAACTCAAAAAATAAGTATGATTTTGGAACTATTTGTATTTTGGATATATGTAATTTGGAAGTACATGTAACTATATGAATTTTTCACATATAATTGTGTATGTGTGTTTGGATAGAGGTGTGTGTTGCTATATGTGACATCAGCCTTAGAAATTTCAGTTTTGCTTCAATTTAATGAGATTATTTCTAGTAACTCTTTTCTCTTTCTCTTCGATATTTTCTTTAAAAGTGATTTTTAATAAAGGATATCTTGTTTGCATTTTTATGATTAAAATTAATATTTAGTACAGATGTAATTTGAAAAAGCACTGAGAGTATTAAAATTAATTTTTAAAAGAAAATGTAATATTAACTTGTACTTAAAATGAATAAATATTATTGAATTTTATTTTCTAAAATTATGTTTTTGGTCTCTCAGAAGAATAAATTGACCAAACACTATTAATTGAACATATATAATTAAGAAATATGATGACAGAATGAACAAGTTATAACAAATTGGAAGTCAAGAGACTATCATCACAGAGCATATAGGTAGAATAAAAGGCAGGTAAAGAAAGCCTAAATTAATTAAAGTGTAGTAAGTTGTATTAATGAGAAATTTATAGGGAAACCTATATGGCTATAGTCTTAAGCAACCATGTTAAAAAATTTCTGCTGAGGAATGAAATCATTATCTTGGAAGCAAGCCATGAGAGTTTTAAGTTGAAAGAGACATCTGATGGCTCAAATAAAGCACATTTGGTGGAAAGAGTCAAACATGCCCAGTGTAACTGAAAAAGAGAAAAGAATGAATTAGGACTCAAGTGAGATCCTCAGGTTCGCAGATATTAGAGAAACCAAGAATCTAAAGGATTATGAGACTTCTCCACACCATCCCCACCACAGAAAATAATTAAGCTCATTGGTGAGAGTCAAACAATGAGCAGGTAAACAAGAATATAAATTAAAGACACTGGGACAGAGAGGAGACAATAACCAAAATAATCAGAAAATTCTCTTTGAGGAAGTAATATTTCATCAGTGACTGAATGGCATAAAACACACAATGTGGATTTGAAGCAAGGGCATTTCAGAAAGAAAAATAGCTTTGATACTAGAAAGAAGTAAGACTTAGTATTTGTTTAATGGATAGAACAAAGAAAATGGCTAACTGGAATTTGGTCCTTGAGTCAAAATTTAGAGTTGATCTCATTGCTACCATTACTATTTCATTCCCTTCTGTAGTTTAAGGGCATTTTGTGTTTCCCCTCACTATATTATCTCTGTTCACTATGTATTTTATGCCACTGGTACTGTTTAGTGCTTATTAGACAGTTAAATTGTTTTGCATATCGGAATCACTAAAATAGCATGCTACCTTTATGAGGCTATAATCTGATACAGGAAACTTTAAATATAAAAAGTCTATGAGAGAGTAGTAATCTGATAATTCAGGTTTTTATTTTTTTCAAAACAAAATAAAAAGGAAAAATATGTCAAGAAAGTCAAATTATTTGTAGGGATAAATACAGTCCAAATAACTATACCAGTATAAAATAGACTGCCTATTTTTAGCCTTAGAACTATTAACATTTTGGATCAAGAAAAAAATTTTCCTTTGCTGTGAAAGCTATCCTGTGCCTTGTCAAGCAGCATCACAAGTCCCTACTCACTAGATACAAGTAGCATCCTCTCAGTGTGCCAAACTCAGATGTCTTCTGATACTGCCATGATCTAGTAGAAACCACAGGTGCAAAGTATTCACACAGTGGCTCTTTCTAAAGTGCAGCAGAAGTTATTTTACCACCCACAGGGGTTTTGTTTGATTTGTGTGCCGTTTTGAAGCGAGTTATGATAAATGTGCTCCCTAAATGAAAATACTGTAAATCATATGTGCATTCTTAGCAACAGAGAACAAAGATGCTTAATTTTTTATTATTTTTATGGTTAATGTTCAGACATCCATCAATGTAAAAGAAACCACTTTCAAAATTTTTCTTTATAAATATGTAATGTAATTGTAGAATAACCTCCTTTATCATCCTGATGGTGGTTCAGACTAATACTCGGATTGTACATTAAATTTTATCAGGGTTTTATTCTATTTTAAGTAGTTTTTGCAGGGAAGAAGGGTAAGAACAAGGATTGATTTGCAGAGTTGAAATCTATAGAATACAGTTTCACTTTGTCACTAAGCTGTATCACATGGTTTCTCCATGCAGTTTTAATGAATTCTTGAGATAACTTTCTTTTGTCTTATTTGAAGTATTTAGAAAATATGAGGCAATAATTAAAAAATAAATGAGAACAATTCAGAATTTATCATTTTTATTATGTTTGTCATTCTTTTATAGAGTTAATTTATTAAAATATGTGCCATGCACTGTGTTGAGGCTGGGAATTCATGGTTTCTCATATATGCAAGTAAAAACTATTTTCATAATCACAGATTACCATGTATGACTTCCATCTTTTCATATATGTATACATATATATGTATATCTGGATACCTGAGTAGTGAATAATGCTTGAGCATGAATTGTTCATCTGTAAAAAATAGGAACCTGAAAAACATTGACTAGCTTTACCTTATTTGTAGAATGAGAAGTTTTAAGAACCATTCAGAATTGATTCAATTCATTGCAAACTCAGATTCCTAAATTTTTATCATGTCATTTTTCATGATAGTACAAGTTTTTATATCTTTAAACATTCTGTGTATTGCATTTTAAAGCATCAAATCTGAGACAAGTTTCTATCTAGAGCAGATGTAACAGATCTGTGGCATGAATCTCATTACTTTTCCTATTTTGAAATTGAATCCGTTTGATCTATCTATCTATCTATCTATCTATTACTATAATTTTAGGTATAACTTTGAAGTCACCCTGATGATGTTTTGTTGCAAAGGTTCTCAAAATTAAGTACATTAATATACATATTTCTGAGTCACTCCCCCATAGATTGTGTTTTGTAGTTCTTGTATGGTATCTACAATTCTTATATTTTTGTTGTTGTTGTTGTTGAACCACACTCTGCGGTCCTGAGAAATCACTCCTGACTCTGTACACAAGGATTGCTCCTGGCAGTACTTGGGAAACATATGAGATCAAACTTAAGACAGCCATATGCAAGACAAAAACCCGACCCTCTTTGCAACAATCCTCAGAGACAAAGAGAGGAGGGCTGGAACTTCCAGCTTCCTTCATGAAGCTCACCACAAAGAGTGGTGAGTGCAGTTAGAGAAAAAACTACACTGAGAACTACCATAACCATGTGAATGAATGAGAAAACTGGAAAGCCTGTCTAGAGTACAGGTGGGGTTGGAGTGGGGTGGAGGGAGATTTGGAACATTGGTGGTGGGAATGTTGCACTGGTGAAGGGGGGTGTTCTTTACATGACTGAAACCTAATCACAACCATGTTTGTAATCAAGGTGTTTAAATAAAGTTATTATTTTTAAAAAAACCCAACCCTCTGTACTATCTCTTCAGTCCCAGTTTTGAAAGTCTAACAATTTACCAAATGATGCAATGTGACATAATTTTGCACTTTATTAGCATTTTTTTAGACCAGAACTTTTACAATGCATTTGGTTCATGTGTAAGTGCAAATTTTGATAGATTATGTCTGCTGAAGAGGTCGGATTTTTTTTCTAACAAGCTTCCAAATAAAGAATAAAGAATTGCTAATCAAGTGAAAGTGTCCAGTCTCTCAATGGATGCTTTTGGAATCAATTTGTAAAGGAAAAGATGGACTGTGCCCAACCTGGAAAGAAGGCTTTGTTTGATCTCAGGACATCCTACATAGTCCCCCACATAACAGCTGCAAAATATTTACTGGGCAATCTTTTCTCATCATCTAGATTTCAGAGTTTCTGAAAGGAGAAATTTTCATCTCAATTTTATATGGATCCTGGAAAAAATTTTCAGGCAATCATTTGTTCTATTATAAATCAATATGTGTGTGAGATATTTATTTTGTACATTATAGTTGATATGCAGTTTGTCATTTGTTCCTTTCTGTATTCATCTGCTCCACCCTACTTCCTTCATTTTATCAAAATACGTACATTTATTTGTTTATTTTGAGGGGCAGAGAAGTGTCCTGAGCAATGCTGAGCAACATATGTATGCGTGTTTATGTATGCATGTGCAACATACTCAGCCAATCAGATTGCAGAGTTTAATGCTCATCCAAGCAATGCAATAGTGCTTAGGTATAGATATACTAACACCTTTTAGTACTTCGGCATTTAGAAGGCTAAAATGAAGTGTAGTGCAGCACTGTGGATCAAACTCGGGTTCTGGCACATTCAGGACATAGTCCCTAGCCTTTTGTTTGATCTATTTGGCCAAAGAACGATATAATGGATTCAATTTTTTAAATGATTATGCTAAATGTCGTGAACCATGAAAGAAATGAATCAGGATTCTGAGGCATAATCTGGTAAAGCACACTAACTAATAATACAATAGTTCTCAGCATATAAATATAACTATCATTTAATCTAGCAATTTCATACCTAGCTACCTATCCAAACATTAATTCAAAAAGATATATACACACATATATACACTATAGCACTGTTTACAATAGTCAGTATCTGTTAACAGACTGCCCAACAATAAATGAGTGGTTCATAAAGTTGTGGCATAGGTGCAAAATGAAATCTTGCTCTGCTTCAAAAAATAAATTCTACAACATGGATGGAACGGAGTGAGTTATGCTAAATCTGAAAAAAGTCAGAGAGAGATGAATATTGTTAAATCTTGCTTGCTCATAAATGGCATACAGAGAAACAATGTAAGAGAAAGAAAACGTCCAGTGAAAACAAACCTTAGACCAGGGGTCTTCAAACTATGGCCCATGGTCAACATGTGGCCCACCGAGGACTTTTATCCAGTGCCACCACTGCCTGTCCTGCTTAGCAGCTGACTCATGCCAGGCCCACAGAGTGCATGTATGGGTTCTATGCTGCACTTTCTGACACACCTCCTTCTCTCTGGCCATCTCTGTCCCTCTTTGTCCCTTTTCTAGTCTCAGTCAAGGGTCCTCAAAGTACAGCCTGTCAAAAGCAGGCCCATAGTTCCCTTTGAAATACTGAGAAGTTTGTTGATTTAACTTTATTTGTTCTTCATTTTAAATATGTGTTTGTTCACATTTTGGTTTTATACTTCAAAGTAAATATGTACAATGTGTACAGGAATTTATTAAGATTTATTAAACTATAGTCCAGCCCTCCAACAGTCAGAGGGACAGAGAGCCCCCTGATTAAAAAGTTTGAGGATCCCTGCTTTAGACTGACAATAGAATTGAGGACACCATAGTAGGTGTGGTGCAGTGAGTAATGTCTAATGGAGTGGTGTGGAATAATTAGTGGTGGGCGTAGTGAGGTGACATTATACTCCTAAGACATGAAACATTTATACCTTTGAAAGAAAACAGGCTTTAAAATTTTCTTGGGAAACCAGAGAAGAGAAACATCTTTTCTTTATAAACATTAAATTTAAAATGTCTTCTCAGTAAGAATTTTTCAGTTCAATTGAACCCAGAGTTTCACACATTTGAACTATGAGTGTCACATCTGGGCCACATTCTCAACCCCTAAAATCATAGTTTTCAAGATTAGTGACAAAGTCAGAAGCTCCAAGTAACTACTCCAAGCATCTGCCCTGGTTCAAACATTGCCTTAATCTTAGGGTGGTAAGAACTTTGATCTTTACCTAATGGAAGAAAGAGAGGAAATAAGAAAGGAACAACATTGTGTATGTTCAGAGGTGTTCACGAAGGATCTAAACAAAGGGTTCCAGAAAGATCACACAAGGATGCGTACTTGAGCTGAGGGAATGAGCAGACCTTAGTGCAGAAGTACAGAGGCTTCTAGGATGAAACAAATCTGGTGAAGGCATAGGAAGGAGATAAGAGGGTACATTGTAGGGGCCAGAGCTGTGTAAGGCATCTGCCTTGCGCGCTAGCCTAGGATGGACCATGATTCGATCACCCAGCATCCCATATGGTACCCCAAGCCAGGAGCGATTTCTGAGCACATGGCCAGGAGTAACCCGTGAGCATCACCGGGTGTACACCCCCCACCTTAAGTCAAGTTTGACTTATTGTAGAAGAGTTCCAGCTGACAGGGAAGGGGTAAAATGAAGGGGATAAAAGAAAAATAAAGAATGTCTATTTCAAGTATAAACCACACCAAATCATAAAAATGTCACAGTGATGGTTTCTATGTAGTGTCAAATCATAATAGGTTATAATCTGACTTTTTACCTATACAACTAAGTGTAACCCAACATGTTGCTAGTTACACAGTATGTGACAGTGAGGAAATGAACCCCATCTAGAGAGCCATACTTGTCTTTATTTTTTATTTTTTTTGCTTCGCTTGTAGCCTTAATGTTGTTCATCTTTTGCATGTTAAGTAATGTGCCAATTGCAGTCTTGTTTAGTATTTTTGTTTTTCCAAACACTCATTCTATATAGATATTTCTACAGGGTGTAAAAATCACAAAATGCTAATAATGTGATATGTTTACCATCTGCCTGATGATGCTATTCACTGTCATTAAGATTCTGAAAGAAGCACTTTGAGAAAACAAAATAATTGAGTGGAAGGGGGAAAGAACTGTAATCAAGCATGAAAAGACTTTTAAAAGAGGGAACTGAGACATCTTTCAACAATGACCTTTATAGTACTGATATTAGAATGGGGTTGTAATTATCCATCACTCTTTTTCATGGTCAATACTTTGCTCACCACAACTCATTCTTTCAATACAATTGATTCTTTTAACAATGTAGGATGGCAATCACTCTTATGTAACAATGTTAGTGGCATTCCTTCTGCCCTGTTTTGTGGTTCACTGTTATGCAGTGTCCATTCTTTATGTCTTTATAGATGTAGCCTGGTAAGTGAATTAGAAAATTTCTTAGGTGATAAAGAGTGATTTTTCAGGCAGGATATTAGACTTGGTTAAATATCCATCTGGGTATAAACTGGCAGTGCCTCATTATTATTGGACTTCACTTCTAAAGGGGTTAAGCATATATTGAACAAATCCCTGAAATGGTCTTTCTTTTGTATTAGAATAGATAGAAAGACTTTAATACAGGCATATAATTTATTTCTTATTCATTTGGGATATTTGTATGGGATATAAAATTCAAATAATATTTAATAAAATATTATTAAATGCTAAACTTTAAAAGTTGATAAGTATTGTGCCTTTAATAATGATTGAGATTTTGTAAACAAGTAATGTAGGTTCAGAAATTTAAAGGTAAGAATAAATGTAAATTGGGAGCATTTACTATTACTGCACAATTTAACATTTTTAAGCTTTGGGACTAAAATATTAATTTTTGGACAGTGATTTTTGAATTTTACAATCTTGTCATGTGGATTAATTACATATATAATTTGTCATACTGAGATCTTGGTTTTAGTGTTTCTTTAAATTGAGAATTCATTATGGCTGGAGAGATAGGACAGTGGGTAAGTTGCTTGTTTGCTTTGCATGTGGATGACTATGCTTCAATCCCTAGACCCTATATGAGTCCCTGATTCCTGCCAGGACTGATTCCTGAGATAGAGCCAAAGCAAAATTTGAAAATCTTGAAAATAAGAAGTAAACTCTAATTTTATTTTATTTAGTGGGACCCCAACTCTTCCATCAGGAACTCTAATGCCAATTGCATTACCAAGACCTAGACTCAGGATGTTTTGATTCTGTTTGGTACAATTTTTACTTCTTTCATGCTAATGAGGAATATAATTCATTGTGAGGAAATACCATGAGAATATAGCTATGATTTTTTAATTCTATAATTAATTAATTTTATTACTGTGGGGTCCATTTTTATTAGTGCTCTGACTGGTGGTGTTGGGGTCCATCAAAGCCATGACTGGTAGAACTTGGGCTGTGTATCACTTCCAGTACCTTGTACTGTTAAGGCATGTGTTCAAGCACTTGAGCCAGGAGTGGCGATCATGCAGCTCTCGAGCTGCATGCGACTCCAGCCAAAATGAATGTGGCTCTTTGCCTCTTCTCATGATTTTGTATACTGTGGCTCTTGCCAAGTTTGCATTTTGTTCTGCTGCTTCTGAGGAGGGACCTCTGAGGAGAGATCTCAGAGCTGCATCATCCCGTCTCCCATCCCTCAGAAACAACTGCATGTGCCAGCAAGGGGGGGAACCCGTGTGGCACATGTTGGGTCACATCTTGCAGTTAGTTCTTAGTGTGGAGGACGCAGCACACCCTCACCATCACTGCAGGATTTTGACCCTCGCTCAAAATGGCAAAATGCAATATGTGTTTAATATATTATTGTTAAAATGATAGGCTTTTGTGTGAGTGTTTGTCTGTTTTGGCAGGTCACTGAGTGGTGTGGCTCTCTGACTCTCACAGTTTAAAATTTTAGCTCTTTGTGTCAACCTTGTTCATCACCCCTGACTTGAGCCATACTGAGCCCTATGGTTGACCCTCACTTTATCTACAGCACAGATAGTCCTATCTGTGAATAACAACCACTTAGGATTCAGATTCAAATTTGTCAGTCATCTGAATGAGCTATAATTTACACAAAATCTGCAATCAGTTTTAAAATTCAGCAATAGCACAAGGATCTCTTGGTTAGCATGACATTTTCATTGTAAAAATGCATTTGTATCTTTTCTTCTGTGGTAATATTTACATTGCTTAAGAAACATTTTTAGAATCCTTATTCTACATATTCAACTTTCATTAGGAGAAATTATCACTACTATTTCTGATTCACACAAGGGAAACAAATCATGTGTGCTTTTAAAATGCTTTTTGATAATAATCATGTTATTTCACCAGCTACTGAAAAGTTACAATGCAATCATTACCCATTTTCTTTGTGTATATGTATGACAAATTCTACCAACTAATCTGTGTAGTACTTAGAGGTATTATACCCATTTTTATGGATGAGAATAAAAGTAGTTTACTATACACAAGTGGGAATCCTAAATTAATGATTTGATACTGAAATACCTACTTTTATTCTCTTAGTAACTAAATTAGACTATTCTAATAAAGTATAAAGCAATATTTAAGTGTCCCCTGTTATTTAACAGACAAATAATTAGTCTCTGGTATCCTATAGGACTTTATGATTATGAAATAACTTAATCAAGTCTGACACAACTTGAATTTCTTCTCAAAGTTATCCCCTTTCAGTTTTATTATTTGTTTGTTTGTTTATAAAGATCACACTTGGTACTACTGGAAGGCATATGCCATGTATTTGCTCCATCTCATTATCTGTGGGCAGGAGAGATAGTACAACAGGTTACACATTTGCCATGCATGCTGTCAACCTGGGTACAGTCCAACACTATATTGTCTGGAGCTCTACCAGTGTGATTCCTGAGCACATAGCCAGGACTAAACCCTGAATACAGCCAAAAGCCAAAATATAACAAAACAAAAGAACATATTTTCAATTTCCACCCATTCGTTCCATTTTTGGATCAGTTTAATAAAGACAATTTCATGAGTTTTTTCAGCACATATGTTTCTTTAAGGCTTATGGGCAGGGTTTTTTGTTTGTTTTGATTTTAGTTTTGGTTTTGGTTTTTGGGTCACTCCTGGCTCTGTGCTCAGAAATCGCTCCTGGCAGGCTCAGGGGACCATAATGGATGACAGGGATCAAACCACTTTTGGTTCAGGATTGATTGCATGCAAGGCAAACACCCTATCGCTGTACTATCTCTCCAGCTTCTATAGGACACGTTTTTTTTTTTTTTAAATTCATCCTTATATTCTTATTTTGTACATGCACCATTTTCTCACCCATCCCTTTTGACCATGTACTCAGTGCTGTGTGGTATATATATATATATATATATATATATATATATATATATATATATATATATATATATATATATATATATATATATATATACTCTCTTTTCAGTCTTCATGGTAGCATTATGAAGTAGGCATGAATATTTCTCATTTTACAGAAAAAGAAACTGATGGAGAAACATAAAGTAAGCTGTCCAAAACAGTACTAGGATTTAAACTTTCTGAATTTTAAGAACTTAAGACTTCGGGATTTTATTTTTTTCCTTCAGCTTATCCTCAAAGGGTTTATATCTGCCAATTTAAATATATTCCAGTATTGTGTTTCACTTTCTTTCACCACATAATCATTACTGATTTTATAACAAGTTTTTTTAAATATCCTCATTATGTGAAGCTTTAAAAATTGTGTTGATAAGTATTATGAAAATCAGGATGTATTGATTATGTGGTGATGATTAAGCAGTAAAATAGAATATCTATTATTATCTCAGTAGAATGGTGGTGATCAAACTCCAGGTCTAATGGAAGGCATGAGTACTGACTGAGCCACAACCATGGATTCAAAATGTCATATTTTACAAAGCAGCAAGTTCTTAGTGTCAGGATAAGATATAAATGTTTCACACAAAATAATCTCTCATGGCTTCTAAGAAACCACTCACTTTCTAATACAAAGATGAGAAGTTTCTAGGGGCAGAGCAGCAGATAAGAAAGACACCTTGCATGCAGCCAATCTGAGTTCAACCCCTGGCACTTTAAATTGTCTCTCCAAGCTTTAAAGTGATCCCTGAGCATAGAGCCGAAATAACCCCTGAACACTGCCTAGTGTGCAACCCTCAAAAAAAAAAGGGGGGGACTTTCAAATCATAAAACTTTCAGATATCACTTTTTTATTTTTATTTTAATAATTTTTATTGTAACCAAAACTGAGTAACAAATCTTTCAAGTAATATTTAAGGTATATAGTGACAATTGATCAGGGCCATTTCCACCACCAGGCGTGTCCTCCCTCCACCCCTTTCCCCAGCATGTCTCCCATATCTCCCTCTTTTGCCCTCCCCCTCGTAGTGCTAGAGTAACTTTTACCCTCTGTGTATAGCTTTTTGTAGATGGGATATTGATTCTGTTGTTGATTTTGGGTTTTTATTATCTTATTTTCTATTTCCACTCAATGTTTGTATGGCTGTTTGGTCCTGGTACCATCATTTTTATTTTCCCCCTCACTTCATGAGACAGAAAAAAATGATTCAAGTTGTGTGGTTCTGCTCTGAGAAGACAAAAAAATAAACCAAAAAAACCATAACATATATCACTTTAACTACTTTAAAAATAATATCTTTTCTCTTTAATGGAAGAAAACAGACACAATTAGAAAAATCTCATGAAATCTATAGTGTGGGTATAACATGGGAAGTATGTCTGCTTCTTAAAAAGCATTGTACAGTATAAATATAATAGAAAAGTAAAATCTAGAAAAATCTATCCGGGAACATCTTGTTTGTGAAGGGAATAGTTGACTTTTATTTATATCAAATGAATCAAACATTTGCCCAGAGTGCACAATAATATAATGAATAAGCATGCATCCATTTGGTTTCTATAAAATAAGAGCCTAAAACAATCCAAATTTTAGGTTAATTATTCTAAATATGCTGTGGCTAAATGGGTCAGCTGATTTCTGGAAAGGGACTTTACTTTTGTTTGAGTTTGCAATTACATTAACATGGTTCACTTTATTACAGAATATTTGCGATTGGACATGCAAATTACAATAAATTATAATAAAATAGGAATTGAAAGGTACATTGTATACCTTTAGTGTATATTTTGCAATGTCTTTTCTTAAGTATCGACACTATATAAATCATTGACTTTTTTCAGGATTTGTAAATTAAAAAATGAATAATAGTACTGTATAACAATAAAATTAGACAAAATTTAGGACATTGATAGTAATAATTGTTCTGGGAATATATTATAACTGGAACTCATACTTTGTTGATGATAATATTGAATGTACAATCACTTTCTAAAATGTGTAGTTTTTAATCAATCATTTTTCTCTATAACTCAGATGTGTTAAACATACAATTTTAATATATTATTAACTGTTTATGCAAGTTTTATATTCAATAATATACAAATATTCTAATATATAAGTATTAAATTTATGTCGATAAATTATTAATGTATGCTTTTTCAAAAATTTCACACAAATATAATTTAGATTCAAAAGACAAAATTGGAAATTATTGGAAGTTATCAACAGTGAAACTGATAATTGTGGTATGTCCATTTGATGCAAGACAATAACAAAAAGAACTACAAATACAATCACATGAATAAATTCAAAAAATTATGTCAAATGAAAGAATAAAGTATTTTAAAAGTTAAAAGTATAATCTCATCAACTTAAAGAAAAAGAAAGGACAAAACCTACCCGTGTTGGGCTATGGAGATAGCATATGGTCAGGAATGTACCCTTTGTACGTAGGAGACCTTTCCTGGATTCCTGAAATCACAGACACTCTTCCCAGTAGTGACTGATATAGCCCTAATGGCATATTATTACTTCAAGAGTAGTCCTGGAGGCCCCAGTACCATAGAACATGGGCAGAAAAATCTACCCCAGTCCCAGTTGTGAGTTATGGAATGCTGTTAGGTAAATATCTACCAGAAGGTGGCCCCAGTTCCCTGAATATTGCTTGGGAGAAATGCTCCCAACACCCCAACACCATATGCACATAAGCAAACCTATGGCAGTCTATGGATTAGTTCATAATTGGAAAAATGAACTTGATGTGATATTATAATTATTTAAATATTAACTAGACAGTGAATATTATATTTACATGTCAAAAATTCTTGGAGGTTTTATAATCTTGTAGGTTTTACTATTAGTGCATTATATCCATCAGAAACTGTATAGCCTATATATTGTGCAAGAAAAGACATTATATATATATATATATATATATATATTATAGTTAGAAACAGCATAGGAAGTGAGTAAGTTTATGTGAAAAATTTCTAAATACACAAATTGTTGAACAAATGTGAAGCAGAATAAGAGATTAAGAGATAATTTTATATGATCAAACTTATTTAATAGATATCAATAACAGAATACAATAACTTGCAATACACAATTCATTAATTTTTAGTCCTCATTTTAAGCTAGATGGATATTTTTATTAGATGAATAAAATTGATTTGGGGAAGTTTTATTAAATGATATTGAGGACATTTATATTAATTGGGGTATTAGATGATGGTATTGTGAAATTCTGGGTAAAATAAAAATAATCTGAGATTTGCAGTATTTTAATCAAAAATAAAGAGCAAAGAGATAATAAAAAAGTAGTTAAGTTTTTAATCTTTTCCTCAAAACTTGGAATGACCCATTTTTCTTTTTGTTTAGTTGTTTGTAATGAGGGTTTCTGTTGTTGTGTTTTTGTTTTTGTATTTGGTGGTGTCAGGGATATAAGTCAACAAATATCAGGCATTTTGGGCTATCTTTCTAGTCTCAAAACCCAGTTTAAATACTGAAACACATAACACAAAGGAATAATAAAGCATTAAGAGTTTGATAAATTAGTGACTAGTTTTTTAAACACACTTGAAATTCCAATGAATTATCTAAAGAACTATTATTGGCTCTGTGAGCCATAAACTCATCATTGAGGTCTGGACTGAAAGATATATGAATCTTTAGTTTCTACATTAAAGTTTGGAGTTGAAAAAAGATCAGATAATGAGAATGGAGTTAACAATAGTAACAACAATATAGTGAACATAATACACTCAAAACACAAAATAAAATAAAAGAATACAGAAAAATCCTAGAGGAAGGATAAGAACTTTTAATGAGCGACAATTGGAGAGCGATAAGAAAGCAGAATTCCTACAAAAATTAGCAATTACATAAGCATCTTTCGCATTTCATCCAGCAAATAATGTATGCGCTCCTGAGTGTAGAAATTGGGCTGTTTAGAGGCCATTGGTGACTTGTGTCTGGAGCTATTCCAGTGAAGCCTTAAATGGACTAGAGGACACACCAATAGGATGCAGTCATGTCTACTGTCATGTTACTGACCCTACCCTGATCAGTGATTGTGCCCTACCCTAGGGTGTGAACTGGCATTCTGCCCCCCCCCCCCGGGTGTACCTGATTCTGCTTCCACCATTGGGTGGTATCTGATCCCACCATTGGGTGGTACATGATTCTGGGGGATAAAAACAAGGATCTGTGGAAGGCGAGGGGTGGTTGGCTGGAACTGAGGCTGAGACTTTGGACTTCAGTCTTGTCCACCGAATAAAGCTAATATTTCCACAAGCCTGACTGTCTGCGAGCTGTTTACTCGCCTTTTCACCTCAGAACCGTCGGCTGGACAGGGTGGCAGACGCGTGCTCCGAGCTGGAGGGGAAAGACCTCATCCTCCATCCCTCCATTAGTCAACCTCTTCAGGGGCTGACTTGCAATAATTCTATACTTCCTGTGCAGGTGGAATGATGAGAACAAGCCCCTGGTATTTTAAATAGTTTTTCTTAATTCCTGCATTTGGCATAGAAGCTCATTGCATTTCAAGTCAGGAGAACTTAGCATTCATAGGACTGCATTCCACCACACTGCAAAGAAAAATGCCAGGAAAGAGTAATTTTTCTGTCCTAAAATTAAAAGTGATCGGCTTTCATATTTCCTTGGGCTCTAATGTCCAAATGGAGACCCTATTTGCCAAGTCTCAGCCCACAGTTAAATTACTTTCATTTTATTTTTCCTTACTCCTGAATTGAATTATCACCTTCCTGAAAAGCTGTGTGTATAATGGAAAAGCTGACATCAGCCAAAGTGGAGTGTAGCAGCCCAAATGAGGCTCCTATTATCGCCCTATTACACCAGGAACAGGCTTCTCCCTGCCCTTCATTTATCACCTGCTCACTATGAAAACCTAATCGAGCCACTTTGTTTTAATGGCAGCTGTTCTGCCCTGACCTGCACTGCTCCCCTACTCTGCTCCATGAGCAAACAGATGAATTCTATTTGGAGTTGAAGTTATTGTGCATGAAAATCAAAGTTAGGGGCATGGAGTTTTTTCTTTTGCCTTCATGGGTGCTTTAAGTATTTATTGTTTCCTCTCCTTTGAAGTCCAGAACAAGACTAACTGGGGCCAAGATATTTCCTTGGAGATCATCCTCGTATACTATTCACATCCAAGGACTTCAACTTCGCATTTTCCTTCCTGACAAAGATTTAAACATTTCTCTCTAGATTTCTGCATGCATTTTAAAAAATGGCATCTGATGAGATTGTTTTCAGACTGGATGTCTCCTGGCCTGTGTTGCACATAATCTAAATTTTCAATTAGGATAATGTATCCCTCCCTCTACTGTGCCCTGAAGCAAGGCCCATTTGGGATATCTAATTATACCTGCTTATTTCCTTGGAATGAAGGACATTTTTAGATCTTTCACCAAGTGTCTATCAGGAAGATATTTATGTTGGTAGTTTTCAAAATTTCAAAATTTTGTTTATTTGATGAAGAAATTATTTTCCTTATGAGTTTATAAAATATTACCAAACTTGTTATTTATTTATTTGTTTCTTAATTAATTAATTCATTCATTCATTCATTTTTGGGGTGCCCAGAAGTCTCAAACCCTTTTGGGTAATTCTTAGCCAATTGGCCTGTCGTTCAATGTGAGGGTGTAAGGCTGTAGTGTTCTTCAGGCCCTTCAATGCCAGGGAATACCAGGGCCACACAAACAAGCTAAGGGACACCTAGAGTTTTACCTGGTGATGTCAGGCACAGAGTGATGCCAGGGATCAAATGAAGTTCAGCCCAAAGCAGGGCATGCCCTTTCATCTCTGTACTTTCTGTTACCCATATTTATTTTTTGAAACTTTTATGAAACCATTGTGATTTACAAAGTTCTTCATGGTTAAGTTTTAAACATACATGTTTCAGGACCAATCCCACCACCAATGTCAACCTCCATATGCCAATGTTCCTAGAATACTATGACACCACTTTCTGCCCCCTAGCCTGTCAGCATAAGAGGCCCATTAAATTTTAATTGCTAAAGTTTGGGTCTAATGATTTTATTGTTGTTGACTTTGGCTAGAATATTTATTTCTGTCCTGTTTGTTTGTTTGTTTGTTTTTTTGTTTGATTTGTTTTAGGGTTATATCCGGTGGCACTCAGGGTTTCTCCTGGCTCTGTGCTCTCCAAAGTCGCTCCTGGCAAGCTTGGCACACCATCTAGGATGGCAGGATTCAAACCAGGATCCATTCTGTGTTGGCTATGTGCAAGGCAAATGCCTTACTGCTGTGCTAAAGCTACGGCCCCCTATTTCTGTCTTTTTTTAACACCACACAGTGCACCTGAAATCACTTGGCTCCTGGTCTCCATTCTTTTATATTTGTGTTTTTCTTTCTCCCATCCAATTTCTTTTAGCTATACACTGGATCCAAAGATGTTGAAAACAGCTCCTATTGAAACTACTGCATTACTTCGTAGTTATTCTAAATACCACATATCAGTGATATCATTCTGCATTTATCTTTCTTCTTCTGGTTTACTTTAACATAATATTTTCCAGTTCCATCTATGTTGCAGCAAATTGCATGATTGCATCATACCTTATAGCAATGCAGTATTCCATTGTATATATGTACCACATCTTTAGGATCCACTCATCTATTGTTGAACATCTAAGTTGATTCCAACTCTTCACTGTTGTATTGTGTGCTGCGATAAATAGTGGTGTGGATACATAATTTTTAATTAGCATTTTTCTATTCTGCAGATAAAAACCCAAAAGTGGGATTGCTGGGACATATGGCAGATTCATTCTTAATTTACTGAGAACCATCTATACTGTTTTCTAGGATATTGCGTGTAAGCATTTATAGATTCATGTTAGTGAAATGCTGTTCTTGTGTTCTGAAATTTCCTTCACTCTCAGTGCTCACTCCTTTTCTCATTGGTATAAATAATCTCATTGAGATCATCTCATTGACAATCTCATTGTGGGGCTGACTCTTCATGGCTGTGTCTAATTCAGAATTAGCAGAAAAAGAATAAATGTTACACGTGTTAATAACTTATATTTTCAAAGTAAGAAATGAAATATAATTGCAGGCACAACAGTGATCCCTGACATTGCTAAAGGCACACACACACACAAAATAAAAACATTTTTAAGTAGCTTTACTAAGATGGAACTAGTATTAGATTTGTATTTGTGTTGAATCAAAAATGATGGTGGCAGCAAAAGTAAAGTAAACAAAATACAGTTAAACTATGGGAAACATCAATTTCATTGACTCAGTTTACAAAAATCTAACTTCCTTGGAGATGATGTTGCTATTTACAGTTAGTATGACTGTCAAGTGAAAAACGAATTCTTGGTATTTATTCCTACCTTGCCCACTTTTTAATGACGTCTCTTTTACTTTTCTCATCCAGACAATTTTTGTCTGTTTTCCATACTAATGTCTCCCAGAACTGTTTTTTAAATGAAATATCATATGTAAAATATTAATACCCTTTGCTATTTGATTCCTTGTTTATTCATTTTATGCAAAACACAACAGAGAAAACCTCCATCTGTATTAAATGTTACATTATAGACAAACTCAATGACTTATTAATGACTATTCTGTAATATGGAGAACTAGGGATTTGTGTAATCATGCAATTCTTATTTTAAAATGCCATGTTAGTACTACCCTATAGTGAAAAATAAAATACATCTATCATTCCACAGAAAAATAATGACTTGCTTTGTGAAAATTATTGTAAACATAACTAAATATTGAAACTTGACCAAGTTACTTAAGTCTCCTAGGAAGTTGGCTCAAGTCTTGAATTATTTGGCCATGTAAAATTTGCAAAATTAGTGTCAGTGGAAAATAAATACTGTTAATATTATCTTAAGGAATTATCATAAACTGTATAACAATTACCATATTCAGAAAATAACATTTTAAGGTGGATTGGCTCTTATTTTTAGTTTATGTTTTATTGGATTGTTTCTGATATTTAAAACACTAAATATGAATATGTTATTGTGCATGCTTATAAAAACTACTACAGGACTAAAGGTAGAGCATCAGTATTTAGATGCCTGTATTGTACTCAGTCAACTTCCAGTTTAATATCTGGCACTGTCAGAATATATCTCTGAGCATAGGCAAGGTATAAACATAAGAGCAAAAGCATTTGGCCACAGCCCTCTCACTCTCCCTACCCCCACGTGTACCCCCCCAAATATATAAATATATCTTACTACATAGTCTACATTTTACTCTTTTGTTTTAATTAAAAGACTCCTGATATGGAGGCTGGAAATATATATAATAAAATGATGACTTGAATGAGGCTGACCACTGTTTTGGCTCCAGCACCCAAAATATTCTCTAAGCTCACCAATATTGAAAAGTGAGAAGCAAGCACTGAGCACTACTAGTTGTAGTGGAATAAAAGTGTTCCACATTTTAATGCCATCTAATTTACCAAGTTTTTCCACCATAGTTACTGTCTGTTGCATCCTATGTTAATTCTTTTCCCTACACCCCCTCCCACATGAATCTATCCAAGCCATTCATGTGGAATATAGCCATTAATGTGTAGAACAATGCTTGGTTATGAACTGTATTTCTGAAGTTAGGTCTTCCATTTTTTTTACTTATAAGATATGAAAAAAGAAAATTATGGTTCTCTTTTTATAAATAATATCATAAAGGGTACCAAACTCTTTTTTTCCAGGTTGAAATTGAAAAGATTCAACTAACTGGAAATGAAATAAATTAATAAATAGCCCAATATACTTGCTCTTTATAACTAAGTCTGTAAGAAAATCACTACATAATTTTATGATCCATTACACCAACATGACCCAGAGAATATCCCATTTACCTCTAATGTCACAGTATTATAGAACAAGAAACTAAAGTTCATTTGTTCAAGTATAACTTTGAGATATTTTAACTCCCTTAATGATATATTGTATGTATTACTTAAGTTTCAGAAATTTCACAGGAGGAAGAAAAAGTACTTCTTTACTTAATCTAGTAATACTCAAGTTATTTTTCTGAAAACGTATTACTAATATTAGTGTTTTATGAGTAATCATTACAAAAGTTTCTTCAATCTGTCACTTTCTATGTGTATTTGTGTGTATAAACACAGAATAACAACTTTGAGACTCTCTTACCTTTACTGAAACATTAAAAATTATAAAACAAATATTATTCATATTCAAATTTACCTACTTCTAAATTTGTATGCTATTTTCTGGATTGTAAAATGACTCTTAATTGCCCTCTCTCAAGGGCAGTTCCCTTATGTCATAATAATTGAAAATTATGAAGTTACAGAGTTATAATTAAATTGTCCCCTTTGAACCATTTTTGACTTTAACGGAATATTAACCACTGTCCTTTCAGACAGAACTTGCAAGAAATATACTGAACACCAACTGCTACAAGATAACATAACAAGCTTTGACAGGTTCCTAATTACCCTAGTATCCAGTATTTAAAAACCTTTTAAAGTTGTAGCAATTCTCTTCTTTGCACATAAGTTAAAGGTATAATTTATTTGCTATTTAATTTATATTTATATTGATGCTTCAAAAAGGAATGAACACTCGCCCAATATGTTTAACTGTTAAGGTGTAACCTTTAATCTCTATGTGAGAAATATTAATAAAAAGAAATTGCTCATATTAGCAACCACAGTGATCTCAAGAATAAATAAATTCAAAAACTGGCTCACAAAAGACTGAATCTCTTCTTAGATGTTGAGTAGGCTTCTGTTACACCAATAAAGATATATTCTTTGTATTGTTATTTTCTTCGGCTAAATTTAATTTTACTTACATATAGAATGGATTAAATTATAGCATTGGTATCATTGTTGTGATCAATAAAAATAAGGTATATTAAAAAGACAGGTTTTAATTCCCATAAAATAGTCTATGAGTGTTAGCTCTATGAATCACAGTTTTTTAAGATTTTTTTTTAAGATTTTCATTTTTTGGGCCACATGCTACAGAATTCATGGGTTACTACTCTTGGCTCTAGAAATTTCTTCTAATGGTCTCTGGAGATATATAAGATGCTGGGGATTGAACCCAGGCTGGCTGCATGCAAACCAAATACCCTACATTCTATGCTATTGCTCTGACCCCAGTTTTAAGACTTTTATAATATATGTATAGATAATGTATATATAACATATAATGTATGTCTGTATATATCTTTATATGGTATATATTGTATGCATGTATATACCTATATATGGTAATTAAATAAAAATATAAGTACTTAAAACCAAAACCCTTGAGCCTAAGATATGTGTATTTAGACTTAATTCATGGTGTAACTCTGAATAACTAGTGGGCTTTAAGGTAATTTTGAGAATAATGGTATAGTTTTCATTTTACTCTATATTTATTTATTACAGTGCAATATCCTTTAAGGAAATAATCTCAGTTCATCTTTGAAACAACTCACTAGTATAGAAGTCTGTTTCATTTCATTGGGATGTATTAAGAAAACCAAATTAGATAGACTCCAAGTAACATGTCTAAGGCTAGTAGAGTAAGTGAAAGGAACAGATCTTTGCACAAACTCATTCTTTCCACTTTAAGTACCAGCATTGAAAAGCTTGTGGAAAAATAAATCATTCAAAAAGTGTTTGAATCAATGGAAGTTCACAAAATATGATTTTTCAAATAGAACTTGTCCATTCTTCAAAAATTTTACCTGGGTTGTGTTCAAAAAAAGTTTTAAATGTTATGCAACAAAGTGAGGATTGTGTCCCTAAACTACTTAAAATTAAATATTTCTTTCAACTATAAACCTTTATTTGTTAGTAAGCCTTGAATTGAATGCATACAAAAAATAAATGGGCAAAATGCACCCCCCCCCTTTAAAAAAAAAAAGAAAATTGATTCTTCTTGAGGCCAGAGAATATGTACAAGGTTAAGGTACATGCCATGTGTAAATTAGTCACAGGTTGCTGAACCCTGACACATAATTTTCTATGTATAATGCATGCAGCCATTGGGGGCTTCTGAGTTCTATTGCCAAGTGTGGCTCAGAAAGCGACAAGATCACCTGGTAGCCTGAGTAGTCCTCAGCATCACAGGGCTAGAGTAGTAACACATCTTTGGATTGTTGCATTACATATAAAACTAGTTCTCAAAGGATTTTTGTAATAATATCCAATTTTCCAGAACATTCCTTAAGATTCCTCCTCTTCCACAAAGAAAGACAATAGTCTAGTGAAAAAATAATACAGCAAACTGTGGTTCCTCTCTACAATTTTGTTTCTGGAAAGCCAGTTGGTAAAAGAACAAAAAATAAAGAGAAGAAAAGTCATAAAGAAGATATTGTGGTGTATGTTGAATGCCTGATCCTTCTTTCCATTTCTAGTTGACCAATACTAAAGAACTAAACACATACATTAATATATATATAGATAAATAGATAGATAGATAGATAGGTAGATAGGTAGATAGATAGATAGATAAACTAAATGTGGTTAAAATGTAGATATATTGGAGATTTAAAATATACAAAGTTTGATGTAATATGAATGCAAAAAACTACAGATACAACTGATGCTTAAAGTGGTTTTTTGTTTATTTGTTTGTTTTGGGGGCCACACAAGCAGTGCTCAGGGGTTACTCCTGACTCTGCACTCAGAAATTGCTCCTGGCAGGCTTGGGGTCCATATGGGACACAGGGGATCAAACTTAGGTTGACTGCTCAGGTTCAGTTTATTTCCACTCCTGTGCTCAGCAATTACTCCAAGCCACCCTTGGGCTGGATAAAATGTGATAATAAGCAGAATCAGTGATTGAGTTATTAGGCTGTGTGCAAGGGAAGTACCATAATTCACATACTTTATCTCCATTCCCAGAAAACATGTAAGGTTTTTTTGAGATTCTCATACACATGTAATTCAGAGTATACCTAAGTAATTTTATCATTCCTTTTTTTTCTCCAATCACATGTGAGAAACTAAGGGGAAATAATTTCTTTGCTCTCCCATCAACAATTTATGGAAAGAAGGATTTCAAGATTAACTCTCTTTGGCTCTCTCATCATATAGTCTGATAAGGATGTATTCAATCGTTTGCCTTCTTTAAAAGGGTGACTTCTGTTCTTCTGTTAAAAAAAAGCTTTATAATTGTACTGAAACAGTAATCTGGAAAGTTTATTTGATGACTTCTTTTTGTGTTACCCTAAGGTATTTGCCTTTCCTGTGATTTGGGTGCTTTAATCGAGTAATAAAATTAAGGTTACAAGAGAAAGTGCAGTTGGTAAGGTGCTTGCCTTGAACACAACCATCTCCTGCCTCTTACCTTTTTATAGAGTTCAGTATACATTTATAACTAATGTATATAATAATGACCAATGATTAACACATTGGCCTTTGATAATTAATATCTTAATTAAATAATCTTAATTAATTTCTTGTTTTCCCTGGTAACAAGCTCAACCTCTAGAACTAAAAAGAAATTTAGTTAATTTCTTGTTTTCCTTGGTAACAAGCCCCCCAAATCTACCATTTTACAAAAATGAAATTTATTACCAGAAGAGACATTATCCACACATTTAATAGTTGAGAAATTCTAAAACTTTGGAAAACTATGAGCCAGTAATTACAGATGATGACCAAATATATATATATATGATATATATATATGATATATATGAAATATATTTGTATTTGCAATCCAAGTGTTCACAATATAGTTTTCCATAAATCACAGATATATGAAATGTATATATATCTTAGATATTACTAGAAGGCATATCAGATTATGTGCTGGGCTTAGTCCTGTCTCTGTGCTTAGTGATCACTGCTTCTAGCAGTGCTCATGGAAATAACACTTGTGATCTCAGGAATCAAGTCCAGTCTAATTTCATATAAGGCATGTGTCTTAACTTAATAATATGTATTATCTCTCTGGCCCAAAATGGCTTAAAATTTATAGATTAACTTACAGAATGGTTATAGTGGTGACTATTTTTACATGTATGTGTGTGCATTAGGAAAGATATTATAGTTGACTAGTTTCTGTGTGTAGGGAAATGGAAAAGGGAGGTTTTTTGTTTTATTAGGCATTTTTATGCATATATATTCTGGAACATTCATTTTCTTAGATAATCTGTAGATGGCTTTCTATATCCAAAAGAAAAGAAAGAAAAGTTTTAGTAAATCTTGAAGAAAACTTTTCAAATGTGCACAGCAAACCATCACTCATCACAATTTTATCACCTGATAAAAAGAAAAGTGAATGTCTTGCTGCGAGCATAAAAAGTAAATGACTTAAGAAAGACTACACCTTACGATAATGAAATAAAACATTCTTTAACAAAGACTATCACTGAACTATTTCAGATAATGAGTTCTTAACTGATTGAAAAACTTCTATTAAAGACTCAGCCATCACTTGCAGGCTGTCAGAAGTCTCTTAGATGGTTTCTACTAGTGTCTCATGTAGGAAAATTAAAAAAATTCACAAATGTTTCAGCCAGGTTAAGATTCCTTTATATATGCTATTAATTAGATACATATATAGAGCTATACTATGTTTTGGTAAATTTATTCAGCTTATATTTTATATTCATTTTATTCGAGGTCGCTTTCTATTGTCTTTTATGATGAATGGTATTTGTAATTTAATCTAGTTTATCATGAAAATATTTATACATGTATGCATATATATTTCATATTACACTTGATGGTGTGAAAAAATGTTTCATTTTGCTCTGGTTAAAAGGAAGAGATAAATATGGTCAGAATTTTTTTTTAAAGTAAAGGTAATTCATTGTACCTAAATTCATTGATTAAATTTCTAGAAATATGGGGAGTGGAGCAAAAATACAGTGGATAGGGTGTTAACCTTGCCCTGAGCATGACCAGTATTATTATTGATTGTAGAGCCAGTATTAAGCCCTGAAAATATCAGGTGTGGCTAAAAGACAAAAAAAATGAAAGAAGGAAAGAAAAAAGAAAAAAGAAAAGAAAAGGTACCAAAGGCACTTGACATAGGGAAGTGTTAATTTATTAATTCCAGGGCCAGTCCAGCAGTCTCTTTATCACTTTAAACATTCCAGAATCATGTATTACAAGCAAATTTGTAACCATGGTGTTTAATTAAAACAATACTATTTTAAATAAATAAATAAAAACTTCAGAATTCTGGTCCAAAGAGGTAGTACATACTGCAGTTATAGAGCTTGCTTTCTACACAATTTTGATTCTCAGCTCCCCAATAAGAGATAATTAAGACTAATTCCCAAATGCAAATCCAGGATTAACTCTTGAGCATTTCTAGGTGTGGCCCCAAGACAAACAAATAAAATTCCAGAATTATCCTAGAAATGCAGCGAAATGCACTGAATTTATTTTTAGCATTTCTTAAGTAACAAGTGCTAAAAACATGTCCAAGATGGGATTTTCTATTCACAGAATCGCCTAGTATCTCTCTGTGAAATTTGCCATGACTTCTTCAAATAATAAACCATTTCAAAATAGTTTTTAACTCTAAAATATGAACAGAACTGTGTATTGTGAAATGACAAGGAGATTTTCCAGTACATTGTGCATAGCCATCCTGAATTATTCTTGTGTTAACTTATTTTGAGGTGCTTCTACTACAATATGTGGGAGAATATTTTCTCACCCCTATCATAATTTGATTCAGTGATAGCGGCCCTCACTAGGAGCTCAGAACAGCAATTAGCCTGTGTATTGAGGATGAGTCAATCATATCCTGATTGCTGGTTGTGCCTGGGAAACCATGGAATATCAGAAAGGGAACTCATGACCTGACAAATGTCAGGCTTCACTTCAGCACTTTGGCCTATCTCTCCAATCCTATAAATCATTTCTAAAATACCTGTCCAAGAGGACAGATACTCACTTACTTATTGACCATCACACATAAAAAAATAAAAGTTTCAAGAGTACTTTGTCAGTTTGGTTCACTGTCATAGTTCTGCCTCTAGAACTTAAGAGACTCTTAATGAACACATTAAAATAAAAGAGTGACAGAAATATATAAAAGAACAAGGAAAAGCCTCACTAAGTTTTAGTTACAGCCTTTATAAAATGGAATGATTTATCACTGCCCACAATATAGGTTTTGAAGTCAGAAAAATCCTATCTAGGTCATTTTCACTACAGCTAGATATCTGTGATATTGGGCAAGCTACTAACACCTTTGTATTGAAATGTTCTTATATTTCATTATATATTATTATAACTTATTGAAATGTTCTTATATTTAAACTCGTATAAACACTTATAATAATCTACCTCATCAGGTTGGTGAAAGGACCAGGTATTCACTTCCTTATGTATAGCAATGCATTAGGTACATTGTGAAAACTCGATAAATATTAGCTGTTCAGTCACTTTGAGCTTTATAAGACTTAGTGAAAGTGTATACTTGCAATATATAAACAGCTACTGGTTTTACTTTCAGATTACTATATTATTCTATCAAGGATATACATTTGTCTAAAGCCAGGAGTAAACCCTGAGCATCTCTGGGTTTGTCCCAAAACAAAAAATAATTTCTGAATATGTCCTTTTGACATATTCATATTGCCTCTTTTAGGCAAATTTCTCATAGGAATTCATTAGCTTTTCAATGTGTATTTGAAAGTCTGTGAGAAAGAAGTAGTCATTTTTTATAGAATTTAAAAAAAATAAATAAAAATTTCATTTTCATATATATTACTTTGAAAATACATTTGCTAAAATTTCAAGTATTGTGGCTGTACCCATAACACTTAGTTCTTGCTTAACAAAGGTAGACATTACATTAGTGGAAAATTGAAGCATACAGTTATAGTTTTTACCACAAAGAATAAGGTAGTTGCTATTTCAAAATGATATAAATCTGAAATTGGATATTTAAATATGGCAAAATCAAGGTATCTAAAAGCATGTAGAATCAGTCTCACCATATTTTATCCAGTTGCATATTAAAGTAGAAAATATTCAATAGATGTGTGATTTAAATGATATATGCCTGGTGTGATCATATGTAGAGTATATTTAGAATAAATTATCTAACTTTTGAACTCATAGAGCTTTATTGCTAAAGCCCAAGTCAGTGCAAGCATATAACTAACCACATGGAAAAATATTTTTGTTTTTTAGTTTTATATATATTCTAATTGAGCTGAATTCATAAGTATTTTATGTTATTATTATTATTTTTACTTAATTTAGTGCGTAAATCTTTCCTAAATGGTATGAATCAGGAGTGTTATTTTTAACATGCTGAACATCTTTCATTTTGGTTTGGGGTTTTTTATTTTTTGTTTTTGGGCCACACTCGGATGCTCAGGGTTTTCTCTTGGCTCTGAACCTAGGAATGACTCTTGGCAGTGTTGTGGAGACCATCTGGGATGCTAGGAATTCAAGATAGGTCTGTCTCATTCAAGACAAGCTCCTTCCCTACTATAGTACCTCTGCAGCTCCTAACATGAGGATATCTTATGTCCCCTGTTAATATCACAGTGCTCACTAAATTTTTGGATAATAAGTTATTTTCCATGATTCAGACAAATAATAGAGTGATATGGTTCTTGGGAAATTAGATAGATTTTATATAACATTGCTATAATTTATTGTTTTCAAATATCCACTAAACTTTAATAAAATTGTTTAGCTACTTAAATATGTAAAAATGATACTTGAAAAAGTCTAAACTTTACGTGGCATAGCATAAAATTTATTTGTTGCATTGATAATTTGTCAGTTTATTGGAGTAAGTATGGTGAAGTTACTAAGCATAAGATTTGCCAAGGAAAGTTTATTTGGATATTTGGTTGACTATTTTCATTTATTTTTTTGTTTAGTCTGACCAGACAAAAAACTCATGTAAATAGACCACATACTATAGTACTTAAATTCTTATCTCCAATTGAGCTGTCCTGATACAAATGGGAGCATAAATAGAATATGAAAAATGTTGTTAGTTCGCTTGGACTTCCAAAATAAATTTTCTTAAACTGAGTTGCTAAGAACAACAGAAATTTATTTTCTCCATGTTCTAAACCCTAGAATTCTAAAATTAATGGCAAAGCCTGCTCCTTCTGAAACTTGGCTGAATTTCTTTCTTATCTTTCTCAACTTCTAGTGGTGCCCATCAGTTGTTGGCATTCCTTACAGCTACCCAGATTTAATCTCTGTCATGCCACCTTTTCTCTCACTGTATCTTCTGGTGTTTTATGTTTCTTTGTTTGATATAAGGACACCAGTCTTATGAGATTAGAATCAAACCTAATGACTTACTTTAACTTGATTATAGCTATAAAACCCTAAAATTTCACAAGTTTAAGGTTTCTATAGTTGAAAGGAACACAATTCATGTCATAACAAAGTTCCTTGGAAGAAGAAATTTGTATAAGGAATATACTAAAATTTTTTTAGCCATATTAAATTCTTGTAACAATTCTTGAGTGTGGCGATCAGATAAAGTGAATGATTGTGACATAATTTTAAAGCATTTATATTCATAGTCAAAAAGCTTACTTAAGGGGGCTGATGAGGCAAAACAAGACAGCACAAAACAAAATAGAAACTGACCTACTAATAGGAACATTAAGAGACAATAAGTGGAGTGGTTAGAAATGCAAAGTAAATGGCTAAAAGTGTTGGTTGAAATTCTTCTCTGTTACTATGTGATGATTCAATGGCTCATGTCTCAATTTCTTCAAATAAAATGGGACTATAACAATATAAGGCAGCCATCGATATTAAAAAAGCAAATGTAACACCTACAATAATGCCTAATATTACTGTGAATATAATACAGGTAAATAATCAACTTGAAAAAATGATTAACTAAATACCTTTGATGGTTGAATAATAAAGCAAGGACAAAGGAAAATATATGATTTTATATGTGTTACATATCTTAGGGTCTTTTGTTTTTGTTTTCTTTCATGACCACACAAGGATGTGCTCAGGACATACTTATGGCTCTGCAATCAGAAAAATAGTCCTAGTGGGACTCATGGGACACATAATGTCCTTGGTATAAAAGCCAAGTTGTCCAAAGCAAGACAAGTTATATGTTCCCTGCATTTTCTCTGTAGTCCCAATTTATTTCTTACAAAATGCAAATTAGGAAACTTCATATTTCAAGAGATCAAACCACTGGAGGAATATTAGAGGTAACTAGTTGGTACTAAGCAATGACTAATTAAAGATATAATTGTTTATAGTAGGAAATGATGATTCTTTAAAATCGTATTAATTTGTGCGTTGTTTTCCCTGCTTTTAAAAATGAAGTGGACTTAGTACATAAAGTAATTATATCACTCAAGGAAGTTGTTTGAGTTTAGTTATCCAACATGAGAAAACAATCATGAATTCAAACATACAATTATAAGTGTGTATTTAAATTTAAATACCTTTTCTATTATAGCCAAAAGGAAGGATGAATTTATACAACACTGAAAGTTGGATGGGATTAGATCATGTACTGAGAACTGAAGTAAGACAAAAGAGAGACAAATATTGGATGTTCTCATTTATCTGTGGTATAGAAAGTAAAAACATAGGTAATGGAAGGTATTAAAGGTGAGTCTACCCTAAGATGACATAAGTGAAAATTCTAAGGAAGGAGAGAAATGAAGGGAAAAAACAAGAGGAGGATTAAAGGAAACTCAGCACCATTAGTTAGGGGTCCTGGGCATGATGATGGTATAGAAGTGAGTTAAAGAATTTCTTCACCATGCAGACTCATATTTCAGAGTAGTATAGCTGGTGTCTGAGACCATAGGATGTCATAACATGCTTCAAACACAGAATGACTTGCTTTGTATCAGAACCATTGCATGTGGATCTTATAAAAGACACACTTTCCGGGGCCGGGAAGGTGGCGCTAGAGATAAGGTGTCTGCCTTGTAAGCGCTACCAAGGAACGGACCGCGGTTCGATCCCCCGGCGTCCCATATGGTCCCCCCAAGCCAGGGGCGATTTCTGAGCACATAGCCAGGAGTAACCCCTGAGCGTCAAACGGGTGTGGCCCAAAAACCAAAAAAAAAAAAAAAAAAAAAAGACACACTTTCCAAGTTGCTATCCTAATTCTAAATTCTTAACAAAAAAGTGATCTGCTGCACAAAAAATTGATTCTCCTTAAAATATTCACATTTCCCATTTCAGCCTCAACCAATACTTGCCTCTGAGGACAATTATAACTAAATTAGCTTATTTAAAATACTTTATACCATATATGTGCATGCCTTTTCCTGGAAACACTTAAAGACATTTTAAGACAGTATTATAAAGTGAATAACAACAGTATCTTTGAAGCCAGCAAAACTAAACCTATATCAAATCTACTATATGGGTATATAACACTGGAAAGCCACTCATTAGTAAGGTGCTGTTAATACATTTAAAAATACTAGTAATCGGGGCCAGAGAGATAGCATAGTGGTAGGGCATTTGCCTTGCAGGCAGCCAACCCAGAACCAAGAGTGGTGCAAATCCTGGCATCCCATATGGTCCCCACTGCACATTTGGGCATGGTCCCAAAACAATAAACAAAGAACTAGTGACAATATATAGTTAGACTAAAGTATGTTAAGCATGTTAAAGTATATTACATTGCCTTGCACATATTATTGTTTTCATTATAAGAATTTAGGCAGTCATGAAGGAATAACTTCATTAGAATTAGAAATACTTAACAAGACGATGAACTCCCTTCGAGTAGGTGAGACAGAGTTCAGGGTTAGAAATATGTAAATATACAGGAGAATGACTAATTATTTCACCAGAGAGTCCTAGTTGCCCTTGATACTTCATTAGTTTCCAATATGACTATGTTAACCTTCTTAAATGTTCTGTATTTTAAAGAGATAGTGCTCATTTTTAATTTTGCTAAGTATTGATGTAAAATTATTCCCAATAATTAGGGTAAAAGTATTATATAATTTCAGTTAAAATTGTATTTCATAATCTGAAAATAAGCATAAAATAATAGAAAATAAACGTATGAAAACCTTTTCAGTACATTTAACAGTTCCTAATCAAAAATATTTTGTGAATTCACAGATCTAGGAAGGAATCTTGAGTAAGGCATTTTTCTCACATAGCAATGGTCAATACCCAGAATTCTTACCTATCTGCCGCAATATATCACTATTAAAATTTCTTCAAACCTGGAATGAAATTACTCTGTTATTTTTACTTACTAAAATTATTGCTTATATTTACTTTTCAATAAATATAAAATTTTCTTATTTTACTTTCCATACTTTGTCCTGAATGTGTTCTCTGATATACAGATGTATGACATACTATTAACAAAAATATATAGTTCGCACAATAAATAAACACCTCTCTACCAAAGAGAGATAATAAAAATCATTCTCATTTTCTAGCTTATCATAAACCATTCTATACTCTGTAAATGTTTTAGTGTGAGAAATTGGTCATTTTCACATTGATATAAAAAGTTCTTATTCCTACCAACCAGATAATTAGAAGTATCAAAAATATATGCTAACTTATTTTTAACTTATGCTTAACAATGCTATGAGAAAATATGCTATTAGAACTAGTAAGTTGGGGGGCCAGAGAGATAGCATGGAGGTAAGGCTTTTGCCTCACATCCAGAAGGTCAATGGTTCAAATCCCAGCATCCCATATGGTCCCCCGAGCCTGCCAGGAGCGATTTCTGAGCATAGAGCCAGGAGTAACCCCTGAGTGCTGCCGGGTGTGACCCAAAAACCAAAGAAAAAGAAAAGAAAAAGAAAGAAAGAAATAGTAAGTTGCCTGTCATTACATGCACACACAGATAAGCATGTTCACAGACAGACACACAAAGCTCTAACAAAGAACTAAATAATAAAATATAAATCAACATGCATGAACTACAGAATATCAAATTGAGAAAAATAATTCAGAAGGAACAGAATAAATATAGAATTATTTCTCTCACACAGTAGCAATAAAGATCCAGGGGCAACATAATGGGAGATCGAATCTAAAAATGTTAGTTTGGCTGACAAGGTAAAAAGTGAGGTTTGTTGGGGTACCTGGATATTCTGGGCTACTGGTAATATGTCTAGTATTGGAATAGTAAATGTTATGCATGAGAAACATTTGTGTGTGTGTGTGTGTGTGTGTGTGTGTGTGTGTGTGTGTGAACTCTTTACCTACTATTCTCAGGGTTTACTCTTGATTCTGTGCTCAGTAGAGCATATGAGCCTGGATTGGAAGGCAGGTGTCTTCACTATTGTAATATTGCTCAGGCCTGCAAAAACATTAATCACAGGACCATAAACCATAGACTCACAATAAAAATGAAGGGCCGGAGAGATAGCATGGAGGTAAGGCATTTGCCTTTCATGCTGGAGATCATTGGTTCGATTTCCTATATGGTTACCCGAGCCTGCCAGGACCGATTTCTGAGCATAGAGCTAGGAGTAACGCCTGAGCGCTGCCGGGTGTGACCCCTCACAAAAAACAAAACAAAATAAAAAAACAAAAAACAAACAAAAAGGAATATAAATAATTTCACTGCTTATACCAAAATAAAATCCTCAGTATATGCATTGTACACATTTTAATTACTTTCCTACTTACACTTTCAAGGCAGAAAAGTGCTTCCTTCATACGATAATTGCTACCAAATATTCTTGGTCCTAATATACTAAGTCTGTTCCAGAGTCCTTGACCATGATCAGGAATGCACTCATCAGAGATTCTAACCTGACCAATCTTTTTCTGTTCTCTCATATTTAAACTCAAAAATCTTCCCCAAATTTTATACCATTTAATCAGATATTCTGAATGTTGCAACTTTACTATTTTTACAATGCACCCCAAGCACTTTCTGAATTCATAACCAGGAATAAACCCTAAGAACTACCAGATGTAACCCAAAAACCAAAATAAGAAAATAAAACTAATGCTAAAAATATATTTGAAATGAATAATTTAGAAGTATAATATTATGTATACTATAGAAGTTAAAGCTAGATTAAAATTGTTACAATAACATAAGAAGAAAATGTGAAAATAATGAAGATGTATTAACATGAATATTATTTTTCAGAATTAATTATTCTCAATAGACAGAGTACTAAAAAAAAAAAAAAACACTAGTAAATACTTTGACCCTTGACTGCTGAACTAAAACCTTTGGCCTAAATCATTCTCTGTGGTTGATTTATGGCCTATTATGTTTGGAAACAAATTCAGATAAGTCTGTGAGTTAGACATAAGATTGTGTTTAGTTAAAAAAAAAAAGAATATAGGGAATTTTGTCATTTATGTAATGTTATAATGCTGTATTCCTAAAAATTATAAACATACTCTTATAAGCCAATATTCCCACAAAATCATGATTCCCACAAAATCATGAAAATACATGGGTTTCAAAATTAGACTGTAAAAATATTTAATGTAGTGTGGGTATGTATTTTTATATTTATTTATTTTTTGTTTTTTTTTTGTTTTTTGGTTTTTGGGCCACACTCGGCGATGCTCAGGGGTTACTCCTGGCTGTCTGCTCAGAAATAGCTCCTGGCAGGCACGGGGGACCATATGGGACACCGGGATTCGAACCAACCACCTACGGTCCTGGATCAGCTGCTTGCAAGGCAAACGCCACTGTGCTATGTCTCCAGGCCTGTATTTTTATTTTTAAAAATAATTAAAAGTGTAGGAAATAATTCAATTTCAACATTAAGCAAAGCCACAATTTTAAATCCATCGCATATACTTGATGTTATAATAACTCTAGTTCTATTCATTTTTTAGACGTAAGGAATTTGTTTGTATGATAATGAATTAATGATTTTTCCTACAGGCTATTAATGAAGAGGTACCATGGATGTCACTTTTTTATTTTTTTTTCTTTAGTTAAACATCTTGATTACATATATGATTGTTATTAGGTATCGGTCATGCAAAGAACACCCCCTTCACCAGTGTAACATTCCCACCACCAATGTCCCAAATCCCCCTCCATCCCACCCACCCCCACCTGTACTCTAGACAGGTTTTCCAGTTCCCTCATTCATTCATATGATTATAGTAGTTCTCTGTGTAGTTATTTCTATAATTGCACTCACCACTCTTTGTGGTGAGCTTCATGAAATGAACTGGAAGTTCCAGCCCTCCTCTCATTGTCTGAGGATTGTTGCAAAAATGACTTTTATTTTTCTTAAAGCCCATAAATGAGTGAGACTATTCTGCGTCTCTCTCCCTCCCTCTGACTTATTTCACTCAGCATGATAGATTTCATGTACATCCATGTATAGGAAAATTTCATGACTTCATCTCTCCTGACGGCTGCATAATATTCCATTGTGTATATGTACCACTGTTTCTTTAGCCATTCATCTGTTGAAGGGCATCTTGGTTGTTTTCAGAGCCTGGCTATTGTGAATAGTGCTGCAATAAATATAGGTGTGAGGAAGGGGTTTTTGTATTGTATTCTTATGTTCTTAGGGTATATCCCTAGGAGTGGAATAGCTGGGTTGAATGGGAGCTCAATTTCCAGATTTTGGAGGAATCTCCATATCGCTTTCCATAGAGGTTGGACTAGACGGCATTACACCAGCAGTGGATAAGAGTTCCTTTCTCTCCACATCCTTGCCAGTACTGGTTGTTCTCATTCTTTGTGATGTGCGCCAATCTCTGTGGTGTGAGGTGGTATCTCATCATTGTTTTGATTTGCATCTCCCTGATGATTAGTGACGAGGAGCATTTTTTCATGTGCCTTTTGGCCATTTGTATTTCTTTTTTTTTTTTATCGAAGTGTCTGTTCATTTCTTCTCCCCTTTTTTTGATGGTATTAGATTATTTTTCTTGTAAAATTCTGTCAGTGCCCTGTATATATTGGATATTATTCCCTTATCTGATCTGTGTTGGGTTAATAGTTTCTCCCACTCGGTGGGTGACTCTTGTATCCTGGGCACTATTTCTTTTGAGGTGCAGAAACTTCTCAGTTTAATGTATTCCTATCTGTTGATCTCTGCTTCCACTTGTTTGGAAAGTGCATTTTCCTCCTTGAAGATGCCTTTAGTCTCAATGTCATGGAATGTTTTACCGAACTGTTGTTCTATATACCTTATGGTATCAGGTATGATATCAAGGTCTTTAATCCATTTGGATTTTACCTTCGTACATGATGTTAACTGGAGGGTCTATGTTCGCTTTTTTGCAAATGGCTAACCAGTTCTGCCAGCCACACTTGCCATGGATGTCACTTTATCTCCTTTTAGTACAGAATTCTTGTTGAGAATGATCAGTTCCAACTGTCATTGTCATAGCAGTTTCTTCTCTAACTCATTGATCTTTGTGGCAAGCTTTCTACCATGATTTGGTCCTCCTGATTCTCATTCCTATTGTCTCTGAATATTATTACTATGCTATCTTATATTTATATTTTATGTTTAGTTTAATTTTTTGTTTGTTTTTGGGCCACCAGTGACATTCAGGGGTTACTCCTGGCTTGGGGGACTATATGGGACACCAGTGATCTAACCAAGGTCCATCCTGGATTGGCCACATTCAAGGCAAACACCTTACTGCTGTACTATTGCTCTGAACCTTCTTATATGTATCTTTTATCCCACAAATGAGTAACATTATTCTATGTTTTTCCCTCTTCTCACTCATTTCAGTCAGCATAATAATCTGCATAACATTCCATGGACAAGTAAATTTCATGACTTTATTTTTTTAATAGCTGCATAGTCTTCCACTGTGTAGATGCACCATGGTTTGTTTCTTTTTTTTTTTTTTTTGGTTTTTGGGCCACACCCGGTGACGCTCAGGGGTTACTCCTGGTTATGCGCTCAGAAGTCGCTCCTGGCTTGGGGGACCATATGGGACGCCGGGGGAATCGAACCGCGGTCCGTCTCCTAGGCTAGTGCAGGTAAGGCAGGCACCTTACCTCGAGCGCCACCGCCCGGCCCCTGTGGTTTGTTTCTTTAGCCACTCATTTATTGTTAGAAACCTGGACTGTTTTAATATTCTGGCTATTGTAAATAATGCTACAATGTACACAGACGTGTAGAAGGCATTTTTCTTTTTTGGTTTTGTGTTTCTAAGGTATATCTCAAGGAGTGGTATAGCTGGATCATATAGGATCAATTTTAAGTTTTTGAGGAATATACATATTGTTTTCCAGAAAGGCTGGACTAGTGGGCATTCATACCAACAGTGAATTAGAATTCATTTCTCCCACAACCATGCCAACACTGGTTTTGTTATTGTTGTAGTTTTGTCCTTGTTTTGTTATTGTTGTAGTTTATTTGTGATGTGTGCCCTCTCTGTGGTAGAAGATGATATATCATTGTTGTTATGATTTGCATCTCTCTTATTATTAGTGATGTGGAGCATTAGTTCTTGTGCTTTTGGCCATCTTTAGTTCTTTGAGGAAATATTGTTCATTTCTCCCTATTTTTGATCAGGCTTATAATGTATTTTTCTTATAAAGTTCAATCAGTGCCTTGCATACCTTAGATATTAATCCCTTATTAGATGAGTATAGGGTGAATGGTTTCTCCCATTCTATGGGTAGCTTTTGTATTCTGCTTACTGTTTCCTTTAAAGTGCAGAAGCTTCTTAGTTTAACTGCAGTCTTATTTGTTTATCTTCGGTTCCATTTTCTTGGAAAATGGTGTTTCATCTTCAAAGATGTCTTTAGTTTAAATGTCATAGATTTTTTTTTTGCCTTCATTTTCCTCTATGTATGTATGGTTTCAGATCTGATGTCTAGCATTTAATATATTTTTATTTGACCTTTCTGTGTGGTGTTAACGAGAGGTTTCAGTTCACCTTTTTTTTGCATGTATTTGAACAGTTGTCACAGTAACACTTGATGAGATTTGTACTGTGCCACTCTGTATTATTTGACCCTTTATCAAAATTAATTGATTGTATATCTGGGGTCAGTCTTAGCAAATTCAAGTCTATTCCATTAATTTGAGGGCCTGTCATTATTGCAATACAATCCTGTTTTAATGACTACTGCTATATAATACAATTGAAAGTAGGGTAAGTGATGCTTTCCATCTTCTTTTTTCTAAGAATTGCTTTAGCTATTTATGGGTGTTTATTTTTTCAAGTGAATTTCAGGAGTGCTAATCCACTTCTTTGAACACTATCATGGGTATACTTAGAGGGTGTGCATTAAATCTGTACAATGGTTTGAGAAGTATTGACATTTTAATTATGCTAATCCTCTCAATCTATGAGAAGGGCGTATGTCTCCATGTCCTGTGTCTTATTTTATTTATTGAAGCATTTCTTTGCCATTTTCTTTGTAATGTCTTACATCTCTTTTGTTAAGTTGACTCCAACGCATTTTATTTTTTGCAGAACAATTGTAAATGATATTTTTAATGTCTATTTCTTCTTTTAGTTATTTGAATATAGAAAAGCCATGAGTTTTACATGTTAATGTTATAGCCCATTATTTCACTATACAAATAAATTATTTCAGGAAGCTTTGTGTTAGAGTGCGATTCTCTAAATATATTATCATGCCATTTGCAAACAGTGAGAGCTTGACTTCTTCATTCCCTATCTAAATGCACTTTATAGCTTTGTCTTGCCTGATTGCAAAGGCAAGTACTTTCAGTATTTTATTGAATAGAATTGATGAGAGGGAGCATCCTTGTCTGTTCCAGATCCTATAGGGAAGGCTTTTAATTTTTACACAGAGTATAATATTTGCCATGCTTTTGTGATATATACCCTTAACATTTTGAAAATTTTCCTTTTATTCCCATCTTGTTGAAAATTTTATTATGAATCATCATTGAACCATGTTGAATGCTTAGTCTCCATCTATTTATAATTTCATATAATTTTATTTTTTCTTTTCTTGATATGGTATATTTATGAATTGACTTGTATATAGTAAATCATTCTTGCATCTCTGGAATAAATCAGACTTGGCCATGGTGTTTCACCTTCTTGATGATCATTTTGATCCTATTTGCTAGAATTTTGTTGAAGATCATTACATCTGTGCTCATCAAGGCTATTGGTCTGCAGTTCCCTTTATTTTTGGCATCCCTGTCTGCTATTGATATCAGGATGATGTTAGCTTTATAAAAAATTATTTGGGAGTGTTTCTGTTTCTTTAATTTCCAGGAAAACATGAAAAGTGTTGGTAGTAGGTATTCATTAAAGGTAAGAAAGAACACTAAAGAATCCAATATAGTCTGGGCTTTTGTTGTTGGGAAGCCTTTGATTACCATTTCAGTTTTCTCAATAGTGACAGGTTTGTTCAGATAGACCATATCATCTTTTTTTTTTATTTTGATCATAGTGGCATACATATTGTTGACAATAATACTTTAGGTACATATTTACATAAAATCAGGGGGGATTCCCATCGCCAAATTGTCCTCCCTACACCTCCGTTTCTGTCCTACCTCCCATTTCCTTTTCCCTCACCCCAGGGCAGCTAGAATATGTGGTCCCCTCTGTATCCAACCCACTACTTAGTAGTCTTGCACCTGTTTGGTCTTGATGCCTCCCTTATTTCCCCCCTCTAACTGGAGGCAGGACTAGTTAGTTCAAGCTGCGTGGTTTTGTTTGAAAAAAAAAGAAAAATAATAAACTGGGGTAAGAATCTAATACCCCGAAAATGGGCGGAGTCCTTCTAAAGGCTCTCATCATCAATTTGGGAGATGGAGAAAAAGAAGGTGAAACACTCCACTAGTACCAAAAGAAGTATTAAATATCCAGTGAGGGCTCCAGCTATATCGATAAGCACCTCAAAGAACAAACAAAACAAACAAACCAACAAAAAAAACAAAAACAAAAACTAAAACAAACAAACAAAAATCACACCATGGTCTTGAATTAAGAAACATGGTATAGCACATAACGAAAGAGAAGAAAGGAAGAAAGAAAAAAAAATAAATATATTTGGGGACAACACTTTCAATAATCGCACCCAAACAGAAAAATCGACCAAAATAGGTAAATAAATCAAAAATAATAATAACAATAATAAATAAAGATAATGTATATATTTATATAAAAATAACCAAGATTTTGTGCTTTTTGTATTTGTTTTTTCCCTCCTGCCCTGGCACAGTAAATATTGGGGTCATTCGAAAAGGAATTCACTTGGCCTAAGAGATATGGGGTTTCTCTGTCCTTGGAGCATACTGTCATGGGATCAACTCTAGACTTTGCTCATGATCAGGATCCTTTACTTTCCCGATGGTGTTTTGTTGTTGTTGTTGTTGTTTTGTTTTTTGTTTTTTGTTTTTTGTTGTTTTTTTTTGGTGTGTGAAAGACTTCTGCTCTATGTTTAGAGGTCTCAGTATCTGCACAGATCCTGAGGTGGGATTTATGATGAAGTCAGTCTTTGTGGTTCTTTGTTCAATATTGCCAGGTAATGAGTCCAATAATTTATCCATTTCTTTCAGAATTTTTTGTTTTGTATGACAAAATCTCTCAAAATAAGCTCTGATCACTCACTAAATTTTTGTAGTATTTGTAGTGACCTATCCTCTGTTCATTTCTAATTTGGTTTATTAAATTTCTATATTTTTATTTGTGAGTCTTGCTCATGTTTGTTTAATCTTGTTTATTTTATTCAAAGTACAAACTCTGGCTTTCATTGAGCTTTTGTATTGTTTTTTGGGGGGTTCTTGTTTATCAATTTCTACTCTAAATTTTATTATTTATTCTGATGCCTACTTTTTCATTCATTTTGTTGGTCATCTTCTAATTTTTAAGCTTATGCCATTAACTTATTTATGTATACTCTTTATTTTTCCCAGATGAATGCTTAAAAAGCTATATATTTTCCTTTTAATACTACATTTGCTGTAGTATTAAGAGGAAATTCAATAATTCAATAATTCATGTCTTTATTCTCATGTTTTTCAATATTTTAATTTTTCTTTGATTTTTATTACCCACTGGTTGTTCATTAGTGAGTAAATTTACAGGTGTTAAATTTTTTTCTCAGTGTTTGTATTCAGTTCTATTTTAAATGCATCATGATCGGAGAAGGTAGTTGATACAATATATCCTCATGATTTTATGGAGGTTTTATGGCCCACCATGTTGTCTATCTTGGCAAATGTCTCATGTGCATGTAAGAAGAATGTGTATCCAACTTTTTAAAATATGGAGATCCCTGTATATATCTACTAAGCTACTCTCTTTCATTTCTTATTTCTGAGCAGGTATATTCTTGTTAAGCCTTGGGTTTCTAAGACTTGGGGTCCACTGGTGAACTTGCTGCTTTAAGAGACAGTGTACCTTAGATCTCTGGTTCAATAAACCTGCTTTGCTGTTTAAAAAATTAATACTACAAAGTTTTTTAAAATGATACTGATTCATAGTTTGGAAGAGTTAGCTAAAACTTATTCTGTGTACTCTGGGATAGTTATGCATACAGTGGTGGTGATGATGACATATATACAAACACAATTTACACAATGTATCTTATAAATATTAGATAATTAAATAAAAGATATTGAGAAATTTTTCAGTTAGACATAAAGAATACTTTATTATTATTTTTCTTAAATAAGAAACCATTTATTTTTCTGGAAATCATGAAAAACTTCCCAGTGATTTTTTTTTAAGACATCTAAACAAGAAAATGCCAACCAACAATTATTTTATTAAGTCTACTGAGCAATCATG
The DNA here is from genome assembly GCF_024139225.1 of Suncus etruscus. NCBI lineage: Eukaryota > Metazoa > Chordata > Mammalia > Eulipotyphla > Soricidae > Suncus > Suncus etruscus. The sequence goes on along the minus strand of NC_064854.1, from coordinate 105,104,378 downwards.
TTCTATGGTATCTTATTGGAAAGTGATTAATTGGAAAGTTGTTGTATATTACATAATTAAACCAATTACACAGAGAACTTTTATATAAGTTCAAGCAGCTGCTGGTTGATAAACACAAACTTAATATTGCCATGTTCAATATTGGTTTCCTTTAACAGTCAGTTGAAAATAGTTTAAATGAGTCATTCTACTCTTTTGGGTCATAAGTTGAAATTGTAAGCTTTTCTCAGAGAGGGGAATTGAATTTCTCTAATACTTACCTCTTGAAGTTACATTACTCACTTCATTTTTTTTATTTTTATGCTATATTGACATACATAATTTTAAAAATTAAAATTTCACTAAAAGTCTTATTTTTACACCAAAACTTCAGCTATTCTAGAATCTGACAAATCAGATCATTTTAATAAACCAAAGCAAATATCTCATGTTGAAACAGCTGTAAGCAAAATATGCAAATCTTGTTTACTGGTAGCTTATGCTCTAGAGAAATAATCTTTATATGACTGCTTTATTATTTACAGTAGTTTCAAAATTTAATTTTTGTCAACATTGACAGATGCCACCCATATTAATACTGGGACTCGCATATATGGAAAAGGCTAACATATGCATATACCTTGTGTTTGTGAGCTTATAATGTGGTTGACAAATGGGTTTAACAATATCCAGTCATTTCAGAGCAGCTGATAAATTTTATCTGAGATCTTTAGTAACAGAGAAGAAGAAGGTCATAACCATCTGAATAAAGAATAAAGATATGGCTCTGGAGAACAGAGTACATAATGAAAGCATGACAGAAAATGATTAATTCTATTTTAGAGCCAGATGATTCCCAAAGAGTATGTGTTCATGATAAAAAAAAAAGTTTCTAACCTTTCCAGATGTAATTAAATGAGGGATTCACAAATCTAAGCTAAGTAAAGACTATTTTGTTCCTTCAATGTGCTAATGCACATATTGAAAGGCTTTGTTTTGAAAACTGAATGGCTTGCAAAGTTGGCACAGCTGAACATTGTTGGGCAGAATTTACATGCCATTGGAGACAATTGTAGATTAGAAATAATTGGGATAATGAAAACAGAATAGTTTGGATTTTGTTTTCTTCTATAAAATATCTAGGGGTGAAAGATATATATTAGATATAGATCTAATTTAACTACAAAATATATACATATATGTGTACTAAGTATACTATACATATATGTTTTACAATGCTTTAGATTTAAGTCATCTGCCAATAGTTTTCTTATTATATTTCTGGGGTTCTCATATGTTTTTTCTTTTAGATTACTCAAAAGAATAGGTTAGACTTTTAACCTCTTTGTTTTCTTGGTATTTCATTTCAGACAAGAAAAAGTAATGGGTCTAAAAATTATTAAAAAGCTTCAGAGTTTATGAGATGTTTTGTTACATACTAAATCCATTATAGTCCAATTATTTCACAACTACTTATTTATTACTGCTGGATATATAGTATGAAGGTATATATTTGATCATGTACGAGGCACTGGGGGCCTCAATAACTATAAAAATTCCCTGTCACATAACAGGCCTCAATAAGTATGTATGGCATGCATTAATAAAATATCTGTGTCCTAGTTTGAATTAAAGGACTAGTAAATTGTTGTTCTGATTTATTATATATAGAAAAAGAAAAACAGTTAATGAATATACATTTCTCAAAAGTTTGATTAAAAGAAAATATTATGTTATTCATGATTTCATATGTGATTTATTACTTCTATTATTTTCTATCCATTTCCATTACAATATGAGAAGTGTGTATAAATGCTCCAAAGCCAAATTAATATTTAAATAGATGATATTAGATAAGAGGAAAATATTAAGTGAACTAAAAATAGCCAAATAGTTTGAAACAAATATTTCAAACATTATTTAGAAAGACAATAAGCTAGAGATAAACTGTATAAAATAATGGCTATAAAATAGGTTTTTGGGAAGCTAGTTATTAAGGCAAATGATAAGAATTTACTATTTAAAATACAATTGCTTTTTAGATAGAGTGGAGACAACTCATATTTCACTAAATATGTGATACCATCTCTTACGCTAATTGTATAGATTTCTTTTCCCTAGCAAAATTTCTTTAGTGGGTAGATTCATATATAGAGACAGTTAACTCATATATTCAGTTATCTGTCACAAATACAATTTACTTCTCAGTTAGATCATGTGTCAACTACAGCTTTACTTTGCACTTTCCCCTATACCCAAGTAAATAATCTTCTATTAAGAGTATTGCCAGTTCCTAAAGCAGAATAAAGGAGACCTAGTGAATAATGTTCTGGTACTTAAAATTCCAACCCAACGTGACTTTTAAGTTTGTCCACCAATTCATAAAAACAAATTTCATGGCATCTTCTGAATTCACCAAAAAAATGTATATATTCCTGCCATAGTAGGAGCGATTAGAAATATATAAGGATAGTTGTTAATTAACTAATCATTCAATATTCCATAATTAATCTTTCTATTCACTTCTGCATGGAAAATAGCCTTATTATAGAAGTATTGGCAAAAAACACCAAGGTGAGTGGAACGATAGTGGTAATCAAATCATTTAATTTTTAATTCCCTCATTTTTTCACTCTTCCCCACGTGTATGTTTATATGTGAGTGCTTGCACTCACTCTCTCCTATTTTCTGGTGAGTAGGAATCTGAATATGTGCTTGAGAGTTTCCAGTGATTTGGTTGGTGGATCTACTGTACCCCCGGTCATCAGCCTAGGACACATTACTCCACCAAGGGGGAAAAAAGTCAATCAGCCTTTCTATGAACCTACCCCAACACAATACATTTTACTGTTTTTGGAACTTGACTCAATGGGTAAGAGACTTATTTCTGTCTAGTCACCTTCTAGAAATATAAAAATGTTAGCATGTCATGTGGATGTTCCACTACCAAACAGAGATATGTATAGCCTCAATCCTATCCTTCCCAGAATACCCAAAGAATAGAAATGAGCAGTGAGCAGATAAGAAACCATGATGATACCAAATGCTGTATAGTAATGGCGAAGCAAAGTTTGAGAGAGGTTAAGCCAGCCCCCTGGGGGCCGCAGGAGGCAAAGTCAGGGTGATCCTTGAGTGCAAAGTCAGTAGTAAGCCTTGAACATTGGGGTGTGTGACCCAAACAACTAAAACAAAACAAAACAAACAAAAAAAAAAGATTCCTTTAGAGCAGGGCCACAAAATGTTGTACGGAGGGCCGTTTGCGGCCCGCGGGCCGTGAGTTTGACACCCCTGTAAGGATACCATAAATTGTGAGAAATTGTATAATCCCAGGAGTTGCAAGAGTACTGTTAAAAACATTAAAGGAGGAGCTGGAGCGGTGGTGCAAGTGTTAAGGCGTCTGCCTTGCACGTGCTAGCCTAGGATGGACCGTGGTTCAATCCCCCAGCGTCCCATATGGTCCCCCAAGCCAGGAGAGATTTCTGAGAGATTCCTGAGCATAGCCAGGAATAACCCCTGAGCGTCACAGGGATTGGCCGAGGGGGAAAAAAAAAAAAACATTGAAAGAGATTAATTAAAAGTGGAAAAGCTAGCTCAAAGGGCTATTACACACATTAAAAATTATTTTCATTCTATACTATGGACTAGGTAATAAGGTTAAATAGTGTTCGAGTTTATGGTAATGATGTACAAATCTCCTTCACCTCAGTGCCCAAGATTTTTATCCACATTCCATCTGTCTCTCATTCTTTCCCTCCCAACTCCCCCCATTTTTTATTAACTGATAGTTATGGTTTTAGTGTATATGGTTACCTCCATTAATACCACCAATGTGTTTTGTCTATTATCCTTACTATTTTAGTCAACCAACTTATATTGCCATGTTTCTCATAGACTCTGTTTCATATTACAGTATCAAAAGCTTATCATGGTTTCATATTTCCATACCTTTGTTTTTTTCTAAATAGTCCACAAAAGAGTCATATCATATTATATTTACATGCTGAAGTCATGAATTAGGAAGTAACATCATATGTAATATAAAAACATAAGCACATGGGACATTTACTACTTTCTAATCTTTATGATTTTACTTATGGAAACCAAATTCAAGGACAAAACTCTTAAGAACATCAATGTGTATCTATGAATCACTAAGCTTTAGATCTTGTCCAACTGCACTGGATGTATGCTTATGAAGCTACCCTTAACTAAGTATGTTGTTATATGCAACCCTCCCATTAGTTTCATAGTCAGTGTTGCCAAATTATCATCGATACAAATTCATACAGATTAAATGAGCATTTTGTGGTAGAGAGCTCTAATAATGAGGCAGATTGAACCCTTCTAAAAGTGGGCACACTTCTGATTGAGAAACAATATACCTTATGCTGCTTTCTTCCTGACTAGCAAGTAATGCCTTTCTAAATACTGGATGCTAAGCAAAGTATTTGAATATCCTTGGGTCATGATTTGTAGAAATTAGGAAGCTCTGAATTTTAAGAAGGATAAAGTATTTACTCAGAAAATTGCAAACGATTTGAGGTAGATGGGATCTTTAAACTTTTTAATTTGAATAGTGCTTCTTACTGATAAAAAAAAAATAACCTAAAACCCATATAAATGATCACAGTGCAGTGCAATAGTCAAGATTTGGTGAAATGATAGTTTACCTGAATATATAATTAATGTTATGTTGTCTAGAATCCTTGTGAAATTTACTGCTTCTCTTTTGCTTATGTTTCTTTCCAGTTTCCATTTGAAGCTATAGTAGAAGATAAATAACTTCCTTAAACTTTTTAAAAAATATATTTTATATGAATTTATTGAATGTATGATATTTGAACTATAATATCTTCATAAACATGAATTATGTATTATACCCACAAATAAAAATTAGATCCCATTACATATGTTCATAGTTAGAAACAGTGTACAAAAGAAAAGTTCTGCTCTAGAAATAAATTAAAATTAAATTAAAGTCGATAAATAAAATTTAAAAAATTAAAATACAAGGTAAAATAAATAGCTCTAATGAAGATATCTCAGGAGAGAGCATTCTTTTTCTCCCTATCTCTTTCCTTCTTACAAAAGAATCCTGATGCATTATATTTTTGCACCATGTGCTTGAGTTAACTTGGGTACCATTAGGCAATTAAAACTAAATTACTGATTCATTGTAAGGATCTATATCAAATATTGATGAAAATATTTAGCTCCATAAAAACATTTGATGGGCCGGAGAGATAGCATGGAGGTAAGGCGTTTGCCTCTCATGCAGGAGGTCATCGGTTCGAATCCCGGCGTCCCATATATGGTCCTCCCGTGCCTGCCAGGAGCAATTTCTGAGCCTGGAGCCAGGAATAACCCCTGAGCACTGCCGGGTGTGACCCAAAAACCACAAAAAAAAAAAAAAAAAAAAACATTTGATACCTGAGTACAACTTCTATGCTAGTAGAATTTAGTTCAACATATTTGTTGTGCTTATTATAAAGCTTAAATTTGGGGGGGCACACCAGTGACGCTCAGGGGTATGGCTAGGGGGACCATATGAGATGCCAGGGATAGAACCAGATCCGTCCTGGATCAGCAGAATGCAAAGCAAATGCCCTACCGCTGTGCTATCACTCCAGCCCATATCGCTTAAATTTGAACTTCAATAAAAATAATAAACTGTTAAAACCCATAATAAATTGAAGCATTTATTTCTTAGTGGTAACATATTTTTCTCTGCTCACTCCAGCCATAGTACATGTGGCAATGTCTGTAGACATGGTTACTATGACAAAGTGGGGAGTCTAACTCTCCCCTACTAAATACAGTCTAAAAATTTGCAAAGTTTTCTGTATTATAAAGGACAATCTGACCTCCATTCATTATCTAATACACATGTCACTATTATAAGACCAAAAATTGTACACAGGAATTTCATCTAAAGCATAAAAAATGATGGGTGGATTATTAAAAACTGGTCAGCTTTTGTTCATACTATTATATGGAAGTGCATTGTTGTATCTGAACTTTTGTTCATATATCATATGAACATGCATCGCTGGTGTCTGATCTCTTTTGATTACTAGAGATTTTAAGGATCTCAAATTTATTTTGGTCATTTTTAGTCAGGGTGGAAATATTTTGCACATCCGTATCTCAAAATAAATTTATCGTTCTTAAAATAACAGGAAAAGTATGTATTACTTTTATAGTTTGAAAGATATGCTTCTGCATTAGTAGAATTAACATTTTTATACTTTCTTAGTATTCCAAAGATGAAGGAACTAGATAAGCTATGGTTATATCTAATTGGCCCTTCTTAGATAGTTAAAGTTTTTATTACCATAAAAGTAATTGGTATTTTCATAACATTACAATGGTTATAACTTTGATCAAGCAAGTAATGAGAACACGGCTTACACAGTGTTCCTTCTAAAATGGTGTTACCACATGAATATTGTTTTTCAATTTTCACCTAAATACTTCATGTCCAATTGAAATATCCATATATGCATCTGAATTTATATATGTAAAAGGTCAAAATAAATGCCCAGTGCTTATAATTTAAACATATATTAACTTCATTGTTGTTGGTAGAAAACCCTTTCTTTCCCCCAAACTTTGAAATCAATTGAGAATCTACTTCATTATAATAAAAACTAGAAATAATTACAAGAAAACTCCCCAGAATTTGAAATCATTTGAGAAAGAATCTGCTTTATTTTAATAAACATTAGAATAATACTTTATGAGAATAGTACTTTATTAATTGAAAAGACATGTTCCTAACAAGAATAATTTTGTAACCTCAATCTACTGCCAATGTTTCCTCCCAGTTGCATATACCCAAAATATAGGTTTTGCATCTTTCCACTATCAGAGCCACTCATCATCTTTTCCATGTTTTGCTATGTTCCAAGATCCTGTTTGCTGCAAGCTGCATTTCTCTGACCCTTGTGTTTCTCAGATAATGAAATGCAAACACTAAGAAGAAATTTGAAGATGTTGGGAAAAGACAAACCAATGTTCTCTTTTTTGTGTTTCTTCGATGTTTTCTGTAGCAGCTCTATCCATTTGTAATTTTAGATTTTGTTGGAGAGGCTTGTCATTTTCCACATTGCCTCAAGAGACCTGTGTGCCTCCTTCTTTGTCTCCTCCCTGGTCCGGAGGTTATACCCTTCTACAATTAACTCTTCTTCACCCTTCTACAATTAACTCTTCTTCTTGTTAAGCTCACCGCCTTCTTTCACTTCTGCAAGTGATTTTTGATGAAAATAATGTTTTGAAGACTTATTCACACTTAAACGCAGCTAGAGCTACATACGAGACTCATCAGATTGTACCTATCAGAAAGTTCCCTTTGTGCAACAGGGGTAAGAGCTCTAGGAAAGAAAATGCATCCTGAGGTCAGACTTATATCCAGAGGGAGCTAGAGGTGCTCCTGCTCTTTCTTTCCTGAATTCTCTGGTCAGCTAAGCTTACCTATATCAATTAACCTATTCAAACTTCTGAATCTGCCCTTTATTCACATGCAATGTAGAAAACCAGCTGCAATATTAATAAATTTAAAAAAGCCTCTTTTAGGTGTCATTCTATTAAATAATCTATACTGTTATCTACTGCAAAAGATCATTGAGAGGCATATGTAGTATGAAATATAAACTTAATTTTTCTGTGTATCAGAAATGTTAGCAGCTATCATTGCTGACCTTCTTTATTGCATCTACAAAAGATACAAAAGAGCCATGGTCATTCTTTTTTATTTTGGGTGTGTGTGTGTGTGTGTTCTTTTTTGGGTCACACCCAGCAGGGCTCAGGGGTTACTCCTGGCTCCTGACTCAGAAATCTCTCCTGGCAGGCTCGGGGGACCATATGGGATGCCAGGATTAGAACCAATGACCTTCTGTATGAAAGGCAAAAACGCCTTACTTCCATGCTATCTCTCGGCCCTAACCATGGTCATTCTTACTCCATAGGTTAATTGTCAATTTAACTTGGCAACAAAAATTTGGTTGGATAACTATTATTATTGTCTCCTTATGAATTATTATTGACGTTCCTACTAAGGGTGTATCTATATTCATTTCAATTTACAGTGCAGGAAGCAAAAGTCTGTTAATAAATGAGGAAATTAAAACTTTAATTATATGAGAGCCAAATAAAATATTTTCTCTTTATTTTTTATACACTGAGGTGTAACAAGTTAGCTTTAAGTCATCTAAAACACATTTAGTAAGGAGCTGGGGAGATATCATAAGGGTGATGACAAAACCTTGGCAATTATCCAATCTAGATTCAATTTCCCACTACACACCCTCTCAAACATCACCAGATAAATCCTAGAGGCCCCCAGCAAGGCTGGGTGTGAAATTAGAGGGCACAAAGGATTGCCAGTGTGATGACATATATCTCTGGGAAAAGCCCCTGAAATCACTTTGGAAGTTAATAAAAAAAAAGTCTGGTAAAAATCATATATTCTTATACAATAGAATAAATCAATTAAATAAATCTGGGAATTTTCAGTTGCATAATTATTACTAATAGGAAGTTATATCTGTTTGTATTTAGCTATAATATTTGAACCTCATTCTTATTCAATAACTACTTCTGACCTTCCTCCCACTCTCTACCAGTTCTCGATTTTCAGTCATTCCCAACAACTCCTCCCTTCTAAAAAACATTCTAAGGATTTTTGTTTGTTTGTTTTTAATCTCAGTCAGTTCATTACAGTCTCTACATGGTTGTTAAGGGTTCAAAAACTAGTGGAGCATAGTTTATCATCTTATAGGAAAACTTTAAGTTTATAAGACCTTAAATTTGAATGAACACTTATCTTTCTAGTTAAAAGATTTGTAAAAGATATGTTTTCATCTTAAAATATATTTCCATACTTTTTGATCATATCTGTTCTTAAAGCTAGAAAGACATTTTTTTCCATCACCATGGATAAGTATTTTTCCAGAAACTCACAGTATATTTTTAAATAAAAAAACTTTTTCAGAAAATTCGTGATACATGCAGTTATATTTCAAATGCTATGAGCCTGAATCCACAAGTCAAAATTATCTACCTGAGTTTAAATTTTACATGATCTTGTATTATAAATAACTTTATGGAAAGATTTACCTTTCTATCGAAATAATTGCTTTTATGCAAAATTGTATTTCCAAATTAATTTATTTAAAGTTCAATAGTTAAGTAAAAGTAATGTTTTTATGAATTTGTGTCTTAATCTTTCTGCTCCTCTTTATTTCCAACTTTACTCTTAGAAAGGTATTCAAGGGACTGGAGTGATAACACAATGATAGGGCACTTGCCTTGCACACAGAAAACACAGGATGGACCCAGGTTCAATTCCCAGCATCCCATATGGTCCCCTGAGCCTGCCTCCAGAAAAATTATGATCTGATATCATCATAATAATTTCTGGGAAGTGGTTTTATTGATTATATCAAAATATGTTTTGAAAAAGAAATATTATAAATTTTAAGAGAATTTTGTATATATCATGGAACTTAAGTATCATGTAACTTATTATGTAATTTTATCATGTAAACATTAGCTTTAGCGTGACAAGAGCTATATTCCCTATATCTATGTAACTATACATATCCAGGGAGAGATGTTATCTCTTCTACACTAAAGGAATCACAATTTATGCAGCCACCTGAATGATATATTAGCTAGAACCTGCAGACTTACCAACTGTATAAAATTCACTGACATAAATATGTCTCACTGACTAGAACTTGGGAATGGGTTACAGTTAGAAAATAGAAGCCAATGTGAGTGCAAAATAAAAAAAATATTAAAAGGAGTTGCAATCAAACACAGTAGGGGTCAAAGAAATCCTATGGTAGATAAGGTATTGGCTGCATGCAACCTTGATGTCATGCACCACATCTAATCTCACAAGCACTTCTAGTGATGATTCCCTTATATAGAACTGGAGAGTTCGGGCCGGGCGGTGGCGCTGGAGGTAAGGTGCCTGCCTTACAAGCGCTAGCCAAGGAACGGACAGCGGTTCGATCCCCCGGCGTCCCATATGGTTCCCCCAAGCCAGGGGCGATTTCTGAGCACATAGCCAGGAGTAACCCCTGAGCGTCAAACGGGTGTGGCCCAAAAACCAAAAAAAAAAAAAAAAAAGAACTGGAGCAATCTCTATTAACTATAACCCCAAAACTAAAATAAAAATAGAAGAGCTTTTTCTCTTCTTCCTCCTCTCCCTCCTCCTCCACTTCCTCCTTCCTCCTTTTCTTCTTCCTCTTCCACTTCCTCCTCCCTCCTCCTTTTCCTCTTCCTTCTCCACTTCTTCCTTCCTCCTTTTCTTCTTCCTCTTCCACTTCCTCCTCCCTCCTCCTTTTCCTCTTCCTTCTCCACTTCTTCCTTCCTCCTTTTCTTCTTCCACTTCCCTCCTTTTCCTTTCCTCCTCCACTTCCTCCCTCTTTTTCCCTCTTCTTCCTCCACCTTCTCTTCCTCCTCTTCCTCCTCCTCTTCTTCCTCCTCCTCTTCCTCCACCTCTTCCTCTTCCTCCTTCTTTCTGAGCCTCCTCCTTTGCCCTTCCTCCTCTTTTCTCCTCCTTCTTTCACCCATTCCTTGTCCACATGACCTCTTAAAAAAAAAAAAAGAAAAAAGAAAAGAAAAAAACCACTGATATTTAAAGAAAAACAGTGTCCAAGTTAACCGCAAATCAGTGACTGATAATTATCCAGCTAAAAAATATTGAACAGACTTCCTCTGTAGTATAATTAGGTAATTAATTGAAACATCATTTTTTTCAGGGTTAAGTAAATATTCATGGTTGTCTTACACTGAAAGAAAAGAGGGGAGAATAGCTAAAATTGAGGGAGCAAAAGCAAACAAAATGATATAAATATTGATGTTTTTCTAACCTGGGATATCTGTTTAATTCATTTATTGTACAAAACTGCTATAGGCAGTATAACAAAGACCAAATCCCAACACTTGGAGTATTTGCTAGAGAACAAATAAAATTTGAACTTCTAAAAGACTATTTTCACAACCTCTTACATAGTGTTTGGGTGGGTGGAGGAGGAGCCAGAAATTCTTGTAATCATGAATTTCTCTCATCTAAGAATTTTTGATGAATTATTTGAGGGTATCCAAGAAAGGGCACCTGTGTCTCCAAGGTTCTGTAATGATTTTCTTTCTTTTCCTATTGCCAGGAAGCATCAACTTTCCTGTCTAATTTTGCAATTTTCTATTAAGAGTAGAAACTCTATCACCAAATTACATGTCCTTTTGTCATTCCTAAGCCTAGCAGTAGTGGTCCTTGGCAAAGATAAAACATCCAAATTAAATAAAAAAAATAATTTTAATAAATCAGAAAGTAATATTTTCATTATTTTTGTAGATCAGGGTTAAGGGCTATTGAAGTTAATTATGTTGATGTTTTAATATATTTTACTGATAACTGAATATACTTTAAGTAATTATATGTACAGTGAATAAGAAAAATTTTAACCTGATAAAAATATATCTTTGAAGAGTATATTTTTAGTGACTAGGTTTGGGGGACACACTAGTCTGTGTATGCGCACAGCTTGATCTTGACATTCTGCTTAGGTGTCACTCCAGACCATGCTCAGGAAACCAAATTGGGTTTTAGGGATGGGCTTGGCTTGGATGATGAATGCATTGCCAGTGCCCTCCCAGATTTGCCATCTTTTAAGCCCCTATATCTGAAATTTCTATGTCAGTACAGTCATAGATTATCAGAAATACAAGCATGTCAAGAACATAAACAAGCAAAAAGTTTCAAATTTCTTTCTCTGCTTCTTCAGCTTCTTTGTTAAAAGAGAGCAATAGCAACTTGTAGAGGAGTAAGGAATTGTCTCTGTGAGGAAGGACTTTTCACAGAATTTAGGAATAATTCCTTTGTATTCTGGTCATTACCATCATAAAGGAGAAACATTTATTTGATTGCTATATCGATTTTCATAAGCAGGTTTACATCTCATTATATAAGGGGAGAACAAATGAACCTAATAAGTATAAAGAAGTAACAGTCACTTATATTAGTCAAGCATAGGGGACTCTAGTATATTTTTGTACTGAATCATGTTCTTGTTGTTTTTCATTTCATTTCATTTTATTTTTTTAATAAAACTTTATTTAAGCACCATGATTACAAACATGTTTGTAGTTGGGTTTCAGTCATAAAAAAAGAACACTCCAGTTAGAGGGGGAACTAAGGGAGGCATCAAGACCAAACAGGTGCAAGACTACTAAGTTGTGGGTTAGATACAGAGGGGACCACATATTCTAGCCAACCTGGGGTGAGGGAAGAGGAAATGGGAGGTAGGACAGAAACGGAGGTGTAGGGAGGACAATTTGGTGATGGGAATCCCCCCTGATTTTATGAAAATATGAACCTAAAATATTATTGTCAACACTATGTAAACCACTATGATCAAAATAAAAATTAAAAAAAAAAAGAACACTTCCTCTTCACCAGTGCGACATTCCCATCAGCAATTCCTCCCATATCATTTTTTCCCCAACCCCTGCCTGTATTCAAGACAGGCATTCTATTTAAATGGAGAATTTGGTCAATGAACAATTTTGAAGGTTCTCTCTGTATCTCTCTCTTCTGTGTGTGTCTCTCTGTGTCATTCTGTGTTCAAATCTGTACCATCACGAAGGTTTATTTCTTTTATTAGTAAAATGTAAATATCAATCCTGACTTTGTAAGTTTATTTATTGAGGATATTTTTAATATGACACACAGATATTAACCCAAAGCAAAGACATTCTGCATCTTCCTCTTTCCCATAAATCTCTCCTTTGATATGGAAAAGCCCACCTAGATTATTCTTGACCTTCCTTCTCCTGGTGTATGGGTATGATTTAATAAAGAAAGAAGATTTCTAGCTTTTGTCTCAGGAAGACACCACAAGGCACATGCCAGGGAGAAACCGCTTACTCCATTACTCTCCCCTGATTAGCTTACTCCTTTGTGCTACCTGCTTCTTAGACCTGTTCACCTGGTGGTTAGAAATACAGTGCAGGGGTGATCTCATAACCTGTAGGTTTTATTTTACAGTTATTAGATTAGCTAATGTATATAAATCCTTAGCATAGTGCCAGGCATAAAATAAAAACAAAATAATTACTAATACGTTTGGTATTAATTAGGGTGTTATTATCATTCTGTGTAAAGTTCAATATCAGTTTGCCATTAATTAAAATGCATGGAAATCCCAAACCCATCATTAACAATAAAATAATTCTAGTCATATAAAACTATTCTGATCTTTAATGTTTTCATTGAAATGTTTTTAAATGAATCATATTATTGAAAGCAAGACAAAGAATGGTGTACTCAACTTTCAATATTTATTAGAAGAAGTAAAATGTAGATATAAAACTTAGTAAGAATTATTGACACATTGAATTGGAGAGATAATATAGTGGCAAGGCATGTGCCTTGAATGTTGTCAACTGATTCAATTTCTGGCTTCCTGTAAGGCCTCTAATTCTCAGCAGAAGGTATGTCTGAACACAAAATTTGAAATAATCTCTGAGCACAGCCTTATTATACATCAGTGAAGATGGTGTACATTGTATGACTGAAACCCAACAATGAACAATTTTGTAACCATAGAGCTTAAATGAAGCAATTAATTAAAAAAATAAATTACTTAGAATAAACATAATGTAAAAACATGCCCAATAAAAATGTTAAATAAAAGTAAATTAGCAAAATTTAAAAAATAAATAATATAATTATTTTTAACCCAAGGCAGGATTTTGATGGAGGTATCTGAGCATTAAGAAAACTAATTTGGGCCCGGAGAGATAGCACAGCGGCGTTTGCCTTGCAAGCAGCCTATCCAGGACCAAAGGTGGTTGGTTCGAATCCCGTGTCCCATATGGTCCCCCGTGCCTGCCAGCAGCTATTTCTGAGCAGACAGCCAGGAGTAAACCCTGAGCACCACTGGGTGTGGCCCAAAAACAAACAAAAAAAATTCATTTATTATAGTAATGCTCATTTTAATGATGTTTTCAATTGCTTATCTTCTGTTCATATTGGATTGACATAGGTTGTTATAAAAAGGTTACTCTTTCTAGATCTCTCTCTCTCTCTTTTGAATTAGGCTCAATTGAAAAAAATTGTTTCGCCTTTGTTTTTGACATACCTAATTTTCAAGAATCAGCTATTTGGTAGTCAACTGGGATTTTGTGTTGCTCTCATAAATACATTCCTCTGTGAATGTCCAGTACTGCATGGAGTGTTGAAATTACCAATTTTATAAAATAGCTTTTGACATTGGGTAAGATGCTATTTTTATTGAACACTGCAATTGCCGCCCCAGTTTCAGAAGGAAGGTCTTTCTGATGATCCTATTTAGTTTCAGATTTGTGTTTGTGGAAAGTAGTTATTACACAGCTTTGAAACCCCTTGAGATGAAATTACTAGAGAAAGTATCTGCTGGGCTGTAGCCAGTTGGAGCCATTTGGTTTCTATATGAAGTGTGTTAGCAAACCGGGGTAGGTTCCCAGCATACTTTTCAACTTTGATGAATTATAAGATATTTTTGGATTGCATTTTAGGGATTTGGGCAAAGCAACAAGCTGAAATGAGACTTGGAGACACATTGCCTGTTTTTATTTTTGCAATTTACTTTGGAATTTATACTAACTGGACATCAACTCACAGATAACCAGATTTCAGTACACTACTTTTACTAATCTAATTGTTAACCTCCCTCATGCCATATGCTAATCTCACCTGGATGGATGAGACCCACCCACAGCTGGGCGGGGCCTGTGGTTAGTAATTTAGGGGTTGCTGGGGGTGGTGAGGAGATTCCATAGCAAGGAGAGCGATCAGAGACAGAATGGAAACAAGAGCAGGAAAAAGGCTGCTTAGCTTAGGGCCTTGTAATAAAACTGGATATCTCCTGAAACTTCAACTGACTGCCTGTGGATCATTTCTTTCCTGTCGCTCTGCACCTACAGACAGTTGGCTGAAGGGGGTGCAAGTGTCAGGCTGAGTCGAGAAAGACCTCACCACCACCCATCCACACCACTAGGACTCAATAATTAATAATTAATACAACAATTAAGTT
This sequence comes from Suncus etruscus, assembly GCF_024139225.1. Classification (NCBI taxonomy): domain Eukaryota; kingdom Metazoa; phylum Chordata; class Mammalia; order Eulipotyphla; family Soricidae; genus Suncus; species Suncus etruscus. The sequence goes on along the minus strand of NC_064854.1, from coordinate 105,089,313 downwards.
CTTTATCTAAAATGAATGTTTGCATATTTTTACAATTTCACAGATCAAAAATAATGAACTTGAACTCAAAATAGTGTGATGACAGAAACAGTAGCTTACAAGAAGAGATTTGGTGACAAAACCAGAGGGGCAACAGAATGTAATAAAATAAAAACATGTAGGAAGGCGGAAAAAAAAACCCACAGGTTTATTCCAATTAGTGTGCTAAATAAGCATAATTATAATATTGTAATGCTGTTAAGTACTATGATGTTTTTTGTTTGTTTGTTTGTTTTTTGGTTTTTGGGCCACACCCGTTTGACGCTCAGGGATTACTCCTGGCTATGCGCTCAGAAATTGCCCCTGGCTTGGCGGGACCATATGGGACAACTGGGGATCGAACCGCGGTCCGTCTTACGCTAGCGCTTGCAAGGCAGACACCTTACCTTTAGCGCCACCTTCCCGGCCCCCCAGATGTTTTTATACTTGGTTACATGTTTCAAGTCTCTTTAGAGGAGCATAACCTAATCTTACTTGAGGCTACTGTAAATAAATGTTTGGTTGCTTATCTTTTTTATTATTTTCTCTATTCTTTCATCCTTCTTCCCTCCCTCTATCCCTTTTTTGATCCTTCCCTTCCTCCCTCCTTTACTCTCTCCTTCTTTACTCTCTTTACTCTCTTCCTTCCTTCCTTCCTTCCTTCCTTCCTTCCTTCCTTCCTTCCTTCCTTCCTTCCTTCCTTCCTTCCTTCCTTCCTTCCTTCCTTCCTTCCTTCCTCCCTCCTTCCATTCTTTATCCTCCAATCTCTCAATGTTCCCTCTTTCTTCTTTCCTTCCCTTTGTTTCTTTCTTCCTTCCTTCCTTTTCTTTCTTCTTTCTTTATCTTTATTTCTTCCGTCTTTTTCCTTCCTTTTTATTTCTTTTATTGTTTCTTTCTTTCTTTCTTTCTTTCTTTCTTTCTTTCTTTCTTTCTTTCTTTCTTTCTTTCTTTCTTTCTTTCTTCCATCTTTTATCCTTCAATCTCTCAATCTTCCCTTTTTCTTCCTTCCTTCCTTTCTTCCTTCCTTCCTTCCTTCCTTCCTTCCTTCCTTCCTTCCTTCCTTCCTTCCTTCCTTCTTTTCTTTCTTCTTTCCTTTCTTCCTTTCTTTCTTCCTACCTTTCTTCCTTTTTCTCTTTTCCTTTCTTTATTCTTCCTTTACTTTCTTTTTTCCTTTCCTTTTCTTTTCTTTTTTTTTAGTTTTGGGCCACACTCTATACTGCTCAGGGCTTATTCCTGGCTCTAAGCTTAGAGATCACATCTGGAGATGCTCAGGGGACAATATAACATACTTGGGATAAAACTCAGGTCAGATTTACGAGTGTAAAGCAAGCATCCTATTTTTTGTCACCATCTCTCTGGCCACATTGCAAATTATCTTTTATAGAAAATGTGTGTACCAGTATAATTACTCAAAACAAGTTTTATCAGAGTATAAATTTCTTGTGATGGCTAATGAAGTTTGCATAAAATTAAGAATTTTTCTTGATATTCCAGGATACCATTTAGTAGTTCTTATTCTTATTAATTCTTATTAATACAGATATGGATTATGAACTGTTTAATTTTCTGAAATGACTTTTAGAGCATCTATAAAATCTTTCTTTATTAGCGGTCATAATTACAAAGGGAAGCTAAATACTTCTAATGAATTTACATTAGACAAAGTTTTTTACATATTGCATAAATAAGAATAAGTTCAGTTTTTCATCTTTTTATTTCTTTCACTCCAAACAAGTTATATGCCAGTGTCATAACAAAGTTTAAGTGAGGTACATGTCACACCAGCATGTAAATACTCAATCATCATGCTTATAAACTAGAAAAGAATCCACTTCTCAGTCTTAAAGTGCATACAAATCATTAGGTGGTCTTGCTAAAATGCAGGCACTTACAAATTAATTCTCAGATGAAGTTTGAGATTCTATTTTTTTAATAATATACAAAATGATTTGGATACCTGATAGATCCTAAACCATGCTTTGATTTTGTTTTTGTTTTGGCTGTGTGCAAAAATTAACTCTGAAATCCCAAAGGTGCTATATTTCTGCTTTATAGCTTACGTACAATTCAAGTTGTATGTTCAAAGCAGTAACAATTAGAGATTTAGCTCCCTGGAGATTACTAACAATGGGAAATCTACCATTTCACCATTGTACTATTTAAGGAAAGAGAATTAAGAAATTTAGAAAATTTAACTTTTTCAAGTTAAGTACTTACCTCAAGACACACAGTCACTTTTACTTATATCACATTAGCCAGTATTAGATTCATGAGCATGTATAATTTAATAGAGACAGAGAAATGTAATCGTCTATATTTATGAGTAAAACCAAAACTATGTTATTGAGCCTTTTGTTTAATACATTATCTTAAGAATTATGTGGCCCTTTAAGTGTAAAACAGTTATTTTCAACTGAACTTTAGATACGCAATAACTAAAATTTTTAGATGTTTTAATGGTTTAGGAATACAATGGCATCATTTTTTTTTTTTTTTTTTTTTGGTTTTTGGGCCACACCCGGTAACGCTCAGGGGTTACTCCTGGCTATGCGCTCAGAAGTCGCTCCTGGCTTGGGGGACCATATGGGACGCCGGGGGATCGAACCGCGGTCCGTCTCCTAGGCTAGCGCAGGTAAGGCAGGCACCTTACCTCCAGCGCCACCGCCCGGCCCCATTTTTTAAAAATAATTTTTATTGTGATCAATGTGAACTGCAAGTCTTTCAGAGTAATATTTAAAGTACATAGTGACATTGAATCAGGGTATTCCCACCACCAGATCAGTAAAAATTTTTTTTGACCAAAGTGGATTACAAATCTTTCACAGTAATATTTTAGGCACAAAATGACAATGAATCAGGGGCATTTCCACCACCAATGTTGTCCTCCCTCCACCCCTGTTCCCAGTATGCATCCTATATCCCCCTCTTTTTAACCCCCAGGCTGCTAGTATAAGTGGTCCCCTCTGTGTCTAGCATGTTGTAAATTGGGTATTGATTCTGTTGTCATTGAATTTGGATTTGGTGTTTAAGTCTGATATTTTTTTTTCCAACTTAATATTCATACTACTGTTTGGTGTTGGTACCCACCATTATTTTTCCCTCCATTTGTGAGGCGGAACAAGATGGTTCAAATATGTGGTTCTGTTTGAAGAAAAATAATAATAATAAAATAAAGCAAAAATCAAACAAACAATAAATGGGAGGAGTCCTTCTGGAGGCTATAGCTATCATTTTAAGAGAAGGGAAAAGGGAAGAAAAACATAACAACAATACAAAAAAAATAAAAAATAAAAAAATCAAACAAAAGCTCAGAAAGCACCACAGCAATATAGACAACAACCACACAATAACTATAGTACTGAAATACAAACAAAACAAAGCACAAAAAAACCCAAACAACAACAATAACAAAACTAAAAAAATTAATTTGTGCTTCTTTTTTTTTTTTTCCTAGCATAGGCACAGTAAATATAGGGGAGATTAGAAAGGGAATTCCCTTGACCTAAGAGATTTGAACCTGGAAGTGCTCAGGATTTACTTAGTAGTTTTTTACTCAGAAACCTGGCAGAAACCAGTGGACCATATTAGTGGTCCATAGGAATCCTGGTGAATTTTGTGCAAGTCAAGCTCCTTGCCTCTTGTAAATCTGTATCCTAATATTATTTTTAATTGGAGTAGATCCTACAAAATTTAGATATCTGACTTTACATGTACAAAGACACATAGCATCAAAGGGCACATAATAATATTACATATTGGACAGGTCATTGAGCCTATTTATTGTAAAAATTTTCATTGATTCTGAGTATCACCACATAAGATGATGGATGATATTAATAATCATGATGAATAACAAGTTGCTTTTGCATTATTTGCTAAAAATTATGACATGATGCATTACTGGTAGCATGCAAGTTTTTATTATGAAAGAATTTGTAAGTTCATTACATAAGTATTTATTTTGTACTTCTCTTCCTTTTTAACCATCTGAGTTATAAAAACAAAGGTATTAAAGAAGGGAGGATTTATGGTATCAGAAAGCAGTTGTCTTATGAACTAAAAATACCCTTGTAAGCTATGTGGCCATAGGTATAACTTCATTGGAATTGTAGATTTTTGGAGAGGTCATACCTGGAGGTGCTCAGGGGTTACCTTCTGGCTCAGTAACCAGAAATCAATTCTGGCATGCATGGGAGACCCTATGTGATACTGGGGATCTGCCATGTGCATGGAAAATGCCCTACCCACTGTGCTATCACTCCAGCTCTAGAATTCTTATATTACAACAAATAACAATTTTATTATAGGTTTGTAAAATTGTAAAAAATTATGTAATGAATCTTACAGAAGACATATCGCACAGTTAAGTTCACAAATAATTTCTATAATGCTAAATTGCTTTGAGATTAATAACTTAAAATATCGGTTCTCCTGTGCTAAGTGTATTTCTTCTTTTGCAATAAGTAAATAATATTAATATTTAATACAAAAAAGCATAATTTTGACCCTTTGTGGCCTCTTACTAAGCTTAATCCTATATTTTCAACTAACAGCCTCAAACTATGCACTTGACTTATTGTATGAAGTAGAGGACTCTACCTAACTTTACACTATACTATATTCAGTCCTCAATCTAAAGAAGAGCATTAAATAAATTATGTCTAAGACATTGGGTTTTTAGCTAATTTCCTTAGTTCACTGGTTGATTTTTCTAATCACGTTGTGGGTTTCTGTCAAATTAGTTTAGCTTGTGCTCAAGGACAAAGCTTTTTGGCTTTGAGTCCACTTAATGATGATGAGGTTATGTGTTTTTCTGTACAAGCTTATTTTGTAAATGCTCCTCCCTGCCAACCTCTGGGCTACCTGTGATGGATCTTTACAGACTTCTGTTAACAGCACTTGATAAGGCCATGCCTTAATATTTACTTATATAATGGAATTCATCTATCAAAATTTTCACGGAATTTTTGTTATGTTCAGTGTTTATCAGTGTTCAAAAAGACATTCCTATTCCAAACTTCTTTTTAATTCCAGAACAATTGCCTCTGGATGTGTTCTATAGTCAATATTCAATATGTTACTTTGCAGGTGCTTTTGTTTTATGAGCAAAGGAGTAACGTATGACTTAAACCAAATATATGGTTTGCTGTTTTTCTATCAGAATTCAGTCAGTACTAGTGCTTTCTCAATGGGAACTATTCAGTAAATTCTGTTGAATAATAATGATTCTATCACCATCTATATTTTGAACTATTATTATGTGCTTGATTCTATGTCAAGTCCTTCAGAATAGATGGATTTATGCTGAAGAGTCTTAGTTCTTTCTACAAGAAGTTTGTGAAATGAATGCTAGTGTCATCATTTTTGTAAAAGAAGCATTGATGTGAGGGAAGTTTTATGAATAACGGATCCAGATATCAAAGACCTGCATCCTTATTCCAAAGCTATAGAGTTGTGATTTATATAAATAGCCATACAAAATAATCAGAACTGGGGCCAGAGTGGTGGCACAAGCAGTAGGGTGTTTGCCTTGCACACACTGACCTAGGACGGACCACGGTTTCCGTATGATTCCCCCAAGCCAAGAGTGATTTCTGAGCACATAACCAGGAGTAATCCCTGAGCATCACAGGGTTTGGCCCCCCAAAAAAAGAACAAAAAAAATTCAGAGCTACAGAGATAACTCAATGTACCAAACACATGTTTTGCATGCAGAGGTCCCAAGTCCAGTTCCAGTGCCACTGGATACAGCCCATAATGTCGAGTCAGGAGTAGCACCTGAGCATACTAGGTGTAGCCCAAAGTTTTAACTAAAAAAATAAGGTTTCAAATAATTTCTCCTCTACCTACTGTCTGCTAACTATATTAGTTAACTATTTCTCTCTCAATGTTTGCAGGAGAAAATGCATCAAAAATCATGCTTGAGGGCTGGAAAAAAAAGTACAGTGAGTAGGGCAATTATCTTAAATAGAACTGATTTGAGTTTAATCCCAGTAACCATATGGTCCACCAGGAGTGATACCTGAGCAAAGAGCCAGAACTAAGACTTGAACACTGCCAAATGTAGGCCAAAAGATAAATAAATAAATAAATAAATAAATAAATAAATAAATAAATAAATAAATAAAAAGATCTTACACTTAGTTTTCACTGGAGGTATGGGAGTTGCTTTTTTTCTAAGCTTTATTTCTGACAGTAAACTGAATTTTAGTTTTTTTTTGAGTGTGTTTTTGTTTGTTTTTCGAGCCACACCCATTTGATGCTCAGGGGTTACTTTTGGCTAAGCGCTCAGAAATTGCCCCTGGCGTGGGTGGACCATATGGGATGCCAGGGGATCAAACCGCGATCGCGGTCTTTCCTTGGCTAGCGCTTGCAAGGCAGACACCTTACCTCTAGCGCCACCTTGCCAGCCCCAAATTTTAGTCTTTTTATGTGTCTGATTCTTAGACTTAAGTTAAACACATCTGCTATCTAGGATATAATCTTCTCATAGACTGGAGATAATAGCAAAGAAGATATACATAATACCTCTTGAGGGCTTAGAGTGAGGTGAGGTACATTACAGGTTTCACGTTACCACACAGCTCAGACCAGCACTAGCATAACTGAAGTATATATATATATATATATGACTGTGAGTGCTAGGAGACTGGCATATGTGTAAAGAATCAGAGCAATCATTAAGTCTATCAAAATATCCCTTACTTGTTCTCATTGTTAAGAGTATTATTGAATTATAATAATAAAAGCATTAAAAGAAACACACTAAGTTAAGAAGTACAATAGGATTTTATGTTGTAATTCATTAAAGTTACTCTATAGTCATTTTATAGCATTATAGAGAGCTTAGTCACAAAGATATAGAGAATTATATTATTAGAACAGTCTCAACAATCAAAATAACTATTTAGCGATGTTCAGTAAAAGGCAAGAAAACCCCTTAAATTTTAGAAAAGGAAGAGATGAAATGTGTGTGTTCAAAAGGCATTTGATTTAAAACTCTTATTGTATTTTATCTAGTAGACCTATGACTTCTAATCCCCTTGCTCTAAATAGAATAATAATTTTTCTATGTGTATAATTCTATTGAGCATTGTCAATGTTTTTTTAATATGTACTTAGTGTAGTTTTTAAGAAAACAAAACTTTTATACCTTCTGTTAATTTTTCTTTTGGCAAACTATGAGGCCCTAGTCAGTGAAGTGTTAGTAAACCAGTTCTACAATATAAATACAACTATTTTTTTCGTTGAGGAATTTCTTAAATTTAAATTTTTCTTTTAGTTATTGCTTTTCTTTGTTTATTTGGGGACACACCCAGTGATGTTCAGGACTTACTCCTATCTTAAACTCATCAATTATTCCTGGTGGTGCTCTGGGGAAAATATGGGAGGCTGTGGATAAGCTCAGGTCTGCCACATACTGTAAGGCAAGTACCCTATCTGCTCTACTACCTGTAAGTTCCCCCGTTTTTTTTAATTATTCTTTTATCTCTATTAATTTACTCTTATTCACCATCAATATGCTTACGTGAATTTGAAAACTAGTAGAAAAACAGTGAGAAGAAAGCTTTAAAAAAAAAAAAACAACTGTGTTTTCAGTACCAATATAAGTATCGTATTCTACATTTGAAAGCATTACAGAATTATCAGTTACCTCCATGTGTGATTTGATACATGCATAAGAAAGAAAGTATTGTCTTCTTGGAACTTAAATACATAGCCAAGTTTTTAGGGAATCTAAGAGGGAATCTTTGCTACAAGCCAATTTTATCTAAGAAGGCTTCTGTGAGATCTAGATAATTAACTCAAGCATATTGGGGAATATTGTCAATACATTGTCTATGTCTTCTTGCTTTTTATAAAATAATGAAAATGGGTTTTAATGAGATAAACTTAGTCCTTCTCTACCAGGTCTTAAACAGAATGATTTAACAAGGTCTTTTTAAATACAAACTTTAATAAAGCACCCCCTTACCCCACCCCTGGTAATTTTTTTTCACAGCAAATGACCCCAGACACTAGAATTGATAGTCTCACATTTCATGCATTTTCCTACCATCTTTTTTACATAAATATTTCTTTAAAGACACCAGAATTTTGATCAATTATATTTTAACTCAGTGGTTTTCAATCTTTTGCATCTCAGATCAGGAACATAGTTAGAAAACCACTATTTTAGATAAAATAAGCATCTATCTGGTAATGGCATTTTAGTTTAGTTCTTTTTTTTCCAATTAATGTATAAATATATTCTTACTGATAGCATTCCATAAAAGCTGAATTTTATCTTGGGAAGTTATAAAAGTAACTTCAATGGCAATATCTATGTTTGGATGCAGTAGGAAGAAATACAAGTGTCCTACCCCTGTATTTCCTAATACCAAGGGCAAATAATTAGGGTAAATTGAATCAATTCATTGGTCCTAGATAAAGAAAATAATGATTTCTTCAGTGGCAACTCTGAGAATTAGAGAAATCTGCCTGAGATATGCTTCATTAATAATTGGTTGACACATAGAATACAGAATGGGAGTAACAGAAGTAAAGGTCCAGAAATGTGAGATTAGGAGACAATGAAGAATATCTGACTATTTTCCTTGAACAGTACAAAAATGAGCAAAGACTAAAAATCCAGTCTTTATAAATAAGTTTTCAATATAAAGGTATTTTAATAACTGATATGAGGAGAGTAAGACTACATTTGGGTAAGGGTATCAGGTTAAAGAAATTGCATGATCAAGTGTCTGCTTCTCCTAAGATTAGTAATTCTTATAAAGGTAGATAAAGTATGAAATGTTGGTGTCTAGTTTTGACCAATTTGTTTTCTAAACTGGATTACCTCCTAAATAAGTGACAACCGACCCTTCCAAAAAATAAGATTTATGGTAATAAACCCAGAATGTCTGCTCTTATTTTCTAAGAACTCAGTTATGTCATAGAAATCTGATTCTCAACCCACTGTAGAAGTGAACATAGGAAGGTGTTAGAAAACCTAGGTTAGCCCCCAACCACATCTCCACCCCAGCCCAACTCCAGACAAACAAACAGAGCAGATTTCCCTGTTGACTCTTGTTTTGTTTCATTTCTTTGATTCTACCTAGAACTTATTTTCAACAAAGAAGTCTTTAATCAGCTCTAAAAATCTATGAGCTTGTTTATTCCTGTGTTACTACAGCAAGATAAATCTAGTTAAATTTAGATAAAACATTAAATAACATTCCAATGTTTTTTCTTCTGTTCCTAACTATACAAATCCCATAGAAAATAAGATTTTCATGTCTTAATTGTGATACTGAAAGTGTCTTTTATCCTCAGCATGCTTGAGATAGCAAAGTAATTTTCGAGCTGACTGTGATTGTCTCACACAGTCATGATTCAAATATTTAATCTAAAGGGAAAATTCCCAGAGTGCTTCTCTCATCATTTCTCAGTTCTGTGGAGAATAAAAACTCAACTTTATAGGATCTGATATTATTTCCATTATTGGTATTATGCTGTAGGCAAATGTCTTTCAAGAGGCAAGTCTGCTTCCCTGGTGCTTAGCACATTAGGCAATACAAAAGCCCAATATGGCCTTTACAATAGGAACTGCTGCTACCTTGTAATCTTTGGAGAATTTAATAACAATAATTTTACTTTATGCAGCAAAGAATCTTAGATTTAGTAGTAAAGTCTTCACATGCTCTGAGTATCAGTTTTTTCTCCTTTCAAGGTCTTTCTTGATTCAGCAATTAAATTTTCTTTAGGTTAGTTGTTTTAACAAAGTACTACAGGTGACTCTTACTGGAGTTAGTGAGAATCTAGAGATTGATTCTCAAGGGAATTAGATGAAAGAAGGCTACTTAGCAAACCCCTGGAGTTATTTCTGAGCTTTCTCATTACCTTTTCAAAGGAAAATGTCATAGGTCACCCATTCTACATCACCAGCATTTTCATGCACATTAAATTAAAAACGTTACATTCCAAGTAGTTATATTCCAGGAATAGTTTGCATACTCATCTATATATCGGTCTCATTTTGAATTTAAACATGCAAATCCCTGAAGTGCTCTCTATTGTGAGTCATCATTTTAGGGACTTTGGAACCAGTAGTTTCACACATTAAAGAAACAAACTCATAATTCTTATGTACACTAAAAGTAAAGGCCCACTGGTTTTTATTCTTTTGTTTTGTTTTTTGTTTTTTTGGGGGTGTCACACCCAGCAGCGCTCAGGGGTTACTCCTGGCTCTATGCTCAGAAATGGCTCCTGGCAGGCTCAGAACCATATGGGATGCCGGGATTCGAACCACAGTCCTGCATGCAAGGCAAATGCCCCACCTCCTTGCTATCTCTCTGGCCCCATGGTTTTTATTCTGACCAGTTTTTATCATTTAGGTTTTGAAATCTTTAATTAAATAACCATGATTTACAGAAATATTGATGGTGATTTTTTTTAGACATATAATATTCTAGCATCAATCCTACCAAGCAATGTCAACTTCCCTCTACCAGTATTCCCAAGTTCTCCCATCCCCCACAGCCTTCCACCTTGACAGGTACATTTTAAAGTGTGTTGTTTATAGTATAGATTTCATTTTTTCAGTATTGTTTAGTCTGTGGTTTGAATATGTAACTATACTACTCCTCCATATTAACAATGTAGTTGAGGCTTCTGACTTCTACTCCCCCATTACTTCCCTTTCTCATGTTTTCTTCTGCCCTAAATTTATTTCCTTCTATTTCCATCTCTTTCCTTCCTTCTCGCTAGGCTCTAGGGTCAAGGGTGATCTAGGTACACTACCTTTTCTACAGTGAATTTTCTTTTTTAGTTATTCTATATATCACAAACAAGTGAGATAGTCCTATGTTTGCTTTTGAAAATGTTATGCCTAGAGTCGCCTTTCAAGATATATAGGTAAGGATAATGAGTCAAAGAGTGATTTAAAATGTACTGGCTTGCAAATAGAGGATTAAGGCACCCTCAGCATGATATTGATCTCAGACTCTTACAAGATTGTTTTCCTTTCTTTCTTTTTATTTTTCTATTTATTTATTTTTTTTTGGTTTTGGGCCACACTCGGTGATGCTCAGGGGTTACTCCTGGCTATGTGCTCAGAAATTGCTCCTGGATTGGAAGACCATATGGGATGCCGAGGGATCAAACAGCAATCCGTCCTAGGTCAGCTGCATGCAATGCAAACACCCTATGGCTGTTCCATCACTCTGGCTTCTCCTTCAAGATTTTTTATATTTAACTTTTAATTACTATGAACAATAGTGAAAAATTATTCATTACATTTTATGCATACATTATAAAACAACCTTCACTAGTGTCCACTTCTTTCCACTAATGTCCACAAAATTTTCTCCTGTCCATCGACCTGCGTCTTTCGCCATTGTCCTATATTATCCCTTCCATAATTTATATCCCCACTCCAATCCACTGGCAAACTTTTGACCGAACAACAGTTCCCCTGCTCTTCATTTTCTACTGCCTTCGCCTTAAAAACTAAACTCTTCATATCCCACATATGAGAGAGTTCTTTCTCTCACTCCCCAAACTTCACTATCCAGATCCATCTACAAAGCAGCAAATTGCATGACTTTATCTTACTTCAGAGTAATATTTCAATGTGTATATATATATACCATACTTTCTTTATACTGTCATCTATTTTGAGGCATTTGAGTTATTACAAGATTTGGGCTATTGTAAATAGTACTGCAATAATCATAGGAGTGCAGATGGGTTTTATGGATTGTACTTTGGATTCTTGTGATATATATTCCAAGAAGTAGAATTGCTGGGTCATATAGAAGTTGAAATGCTAGTTTTTTGGGCAGTTTCCATATTGATTTTCAGAAAGGTTGGATCATTCAACATTTACACCAAGAGTGAGTGAGGTTCCATTTCCCCCACATTCTCATCAATACCAGTTGCTGTTCTTTTTGAGAAGTGTCTGTCATTCTTATATAAAGTGGTGTCCCATTGTTTTGAGTTTTATATTTTCAGATGTTTAGTTATAGAGAGAATTTTTTTGTATGACATTTAACAATTTGTAATTCTTCTTTGAAGAAGTTCCTGTTCATCTCTGCTCCCCATTTTTTGATGAGGTTAGCTATTTTGTTTTATTCTTCTTGTAGAGTTCTACCAGTTATTGATATATTTTGGATATTAACCCTTTATTAAATGAACAGTGGGAAACAGGGTTTGCTAGTCTATGGGCTATCTTTGTATTCTTTTGAAGTCATCATTTCTTTTGAGATGCAGAAGCATCTTAATTTAATCTAGTGCTATTGTTCATCCTTGCTCCATTTGCTAGATCAGTGATATTTCAAGAATTGATACTTAAAAAATAGAACTGATATTTCAAGAAGTCTCTACCATCAGTGTCACAGTGAGTTCTATCAATACTTTCCTCTATGTACCTAATAGATCTTGTAAGATATCAATGTTTCTAATCTATTTTGACACGACTTTTGTGCATGGCATTATAAAGAGGTCTGACTTCATTTTTTGTGTGTGTAGCCAATCAGTTTCCCTAGCACAACATAGCTGTAGAAGAAGCTTTCCTTACTATACATCATATTTTTGATTCTTTATTGAAGATTAACTTACTATATACCTGGGATATGCCTCTGGATTTTCAATTCTAGTTCATTGATCTGAAGTGTTTCCTTGTTCCATTGTCACACTCTTTTAATTAATACTGCTATGTAGTACTGCTAGGTGAAGGCTCAAGATTCATCCCACAAAGATCATGAGGAGATGAGCCAATACTGCAAAAAGGCAAAGGAATTTATCAGCATTCTGGGGCTGTACCTCTAGCAGATGCAACTTTCAGTCCATTTTAGATTCTTATTTTTATATCATTTTAGAATGGATTTGCTCATTGATTAGGGATAAACTGCTGAGTGAAGGAAGAACTTGGGTACCAGCTAGATATATTTCATAGTTTTCACTAACTAGATAAATTAAAAGCCTTCATTCCACTTGGATACCCTCAGATTCCTGGGTGCTAATTCACAGGTGCAATTAGATTATTTCCTGCATGCCTTAGTTAGTTTATGACCATCCTGGTATGTGTCTATAAATCTTAAACTGGCTGTTTTGGAGGCCTAGTCCCTCTGCTCTGCAACTTAAGCCTGTCATGGCAGTTTTAAGTTTCAGTGAAACAGCAGTTATTTCTACACTTACATTCTATTATTCTTTTCTAACAGTAAAGTTTGAAGTTGAAAAAAGTTCTACTTCCCATCTTCTTTTCCCTAAAGATTAAATTGACTCTGTGATGTGTGGGAGTTGGAAATTTGAAGGGTGAAACTTTATGTTTTATGTTATTTTGAATAATGCCATGGATGTTCATAAAGAACCAACAAGATATTTTAATGTTCTAGAAAATAATGTCACACTAGACAATGAATGTTGAGGAGACAATTGCTAATTCAACATTAGCTAATTTTGACCTACATATATTTTGTACTTTAAAAGAGCCTGACTTTTAAAATTATTTTTATTCTGTTATATTTCTGTATAAATTTTTCCATAGTTGCTATGATCAAAAGCAAGTAGTATAAGAAAAACCAATAAAGAAGACAGTGCAAAAAAAGCAATGTTGTCTAATCTGATTCGTACACCTTACAAACTGTGTAAAATATGCATATATTTGAAAAAATATGCATATATTTATATAAATATTTATCTATATTGTTGTTTATTTTATATAATAGTGTGTATATTACATACAAAATTTTAGAGAAGAATAATGTTTAAATCACTCTGAGATAACATGAGTTTCAGGTCTGTAGCATTTCTTTTTTTTTTTTTTTTTTTTTTTTTTTGGTTTTTGGGCCACACCCGTTTGACGCTCAGGGGTTACTCCTGGCTATGTGCTCAGAAATCGCCCCTGGCTTGGGGGGACCATATGGGACGCCGGGGGATTGAACCGCGGTCCTTCCTTGGCTAGCGCTTGCAAGGCAGACACCTTACCTCCAGCGCCACCTACCCGGCCCCTGGTCTGTAGCATTTCTAAAAGAAGTTTACTCCAACTGCAAAAGGTTACCAACTGAAGAACATAATTATTGCACTCATTTGGCTTTTTTTGTTTTTGTTTTGTTTTAGATGTATTTATCCTAATTAATAACAGAGAAAGGAAAAAGAATAAAAATAAATTCCTACAGGGAATTTATCATTATGTGGTAGGAACTCTACTAAGAGTTTTGTACCATTATTTCTATTTGATTTTCAATTATCCTTAACTAAGCTTCAGTTTTACATATGCACAAATTCAATAGAAACTAATAAACTCATAAACTAATATAACTGAGATATCAGAAGCTAACAGCAACAGAGGCTGTTCTACTCTAGAACTGTGCTGAAATCACTAATTTCAAGAGTAACAAATAACTTAATTAGAGATCCTTGAAGTTGTTATTTTATTTTATTTTATTTTATTTTATTTTATTTTATTTTGATTTGGAGCTACACCCTGTGGTACAAAGGGCTTATCGTTGGCTTTGAGCTCAGGCATCATTTTAGGCAGAGCTTGTGGGACCATATATGGTGGTGGCAGAGAGTAAACTAGTTGGCAGCAAGCAGGGCAAACACACTACCAACTATAGGATCTCTCTGGCTCTCCTTTTAAATTTCTAAGTATAATAATAAATCAAGTACCTCATTCATATTTTATCTTAGGAGATTGGTTCTATATAGAATATGATAATGTGAACTTTTACTAACAGCCAATATTCATAGTATAGAAATTACCATCAAGTTGGACCTTCCCATGACACTAATTTCTGCTAACTCACTACAGATTTGTCATCAGTCATGGATTGGAACAAAGTGAGTAGCTAGAAATAACTTTTGCCTAGTCCAGTGAAAGAGATCAGGTTTTTTTGGCAGAATTCCAGACCCATGGCCTGGTGTTCATTGCTCTGTATTTCCCCTTTGCCTGTGGATCTCAATACTGCATCCCTTCTTTATATACTGGTACAAATATAGAAATAGAGCTTTTCTTTCACACAGGAAAAATCCTCTGACTTGAGGAAAATAGAAAAGGGATTAACAGCACTCAGAGTCTAAAAAGTCAGAGAAGAACGTGAGAAATCAGCAATATGCTGACATGAACAGTAAAGTGACATTTAAACTTGACAAGGAGACCCAGGAGATCATGTTCAAGCATTTCATTAAGGCAAAGAGATACAATCTCATTCAATTTTTTTGCTCTTTCCTTGAAAAATCCTCTTACAACTAAAAATATAGAAACCAAGTTTTAGAAAAATTTGTTGAGTTTACTTGATAAGAATTTTGGAAAAAAATGTAATGTAAGTTCTGGAAAATCAGGGTATCTCATTGGACACTGGAATTGCTTTGGGCAGAGAGGGAGTGGAGGTAAAGTAGGATTAGTCAGAAGATTTAAAGACGGATGAAATGAAGTATGCATTCTGTTCTTAGAGACAAAGATGGGAAAGATAGGCAAGAGAGATCTTATTAAGTTAAACACCTGCTCTGTCAAAAGTCCGTGAAGAATCTTTCTAGAATAATTTTATGCTGATGTGTTTTTATTCTTTTGTGTGTTTTTTTTTCTGGGACTTTCCTAAAATTAGTGTAGAATGAGTTTCTTTAGTTAAAAAACTTAAATATTTCATATACTGATTGAATTTAGCCCTGAATGTCAACATTCAGTATGGGCTTTCTCCTGGCATTTTCCTTTTCTGCAACTCAAATCCCTGCTACAATAATCACAAAAATTTAAATCTTTTAGTTTTTGTACCATAACCAGTATTGCTAGGGGATGACTTATAACTCTCTGATTAGTGGTATACTTGTAGTTTTTTAGGGATTATGTGATGGCTAGAACCTAAATCTCTTGCATGCAATGTGTGTACTACAGCCTGTTGAACTCAACAAGAGTTGATTTACAATGGTTGACCATATTTTGAGCACGTCTCTCTATAATTTGTCACTGTATAAAGCACTTCATATATTTTACTCACACTGAGAAAATATTTAGGTAATTACCAGAAATATTAAGACACAAGTCAGTTGCTCAAATTTAAATTTTCTGAATAGAGTTGGTTGATTAAAAGTCAAATAAGTGAGTTGTTTTCTTGATATGAGACAGAAAAATACATATATATCACATATTATATATGTTTATATAGTACAAAAATACTAGAATCTTGGATAAACATAGAACTCGTAAAAGTGTCTGGAAGACTAATAAACTCGTATCATAATAAAACTAAAATTCTGAGTGCTTTTTAGGAGAAAGAAAAGAACTATAAATATTTTGCTTTATTTACCCATGAAAGAAATGATGAATTATACTACAAAAGTGAAATATTTTAGTAAAATGTCCAAAATTTTCAACAAAAATAACAGTGATACTTTACAATTCAGGAAAAATTATTGAGTTGGTCCACTGAATTTTTAAATTTTACTCTTTACATGCTATCTTCAGTGAGATGTCCATTCTTCAATTTACAACTGTTGCTTTTCATCACATTCATCTGTAGAGATCTTAGCACTCAAAAGTTTGCAAAATAATAGTCATCACTAGTTAGTCTTTTATATATAATTACTTTATTTAAACTCTGTGGTTACATAATTGTTCATGGTTGGGTTTCAGTTCATAGAATGTGCACCACCTTTCACCAGTGTACATTTTCTGCCACCAAATGTGTCCAATTTTCCTCCCACCCACACTCCCCTGCCTGCCTCTAGGGCAGGAATTTTATTTTTCTCTCTTTTATTATTTTTTGACACTGTGGTTTGTACTATGGCTAATGAATGAGTATCATGCCAATCATTTCAGCACCTAGTTCTTGTCCCAAGTGATCAATTTCAACTATCATTGTCATAATGAACCATAACTACTATAACTGCATTCATCACTCTGAGGCAAGCTTGCTACCATCAACAGTCCTCCTGGTCATTTTCTATATTGTCTCTGAATATTATTACCATACTATTTTTTTATTTTTCTTACGTTCCACAAATAAGTGAGATTATTTTATGTCTATCCCTCTTTCTGACTCATTTCACTCAATATAATAATCTCCATATCCATCCACAGATAAACAAATTTCCTGACTTTATTTTCTTGACAGCTGCATTTATATAATGTGTGAATATGTGTATAAATTCTTTTGTCTAAGTTTTTTTCTGCTAGAGTTTAAGTTGTCTAGCTTGTCTTTTATCATTATTATGTTTACTACTAGATATAAGCTTTACTTCCCTTACATACACACATACATACCATTGTGTAGATACACCACAGTTTCTTTAGCCACTCATCTGTTCTCAGGCATGAGTTGTTTCCAGATTCTGGCTATTGTAAGTAGTGATGTGACAAACATGGATACGTAGAGGGCCTTTTTCACAAGATATTGTTGGGTTCCTAGGGTATATATATAAGGGTAGTATTGATGGATCATATAGCAGCTCAATTTCTAGTTTTTTGAGAAATATCCCTATTGATTTTTAAAAGAAGATGGACCAGTATACATTTCCAACAGTAATGAATAAGAGTCCCCTACTCCCCACATTTGCATTAGCACTGGATATTCTTGTTCTTTGTAATGTGTGCTAGTCTCTATGGTGTGAAATGATACCTCAAGATTGTTTTATGTGCATCTTCCAAATGATTATTGATGTCAAGCATTATTAATGTGCCTTTGAAGATTTGTAATTTTTCTCTGGTGAAACGACTGTTCAATTCTTCTTCCCATTTTTGGATGGAATTTGATTTTTTTCTTTTGTTAAATTCTATCAGTGTCTTGTGTAACTTAGATATTAACCTGTTACCACATGAGTATTGGTTGAACAGTTTCTCCCATTACATAGTAGTCTTTGCATCATAGTCGCTGGTTCCTTTGATTTGCTGAAACTTCCCAGTTTAATGTAGTAATGTAGATAAATTTATTTATCTTTGCTTCCACTGAACAGTTTGTTTCATCTTTGAAATTGCCTTTAGCTTCAATGTCATGGTGTGTTTGCCTACATTTTCCTCAATGTACCTTATGGTTTCATATCTACTATCAAAGTCTTTTATTCAATTTTATTTGCCCCTTGTGATTGGTATTAAAGAACAGGCAGTTTTGCATGTCAACCAGTTTTACCAACACCACTTGTTGAAGAGGCTTTCTTTGCTCCACTATGTATTTCTTACCCATTTATAAACTACTATTTAGTCTTCATAAAAGAGTATGTTTACTTTTAATACAAATTGCAAATATTGATGTCTGCTTCCAATTAGCAAGTTACTATAGCTTCTGTATATATCATCTCTCTGGCTCTTTCACATATTAATTATAGAGTTTGTCTGTTTTCAGAACCCCCAGAACAAGAAATAGAATTTCCTATTCCTCACTACCTCTCTAAGTTCCAGATGTATATATCTGTGGAACACAGAATGAAATCATAGTACCCCAGAAGATACCAAACAGAGAGCCTACAAAAAGAGATTTCTATAATGTGTGAATATGTGTATTAATTCTTTTGTCTAAGTTTCTTTTTCTGCTAGAGTTTAAGTTGTCTAGCTTGTCTTTTATCATTATTATGTTTACTACTAGATATAAGCTTTACTTCCCTTACATACACACAGTCATTTTACTATACATTCTTGGATTAGAAATGTAGAAGAAAGGATAGCATATTCAAGTATAATAGCATATTCAAGTATAATAGTTGCTAAGTATAGCAACTATTTTTCTAATTTTATTCCTGGAGTATATTTCAAACATGAAAGAAAGGAATACTCTGGCCACTTTGATCCAAGTAATGCATTCCTCCCACCCTCCCAGTTATTATCTAGTTGTAATTATGACTTCTGAAATAGAGAATTATAAAGAACTTCCATCTTGCTGTGCTCTGAAATATTTCAACTCTAGTTTCTTTATGATCCTTGTTTTCTTTCCTCTCTCCTCTACCCTAAACCTCTAAAAGCAATTTTTCAAACTCAATGTGAAATGTAAGAATGAATTACTGCAATCCCTCAATAGCCACAGGGATCACGTTCCTTCATTAAAAGTAGCTTGTTTATAAAAACTGGAGTAGAAAAGATCAAGGACTCATATAAAATAGAAAGTGTGGGGGGGAGCAACTGAAATGACTTTTAATAACTTTACAACAAGTCTTTCTAGAAAACGTGTAACTTGTGCCTTTAAAACAAACTGGATTTCTGATGTCAAAACCTTACTAGGAGGCAGATGCTGTGCCTTCCTTGTAGGGACTGATTTTTCTGTCTGAAAACTTAAAAAATATTCTCTAAATATTTAGGAAGTCTTAGTGACTTTTCAGTTCATAATGAAATTTTGAATATATTGTCTCACAAGCTTCTATTATCATATTATTGCTTTTAGAATTTTGTTTTCTTAAATCAATCAGTAATCACTTCAAATTTTAAGTTATCTGTGACAAATTTTCTTGTTTGCTAAGTGAATACATCTTATTACTAAGTGAATTTTTCCTATTCATTAAGAAAAATAGTTCCAATTGCTGAAAATTGCCCAACATATCAGAATATTCATATGGCTATCTTGAACACAATGTTCTGTTATAAGTTCTTGCTAAGTTCTATAAGTGTCTTGTATATCTTAGATATTGACCCCTTATCTGATGGGTATTAGGTGAATAGTTTCTTTCATACCAAGGGTAGTCTTTGTATCATAGTCACTGATTGCTTTGATATGCAGAATCTTCTCAGTTTTATATAGTCCCATTATTTGTCTTTGCTTTTCACCCAGTCAGACAAAAGGAGAGATGTTAATTCAGTTGTTTATCACTTAAATAGATCTGTTTTATGTAGATATGTAGTTTTTAGTTTAGAGGCCACACCCATTGGTGTTGAGGACTTACTCCTGGCTCTTCACTCAAGAATCACTTCTGACTGGCTCAATGAACAATATTGGATGCTGGGAATCAAATTCTGCTTGCCTTCAAGCAAGGAAAACAGCCTACCAACTGTACTACAACTTTAGCCCAAGACAAAAAGTTCTTAAAATACCAACCGAGTGTGGAAATATGAATAAATCCTTATGCCACAATTCCAAGGGAAAGGGAGAAGCAGATCTGGAGCAGGGCCACTGCAGGAAATAATTCAAATCAAGTTGGAGAAAGAGGAAACATGGGTCCAGGCGCTTTCTACCACATAAAGAAAGAGCCTACCTAGAAGCTCTTTCTGTACAGATGAGTTTCGATATACAAAAGGAAAGCCATCGTGGGTAAGGGTCAAGTTTAACATGCCATATCAATTTAGGGTAAAGACTGATTACTTCAACATCTATCCCTCCTGTGACTACTAAAA
This sequence comes from Suncus etruscus, assembly GCF_024139225.1. NCBI lineage: Eukaryota > Metazoa > Chordata > Mammalia > Eulipotyphla > Soricidae > Suncus > Suncus etruscus. The sequence goes on along the minus strand of NC_064854.1, from coordinate 105,069,005 downwards.
ACAAGAAATATGAGAGATGAGGTGCCACATGTGAAAATGTATATAAACTGTGATGTCACAATCCTGAGTGAAAAGGGGAAGTGTGTCTGGAAGAGGGCTGCTGCAGGAAATAATTCAAACCAGACTGGAGAGAGATGCTGGAGTAAGATGAAAGACGAGTCTAGTGACATTTCCACCATGTAAAGAGTGAGAGAAAGAGGTGCCCACTGCCTCTGTATAGGAAGATAGGGTCACCATCATGGATAGATAATAGATAGGGCAAAGAGCTTTAACTAAAAGTTCTTCCCACCCAGGTGGGTTTCTGATATGTAAAAGGGAGGCCATAGTGGTTATGGGTGAAGTCTGATCAGTTTAGGGTAAAGACTGATTATGCCAACAAGCCAGCATTTAACAAAAATTACACGCAAGAGGTAAATAATAAGTCAATAAACTTTAAACATGAAAGGAAAATAAATATTTTAGACTTTCATAATGTGAGCAAAGAAATAATGAGGTTGCATAGGCCCAGAGTGATAATACAGCAGTAGATTACTTATTTGCCTTTCACATGACCAGTCTGGGTTCTGTCCTGGCATCCTATCTGACCTCCTGAGCTCTCCAAAAGTGATACCTGAGTGCAGAGTTGTGAGTAACCCCTGAACACTACCAGGTGTAGCCCAACACCCCCTACATAGAGGTTGCAATATGAGAAGTTTCTTATTTAATATTATAAATCCAGGCTCTTGACTAAAGTCTTCTATGGTGTTTTTTTTTTACCCGTAGTTCATGGCATAGGAGGAGTTTTAAAGGTTGAAGGAAATCTATTAAGTGATATTGACTAAATATTTTTGGATTAGATATTTGAGTCATCTGTCTGCCTATGATATGTTGATAATAGTCTTGGGACAAAAGGCTTCAGTGTGAAGAAACTATTGTGACATTTAGCAGTCTTCAGTTTGTTCAAATCATCAATCATTAGGTTTGGCTGTTTCAGCATTTCACCCAGAAATCTCACCATGGCAATTAGAGACAAGATTGAGTTTGTATAATTCAAAGTGTATTCCAGAAGGACCATAGGCCTCTGTTGTACATAATTAACTTTGTTGTACATAAAAAGAAATGAGTAACAAGCAATATGTAAATACAGGAGTAGGTCTACATTTTAATAAAACTTTAATTGCAAAAGGAGATAGAGGTTTGATACAATTTTTAGGTCTTATTTTGTAGACCCTCAATTGAAAATATCTTCTTATGTGGGTAATGAAATCATATAATTGGTACCTATGTGACGGTGTTTTCACATTTTATTACAGCCATTTTTTTTTAAAACATGTAACAGCTGTGAATTTTCATGATCATTAGTTCAGGTCTAACTAATCAACTTGATTCATTATCAATAGTTCTCTGGTCTCTATAGAATTTTGAGTTGATGACTAATTCAGGGGATAAAAGCTAAACTATGCATAAAATATTAATATACAATTAAAGCATTATCTTTCTAAAATTTTAATTACTTTTGAACACCATGGGTATAAATATATATGAATATAAACATTTATTTTTATTATTAGCTATTATTTATCTATTATATCAATTTTTATTCAATAGATATAAACGTTTGTTTACATTTATAAATATACCTAAATATTTTTATAAATATATATTATATGTATCATAGTTTATGTATTATTATATATAAAGATATATTATACATATAAATAAATATTTATTAATAACATAAATTACAATAATAACAATTTTAAACAGGTACAAAGTTGTTTATGGTGAGTTTCAGTCATACAATGTATAACACCTTTATTCAGTGCACATTTCTCACCACCAGTGTCTACAATTTCCCTCCTTTCCACTCCCCTGATCTCTCCCTTGCCTGCATCTGACACAGATACTGTTTTCTACTTTTCTTTCTCTCTATTCCTATTACTTTTCTTTTAGACACTGTGGTTTTCAATATTGTTAGTGAAATGTACGGTACACATTGCTTTATCTTATTTCAGCAGGCATTTCTTGTCCAGAGTGATCATTTCCAATTATTAATGACATAGTGGTTCCTTATCTGCTTTAACTACACTCCTTCACTATTTGTTGCAATCTTCCTACCAGGGACTCATCCTCCTGGTTTATCAACTCTGAATTTATTATTATTTTTAAATGGTAATTAAAAAAATAAAATTCTACAATTGAGTGTGAGTATTCATTTCACTCAGTATAATACTCTCCATTCATGTAAAAGCACATTTTATGACTTAACTTTACTAATGGTGGTGTAGTATTCCCATTGTGTATATGTGCCAAAGTTTCTGTGTCCATTCATCTGTTCTTGGGCACTTGGTTTGTGTCCAAGTTCTGGCTATTCTGAATAGTGCTGCAATGAACAAAGGCACTTAGAGTGCTTTTCTGCATTGTGTTTTGGGGATCCTAGAACATATTCCTAGTAGTGATATGGCTGGCTCATATGGAAAATCAATTTCTAGGATTTTTGAGAAATATTCATATTGTTTTCCAAAAAGGCTGGAAAAGTTGGCATTCCCACTAGCAACAAATGAGGGTCCTTTTCTCCCTGCATCTGCAACACTGATAGTTGTTCTTCTTTGTGATATTTGCCTGCTGCTGTGATGTGAAATTATATCTTATTGTTGTTTTTATTTGGATCTCCCTAATGATTAATGACGTAGATCATTTGTTCATATGCCTTTAGCCATCTGAATATCTTCTTCAAGGAAATGTCTGCTAATTCCTTTTTTCCCATTTTTAATAAGGTTAGATTTTGTTAAGCTCTGACAGTGTGTTACATATCTAAAATATCAACACCTATCAGGTGGATATTGGGTAAGTAGTTTCACCCATTCTGCCAAGAGACTTTGTATTCTAGACACTCTTTCCTTTGAGGTGTATAAGCTTCTTAAATTAATGTAGTCCCATTTATTTATACTTCTACTTTTGTGGCCATTATTAGGGTTTAATCTTTGAAGATGCCTTTAGCTTCAATATCATGGAATATTCTCCCTACATTTTCTTCTCTGTATCTTATGGCATAAGGCTTAATATTAGTGTCTTAAATCCATTTTTATTTGACTTTTGTGCCTGGCATTAAAGAGAGGTCTGAGTTTACTATTTTGTATGTAACTGGCCAATTTTCCCAACACCACTTGTTTTCTCAATTCTACTCTCATATCATTTTATTGGCTACAAGTCTATTGATTTCTTTGATATTCTTGAACATTTTTTAACATTTCTTCTCTAAGGCCCTTATCAGATAGGTTATATAGGTGGTTGATACTACTTGAGTCTTCTGAACTGCAATTTTCATTCACTAAGCATAGTGAGGTTTTGTGTTGCTTTCCTGTTGTGACCTTTTCAGTGTGGTGGTAGGGTTCATTGAATAAAAGAAATGTGCAACATGAAGTGAATTGAACCACCATAATCTTCTCAGGGCTAACCTGGAGTGAAGATACCTCTTCTGAGTCAAAGAGGATCTGGCTGATGGTCTTCATATCTACCTTCATTTCTTTGGACTCACAAACTTTATCTTAAAATGTTATTTTAAAATGTTAAATTGTATCAAATAATTGATCTAAAACTGTCATAAAGAAATTTATACGTATTAGTTAAATTATTTTTGTTAGATAAAGCCATTACTTTAGAAATTAAGGATATAGTTTTTGATCTATATAACCTATGCTTAACTGCAGTCACTGGGTGTTCATTGCAGAATTCTTTATAGTACTAATAGGATCTGCTGGAGCAGGGATCAGAGCTGTGGCACAAGTGGTAAGGCATCTGCCTGTGCGCTAGCCTAAGACAGACCATGGTACGATCTCCTGAAGTTTCCATATGGTCAACCAAGCCAGGAGCGATTTCTGAGCACATAGGCAGGAGTAACCGCTGAGCGTTACCAGGTGTGGCTGAAACAAACAAACAAACAAACAAACAAAAGAAATGATGGAACACACACACACACACACACACACACACACACACACATATATATATATATATACTAGATCTCTGATACAGTAGAGCTACAAGTTTAATATTCTTTATAAATTTAGAAAAACAAAATGTGAAGTATTTTATCATAAGAGAAAAGCAAGATACTGTCCTTTTTTAGTATTTAAGGGAATAAAATGCAGGAATTTTTAGATGTTGTCACCCTGAAGGGCTTGCATCATATTTTAAGGGCAGAAACTTTGTAAGTGGGATGAAAGGTTTATATGTATTTATGATTTTACACCTACTGTAAATTCCTAGGATCTCCACAGATTTTCTGAATAAGTTTACCTAGATTTAGTTTTGTTTGTTTGTCTGGTTAGTTGGTTGGTTGGTTTGATTTGGTTTGGGTTTATAATGTGTGGTGCTCTGACTCTATGATTGAATGAACTATGGTGTGAAGGACTGAAGTTTGGGACTCAATCAATGCTGCATACAAGGTCTTTATCTTCTGTACTCCTATCACTCCAATCAAGGATTTACTTTTTTTTTGGTTTTTGGACCACACCGTTTGACGCTCAGGGGTTACTCCTGGCTATGTGCTCAGAAATCGCTCCTGGGTTGGGGGGGACCATATGGGACACCGGGGGATCAAACTACGGTCCGTCCTACACTAGCGCTTGCAAGGCAGACACCTTACCTCTAGCACCACCTTCTCAGCCCCAAGGACTTATTTTTCAAAGGCTTCAAGGTGTTCCTTGTGTGTATGAATTGCAAAACTACTCTTATAGAATAAGTGTTTCAATTTGTTTATTGAATGGAATTTGTTTCTTTATTTTGAGAATATCTAGTTGGTGCTTAGGGATCTAGTAGCCACTAAAATTTTTCTAGTGGTGATTTTCTGCTGTGCAGGCCAGGAGTTCAATGCTACATTCTATCATATAGTGTTTTTTGGGGACTTGATGTCAGGAATTAACCAGACACATCATTGATTCTCAGTGAAATGCATCAGGCAATATCAAAACATACTATGCCTAAGATCAAACAGATGTCTGTTACCTACAAAACATGTGCCCTATATCCTGTATTATTCCTATGACCCACTTATTGGATTACATTTAAACTACATTTATAACATAAAAGCAGCAGGATTTTTTTAGGATAGATTCAATTTCTTGTAAGAAAATGTAATGTAGGGGCCCGGAGAGATAGCACAGCGGCGTTTGCCTTGCAAGCAGCCAATCCAGGACCAAAGGTGGTTGGTTCGAATCCCCGGTGTCCCATATGCCCCCCCCCCCCCCCCGTGCCTGCCAGGAGCTATTTCTGAGCAGACAGCCAGGAGTAACCCCTGAGCACCGCTGGGAGTGGCCCAAAAACCAAAAAGAAAAAAAAAAAAAAAAAAAAAAAAGAAAATGTAATGTAGTCATAATTATGCATTGATGAAGAATTGCTTTCTGCATGGCAAAAAAAAGCTTAGTTGGGTTATCTAATAACTAGATATATGGCTTTAGGCCATCCACTTAATCTGTGGTCTTTTTATTCTAATCTTAGGGTAGAATGAGAGCAACATTAAATCACCACAGTGTCATAATAGCTAAAACTTTGCATTTTTGTTTGTTTTTTGGGCCTCACCTAAAAATGCTCATGGTAATGCCTAGCTCTTCACACAAGAATTACCTTTAGTGGTATTCATAGGACCATCAAGTCATACCTTCTAAGCAGTGGAGCTGGATTCAATCCCTAGAGTCAGTATGGGATTACTGTCCTAAATATTATCAGGAGTAATCCTGAACACAGAGCCAGGAATAAGAGTACGACTTGATATGGACTGAAAAACAAAAACAAAAAATTCCAATGGTGGACACATGATGCCATCCATAATTTTTACTAGTAAGTTGAAAGAAAAAATATTTTAACCCTAGAGACAGGTCATTTATATTTCAGTAGAGTAGCCCTTCTTGGCTTTATCCTCACATTGCTATCATAAGTAAAACTTAAAATCATACTACCAGGTTGTACTTCAGATTAACTAAATTCAAAGTTGTGTACTGAAACCTGGGCATTATTATTTCTTGTTACATATTCTATGAGAGTTCTAACATGAATCCACAAAGTTGAGTTGACTGCAAGAGTCACCTGGGGTAGTTAAATTATCAAGTACTCACAAATATGAAAATCCACTGAGTCTGGCATTATCTTGGGAATCTGTGTTTTTAGTAATCATCCAAGGTTATTTTTAATCAGAAAAAATTTGGAGAAACACTCTCTAAAACTTGGTTTGCCACAGAAGCAAGAATCCTAATATTAGGAAAAAAGGATACCAAAAAGTAATATACCTATACAATAGTGGTAGAAGTTGAGGACTGAAGGAGCTAAAAGAGATAAGAAAATTACCTACACATCCCTCCCTGTGAATATAATAGTGGGATGAGAAGGATCCCAAAAATGTCTTTGACCTGTCTGTGTCACATTTCAGTCTTCACTCAAACTTCTACGTCAATGGACCATAACTCAGAATCAAGAAAAACCTGGAAAATGTTATAGATATGAACTTTTTAGGTTATTCTAACTGACTCAATAGTAAGCCACCAACTTGGAAAATTAATACTTCCTTTCTCTGGAATTGTTTCTTTTCACAAATGAAAGGAGCTTCCTTCCCAAAAGTTGCATGGCATCATGTAATCAGGAATGTCAGTCTTTTCAACTGGAATTAAGTCATTGTATCCCAAGTAAACATCTTCTTTACTTTTTAAAAAATCAATTTATTTGTGTTGCAGGAGATTTATAGCCACACATGGCAGTATTCAGTGCTTATTCCTAGGTTTATGACCAAGAGTTCATGCCTGGTGATACTTAGGATACTGTATGTGATGCCAGGGATGTTAGCTTGCAAAGCAAGCACCGTAAACACCTTTCTATTACCCCATGGCCCTATATAATCTCTCTCTCCCACTTATCTATTTTGTGGTGCTGGTGACCAAACCCTGGGCCTCAAACACGCAAGGAAAGTTCTGTTGAGCTACCATCCCACCCTCATAGGTCAGAGTCTTCAAATATCTGTTTTCTTTCATTTGTCTATGCATTTTAATCTCTTGTTTTTTCCAGTAGGGTCCTTTCACTATCCTAAAGTCTGCTTATAGTCACCACAAGCAACCAAGGACAGAGTGATTGTTTTCAAATAAAATTGAATAAACTAAAAGTCTGCAGCTGTTTTTCTTAAGTATTTTCTGTGCCCAAAGAACTATATTGTCAAGCTAGACTTGCATATGCTATCTCTTTGTAAACATATATCCTGTTCACCTTTTATAGGTGAACCTCTCTTGATTAGTTTATGCTCAATTGCACAAGCATATAATATGCCACCAGGGCTCTTATAATTTAAGTCTTACTTGGTTATTGAAAAAATGTTGATGCTTTAATGAAAGGGGTATTTCTGAACTGGGTTTATAGATAAGTACATTGCTTTGCATTCATAGCTAATATTTGCTGCATAAACTGTTTTTTCATGCAACAGTTGCTTCTGGGAAGTTGTGAACAAAAGAAAGAAAATTATAAATATTCAGAAAAAAAAAGCTGTAAAGAGAAAAATCAAGCCTGAGTCAGAGAGTAAGAAAGGAAGGCTATAGGGAAGGAAAAAGAGGAGCCATTCACCTCAGTAGCGAGGTCACCAATATTTCAGTCACTTCATGTGGCAGTGCATGTTGTAATAAACTTCTCAAATGTACTCCACAGGCTTTCTTTGTTCCAACTATAAGCTAAAAAATATACCTTCTCATTCAACTATAGAGTTAATCTTGTCTGGCCTGAGCAACGTGAAATAAAGTTCTTAAATAAAGCAAAGCTACTAATACAGATGACTTTGAACAAAGCGTTTTTGATTTCTGAACTTCAGTTTCCTCATCATTAGATGTGTTTTTAGAACTGGATTACAGACAAGATTTATGCAGCCTGTGGGCTACATATGTATTAACTGATCCTCAGGTTTTGCCCACAGGATCTTTCATTTTAACCTACATCAAAATTAAAACCCAGCTCAGAAACAGGAATAAGTCCTGAACACAGCGGGGTGTGAGTCAATCTCCTCAATTTCCCTACTCATCTTGCCCCCTAAAAAAGAAAAAAAATCTTAATGCTTTTATTAGATTTTTTTAAAATGATTTTCTTTTCTCTTGCCCAACAATCCTCTAGGATACCTCAGTGCATGTAGTGGAATGAAAAAAAATGAATTTACTTGTCAATATTCTCAAAGTAAAATATTTCTCATATTCCTAGAAAGCTTCTGTGATGTGGAAATAATAGGCAGCTTGCCTAGCTCAACGAGTCTGACCAAATCAAAGAGAAGCTAAAACTGAGTAAGCATAGTCCTTTTGATAGAACATGACTACAGTTTGCCAGACTCTCTTCTCTTTTCTACTGCTATTCAGAAAATAAAACCGACTAATAGAAGCTATTTGCATCACTTCATTCCAATTATAGATTGGCCAAAGCTAGAAAACATTCAGTAAACTGATAGCTTAATAAAAGAAAGAATTCAAAAGGTAATCTAAAAGGACAACATTTCTAGGGAAAAAAAAAAACGTCAAGGACAAATTTGAGAAAGCAAGATATATTCAAATAAACAATCTACTTCACACATGTATATAAAGTCAAATAGGTACTTTGGTTTGACAAGTTTGGACAAATTTTTCCAGTCCCTTACATTATGGTCATTTTGGTCATTTGAGAAAATCATATTTGGCAGCCAGGACAGAGATTTGAAGGTAAATATAAGGTTCCTGCAGATTGGGTCTCTACTGCTTTAATAAAAAAAACCTCTCTTACTGAGTGTAGAAGTTCTGAGCCCTGAGCCTTCAATCAATGTGGTGCAATTATTATGTTCTTTTGGGTACTTTAGTTTTGAGAAATGATTGTGGTGTTGGTTGAGATATAACCTTTGAATTCAAACTACTCAGCTTCACTTTTTGGCTTCACCAATTCTGTGTGTTATAAATTTGACCAGTTCATTTCATTTCCCACTAGCTCAATTTCTTTTCTTAAAACTGGCCTTATAAATATGACATAACCTATAAAGTTGCTATAAAGGATATAAGAGATAATTTATAAAAAGGACTCAAAACAGTAGCTAGATTGTAGTATATATTTTGTACATGTAGTTTTTGTTACTGGCATTTTATCATCATTCTATAATTTTGACCCCACAGAAAACTTAATAAAAATTCTGTAATGCTCCATAATTATGAACATTTGCTTATAGCTGAATATTAGGGACACTGTTTTGTATTCAAATGTATATGATTTTGTAAACTCAGAGTAAAAGTTGGATCAACTAACTAAAAGAGAAAAATAGATTTTGTTTCAAGAAATTGAAAAAGCAAATAAAAAAAAAGCAAATAAAAACTAAACTTGTATAGTGTCACATTGTTCAAGCAGATTGGATAATTTTCTACCAACAACTATGTGTGAATATAGAAAATTGGTATATAAAATAAAATTTTACAGAAGCTCTTCAATCCACCTAATCATATTTCAAGTGCTAATAGCAAAAGCCATAACTGACTAGTTAGTGATCATTGATAGTCAAGAAATAGGCCTTCATTTTAAGAATCTGGTTACTTTAGCAAACAAGGAAAAGGTCGACAGCAAGGAATAGGAGTAAAGAAGGATCTGATATACTATTGTTGTAAAGTAGTTTACAGACACAGAGGTGTACCACTTAGAGAGGCTGAATTACAAGACTTTATTACAGAAGTCTGCTATGGTGGGTGGGCTATAGCATCTCAAAGAACTCAAGATCCAGAGAATAGACAGTGATGATTTTATAAAGGTAAGTAACAAGACTACTCAAATGGGCACAATGTATAAGAAGCTACCAGATCAGAGAAAATTATAGAAACAAACAAAATATTAATTATTGGTTAAATTGACTTATGGTCACAGAGAAAAATTACTTTTAGTGATGAGGAACAATTACCATGGAAGCTGGGCTGTACTTATTAATGGGTTACACGTGACCCTTGGAACATGGAAAGGAGTTCCTTCCTGCTAAAAGGCCAGAAGAGGAACAAATATGAGTCCCTTTTATAAGGAACTCACTAAATATTAAACACTTATCCAGATTCCTGAACTGCAGAAACATACATGGGCCATGTGAGTTTTGAGCCTTAATATTAAAATGTGGCTTCACTTAACTAAAGCCAAATTCATATCATTACAATATGATTTTATTCGGGAAAGTACACATTACAATAATTTAGATATATAGTTCAATAAGCAATGAAGAATCACTTGGGGAAGAGGCTTTTGGACACAGGCTGACAAATAATTGCTTCATAGATTTCTGATCAGGAAAATAAGGAAGTCACTTTTCCTGAATGAGAGCCTCAGGTTGTCCCCAGCCATTGAGTATAGAATTTGAATACACCTATATCAGTACCCTACTTTGCAACTCATGTCAGAGGTATGTAGGAAGACAACTAATTTATTTTACTATATATGGGATCTTTCACATAACTAAAATTATATGTATTTGCTCTTCCCTTTTGTATGTATTCTTATAGTATAAATTATTCCCTATTTATAGGGAATTGTCCTCATTTTTGCATCTGCTGGGAGATGCTGTATCTTAGTAACTACCACCTTTTAATCAACTGGAGAGATTATTATGTAAGTATGCAATATTTTGATCTGTCAGGAACAATATAATATCAGTACATAATAGCATTGCCCCAGGAAAAGTACTATCTTTGAGCCTCAGTTTCCCCAGTTGTATAATTAAAACGTCCCAGAGGGTGGTTATGAATGTAAATAGATAAAATACAGGTTCAGCATATGGCACAAAGCAGAATGAACAGATGCTTATAATTTTTCCCATAGCTGAAGGAAAGGAAACCTTTAGAGACAGCAATCTAAGTACAGGAAATCAGGTACCTACTGTCAGCCTCTTACAAAGTGCTCAAAATTGCCACCAATAAGTATTTAACTATGTACTGAGTTCTGGACTAAATTCCTAAGATACATTATCTCATTTCATTCACATCACTGCTATTCTGTGATGTGATATTTTATACTGTCCATAAACTATAAAAGCTAAAGTTTAGATTATGTGATTGTTTGAAGTTACACAACAAGGGTGACTATGGGATTTAAACAACTATTATTTTGAGTGGGTATAATTGAGCTGCTGTATTTGAGTTGATATGATTACATTCAACATGTATAAATGAGTATGTATGCCATTTATAGGATGAGAATATGGCAGGATTTTCATATAATTCCAACAGCTATTTTCACTTCTCCCATTGTTACCATTATGATATTCAGGGATTGCAGAGTCAGACATTACACTTTTGGTTTCAGTGCACCAAAAGTTTGTTTTAACAAAAAGGATCACACTTTGTATTGAAGGGTGGTTCAACAATAAGCATGTGATCTTTCATTGCAAGGCAAGCACTTCATTGAGACATATATTAGAGACCTGAGTTACCAACCAGAACATGGTTCCACTGGCATTGTACTTAATGCTCAAGAGCCATAGAGTTCCAGATACCAAACTCAGAGACTCATGTATGTTCCTTAGGTATATATTTTATCTATGGATGTATTTCCAAGACCCCCAACTTCCAGTTAAGATTTCTTCTGTGATTTTTTTTGGATATTTAATTGCCTTATTTTTAACAACTTATGTATGGAAATTGACACAGTTAGTACTGGAATCCAAGTCTCTCAAGTATCAGCTGTTTTACCCATTGTCACAGCCTAACAATTTTGTTACAAGAAAGGTGAGTAAAATGTTTAAGAATGGGCTTTATTATGGTAGATCGTTAGCACAGCTAGTAGGGCACTAGCGTTGCAGTGGCCTACTTGATTTCTATCCTCAGCATCTCTTATTGTCCTCTGAACCTGCCAGGAGTAATTTCTGAGCACAGAGCCAGGAGTAACACCTGAGAGCCAATAGGCATGGCCAAGAATTAAAAAAAAATAGTTTGTCTTATTATACATAAAGATGCCAAACATAGATTACTTCCTCCCAGTGATACTATAAATTTTTAGTAGACAAGGATATATCATTTTTTTCTCCTGTGTCTCCCAGAGCTATACAGAACAGCATTTTCCAACCATTTTATACCTGTGGGCCACTATCTCTACTATATACCAGATATGGACCTGCACTTATAATTAAGGTGGTAGACAAGTGTTTTTTAACCATCATCACCTGCAGACTGGCACCAGTGGACAGGTAGTGAAAAACCATGGAACTAAAAATTTAAGGTTAGTGAAGCAGTAGTCTTCGTGACAGCCTTGTATATGTCTATTGTCATTCTTATTATAAGAGGTGTTTGTTTTCAATGTGGAAAGGTATATTTCCTTTTTAGAAATATAATTAGGACTATATGGCATGCAAATTATCACTATCATGTTACCCTTCATTTTTATATTATTTATTTCTTTAAAAATCTTGAATAATATTTGTTTACTTTTTTTGAGGAATTCCCAACCCTTCTATTGATGTACCTCAATAGGCATTTGTTCCTCTGCCGAGCCAACTGGGTTGAAAATTACCAAAATCCAAACAATTAGTTTGTTAAAGAAGTGTTACTGAGATCACACACACACACACACACACACACACACACACACACACACACACAAATCTATTGGCAATGAAATTATTTCCAAAGAGTTGATCATTATCTCTTAGTCAAAGCTGCCTGAAAATGGCAAGCATATTTTTATTCCTGCTGAAGTTATAAATGTTCTTTGTACCTGCAGAATCCCAAATGAATTTATTTAATATATAAGGAATTATGTATGAGATGTTCCATTTTATTTTAGATTTTGAATCTTAGAAATTGGGAAAAAGAGTTTTTTCCTTTAAAAGAGGAAAGAATGAAATACTATTATAAAAGTCTCCAAATATTAATCAAAATTTATGAGACTCATTTTATGAGATGACTTAAAGTATTGTGTGTTAAATAGATGTCCTTAGCATAAAGTTGTTTGGTTATATATTTAGTGACAGAATTTAACAAAATTTCTTACTGTTATTATAATAATAAAGCTAAAAGAAATATAATACTATTTTAACAGTTTGGTATGTGAACTTTTAGACTTTTTTATACTTACATGAAATTTTTACATGCATACATAATTTTTAACAGATTATGACTTCACTTATGTAAAGGAATGGACTCACTCAAATTTAATATATCTTTTTGAATTTTATATGCTGATATATTTTAATATAATCATATTTAGTTAATAACTTTATTCATAAATATATACCAAGGTAGACAATAATTATGGAGAACATGTACTATATTCCATAGAAACATATTTACATCAACTACCTTGTTAATATTTCAATACATCTGAGACATTAGCCTAACTTTATCTTTATCTCTATGTTGCATACAAGAAAATTGCCACTTGGAGGGTTAAGGAACATACTCATAAATTCACAAGTAGTAATTGGTGACTTCTTTTAAAGTCGATAGAAAATGGCATTACTTTTCAAATGGTTAAAAATTAGATCACTATCTGGTTATCTTTTCATGTGTCCAAATTTTTTTTTTTGGTTTGTTTTTTCTGGACCACACCTGATGAGGCTCAGGGGTTACTCCTGACTGTGCGCTCAGAAATCGCTCCTGGCTTGGGGGACCATGTCGAAGGATCGAACCTCGGTCCATCCTAGGCTAGCAATAGCAAGGCAAGATGCTTTACCGCTCCATGCCACCGCTCCGGCCCCATGTGTCCACAACTTGAAAACACCGAACAGCTATCTGATAACTGATAAGGTTGATAACGACCTTTATCTGTCCCCCACTAATCACTTTCAACTTTCTACCTCTATTGGTGTCATCAATAGTAAATGCTTTCAGTCTTTTAAAATCAATCTCACAAATCTAAAATCCAAGAGGTTTACATGAGTGATATTGTTATGTTATAAATTATAAATGATAAATTCATAGTACATGTGGGAAACAGAATAGCATCATTTGGAAGACAGTGTGTAAAGTCCACCTTTTTAATTTATGCTGTCAGTACTTATTGAATGCTTTAAAATAATTAATTGCCTTGTCGATAGTTGGTAAGGTAGGCTAATCTGCTCTAAGGTCAAGATGTTCGCATTTTCCTCGTTGTCAGGATAACATGTTAGAGCTGGGCCTTGTTGTTAGTCCCTCCGTATCAAGGCTGTCCCGGATAAAGTTTGTTTCCTGCAGCTGTTGTGAAGAGCTGTGCCGTTTCTATGTCAGGGATCAAGGGTTCAAGGCTGAATGAATGGTATCTAATCACCTGAGGTCTAAGTTGATTCCACATGACATATTTTCAAGGCAGGAGATATCTCCATATTGTAAACAACTATGAGTTCCTATCTCTAGTAGATAGGAGTTCTTTTTTTATTTTTATATGTAAGATTTCCCCTTTACTTAGTGTGCCTTTGCAGGGGGAAGTGGTGCTACATTATAATGTCTGTATATTTGTGGGTGGATTGATGGGATAACTGAAACAGGTCACATACCCAAAAACGAGGGGGAAAAAAAAAAAAGGGAATTAAAAAAGTATGTGCTCACCAATATATATGTAGGACAATCATTTAAAAAATATAAATAAATAAATTAAAAACAAAACAAAACAAAACAAAAACAAAAACAAAACAAAATAAATAAAAATAAAATAAGTTAGCAAAGTTTTTAAGGAACCAAAGTGGTGCAGAGGACTACCTTACATTTGGGGAAGAGCAGGTAAAGAGGTGGTGTATTACAGGTTTTATGCCTATGTTGGAAGTACAGTTTTTCCCATTGTCTTTTGGGTTTTTCTTGTGGTGTGTGGGTTCCCAGGCATCTTCCTAACACATCCCCTGACCTTCTTCAGATTATTAAAAATTTGCGGCAGGGAGGTCATGGAAGAGTTCTTGCATTGGGGATACTTTTGGACCTAGGCCCAGTTTCAAGGAACAGTCCGGTTTAGGGAGAGTTACTAGGGAGGGCCTCGCAGCATGAGTCCACAGGGGAGTTGGCTGTCTTTTCTTTCAGGAGACGAGATGTGGGTTTATCTGGGTGTCCCCTCGCCTGGGTGCAGGGTACTGGTTCGTTGGGTAGGAGGTCGATCTTGATGCCTAATAGAATAAGGACTGAGGGTGAAGAGTTTTAATATGGTGGGAGATCTGGATGGGATTGAGGGGTAAAGGGATAGTTGGATTTCCGGAGGGGAGAAAGGGGAAGGTATATGGGAAGGGTATGAAGGAAGAGAAAAGAGAAAATACCTTAGAGAGAAAAGGGGAAGAGAAAGGGAAAAAAATAATGAGCAGAATAGAGAAAAAAAAAGTAGTGAGAAGAGAGGAGAGAATAGCAAGGGAATGTTGGTTTGATTAAAAGTGTTCGAAGAATAGAGCCTGTGGTTTAAGTCTGTACGTCTCAGGTACTGCTTCGATGATCTGAATGATCACGTGCTTCAATTCCTAAATGGAGGTATTACCTAGAGATAAAGTGTATGTTAAAGAGTTTTCTCGTGGCCATCTCGTAGTGCATGCAAGGTATGTTATCCCGTGTGGTATCCCGAGTTGCCACCTTAGTTTGTCCGCCCTTTGTATCCAAGGGCGCCTGTGGACAGAAAAGCTGAGAGATTATTTAAAATATAGTAAGATAAAGGCATTAAAAGGTAGTGTTATGGTATGTTGCCATTGCAGCCCGTGATTTCCCTTGGTGTTCTATACTTGTGTTCCTGTATACGAACTCCAAGGGATTATTGTGGGCCTTTATTGTAGAAGTCTGATTACCTACCTGTTCTCTCTATGCTGCCGTTTCTGTTGTTATTGTTTTCTTTATGGTATATTGTGTAATCAAAAATTTGCATTATTCCTTTTTCATGTATTTTGGACACTGCTCCCACGTATATGATGACTATTACAGTGTTCGTAGTTTCTACCATGTTAAACCCTGTTATTTGATTGTTAAGTATTAGTTGTGTATAAAATATGTGTTCTAAGTGTTTCAGAATAGTGCTACCATTCTGTGTTTTTCTTTTGTCTTCTGACTTACTTCGTTTAATATAACATGATCTAGGTCCATCCACGTTGCTGCAAAGTCTGTGATTGTATCATTTCTAACTGCCATGTAATATTCCATTGTATATATGTACCACATCTTAATGATCCATTCATCTGTTGTTGGACATCGAGGTTGGTTCCAAGATTTGGCTATTATACTGATTGCTGCAATAAATAGTGGGGTGCATATGTATTTTGGAATGAATGTCCTTCCATCTTGGGGGTATATGCCTAGGAGAGCAATTGCTGGGTCAAATGGCAGCTCAATTCTGAGTTCTTTGAGCACTCTCCAGACTTTTCTCCATAGATGTTGGACTAGGGGGCATTCCCACCAGCAGTGGATGAGAGTTCCTTTCATACCGCATCCTCGCCAACAAAGGTTGTTTCCATTATTTTTGATGTGAGTCAACCTCACTGGTGTGAGGTGGTATCTTATTGTTGTCTTGATTTGGATCTTCCTGATGATGAGTGAAGGTGAGCATGTTTTCATGTGTTTGTTGGCCATCCTTCTGTCTTCCTCAGAGAAGTGTCTATTCATTTCATCTCCCCATTTTTTTATGGCTTTATTTGGTTTCGAGGGGCTCAGCTTTCTGAGCGCTTTATATGTTCTAGATATCAGCCCTTTATCTGATATATCAAGTGAAAAGATTTTTTCCCATTCTGTTAGCTGTCTTCTTGCGTTAAGTAGGGTTTCTTTTGCCATGCAGAAGCTTTTTAGTTTGATGTAGTCCCATTTGTTTATATTTGATGCTAACGTTCTTGCCATTGGTGCTCCATTCTCAAAGACCCTTTTGATATAAAGGTCTTCGAGTGTTCTGCCTATTTTATTCTCGATAAACTTTGTAGATTCAGGTCTGATTTCCAGGTCTTTGATCCATTTAGAGTTGACTTTTGTATAAGGAGTGAGATATGGGTCGATTTTCACTTTCGTACATGTGAGTTTCCAGTTGTACCAACACCATTTGTTGAATAGGCTTTCTTTGTTCCATTTTATATTCTTGCCTCTTTTATCAAATATTAGTTGGTTGTATATCTGGGGGTTTATGTCTGGTAATTCTGTTCTGACAAAACCAGAAGTCTTGGCACCCTTTGGTAAGTCCAAAAACCAAGATCGGGATTTGCAGATGACTGGCTGCAAGAACCACGACCAGACTGTATACATCTTGGGACCAATAAAAAGCCCTAGTTTAGGGCTTGAACTATGACCTGCACAATAATCATGATCCCCAGTCCCAAAGGTCCGGCAGAGACAATTGTAACGGAATGGGGCTTTTGGAAGCACAAAGAAAGACGCTATCCTAGGTGCCACCCTAGGTTCAGTGCAAAGACCAAGATCACCAACCACAGAAGATGGATTAAAATGACACTGAGGTAACAGAACCTCTAGAACCACAAAGACTGACTTCATCATAAGTCCCACCTCAGGATCTGTGCAGATACTGAGACCTCTAAACATAGAGCAGAAGTCTCCCACACACCAAAAAAAACAAACAAAAAAAAAAAAAAACACAAAACACCATCGGGAAAGTAAAGGATCCTGATCATGAGCAAAGTCTAGAGTTGATCCCATGACAGTATGCTCCAAGGACAGAGAAACCCCATATTTCTAAGGCCAAGTGAATTCCTTTTCGAATGACCCCAATATTTACTGTGCCAGGGAAGGAGGGAAAAAACAAATACAAAAAGCACAAAATCTTGGTTATTTTTTATATAAATATATATATTACCTTTATTATTGTTATTATTATTTTTGATTTATTTATCTATTTTGGTCGATTTTTCTGTTTGGGTGCGATTATTGAAAGTGTTGTCCCCAATTATATTTATTTTTTTTTCTTCTTTCCTTTCTTTTCTTTCATTATGTGCTATACCATGTTTCTTAATTTAAGACCATGGTGTGATTTTTGTTTGTTTGTTTTAGTTTTTGGTTTTTTTTTTTTTGGTTTGTTTGTTTTGTCTGTTCTTTGAGGTGCTTATCGATATAGCTGGAGCCCTCAATTCATGGGAGGACTGCCCTGGTTTGTCTCTAAGGAGGCGAGATTGGGGAACAGGTGACTGGGCTGCTAGAGCAGTTCACATGATCTGTGGTGGTTATTCATTGAAAATGTACCTCATTATATCTGCTTTTGCTTTTCTTGGTCAGCCCTATCAGCCAACCCACCAGCTGTTAAGCAGTTTACAAGTAAATGCAAAATTTTTTTGTTGTGGGGTTTTGTTTTTTTTTTATATTTTATATTACATTTTGTTTAAAGTCCTATGAATGTATATGTGTGATTAAAATGGCTTTTTCTGTTTGAAAAAAATAAATAAAAACCATTACAAAAAAAAAGATATATGCAAAAAAAAGAAAATAATTTTCTGAATCAGGGGTTGGACAACCTAGTATGCCTGGAGTCCAAAGTCGGCCTTACGCCAGGGAACTTCAGGGATAAGGTCTCTTTGTATTTAAGATAAGGCTTCATTTTCCCATTTTACCCATATTTTGCTGGGCCTATGCAAACAACAATTGCCACTCTCACACCGTTATTGATGTATTTTTTTTAACTCTTATTCTTATTAAAAAAAAAAAGAAGAAGAGTTTACTAAACTTTCTGCTGGTGCTTCAGTGAATTCATTGTAAGTCAGTAGTTTTCAAAAATATTCTTTCCTTTCTCTTCCATCTCTTGTTTTTCTTTCAATTTTCTATTTTTTAAAAACATGTTGCTTTTGGTCTTCCTAAGATGTATATCAACTATGTAATACTTTTTCTTTAAATAAATTAATTTTAAAAAGGAAAAAAAATAATTAATTGCTTCTAGACCTTACTTTGCCTTTAATTCTGCTTAAGAAAGAAATTACTCTAACATAAGGAATTAAATGAGTATTCTCTCTGTCGAGGTTATGGATGTTATCATTTAAATGTAACTAATTCACCATTTTACAAGAAGTTTTCTTTCACAAATCTGAGTGACAGCAAGTAGAATGATACACCAATTCTATTAAGTCAGATACAGTTAAAGACTTCTTCATGGAGAAATCGCCATTTATAGTCACATATTTAGCACATATTTTCACAATATCTTTGCGACAAAGTAAAATTCTTAAAGACATTTTTACCTAAAGAAATACTGTGGGTGAATAGGCAAGAAAGCATATTCTCCTGCAGAGGATTTAAGAAAGAATGTACTTTTTCGGACACATTGATTTTAACCCAGTGAGATGGTGCTAGGCTTAATAAATCATAATATAATGCACTACAATGTAATAATATTATATTATAATAAATTTGCATTCTTGTAAATCTTTATGTTTCAAATATTTATAACAAGAGGAACAAGAAAGTAATATAGCCATAAAATATACTTTCTTAAGTTATTAACTCCTGACTAGAGGTTTGCTACGATGTCAATTCAGAACCCCCTTTCCATCAAATAGCACTATTTTATAGATTCCATTAATAGTGAACTTTTTTTTTTTTGTGTGTGTGTGTGGTTTTTGGGTCACACCCGGCAGTGCTCAGGGGTTATTCCTGGCTCCAGGCTCAGAAATTGCTCCTGGCAGGCACGGGGGACCATATGGGGTGCCGGGATTCGAACCGATGACCTCCTGCATGAAAGGCAAACGCCTTACCTCCATGCTATCTCTCTGGCCCCCAAAAGTGAACTTTAATAGTAGACATATTAACTTGAGAAAATTGAACACAGAAAATCAAGTATATGCTCCCTTAAGAAACACTTTTACACAATATGAAGCTCACCACAAAGAGTACTGGTGCAGTTAGGGAAATAACTACACTAACAACTATCGTGACAATCTGAATGAGTGAGAGAAATAGAATGCTTGTCTCAAATTCCAGCAGAGTTTGTGGGAGGAAGGAAATCGGGAACATTGGTGGTGAGAATGTTACACTGGTGAAGGGGGGGTTCTTTTTGTGACTTAAATTCAACTATAGTCATGTTTATAATCACAGTGTTTCAATAAATATACTAAAAGGAAAAACAGAAAATAAGAAAGATATTCTAAAAGAGTCTGCTTTACAAGAGGCCTAGTGAGTTCAGTATTCTTGTGTGTAGCTGTGTAAGTTTTTTAAAACACTGATTTGTATTTATCAGAATGCAGTTCACGTACCTTTATTATTCACAGTTACGATAGCAAAATCACTATAGAATTGCCCCTTTACAATAGTAAATAACCAACTTCAGTGGTTCTTCAATTCCATGCCTCCTAATGCTTAAAGTCATGGTGATTTTGCAGAAAATGTTTATTCCACAGGTCTTTATGGAGACCTGTAACATCCAAATCATATTTTTGTCTGCAGCACTAATGGCAACGTTTTTGAGAAACCACTTTAACACATGCAAGGCTTTTAATGTTCTCATTTTAAATGCTCAGTAGAGCGTAGTTACTTATCCTTTGTAAACTCTTTGCCTCGTCACAGTTATAATATGTGACATAATATACATTATGGTGTTTCAGTGCTATTGTTGGCATAACTAATTCAAATTTTCCTCCCAGAGTAAGATTCCAAATCCATTTGTCACCAACTCACAATGATAGATAAAGGGACATTGGTAGAAGAAAGATAATACAATTCACTTGTTAGTTACTCCAAAAGTGGGATGTTGTTTTGAATAAGTTTCTAAAATGATAAATGTTGACTCAGCAGGTTGAACACTTTAAATTGGTATAAGTAATGTTGTCATAGTTAGTCATTTAAAGTACTGTCTGCACACACACTATGACATATGCTACTATTTAAATTCACAGCTTGGCCTCCTAGAAAGGCACAACAATGCTAAAATCACTGACTCATATGGAAATGCTTACATTTCATGCTAAAGCAGAAATCACTGTGCTATAAATTAGCATGTTGATAGTGTATTGCAACTCTGATAAATTTTTATAATAATTTAATGACATTTTAATTTTTAACGTGTTATTATTCACTGAACATTATAGGCAGCTGATGAGGGGACTTTACATCAATATTTAATGCTCACAATAAATAAATCTTTATAGCTTTTCTAGTATAATGGTGAAGGGAAGTATGGCGCAATTATATGAAAGAGTTAACAAGTTAAAATAAAGTAGTGCTATAAAATAAAAATAAGTATGATATCTGGTGAGTGATCTAATAATCTTTAAGTAATTGTAAGTGATTCATCAATATTCACTGGTTGTCTCCACTAAGATTTCAGCAAGAATAAGTAGGATTAAATTATTATTTCACATATCAAATTGGAGTAAAATATAAGAAAAAATTAACATTCTATTTATGTATATTAATTGTAAGTTAATAAATTGATGATTTTCCATAACACTTCATTTGTTTGTGATGTGAAAAATCTGAGGTATGTGCTATTAGTCCCATTTTACAGGTAAAAATTTACTTGAGCTCCCAGATTTAGGAACTAGAAAAGATGCCAAATTAAAAATCACTTTGTAGTCATAAATTTTATGAGGCTGATGATAATTTTCTCACCTTGTAAGCACCAGCTCTCAGATAAACATTGTCTTTTCTCATAAAAAGTCTCATAACAAGAGCATGGAAATATGTCCTACACAGAGGAACCATTCTCCCACCCACAACAATATTCTTACTTCAAATTCTTTCCTGAGAAACTGTAATTTTAAGAAAACATAAAAATGATACAAACTTAACAAACATATAATTTTTAAAATGACCTGGGTGATTTTCTTAAGATAACTTTTTCTGTTTCCTTTATAGCATTGAGTCATGGTTACCCAGAATAACCAATGATATTCTTGAAGAAGAGAAAAAGGGAAGTTATTATAGGTTTTGTTTTCCCTTTATTAATACCCAAAACAAAAAGATACATGCAGTCTCCTATTTTTCTCAAGGCTATTTTGGTGTCAACATGAAACTTTATCTTTTTGTTCTATTGTAGAGAGTCAAAGAGGTTGCATTGCCTCTGCTCTGTTCAATGTGCCATAGAAATTGTTTCTACTTGGTAAATTTGGGTTGTATGAAAACATAAGTTACTACAAGTTGGGAATCTTATTGATGAAGATTTCACAGTTTGTTTGAAAGTAACTTCTCACAGGGAAATATTGAGA
This sequence comes from Suncus etruscus, assembly GCF_024139225.1. Classification (NCBI taxonomy): domain Eukaryota; kingdom Metazoa; phylum Chordata; class Mammalia; order Eulipotyphla; family Soricidae; genus Suncus; species Suncus etruscus. The sequence goes on along the minus strand of NC_064854.1, from coordinate 105,046,975 downwards.
AATTTATCCAGCAGAGCCAGGACAGAATGGCAGAAAGCAAAAAAAGAGACCTAAATATAACTGGAGGTCTTGATGCTGCCTCCCACCATGGTTCTAAATTTACAGTTAAGATAGAACATACAGCCATCAGAAAATCTTATATCACTCAGTTAAAATAGACATCCCTTGGCACCATGATAGTCAAGCATTTCAGAAGACAAAATAATTCATAAGAACTTTTATTAATTCCTACAGGGAACTTAAAAACATCAGGAGCATCCATGACAATTGATTATATTTCATTATATTTCGCTGTATTTGAATCAAGAGGCATTCCCCCAAATTTCACAGCAAAATGATAACATCACCTTCAAGTACTATATGAAGCTAAGTTTTGAGTGAATAACAAATAAAAGAAGCACCACTTCTCAAACAAGTGGAAGCAGAGATAAATAAATGGAACTATGTTAAATTGAGAAGCTTCTGTATCAAAAGAAAACAGTAACTAGGATACAAAGACCACCAACAGGGGCCTGAGCAATAGCACAGCAGGAGGGCATTTGTCTTGCAGGAGGCCAATCTCGGACAGACCTTGGCTTGATCCCTGACATCCCATATCTCTCCTGAGCCAGGAGAGATTTCTGAGCATATTGCCAGGAATAACCCCTGAATGTCACAGGGTGTGCCCCCCCTCCAAAAAAGGCAAGAAAAATAAACTAATAAAAACCACTCACAGAAAGGAAAAAATTTTTCACCCAAAACCCATCAGATAAGGGGCTAATATTTAATATATACATGGTACTAAAAGAACTGCAAGGGGAAAATATCTAACTCTGTCACAAAAAAAGGCAGAAGAAATAAGCAGACATTTCCTCAAAGAAGTAATACAGAAATAAAGATGGCCAAAAGGCACATGAAAAAATGCTCCACATAACTTATCATCAGGGTGATGCACGTTAAAACAAATGATGACATGAAGCTTGCCTCAAAATTGTGAGTGTATCTAAAGCACTAATCTAATAAGAACTACCATGACAATGATAGTGAGAGAGAGTGGGACACTACCTATTTGAGAGACATGCAGGGGTTGATGTGGAAGAGAAAAATGGAGAGACATTGATGGTGAGAAATCTCACTGGAGAAGGGTAGTGTATATTCTATGACTGAAACCCCAGTAAAAAATTTTATAAACACAGTGACTAAATGAAATTTGAAAAGTTTTACAAAAAAATTGAGGGCAATTTTCTTAAAATCTCTAACATTAATATTATCTTTTGGAGATAATATGAATAATATTATTCATATGGAACTTGAGGTTAAAGTAAATATTTTAGAGTTTGTTGAATAAAATATGTTCAATAAAGTTATCCTGTTACTGGGGCCGGAGCAGTGGTACAAGCAGTAGGGCATCTGCCTTGCAAGCTATAACCTAGGATGGACATAAATTATGAAAATAAGGGGTCAGATCAATAGCACCTACGGTAGAGCATTTGCCTTGCATGCAGCTGACCCAGGATGGACCACGGTTCGATCCCCCAGCATCCCATATGGTCCCCAAGCTAGGAGAAATTTCTGAGCACATAGCCAGGAGTTGTCCCTGAGTGTCACTGGGTGTGCCCCTACCCAAAAAAAAGTTATCCTGTTATTATTAGAGACCAGATTTTTGAATTAAAAACAAGAATCATAATATTTGGCCACTTATCTCAAAGTTTCTAGAACTGACTATTCATGTCTATTTTTCTAAGCTTTATTATTTTCTTCACTTCTTAAACAGGGAGGATAATTACCTTACAGGGTTAGTATCAATATTAAGTAAAGTACAACGTGTAAAAACATTTAAGACAATGCCAGCATATGAATGGTTAAAGTCCTTAGAAAGTTTTATAAATCTAAAACAATTGTCTTTTGAAACCTAATGGAGTCTAGTTTCCCCTTTGGAATTCATAGTTTTTGTAAAAGAGTAGTAACAGTTTAGTATAATCAATCTGTTTGGAAGTCCCTTTGTTTAAACATACTGCCCCTTGGTACAGTTAGTTGCCTTAAAAAGTGTTCAAATATTTTTTAAAAATTAATATTGTTGCAGTGGTCAAATAAAATGGGGCAAAATGTGAAAAATCAGATCAGATTACATTCTTACATTCCTGTGTAGAAACAGCTTGCAGAGTCCGTTATGGATTATATGATTTTATTCTATCGGGAGTCCAAGAAAAACATGTTCTCTTCAAATAAATCAATTGTAAGCAAGTAGACCACAATGTTGGAATCCCATAGTTTATGAACCCAGACACACATTAGATTCACTTATTCCTTGTTTAAAAATGTCATAGGTAAATAGAAATAAAATACTATACAATGAAGTATATATATTTAAATCGATTAAAAGTAGAGATATGGGTAAGGTTTGAAAGATTCTAATAAAGCTAGAGGCAAAAAATAAGGGAATAATGCTTGAATGAAGGCAGTAGATCTGTCGTTCAAAGTTCAACATTAATGATTAATTTAATTGCTGCCTATATGTGGTGGTGAGGCAAAATAATCTAAATGCAATTTATTTATTTATACACTTTCATTGAATTTATTTCAATTTCTAGTGATTCTCTAAAAGCTAACTGCATTGAAATAAACGACCCAATGGGTAAATATGCATATCTTTCTGACAATTAATTGCCTAGAATGTAATGATCTCTACATTACCAAGGTAAAATATACATTGTTCTTTCCCCAAGTAACAACCCATGTAACCTTAACAATGCATTCAGAAACACATTGTCTCTTAAAGCACTTATTCGAACAAATATAGACAACCTAATAGATTAACACAAAGCTTTTTTTTTTCACTCACCATTTTGCCAAGGGAAGTACTGAGCATTGTAGAACTTGACTTAATAGACAGAATAGATAAATAGTTCCAAGTGAGAGATTAAATTCGGGTCACAAGTACCAATGATCTCAGTACTCTTCCATGAAGCAGTTTCTGATGGGATTTAATTGCCTTATACTCTATGATCACGAAAGATGATATAATCCAATAGAAAAAAATCCAGTTTATATAAAATATCAGAAAAATTATACCTCATAATCTTTAAAATGTCAAGCTGACAAGAAAATTAAGTATATCTTGAGACGTTGAATATTCTTTGTAATGAAATTTGGAGATTCTAAGACTGCCTTTCCTACTCAATTCTTTAGCATTATCTCTAGACTTACTTATTTCTACAGGTCCAAGTATAAAAGAGAACACAAAATAAAAATAATTTTCCCTGTCTCAAACGTATCAATTCATCCTTACAAACATTTAACTGAAATTGATACTAAAACATTGGTTAAATAATATTGAGAAGCAAGATATAATATACAAGTATATTCTAAATTAATAAATTCACCCTTATTCTTTGTACAGTTTCTGTTTTTTTTTTTTGTTTGTTTGTTTGCTGTTATCTCTGTGAACACCTTCATAGTATAAGCAGGACAACTGTATGATGGAGATTTTTTAATATAAATCTTTATTTAAGGACCATAATTACAAGATGTTCATAGTTGGTTTCAGTCATAAACAGGATATCCCCTTCACCAGTGCAACATTCCTACCATCAATGCGCCCCCTCTTCCCCAACCCCTGCATGTATCGTGACAGGCATTCTACTTCTCTCATTCTTTAATATTGTCATGTTAGTTGTTAATGTAGTTATTTCCCTAACAGCATTCACCACTCTTTGTGGTGAACTCCAAATTGTGAGCCAGTCCTTCTGGCCCTCCCAATTCTTAACTCTATTGTTTCTGGGCCTTATTACAGTAATGTCTTTATTTTTTCTTAAAATCCATAGATGAGTGATACTATTCTGTGTCTATCTCTCTCCCTCGGACTTATTTCACTCAGCATAATAGATTCCATGTACATCCAGTATGATGGAGATATTAAAAGTAGTTTAAGATGTACCATACAGGACAGAAAAATATAATTGGTTTTTTAATGTAGACATCTATATATCTATATATATACTTTCTACATATATTTATCTCATTGCTTGATATAAATGTCTGGTATTACTAAAATATATGTGTTTTAAATGACAAACCTTTACTTTATAAACTAAGTTTGTAATGCAAATTATGTGTGTGTATAGTCAATACAAAGACATTAGCATGCATATGAATTCACAACACACACCGAACAAAAATAAAACTAAAAAATTTGCAATTAAATTTTAGCATATTTGGATATTGTTATACTAATAGACACTGTAACAGTTGATATGAATTTTTGGTAATGAACTTGACATAAGTTTTTGACACTGAAAATATAAACTGATATGGATTATAACTCAATTATAAAAACTGTCTGTCAGCTCCTTTACTCCCTTAGTATTAGGCAGCAGTGGTCACAGTTAAAGACAATATTGTTCTATCTGATTCCTTTATGATTTTTCACTTAGCTGACTTGATTTTTGTACCACTAATTCCATTTAAATTCTCAATTTCTTAGATATTTCCTACAACTTTCACATTAATTTCAATATCAGTATAAATTGCCTTTACCTCTTTCATTGTTTCTCCAAATATTCTTCTTGTTAAGCAAGATCTCCTATTTCTAGTTTTTTAGAAATTTTGTTAGGAACAAAGCCAGATTCTTCTTCAAATATTTGGAAGTGTCATATCCTTTTAAGAAAGCAAGAGCAGGAAAGAAATACTTCCTTAAGAAAATGAAAACAAGGTCACTCATATGCTTTAAAATTTTATTATTATTTTATTATTTTTTATTTTATCTAGTTTTGATCAAATTCTTTGTTTTGGGGTAAATATTAAAGTAGTTGTCCATTTTTTAATTATATATTTACTTTTTCTTTCTTCTTTTCTCTTCTTCCTCCTTGCGCCTTGTCATATTTCCTATCTCAAGACCATGGCAACTATGTGGTGCATATTTTTATGGCTGCAGTGCTCACTGAATATCTTATTTGATTCCTCTTTTTGAACTGCTGTGGAGTTTCACCTTCTTTTCCCCATCGTCTCTCAAACCAAGGACGAGAGCCTCTAGAATGACTCCGCTCATAGTCGGCATAGTCGATTTTTACCCCATTACATTACCTTTCTCTTCCTCAAACAAATCCACATAACTTGATCTTTCTAGCCCCACCTCCCAACTAGAGGGGGAAATAATGGAGGCACCAAGACCAAACAGTATAAGCCCGCTAAGTAATTAACTAGACACAGAGGGGACCACGCATTCTAGCAGCCCCTGGGGGGAGGAGTGGAGGATATGGGAGGCAGAATGGGAGCGGTTGTGGGAGGACAATTCGGTGGTGGGAATTCCCCTGATTCAATGTAAATATGTACCTGGAATATTACTGTGAAGGATATGTAAGCCACTACAATTAAAATAAAAATTATGTTAAAAAATAAATAAAAAAGAGGAAGAAAAAAAAACACTCAAGAGATTTATTTGCAAAATACATATTTGTTTTTAATTATAGAGTACTAATTAAAAACACGTTGCAGATAGAACTTAACCAGTGTGATACAAATAGCTAAAATTTTTTCAAAAATCTAAATGTGGGGCTGCAGAGATAACACAGCAGATTAGGCACTTGCCTTGCTCACAGACCACACACTGGTATCCCTGGCACCTCATATTGTTCCCTGAGTCCCTCTAAGAGTGATTTCTGAGCACAGTGAGGTTGGTGGGGGGACAAAAACAAGAAAATAAAATATAACTTAGTTGTTAGATATTTAAAGTAATAAATTTTACAAGTAGGATGGTAAAGCTGTTTTTGTTTAACATATTGGAGAAAAGAATGGTATCCAGGGCCAGAGGGATAGCATGGAGGTAGTGCGTTTGCCTTGCATGCAGAAGGATGGTGGTTCGAATCCCCGCATCCCATATGGTCCACCGAGCCTGCCAGGAGCGATTTCTGAGCATAGAAGAGCCAAGAGTAATCCCTGAGCACTGCCCTGTGTGACTCAAAAACCAAAGAGAGAGAGAGAGAGAGAGAGAGAGAGAGAGAGAGAGAGAGAGAGAGAGCGCAAGAGAATGGTATTAAAAAAACTGCTAAAAAACTGCTATATTTTACAATAATTTAAAGTTGTGTTTATAGAACTATCTATTAGAACCAGAAATATATTCTTTAAGTTTTCATAAATTACTATAATTTTTTATTGAAATCCATTTCTTTTTATGACATTTTATTTTATGATTATTTTAATCATCTAGGTTCCAGGATCACTGAAGCATGAAGCTTAGCATGAAGCTAAGAGTGCTTAGATAGTATCCTTATACAATCATGCAATTTCTTGCCAGTAAGCTCAATTTCTAGACAATTAACAAACGAGGTAGTGTATTTTAGTGGTGGGAGAAAAATATTTATAAAACATGCATGTCTTAACATGTCGGTGAATTTCTGGCATTTAGGTTATAAACTTCAAGAGCAGTACTTTTTCTTCTCACACATTCTTTAGTTGGTGTGCAGGTTGCTTGGTTCATTAATTATTTGACACTTTAAATATCATAATGATCTAAAACAGGAGTCCCCAAGCTACGTCCTTCAGGCCACATGTTGTTTGCTGCCAAGGATGTTTATCTGGCTGCGTGGTGTTTTTGCCACTGTAGCCTGTCCCTCTCTAGCAGCTGTGTCATCCTGACCCACAGTGCGCAAATGTGGGATGTGCGCTCCCACTTTCTGACTCCTTTCCTTCTCTCTCTCGAGTCCTCATCTCAGACCTAATTTCTATACATCTCTCCCCTATGAGATATATTATAATCACAGGAACCATGCAACTCAAGATGGCAACCATCTTTGGCAGCACTTAGGTCCTTGAACAGACTTTTTCCAAAACGAAACATCTGAAATCTCCAACCAAAGCTATACAAACTGATGCACATTTTCATCACTTGTTATGACTAGCGGTGACAAATATGGACATGGACATAGGCCATCTCATACTCCAAAAGGAGGCCCAGATTTCTCATTGAATGACTTGCAAGTTGTTGATATAACTTTATTAGCTCTTCATTTTAAATATTGTATTTGTTCCCATTTAATTTTTACTTCAAAATCAGACATGCACAGTATGCATAGAAAGTTTTTCATCGGGTTTTTTATATAATATCTTTATTTAAGCACCATGATTAAAAACATGTTTGTAGTTGGGTTACATAATTAAAAAAGAACTAATCTGGTCTTCTGTCTGAAGAAAAGTGAAATGGCACCCTTTTTAAAAAAATTTGTGGGCCCCTAATCTAGAACTTGTGGAAGAAAACACATCTATAGGATGAGAAAATTAGATGCATGTTTTTCTTATTAAAAAAAAACCTCAATCTTCATCTTTCCAACATAAATAATGTATGTCCACTTTGATTAAAGCCAAAATTTCTCAGAGCTATTCATTAATTGCACACTCCATGATGCTCAGGGGTTACTCCTGGTTATGTGCTCAGAAGTTGCTCCTGTCTTGGGGGACCATATGGGACACCAGGGGTTGAACCTTGGTCTGTTCTAGGCTAGTGCGTGCAAAGCAGACGACTTACATCCTGTGCCACCACTCTGGCCCCAGATAATATTTTTTAAATAAGACCAAAGTACTTAAAATCACCTAGTTTGAATTGCAACCTTACCTGAATAGAGGATACAGAAAAAAATTTAAATTAATCAGAGTGGTAGCTGTAGTAATAAAAGGAATGGTAGAGACTGGCAATTGGGAAAGTACATGGTATTGTTATTTGGAGATTGTTAAGCATCATTACCAGAAAATTATTTTATTGTTGCTAGGTGTTCTAATAGTTTCTGATGGAAATCTAAATTTGTGTGGATAAATCTAACTTTAGAAAAATTTAAGGACATGCAATTCTTATTATATACTATTTTAAAAATAATTTGAGTTGTGCAGTAGAACACATAAATATTATAATAAAAAGTTTATTTCTTACATTTATATTAAATAAGATAAATATTTAACATCTCATAGAATAAAAATCACGTCAGAGAAAAAACTGAGGGATAGTTTTCATTTGTTTGTTTTAAAATATAAAATATTTGCAGAGAATATTTATAATCTAGCTATAATATAGTATTATTACCATTGACTTTTTTGTGATCAGGCAAACTAGAGGAAGAATGGTACCTCATATTATTTGGGGCTACAGGCTTTGGAGATAGTTATAGGGCTCAGCAACAGATGAAAACATGTATGCAAGTAGAGAACAAGACAGTCATTGACTATGATCCAGATTCTAATGGAGAATCATCAATCCAGAAGCTGACAGCATGGAAACCCAAACTGAGTTAATGAGTACTTTGATGAAGAGAGCCAGGTGGGTTCAGAGATGGACTACCAATCTTTGATGTTCCTCCAGGCATGTGCTCCAAAAGGTCATTTTTACTAATTCCTAATCATATGACAAATAATCTAGTATAGAGCTGGCAGGTGATACAATATTGCAAGGTAAAAAAAAGTTCAGGACATAATACAAAGAACTCTGTCAGCTGAATACTAAACTGGAAAACAACACTATCTAGGGAATAAACTTCAAATATAATAAAGGTTGAATTAGTAAATTGAACTAGCACAACTAATAAATGAATCTCAAGAATTTGTTAGAAAACATGAAACTTTAAATTTGTTTAATAGGCTACAAAAACAGAGTGTGCATGGACCCCATACTCTTTCCTGGGAAAATATATCATTGGAAATGAAAAATGTTATTTGGTTCTAATGCTTGGGATGGAAGGGAAGAGGTAAGCTGGCCCCTAAATATGTGCTCATAGTATTTTTAAAATTTTCTTTTGTTTTATTTTTGTCTATATTCAGTGGTTCTCAGAAGTTCTGTGTTTAGAGGTGCTCAAAGGATTGTATGAGGTGTCAGGCATTGAACTAGAATTGCGAAGTATGAACCTTACCAACTGTTCTATTTTGATAGTCCTAGTTTTTCAAATTTTAATTCAGATTTCCACTGCTATTTATTTAATACCAGATACTGTATTTGACGTGATCATAAAAACCATTGACTATTAAAAACATGAACTTACAAGGTTGCACTGTTTGGTTGGGGTTCTCCAAAGAATAAGAAGTTTGATTCTCAGTTATGTCTAGATAGTGTTTCGTTGCCAAATAAGAGCAACTTCTGTAGTACAGCGGTAGGGTATTTCCCTTGCACATGACCAACCCAGGACAAACTGAGGTTTGAATCCTGGCATTCCATATAGACCCTGAGCCTGCCCCTGAGCTATTTCTGAGCACAGAGGCAGGAGTAACCCTTGAGCGCCACTCCGTGTGACCTCAAAAAAAAAAAAAAAAAAACAACTAACCAACCAAACAAACAAAAAGCAACTTCTGTGAATACTGAGGTATTACTTCTTTCACTGAAGTGATTGCACTTTTTTTTTCCCCAGAAGTGATTGCACTTTTAAGGATACTATTTTCTTTATTATTTTTTTTAAGCTCTATCCAGATAAGTTTAGGGAAAGATACTCTAACAATTCAAAACAAAGCAAACAAGCAAAAAACCTAACAATGAAAAATTTAAATTATCTTTAAGTGTCTTTTACACTACATACCATCTGCACTTTTATTCAGTCTATATTCCTTATAACTGCTGTTTTCCACCTTGGAAACATAAGCATATTTTACTAGTAAATACCAACATACTAGGGCAATGTAATAGATTTTTATGTCAGAGTTACCATAAGAGACAGAAGTCATTTCATTTTATATCAAGATACAAAATCACCATCTGGAAGACCAGACATGCCAATCTTAATTTGAGACTAGATTTCCAAAGCTAACTCCAATGTGTGAAAAATGCTTATCAGCATTCAAACTGAATTCTTGGGTCATTTTGCCTTGCAAACATTCTTTTGGTTAGGACCTTCTTTCATGAGAAAAGCGAATGGATTTTGCAAACAACTAGAGCCCATTTCTGTATCCATTCAGGCTGCTTGACATGGAAAGAAACCCACTTAAACAAGAATAAAACATAAAAAGGATACTTATTATAAGGAAATAGAGCATTTCCTTGAACCTGAAGACAGGAATGCATTGAATTCTCAGAAATAGACCAAATATGGGATCACTTTCCTCTCTACATTTTTCTACTCTGCAAGTTAATTTTTTTTCTCCCTCTCAACCACTGTTCACAGCTTTCATGATTAAATCCAGCTCTCCATAAAAGCAATCAGACAGAACTAAAAATTTCAAAATCTTTATTGGTCAATTAATTGCTTAATCCTAACAAATCAGTAAAGAGTATGATGGCAGGGGTCATATTTTAAAATATTTTTTGAATTATAATTATATGGGCAGAGCAAAGCAGTAAGAAGACTGTGTCTATAAAATGAGACTGAAAGAAAGCTATTCTGAGAACATAAACCACTTTCAATTGAGTCTGTAGTGTTACTTCAATGAATTTATTTAAAAAAAAAAAAAAACAACGATCCCCACCATGTATAATCAAATGCAGGATAGAATGTGAATTTACTTTTTGTAAAAATCATAACATATTCGTTACAATAAATTGGTCTTTAGATACACTAGAATCCAATGTGGCTTGATGCAAAAAAAAATTAAAAACTATTTTAGTGAATCTGCATTTTTATAACCTCATACCCTCTTTCTAAAAAAATAGTACAACATGCCAGCATCATGCTAAACTTTGACATGTTGCTAGAAATCATTGACTTCTAGATCTCCTGGTTGCTATCTTACTTATCCATTCTTGTAGGATGAAATATCTCAATGCCTGTGAGAAACTCCAGCTTAGCCTTTTTATGTTATCTCAATGATCTCAGAATCTTTGTCTCTATAGGTTCATTATGTATCACAACACTTTCAACTCTTCTTTTCTCTTGATCTGACAAAATCATTCTACAGAGGAAGAAGTAAAAGAAAAGCATTGTCTCCAATCCCTGTTTCAGTTGGAGATGGCAACTTTGACTCTTCTTAGGTTAATTGCATTTCAGAATAATTGTATTTGGGGATAAGTTTATCTGATATAATCAGACAAATCTCTGTAGAAGATTCTCTTGTGACAAGAGTCTAGAAGATATTTTTAGTGTATCCTCGAATTCTAATTCTCCAAAATATTAATAACTTTCTTGCCTTCTGTATTTACACCCTGCTTGAAAACAATCAGTCTTTGTCACTGAAGGCAAAACGTATCTTTTGTTCCACATGAGTCTGGATACTATCATAGATGCTATTTTGGAGAATATTATGATAAGGTAATGCCTATCAGACCTTTACATTAATACATATTATAAAAATTAAAATCATATGTTCTGGTGACCAACAAAATGCACATTTGAATTAGCTCAGTGACTACATGTTATATAAATATTTCAGGAAGTTACTAAACCCAAGAGAATGTAAATTATCAGATGTTATTCCTGACCTTAATGCTTTTATAGTCTATATTTTCTGTGTGTAGGCAAGTTCAATCAATTCTCACATTGTAAGAAGTCAATAAATGTTAATTTATAGTTTTCAAGGACTTTGAGACATAATTTTTCTTATTTAACTCAATACATTAAAACAACTAAGAAATGTGGTTTGCCATTCTTTTAACCATAGCAGCTAATATAACTGAGTGTTTTCTATGTATTATGCCCTGTGAGAATTATATATATACAATTTGAATCACTTATTGAGTGGCCAGGTTTGAGACCCTCATTTTTACAAATGTATGTTTGAATATTCCCCAAATGATTCCATGCACAATTGAGGCCAAAACTACAAAAGCAAGTTAGATTTTACATTTAGATATGCATATTATATGTATATATTTTAAGTTAATTGTTATTGTGGCCAAAGTAAATTACAAATATTTCACAGTAGGTTCATAGTGACAATAAATCAAGGGCATTCCCACCACCAGTGATGTCCTCCCTCCTCTCCTATTCCAAGATGCATCCCATATCTCCTTCCTTTACCACCCAGAATAGTAGTGTAACTGGTCCTCACTTGTAGAGCTTGCTGTGAATTAGGTATAGATTCTGTTGTTGACTTTGGGTTTGATGTTTGTATATTTTTTAAAGGCTTTCCAGTAATTTGAAACTCTGTTCATTGCATATTTAAGAATCACTGTTGTTTTTTCCACTTTTTGGTCATACCCAGTCATGCTCAGGGCATACTATTGCCTCTGTGCTCAGGGATAACTATTGGTGGTATTTGGAGGACAATAGAGGGTGTTGGGGATGGAACCCAGGTCAAGCAGCATACTATCTACTACTAATAGCATAATACCTACTACCTACTAATAGGTCACAGACTAATATCTTGGTTAAATTATGCCTTTCATTAAATTTTAACAATTTTAAACTATTATTTGTCTTCTACTCTTAGTCAAATTCTCAATCACTATTATCTGATATTCCTGAGCTGGAAATGAGCACTGCCATGCAGAGTTTAAGTGGTTCAGCATTTCACTCAACCTCAAGTTAATCTTTGAAATGAAAATAATAGCAAATGGTACCTTATTGAGATTTTACCTCTGAATAATTAACATATATTATGCATGCATATCTGTTAAGAAGAACTGAGAAGAACTTGTATGCCCTGTGGTACCAGGGCACCCCTTCAGTGCTCAGTGGCCTCCAGGGTTGCACCCAGTAATACCTGGATACCATGTAGTGGAGCTGGGATTAAACTCAAATTGGTTTCATGTACCTTAACTCCTATACTATCTCCTAGGCCTATTTTAGCAAATATGCAAATCTCCTTTATAACTTTTATAAGTGGATATGTTTCACAACAAATCAGATTTTAAATTCCAGTTGGTCTAAAATTATTTAAATTGAGCATTAATCCATTATCAACTCAATGTGAATTTATTTTATTCAAAATAAATTCCACAGCATTCAGTAAACTAATAAGATGATTTATAGAAGGAATATATAATAAAAAAATCTACATATTGATGGCAGAAATTAAAGAAAAAGCTAAGTGAAATTCTTTCGATCTACATTAATGTTTGAAGACAAGTGTTAGGGCTCGAGTGATAGTACAGAAGTAGGGCATTTGCCTTGCATGATGCTAACCAGAATGGACCTAGGTTTGATCCCCAGCATTCCATATAGTGCTGCCAGGAGCAATTTCTGAGTGCAGAGCCAGGAGTAGTAACCCCTGAGCACCACTGAGTGTGCCCCCAAAACAAGCAAACAAAAAAAGATGTGTTAATAGATAACAGATATGCTTGAATGGCTAAGAAGATACACTAACCTAGTATTAGGACCTGAATTCAAATCCTTGTTCTTTAGATCATCCATTACCTGTGTAAATTTACACAACCTAAAGAGTCTGGATCTATATAATCTTCTCAAAATAGGAGTAGTAAGAGTTTCTACCTTATTAATTAATCCATGTGAAACATTTAACACATAATGTAGAATACTATGAGAAATTTTAAGAATTTGGTATTACTAGTTTATTCAAGTACTATTACTAAATATATCTATGAACCATCGCATATTAAAGGCCCCTAATTTGGTACATAAGATGCCACTGAAACTCAGTTGTGCATCCTCATTTGCATATTGTCTCTGACTGCTTTGAGGCTAAAAATCACACACAGGTTGACTAGTTGGTAGGAAAACTACATGGAACCTAGTGTGTAAAATATCTTATCTAGCCCTTTTCAAGAAAGTTTTCTAATCTCTTCTGTAAACAAAGCATGGATTCAAATTAATTTCCACAGCATGAAATCACTTTTCATCAGTAGTAGCACTAGGTAGATTCTACTGTTGTTTTACAAATAAGCAAAACTCATTGATACTATATAAAATATCAGTCACATAACTAAAATTAAGAACTAAAATATTTCTAGGATGCAAATATCCACATTCCTAGGTCCATTTTTAAATTCATAACTTTTGATTATGTGCGGTGGATATGGTGCTAATTGCTTATTTTGTCTTTAATCCCATAATGATAAGCAGATATTAAAAAGTGTATATCATTGAAAAGTCCATGTAGGAGCCACTAGTTTCATTTCACTTGTGATGGACTCTTCTAAATGCCACATTCTTGATAAAGTCTTCCAAGCCACCAGGATAACTGGCCTGGTTACAAATATGATGTTTTCCCATCACTGTCTTGATTATTGACAACCTTAATTCTCCCTTTCCCCCCAAAAGATTGTTTTCTTTTCCAGCAAAGTTGCCTCCAGAAGACTAGCTAGGTAGCTGATATCTAGTATTATAGACTATCTTTATTTCTGAACTGGCCCCTTGGATATTTGTTCTGTAACTAATAAATACAGAGTCAGTTGAAATGTCATGTCATGCTCAAACTTTTGCCAGTGAGAAGCTGATTTTTGTTTGAGAATATTCCATTGCTTTTTGATTCATTTGTGAAATATATTATCTGCACAATAATTAGGTCCTGAAAATCCCCCATGAGATCAATTTGCAAGTTCTTTTAGTTTAGAAAGATTGTTCTCCAGTGTGTATGTTGGTTTGATATGGAAATCCATACTCTTGCCCTACATATAGATTGCTAGTATGCTAAATTTTCTTTGTTAAGTCAGATACTAAATCTATATTCATTTTGCCTCAGTGTTCTTTTTTGGAGTCTGCACATAGATACTTTCTTAAAAATGAAACCCTTAAGCTTGAGGAGAGTGTCATAGAACAAATCTCAAATCCACAACTTCAAAAATAATCTTTGTTGTTTGAAAACAATACTAGAAATTCTGGTGGCTAGAAATCCTGGAATTATATTTGCAGCAATAATTAGGTCTCTCACAGATATGATATCCTTTGTGCTAAACTCAAAATGGCAGTCTGCACTAAGCAGCTCTTGGCTGTTCTCTGAGAATATGTAGACTTGGAAGGGATTTAGAATATGTATTTTCGTTAATCTCTTGGTTCTCTTCATATATAAAAACTATTGTTGTATTCAATAAGTATCTAATTCCTTTCTGAAGCACTAAATTAATTCTTGGGATTCAGAGTAATATTTTCCTGTTCTACCACGAGAGCATATGCCATGTTATATAGAACATTAATTTCATAATAGACATTACATATAGTTCAAAAGGTATATTGGGAATGTGAATATAATGTTTTTCTTAAAAATAAGAGTAAAATGTTTGATTTTTAACTCAACTTACAAAGATTTAGGGTCAAAAATCTTGCCTAAAAGAGATGTGCTGGAGAAAAATAGAATCTTCACAGAGAGCTGTTGTACACAGCATTCTAGTAATGCTTATCAAAATCATTAGATTTGAACATCTTCTTTATGCTTTTAAGAGTGTAGGCTTCAAAAAATGGTTGAAGAAATTAATTAAGTTTAGGTATCAAAATTTTGTTAATGAATCTGAACATAATATTGGCATTTTAGTAATCATACCACACATAAATGGCTTATTCTAAATTCATTTTAATTTAAAACTTTTATTTTTAATCCATTGCTTTTGCAGAACCTTTTAGATATACACACAATTTTTTAACTATCTATTAAAATTTATTTTTATCACTTCCTTCTTGCAATATACAGCTTTTTATACTATGTTAGAGTTTGTTCTTGATACTACCACCAAAATTATATTCATATGATTTCCTAATTACTCACATAATCATCATCATCATTTTATATTATATTTATAATATTATATTTAATTTTATTAAAAATCAGTGCATTTTATTTTTATGCAGGTAAGACAGTTTTATAACATTCATAATTCCTACTTTTTCCACTTAAAAACAAAGCAGGGCCAGAAACATGGCTCAGGGATGTAAGAGGGCATGTCTTGAAATGAATGCGTCTAAGTTTGTTCCTGGGCAACAGGAGCAAAAAAAAAAAAAAAAAAAAGAAAAGGGAAAGAAAGAAAGAAAGAAAGAAAGAAAGAAAGAAAGAAAGAAAGAAAGACAGAAAGAAAGAAAGAAAGAAAGAAAGAAAGAGAAAGAAAGAAAGAAAGAAGAAAGCAAGAAAGAAAGAAAGAAAGAAAGAAAGAAAGAAAGAAAGAAAGAAAGAAAGAAAGAAAGAAAGAAAGAAAGAAAGAAAGAGAGAGAGAGAAAGAGAGAGAAAGAGAGAGAAAGAGAGAGAAAGGAAACGAGAAAAAGAAGGAAGGAAGGAAAGAAAGAAAAAGAAAGAAGAAAAAGAGAAGGAAGGAAGGAAAGAAGAGGAAGGAGGGAAGAAAGGAAGGAAAGATGAGGAAGGAAGGAAGAAAGGAAGGAAAGAAGAGGAAGGAAGGAAGAAAGGAAGTATGAAAGGAAGGAAGGAACGAAGGAACGAAGGAACGAAGGAACGAAGGAACGAAGGAACGAAGGAACGAAGGAAGGAAAGAATCGTGAATCTTGGAACTGGATCACTTTCTTTTCTTATCTCCTCCCAATTCAAAATGCTTGTATATCTTAATATTCAACATCTCCTGGATTTTGCAATTAGAGTTCACACACTCAAGTCTAAGCACTATCTCTTGGTGGTCTTGTTTTTCTTGTGATCTGGCCCCATAACTGCTCTGTTTTGAATTGTAGTGTCACTTCCCCTGGGCATAGAGAGACTCCTTATCCTTCTTGTATTGGGTAACCTTGTAGGGCTGATGCATCTCTCACTTCTTACAGAAAGTTCTCCACGTTTTGGGTACATTGACATTAGTGGTAGCAGAAAAGTCTGAAAATTTGAATCTTCAAGCTCTACTCTCCAACCCTGACTTGATTTTTTATTATGGTATATTCCTTCAGATTCCTAGAGTCTATGTCCCTAAACTGTGATTCTGTTAAAAATTTCAATGACTAGATGACTATTTTTAGTAAAGTCATTTATTTTAGAAAATTATAATAATCTGACTTTTTAATATAAAATAAAGGACAGAAGGAGATTTTTAAATGGACTTTTAAAACTTCAATTTATTCGCTAATATTTTTATCACAATGGAATATAGATTATGTGATCAGTTTGAGTTTTACTTCAAAATCTAGTTTGTACAAAATTAGACTATAATTTCTGCTTTTACTTAAGAATGTAGCCCTAAATGGTATTGTACACTAGTGATTATAAAAGTTGGCTTTCTTATTGTGCAAATTGATAAACATTATATTGGTCACTTTTTATTATTGTGTGATTGTTTCTATACAATTAAAAAAGCTTTCTGTTATGGTCAAAGAAAGAAAACATTTTCTCAGTTTTTGCTCATTCATTTAACATGTATATTTTTAATATAAACTTAAAGGCCAGACAACTTTGTTTTAGTTTATAAGTGTTTACTTGTTGGTAGTTTTCTGAAATACATGCCTGGACTTTTATTACATTGAATCAGTGACATTTTGTGTAATTGTATATGTTATGTTTTTTATTTTTTAGTTTATTATAGCTTATGGGAGCCTGGCACAATAGCACAGCAGGGAGGGTGTTTGTCTTACATATACCTATCTTGCATATAGCTGACTAGTATTAGATCCCTGGCATTGCATATGGTTGTATATGTTGCCAAAGCTGCCAGGAGTGATCTCTGAGACCAAAGATAGAAAAAAGCCTTGATATATAAGTAAGCCACAGCTGTAAAAGGCTCAAAACAAAAAATATTATAGGATCCTCTAACACTATTATACTCATTATGAGTATAATATTTGTACAATTTATGTTTAATATATGTATAATAGTGTTAATATTTATGCATTTGCTATACAAAATTATTTTAGCCTCTAACACCTAAATGCTCAAGAACCTCTACCAAGGGAATTATTGTAGTGTTCTCTCTTCATTCCTACAAATGCAATAGTTTTTACTCATTTTACATTACTCATGTAAGTCTAAACATAGTTGGTATCTGGCTAGGCTTTTAAATTTGTACTTTTATCAGAGAAAACAAATAACTGTCACTAGTGGCCTATAATATACAAAATAATATCATCTTTAATTTCTAAGTTATAAATAAGACTACTTGAATATCTTTGTATATAATTTTTAAATTTCTGTAAAATTACACATCTATAAATGTCTTCTGTTAGAAGATTCTTTTAAAATTCTGACTGAATTCCCCCAAGCTACTTCCATGTCCCAATGTCTGTCCTGAGCTCCCAGTTGTCTCTAGTCCCAACTCAGGTTTGTCTGTAGAGAGATGGAACCTCTAGTTCCTCCAATCAAATACTGCCGTGCTGCCTCCAAAGTTTTCTAAAAAGTGGCTTCCACGTCCCACTGTCAGTCCTGATATCCTGCTGTTTCACAACCCATCTCAGATTTGTCTGTAGAGAGGGACCCTCTGTCCCTCCCATCAAAGGTAACCAGTGCTGCCTCTAAAGCCTTCCCCCAAGATACTTCTGCATCCCATCTTTGGTCCTGATCTCCCTGCTGTTTCTTGTCCATCTCAAGTTTGTCTACTAAGAGAGGGACTCTGTGGTCCCTCTTATTAGCCTCCTCTAACATGCAGACACTAGTGTGTTCTTGTGAAGACATTTCAATTTCTATCACAATTTCCAGAAGGATTAGACCCAGTATTTCTTTCTCTTAGAATATATAACTCAAAAATAAGGTGAATAAATAAACCAATTAATTAGTTTGAAATATCTTTATCATTAGATAACCTTGCTTATTTAGTATAATAACTCCTAAAGCAGATATACCTCGAGCCAACATTTATACAACTAACATATCACAGCCTCATTTACAATGGAGCAGACCACAGTGTCAGAAAGAAGGAGAGTGAGAGAAAGAGAAGCAGAATTCTGAACCAGAAATAGTCAGGGGTGAGGGGAAGGAAAATGGGGGACATGGGTAACAGGAAATTTGCACTGGTGAAGGGTAGTATATTGTATGACTGAAATCCAAACATGAATATTTATGTAACCATGATGATTAAACAAAGATATTATTATTTAAAAAATTAAAAACGAAAAGGATTCTCCTTCACTGCTGGTGGGAATGCTGACTTATCCAGCCTTTTTGTAAAATAATATGTATATTTCACACAAAATTCTAAATTGAACTCCTATATAATCCAGCAATACCACTCCTAGGGATATACTTTAGGAATCCAAGAGCACTATGCAGAAAAGCTCTCTGAATTTCTATGATTGCCAAGCATTATTCACAATAGCCAAAATCTGAAAACAGCCTAGTGCCTGAGAACAGATAAGTGGCTAAAGAAACTGTGGTACATTTACACAAGGGAATGCTATGAAGCTGTCAGAAAAACTGAAATCATAAAATTTACTTAGACATAGATGGATATAAAATATTTTCCTGAGTTAAATGAGTCAGAGGGAGAAGGATAAACATAGAAAAGACTCGCTCATTTGTTGGATATAAGAAAGACTAAAAGATAATAATATCTTTATCTGGTAATATCTGGTAATAATATCCAGAAATGATAGAGATTAGGCCTGGGAGGACCAGTCTCTGATAAGAAGCTTGCCACAGAGTGTTGAGTACAGTTAGGACAGAGAAGGACAATTATGACAATGATATTTGGAACTGACCACTCTGGACAAGGTCTGGGTGCTGAAAGGGGATAAAATGATATGCATGACACCTCTGCATTAACAGTAGTGCAAACTACAGTGTTAAAGGTAAGGAAAAGGACAAGAGGGGGTATAAAATGTTTTCCCAAGAGGCAGGCAGGGTGGGTGAAAGGAAACTGAGGACATTGGTGATGGAAAATGTGCACTAGTGAAGAGCATTGTATGACTGAAATGCAAACAAACAAAAATACAAAAAATAAAATGAGCCCTATGTATACTATATATTTTGGATATGTAGCTGCTTTCACTGACCCAGTTATATGGGGCAGTTGATAGTGCATTCTTATTTGTGAAAAGTATTCTATCGTATCAATTCACCATACTTTATTTCTACTGTTGGTAGATATTTATATTGTTTCTAGTTTAGAAATATACTGAATAAAATACTGTGAACATTCTAGAATAATTCTGGGATAAATGTATTCATAATGACTGATTATATATCTAGGGGAAGTAACATACTGCTTCAGTCATGTAATTTTACTCAATTTACTCAGTACTTGGTTTAAGGATTTTTGAGTCAATTTATCTTTTATTTTTCGGGCTACACTCATTTGATACTCAGGGGTTACTCCTGGATAAGTGCTCAGAAATTGCCCCTGGCTTGGGGGGACCATATGGGACCCCGGGGAATCGAACCCTGGTCCTTCCTTGGCTAGAGCTTGCAAGGCAGACACCTTACCTCTAGCGCCACCTCGCCGGCCCCAAGTCAACTTATCTTTTTACTTTTTTTTTTTAATATAATTTTTATTTTGATCATAGTGTCTTACATATTGTTGACTATAACATTTTAGGTACATATTTACATAAAATCAGGGGGGATTCCCATCACCAAATTGTCCTCCCTACACCTCCGTTTTTGTCCTACCTCCCATTTCCTCTTCCCTCACCCCCAGGGCGGCTAGAATATGTGGTCCCCTCTGTATCCAACCCACTACCTAGTAGTCTTGCACCTGTTTGGTCTTGATGCCTCCTTTATCTCCCCCTCTAACTGTGGGCAGGACTAGCTAGTTCAAGTTGCATGGTTTTGCCGGAAAAAGAGAAGATATATAAACTGGGGTAAGAGTCTAATACTCCAAAAATGGGTGGAATCCTTCTAGAGGCTCTCATCATCAATTTGGGAGATGAAGGAGAAAAAGAAGGTGAAACACTCCACCAGTACCAAAAAAAAAAGTGTCAATTATCCAGTGAGGACTCCAGCTATATCGATAAGCACCACAAAAAATAGACGAAAAAAAAAAAAGAAAAGAAAGAAAGAAACAAAACTTTTATCCTCATCTCTCAAGTATATCCTCCATATTTATCCCATTAGTAGCATATCCTGATATAACAACTGCTTATTATTTTTCTTAGGGAGAATATTCCTTGACTATGTTGTTTGGAAAATTCTCACTTTATTTTTTTCTGTTCCTGAAACAAATCTTGTTTACTTGCAGATCTCAATATATTCAGAACGGTGGTGGGAACATTGCACTGGTGAAATAGGAGGTGTTCTTTTTGTGACTAAAACCCAACTACAGTCATGTTTGTAATCACAGTGTTTAAATAAAGATATTATTTTTAAAAGAAGAATAGCAATTCTACACCACTTTCATTATTAAAATGAAATTAGATTCCCTTTTAGTTTCTTGTCAAAATCATATACTTCATGTCAACTTATTGAATTTGAGGGTTTAAGTATTTAATACTGAACTAGCAAGTGCCCTAAGAATATTTATATTAGCTTATCTTTTTACATAGCACAATGAAGAATAGCAAAATATGGTTATACAGTATTTTCTGGATGAATGAGTATGTAAAAGAAAAGATAACAAGTCTTATACCTGGAACTGACGGTATTAAATTTTTAATTAATTTCTGCGATAGAGAGATAGTACAATGGATAAGAAAAAACATAGAATATATATGTCTCAAAAACAAACAAACCTTGAATCCCTATAAACTTTGCTATTTAACACCTTTCCTTTTATACATTCACCATGATCTCTAGTCTATTATATTTGTCTCCCTATGTTATTTAATTCCCAACCCAGCCTCACTCAATAAAGTATACCCTGTTGTGGAGAGGAGATTTGGAGGAGTTTGGAGGGAGATTGAGCAAGGAAGATGGATGGAGAGGAAATGGCTGAGGGACAAGGTACTATGCAGGACTGAAGAGGGATTCAGCGTAAATGGTTATGCTAGGCCACATATGTTGGCCAGGGCCTGAATAAAGATGATATACCCTGAAGCCTGCCTGTGAATTTTCTACCTGCACCTATCCTGAAGTTGCAGCCCTGAACGCTGGGGGAGATGCATATACGTGGCCCTGGGCTGGAGGAGAAAGGCCTCTGATCCCTCCATTACCATCCACCACCATCCAAGCCCCTCCAAAGGGCTTTTATGCAACACTCTGCATAAAAATTCTGCTGAAAAATTTAAACCTCAGTGAACAGTAGCTTTGTGCTGCTTTTTTTATGTTGATAACTATAGATCGAAGACTGGGGCAACCTCCAAATTTACCCAGTGTCCCTGGGTAAATTTTGCTGAGTCTTAATATTCCTATTGAAAAAGAAAAAGTATGAGATTTTAGCATGAGAGAGTGAGATTAGAAAGTGAAAAGTAATTGGGTGCAAGAGAAAATATTCTATGTGGAGACAACCAAGCAAATGGTAGTGAAAAACAAGAGAAAGGCATTTCTTCATAAGAAAAAGCCTGCATTTAGACAAACACTGACTGAAAATAGAATCCCTACAAATGTCTTTCATGCATTATTGACTGCAGCGGAAATTTGGTCTGAGCCAACTAGGCCTCCTCAATAGCTACAATTCCCATGTTGATCCCATTAACCTGAATATAACTTGCTGTGAAGAAAATTTTAGCCTTAGGTTGAAATTTATGTACATTTTCTCTAGCTTTTCCTTAATGTTATTTCATTAAAATCATTAACTTATATGACTATTTCTTCAGGGAACTCAAAATTTCGGTAACCATATTGTGCATTTCAAAAGATTACTCATAAAATGTTTGCTGACAAACTGATATCTAACAAAGAAAATGATAATATTTTAAGGGCTCATCGCTGCAAGGTCAGTCATTCTTGTGCATAACTGTTCTAAAGGATTTAAATTTGATATCTGAGAGGTTATATTATTTTGATTTAGTTGAAAACATTTATTTCATAAAGTCTAACCATGAAGTCTAAACTCTCCTATTTCTACATCCCTCAAGTATTAGTTAATTAATATTGTGTGACCAAAAAAATGCTAAAGGCTAAGTTAGATAACTTTCAAGTTAATTGAATTTGTTTATGTCCTAAAAATAGTTAAATTTTCTAAAGAGATGATGACTATAAAGTTTCAATTTTAGTTAAGTTGTAAGGAGCAGTCCATATTTATCTCTCCCTTGTTTTCACAATTAAGACATTTTCATAGTATTATTTTACTTACAACATTAAATGTAGCAATGTATAAATTAGCAATAATTTATAAGCATTGAAGTTGGACTTTGAATCCATGTTCTGCAGATGGTTGAGCCCAGGTGATTGGGTTTATTTTTAATTTTCTTTTCTTTTCTTTTCTTTTTGGAGAGAATGCCCTTTTATTCCAAGTTCTTTCTGTTGTAAAATAGTTCAAAACAACAGATTAGATCTTTCTCTTTTTTTTCTTTTATTTAAATATCATAATTACAAAGTTGTTTGATTGAATTTCAGTCATACAATGTATGCTACCCTTCACCCATAAACATTTCCCACCACCAATGTCCCTAATTTTCCTCTCCCACCCACCAACCTGCCTCTGGTGAACTCTTCCTCCTCCTCCTCCTTCTTTTCTTCCTCCTCCTCCTTCTCATCTTCCTCTCCTTCCTTCTTCTCTTCTTCCTTCTCCTCTTCCTCTGCCTCCTCCTCCTCTATCTCTCTCTGACTCTCTCTTCCTTTATTTTTCTTTATAGACACTGTAGTTAGCACTATTATTAATGATGATGTAGGGCATATATCATATTTTCTCTGTAATACCCAGTTATCCAAATATCATTGTCATAGTGGTCTCTTGTCTACCCTAACAGCACTGCTTCAGTATTTGTGGCAAGCTTCCTACCATGAGCTGGTCATAACTCGAGAGATTTTATACAGCATTTTTTCAATGATTCCATGTAATATGCAGAATTTCTTAGTGACAAAGACTCAATGATGCCGCTGATTGCTAAAGAATCGATATAAATGTCTTATTTGGATTTTTGGCCATAGAAAATTATAAAAATCAGTATCTAACTGGTACTCCCAATTACTTTCACAGAATTCAAAAGTATTTAACAATTCTTCCATGCCCACATGCATACTGACATAATAAAATTCAGTCAATTTGTAATAAAAATATGGTGATTGTTGTTAAAACAATTATAGTTATAAATTGGCTACCAGTTTGAAGTGGTTATTATACTCCATGCAATAGGCTAAATGATTTGTGGACTTCTTTTTGGCCCATCATTATAAAGACCTGAGGATGCCTAGGCCACCTCTGGAGCACTAGAAAGGGAGTCCTCCAGATCTGCCCCTGGGGGCATCATGAGGTGTTAAAGTTTACTCATGAATCTATGAACAATAAATTGTTAATATTCAAAAAAAATTACACACTCAGTGGTTCTAGCAGAGAAATTATATAAATCCTTTGCACATACACAAAAATTACACAAAATCAGGAACAGCTATATAAAGATATGCAAAATATCTGGTTGCTATATATCTCTGTTTCTATGTACATTTCTATTCATCAAGTGGTGTTGAAGTTCAAAATCAGGAACAGCTAATGCAATTATGCAAAACATACAATCCCTATGTATCTCTTTGTTTCTAGGCACATTTCTATTCACCAAGAAAACTTCAGAGTTTAATTTTGATGGTACAACAGAAAGACATTTTGTCTTTATCCCACTTGTAAATAGATGATAGAGGCAAATAGAGTTTAAGGCAGTTAACCCATAGGCAGCTAACCCTAACTCTATTCCAAGCATTGTGAAGCATGGACAGAAGCTGAGAGCAAGGAATAGTCCCTGAATACCTCCAAAAGCAAAACTAACAAAGGAAGAAAAAAAGATAAAACAAAAACATGGTTGTTAAAAGCCTTAGAATCAATGAAGAGTCCTTTGTATGCTAATAAGATCATGTTGGCTGGGTTCGCCTGATAGCTACAGGAATTGGTTCGAAGACAGATTTGATTTAGGGTTAGAATTCTAGATCCAATTGTCTAAGAGAGAAGGGATAAAATTTGAGTTAACAGCTGGCTGGTTCCAAAGATCACATAAATTGTGATTATATAATGAAGTCTCCCTTAAAGACTCTTAATGATGAAGAATTTAGAAAAGTTCTAATTTGCTGAATATATAAAGATACTAGGTTAGTTGAGGGAATGTGGTTCCAACTAGAGATGGCTCAACACTTGCCCTGCCTGCTATACTACATCCTATGTAGATCTTCCATTTAGCTACTTCTTCTTGAATAAACTGGCTTTTTGAATTACTGAGCCAATACATTTATTTACCAACCTAAAAATATGGCATATAAACCCCTAAATTTGTAACCAAGTTGCACAGAAGACCTGTAGGCAGCCCATTATTGCTAGTATCGGAAGTAAATTCTGTGGGTTAACATCCCTTAAAATGTAATGTATCTGCCAGTTCCAGGTATCTGGTAACCAGTGGGGAAAAATAAAATGAAATCAGTGGTTTGGGCAGTTGTTGGACAATTAGTAAAAATGGTAAGAGAGAAAAAACTCACAGAATTACACATGGCCCAAATAAGTTCTACGAAGGAAAGAAAATGCATTGATACACTTAAAGTAGAATCAGCAGTATTGAAATATCTCATATGTCCCTCTTTATTATTTTGTTTATATACATAGATATATAATATATATTTTTAAATTTTATTAACTGCAATTTACACTTTTGCCATACCATAAATGAAATGGTTTTGTACTACAACATTGAAACAACATACTTCCCCAGCAGTCTGTTCCTTATTCTGCATCATTAGCTCACACACCTCATGTCTGTCTCATTGCTATGGTAAATTCCATTTTATAACCTAGTTCTTAGATTTTGTTGTTTTTGGTCATTTCTTTTCCTCTTATAAAGAAGACAATAAGATGACCAATAGGTATATGAAAAATGCTCTGTGTCACTTATAGTAAGGGAAATGCAAATCAAGATAATGACGTATCATCACATTTAGAGATTATTAGATAGATTATCATTTCATATTAGAGATTAGTCATTATTAACAACAATATTATCACTTAATATTAATCAATATATAAATCAATATCAAGCAATATATTGGTTGATTTATTGCTAATTGATATTAATTTATAATTATTAGTATTAATTATTATTGACAATATTTTAGTTATTTTAATGTTATTGATGGTTATCTATTATTATCTCATACTATAGATTATTATAGAGCACACATTAAAAAGATTGAAAACAATGAGTGATGTTTAAATTATGTGCAAGAAAAATATTTTAAGCAGTAAATTCTGTAAACCACAGAATGACAATCAATTAAAATTACATGAATATATTTATTTGGGTTTGGGAAGGCACTCCGTGTTCTCAGAGCTTACTCTTAGCTCTGCACACAGGAATTACTCCTAGTACTGCTTGAAGAAATCATATAGTATGCTGGGGATCAAATTTCAATCTATCACATACAAGGAGAGTGCCTTCTCTACTGTACTATTTATCCAGCCCCATTTTTTAAAAAGGATAAAAACAATGATGGTTTGAATGTTAAGTTAAAGATCCCTCATGCACTGCTGATTGAAACTTTAGCTGACCTAATCCTTTGGACATGTTGTCAAAAATATAAAATTTGAACTTCTATTGGCCAACAATTCTGCCTACTTATCTACCCAAAGGGCCTAAAATTTTCTTATAAAAGACACCTGTGTTTTTACATTCATTTCATTAATATACATTAGTTAAATCTAGAAGTAATTCAAGTGTTTTAGAACAGATAAGAATAAGAATATATAAGAATAAGATAAAGGATAAACTGGCATATATGTATATATATTATATATACACACAATGGAATATAATATAGTCACATAAAAAGATGAAATTTTGGGCTCGGAGAGATAGCACAGTGGCGTTTGCCTTGCAAGCAGCTGATCCAAGACCAAAGATGGTTGGTTCAAATCCCGGTGTCCCATATGGTCCCCCGTGCCTGCCAGGAGCTATTTCTGAGCAGACAGCCAGGAGTAACCCCTGAGCAATGCCGGGTGTGGCCCAAAAACCAAAAAAATAAAAAGATGAAATTTTGCAATTTCTGCTACATGGATAGACCTACAAATGGTCATGGTGAATTAAATCAGAATAAAAACAACAGATAAAGAATGATTGCTTTCCTATATGGGGTATACATAAACACAATATATAAATAAAATATCCAGATCTGCTAAAGAGCAAAAAGCTTGTTTTTGCTTAGTTAAAAACAGACTTGAACTTACTGAGTTGTCCCACAAGGAATGAGGAATGTAGAATAAGAAGAGGGGCATAAACTGAGATGATTATGGAGGTATGACACTGGTGGAGGGGTGATGCTGAAACATCATATGTGTGAAAACATATCATTAACATTACCAATCATGCTACACAAAATTTTTATGTTGTTTTAAAAAGTATGCAAAACATTCCTGTGTTGATTTTATTATTAAGCTGCTTGTCTATACAAGTATATTATTTTTAGGAGTTTTTAGAATCATCTGTTTTTTTGATGTAGAATATCATAACATCTGGAAATTGTGATAGGTTTGTTTTTTCTGAATATAATATCATTTCTCTTTTTTGCATAATTATTAAGATAAATACTCCCAATCTAAGTTGAACAATAGGGGGGCAAGGCAAATATGCCTTGCCATGCTAGCCTAGGACAGACCGCAGTTCGATCCCTAGGCATCCCATATGGTCTCCCAAGCCAGGAGCGATTTCTGAGCGCATAGCCAGAAGAAACCCCTGAGCATCACCAGATGTGGCCCCAAGACAGAAACAAACAATTAAGTTGAACAATAGGAGAACAATATATGTGTCTGATCATATAGGAAAGAATTTCTACTTTTTTTCCCAGTAAAGATGATATTAGCAGTGAGTTTGTTGTATATCGCTTTGTAATATTGAAATAAGTTACTTCAATTAACTTTTGAAGATTTTCACCATGAAAAGGTGTGTAATCTTATCAAACCTTTTCTCTGTTTGATCATGAAGATGATCACGCATATTGATTTTTTATCTTTTACTGATATAGCTTTCATAATAATTGAAATGTACATAGAAAATGATCCTTGCCTTTTTATAAAATTTTTTTTATTGTGATTATAATGGCTTACATATCTTTCACAGTAGTATTTTAGGTACATATTAACATTCAATCAGGGTAATACCCATCACCAAATTTGTCCTCCCTCCATCTCAGTTCCCTTTCTGCAACCTATATACCCCACCATCACCCCCTAGGCTGCTAGAGTAGGTGGACCCCTCTTTGTCTAGCTTACTATTAGTGGTCATATATCTAGTTGGTCCTGATACCCTCCCTTGTTTCCCCCTCTATTTAAGTGGCAGAGCTAGATAAATCGAGTTATGTCGTTTTGTTTGAAGGAAAGAAAAGCAATAGAATGGGGTACACAATAAGAAAAAATAAAAAGTAAATTAAAAAAAGAAGTCAAATACTTTGAAAATGGGCAGAGACCTTCTAGATCCTTGCCTTTTTATGAAACCACTTAGCTTTTGCAGTGCTGGTTTAGTAATCAAAAAACTTCTTTAACCAAGTCCAGTATAGTTTTGCATTGTAACATCAAATATGAAAGATAACCTAGCTAGGGAAAGACTTTCATTTATGCCTATATAATTTAGTGATTGGATTGCATTCTAATTTGAAAGATCTGTTTTTATATTTATGAGATTCCCTTAACATAATATTTGAGTTGGCTCTTGTTTGCTCTCAGGAATAATATCTCTATTGTTATCTATTACCATTTTAATTGCTGTGTGTCTTGGTGATTTTATTTTATGTTAATTCTGATTAGTACTCTTCGAATTTCCTAGATTTAGGAGTTCAAATTGATTTTCAAATTAGTGATATTTTCTACTGTGATTTTTTTTTGCCAAAAACTTTCTACACCTCTCTTCTTCTGGAGTCCTAATAATTCGATGTTATTTCCTCTTTAGGGTTGGTCCATACTCTATGATGCTTTACCTTTTATTTTTATTCATTCTTTTTTATTTATTTAGCTATTTTAATGGTTTAATGCATATTGTCATCTATTTAAATAATTCCACTTCAGTGTTCTGTAACTCTGTTTACTATTCCTTATTGTATTCTTTTATTTTTCTTCTATATCATTTAGGATGTTATTTCTGTCTTGGAATCATATTTTTTCTCCTGCCATGCTGGAATTCTCATCTTATTTCATCTCTTATATCCTTCAATTTATTAAGAAGATTAATAAGTGATTTTACATAGGGGAATGGTGGTAGACACTAAGGATTCTAGGTATCATTTAAGGCTGGGAGCCATTTAGGAAGGTATCAGGTTCTCAGAGAGTACAAGTCTTTAATAGTTCATCCTCATACTTTGGGTAGAAGGGCTCCCAAGCTCTGCTCAGGAGGCTGGGACCATCTCTGAGCAATTCTTTGCATGATATGGTCAGTTTATCAAGCACAAGACTAAAGAATATGTGCTACTTGGAGCCAGATAGCAGGGTTTACCTGCACAGGGGATTGAATTTGGCTTAAATCATGCAAGTTGTGGGCTTTCACCTATGTACTATATCTCTGTTCCCTCCACATCTCTCACATATACACACAACTTTAATAACAAAGTGTTATTTTATACTTATTGACGTTATTTGTTTCTTCCCACAATATTATTGCTTTTCTTTTTTATATTTTAATTTTTAATATGATTGTTTGCAATAACTAACAATTTGTTGGATTTGAGAGACTTGGCTTCTTACTTCTCTCTGTGTATAATTATCTGTCCAATACCTCTATAGTAACCACCATAATTTTATTGAATCTATTCTTTTCTGTCTGTTTGCTGACAAAATTTTATAACTCATACATATGAGTTAAACCAGTATATACTTCTATTTCACCTCCTGACTTATTCCATATAGTATAATCATTTCAAGGCCTATCTATTTAATCCCAAAGACATAAATTAATTAATTTTTCTAATAACAGAGTAGAATTTTATTAAGTATATATGCTATCATTCTTTTATAAGTCATCCACTGATGGATATTCAAATTTATTTGGTGTTTTTATTATTGTTATAATGCTATTATAAAATTTGGAAACTGATATCCGACTTAATTCACTCCCTTCATTCAGTAAGTGCTGAAAAAACTTTAATAGACTACATAAATTTCTATTTAATTGTTTTAAGTAAATCCATAAAAGTTTTCATAGAGTCCATAGCTACTAACAGTATACAGACTTCATGTTACTTCAGATTCCATAACACATATTACCATCATCTAGTAATTGGAGTGGTCTCACCGCTATAGACATATTTCGTTGTGATATTTATTTTTAAGCAAATTATAAATTTATATTATAAATCATAGTTATAAAGCATGTGTTATTAATATTTATAGTAATGTATAAGCATTTACAATATGTCCTCTGTCTCATTTTTTAATATCTAACTTTGTAAAATTGTTTATTCTAGTCTTTTCATTTTCAAAATGGGTTGCCTAGTTTTTGTGTTAGGTTTGTGAGCTTTCAAAAATACTAATATTATCTCTTAGATGTGTGACTTACAATACCCTCCTTCCATGTCTTTTGTTATCTGGAAGTTTCTTTTGCAGTAAAAAATTATTTAGGTTAATTTATTATGCTTTTCAAATTTATTTATATTTATTTTTAATTATTTAATGCAAGGCAAATGCCCAACCGCTGTGCTATTGCTCTGGCCCTTTATGTTAGTTTTTGATCCGTGAACACAGATATTTTTCTACTTATTTTGTCTTTTATATTTTAGAAGTGTCATCCAGATTTTAGTATATAGGTCTTTCACTTAATTATTAGACTTACTTTCATTATCTTTTATCTTTATTTTTTGGGTTTTTTTTGGGGGGCACACCTGATGGTATTCATAGGTTACTCCTGGTTCTGAACTCAGAAATTACTCCTAGCAGGCTCAGGGGACCATATGTGATGCCAGGTATAGAAGCCCAGTCCGTCCCAGGTCGGATGCATGCAAGACAAACGCCCTACCATTGTACTATTATTTATATTTATTATATTTTAGATGCAATTTGTAAACTGGATTGTTTTCTTAATTTCTCCTTTCTCTAATTTCTTATACATATACATACAACCAATTTATGTGTGTTGATTCTGTTTCCTTTCATAAAACTCGAATTTATTTTATTTTGTTTTTGGGTCACACCTGGAAGCACTCAGGAGTTACTCCTGGCTCTGCACTCAGAAGTCACTCCTGGAAGGCTCAGGGAACCATATGTGATGTTCAGATTCGAACCTGGGTCCATCCCGGGTAGGCCATGTGCAAAGCAAATGCCCTACTCATTGCTATCTCATTGTGAAAAAGTAAAATCTATATCCAAATATATATATATAACTTATATATATTTATGTATACATTTATATATATTTATATAACTTATAAATGTTGATTCTTGGTGTATGTCTTTTATAACTGGAGTTAAAGATCAAGAGTTGTAACATTTTTACTAGATATTACCTAACAAATACTTTCTTTAGGTGTTATATAAACACATCTTCAGGTGTTTATATAACAAAAACATTTTAGGTGTTATATACCAATTGGGTTTGATATGACAGAAATATGAACATAAGATCTATAGGTCCATAGAGAAAACAACAATATTCATGCTCCATTTTGTTATTTGTATAATTTATATCTTTATGCTATATGATTCCTTTCTGGAGCCACTCTTAAGTTCTTGGAAAACTCCAGCAGTTCCCTGCCATATAAATATTTCTGAAGCTCTTCTTATAACTTACTTTCTCAAAGCCAACAACAGTCTCTTTAGTGTAATTTATCAATATTTTATAAATGGAAATATATGAAGGTAGATATGAATATTTTATAATATAGTATTTTATAATAATGGGAAATCACATCATTCATGCATATATTATATCTTAAATGTCTAGATCCTGCAAAAAAAGAAAGGTTATTATTTTACTTTAGGTTCATACCCAGTGATTCTCAGGTATTATTCCTGGCTCTGGATTCAGGAGTTACTCCTGGAAGTGCTCAAGGAAGCACTCATTTGAGATGCCAGCGATCAACCTATATGACTTACATGCTGTACTCTTGCTCCATTCTTTTAAAAGGAAGGAATTTTAGAGGACATGAACAGACTTCATTCTTAGTCACTTGAACTTGGTATTTCTTCCTAAAAAGCCTATAAACTATTACCATTAACAGAACAAATTATTTTTAAAGGGTAGAGTAACTGGGTCAAATACTTCAACTAGAATAAAGTCTTAATACATTAGAATAAAATTAGGATCCTATGTTTCCTCAGAAATCCACAGTTCTATGGTATTTATTGCTTTCCACTCTATCTCTGTCTCTCTATCTCTGTCTCTCTTTCCCTAAAGTTTTGTCTTTCCAAAATCTAAACACCTATCAATGTATCAGAACTAAATTTGTTTTTAACTAATAGAAACTTCAATGAATAGTAGGTCAATTGATAGGCGTTCATTTGTAATAAATAGAAAAATCTAAAGGTAGATTTTGGTGACAATAATTCAGTTGTCCAACACACAGATTGAAATATCTGATATTACCTCTCTTTTAACTTTATTTCTCTCACTGACACAAAATGATTATTCAAATTCCAGCTGTCAATTCTACATTCCATGCAGGAAGAAGCAGAAAGTAATATATAGTAAAGGGGCAATTACTAGGTCCGGCAACCAAAGTATTTCTAAAGAACTTCAGAATGCTTTATATTTTATCTTATAAACAAATTTTAAGATGAACAAAAGTCATCTTTAAATGTGTAGGCATATAGTCACTCTGGTCAGTTATTGTTCTAGCTCTATTTAAAAAGAATAACATAAGTATTGATTTAGTAACAATTTTCTTCCAATTAGTCATTGTGTTGACCACTGAGAATATTATGATCGATAAAAATATGACTTCTGCCTGAAATCATCTTTTATTATTAGAGGAAGGATACAATAATAAAATGTATTTGACACTCACATGTAAAATCAAAGTGGTGCATCTGTTGAAATATAAAAAAATACACTGATTTGGGACATTGGTGATGGGAATGTTGCACTGATGAAGGGGGGTGATCTTTACATGAGTGAAACCCAACTACAATCATATTTGTAATCACAGTGTTTAAAGATATTAAATTAAAAATATCATATAAATAAAATAAGAATACACTGATTGAGAATCCAGAACTCAAGTTAGTGTCCTAATTAAGAAACATAAGAAACGTTTTTCTGAGAAAATAGAACTTGAGAAGTAGGATTCAGAATTCTTTTTTTTTAATTTTGGTATTAACCATAAGATTCTACCTATAATAAAATCTGTAAAAAAAATAAAGAAAATAGAATAGGAAAATATCTTTCTGCCTGTATTAGATTTCTATTTCATGACTCTATTGATAATACAAAAAATCCACTTCAAAATCAATTAAGGGGAGACATAAGTGTCTGGCATAGCTCCATTAAGTCACACTAACCTTAATGTAAAGAAAATCTCAACTTCTTTTCTTGGATGTCTCTATTTTAACTTCATTAATTGACAAGTTTTCCTACCTTAGTATTAAGATAGTAGCATGTTTTTACATTTGGTTATTTTCAAACTACACATTTATAGAAAACATCTACTTTCTGTTAATAAATATTATACAATGTGTGAAATGAGCCAGATACACTCTGCATTACAGTGTCTTGGACAGTCGAAAATTTCTGGTTAACTTACTGGTCCTGAGTCTTATTTCTTCTCCAGGATCAGGTACTGTAGAAACAGTACCTTCTAAAAGCCATTTCTTGGCATAGAAAAGACCATAGACTCTTCTGGGAAGATGAAGAAGCAGTATCTAGAAAAAGTGAAAGTGTTTTGGTTTTCTGAGCAGGCAGAAAAAGACTGGACCTGTCACACAGTAAAAATGACTAATGATATCAATGACTACCACCTCTAACAATAATAACGACTAAGAAATATCACTTCTAAGTGTTTATATTATACTGACCCATAAAAACTGACCTAATATTTATGGCATGTTGAGAGTATATTGACTGTACTTTCTACAATCAGAAAGTCATAAACATCTCTGTGATTCAAAATTAGTAATTTGTGATCCTCAGAGAACAGCAATTCTGGCAGGACTAATATTTGACTTTAGTCCCTATGTCCATGCTGAGTGTCCAGTACTCATGTGGTCATGCAAACATTACTGATAATCTGCTCATAGATAGTTTATTGACTGAAGATTATTTCAAGTGCAGATGGTCCTGAGTAGCTTAATGTCTGCCTGGTGGTCAGACTAAGTGATTTTGGATGGTCTTAGACTTCTGATCACATCCAGGCAACCAGGGAGGAAATGAAACCTTGTTTATCATCTTGATAAACAGTCCTTTTCAGTGCCTCCAGACGCTGTATGCAACTCGGTAGAGTCAAATACTATTAAATTGTCATCACTGTCAAAAGAGAAATAATAAGTTTTTCTACCTGAGTTATAGTTAATGACTTATACAATGTGTAATACAAATCAAACTTTCTGTTTGCCTTCTTTTAACCTAAGTGTGAGATTTGTGATGTTTCTAGCTGTGGATGGAAGGCACAATCTTAGGGAATAAATAAATATATACTTTTATTATTACCTCTCAGCTAAACCAATAAAATACCAAGACGACAAGGGCTAAGTTTACCTGAGGTGTATGTTCAGAGGAGAAAACTAAGCTGCAATATTACATTCTAGTGTTTTGTGGAAGGTAGAGATATGAAAGACTGTTTTACTGGATGATAGCCTTAGAGATGGCTTTACCCTACTTATTATCATTAAACATATTTAGAGAAGATATTTAAATATTCTTAAGGCAATAATATGCCTTTGTACTATCATTATCTTTAAAAAATAATATTCAACAATATAATGTTAAATTGAAACAATCAACAAGCAATTAGGCTTAGTGTTTCCAGAATCTTATAACAAGTTAAAGTCCCACTTTAAGGTAAGATATCCCCCTTAGATTATTTCAGCTTCCACCCAATAATGAGTGAATTTTCATATTTCTAAATAAGTAATTTGTGAGATTTTATTTATTTTCAATGTACTGAAGGTAAGTTTAGACAAGACAGGCAAGTTTGCTTACAAAAAACAGGGAGATGGAGATATTATATTGACGGTCTTATTTTACCAAAAATCCCTAGACATATTTGAGAATAACTTGAAGTTATTATTATATTCAGGCTATGTTATTTGTATTTTCCTCACAAATGCCATCTACAGCAACTAGACTGTAAAAAATGTAAGTATTCTGTAGTATTTGAATGGCAATAGTCATTAATATAATTCCTCTGATCTCACTGGCAAATATTTGTACTAATTTATACCTATAGCCCTTATTAAAATGCTACTTCTGCAGTATCAGTGTACCTAATGTATAACTCTTCTTTTTAAAATTATAAATATAAGCACTATTAAGTTTATTAGATTGTATTACTTTTAGCTATCTTATTTCAGAGAAAAGTGAGTTCTGACTATTGACTATTGTTCCGCAGATGAGTTAGAGTCAGAAGATGGGTTTAAGGAATGTTCTTGTTGGTGTAAATAATGACAAAGGAGAGAAGTACAATTTTTTCCACTTACATTGTCAAAAGTAGTTATGCAATAGTATTAGTAGCAACAACATATCAATTCTGAGGCAGATGTTGGTATCATTCTTTAGACTATGCTTACTTAATTTTAATACCCATTCAGTTTTCATAACGACCCTCTAAAGTTAATGCTACCCATATTTTATAGCTGAGAAGCCTGAGGCATGGAAAATAATAGGAGAAGTCTGAGGAATAGAAAACAATAAGCAGTAGCCCAAGAACTAAAATCTTGGTAATCAGATTCTAGGAATATATCATCCTATTCATTAAACTTCCTCAATATGGCTATTTGGCCCAGAATTTGTTTCTCTTTTTCTACATTTGTCTGTCCTCTGCATATATACCACAACACTGAAAAGGAGGAGATGGTATTTTGTTTAATTTTGAACATAAACAAGTTGAGCAGCCATTTTGCCCTCCTTAACCAAAACATGCTTAAAGTTCCATTAGTGTCTCTCTTGTCAAAGATTTACAGACAAAGACACTTGAAACTTCCTTCCAGCCCATTGGGTCAATAAAACATTTTTAACACAGTTTTAAATATGCATTTCTGACATCCGCTACAATTGCTTCAAGGAGTTATTTATAATGCTTTGATCAAGAAGTCTTAAAAACATGAATCTCAGAAAACCCATGCTTTGTCTTAGATATAATAGCTTTAAAATAGCCTCTTGTAATAAAAGCAAAATTAACTGATAAACGTTTTATTATTTCATTTTAATAATATTAAATCATATACATATTATTTTTAAAAGGTATTATTTTATAACTTTTAATGATTATGACAGTTTTCTTATGGTTTTTCTTTCCTTTTTGGGAGGGGCACACCCGGTGATGCTCAGGGGTTATTTTTGGCTATGCACTCAGAGATCACTCCTAGCTTGGGGACCATATATGAAGCCCAGGGTATCAAATCGCGGTCCGTCTTGTGCTAGCATGGGCAAGGCAGACGCTTTACCGCGTATGCCACCGCTACAGCCCCTTTCTTTACTTCTCTACTTCATTCCATTAGTCATTTGCAAATGTGAGAATGCCTATTAATGCATGAGATGCTACAGAAAAATATGTTAATATGATTTGCTGTCAACCATCATGTAGGGTCTTATTATCAATGTAATAGAAAAGCAGATAAATACAAATAGAAGACATGCTGTTAGAGTTTTTCTTGCTAAATATACAGGTGATAAAGTAAATCTACTCTTATAGGGAAGAAGTAGATTTGATAAATATTTACATACCACATGTCAATCAGATGCAAGTCCACTTTATATAGAGTGGTGAAACAGAAATTTGCTACTTAACTTACGTAAGAAGAACATAAAAGCCTGTCTAGAGTACAGGTGGGGGTGGGGAGGAAGAAGGAGGGACATTGGTGGTGGGAATGTTGCACCAGTGAAGGGGGGGTTCTTTATATGACTGAAGCCCAACTACAATCATGTTTGTAATCAAGGGGTTTAAATAAAGATATTAAAAAAAGAAAATTAGAAAATGGAAAAATAAGAACATAAAAATGTATTTATAATTTTTCAATAATATAATTTACCTATTTTCAGGGCCATTGCATTCAATTGTACATTCAGAAAACAGAGATTTAATTAAAGTATTGTTATAGAAAGTTTGAATAATACAGAAGGATAATAGTTGAGGTTTATACTTATGTTTTATATATTTCATTTTATTTCTCTGAGGTAGTAATCAGGGCTTATTCCTGGCTCTGTGCTCAGGATTTATTGCTGGCAAGTCTCCTATGATAATACAACTGTTGGGGATAGAATTTGGGTCAGTCCCATACAATGCAAACAACCTCCCACTGTGAAATATCTCTCAACCCTGTCTTTATTTTTAAAACAGCCCTACTCTATATCATCTGAATAGTATGTCCTAATATTTTTCTTTTCAGAAAGCCTGATAATATGGTGAGTTTGAATTGTATGGTTATGTTTGAGAGACATGAAGCCATGAGTAGAAAAATATACTACTTAAAGTACATAGGAAGCAGATGGGAAAGTTGACACACTAGAAAAGTAAAACAAGTACTCATTCATAAATGATCAAAACAGTTCATAACTAATCCAGTACAGTGGTTGATATGAGATATTTCTAATACATTCTATTTTCAAAGTAACTTGATTTTCTAATGTTAATGTTCAAGGCTTTAGAAAATATTTTCTTGTCAATATTCTACCCTAATCTTCCTTTCCAACAAAACATTACACATTACACTTATCAATTCATCTACTTTTTTTCCTCATTCATACAGGACAAGACTAATACATTGAGATGGTATGGAGTAATCATTGTTAGGAACATATTGGGTTTGGCATATATTTAACCTCTCTAGCTTACATAAATTTTTTTTTCCTGTTTCCAGAAAAGAAGTATTTTGAGGTGATTTTCTCAATACACTTTGGAGTAAGAAACGCTTTTCCTGTTAAAAGTTGGTTTTGATGATGTACTCAGAGCTGACAAGTTCAAGATAAAGAATAGAAAGGGAGCTTGTTGGTGGGGAGGAGGGAGACTTGGGACATTGGTGATGGGAATGTTGCACTGGTGATGGGTGGTGTTCTTTACATGACTGAAACCCAAACACAATCATGTATGTAATCAAGGTGTTTAAATAAAAAAAAAAAGAAAGAAAGGGAGCTATAGAGATGCCTATAGGAGTTTCCTGACAAGAAACTTTCTCATTGCACTTGGATAAATTTGAAGAAGTTGAAGTTAATGACAAGTTTGGTCATTATTTTGTTTGTAGAGATTTTAGAAAACCCAAATCCACACAACCTTTCTAAGTTTCAGAATGGCCTGTATTAAGCCACATGATTTGAACCTTTGTCTTCCACTATAAAAAGAAATTAAAAACAATAATCTAGACAATAAGCTGAAAGTATTAGACAAAATCCAAAAATATTCACTTTCAATATTTATTAGCAAAAAGTAAAATCTTAGTTTATAATCACTTAAATGGTTTTGTGGAAGGTTAAATATCACCTCAAAATAATTTTTATTTGGATTGAGATAAGAAATAATAGGACTTGATATATAGTATAGTGAGTAGAGAACTTAAATTGCATGATGTCACGTTGGGTTCTATCCCAGATATCTCATATGATCCTTGATTCCCACAATGCATAATCCCTGAACTCAGAACTGAAAATAATACTTAAACACAGGTGGCATGCCCCTTCCAAATAAAATTCAAAAATGAAAATTAGAAATGGATTAGTGCTAAGCCCAGAGGAAAGTCTGAGACATTTATAGCTGACAAATATTATCATTATAATTAAAAGAAAAAATTGGCAATTAGTTTTGAAATAACGATTCACTGGGTAATCTTTAAATGAAGATAAAATAGATTCAAAGAGATATATTTTCAAGAGGCAATTTTCTTTATTCCCAGAAGATTCTATGACTACTCTAATTCTACTTGGAAACAAATCTGAGAAAATTTTGGATTCCAGTCCCCATATTTAGGTAGAAAACTAAAGACAATACATAAACAAAATGTTGTAATAAATCCTATAGAGTGTTGAAAAATTCTATATCTGTGATTATGATAGAAGTCAAAATATTCTATTTAATTTTACAGACTCTAGAAAATTTTTCACAGCCTGTGAAGTAATGGAGTAATGGCATTCTTGGGATCATTAAGATGTAAGAACATGGTTTCTGAATATCTGAAGGTCTCCTCAGAGGCCTAGGGAACGCACCCCAAAAAAATAGCATTTTGAAGCTGCCCAGTGAGTAAACTCTGGCTGTGGGGGTTGCCGTCAAGTAAGCTGAGCTCTCTGGCCTGCAGAGGCTCCGCCCTGCTGTGCCTTTGTTCACTCTGAGGACTTCAAGGGAAACTTCTCCTGTGCCTGTCTGTGTTTCTGAATACCTGAAGGTCTCCTCAGAGGCCTAGGGAGCACACCCCCAAAAAACTTTCAACTAGAGGCAGCAGAAGAGTGTGGCCGCTTTGCTTCGCTTAGCGGCCCACACTCTTTCTAACCAATGAACCCCACCACAACACGCAGGAAAAACCACACTACAAGCGTGACAATGAGGAAACCTCGCAGGAAAACACCTGCACAGAGAATGAAGATGAAAGCTTGGATGACCTAATAAATTCCAACCACCTGATTAACCTCTCGGATAAGGAACTTAAAATAGCAATATGGAAGATGTTTGAAGAACTCAAAGAAAGCATAGATCGATCTGAACAGAACACAAAGAGAGAAATCAGAAAACTCCAAACTGAAATAACAGATCTGAAAGGCACGGTAGCTCAACTGAAAACCTCAATGGATGGCCTCTCCAGCAGGTAACAACAGCTGAGGACAGAATTGGAGTACTGGAAGATATGATGCAGAAAAACTCAACACAGCAGAAGAAATTGGAAAAGAACCTTAAGACAAATGAACAGGCAATGGAAAAAGTCCTCAAGGAATGCAAACAGATGAAAATAGAAGGCTTTGATAAACTCAACAGAAACAACATAAGAATCATTGGAGTCCCAGAGACCCAGGTAGGAGATCTCCAGGAAGAATCAACTGTCAAAGACATCATCAAAGAAATACTCCCAGAGTTAAAGACTACATGCAATCAAATCCTGCATGCCTGAAGAGTACCAGCTAAAAGAGACCCAAAGAAAAACACCCCAAGACACATCCTCATTACAATGACAAATCCCATAGATAGAGATAGAATAATGAAAGCAACAAGATCAAAAAGGGAAATTACATTCAAAGGAGCATCCCTAAGACTTGCAGCAAACATGTCACAAGAAACTCTCAAGGCCAGAAGACAGTGGTGGGATATTGTGACAAGACTGAATGAAATGAATGCCTCATGAGAATACTGCTTCATGGATAAACAACAGCTCAGAAACTTCACAGATGAAAAATCAGCCTTAAAGAAAAAAAATGACAGGTCTACTTTAAGACAAGAGAGACCAACAAACACAGCAAACTTTTTGGAAATTGAGCTCCCATTTGACCCAGCTATTCCACTAGGGATATACCCTAAGAACACAAGAATACAATACAAAAACCCCTTCTCACACCTATATTTATTGCAGCACTATTCACAATAGCCAGGCTCTGAAAACAACCAAAATGCCCTTCAACAGACAAATGGCTAAAGAAACTGTGGTACATAAACACAATGAAATACTATGCAGCCGTCAGGAGAGATGAAGTCATGAAATTTTCCTATACGTGGATGTACATGGAATCTATCATGCTGAGTGAAATAAGTCAGAGGGAGAGATAGAGACACAGAATAGTCTCACTCATCTATGGGTTTTAAGAAAAATAAAAGTCATTTTTGTAACAATCATCAGAGACAATGAGAGGAGGGCTGGAACTTCAAGTTCACTTCATGAAGCTCACCACAAAGAGTGGTGAATGCAGTTATAGAAATAACTACACAGAGGGGCCGGGAAGGTGGTGCTAGAGGTAAGGTG
The DNA here is from genome assembly GCF_024139225.1 of Suncus etruscus. NCBI lineage: Eukaryota > Metazoa > Chordata > Mammalia > Eulipotyphla > Soricidae > Suncus > Suncus etruscus. The sequence continues at coordinate 105,006,231 of NC_064854.1, read as the reverse complement.
TCTGCCTAGCAAGTGGGTGGACCGCGGTTCGATCCCCCAGTGTCCCATATGGTCCCCCCAAGTCAGGGGCGATTTTTGAGTGTGTAGCCAGGAGTAACCCCTGAGTGTCAAACATGTGTGGCCCAAAAACCAAAAAGAAAAAAAAAAGGAATAACTACACAGAGAACTATCATAATCATGTGAATGAATGAGGGAACTGGAAAGCCTGTCTGGAGTACAGGTAGGGGTGGGATGGGGTGGAGGGAGATTTGGGACATTGGTTGTGGGAATGTTGCACTGGTGAAGGCGGTGTTCTTTACATGACTGAAACCTAATCACAATCATATATGTAATCAAGATATTTAAATAAAGAAAAAAATTTAAAAAATATGTAAGAACACTTAGAAATTGTGAGGAAAGAGTATATTTAACAGGCTTATTATATCCTACTATAACAAAAATATCCAATCTTCTCAAAAAGTGATAATTTGAATATTATTTGATTGTGCAAAATGCGTGACAGATTTATAATTTACTTTTTCATTTTGTTAATCATATAGTTACCTACCCAGAAAAATATTTGTTGATTGATAGTAGTGTTAGAAAGTTGATCATTAACTTCTAGTAGTTTTTAGGTTTTCCTTAGAAGAGTAACACATTTAAAGAATAGGTTATTATGCATGTTAAAAATTCAATTACTAAAGTTCCTATTTTCCTTTAGAGGAAAGGAAAAATGTGGAAACAACTGAACCCTCTCAGATAATCTATAGAATTTCCACTTGAAAGCATAACTTGACAGTTTCTGAGAATAGGACTGCAACTGTGAGTGAGTCTTTTCCTGCCAAAGATCTAATATTTTGATGTTGTGGACACAAATCAGTAGACCAAGGTCTGTGGTCAGGATTCATTTAAAGATTCAATTTCTATGATTAATTATGGTGAGGTCAGTCACAAATATAAACCTTGGAAACCAAGAAATTTGGGTATGACAAGGCCAATCAGATTTTCTAAATATGGGGTCCTCACAACCTCAGAGGCCTGGTTGTGGCTCCACATTGGTGCTCCTGAGCAGGAGGTATAATTGAAACCATAGTTCAACTTGTCAAGACCAGATGAGCTTGTTATTTAGAGCAACACCTTCCTGACTTTCAGCCTACAAATCCATCATCTGTGAGCCAGAGGAAGATGTGGTCTGGGGTCACTGACTTCATATACAAGATTTTAATGAAACTAAAACTCTTGTCAATTTCCAGGCATAACCCCTTCCCCCATCTTCAAAGAAATGACAGGAGGTATACCAGGGTAAGGCTGAAAAAAATTCATGGATGTCAGAGAATAAGATTTGTAATCTAGATGGTGCCAGGTATTTGCGAGGTAATAACAGGCATGTGTTTATATTATACTAAACTTAATCTCAATTGCCTCTTCAATAAATAAAACTAATCATAGCCTCACTGTACACAGGAAAGCATACACTTTACTAAAGATATACAATTTATCTGCCGAAGTGTCAGTCGCATAGTAATATTTGCCTATAATATTAATGATAGGAAAAATAATTAATGCCTATGATACTATTAGCACCTTAGACTAGAGATATAGTTTAGCAGGTAGGGTGTTATCTTTGCAACCCCTGGCATCCATATGTTCTCCTAAGAACTTCCAGGAGTAATTCCTAAATGTTGAGCCAGGAGTAAACCCTGATCATCACTGGGTGTGGCCTCAAAACAAAAAGTACTATTAGCACCATTAATTAATGTGGCTATGCTATTTACATGCTCTAAATTTATATATGCAATAAGAATGGTAAATATTGCATGCTGGTTTCTCTTTTTGGAGGTTTTTGAAGATTATATAAAAGGACTTATTAAGTTCTAAAAATATACAGAACATGTTTAATAAGTCAATAGGTATATTTCCATGAGAAGACCGCATCCCAGTGGGAAAAATAGGCAATCTGTATAATAAATAAAGCATATGCAATCTTTGAACATTGCAAGTAGTCCTAATGTACTGAGTCATAGACAGAACAAAATAGGGAGATATTGAAATTTAAATCAGGTGATTAAATATGCCTCTGATAAAATACTACTAAGAAAGGTGCGGAGGTGATGACAGAATGAACCAGAGACTTGCTAAAAGGGCACTGTAAATAGTGAATGCTCCAATTTGCCAAGTCTAGATGAGCCTCTGACTGACTCCCAACAAATTTTATGCCTGCCATAATTAAGCAAAGAGATCAGTGTCCCCTGAGCAGAGGACTAAAAAGTCAATTATTTCTACTAATATTCTTCCACCTGTAAAATCAAACAAGAAAGTTAACTAGGGAAATGAGATAATGTTGGCTACTTCACCTTGTATTTAATCCGAAGAAAAATTTCAAATTTCTTTTCAGAAGTCTTTGTCCAACAAAGAATGACTACCTGGGATCAAAGAAATAATGCAGCAGAAAGGTACTTGCCTTTCATATTTCTGACCTGGATCCACTCTCTGGCACTCCTTATGGTGCTCTGAATATGCCAAGAAAGATCCCTAAGCAGAGAGCCAGGGGTAAGCCCTGAGTATATTTGGGTGTGGGCCACAAAAACAGAAAACAAGCAGTATCAAAAATATTTTCAAAAGATATAGATACTAAAACACAATGTTCTAGAATCCAACAAACCTAAGTGATTCTGGGAAAGTTATTCTCTATTTCTAAGTATCAGTTCTTCTTCTAAATCCATACCTTGTACAGTTTATAAAATTGTGCAGATTTTAAAAAAATATACAACGTATTTTCCAGAAGGTTTATAAAGTGTGTAAGTGAAGTGCTAAGTGCAGTGTCCAATGGATGTTTAATTAAGAGCTTACTAAATAGTAATAATGGATAAGATGACATGATTCAAGTTATTTGTTACATCTTTATCATTGCTGAGGGGCAGACTTTGGGTTTCCAGTTGTCACCTAATTGTCCATATTATATATGATCATATAGTGCAGTAAATTGAATGATCTTACTTGTCTATCACTATACCTGAAACTTGATTATAAGTAGAATGAGATGCTTGATTTTTTATCAAAATTTTGCTCTAATTTTATATTAAAGCAAAGTAGCACCATTAAAATTGGTGATATTTTTTTTTATAAAATACAGAACCGGCTATTATTGACTTGACTCAAAGTACTTGTAGCTGACAATTATAAGCTAAAGTAGTCTGATTGCAGGTTTCAGGGTTAAATACTATAATGTTATTCTATTAACTCTCATTGCAATGGCAAGTGTGAAGTAAGACGGAAACATTGCTCTAATCATTGAATTTCAAACCTTTTATCTGTTAAGGATTTTGCAATGTCTTATTTTATTCTGCTTATAGCTACTTTGATTTCTTTAATAGAGAAATCAGATGGTCACATTGGAACAATATCTAGATAACATGAGTCATTTACTGTAAAACCTCCATTGGTAGGCAAAATAAATAAAGTATGAATGTTAAGGTGCATGATTTATATAAAGTTAATTTTGGCTTAATCCCCAGCATAGAACCCAAACAGTACAGAATTTTTAACTCCTCAGATTAAACTGGAACATTTTGCATAATAAAATAAATAATGGAATTTGGATTTTTAGCACAGATAATATAAAATATATAAATGTAAATTATATGAATAAAATAATAAAATATAGAGGAGAAAAATATGCATTGAAGAATTCCCAATAATTTTAGAATGTATGCAATATCAAGGAGGTAAAGCATAATAATGGCACATGATGAATTACTAAGAGGACAGTATGTGGAGACACCATGTTGGAAAAAGGGAAGAGAAATATTGCAGTGGAAAAAAATTGATATGCACCCTTATGAAGAACTAAGGTTACAAACAGTAATGATAAGTCATGTCAAGAGGGTTCCTTAATATGATGTAATGACAGTGTCAATTTACTACAATAGTTTCCTCTTCAAACACAAACTTTCCTAATTTTGAGAAAAGCATCAGAAAGTCCCAATGAATATACACTTTACAATATATTTCAGTAACATTTCTCAAAATTACCAAGGTCGCTAGAGAAGAAGGAATGGATGAGACCTATGATAGCCAAGATAAGTCTAAGGAGACAAGTAAATATTTTATATTAGGCTGAATGGGTCCATAAAAGCAAAAAGATGGGGTCAAAGCGATAGCACAGCAGTAGGGCCCTGCACACAGCCAATCCAGGACAGATGGTGGTTTGAATCCCAGTGTAACCATATGGTCCCCTAAGCCAGGTGCGAGTTCTGAGCTCATAGCCAAGAGTAACCCCTGAGTGTCACTGGGTGTGGCCCCCCAAAATAAAACAAAACAAAAAGATTAATAAAAAACAAAGATATGGAACTGTGAGTAAATAATAGACTTTATCTTATAATAAAGTGTCAATATGGCTCATGTTCCATAATAATATAATATATTTTTATTAGGGAACTTAAATAGAAAAAATAGGACCTGGTAGACATGAGAACTTTATACTATCGCCACACATTTTTTGAAATATAAAATTATTATTATTTTTTTATTTTGGGGCCACACCCGGCATTGCTCAGGGGTTACTCCTGGCTGTCTGCTCAGAAATAGCTCCTGGCAGGCACGGGAGACCATATGGGACACCGGGATTTGAACCAACCACCTTTGGTCCTGGATCGGCTGCTTGCAGGCAAACACCGCTTGTGCTATCCTAACGGGCCTGAAATTATTTTCTAATTAAATTGCTCTATTTATAATAATGCCTACTTACTTTTTTTACATAAGTTAAAATTTTCAATTTTTTATCATCACTTGTCTGGCATCCTACCCTTCAATTAAAACATAAGAAGATCAGAATTCTTTATAAAATGAGAGGGTTTCCTCTTCCATTTGCCTGTTCAGAATGGGGTTATTTGTACTATGGCTATTAACTTTTCATAATTTATTAATCCCTCATCCAATTTTTTTTAAGTTGTGGAGGGCTAGCAAGATAGTAAAGGAGTTAAGAAATTTGCTTGCATGGGGGCCCAGAGCTGTGGCATAGCTGGTAGGGCATTTTCCCTTGCATGAGGCTGACAGCAATTCTGATCACAAGGAGTGAATTTCTGTAACCCCTGAGCACCACCAGATGTGGCCCAAAAACCCAAAAAAAGAAGAAAGAAAAAGAAAGAAAGAAAGAAGAAAGAAAGAAGAACGAAAGAAAGATGAAAAGAAAAGAAAGAAAAGAAAGAAAGAACGAAAGAAGAAAGAAAGAAAGAAAGATAAGTAGAAAGAACAGATAAGAAAAGAAACGAAAGAAAGAAAGAAATAGTAGAAGAAGAAAGAAAGAAAGAAAGAATGAAAGAAAGAAAAAAGAAAGAAAAAGACAAGAAAGAAAGAAAGAAAGACCGAAATAAGAAAGAAAGAAGAATGAAAGAAAGAAGTAAGAAAGAAAAAAAAGAAAGAAAGAAAGAAAGAAAGACATAAGAAAAAAGTATGAAGAAAAAGAAACAACGAAGAAGAAAGAAGAAAGAGAAGACAGAAAAGAAATTTTGCATTCACCCCTAACCCTAATTTCCATCCTCCACATTGTGTTAGGTCAGTGTCTCCAGGGGTCACTCCCAAGCATAGAAACAGGAATAGTTCAGAGTATGTCAGATGGCCTTTTCTTCTATCCCTACAAAAAGGTATAAAATTTTATATCAGTCTTTATTGTAAATTGTGTGAAAACAGTAACAACTCTGATTCTGATCAAATTTATCATTCTCTTGGATTCACAATTAAGGGCTATAATTGAGCATGTGAGGAAAAGTGGAGAGAGCAAAGAGAAAAGATAATGCTGCAGAAACAATAGTTTGTTGGGTGCTTGCTTGCCTTAGGTGCAGAAGACCTGAGTTTAATCCTCAGCATCCCATACAGTCCCTTAAACCATACCAGGAGTGAACCCTGAGGCAGAACCAGATGTGAGTCCTGCCACTCTTGGCCCAAAGTAGAGAGCGAGGGAGAAATACAGAGAGAGAAGAAAAAAATGGTAGGAGAGGAAGAATTTCTCTAAGAAACTGACCTTGTTAATAGAAAAACAACATTATTAGGAGAATGAACCAATGAGTTCATACATTAGTGTCTTAGAAGTGATAATGGGGCAGAGATTATGAAAAATATTCCAGGAAAAATTATATTCACTAAGTTTCTAAGACAGAATTAGAGCATCACTAAAAATAACATTAAAGTGATTGTGTGCTATCGTAGATATTATATAAAGACACTTTTCTGTGTGTCAGATTTCATGGTAAGTTCAGATGTATTTTTTCTCCATATACATACACAATTCTGTGTTATATATATATATATATATGTTTTATTCTCTTTTATGGATGAGAAAACTACGGAAGTCAGTCATTAAGTGATAGCTCAAATTCTAGCTGGTTTGAAATCACAACTCTCGCTTTCTGTTGAAGGAAATAAATTAATAATATACCTTAGTCAAAGTCTCTTGAGTGTTTCTTCCACGTGACTTCTTCCCACAAGATGTCTTTAGCACTGCGCTCTCCACCAATAATGGTAGTGAAAAAGGCCTCAGAATTCTGTCAGATCCATTAATAGGGCTTATTACAAAATTGACTATATTCTCACTCATTGAAAATTACTAAATGATAGTTTTTTTTCTCAAAATCATATGGTAATTTATCTTAAAAATTTTCCTCTCTTTTCACCAGATTTTATAAATGTCCACAAGTAGGAGTTGCACCCTATCTATAATGATTTATTGCCATTTTATATACAGCAGTTGCTTAACAAAGTCTTGCTAAATTTTTTTCTATTGAATTTTAAGTGCCGATAATGCTAGGTGTATTAGATCCATTCTTGTCAATATTTTGATTGAGCCCAAAACTTGGTTTTGGAAGAGTTAATTCCTAGTTTGGATTCAGTCGGTGTACATTTTTTCCCCTGGAGTACTAACTTCACAGATAGTTGATATCCTGCAGTTTGGCATGATCCACATGAGCGCTCTCCAACCTTCAGACAAGCCCAGAAGGAAATCTGCCAAAATCTTATATAAGAGACACATACATTAAGTAAATGTTGGTAAACATCTGGCTAAACTGTCACTGTTCAATGAAACCAGATGCCTAGGTCCGTGATTTGAAATGTCACTTATATTACACACCATTATTTTTTCAAGGAGTCCTCCAATTATTTCTCAGTGAGATCTAAAATTGGCAAATGACTTCCCAACTAGATTTTCTACTCAACCTCCTGAGAATGAGTTGTAAGTGGGAGGAAGAGCTCATTTCTGACCGGTTTTTTTCTGCCACTGCAGGTCTCTATCATTGGATTTTGGTTGCTAGTCATTAGTGGGAGCTCAGGAAACTCTAAATGCAAATATCACACAGGATGAGTTCCCAAAATATAATGCACTTGAATCAAGAAGCATCTTTATTTTGTGTTAGCTCCAGGCATTCTGTTCTCCTCTGCCTCTCAGTACATATGGCTGGAGCTGTCATCCCTTGAGATCAGTTATTCAGAGCTTTCTATTGCATTTGAAGTGCATGCAGTGCCTGTCTTTTCAAAGATTATGCATGCCTCATCTATAATAGTATACATTTATGCCAGTCTAATATATAAATTAATAGAAAATCCCTTAAAATTATGCTTCATTAAATGATTCTACAATGTCTCTCACTTTTTTCATCCACTACATATTCTCACACAAATCTGAGTGTGTTCAGAATATTTCTAATTAGGGTCCTGTTGTTTCTTTTTTTGCCAGAAGGAGGGACATGTGAAGTGATCGCAGCACATAGATGCTGTAATAAGAATCGCATTGAGGAGCGGTCACAGACTGTAAAATGTTCCTGTCTACCAGGGAAAGTAGCTGGAACAACAAGAAACCGACCTTCCTGTGTTGATGGTAAGTATCTGGGTTGTTTCATTTACTTGTTTGTTTTAATCTCTGTATGGGGTTTGTCTCAGTCTTCACCAGACACACTATCAACTTTTAGATCCATGTACATATGACTCAGAAAAATAAATACAGTGCATCCAAAATGAGAGATAACTAAAATGCCAAAGATTGCCAAGGTTGAGAAACCTGCACTATAACTATTTACTGGTCCAGATCGCAGCAACACAATGAAGGACCTTCAATGCTGGGAAGTAGGAGATAGACTAGAAAAGTCATTTCACATTCTCACAGGAGGAAATATTCTTGGCCCTGGAAGTCACTAAGCATTATAAAACCATGATTGTTTCTTATGTTCTCTGCCAAAGAAAACATTAAGTTGGTTCCCAATAAATCTCTATTCAGTTTCCAGTTGTGTTGGCTTTTTGTTGGTTATTAATCTCTAATGGTCTAGAAATAGCATAGCCTTCAGGATTTGGATCCGTAGCACAAAACAAAATGCATTATCTGTACTGGCAGAAGTAGGCATGGTAACTGGTTGTATTGTTTCAAAAAGTTAAGCCTTGTGATGATTATACTTTGTCTTAAAAAACAAATTTATTTGACGTTGGATAACTGAAGCATATTGCTGGGTTAAGATTTATAAAAAAAAATTAAAAATTAGTATTGCTTCCAGGCAGAACTCAATGTCACATTCTACAGTTTCAAGCCAATTGTTTATAGTTTACATAGCATTCCACTTCACCATGGCATGGCATGATCATGTTTGTTTTTATGCTGAAGTATTACACACAAAATGAAATATATATAGTGAAATGAATTACTAATTTCAGGTTAGTTGTGAAGATAACGGTAGAATTATACAAATTGAAGAACCTCAATCACATCAGTTACTAATCAATGGAATTGGTAAAGTCACATTTGCTTTCAGGCCTGTTTTCTCTTCTGTAAAATGGGTATAGTTGTTTTTCATTCATAAAATTAGAGTTGTTTCTAATTCATAAAGGAGTGTGAAGTCATGTGCTTTATATGATATCTTGGCTTTCCTGTCTTTCTTGTGGTTAGGTGACAAATAAAGATAAATATTGCTTCATGAAGTTTTGTTTCACATTAACATAGCACTGCACTTGCATTTTATCCAATGCATTTTCTTGGAAATACTTCCAATTCTCCTGGATATCACTAATGCTCATAAGTCATCTTTAGGAATCTATGTTAATTATAGAAATTTTAAAATGTTAAGTTCACCCATGATATTATTGCTCAGAGATTATCATTGCTTTATAATATATCTTTCCTTACTCCATTACTAAAGAGAAACTCCTAAAGTAAACTTTATTAAACTAAATATTATTATATATCATATTTTATGATAATATATTATCAAATATAACATATTTACAGAGGACATTATTTCCTATATGATAAATGTTTTCAAATAACAAAAATTCTGCTGAAGCAATGTTTTTGGGAAAAGGAAATAGCTCATTGGGTTGTGACCTATTTTTGCATGATAAATTCTAGGTTTGATCATTGACATAGTCCCTAAGCACTACAGGGGTGAATACAAGCAATATCTCCAAAGAATTATAGCAGAGCATTACTGTGTATGGTTCTAAAACTCCCAGAAATAAAAAAAAACATTGCAATAGCTGCTTAGCATATAAAGGGAAGTTATACTGACACTAATCTAAAAATTCCCTCACATTTTCAGGTTATGTGTACTTCCTTTTGCCAGCCCAAAATGAATAAAAATAAGATTCTATGGCACCAGATGATACACTACATTTGTCATCACCATATGCTGTTAGATATAGTGTTGTTCACTATATCTTTTCCACAATCAGTGTTCCAAATGCTGTCATTTTCTTTCTCTGAAATTTCATATCATTTTCCTACTATTGGTGGTTTTTAAAAGGCATTGTAACTATGATTTCAAAATAAACTTCTATTAGATTAGACTTTATGACTCAAAATCTGGGGCAAGATGTTTTCAAATGGAACACAACTTTTGTAGTATAGTCCAATCACACAGTATTTTATATATTTGAAGAAAAATATTTTTTCTTAATTTTTGGAGGGCTCCATAGGGCTTCAGTGGGTCACTCAGGGGTCCTAGAGGTCCTGGACATAGCCAAAATGGCTGGCTGTTCAATGCTACAATCATAGACCAATAGAATCATGCCAGCAGTGATAAGGAGCCACAAATCCCGCACCCAGTAATGCTCAGGAGCCTCTAGAATTTCATCTGATGTTTCTGAATCAGGGTTAGCCTCCAATATTTCACTCTCTTTTTCTTTAATTTTAATTTCTCTCTCTTTAATTTTCCCTCATTTTTCTATCCCTTCTAATATTGTATCCATATGCTTCTTGCCTCCCTCTCTAAGCTACAGGACAAAAGGTAGACAATAGTATTTAACTAATTGGTCTGATCCCACAAAACAAGGGACCAAATGCAAAAAGAAAAACTTCAGGAATGGATAGAGAGCATTAAAATTTGGGGTTATTTTATTTTTATCCAGCTTAAGTTTTCAACCCATACTTCTCAAATGCTTTAATAAAACCTGTCTCTTGTCCAAAATCCTTTAATTATAGATACAGAACAACCCAGATTGAACATATTTTCTGACTTCTACACAGGACCCATGGACAGACTTATTTTAGAGGGGTTCCACTTGTGGCCCAAATAGTCAATCAGTTTTAGCAGGAAGTATCAAGATAGGTTTTTGTGGTCCTATTCTTCTACAGTTGAAACTGTAGCTAAAAAGTGGGAAATGATAGAAGCAAAAGAGGAGCAAGCAGGATGAGGTTAAGAACATGCTCCTGGGCCCGGAGAGATAGCACAGCGGCGTTTGCCTTGCAAGCAGCCGATCCAGGACCAAAGATGGTTGGTTCGAATCCCGGTGTCCCATATGGTCCCCCGTGTCTGCCAGGAGCTATTTCTGAGCAGACAGCCAGGAGTAATCCCTGAGCACCGCCGGGTGTGGCCCAAAAACAAAACAAAACCAAAACAAAAGAACATGCTCCTAAGGTAATAACTGTTATGGAATATCATAACACTGGATCTAGATGGTACCTAATAACCTGAATAACCTGGCTCTGTCAGATAACCTATATATGCAAATCAACTAGTGATCAGACAAGATACCAAGATAATCATCTCACCATTCTTGTCTGTTTAGTCATTCACCTATTCTAAATTCAATTAAAAAAAATGTTCATCTTCTCTCCTTAATTAAAAAAATGTACTTGGAGCCGGCGTGATAGCATAGCGGTAGGGCGTTTGCCTTGCACCTTACTGACCTGGACGAACCTGGGTTCAGTCTCAGGCATCCTATATGGTCCCCCAAGTCTACCAGGAGCGATTTCTGAGTGCAATGACAGGAGTAATCTTTAAGCACCCCCGGATGTGGCCCCCAAAGAACAAGATACTAAAAAAGAAAATATTTCTGCTTTTCTCTGGAATCCTGCTTAAGGATTCATATCCCATAATCTGGGAGTCACTCAGTATTCTTTCCCCTTCCTCCTCATCCATTTTACAATAATTTAGCACAATTTGTAATAATTTGCTTAAGTTATATTTTTAAATTTGACTATTTGATCCACGGGTCATTATTTTCTATTTTGACTGCTTGAGAACAAGTGCCTGAGCACACACACCTGCTGTAATACTTTACTTAGGAAAAACATAAGAGGACCAAAGAGATAGTACAGTGACCCAACCCCCTCCTCCCAAAACCAACATTTTTTAAAAATTTAGTTACATGACATTCAGCATCATAATATCTGTCCAAAATTTTTAGATATTACTATCCTGTACAAGTATGATAACATTTTTAACTTATGTCACATTATTCCCTAGAGATAAACCTAGTGTAAAAAGATTGGGTAGTTGAAGAAAGTTTAAATTCGGCAACAGTTTTCTATAAAATGTGGTTAAATACATATGATATAGAAATATATATATCAATCCTTTCAAATATTTCCAAAGTATGATATAAAAATTTTTGACTGAAGTCTTTCTCATGTCAAAGACTGCAAATTCTGTAGACAGGGAACTTGTTGAACCAGAATTTCCAAACTTCAATGGTCAGAAATCTTTTTTGTAGGTACCACTTTTCACTTTTTCCAAGCACAGCATTTTATGCAATAGACTGTGAATCAGGATCCTGTTTCTAAGAACTATTTTAGGTCTTCTGAATTAACTTGAACATTTTTCTCTTACGATCCAAGTGTTAATCCTTGTTTTGGGAATGCCAAACATTCTATAATAGGTCTAAATAGTAATGTGATTTGGATGATATCTCGAGTTCAATTGCAGTTTGAAAATCATCTAAACACTTTCCAGAATAAGTAATTATAAACTTACACTTTTGTTTATATTCATAGCTATATAAATATTTTAGGGGAAAGATGAGATGACCTATTTTGATTTTACCATTTGTTACTTGTCATCCTACAGAAAAAAAACATCAAGATAATGGATTGCGTTGGTGGATCGGGACATATGCCACAGCAGTAGTCTGTAGTCTCTTCATTACTGTCTCTGTTTGAAACTTTCTTTATTCTTTCAAGACAGACTTTAAGTTATTTAATCAATGGAATGCTGAGCTCAGAGAGTTTCTCCAGGAAGTATTTCTAAAAGGAGATTCCATTGTTCTCATTTGAAAGATCTTTTATGGCATCATTAGTAAAACTGTGGCATTTTCAGGTGTAATTTCTGAATAATATGTTAATTTTCCTTTTCTTCCCTTCTTGGCATCTAGACATGGCCAGGTTTGTGAGTGATCCAAACCTCATTAATAAGTGAAAATAGGAACTATATGTAAGGATTAAAAATGGTTTTAGACTATCTTTTAAAAGATCTATCTCTGTTCCAACTCTCTCTTAAAATAGAGAATAGTAATTTATTCTTCAGATAGTCCCAGATCTCAATCAATAAATGTTACCAATTTTTCTCCAGAGCAGTAATTTTTTACTGATAATTCCCACCAGCAGAACCATTCTTAGATGGACAGACAGATAGAAAATTTAAGATTGAATTCATTGAATGAGAGTCTTCAGTTTTCCACAGACTCATTACTCCCTGATTACACACCTAGATTGAGCATACAGATGTTACCTAATTCCTGAAGAGGATAATTGTTTGACTCAGTTCATAGGGTCATTTTCTGACATTCTACTGTTAGTTAGAAAACAAATTGGGAGTTTGTTGTTTGTTGTGAATGTTCTGTTTGGTAGAACAACAGTTTCTAGAATTTGATGAAAATGGAAGAACAACAAGGAAGAGATAACTTAAAAAATAATTCTCCTCCTACACTTTTCCAATAATTATTTCATAATTCACTTGGTAGGAGAAAAATATAACCATAGTTTTGTGTCCACTGAAGAAAATATTTATTTACATGTATGAATCACAAACTCAAAATATAATCTAAATACTTAAGGCCTTCAAACTGAAAACATGATAATCAAAATGGTATAGTATTTGTAATGATTTAAAATTACATTTTTAGCATTAAAAATAACTTAAATATTTTACACTTACAGCTAGAGAATGACTGGTAAGCATGAAAATATGTTGAACATTATTTGTAGAAGAAATGTAAATTAAATAGCGAAATACTCCATTTCATTAATCAAATAGAGACAGAAATAAAGCATTTGTAACTGCATAGTATTAAGTATGGAGGAAAGAAAATTGCGTATAAATCAGACTCGGTGATAAACAGCTTACAAACTCAATTATTTACCCATTTTTCTTTATTTGGTTCACCAAAATGGAAGAAGATAAATAGGAATTTTATAATGAGACTTAATATTTGCGGAGCATAATACAAATTACATTTACTATAACTGCTTACAGTAGAGAGTTACAGTATAATTATATGTAACATTCTAGTATGTATAATTCATCACATTTTCTCAACAGGATCAAATTCATGAATCTTAATAGAACCAAAGGAATCTAAAAGTTTTTCTGTCATTCCTGTGTGGAAAAATTACTGCTATATGAAAGTACATTAATGTATGTACTTGGACATAAAAGTAGTAACATTGAAGCATTATATAAATACCATATTTGTAGATACTTTTAAGGCACAAAATTTTTACACAAATGCTTGTCCTAATTTGTATAGTCATATTTATGTGTAATATGTATGAGAGAGAGTGTGTGTCAAGGTATTACATACGCCAAATCTATTTCGATTATATAGTTGCAATGTACTTTATTACTGGAATTATGGTGTATAATTCCATAATCAACAAGATTTATCTCTAAAATAACTGCAAAGTCATTTTTTTATTTATATACAAAGAGCACAGGTATTTACAAGCATTTTGTCTGATTAAAAAAGTACTTTTAGGGGCCGAAAAGATAGCATGGAGGTAGGGCATTTGCTTGCATGCAGAAGGACAGTGGTTTGAATCCCAACATCCTATATGGTCCCTGGAGCCTGCCAGAAGCAATTTCTTAGTATAGAGCCAGGAATATTCCCTGAGCGCTGCCGGGTGTGACCCCCCAAAAACAAACAAATAAACAAAAGTACTTTTAATCAATTCTCATTTTCTTTTCATTGTCCTTTCTTCCTTCATTTTTAATTTTTTCCTTTTTTCTTCCTTTCTTCTTTCCTCCTTTTCTCCTTCTTTCTTTCTTTCATCCTTCCTTTCCATCCTTCCTCCTTTCCTTCTTCCTTTCATTCATCCTTTCCTTCCTTCCTCCTTTTCTCCCTTCTCTTTCTTTCTTCCTTCCTTTCCTTACTTCCCTTTCTCCTTTTTTCATCTCTTCCTTCCACCCTTTCCTTCTTTTCTTCATTTCTCCTTTCTTTCCTCCCTCCCTCATTTCCTCCCACTTTCCTCCTTCTTTCCCTTCCTTCTTTCTTTTTTCCTTCCCTTCTTCCTCCTTTTCTCCCTTCTTTCTTCCTTTCTTTCCATCCTTCCCTTCCTTTTTTCCTTTCATCCCTTCCTTCCATTCCTCCTTCTTTCCTTCATTATTCCTTTCCTTCCTTCCTCCCTCCTTTCCTCTCACTTTCTTCCTTCCATCCCTTCCTTCTTTCCTTCATCCCCCCTCCCTTCCTTACTCCTTTTCTCCCTTATCTTTCTCTTTTGCTCTTCTTTTTCTTTCTTTCTTTCTTTCTTTCTTTCTTTCTTTCTTTCTTTCTTTCTTTCTTTCTTTCTTTCTTTCTCTTTCTTTTTCTTTCTTTCTTCTTTCTTTCTTTCTTTCTTTCTCTTTCTTTCTTTCTCTTTCTTTTTCTTTCTTTCTTCTTTTTTTCTTTCTTCTTTCTTTCTTTCTTTCTACTTTCTTTCTTTTTCTTTCTTTCTTTTCTTTCTTTTTTCTCTTTCTTCTATTCTTTCTCTCTCTTTTCTTCTCTTCTCTGTTTCTTTTCTTTCTCTCAATACAAAAGGGAAAATATTGTTTTAAATCTAAAGAGTCAGCTTCTCATTCCTCTCGCTGGGCTCCAGCCTAAATAAGATAAGGTTTCAGATTTCTGTGTTATTAATGTGCTGTCCCTGTAAATAACAAGCAAGACTTGTGAATTATTTCACACTTCTAGGAAAATCTATAACTCTGTCCTTCTATAACAGCACTGAAAACTGCTGAGGAGATAGGTCTATTTTATGTGAAAGATTATTATAACTTTATATAAGGAGATTTTGAAATACATAGCTTTCAGTACTGCTCAGAAATGTATGCAGATGCATAATAATATTTTAAAAAACCAAAACTATATTCTTCTTTCTCTCAGATTCTTGAATTTTTCAAGGTTTATACGCACCCAAACAAGAAATGAATCATTCACTAACCAGAAAACGAAGGCCCAAATATATTTCACAGTTAAACTTGAAATCTATTCAGTGACTCAGATTTTTAAACAATAAAATAATTATTTTTTCATGTTTTCAGCCTGATAAGGTTTCTGTGAGCTGAGGAAGTGAGGAAGTATTAGGTGGGTAGAAAAAAATGCATTGTACCAGAGCAAACATTGTCTGCTGCTACTGTAGAAAAGATGTGTCACCACCTATAGAGCCTCCTGATCAGATGGTAGCCATGAGAGCACTATAAATGATGAATACTCTTTCTTCAAATCTTTTTGTTTACCTTATGGTGAAAATTCTCATGAACAATAGGTAGCATAGGTTAGAAGGGAGTCATAATAACCAGTGTCCTAAGGCCTCCCTGGCATTGTACTTTGCAAAGGTGATGGACTACAGGGTACTTATGAACTACATAGTAAGAGAAGAAGCTTGTTTTCCATCAAGTGTGAGATGGTTGTGAATAAAAATGTTATGGGCTGGAGATAGCAAGCTAAGTATGACCTTGCACACAGTCAATCCTGGGCATCCCATATGGTCCCATGCACCTTCCAGGAGAAATCATGGGTGCAGAGTCAAATGTAAGCCTTGAGTATCTCCTAATGTGCCCCCCAAAAAAGGCAAAAACAAAAAAAAATTTCATGAAACAACAGTACAACAGCATGATATCAATATGTCACTCTGACCTCAGGTATTAGTGGAACACTTTCATCATCTTCCCTAACCCACATATTTAGTTTAAAATACTTAATTTTGTTTGATATTTTAATTATTGCATCATTATTTTTTGTTTGTTTGTTTTTGGTTTACACCCAACTGTGCTCAAGCTAATTCCTGGTAGGTTTAAGGGATTATATGAGGGTCAGGGATTGAATTTAGATTGATCAGATACAAGGCAAATGCCTTATCTACTGTGCTATGGCTCTGGCCTTTAAATGTTTTTCAGTACATTTTATGTCATTTCTTTTTTTCCCTGGTAAATTTTTTTTTACAAATAAATTTTCTAATTGAATCACCATGAGATACAGTTACAAATTTGTCCATGTTTGAGTTTCAGTCATACGATGTACAACACCCTTCTCTAGTGTATATTTCTGCCACTAATGTCCCCCGTTTCCCTACTGGCCTCCCCAATATCCTCTCCCCTACCTCTGTGGCAAACATAATCTCTCTCTCTCTCTTCCTTTTTTTATTTTATGTACCGTGATTTGCAATATTGTTACTAAAGGGGTATAATGCATATCACTTAATCTCTTTTCAGCACCCACTTCTTTAGAGTAATAATTTCCAAGTAGAATTATTATAGTAGACCTTTCTCTGCCCTAACTGTACTCCTTGCTGTTTATGAAAGCTTCATACCATGAAAATATTCTCCTGGCCTCATATCTATTGTCTCTAGATTTTAATAACATATATATCATACTATGTTTTTTTCACATATCACAAATGAGTGCAATCATGTATCTGTTTTTATCAGCACTCTTCAGGGTACAAGAACTCTAGGTACTCTCAAGTGGTTCAAATGAAAAAGGAAGATTTTTTGAGACTATATGGGCTCATGAAATTTAAAAGCAGGGTTTGTTCCTTAATAAGTTTCAAAGTGTATAATACTGAACCATAATTTTAAAGCAAGCAGTTTATGATAATTATGTTCATTAGAAGAATCAAATATCTTCTCAAATAATGTCATCTTACATCTTGACATTTATATGTATATGTACCTCATTTATTACTCTACAAAATAAAGAGGTTATATTTGTTCTGTCACTTTACTATGGTTTCAAAAAGTATCTGGGCCACAACTCATGGCACTGCCTTAACTGTATAAAACAACAAATACCACGATTACAAGGTTGTTATAATGCAATATTTTTGATAAAAAGATGTTTAGGACAATGTTTTAGTCATACAATGTACAACACCCTTCACCAGTACTGTCCCCAGTTTTTCTCCCACCTTCCCCTTGGCTGCTTTTAGAATTGAACACCTCCTCCTTCTCCTCCACTTCTTCTTCTTCTTTCTTCTTTCTTCTTTCTTCTTCTTCTTCTTCTTCTTCTTCTTCTTCTTCTTCTTCTTCTTCTTCTTCTTCTTCTTCTTCTTCTTCTTCTTCTTCTTCTTCTTTTCTTCTTCTTCCTCTTCTTTTCTTCCTCTTCTTTCTTCTTCCTTCTTCATCTTTGTCTTCTTTTTCTTCTTCATCGTCGTCGTCTTCTTTTTATTCTTCTTTTTATTCTTCTTCATCATCTTCTTTTTCTTCTTCTTTTCTTCTTTTTATTCTTCTTCTTCGTCATCTTTTTCTTCTTCATCGTCGTCGTCTTCTTTTTATTCTTCTTTTTCTTATTCGTCTTCTTCGTCGTCTTCTTCTTCTTCTTCTTCTGCTGCTGCTGCTGCTGCTGCTGCTGCTTCCTTGTCCTCCTCCTCCTCCTCCTCCTTTTCCTCCTCCTTCTCTTCCTTCTCCTCCTCCGCTTCCTCCATCTCCTCCATCTCCTCTTCCTCCTTCTCCTTCTTCCTCCCCTTCTTCTCGTTCTTATTCTCTTTTTCTCTAACTCTTCTTTTGCAATATGTTACTTAAAATATTGCTACTGAGGGGGTATTATGCCTATAAATTTATATCTTTTCTGCATTTCTCCACACTTTGGCAACTCTTATTTAAAGTGATCACTTACAACTATCATTGTCATAGAGAACTCTTCTCTGCCCTAACTTCACTCCTCTGTTATTTATGGCTAGCTTCCTACCATGGGCTGGTCTTCCCAATCCTTGTCTCTATTTCTCTAAATATTATTTCCATACTATTTTATGAGCTGTGATTATTCTGTCTACCCCTCTCCCCTGAGTAATTTCACTGAGCAAAATTCTCTCCAACTTCCATAAATTTATTTTTCCTAACACTGTATAGTATTCTATTGTGTAAATGTATCACAGATCCACTCATATTTTCTCATAAAACTGCTATTTTAAACAAAGGAAAGAAAGGTCAACAAGAAAAGGAACGAAGGAAAGAAGGAAAGAAGGAAGGGGCTAATTGTACGGAATAAAAAGAAAGCTAAAAGGAGTAGAACACACACCTTGTATGTACAATGCCCTACATACAACCCTTAGCACTACATAATTTAACACCAATATCAGGATCTATAACACTGTTGGCCTTCCACACAGCTTGGTTTTAGCTGCTTTACTGACCTGAGCACTGAAACATTTTGTCTAGTCAATCGAATACCTCATCTCCAGTTCCTCTGGCATTACTTTGGAACTATGCCCCCAAATGCTAATTGTACTGGTTCATAATATTGAGTCACTATTCGATGTAAGATAGTGTTTATGGTAAGAATTATTTTAGATAATTCTTACAAGAACAAACCGTAAGATAGTATAATTGCAACCCATATTTTATGGAAGAAGAACCCGATACTTTAGAGAAATTAAGTCATTTATTCCGAGCACAACAGTTATATATTTGATACTCTAAACAAGAAGCTGTAGAAACTATAAAGAGGAGATAATATCATGAGCACGATTTGAAAAGGTTTAGACTTCTGCTCACTCATGAAGAATGACAACTCTACTTAGACACATTGGAACATTTATTTTTTATTTCTTTTTTGGAGGTAACATATTTAATATGTTTGTTTGTTTGTTTTATTAATTAAGTGTTCTAATGGGCTATTGCCAGATCAGCACCAGGAGTCTGTTCTGGTGGTGCTTAGAAAACCAAGCAGTGCCAGGGATCAAATTTAGGGTTCCTGCATCTAAAGCATGCCCTTTAGTCAATGGAGTCAACTTACTAGCCCCAAGGCATCAATTTTCTATTGCTGATGTCTTATCCAAAAAAAATTTCCTGTGGGTAAGAAAAATGTTATTGCTACCTAAGTAACATACACCTAAATCATATATCAGTATTGTTATAACTTTGCATACATAGTAAATGCCTTAATGAACTGCAAAGTCACCAGGGTTAAAAATACTAAGAACTATTGTACTAGATTATTATTTAAGCATCATTCCTTCAATGAATATACAATCATAATTTTCAAATTTATCTATTTCTCTTTATACCCTAAATTTAATTTCCCAATTTTATAAGCTTACCATTTATCTTTAGCTTACTTAATTTTTTAATTGTTTGTTTGGGGGCCACACCCGGTGGTTCTCAGGGGTTATTTCTAGCTCTGCACTCACAAATCTCTCCTGGCAGGCTCAGGGGACCATATGGGATGCCAGAAATCAAACTCAAGTCCATCCCAGGTTGGCCACAAGCAATATAAACGCCCTATCACTATGCTATCTCTCCGGTCTCAACTTACTTAATTTTTCTAAATAAAATGTACCCTCAACTCCCTTTTCCTACTTGGCTCTAATTTTATTTTCAAAATAGTACGTATGCCATTTCTAGAGGCCCTCTTACCATCCACCACTCTCAGAGGTAAAAAAAAATGCTATCCTCTGCATCCCTGGAGTTACCTGTAAAACAGCTTAACTTTACAGAATGCAGTATACTCTGGTTTTGGTTTATTATCTTATTTGATGTAGAGCACACCCATCATTTAATATTTATTATTTGAGGTGGGGGAAGTGGTCTATATAGTGTGATGCTCAGATCAGAGCTTTCTCCTGGCTTTTTACTCAGGGGATGCTATATATTGCTGGAGGGGATAAACTTAAGTTGGCTATATACTAGGCAAGGACCTTACACACTGCATTACATATCCTACCCTCAACAATTATTTTTAACAAATTAATGCTATGCCAAAAATTAATCAAAACTTGGTTGTAGAATTTGAAACAAAGATAGACCTTTGGTCCCACAGAATTCATTGGAGGATACAGACATTAATTTATTCAAATGAAGAAAACATAAATGTAGACATTGTTTGTTTAGAGGGACAATAACTGAATCCTTGGATAGGATATAAAAAAAATCAAAAGACAGCTAGGAAGCTGAGACTTCTGCAAAGAAATAACAAGAGGACAAAATGCAATCTATGATTCAAGTTGTCAAGTGAAAAAACCCCAGGTTAAAATAACAGCAGGAGTAAAATCTTTTGCCTTTGATAAAGATCTTGAGAGAAAGCCTTACTAACTGAAAGCTGTAGAAGTGTATGGTCATTTGCAGGAAGAGTATGAAAAGATACATGAGGTCAAACAATAGCCAAGTCTTTCCAGCTCCTAAGCATTTCATTTTTTAAATTGAGATATACAAATCAAATACTTAGAGAAGACAGTTATACAGGAATACTGGAAACCTGCTGGGCCAAATTGGATGTTAAAACAACTTTGAATTTTGTGAGTGGAAACAATATTGAGAGCCCTCTACTGAGGCATAAATCTCCATATGTAGTGTCTATTAACATATTACAGCACTGTGTTCTATCTGTTCTATTACTTCAGACAATGTTAAAGCAAAGCAACTCAAATTGCCTTTTTGATATTTCTACCTTCCACACATGCTGTTATCCACACTATCTGACATCTGACTGTCTCACATGCTTCCTATTTCTGATCACTTGCACTGTTATAAAGAAGTATAACAGTAATCCTCCAAATAAACAAAGCCCAATGATCTAAACCTTAAGTCTCTATTTTTCAGTTCTACCAATCTGAATGTTTAGGTAACGGTTTGATCTTTAAGTTTTCTATTTGAGAAGGGGCTCGAGTTTTATGGCTTCTAACATGTAATATATTTTAAAAGTATAGAAACTTCATTTTCTTTCTCAACATATATCTTCTTCGACCCTATTTTTTATCCTTTGCATTGTATCCTTTGCATTGCCTTATCAACTCATAAAAGAGCTTCCATATTAACAATACTGAAGAATGACAGACCCATTCTTGAAATCCAGGATGTGTGGAATTCAGATTCAGCGCAGGCTATCTTTTAGTGAATAAAAGGTTATTCTTTAAATGACCAAGTCCTATAACCGTCCAAATCTTTAAACATAAATTTCAGAAATTATGCCATAATTTAGAGTCAATATTTTTTATTATACTTAACAATTCTAACAAAAAAATTACTTCAAGTGTGAAAGTATTCCTAAGCTATACAGAGACAGGTAACTCCCCTGCAAACATTATCAGCATATTCACTTTTAAATTTACAGCAATAAATGAGATGAATACTGTTATTTGTATCTCTATTTTACTGTTAAAGTAACTGAAGCTTAAGATAAGAAAGGGTTTGATTAAATTCATATTACCAAGTTGGAGCAACAGGACTGAATCTGTGTGAAAGCAATACCTATATCAAATATTAAGATTGCATTTGTTTCCAAACAAATAAACTATTTCTAGGAATCTATAGAATCATTATTTCTTAGCATACACAACAACCTGAACTTCAACTCTACTTTGGCCACTCCTTAGTGATTAAATTCTACTGTGCATTATTCTTCTTGAACTAGAGTTTGTGTAACTGTAAAAAGTAAACAGAAAGATTTTGCCTCCCAAAAGTTGATGAAAGAGGCTAATGAGATAGTAAAACATATAGGGCACTTGTTTTACATCTGAGTTTCATCTTCAGCACAGTATGTGTTTCTCCAAGTACTATCAGGAATGATTTCTAAGTATAGAATCAGGGACAAACCGTAAGCACAACAGCTGGTCCCACAAAAAGACAAAGACAAAAAATTGAAGAGACTATTAAATGAAATAATTTATATAAGCCAGAAAGGCATTAATATATTCTATAATATATAGGGAGAATTTAATTGTGCTAAGTCTTAATAGGGTCATGGTAATATGAAGAAAGCATTGTTTAATTTATGCTTTCATTGATCAATGCGTCTAGATTTTATATAGGAAACTGAGCTAGAACTTTAATTTTTATCACAATTTTTGTCTCGTTAATTCTTTCTGACCATAAAACATGGCAACTTGTAAGGAAAATAGATCATAGTATACAAACTATTACGAAGGAGACAAAAAAGAACAAGACAAGTTGAATGTGACTTATTGTTCTGTAGAAAAGATGCTGAACTGTAATCTGTTCACAGTACAAATGATAGAATAACTCATGTTCCAAGTTGCTGATGATCTATACAAGTCTTTAAGATCTTATATGCACACTGGGTTTTGGAAAAGAACAAGGAGTGTATATTCTATTGAATATGTGGCTCATTTGGTAAAAACTCCTCCCTGGTTTTTGTCTTTTTTCAAATCTTTTTTTCAAACTTGAGTTTCCTTTCTTCTTATTAGAAATACTCCAAGGTTACTTCATTCATTTATTCATTATCAAGATTATAAAGACCAAATACAGTTATTTACAAAGACCTACCTAAACAGTTCCCACCTAACTAGATCTAATCTTCCAAACATTAAATCTCCTAAGTACCTACGATATCTTAATCTTGATTTCCCAAAAATATATATTCAGTAAATTTAGTACTCTCAGCATAGTACACTTTTTCTACTAGCCTAGCTAATCAAACAAAATTTGCACATTATTAAAGAGCATCAGCATTCGAGTGGGAACTAAAATTTTACGTTTCTTATGAAATGTGTTTCTTCCTAAAAAATGAACATTACATTTTTACTAGCAAAAACTCTAAAGTTTATTAAAGAGGTGCCTGCAGAGGAAATCCAGGCATCATATAAGTCCTACAAATGGAAAATTGCATTGCGCAAATTCAGAAAGTCCTCTTAGGATTTTAAGGTTCATCTGATATCATGTTGGTCAATGCAGGGATAACTATTGCAAGCAGAGTTAATTCCACATTTGGAAAAAATGTAAGGACTGTGATCAAGATGACACTTATGGATAGCCAAAGCAATAATACAGAGTGGAAAGGGCATTTGCCTTGCATACGATTCAATCTAACTAACCAAGTTTCAAGTAACCAACCAAGGTTCAATCTCTAGCACCCCTGGGGTCTGCCAAGTCAGCCTATAGTAATTTCTGAGTGCAGTGTCAGTAGTAAACCCTGAGCACTGCCAATGTAGTCCCAAGACAAACAAACAAAAAAAGACAAAAATAGATGCTCCCATGGAAAGATTTTTTGCTAGGAGGATTGATGTGTACAAGAAATCTCCACATGTTAGAAAGTTGTTTAAAATGCCTCCCCTGGGGCTGGAGTTATATAGCTCAGAGGTAGGGCATTTGTCTTGTACGTGGTTGGCCCAGGACCCACCCTGGTTTGATCACCTACTTCCCATATGGTGCCCTGAGCCTGCCAAGAGCGATTTCTGAGCCCAGAGCCAGGAGTAACCTGAATGCTGGCAGGTGTAGCCCAAACAGAATGAATGAATGAATGAATAAATAAATAAATAAATAAATATATAATATGTCTCATGTCTTGACAACAGCTCAATGTATTTTAATTTATTTGATTGAGGACAGTGCCTAAACACTTGTCTTTTTCTTTTTTAAGCTCCACTTAAGATACTCTGGTGTAACTCAATTCTAAAACCAAAGCTGTAGCAATTAACAAAATAGGGTAATAAGAAGCTCTCAGTTGAGATGTCAACTTTCTAAAAAAAGCAATTATTTATGTTCTTCCGATTTTCTTTAATAAACAGCCCACTAAGCATTAAAAGATATTTATTTATATTTAATCACCATGATTAAATAAAGAAAAAATGAATTAAAATATATAGTATATACATGATAGGAATTTAACAATTTGCTCCTGTGTGGATTTTTTTACCTCTTCTTTTGTTTGTTTGTTTGTTTGTTTGTTTTTGGGGAGCCACCCAGTTGATACTCAGGGGTTTTTCCTGACTATGCACTTGGAAATTTTGTCTCTTTTGATAGGATCACTGAATGGTTTTAAAAGTTAGTGATTTATAGGTGAATAGTACACAAATAGGAACAACAGGGACAGGAATAGAAATGACCGATTAGTTTGACTGGTACTTTGAGGAGTATTAATGGGGGAAAAAAATCATTTAAAATACATTTAGAAAGAAAAGTTAGGGCCAAATGAGTTTGAGTTCCAGGCTTATGTTTGAATTTGAGCAAATGTTCACTAATTGATGATATAATAACATAGTTCCCAAATGTGAGGCAAGCAGGTGTATGTTGCACAAAATAGAAAAGATGAAAAGATTGTTAAGGATCCATTCCAAAACTTGGACTATGCTTTGAATTTAACACATATGTGTAGTAGCAGATGTCTCTGTGAAAAGTTAAAAAGACAATCAGCATAGACCTTCAAAAATGAACAATTTCACTTTGTATTAATAATTAATGTTGCTCAGGGAGATAGATGCTTGTCTTTGGGACACCTTGGATCTTGTTCATTGTCAACTCCACTTCTGTTGTCCAGATTCTGCCCATTGTATTAGGAATAATAAAATGATACTAAAAATTTCCTTTTATAATTTTTTTAATTTATTAACATTCATCCAAATATTACAGGCAACATTCACCTTCAAAATATCAAAGCAAGGATAAAAATGCAATAAAAATGTAGACATACAGAACACAGGAAAAATGATATAAGTAAGAGGAAGCTAGAAGAAAGTAAACTCACAAATAGAGGACTTGGTGGTGGGAATATTGCACTGGTGAAGGGGGGTTGTCCTTTTTATAACTGAAATCCAACTACAAAAATGTTTGTAATCATGGTACTTAAAGATATTAATAAAATAAAAATTAAATTTTTGCTAAAAGGTAAAAAACAAATAATAGAGGACTTTACAGCTTTGGGCCACATATTAACTATAAGCCTTCTAACAGCCAATTTGGAAAGAGAAACAAGATTAATTTTAAGTTTTCAGAATTTTCCACAAAATTGTGTAGGATAAAATGGCTATTTATAACATAGTCTGTGGAGAATTATCTTGAGGTTAGAAAAAATATAAGACTGTGTCATAGTTGTCTCTTTAGTACATCCCAAAACCCCAATAGAGTGTACAAAGTGACTTCTGATATATATTTAGTCAGTAAATGGAAGAAGAAATTACCAGAAGGGGAAAGGAACAAGGGAAGGAGAGAAGAAATATTCTATATTTTAAATTCACAGAATTCATGAGTTTCTTTCCCAATATTCCTCACAAGTACTGGTAGCACGGTATCATTCAAAAATAACAATTCTAAAGACTATGAACACAAAATGATTCAGTATAGCCATTACATTTAGTTATTTAGGCTGAAAGTAGAAATACATTTTAATGCTGAGGGAAAAAATGTTATTTATCCTACCATCTTTCCGAACACTTTCTTTCCAACAAGGACACAAATAACAGGATACAGATTTACTTTTCACTCACATAAAAATGAATTGATTTGGGGCCGGAGAGATAGCATGGAGGTAAGGCATTTGCCTTTCATGCAGAAGGTCATCGGTTCGAATCCCGGCGTCCCATATGGTCTCCCGTGCCTGCCAGGAGCAATTTCTGAGCATGGAGCCAGGAATAACCCCTGAGCACTGCCGGGTGTGACCCAAAAACCACAAAAAAAAAAAAAAAATGAATTGATTTTACACCTGAATGGCACATATCTTTCTTAGGTGGAGTGATTTGGGAAGCTTTAGTCTTTCTATATATAACTATGGTATTCTGCATTAAATAGCTGTTGGGGTAGAGTAGCCCCATCTTATTGCAAGGGACCTGGAAAGTAGAGTTACTAGCAAAATAATCCGTTTTCAGTTAGAGTCGTATGCATTGGTATAATACCAGATGGCATATAGTTACTTTTTCACAATATTTATATTCTGCTCCAAATAAGCTTCCTCCCAGAAATGATAAATCCAAGTTCTCTATGTAATGATCTATTGAATATAAATGAGATTCTTTCTAATAATCCAATTCCACTAATTCCAAAGTATTAATGATCTATCACTAAAGAAACCTTTATACCAATTCTATGGGTGCTTGGACAGAGGCTGATCAATTTTTTTAAAAAAATCTCTTTCAAAGAAGAGAAAAAAAAAGGAAAAAAGCATGAAATGTTGATCACCATTTCACTGCCTTTTGCAATCCTGTAATATTCATACCAAAAATCCTCCCTAGAAAGTGGAAATTACCTCCTTAACATATCCTTCCTTGTTCCTATGTCAACAAAGTGTCATCTAATATTTAAAGGTTAATAATATCTACCTCCATAATAACTACACTCCAGCAATCAACTCAAAGTTATTTTGTGGAAATATTTTTCATGTCTGCTTTACTTTCTTTCATTCTCACCCTCATGCAACAAATATCATTATATTTATATTCCATTCACTTATATATATATTTATATATCATTATGCTTAAATTCCATTCACCAGAAATTATAGGTCTCTCCTAAAATAAAGGTGGCTGTGAAATACAGTCCTTATTTGTGCTTTCCACTACTAGGGTTCCACCATGGAAGTTATTTAAATCTTCACTTGAAAAGCTGAGAATATCATTAAAATATGGACAAGAGTATAAATAATCTTATATTTTCATAAAATACTACTTAATTTAATCAAGGTGGAACTTACTTTAAATACCTCCTTTACCTTTTGCAAGTCTTATAATCTTTAAGTATTGTTTTAACCCATCTTATATTTTACTTTATTTTATTTATAAGACATTGATAGTGTCATTAGTCTCACAGTTATTTTACTGAATAATGTATTTACCTAATTTACTAATAACTTTTCAGTAGTTTAAAATGAAACATAAAGTTATTTTTGTATAAAAATACTGTATTTAGATTTTTATCAAATCCAGTTTTAGACAAATGAGGTCTATATTTACATCTTAAAATATTTTATGGTGTTTAATTTTGAATTTTGAAAGATTTATTTTCTTTATTAAAAATGAGCTGTTTTACTATGACACCTTTTTAGTATATCATTTGGGGGTGCACACCAGTGATGACCAGGGGTTACTCCCAAATATGAGCTCAGAAATTGCTCCTGGCTTAGGGGACCTTATGGTACCCTGGGGATCTAACAGAGTCCATTCTCAGTCAGTCACATGTAAGGCAAACTCCCTATTGCTTGCACCACCGCTCCAGTCCTGCAATACCATGTTTGAACAAAGATTTTTTTGTTTTGTTTTGTTTTTTTGTTTGTTTGTTTGTTTGTTTTTGGGTCACTCCCAGCAGCGCTCAGGGATTACTCCTGGATCTATATTCAGAAATAGCTCCTGGCAGGCTTGGGGACCATATGGGATGCCAGGATTCCAACCACCGACCTTCTGCATGCAAGGCAAAAACCTCTCACCTCCATGCTATCTCTCCAGCTCCCTTAATAAAGATTTTTAACCTCAATATTTACTGCATTTTTAAACATTCCAATCATTCAAATAATTGACAGAACATCCACTTACTGCTACCGTGCATAATTAAATCTCAAGTATTTAGTAGAAGAATAAGTGCCTTTGTTTAATTTAACACTAAAGTATTATTGTTTTATGTGATTGTTATTTTAATCAGTCAACATATGAATAATGGTCTAGTCAATGAAGTATGGGCAAATGAACTTTCCATGGATAATCTACATTGAATATAAACATACAACAGATGTAGTTGTAGACATTAAAATTAACTATTGACATAAAACTTTTTTAAAACCCATAAAACATTTTTGAGATCAGTGCTAGCTACTAACTGGTAATGAGGAAATCTTAGAATCTGACATATTAGAATCATCTATAAATAAGGCTTCTTCAAGCACAGACTTATGCACATCATCTCTAATATTTCTGATTAACTTTGTGTAGGCTCAAAACTATGATTTCCTAAAATATTTTCAAGTCATATTAGTCCCTGTTTGACTTATATTTTTGAGACACACTCTTAGACCATCTATTAGTCCAATACTAATTGTTACTCTAACAATTAAACTGTAAGGTGATCTATTCTAATTCTAATACTCTTTAACCTTTTGCATATGCAGTGTGATCTACCATCTGTTTATAAATAAAGTTTTATTAGACTACGATTAGAGAAAAAAATTTTACACTTGTCTTATGTACCTTTTACACTTACAATAGCAGAATTGGGAGTTGGAGAGATAGCACAGTGGTAAGGCATTTGCCTAGCATGTGGCTGACCCCGGATGAACCTGGTTTGATTCCCAGCATCCCATATGATGCCCTCAGCCTGCCAGGAGCGATTTCTGAGTGCATAGCCAGGAGTAACCCCTGACTGTCACCGGGTGTGGTCAAAAAAAGCAGAATTGTATTACCCACCAGAGACAATGATGACCTATAAATATGAACATATTTAATATCTTTTCCATTCAAATCGTTTTATGACCCTGACTAAAGAAAAGGGAAGAAAATGGCAAGTAGCTCTAGCCTCTGTCCTTCCATCTGTACCTCATATAAATTTGTTTTGTGCCATAAGTTAAGGATTAGTTATGAGTTCACTAGAAGTACAGTCAATTATAAGGGCAAATCATTCATATATTCCTGTCATTAAAGAATGAAAATTAAAGAAAATTGAATTACACACTTCAGTACCCAATTTCTACTAGCAAGCTAGAAGACTAACATCGAAAACGAATGATTTCTCAAACCATTTGGGGATTAAAGATAGGAAGGTTAGCTTTCTCTTTTAAGATAACAAAGTATCCCTTCCATGAAATGAATGGTTCATTGCCATGTCCAATTAATTAGACACAAGCTCATTTGCAACTGAGACACAAGAAAGGAAATGAGTTATCCATTGGACAGAAAGACATCATCAGAATACAATTGTTATTTGATAATGTCATCTTCCAAGGAGTCAGAAGGGAGAGGATTGTATCCTTCTGATGATTTCTTGTCTTTGATCATTACCCGTTTCTTAGAGGCATCAATTATTTGTCCATTTCCTTTATATTTGTCCAATAGAAAATTATAAAGAATCAGATTTTCTTTTGTGTGCTTGGGCCTATTGCTGTCACCATTTGTAGAAGAAAATTTTAGAGTATTTATGTAGCACTGGAATAATAACCCGTACATAAAAGTGAGGTAAAAAAGTGAGTGAAACTAACACTCATTGAATATCCTCAATTTTATCACGTCCAGTGCCTGTATTTGTTTACTAGCTCCAACACACATTATGGCAAAATCCTGATATCAATGTTATTACTTGCCACCAATAACTTTTATGTATTAATCAATCCTAGAAAAACATAAATTGAACTTAGCTAAAATAACTTGTTTCAGTTCACCTTACTAGTGATTGTCAAAATAAATATTAATCCATGGACTCTGTAACAATTAAACTGTAAGGTGATCTCTTCTAATTTTAATACTCTTTAGCCTTCATTTGCTGGATATTAATCAGTCCATCCATATTATATCATTTGCTTAGGTTCTACTTGTTCTGCGCATTGACTTTACTTACTCTATAAAATATCTCTTTCTTTATTCTTGGTATATGTGAACATTGTTTTTAAACACTAGTTTTATATCTGATCACTAACTGAAAGATATAAATAATAGTATAAGACTGAAAGAAAACTGAAAACGTGAAAATATGTGTTTTCATAGAAGCATTATTTTTAAAACATATATTTTATTTAAAATATATTTATTTTTATGTAAAATTAGACATAAAATCATCTTGAGAACTGAAAATAATTTTCATCACTATTTTAGCAATTAATAATGGATGCTATAATTATTTTATAAAAGAATTCAAAACTGGGCCCAGAGAGATAGCACAGCGGTGTTTGCCTTGCAAGCAGCCGATCCAGGACCTAAGGTGGTTGGTTGGAATCTCAGTGTCCCATATGGTCCCCCGTGCCTGCCAGGAGCTATTTCTGAGCAGACGGCCAGAAGTAACCCCTGAGCACTGCTGAGTGTGGCCCAAAAACCAAAAAAAAAAAAAAAAAAAGAATTCAAAACTATGTTCTGTCATAGGAAGTATGCTATAAACCATGGGAGAATCAAAATATATATTAGAACTTGACATATATAGGTCTCAACATGCTTAAATATATTTACTTAATTTATACTTTAGCAATCTTATAAAATCACTACACATGAAAGAATTGAAACATCATAGTTGAATTATTACTGAACTTAAAGTGATACTAAGTAGAAGAATTAGTATGTAAGCCCTGAAATTCGATTGCAATGTTTGAGGAGTGTGTGATCATTTTTGTGAAAAGAAGGGGTATATGTGACAGAAATTTGCATTCCTTAGATGATCTCTTAGAGAGAAACATCAGAAGAAAGTCAAGGTTTTTATCTACTTATGCCAGTGTGTCCTTAAATGTCTTGAGACCACCAGACCTTTTTCAGATAGTATTTTTAATGCATAAGTCAGAGTACCTAAGATAACAAAGAAGTCAAGTATATTAAAGTCCATTTCTAAATTATTTCAGGTGTAAATTTGTAAAAGCCATATATGTACTTCTTTACTAATATAGTAAAAAAATACACCAGTATATCTGTCTACTAAAATCATAATTTTGAAATAACAAAGATCATAAATATCTTAAGTACCAGTGATAACAGTACAATGATAATCCTCCAAAATCTGGAAATTGAGCTCCCATTCGAGCCAGCTATTCCACTCCTAGGGATATACCCTACGAACACAAGAATACAATACAAAAACCTCTTCCTCACACCTATATTTATTGCAGCACTATTCACAATAGCCAGACTCTGGAAACAACCAAGATGCCCTTCAACAGACGAATGGCTAAAGAAACCATGGTACATCTACACAATGGAATATTATGCAGCCATCAGGAGAGATGAAGTCATGAAATTTTCCTATACATGGATGTACATGGAATCTATCATGCTGAGTGAAATAACTCAAAGGGAGAGAGAGAGAGATGCAGAGTAGTCTCACTCATCTATGGGTTTTAAGAAAAATAAAAGTCATTTTTGCAACAATCCTCAGAGACAAATAGAGGAGGGCTGGAACTTCCAGCTCACTTCATGAAGCTCACCACAAAGAGTGGTGAGTACAGCTATAGAAATAACTACACAGAGAACTACCATAATCATGTGAATGAATGAGGGAACTGGAAAGCCTGTCTGGAGTTCAGGTTGGGGTGGGGTGGGACGGAAGGAGACTTAGGACATTGGTGGTGGGAATGTTACACTGGTGAAGGGGGGTGTTCTTTACATGACTGAAACCTAATCACAATCATTTATGTAATCAAGATGTTTAAATAAAGAAAAAATAAAAATAAAAAAGAGCACAGAGCCAGGAGTAATCCCTGAGTGTCAAAGGGTGTGACCCCCCCAAAAAATTAATATAATATATTCTCTTGTTAACCAATGAAATTATAGTGAAAAAGTACTACTTTTTTAAAATATAAAAGCAAATGTTTTGCACATATTCAATGAAATGGAACATTCTAAATTCCTATCTGCCCAATCAACAGTGGAAAGAGAATTTAAAACTGGAGAGAAAAAAAATTACTTTAATCTGGGAAAACTTGCTCCCCTTTAAAGTGGATGATAAAAAAAAAAAAGAAAATCTTTGATTTCCATTTGTGCCTAAATCACAAGATGCTGCTGGTTCTCCTGTAGCCATTTGCCTTATTGTATAATTGAAGGGAATGCTGAATTTCAGTTAAAGGTTAGTGTATGTTAAAAAAAAAAGGTTAGTGTATGTAATTTTTCCTTATTTAAGGTCAAAGACCTTTTGAATTTTACTCACTGAAATTTTGAACTACATTAAGTGTAATTCTGGTGTATAAAAAACTGAATTTGAAAGGTGGAAGTAAAATTTAATAACTTCATAATTAAATAATCTGAATAAGTTATCTAACCTCTCTGAACTTTTATTTTCTCACTAAAATATAGGAGTAATATTTTCTTCTAGAACTTATAAAAAGAATAAACAATAACATTTGGAAATGATTATGTAAAGTGTAAACCCCTTATGAGTTCTAAGAAGACTGATAATTATTTGAGAAATTAAGAAAGGTTATATAAAAATTTAAGTAGCTTCAACTTGATTCACATTAGCCTTGTTTACAAAACTGTTTTATTGACAGCCTACTGTGTGTCCACTGGGAAAAATTATGAGCAAAAATGTGAGTATAAATAATAGGAAGCTGGTTTTGTGAATATAAAATACAGTGGAATAAGTTATATGAAAAGGTATGAATATGAATGATACTAAGATATAAATATGAACATGAAGTAAACCTGAATTTAGGGAGGTTAAGTCTTATTTCAAGAAATACAGAACTTTCCACAAAATAGCGAAGAAGTTCTATGATAAAGAGAACTAACAGACAAGAAAGGAAACTTCCTCTGGGGGGTGCTTACAATTAGAGGAAACAGTAATATGGATGCATAAACAATATGGATTTAAGAATTGAGACTAATATTTAAGTTGTCATTGGGTGATATTATAGAGAAGAAGGAAAAATTTGCAAGCAAAAAGGGGCACTATAGAGGCAAGATTATGAAAGATATTACCTAGGCAACGGCCTTCCTAATGTTTTCTCGTAGGTAACTTACAGAATCAGATTTATCTTAGAATGAAAATTGGTGACCATCTAATGAAATCAAACTTGCATTTATGTTTATTGGTCTATTCACTTTTTAAAATCCCAACATCCTTGGAACTGGAGCGGTGGCGCTAAAGGTAAGGCATCTGCCTTGCAAGCGCTAGCCTAGGATGGACAGCAGTTTGATCCCAGGTGTTCCATAAGGTCCCCCCAAGCCAGGAGCTATTTCTGAACGCATAGCCAGGAGCGCATAGCTAGAAGTAACCCCTGGGTGTACCCCCCAAAAAATAAAAAAATAAAATCCCAACATCCTTGAATTCATATTTTATGTGACATCTATTGACTTTAACCAAGTAGTGATTGTTCTATTTAGACTGGACGTAGGTCTTCCATCAGCCCTTAGCTCTATTATTGTGTTTCCATGTGAATATATTTTGTCTTCATGTTTGTGGTCCATTTTTAATAGTAAAGAACAATTATTTGTATTCACATCTTGTCAAAAGTAGGAATATAAAAGACAAAGAGGGTCTTGTTGTTCAATAAAAATTGAAAAACAATGTTTTGTTCCTTTAAGCATGTTTTATTATACTTAATGCCCTCTTGGAGTTTGGTAGATAGAATATAGGGCTGTTCAAATAATCCAGAAGTAAGGTGATAATGAGTTAATGGATTTTTGGCTCTGAAGATAAGCAAATTGGTAGTGAGTGAGGTCATGAAAGCAATTTCATCAGTCAGATAAAGCCCAAGTTTAATGAGAGGTTCATGGACAGATATACAGGTATCACCACCTTTGAAGAGATTCCACAAAAATAGTCTTAGAAAATCAGCAAAATACTCTGTAATAATGAAAGGAATCCAGAGGAGATATACTATGGAGTCAAGGGAAGTAACTTTTGGAGAAATATTAAATGTAATACAAAGTGAAACAAGACAGCTTATTCAGTTTGGAAGTTTGGGATTTTGTTATTAGTCTTAATAAAAGCAATATAAGCAGAGTTATAAAGATAATTCCGAGTAATAATAATTGCAAAGCATGTAATTATGTTTTACATGACATGCAGAATCCTCAGTGCTTAAAGTTAATTCATTTTAAGCAGTAATCTTAAGTGATACTAAGTATTATGGTTGTCCAAAAGGCACAGTGAGAAAACTGAGAAACAGAAAGCTTGTATGACTTAGGAATAGTGCATGCAAATTATACAGCTGTTTCTAACTTGAGCAATATAACTCCAGAGCCTAAGGTTTTGTTTTGTTTTGTTTCTCCTACACCCAGCAGTACACAGGGCTTTTTCCTGGTTCTGCACTTAAATATCACTCCTGGTGATATTGCAAGACTATATGGGGTGCTGGGGAATCCAGCCCAGATTGACTGCTTGCAAAGAAAGTACCTTAGCCTCTCTATTCTCTCTGGCCAAGTATTAGACTAACTATATTGAAATGGGCAATAGAGTCATCAGTTTATATATACTTTCTCAACAGCCTGTCTATTAAATACCATTCATTCTGTTTTGAGAGAAATTAAATCTAGTCACCTCATACATGCAGAAAATTTGCAGAGTAATTAATTATTTTGAGCCGATGTGATTCTTGGAACAACAAAATTTTCAGTTAATAAATAGCTCCCAGGAAACATTTGTTAAATGAATCCATGAGAAATGTTAATTATTAAGAGGGAAGAGAAATGAATTGGTACCTAGAATATTAAAGATTAGAATATATTAGTAATACTTAAGGAAAGTTGTCAGTAGTAGAGAGAAACTTGAATAATATAGATAAATAAAATGGAATTTAGAGTGCACCCTAGACAGCAAAGACTGCAGTCATTATTTCTGGATGTTTTTTGTTTGGGGGGGACCTCTATTTGTCATTGGTAGGGATGTCTTCACTTCATCTTCAGTGGAAACCAATATGGAAATTTCTAAAAAAGTAGGAACGTGACTTCAGTATGACCCAGCAATTCCACTTGTAGACATCTACTTCTAAAATACAAAAATAAATAAATAAACATATGCATACCTATATTATTGTAGCACTAAGTTCAAGAACCAGGATATAAAAATCATCCAAATGTTCAACAACATATTAAAAGATAAATAATTAGTGGCATATAAAGATAGCCATGAAATGGTACATAATGGAAGAATATGCAGCTGTAATTTTGATAAAACTGGAGGGTATTATGTTGAGTAAAACTAGAGGAAGAAGAATCAATCACTTGATAATATGACACATCTGTGGCATAGAGGGAAATAAGGAAATAGTCAGTACTGAATAACTCAAAAACCTTGGACTTGGGTAGCATAACTTGGAGAATAAATTGAAATAGGATAGAAAAAGGTAGTCCAGAAGTAAAATAAAAACCTTGAAAAAGAATACTGGGCACTTTGGTGGTAGTGATTAGACACCAAATGCATTAGTGTTAATGGTTTTGTGACAGATTACATTAATTATATATTTAAAAAATATATCTGCCAAAATACATTGGTGATGGGAATGTTGCACTGGTGAAGGTGGCTGTTCTTTATATGACTAAAACTCAACTACAATCATGTTTGTAATCGAGATGTTTCAATAAAAATATCACAAAAATACATATGCCAAAATAAAGACTGAAATTGGCAAGCCTCAGTCAAAGACAGGAATCTTGTTTGCATCAAGGAGACTTTCCCAGGCAAGTGTGAAATTGATTATAAATCACTTGTGTTGTTTTCTGATATTGAACATGCCCATTTAACATATTTAATGTGTGTCTGACATTTACAAAGTGTCTATTAAGCTTTGACCAATCATTATTTAAAGTATTTTACTGAAAGTACCCCTGAGTAGTTCCTAAACACTTCATTCTTTTTGAATCGATTCTAAATATCCCTGAAGAGGGAATTGTAAATGTTGAATAGTGTAGCTGTCAATCAGGAATTCATCTACTCACCTCTTTGAATGATAATACAAATTCATTTGAAACACTAAGTATAGCCAGAATACCCTTTCTTTTTTCTGCTAGAGCATTGATTTATTTCATTGAGACTGGAAAATTGAATTTATCTCTAGATACAAACTCTTGCTAATCTTGAGCATTTGTGACTGGAGAATTTTTATAATTCTTTTTAATAATAGGGCTTGAATGGGTCAACTGTGAGGCCCACACTCTCTATCTTGACAAGAGAACCACCGAAAACTTCTCTCATCCTAGTATAATATTTGCTGGAAAGTGACAGATTCTATATTACAATGTAATAATATTTGAAATCAGAAAATGCAGCATGTCTTAAAAATGACAGAAATGCTGAGCATTATAAATACAACTCTTCTTCAAACCACGTTTTCAACCCTATTTTGCTCAAAATGCAAGCTGTGCCTCTATACAGTGGTAAGTGTTCTGAGAGCATCAAACAGGAAGATGGAGAATAAGTTCTTGAACTATCAAGAAAAGTGTTGAGTGCCAACAGGCATTGTATGTGTAAAATACAAAAAAAAAGTATTCCTTTGTCTTCAACTATATGTGATACAATATCTGCATTGAATACCAATGCAATGTAATGACAATATATACAGCTAGGCCATTTGGCAATGGGCATCAGATTTTGAATAAGCATCTGGCATAGGAATAATTTGAAAACTAGCAATATGCTAAAATTGTGTTAGATGATTTTAAAAGAACTATTTGTCAAGTTAAATATTCATTATTCCTGTGGTGTTATTCATTGATCTCATGATGTAACTGACAATTAGCTTCAAGCTTCATGTGTTTGTCCAGATACTCGCTTTATCCTCTGATTATTCATTAGTGGAAATGTGTAGTTGCTTCTGAGGCTTCTCACTTTGGCACTCAGTGATAATTTGAACTTCACTCAGGTGCATTTGAGAAAATAAAGACTAAAAATTGGGTAGGGTAAAGTGGGTGAACTGAAATAAAAATCGAATTCCTAGAATATCACATAGAAGTAAAAGCAGATTAACAGATGTTTGGTTTCAAAAGGGTACTCTTTGATATATGTATAACAAATTTAGTTCATATTGCTCGTTCCAATAAAATGTAAAGGAATGGTGATCAAGCATCACAAACCAATATTTATTCATTTATTTTCTGATAATGCCATTTGTAATTTCTTCAAGTTTAATTGAAGTAATATGAAATAAATGTGCTATATATCTGTCAAAAGGAAAAGGTAGGAGGTAGGAGGGAATCTGGGGGCATTGGTAGAGGGAAGGGAATATTGGTAGTGGGATTGGTGTTGGAATATTATATGCCTGAAACAACTGTTATGAACAACTTTGTAGATGAGTGTCTTCATAATGTTTTTAAGAATAAAAAAATAACTTTAGTTATTATGTCCTTAGAAGCAATTGTTTATTATTGTTGAAGCTCATCCATACCAGGTACTGTATCAGATCTAGGTTCCTTCTGCAACTCAAAAATCAAAAATGTTTACTTACCATACTTAATGCTTCCCCACAAGAGATTCTAAATCACTAGACTGGAATAGGAGTGCAATCATTTTTTTCTGGTGATGCTCATGTTTTACTCCTGGTTCTGTGCTCAGGTACCAATTCTAGCAAGGCTCAGGAGAAATATTGGTTCTGGGGATTGTTTTAGTTTATTGCACTCAAGTTACCCACTGACTATCTCCATAGGATTTCAATTTTTGAATCAACCTTGAATTTACTGGATTATTTTAATGTGCTATATTTTGAAAGTTTCATGCCTTTCCACTTGAGAAAATAGATGAAGTGTCTTTCTGACCTGGTCATAGACCAGGTCATGTAGCAGTACATGTAGCAGTACATGTAGCAGTACATGACCAGGTCAGAAAGACACTTCATCTATTTTCTCAATTAATGAATTAGTGAGATATATACATATATAGATATCTGACAAGCCAGATTTATCATTTATTTTTCATTTACCTAGTTCTTTTTGTTGTTATTTGCTTAGTTATTTTTTTTGTTCGAACCACACACTATGAGTTTTTCAGGGTTCTTAAGCTCAGAGTACACTCCAGGCATAGCTTGAGGAAACTATATACAGTGTCCAAGACTGAACTCAAATTTATTATGTGCAATGCACATACCTTATTCACTATACTATCTTCTCCAAGCATCCTATTTTCTGTTTGTCAGTCCATTCAAGCTACCAATTTATTCAGCATTAAGGCAGATAATTTGTATTTAGAATTTGTTGTTCATCCTACTCTTCTTTCTGAACTGAGCATACTTCAACCCTGTACACCTCATTACCAGCACCAGTCGTCATACTGGTCTTGGACTAGCAATTATAACCACTTCTGCAGAGCATTTGTTTTCAACCTTTCTATACGTGGACCTGCAGTTGAATATTATTGCTATAGATTTACAGTTAACAACCAGTAACAAGATAACAATAAGTAGCTTGACATTTCAGATGCTTCATGTGCATACTCCTTAAGTAGGTCAAGTTGCTTGGGTATAGAGAGATTTTTGTAATGTTTCCCTTATTTAAAAACAAAAATAACACCATTCTTACATGAATGGTCAAGTCACACCATAGTAGTATCTTAGGTGGGTTCCCTGGAAAACAGACTAATGAAGTTTGTTATTAGGAGGTGTACAGCCTGATATAGTCAGGATCAGCTCCTCTAAGAGGGGAGTGGGGGAAGCTAGATGGCATTGAGAGGAATGAGTGGCCATTCACAGCAGTTGGTCCTTCAGCATAAGAAAGGAAGGAAGGAAGGAAGGAAGGAAGGAAGGAAGGAAGGAAGGAAGGAAGGAAGGAAGGAAGGAAGGAAGGAAGGAAGGGAATGAGGAATTGAGGGGCAAGGGAGGGAGAGAGGGAAAGAGGAAGGGAGTGAGGAAGGGAGGAGGAGGGAAGTAAGAAGGGAGGAAGAAGGAAAGGAGGGAGAGAGGAAGGGAGGGGGGAGGAAAGAAGGAAGAGAGGGAGAGAGGGAGGCGGAAGAGAGGGAGGGAGCAAAGGAAGGAAGAAAGGGAGGAAGGGAGAAAGAAAGGGAAGAAGGAAGCAAAGGAAGGAAGGGAGAAAGGGAGGAAGGGAGGAAGAAATTGAGAAAGTGAGGAAAGAGGGATTAAGGAGGGTGAAAGAGGGAAGAGGAAAGAAGGGAGGATGGAACAGAGTGAGAGAGGGAGGAAAAAAGAATTGAAGAAAGATATTTTTCCTCACTTTTTACTTTTAATTCAGTGGAAAAAGTAAGCAATGATTCATCTTACTTTCCTTGTGAAAAATATAAGTTCTGAGAATTGAATAAATATAACTAAATTCTGATACTGAGGATAAAATAAATGGAACTAATACTAGTTTTATGGGAGCTAAATGAAAGTGTTTGCAGTTGATAGAAAGTATTATCTCATCTTTGAAATGAATGATAAGATCAATAAGAAGAAATCTCATTGCTACTTTTTCTCTAATTCCCTATTTGCCCATATAAGACTTTCATTTGAAGATGCTGTAGTCAAATGCTCATGAAGTAATGTCATCCCCAGCGAAATAAAGAAAATGATAAATAAAGGTAAGCTTCTCATGTGTAATCAGAGATACCTGAAGCTTTAAAAACATAGTGAATTTATGTTTCATTCATTATCTTTAAATTTGGGCTGCGTGTTCAGAATTAGTCTGCTCAGATTCATACATTAATTAACTACTGCTCTATTATTTAGATAAACAGAGGCACTTATTGCCTTTTAATAGAACTTAGATGAATGCTGGTTCATTATCTTTGAGAGAAACAGTTCAGGGTAGTACCCTAACAGCCAAGTGAGTTTAAGAAATAATATTTGTAGAACTCACAAGAAAAGGGGTATTTAGACTTGTGATGGGGGAACTCACAATTTTGCCGTGCTGTTTAAGAAATCACAAAGGGCAATATTCCACCAACTGAGATTTTTGCCAAGTGGTTCAATGAAAACACCTGAGATGTCTTTTGGTGTTTGCAAATCACAGGCCTATAGCCATTATGGATCAGAGGCCCAGAGTTGCTCCTGGAAATTTTCTTGGGACCATCTGTTTCAGAGGGGCAAATAGAAGGTATGTGCCCTAAAACCTATACTATCTCCCTCACCCCTAGATGTTTTTACATGTTTTCCTCTAATTAAGAAAAATAAATAGATGAAATTTGGCTCAAGGTGACCATGCTGAATTTTTAAAAAGGAAAAATGAAGGGCCAGAGTAATAGCACAGCAGGTGGGGCATTTGCCTTACACAATGCTTACATGGGTTCGTTCCCCAGCCACTATAAAATCCTGCAGCCTGCCTGGAGTGATTTCTGAGCACAGATCCAGGAATAACCCCTGAGTGCTGCCGAGTGTGGGCCCCAAACCAATATAAATAAATAAATAGGAAAAATAAAAATATACATTTTCAAATCTCAGAATTTTAAATTTCTAAGGAAAATATCAAACATTTTGCCTCATCCTGGTCCATCTAATAACTCAGGGTTCTCTTCTTACCTCAAGAAAGAAATTTAAAAAAAAAGAAAGAAGAAAGAAAAAATACCTCTCCAGGATTTCTGAAAGGTATATATCCATGAACAGCCCATTATCAATTTTGTTGTAAATTCATATTTTATTTTAAAGATTTGTAAGCAATCTAGATATGAATTCTTTTTTACCCAATTATTTTCCTACAAAACTGTTCTTGGCTTTGTGGCTGTTTTCACTGAATTTATGAATCTTGATAGTCCCAACACCTGAAGGACTGAAGCCTCAATCTGTAGATCTATCTCAATTTAGTTCTGTATACCTTCCTAACAAAGGCACAAGGGCTTCTGTGTTTGTTTGTTCTTTTGTTTTGCTTCGATTTTTTTTTGATATTTTTTGCTGGGCAGGTGTTGTCTTTTGGGGTGCGTGCATGCGTGCATGCGTGCGTGCGTGCGTGCGTGCGTGCGTGTGTGTGTGTGTGTGTGTGTGTGTGTGTGTGTGTGTGTGTGTGTGTGTAAACTCCAGATAGAGAACAAATCTAGCACAGCATACCATCGTAATATATTTAACACATGTCAATTAGGATGAGCATCTGCTGTCAAGCAGGAGACAGTTTTCCTTGAGGTCTCTTTATTTGGGATCTTGATAAATTCAATAGTGTAGTCTTCTCACTCTGGGCAGGGCAGTAGGTTTTTCACATCTACTGGCTTTTTTCTTTTTATTCTCTTTGATACCCAACCTTCTGGGAAGCACTTTTGGCTATAAATGCATAATGGATTTTACTTTTAAATTTAAAAACTGGATTATTTTTTCCCCTTTGGAGAAAAGAATCAATCACTCATAAAACCATTTTCTGATCCTTCTTACAGAAGTTCAACTACAGTGAAAAAGATCACACTGAACACAGCAATAGGGAAGTTAGTGATTATGAGCTATTAATAAGACAATATATGTTGACAGGTAAACAATACACTTTTGAAAACACTGATATTTATTTTACTGTAATGGTAAATGTAGAAAAATAATTTTTTCTTTTCCTAAACTTTTTCTGTATTGCAGAGTATGAATACAAAAACATATAGACATAAGATTTTAATTTTTTGTATTTTTTACATTCTCAGCTGTGCTTGGAAGCACAGAAATTCCTCCTTGAAATACTTCATAGGCCTGACTGATGCAGTGCTGAGGATCACCAGGTATATGTCTAGTGATGCCAGGAGTTCATGTGGTACAAAGATCCAATCCACTGCCTTTTGCATGCAAGGCATGTGCTTCAAGCTTTGTGACATCTTTCCAAAATCTAGGCACATTTTGTTTTCTTGTGAGCACACCTGAAAGTGCTCATTTGTTACTTAATTATCTGTGCTTAAGGATCACTTCTTCCAGAGGTCAGGGGAAAATGTGGGATCCTGGAGATCAAACCTGGGTCATCCACAAGGAAGGAAAGCATCCTGCCCACTGTATCTTGCTGTGTCCTAGAAATAGAATATAATTTTTGGAATAAAAGTTATATAAATTATGTTTATAGTAAGATTATCTTTTTGCTTATAATTATGACTAATTCCTATTAGGTTTTCCTTAAATTGTATTATGAGGAAAGTTTATTATAGACATGAGAAAATTTTATTATAAGAGAATGTAACATTTAAGCCTTGAGCTTATTTAATATGTCTTACAAATGTAATAATCTGTTGTGAGTAACTATGTATTTTCAAATTAAATTATAGCATCTATCCATAAATACTTTTCATTGTCAGCCAAATTTTTTTTGAAATTGTATGGCATGTATTTATCTTTCATTAGCAAGAAAAATTTACTTTTTGTTCTGAGTGTGGTTTATAAACCATCTAGTGAATTCCAAAAATAGGCAAGTACAAAGATAAACAAATAAAGCTGTAAAATTTTGTTATTTTCTGTTCAGGCAGTCTTTTAAATATATTGATTAAATTACCATAGGTAACAATAGTCATTCTCTTGCCTCTTAGTATGGTACCTGATTCTTAGT
Organism: Suncus etruscus; assembly: GCF_024139225.1. Classification (NCBI taxonomy): domain Eukaryota; kingdom Metazoa; phylum Chordata; class Mammalia; order Eulipotyphla; family Soricidae; genus Suncus; species Suncus etruscus. The sequence goes on along the minus strand of NC_064854.1, from coordinate 104,963,843 downwards.
TCTTTCATTACTTGTGATTATTATAATTTTAACTGAAAGGGCATCGTAGACTTTTCAAGCACATGGAGGGGAGCATAGATTTCTATCCAGGGTGATGCATTGATTGAGTCAGTCAGTAAATTAACAGCTGTAAAATGCCATGAAAATTTAAACTTAATTGCCTTCTCCTCTTAATTTCTATGGATATAATCAATAGATGCCAGAGAATAGCTAAAGGAGTTATTTAGCAAGCATCTATTTTCTAGAGAATAATGGAAAAACCACTGTTTCAACTTAGAGTTGATATATGCAACTTGTATTCAAGAGCAGTGTCTTACTTAGACTGTTTTTATCAAAGATTTTATTTTATCAAAAATTTATTATTTAATTAACTATATTTTTGGATAAGTGTTGGGAGTTCTGATTATATAATATATATATATATATATAATATATAATTAGTTTTTATTTTTCCCCCTCTGGATCTGGCTCTGACTATGCTTGTCTATTATATTGTTATAATCTCCTTTGCTTTCACTATAAATTCTTAAAGTATTTCCATACTGAATGTGTGCTGTGTACAAAAAATCTTAAAAAACTATAGGGGGAGAGTCCCAAGAAACTGAGACACACAGACAGACCAGAAGTGGGTTCTCTTTGTGTCTCAGAAGAGCCATATTCACCCAGGCCAGTGCACCCAGGTCAGGGGAAAAAAGGCACCATGAAGCAGGGCACAGGGAGGAATCTTGAAGCCACAACAGCTGGCTCAACTCAGCCACACAGTCCCAAGAACCTGAGACAGAGAGACAGACTGGCAGTAGTGTCCATTTTCATTCCAAGTCAGAGTGCCCCAAGGAAAACAAGATCACTCTGCTTCACTCTACAGCCACACACTTCTTCTAGTGCATGAATCTTAACTGCAACATATTAAAAACACCACAAACTACAATGATCACAACGGAAAATCAAAGGAGAAATTCACCACTCTTTTTTTAAATAATATCTGTATTTAAACATCATGATGATAATTGGGTTTCATGAGTGTAATTGAGTTTCATGATTGTAATTGGGTTTCAGTCATAAACAGAGCACCCCCCCCCCTTCACTAGTGCAACATTCCAATCACCAATGCCCCACTTCCCTCTCCCCCACCCTTGCCCGTATTTGAGACAGGCATTCTACTTCTCTCACTCATTAGTATTGTCATACTAGTTGTTAGTGTAGTTAAAAAATTCACCACTCTCGGGCCCGGAGAGATAGCACAGCGGTGTTTGCCTTGCAAGCAGCCGATCCAGGACCAAAAGTGGTTGGTTCGAATCCCGGTGTCCCATATGGTCCCCCGTGCCTGCCAGGAGCTATTTCTGAGCAGACAGCCAGGAGTAACCCCTGAGCACCTCCAGGTGTGGCCCAAAAACCAAAAAAAAAAAAAAAATTCACCACTCTCAATAAATAAACGAGATGGTAGTTCTGAAAACCCAGCTAGTATCAACCACCTATAAAACCTCGCTGATAAGGACTTCTTCAATAATAGGAAATGTTGAGGATGTTCAAGGAACTCAATGAAATCATGGAATGGACAGCCAATAAGACTAGAGATATGATAGTAGAAATATGATTCTATTAACAAATTTATTTTTAAATAAAAAATTATAGGGTAAAGTAATAATGGTCATCTGAGTAACAATGGTCAACTGAATTTCTTGCATGTATGAAGTCCTGAATTTCGTCTCTGGCACCACAAATAAATATAAAAAACGATCTAAAATTTTAAATATGATGAGCCTATAGTTTTGGACTTAAGAACGAGCTCTGTAATTCTATATATCATCAAAGACAAAACTGAACTCTCAAAGTACATTTCCGCTTTAATATCAGCACAGCATATTGACCTCTGTGCACAGATCCAAGGATAAGTCTCATACATTGGTGTTTGCGAGCCAAAATATAAATAAATAAATAAATAAATAAATAAATAAATAAATAAATAAATAAATACCTTAATATTATTTTAGAGCAAGTATATTTTTCAAGTTTACTGGTGCCTTACTTCTTTTGATCTCAATATTTTTTCCTTTACCCCTAGTTTGTTGACCTCTGAAAATCTAAGATCATGCTTCTAAATATCTGAATATTCCAGAATTAGGATTTTGTAAATATGTGTGAATTGAGTTGGTTACTTATGTCTTTAAAAATTGAGTATAGATAAACAATTTATAATGTTTGCAAAAAGACAAATTTTTTTTCCTTGGGATCCAGAGTGATAATATAGGGATTTAAGCATTTCATTCATCAATGACTGAGCCCCATTAAATGTACTGACACTACAAGTGATATCTGGACCTCTGATCACTATATGCTGTGACCCAAAACACCCCCCAATAAAGTCTTTATGTTCCATAGGCCACTTCTATATTTTTATTGCTTCGGTCTATAAAAATATGTCAAGATATACTAAAACATGTGTTTGAAAATTAATGCTGTAGCAAAGTGAAATGAATTAGCATAGTGGGTATTTACTTTGCATTAAAAAGTAATCATTTTTAAATTTTATTAATTATACATACACATACAGGAATTTTATACTAAACATAAATTATTATATAACCAATATTACTTTGTAGTTATATATAATACATTATATAATTATGTATAAATATATAATTAATTTTTATAAATTATGTATAATTTAATTAACAAAATTATAAATTTTCACAAGCTATTGGACATATGTAGTATATTAACTCATAGTACTACACTAGACAGTGGTTATCTAAAAGTTATAGAAAAAAATAATGTAAAAAAGTATTTTTAAGTCTTGTATTATGTCTATAAGACTTTGGGTAAAAAAACTTTACTTAGAGATATTATTAAAAGATTTTAAGTATTGTCCTTTTCAAAACCACCAGAGATATTAACAGCTAAGGTGCTTGCCTTGTCTCTAGTCGGCCTTCAATTCCATATGGTCATCTGAGTGCTAGAATTAAGAGCAGAGAACTAGAATTAAGCCCTGAGCAATAATACATGTGGCCCCAAAACACACACATAAACCACACACACAATTATATGTTTGTGTGTATGTGCATATGTTATTTTCATTATAAACATGGAACAAACTACATTCCCAGATCTTCCTCCAAATTCTATACTCTCTATTTTCTAGGCTACGCACCTCAGCAAGGTCGGTCAGACTTAAGATAGGAAGAAAGAGATAGAATTCAAATCAGTCCTATTGACTTCTCAACCAAAATCTGTCAAGAACTTGGTTCAAAAGGGCATTAAAATTATTGGGTAAAATGAAGTTTTTAGAGAATCAGTGGATTTCAATTATAGTACTTGTACTCTCCCAGACCTCTATTACCATCAATAGTTGAGAGTTGGCAATATTGTTGAGATTTATGATGCTTTCTTTCTGGTTAACTATATCCATTGTAGGGCCTACATTATCAGCACTTTTCTATTATCTGCAAATCTGATTTTTAAGAAAGACATATGTTTTCTGCCTTGCTTAACCTTAAAAACTGCCAGCTCATCAATAGCTACATCATTGTTAGTGAAAATAAATTCACAAAGTGTCACCTTATGAAAAGGAATTGGTTACTTGAAAAATCACCAAAAGAAAAAAAAATCGAGGCAATAACAAATCTGTTGCAATGTTTCAAAGTGAAATTCTTTTCCCACCAGCTGTTAGGATCATATAAAGGTTTTAGAGGTTGAAGAGAAGGAAGTATTTAGAGTATTTCTATATTTTGTTTTATTTCCTTTTGTTTGCATTTTATAAAAATATTGGAAGAAGGGACTTGACAAGAATTAGACAACAGATTTCACTGCTCTTAATGTAAAAAATAACAAGTCATCCATTAGAAACAAATTTATCCATCATTTGTTGCTCACTTTCCATCTTTCCTCCTATTATCTCTTTAAAAATCACAGAGAAGTTCAATTAAATATGGGAGTTTCAGTGCTGTCAACCAGAGTCAGTCATCCTTCAATAGGACCAAATCACTGTCTTTGCTATTTAACAACTTGGTTTCAAATTCTGGTTCTGATATTTATTTGGGTATATAACTACTTTTATTCTCTTTCATACTCCAATACATGATACTCTCATTAATATATCTTACCAGGACACATATGGTTAAGGGAATTTCTAAATTTCTAAAAAATAAAATTTTAATTCCTTCCACAGCAAAGAGAAAAGATTGATGATATTACAAAAAAGGACAACGTACAAGCGCTAACCAAGGAACGGACCGCGGTTCGATCCCCCGGCGTCCCATATGGTCCCCCCAAGCCAGGGGCGATTTCTGAGCACATAGCCAGGAGTAACCCCTGAGCGTCAAACGGGTGTGGCCCAAAAACCAAAAAAAAAAAAAAAAAAAAGGACAACGATGATTATTGGGGCTCAACAGATAGCATAGCGGTAGGGTGTTTCGTTGCATACAGCTAATCTGAGTTTGATTCCTAGCATCCCAAGTGGTCCCCCAAGTCTCTCAGGAGAATTTCTGAGCTCAGATACAGGAGTAAACCTTGAGCACCACTGGAATAGCCCAAAAAAGCCAACAAACAAAAAGGACAATGATGGTGATCATTATGGCACCATCAATAATAGATAAGATAGCACAGATAGAAATGAAGAGCTTTATCATATTCCTTATGATGTAAATTTACATATGGATTTTTACATCACTCTAACCTATTTTTCCATCTATTGTTTATCATTAGACACTAAAGATCTAATGATTAAGAATGGGTGATTATATTTTCATAATAATCTTATCACCAGAGAGCCTTATAAATTTGTTTAACTCTTAACTGTTATTGGCCAAAGATTTATTAGGGTCCAGAACTGAAGGATAAGAATGCACAATTGATATAAAGCAAAATCAGACTTTATTCTATCAGCCACAAGCTCTAAATTGGTTTGCAAGTGCCAATTCCCACAGGGGGTCACAAGACAGTTTATATAAGGTAGCGATGAGGAAGTTCTAGCTTCTGATGATCTTTAAATGATTGGTTGCTGTCCTACTGCTCCCTTTTCTCTTTAGATAGGCTTAGCCTATCTCCTTCGAGAAAGATTATCAGCCTTTCTCCTTAGCGAAAGATATCATGGTGATGTCAAATGGAAATTTAGGCTTGAGAAAGAGAAGCCTAGAAGTTTACAGGGCCCGGAGAGATAGCACAGCAGTGTTTGCCTTGCAAGCAGCCGATCCAGGACCAAAGGTGGTTGGTTCGAATCCCGGTGTCCCATATGGTCCCCCGTGCCTGCCAGGAGCTATTTCTGAGCAGACAGCCAGGAGTAAACCCTGAGCACCACCGGATATGGCCCAAAAACCAAAAAAAAAAAAAAAAAAGAAGAAGAAGAAGAAGAAGTTTACAATATGGAGCTCTTTACAAAATGGTGTCTACTCACTCCACCCCCATTCAGAAACTAGGGCCCCACAGATTGAATAACTCTGAGATAAGAGATTCAAATCTGCAATATCTCCGAAATAGTAACTAAGCAAGCCATTAACCTCAAACAAATTAACTATTATTCCAAGCCTTCATTACTGAGCTTCTAATTCACTATGCATAGAAAATAAACAGCAGAGAAATTTTCCTTATGTAAATCAACATTTTTATTCCTGAAATAAAATTAGTCACTCAACCAACATATTTATTGCCATTTTCTTTCCTGAACTTTCTTTAATCAAATTATCGTTATTTAATCTAATTATTATTCAGGTGCTTATTGCTCTTTATCTCCTTTCTACTTAGATATAATCTCCACAAGATATATAGTTTTTTTCAATTATTCTACTATAAATACTCATTATCCATGAGCATCTGAAATAAAAATGGTGCCACGTTATTATTTGTTAAAAGGAAGATAACCCAAAGATCACCAAGGGCAAAAAGAAAGGTTACACGTAAGCTTAATATGAAATGGTATATTTGCAAGAAAATATATTACACAAATAAAATGCCAAATTATTATTGTAAATGGACCACAACTTAAATATCACAAATTTTCTCAGTGTTTCAGGTAAGTGGGATGCATCTTAGCCACCAAGTGAAATACATGGCATAGGTCAGGACTGGTACAATCTACTATAAGTACTTACAGGGCACAGACACATGTCCTGCCAGCTGCAAGAAACAGCCATCAAGCTGTATTTCAAGACCACTGGTTCTGGATATTGTGGGAGATGATCACTGCCATTCAATTTGAGGGGGTTAGGCAAGCAATTTTCTTTGAAAAGTTTGTCTTAATCTCAATACAGTTGCTCTAGGTCCATTCCTTTTCCTCATACAAAAGAATTTCAAGAGAAGGTAAAATAGTGAAGCAAAATCATTTTTATTGAAAGAAATTTACTAAGATGTGAGTGAATAGAAATTGAGGAATATATTTTCAAAAGAGAACATGAACTTACCCAGAGCGGAAAAGTAGAGAATGGTTTGGGGGTAGAGGTTTTATGCAATTTCTTCAAATTGGTTGGCCTATACTATAGTTCTCAACATACATAAAAGTTAATCTGGACATTGTCACAGGAACTCTATATGATTCTTTCATCTTTTTATCATGACTTAGTGTTTCCCCTTGCTACTTCTATTCTCTGGGGATATACCCTGCTTTAAAAGGATGTGTCAGTTTCTGCATAGGGATGGTGCCTTTATTTCTACATCTCCAAAGAACTCATGATTTGCATCTTAAAGTGATGGGATCTTCATGCCTTTGACTACTTCAGGGCTAGATATTTGTTTTCCTTCATCCACCCTCCCTTTTTTGCTTCCTACTCCCTCCTTCCCTTCCTACTCCCTCCCTCCCTCCCTCTGTCCATTATTCCCTTACTCACTTCCTTCCTCCCTTCCTTTCTTCTTCCATAGTTCCATTATTCCTTAATAATAAATCTTGACAGGGCTGAGGGGCTGGGAGCCAATGATGAATGCTGGTCAGCCTGCTATACTCTCCTTGCTCCTTACCCTCTGTACTCTGGCCCAGGACTGTGTAGTTTCTTCTTAACTTTTATTGTTTCTCAAAAAGCTTATTATCAGGCCTCCTATCACATAGGTATTTTCTAATATGATGCTTAGTTAGTTACTCAGACAATAAAACAGAGGCTTAGAGATAAAGTAACTAAGTGAAGATACAAATTTGTTTTCAGGGCCAGAGAGATAGCCTGTAGGTAGGTTGTTTCCCTTGTATGCAGGATGGTAGTTCGAATTCTGACATCCCATATGGCTCCCTGAGCCTGCCAGGAGAGATTTTTGAGCATAGAGCCAGGAGTAACCCTTGAGTGCTGCAGGTGTGACTCAAAACCCAACAAATTTGTTTTCACTGTCTTTTCACCACTATTTCTGGCTACCTTATTTCTGCTGGAAAGGAGCAGGGGATTGTGATGGTAATGAAGTACTAACTCAGCCATTCATGGAAGAAGCTGAGAATTTGCTGTAGGGTTGATTTCCCACCTGTGCCTCATTAGGGAAATCCATGGCAAATTCACTCTAGTTTCCTTAGAAGCAAACCAGAGTAATAATACTACTATTAGATGCATACAAAATCTTTAAAAGTCCTTTGGTGAAAGCTACCAGAGTCAAACTCTATGACTCTGGTCACTCTAAATATGTGGTAACGAGGAATTGGAAATAGTTAAGAATCTCTCTACCTTCCTGAGATTTTATTCTCAGTGGTTTTCAAAAGAACCAAGTTTACATAGAAGCATGCTAGTTTGGCATCTTACTTTCATAGTCCTTAAAAACTATTGCCTCTCTACATTTCTGATCATTTCTATTATTATTCCACGGAAACAAAAATGGTTATCAAGTATAGAAATATAGAAAAAATAGAGGGAATTCAATAAATCATCTCTAAGATAGTCTCTAGAAAAAGAAAGAAAATAATACCCAACAGACAATGAATATGGTGAAGTTATCTTTAACTCCAGCACAAAGGGCTTGCTTATTACAATAGTATGATTTTTTTTTTGTTTTGGGGGCACACCCATTTGGCACTTAGGGGTTACTCCTAGCTATGTGCTCAGAAATGGCCCAGCTTGGAAGGGACCATATGAGACACCTGGGGATTGAACCGCGACCCATCCTAGGCTAGCGCTTGCAAGGCAGAAGCCTTACCTCTAGCGTCACCTCTCCCACCCCCACAATAGTATGTCTTATTTTTCAGTCTATCTTTATTTTTGACAATTAGTATGACTCCTCTCTGATTAGTCAGACATAATCAGTTGAATGGCTAATGGAGGTTCCATTTCCTTTGTGATGAAATTCTTGAATTTACCACACTGATGTTTTAACTGTTTCTCAAGGTCAGACATGGAAAAACTTTCTAATTCAATTCTCTGGTGTTTCTCAATCTTCTGACTGTGGCCTCCTCTGACCTTGTTTCCTTCTCGTAGCCACCCTGTTTTATTAGTTGACCCTAGTAGTTGTCTGTGCCCCCAGTTGCGCACTTTTCACCTCTGCACACCTTGGAATATCCTGAGACAACATGGGGCATTGGAGGTAGTGGAGAGAGCATATGGCACCAGGTTGCAAAACAGCTTTAGAGGAATCATTAAAATATTGGCTTCTCATTTAAAAAACCTGACCTTAAGCTGCTAAATCTTAAATTATCATTGTTTTAGTAATCTGCTGTCATCCCACTTGTGAGAAAGAGCTTGTCACCAGCCCTGTTCAGCATAAACATTATAACAGCTCTCTATTAGTGTTTCCTTTTCTGTTTTTATTCTAATTGAGGTATAACAATAAATAAAATAATGATATATAAGGAAATAATATAAAATAATATAAAACCATATAATTATTATATATACAATATATTAATCTAATACATAAATATATTCCATCCATTGTGTGGATGATACTGATTATGAAATAACTATTTGAGTATTTAACTCATCATAAAGCATCTTTCATTTGTGGGGGAATTTATGTTCAACTTCCTTAAACTTTCAATTATATAATAGAGTGCCATCAGCATTCTTTTTACTAGGTAGATCCTCAGACCTTATTTATCATGTAGATAAAAGTTTATATTTGGCCATCCTTTATTTTTCACAATTTGCAGCCCCTAACAACTACTTTTCTACTATTTCTATTGGTATGATAGGTTTTTTTTTTTAATTGTGAGTCTAACTAATTCCAGGCTTTATCTTCCTATGTTTTTCCTATTTTACTAACATAGCATAATGTCCTCAAGGTTTTATTCATGCCCTCCGAAATGATAACTTTTAAAAAATGTCTAGAACCAGAAAAACAGTATAGTGGTTAAAGATGCTTGCCTTGCATACAAGCAAACTAGATCTGGTTCCTGGCCATTTTGTGGTTTCCTACCCAAGAACAGAATCACAAATAAGTCTGAGTACTGCTGTGTGTGGCCCAGTAGTATTTTTATTTTTAAAGAGATCAGCATCCTATCCACAGAGATAGCATAGCTGGTTAGACACTTATGTAGCATATTACTACCCCAGGTATGATCCCCAGCACTGCATTTAGTCACTTGAGTGATACATTCCTTAATCACAAAGACAGGAGAAAACCCTTAGCACAGCTGGATGTGGCCATCACTAAACCTGTGCCTCACCATCCTCAAAAGAAAACAATTCCTAGAGACTTTAAAGTGATAAAGAAATGAATAATGCAATTTTTATTGTCATGTATTTAATATATTAACACTTACTATGTATAATAGATACATGGGTACTATGTATCTAAAATTATGAACAATAATGTTTTACTTGATTAAAATAACTTGATGTGTTTATCTATGAATTCTTCTACTGTACATTTCATTATATGTATCTAGTCCTTTGTTCCACAATCAAGTGTACAATATATGATATATAACCCGAGGCTTCAACTAATTTGACTCAAGTGCATTACCGTATATACTTCAGTATAAGCTGAGTTTTTCTAGCACAAAATTTATGCCCAAACCCCCTAAACTCGGCTTATACTTGGGTCATACAGGTTATTTGATGTGGTGCGCACATACCTAATCAAATGCACATAGTCTCCAGTCATCTTCTGACTTCTGCTCGAGGGGGTGGTGCTTCAGCTCAGTCCACAAGTTGAGGCTGAGCAGAAGAGGTAGGCGGCTAAACTGAACTGTATTCCACTGACTTATAATATTCTGTACTTTATATGAGATTAAAGCAGTGATAATGATATCTGCAAACTCAGTGATAATGGCAATGTCTATGCTGATACCCTCACATTGGTTAAGCTGAAGCTCTGTTGGGACATACAGAGTAGGAGGAGAAGGAATCCAGTTTTGAAGGATTTTAACCATTGTGATTTAGCTTGATTACCTGTTAAACTATGGTTTTCTGCACTTTAAAGTTTTAAAGTTATTGTTGTTACTTTACAGTTTTTCTTTAGCAAAAAATATTGAAAAACATTTAACCTACTGATTCCTCATTTATTTTAATTGTTTTGGGTATATATTTTTATTTTTGAAATTTACCAGTGGTTGCTGTCTTTTCCACCTCGGCTTATACTCGAGTCACTAAGTTTTCACAGTTTTTGGGTAAAATTAGAGGGGTAAGCTTATACTCAAATATATATTTCCTTTTTGTTTTGGTCCTGTAAGATTCATAGAAATGCTTTAATAAATTTTTTTAAAGATAACTAAACACATTTATAGAATAAAATATTCTGTTCAATGTTAAGTTACTAGCATTTTCAGAATTGGTCATGCACGATAATTCTACGATAAAATGATACATTTTATCACCGTAGCTATTGTCATTAATATATCTAGATATAGATATAGATATTGGTTGAAAACTTGCTGGAATTCATACAGACTAAACACTCCTACACTTACACCATTAGAGGAAAAAAACATCGGTTTCCTGCATTATAAAAGTTCCCTAGTCTTTTTTCAGCTTCTGTTCTCCCTCAGGTCTCTCTATTATCCTGCATATAAAATCATATATATTTTAACTCCTTACTGAATTTCATAGCAATGTATTGATATATCAATGTAATTTTATACTATGTATTTCTTAAACTAAATTGATGAGAGTCATATAAAAAACATTACTTTATCTAGTTTTCCTCTGGATGATCAGACTTTTTTTAAAATTTTTATTGAAACCAATGTGAATTATAAATCTTTTTTTCACAGATTTAAGGTACATAGTGACAGTGAATTAGGGCAATTCCCACCACCAGTGTTGACTTCCCTTCACCACTGTCCCTAGCATGTATTTCATACCTCCACCCTAGACTCCTGGACTGCTTATGTAACAGATCCGTTTTGTGTATAGCTTGTTATCATTTGGGTCTCTGATTCTATTGTCATTGACTTTGGGTTGGGTATTTAGGTCCTGATCATTTTTTATTTTCATTCAATACTCATGATACCCTAGTACCATACATTATTTGTATGGTACATATAGTACCATATATCAGTACCATACATTATTTTTCTCAATTTGTAGGAAGCCATAGAAATAGAAGGCAGAACAAAATGTTTCATGTTTCATGATTCTGTTTAAAAAAAAATAAAGCTGGTGGGAGCACCTGTCTAGAAGCTATAAATAAAAATTTTAAAGAGAAAAAAGAAAGAAAAAAGGGGGGCTGATGTGGCAAGTTTGTTTTTGTTTGTTGTTGTTTTTAAATAAGATTTTATTTAAACACCTTGATTACAAATATAATTGTGGTTGGGTTTCTGTCATGTAAAAAGCAACCCCCATCACCTGTGCAACATTCCATCACCAGTGTCCCAAATCTCCCTCGTCTTCAACCCACCTCTGCCTGTACTCGAGACAATGTATGAGGGAAATAGGATGATCAGACTTTGACTTATTGGTTTTTCTAATTTTGATGTGCACTCTAGAAGCATCTAGCTTGACAATATAATAAATTATACTTTTATAAATTCGCTGAAACACATATATGTGGATTTTCTACTAGCTATAAAACTGGACTAGAATTTCTAGTTTCAAGAATGTTTTACTGCTAGACGATGTTCCAAATAGATTCTATCAACATACTTTTATCAGCAGTACCAGAGATCAAGTTGTTCTACTAGTTGCTAATTATCAAATTTGGGTATTTTTTAAATGATATTGTTGGTTATATGATGCTTTGTCATTGTCACCTAAATTTGGGTTTTAAATTTTGAGTTTAGAATTAGTTGCATTATTATCCTTAATTAAAGACACATGGCCATTTTTATATCTATAAAAAGTATATGAACCCTATACTTTACTCAACAGAAAACAGAAAATATTTTTGAATATCAAAATTTAGGGGCCAGAGAGATAATATAGGGGGTAGGTTACTTGTCTTGCGCTGGGTTGCACCAGGTCCCATCACAGGTATCCCAAAGAAGTAAATACTGAGCAAAAAGCCAGCATTAAACTCTGAGCAATATTGGGTGTGGCTCCCAAATCAAAATAAATTCATTATTATAATCAAAATTTAATGCTAAAAGAACTCTTAGAGGTCAAGATTAAGGTTGACATTTGATGCTGAAATAGCCCAAGTTATCCAGTCTGGGATGAAACGACTGTAGTTATACTCAGAAAAAAGGTAGGCATGGGCTACTACTTTCTGCATGAACTATAAAAGTCAAACTCTAACCCCAACAACCTTCTGACAGAACTGCCATTTTTGTCTCTTAACTTATGTGTTAACAGTAAACTTAAGTGTTAAGTCGTTCTGCCACTTAACCTTATCAAACTTAACAAACTTAACCTAATTTGCTTTAGATCTATAAATTCTGTACCACGTGTCTGCATATGGCAGCCCAATGCCTTAATAACTTATAGTAGTGTCAGTCCAGTGGTATCACAGGAAGGTTACAGATAAATTCCATTGTATTCTACCCATACTAGAGAGCTTAACCAGTAGCACAGAAAGCTCAACTAGCATCAAACCACATCCCAGAAAATTCTTAGACAACTAAATTTAGTAGTACCCTGGAGAGATTTAAAAATAATTACAAATTAATTTGTGTTTATCTAAAATTTGATCATTCTAGTTGCCTTTGTTTTGTAAACAAACAATATGAAATAAATTTGTGTCTGCATGAAGGCAACATTTAGTGGTGGGTTGGTGACTGGGATTACTGGTAAAGGAATGATAACACTGTTGATGAAATTGGTCATTGAATATTTAATGTCTGAAATGACTGTATTAAGAAGAACTTGGAGGGACCGGGCGGTGGCGCTAGAGGTAAGGTGCCTGCCTTGCCTGCGCTAGCCTTGGATGGACCGCGGTTCGATCCCCCGGTGTCCCATATGGTCCCCCAAGCCAGGAGCGACTTCTGAGCGCATAGCCAGGAGTAACCCCTGAGTATCACGGGTAGGGCCCAAAAACAAACAAACAAACAAACAAAAAGAAGAACTTGGCAAAGCATAGTATTATAATAAAAATTAGAAATTAAAAAATTAAAAGAAGAAAAAAATTGTTGGTCATTGAGGTCTGAGAAGAAACTTTATTTTTTATTTCTTAATTGCAGAGGTAGCAGAATTCTTTTCTCTTTTATTAAATCACCCCAACACTATAACTTTCTTTGTTTAATAAAATAAAATATAGTATGGCAAGATGGATGATAGAAGAATTGAGGAGAAATCTCAGTAAACCGTAAATTATTCTCAGGACATTGCATAAGAACTATGCATTTTTATTTGCTCTACTCAGGCTGCAAAGCAAAAAAATCAGTGAAACCCAAATGAGATACCTTTTAGAAATCTGTTTTTGAGTCATCTAGATTTTTCTGTATCATAAGTGAAAAATACAAAATAAAGACAATATTTTTATGCAGGGTTCAGAGTCTGTAACCCTGAAACTCTTTTTTTTTTTTTTTTTTTTTTTTTGGTTTTTGGGCCACACCCGGTGGTGCTCAGGGATTACTCCTGGCTGTCTGCTCAGAAATAGCTCCTGGCAGGCACGGGGAACCATATGGGACACCGGGATTCGAACCAACCACCTTTGGTCCTGGATCGGCTGCTTGCAAGGCAAACACCGCCGTGCTATCTCTCCGGGCCCAACACTGAAACTCTTAATATTTATTCACTGCCCATAAGATGCTGAAAATTGAAATTATTATTCTTACCCAAAATTCTGCAAACATCTCAGTGTCTTTATAGTTTATAAGCTATGAGGAATATTGTATAAATATAAACTTATGTAAATTGAATATATGGATTCTAATGCATAATTATAAGTGTTCTTTGATGTAAGTTCCATCTTGAAACAACTAGAACTTTTTTTATCAACATAAATTCAAATCCCCTTTTTTAACACTTGGGCCACACCTCTGTTGTGCTCAAAGCTGACTTTGGTTTGTGTGTAGCTAATGTATCGCTTCTGGCTGGTTTGGAGAACAGTATTGGGTGTCAGGGATTAAATCTGGGTATTCTATGTCCAAGGCAAGTACCCTACTGGCTACTATTGCTTTGACCTTCTACATGAATGCAACCTATACAAAAGATTTAAGAATACTAACAGTCATAAAACTATTTAAATGAGTGAATGAACTTTTTGTAAAATAAATACAAATGTTTTATAGTAAAAAATAAACTATATTTAAATAAAGAGATTCAAAAGCAAATCAATTTTATGAATACTTTTAAATATATAACAATCATATTTTGATACTATGTTATGTATATTTAAGAATATGTGGGGCCGGGCAGTGGCGCAAGAGGTAAGGTGCCTGCCTTGCCTGTGCTGGCCTTTGACGGACCACAGTTCGATCCCCCAGCATCCCATATGGTCCCCCAAGCCAGGAGCAACTTCTGAGCACATAGCCAGGAGTAACTCCTGAGCGTTACCGGGTGTGGCCCAAAAACCAAAAAAAAAAAATATGTAGCTAGGGGCCAGAGTGATAGTGCAGCGGAAGGGCATTTGACTTGCACATAGTTGACCCAGGAGGAACCTTGGCTAGATCCCCAGTGTCCCATATGGTCCCCCAAGCCAAGAGTGAATTTTGAGCTCATAGCCAGGAGTAACCCCTGAGCATCACTGGGTGTGGCCCCAAAAACAAACAAACAAAAATGTAAAAAAAGAATATGTAGTTAAATTTTTATATATAAACCTTTATTTAAGCATCATGATTACAAAGCATGTTCGTAGTTGGGTTTCAGTCATAAACAGAATATTCCCCCTTCACCAGTGCAACATTTAGATCTACATATATATGTTTTTGTATATTTATGTGAATACAGGTAATTCTGTGTCCTATGTAAATTAAAACTCTACACATTGTGGTATATGCTACTCTTTTATTTCTTAGATCTTTTAGTTCTATATTTCTTGGTTTTTTGTTTTGGTTTTATTTTGGTCTTTCAGGCCACACCCATTTGATGCTCTGGAGTTATTCCTGGCTAAGCACTCAGAAATTGCCCCTGGCTTGGGGGGAACATATGGGATGCCAGGGGATAGAACCGCGGTCCTTCCTTGACTAGCACTTACAAGGCAGACACCTTACCTCTACCTCTAGCGCCACCTCACCGGCCCCAGTTCTATATTTCTTAGATTTTTATTCTTTCAGTCTCCTAATGAGAATTCTGAAAGATTATTTAGAAATCAATATCAATAACTCTTTCTAATTTTTTAAAACATTGTTCTAAAATTTCATTCCAATATCTCTCGTAATTCAGCTGAATTGTCTCTTCTTGATGATCCTTTTGTTCTCCATTCTTTTTCCTCTTAAAACATACACTAAATATATATATATAAGTATATATATATATATATAATATGAGACTGTACTTGTGGAACAGTATCAATAAAGTATACAAGTTTAATCAGAAAACTTACAATAGGGGCCAGAACAGTGGCACAAGTGGTAGGGCATTTGCCTTGCACACAGCTAACATAGGAAAAACCGTGGTTCCATCCTCCAGTGTCCCATATGGTCTCACAAGCCAGGAGCAATTTCTGAGCACATAGCCAGGAGTAACTCCTGAGCATCACCAGGTGTGACCCAAAAAGCAACAAATTACAATAAATCTGAGGACATTCATAAAATATTTTTCAATATAACCTTTGTATAAGACCATATAAAATTGTACTCAAATAACAGGAGCCAAAATATGGGAAGCATTATTATGAATAGCAAGGAAAGAGCATTAAAAATAGTTCATAGTCCCCAAAAGTGTATATACATATATATATATATATATATATATATATATATATATATGTAGGTCTTCACAATACACACATACATGTACATACAAATTTAGTTTAGTGTGGAGCCGGATTTTTTTTTATCCACCAGCTATGATATTAGCTGACATGGATTGGCATGTCTTTTACATGTCAAATTGACCTTGGATTATATTTTGGCAAAATGAGACAGTTGATTTCAACTAGTAGTCCTCAAAATGTGTCCTGCTACTAATAACATATGTCTTTTACATGTTAAATTGACCTTAGATTATATTTTGGCAAAATGAGACACTTGATTTCAACTAGTAGTCCTCAAATGTGTCCTGTTACTAATAACATATGCATTATCTGGGAACTTGTTAGAAATTCAAGTAATTGGAATGTACTTATAACTCATTGAGTTATAAACTCTTGAGTGTAGGCCTCTAAATACCATTAGAACAAATCCTTCAGGTTATTATAGTGTTTTGCTGTTTAAGAACTATTTGACTAAGGGATCTAAATTATCAGTTCCAACTCTTCATGTCTAAGACCCCCTCATTGTTCAAGAAACTATTTATCTCTTCCTGTTATTTCAAATTGTAAGATTTTGGAGAGCAAGAAGTAGGCTATAGATTTAATTAATGGTTAGTATTTGTTCCTTCTCATAGTAAATAATGATGCCATAAGTATCATGGGAATCTCATAAGTTTTGTCACCTGTAAAATTGCATGTATGTTTGGAAATAAAATTATTTAAGGGTTAAATAAACTAAAAATAGGCTAAAATGATGTAACTGTTTCAATAACATTAAGGACAAAATGTTACCACAATCTTCTACACAGCCCCTTTACAGAACACCTTAGGTAACCTCAGCTTTGAGATCCAAGTAAGAGTTTGTTTTCATTGGACATTATATAATCCTTTGCTTTTTCTATCTATATACCATATCTAATTAGACTATCTGTTATTAATCTTTCTCTATATTATATAATTTGCTTAATATTAAAAATTATAGTTTCATTATGTTGTAGCAAAATTAGGAGTTTTATGGTTCATTCATTGTTAAAAATAGAATAATTGCTTTATTTACTCAGTTGATATCTCTTCAGCACTTGTGTATATTTATAGATCTTAGCTATTGTAAATAGTGTTACTATATACATAGATGTATGGAGGATAAAGAGTTAGTACAGTGTGCAAAGCATTTGCTTTGCTTTGCACACAGATAATGGAACAATATCCCATATTTTTCTCTGACCACCACCAGATATGATTCCTGAGTGAATCCTGGCGTAAGATCTGAGCATACTGGATGTAGCCAAAACCTTCCTCCTAATACCCTCCCACTCCAATAAAAGAAAGAAATAAAAGAAGAAACATGATATAAAAATAACAAATAGAGACAACCAAATTGAATATTGGTATACAGAACTAAATTTACCAAGAGTAAAGTGTAGGGTATGGTTTGGAGAGGACCTTCAGATAGTGGTGGAGGGAAACTGAAACTCAGGTGGAAGATTAAGTGCTAGAAGATTATATGAAATCCTATAACTATCAGTAATGAAAATATCAGTCCTTATTTTTAAGCACTATTTTATTCTCTAAATTTTATGAAATATTACTGCAAGAAAATACTATTTTCTTAGCTCGTCGAAACCAACATGGATTCTAAATCTAAAAGCTACTCATTTTGTTTTTATAACAATAGTTATTTTTATTGTTTTGTCCTAAGCAAGAATGCAACCTTTCAAAGTATATATTGGGTTTTTTTGATGGTTTGTTTTGTTTTGTTTTGGAGCCATACCTGGTGATGCTCAGGGGTTAATCCTGGCTATACGCTCAGAAATTGCCCCTGGCAGGCATGGGGAACCATATGGGACTCAGGGAGGTAAGGGTGTGAGGGGGGATCAAACCTCAGTCTGTCCTAGGTCAGCTGCATGCAAGGCAAATGCTCTGCTGCTGTGCCACCACTCTGGCCCCTCAAAGTATATTTTATTTTTATCTAAATTTTACTTAATAAAGTTTGATTTCCAGAGAATCTTTTTTTTAAATTTTCTTTTATTTAAACATCTTAAATACAAATATGATTACGATTAGTTTCAGTCATGTAAAGAATACCCCCTTCACCAGTGCAACATTCCCACCATCAATGTCCCAAATCTCCTTCCATCCCACCCCACCCCCACCTGAACTCCAGACAGGCGTTCCAGTTCCCTCATTCATTCACAAGATTATGGTAGTTCTCTTTGTAGTTATTTCTATAACTGCACTCACCACTCTTTGTGGTGAGCTTCATGAAGTGAGCTGGAAGTTCCAGACCTCCTCTCATTGTCTCTGAGGATTGTTGCAAAAATGACTTTTATTTTTCTTAAAACACATAGATGAGTGAGACTATTCTGTGTCTCTCTCTCCCTCTGACTTATTTCACTCAGCATGATAGATTCCATGTACATCCATGTATAGGAAAATTTCATGACTTCATCACTTTTGACGGCTGCATAATATTCCATTGTGTATATGTAACACAGTTTCTTTAGCCATTCATATGTTGAAGGGCATCTTGGTTGTTTCAAGAGCTTGGCTATTGTGAATAGTGCTGCAATAAATATAGGTGTGAGGAAGGGGTTTTGTGTTGTAGTCTTGTATTCTTAGGGTATATCCCTAGTAGTGGAATAGCTGGGTCGATTGGGAGCTCAATTTCCAGTTTTTGGAGGAATCTCCATATCGCTTTCCATAGAGGTTGGACTAGACGGCATTCCCACCAGCAGTGGATAAGAGTTCCTTTCTCTCCGCATCCCCGCCAGTATTGATTGTTCTCATTCTTTGTGATGTATGCCAATCTCTGTGGTGTGAGATGGTATCTCATTGTTGTTTTCATTTGCATCTCCCTGATGATTAGTGATGAGGAGCATTTTTTAATGTGCCTTTAGGCCATTTGTATTTCTTTTTTATTAAAGTGTCTGTTCATTACTTCTACCCATTTTTTTGATGAGATTAGATTTTTTTTTCTTGTAAAGTTCTGTCAGTGCCCTGTATATTTTGGATATTAGCCCCTTATCTGATGGGTGTTGGGTGAATAGTTTCTCCCACTCCGTAGATAGCTCTTGTATCCTGGGCACTATTTCTTTTGAGGTGCAGAAGCTTCTCGGCTTAATGTATTCCCATCTGTTGATCTCTGCTTCCACTTGTTTGGAAAGTGCAATTTCCTCCTTTAATGCCTTTAGTCTAAATGTCATGGAGTTTTTTTTTTACCGATGTGTTGTTCTATATACCTTATGGTATCAGGTCTG
Source organism: Suncus etruscus (assembly GCF_024139225.1). Lineage (NCBI taxonomy): Eukaryota > Metazoa > Chordata > Mammalia > Eulipotyphla > Soricidae > Suncus > Suncus etruscus. The sequence goes on along the minus strand of NC_064854.1, from coordinate 104,944,464 downwards.
ATATCTAGGTCTTTAATCCATTTGAATTTTACCTTCATACATGATGTTAACTGGGGGTCTATGTTCACTTTTCTGCAAGTGGCTAACCAGTTCTGCCAGCACCACTTGTTGAAGAGGTTTTTCCCTGCTCCACTTAGGATTTCTTGCTCCTTTGTCAAAAATTAGGTGATTGTATGTCTGGGGAACATTGTCTGAGAACTCAAGCCTATTCCACTGATCTGAGGGTCTGTCTTTATTCCAATGCCATGCTGCTTTGATAACTATTGCTTTGTAGTACAGTTTAAAGTTGGGGAAGGTAATGCCTCCCATTTTCCTTTTCCCTAGGAGTGCTTTAGTTATTCGAGGGTGTTTATTGTTCCAAATGAACTTCATAAGTGTTTGACCCAGTTGTTTGAAGAATGTCATGGGTATTTTTAAGGGGATCATATTAAATCTGTATAATGCTTTGGGGAGTATTACCATTTTAATGATGTTAATCCTGCCAAACCATGAGCAGGGTATGTGTTTCCATTTCCATGTGTCCTCTCTTATTTCTTTTCTTTCTTATTTCTCTTCTTTGTATAGGTCCTTCACATATTTTGTCAAGTTGACTCCAAGGTATTTGAGTTTGTGTGGCACTAATGTGAATGGGATTGCCTTCTTGACGTCCTTCTCTTCCCTATCATTATTGGTGTATAAAAAGGCCATTAATTTCTGTGTGTTAATTTTGTAGCCTGTAACCTTGCTATATGAGTCTATTGTTTCTTGAAACTTTTTGGTAGAGTCTTTAGGGTTTTCTAAGTAGAGTATCATGTCATCTGCAAACAATGAGAGCTTGACTTCTTCCTTTCCTAACTGGATTCCCTTGATATCTTTTTCTTGCCTGATCACTATAGCAAGCACTTCCAGTACTATGTTGAAGAGGCATGGTGAGAGAAGACAGCCTTGTTTTGTACCAGAACTTAGAGGAAAGGCTTTTAGTTTTTCTCCATTGAGGTTAATATTTGCCATTGGCTTGTGGTAGATGGCTTCAACTAGATTGAGAAAGGTTCTTTTCACTCCCATCTTGCTGAGATTTGATCAAGAATGGGTGTTGGACCTTATCAAATGCTTTCTCTGCGTCTATTGATATGATCATGTGGTTTTTATTTTTCTTGTTGTTGATGTTTTGTATGATGTTGATAGATTTACAGATGTTGAACCATCCTTACATTCCTGGGATGAAACCTACTTGGTCATAGTGTATGATCTTCTTGATGATGCATTGGATCCTATTTGCCAAAATTTTGTTGAAGATCTTTGAATCTACATTTATCAGGGATATTGGTCTGTAATTTTCTTTTTTGGCAGCATCTCTGTCTGGTTTTGGTATCAAGGTGATGTTGGCTTCAAAAAATCTGTTTGGGAGTGTTCCCGTTTTTTTCAATTTTATGAAAGAGCCTGGCTAGGATTGGTAGTAGCTCCTCTTGAAATGTTTGAAAGAATTCATTAGGAAATACATCTGGGCCTGGGCTTTTCTTTTTGGGCAGATGTTTGATTACTGTTTCAATTTCCTCAGTAGTGATGGGGGTCTTTAGATATGCTACATCCTCCTTACTTAACTGTGGAAGTTTATAAGATTCCAAGAATTTTTCCATTTCTTCTAGGTTCTCATGTTTAGAAGCATAAAGTTTCTCAAAGTAGTCTCTGATTACCCTTTGGATCTCTGCAATATTTGTCGTGATCTCCACCTTTTCATTTCTAATACAGGTTATCAGATTTCTCTCTCGTTCTTTGTGAGTTTTGCCAATGGTCTATCAATCTTGTTTATTTTTTCAAAGAACCAACTTCTGCTTTCGTTGATCTTTCGGATTGTTTTTTGGTTTTCCACTTCATTGATTTCTGCTTTCAGCTTTGTTATTTCCTTCTGTCTCCCTATTTTTGATTCCTTTTGTTGGTCATTTTTTAATTTTTTGAGCTGCATCATTAAGTTATTCAGGTTTGCCTCTTCTTCCTTCCTGATGAGTGCTTGTAGAGCTACAAATTTTCCTCTCAGGACCGCTTTTACTGTGTCCCATAGATTCTGGCCGTTTGTGTCTTCATTATCATTTGTTTCTAGAAAAGTTTTAATTTTCTTTTTTATTTCATCTCGGACTGGTTGTTCAGTAGCAGGCTGTTTAATTTCCGTTGTTAAAGTTTTTCTTCTGTTTGCCTTTGTAGTTCACATCTAATTTCAGAGCCTTGTGGTCAGCAAAGGTAGCCTGCAAGATTTCTATCCTCTTGATTTTGTAGAGATATGTTTTTTGTGTCAGCATGTAGTTTATCCTGGAGAATGACCCATGTACTTTAGAGAAGAATCTGCATCCAGGTTTTTTGGGATGGAGTCCTATATATATCTACCAGTCTTCTTTCTTCCATTACTCTTTTTAGTGCTAGTATGTTTTTGTTGGGTTTCAGTCTGGTTGACCTATCAAGTATTGATAGGGCCGTGTTGATGTCTCCCACAATTATTGTATTAGTATTGATGTCTTCTTTCAGATTTGTCAATAACTGTATTAGATAATTTGTTGGTCTCTCATTGGGTGCATATATGTTTAATAGTCTGATTTCTTCCTGTTGTACATATCCCTTGATTAGTACATAGTGTCCATCTTTGTCCCTTACCACTTTTCTGAGTATAAAGTTGGTGTCATCAGATATTATTATGGCCACCCCAGCTTTTTTGAGGGTGTTGTTCGATTGCATGATTTTCCTCCAGCCTTTGATTTTGAGTTTATGTTTGTTCTGACTATTGAGGTGTGTTTCTTGTAGGCAGCAGAAGTTTGGATTCATCTTTTTGACCCATTTTGCCACTGTGTCTTTTAATTGGTGAATTTAATCCATTGACATTGAGGGAGATGATTGTCATAGGATTTAATGTCATCTTTGTAGATATGTTTGCTGTGTTTGTTGGTCTCTCTTGTCTTAGAGTAGACCTGTCAGTTTTTTATTTAAGGCTGGTTTATCATCTGTGAAGTTTCTGAGCTGTTGTTCATCTATAAAGCTATGTATTCTTCCTTTAAACCTGAACATTATTCGGGCTGGGTGCAGTATTCTCGGTGAGGCATTCATTTCATTCAGTCTTGTCACAATATCCCACCACTGTCTTCTGGCCTTGAGAGTTTCTTGTGACATGTCTGCTGTAAGTCTTAGGGATGCTCCTTTGAATGTAATTTCCCTTTTTGATCTTGCTGCTTTCAGTATTCTGTCTTTATCTGTGGGATTTGTTGTTGTAACGAGGATGTGTCTTGGGGTATTTTTCTTTGGGTCTCTTTTAGCTGGTACTCTTCGGGCATGCAGGATTTGATTGCATGTAGTCTTTAACTCTGGGAGTATCTCTTTGATGATGTCTTTGACAGTTGATTCTTCCTGGAGATCTCCTACCAGGGTATCTGGGACTCCAATGATTCTTATGTTGTTTCTGTTGAGTTTATCAAAGACTTCTATTTTCATCTGTCCGCATTTCTTGAGTAATTTTTCCATTGCCTGATCATTTGTCTTAAGGTTCTTTTCCAATTTCCACTGCTGTGTTGAGTTTTTCTGCATCTCATCTTCCAGTACTCCGATTCTCTCCTCAGCTGCTGTTACCCTACTGGCGAGGCCATCAATTGAGGTTTTCAGTTGAACTACCATGTTTTTCAGATCTGTTATTTCACTTTGGAGTTTTCTGATTTCTGTCTTTGTGTTCTGTTCAGATTTATCTATGCTTTTTTTGAGTTCTACAAACATCTTCCATATTGCTATCTTAAGTTCCTTATCCAAGAGGTTAACAGATGGTTGGAATCTTTTAGGTCATTTGAGCTATCGTCTTCATTCGCTGTGCATGGTGTTTGCCTGTGAGGTTTCCCCATTGTCACGCTTGTAGTGTGGTTTTTCCTGCATGTTGTGGTGGGGTTCATTATTTAGAAAGATTGTGTGGCCACGCTCTTCTGCTGCCTCTAGTTGACAGTTTTTTGGGGGTGCACTCCCTAGGCCTTGGAGGAGACCTTCAGGTATTCAAGGAACACAGACAGGCACAGGAGAGATTTCCCTTGGAGTCCTCAGAGTGATCAAAGGCACAGCAGGGCAGATCCTCCACAGGCCAGAGAGCTCAGCTTATTGAATGGCGGACCCCACAGCCAGACTTTACTCACACACTCGCTGGGCAGCTTCAAAATGCAGTTTTTTGGGGGTGTGCTCCCTAGGCCTCTGAGGAGACCTTCATTTATTCAAGAAACACAGATAGCACCTTACTTAATAAAATTTAAGTAAGTTTTTGGATAGACTGGTTTAATATTGATAAAATTCTTTATATATAAAAAAGGAATATTGCCTTTAAGGGGCATTGAGAGACTTTTAACTTGTTAATTTATATGAAACAAATGGGGTCAGAGTGATAGCATAGTGCTCGGGTGTTTGCCTTTCATGCAGCCAACCCAGGATGACCAAGTTTGATTCCCAGAATTCCATATGGTCCCCCAAGCCTGTCAGGAGTGATTTCTGAGCACAGTGCAGGAGTAACTTCTAACCATCATCGGGTGTGGTCCCAAAACTAAACAAAATAAACAAATACAAAGAAAAAACAGCATATAGCATATAAGCAAATATCAATAAATTATAGTGTTTAAAATTGGTCTCAGTTTTTGATCAGTAACAGAATTACTTGTTTATAAATCAGTGATTGAAAAAAATTTTAGATATCAAATTACTCATCTATTTTCCTACAGCATATCTCACCTCCTTCTATGCATCCTTATTTCACTTCAAAATTTATTAATAGCAATTTTCCCCATAGGTGAGTACCATAGTAGTCCTGCAAACATGCATCTTTGTGATTACTTATTATTCAATAAAAGAACAAATAAAATATTTAATCATTTGTTTAGCAAGCACTGTTCTCTTATTGTATACTAGTATCTAAAGAACAAAATATTAGTTAAAGAAGTTAGAAACCTCTTCAAAAGAAAGGAAAATTAACTATTTATTATTATGGCCTCTGAACATGCTACCAAGAGAAAAGTATAGACTCATGCAAGACTAAAACAGGTGTATGATCCAGTGGAAACTACCGAAGATGATGGCTTTTCTACCTAGACATAAAGGACAAGGAGTAGACTTTTACTATTTTTGCTAAAAAAATGTATATATATATCATATATTATATATACTTATATAATTTATATGTATAGGGGGTATTGAAATCTTTCTTATAGCCACAAATAAAAATCCAGTCTAGATGAGAGATAGTAGATAGAACGAGTAACCACCAGAAGAGAAGGAATCTTTTCAAACTTTAAACCTTGTTAAAATCTCTGGACCTGAAGGATCTAAATCCTAACCCCTTGATGCTTTTAGCTAATAGAATGCCTGAATTAAAATTTTGTTTAAACCAGTTAGACTCATTTTTGGTACCAACAATGATTGCATTATTGTTTTATATGCAACAAGGTTTGCATATCAAAGGTAGAAGGAAATGACATGGCCTGCCAAGGAAAAGGTGAAAATATATGCTGGTGAGAAAGAAAAAATTGTTTATGCAAAACTCAACATCTAGTATTGTTTGGCTGTTGCACAGTATGGAGGAGAGGAAGTAACTTAAGACATGAGACAGGGAGGCTCAGCTCAAAAAAGATACTGTACAAGCGTATTTATATTAGTGTTAAAATATTATAAATGATCCAATAGTAACTATATTTGACTTTGTGTGCCATGAAACCAAAAATAGCTTTTTTCACATATATTAAACTCTTCTTTGTAGTTTATTGCCAATAATCAATGTATCAATAAATAAGCATGACTGCCTTATGGACAATTCAAAGTGGAAATCTGGAAACTTTGAGGAATAGGCTTGGCCTATTTTGCCATAGTTTGCCAGAAAATCATCTATATCATGCTTCATGGGGCATAGAGCATGTACTCAAATTGTCTATTAGCTCTGTCAAAGAATGTTTACTGGGTACTTGCTGTAGGGTAGAATCTGTTATTGCCTCTAGTTGAAGTTACTTTTGACACATACATTGTCCTGCTTATTTTTGTATCAGTTGAAGTAGAAAAGAACGTGGTTGGAAAAGAAGACAGAAGAGAATAATCAGCAACATAATCTGAGCTCATCTAGATCACTATAAAAAGAAAAAAGCAGAGAGATGGCACTGGAGGAACCTGGGGGTTGCTTTAGCTGGCAAGGTTAGGGAAATAATCTCTTTGAAAATAAAAAAGGTACTTTGAGCCACCAGAGATTGCTAAGATGGCTGAGAAAATCAAAAGCCTTCTGAGCAGGAGAAAAAAAATGGCAATAGGAAAATCTGACTTTCACATGCTTAAAAAACAGGCAGATCCAGTGTTTCTAGTGTTTACAGTGGGGTACAAGAAGAAACAGAAGCTTAGGATTTCAGGGGTCATGATAGAAGCTTGGTATTGTCATGGGAAGTCATTAAACATTTCTAAAGAAATATGATAAATTTTATAACATTGCAATCCAACAGAAATACCCGATTCATGACATGGCTTTACTGTTTCAATTAACTGAGGCCAGAGCACAGCAGACAGGACATATATCTTGCATGTGACTTACTCAAGTTTGACTTTTGCCATTGCTTGTGATTCCCAGAGCAAAATGATCCCTGAAGCACCACTAAGAATAGTTCCTGAGTACAGAGCCAGGAATAATCTTAAGTATTGCCAGATGTGGCCCAAACACAAAATGCAAAAACAAATTAAATAAAATAGTTTCTAGTAGCCAAGCCAAAGATGATTTCTTGGTCTAAAGTACTAAGTTGTTCATTCCATTTTCTATATGAGGAAAGCCGAAAAGAGAATGAAGTTAGGCAGAAACAGAATGAGGAGCTTGGATTTAGATAAATTAAGTTCAAATGCCTATTAGGCATCCAGGAAAGCAGCTAAACAGAGTGGTTCTTTCCCAAGCAGCCATCATTAATCTTAGAGGTAGAGATGGTTTCTCATATTTCAAAATCGTGAAAAAGGCAAGTTTTAATCTACATCTACTTGGCCCACATTCTCCCATTCCCTTTTCCTCCTCCTAATTCTAAAGAGATTGATTTCACTTTGCATGAGATGCTACAGTATTTTCAATTTAAATAGAAACCGCAAATAAATTGAATTAAAATTTTTTTCTCAGGTAAAAAGAAAACAATTTTCAAGGCAAATACCATAACCAAGGCTATTTTAACGCATCCCTTGATTACCTTCCATGGCAACACTTGCTCTTGCAAAGGTAGGGAGGTTATTGAAATTTCAAGGATGTGGATGTGGTTATATCCACACAGGCGGAGAAACCATTAAAGGGCTCATTGGTTGCAATTTCTAGCCTCTAGAACTTCTAATCTACCCCGAACAAACAACTGTTTTTCCTCTTCTTAACGATTTCTACAGCTACGGGCTACAAAATCTCTCTTGGTAACTATGAAACCCCATCACACACAAGGCAGCTGGGGAAGAAGGGTAAATGCTGTCAACTCAACAGCTGATTTTACCATATGTTTAACTGAATCTCGTCAGTTGTGTTCAAATAACCACTTATTTGAATTAAGTCGCTCTACCCCAAACTGCACTATATACAAACAGTGGCCTAAATAAATATGAATGTTTTTCCACTTTGGCACTGGCTTCCTTAAAGAATTAGGAATAGTCAAGCGATCCCTTCTCTGCTGCTACTGACAAAGTCAGAATTTAGATAAAACTCACAAATCTGATAGATGTTTACTTAAACGCTTTCAGGGAAGTATTGAACCTCAGGTCATTCTCACTGTGATGACCGAGAAAATAAAATAGTTTTTATCTTTTCATCTTTTTCACATTCCAACAAATGTGAAAAACTTTAAGTATAGTAAACGACTTTGTGTCTACCTGATAAGGATTTCTATGTGATGCCAATTAAACTGACTATTCATTCAATAGATATTTCAGAGTTCTTTTTTACTAGCCACTTACCTGGTTCATCATAGATCATCAACTTGATATAAAAATTCGAGAAAACTATAGATACTAAAATAAGTATTTGGTGCTATCAAAAAACTGAATTGAGGATTAATGATGTGAGCTAGGACACTTGTGTATGACCTGGTTTCGATTCCCCAGGCCCCATCTACTCCCCTAAGAAATGACAGGAGTGATTCCTGAATGCAGAGCCAGAAGTAAATCCAGAGCATCACCGGGTGTGACTCAAAAAGAAAACAAAACAAGAAAGTTAGCTCAGAATACTAACTCCACTACAGGCACTGCATTGAAAATTTCAACTGAGCCTGAGGATATGTCAACTGACCGGATTCTCCAATATTGCATGTCTCACTCCCTGGTAACATCAGGTACCTCCTTATCATCACCAAGAATGGCACCTTAGACTCTTGCTTTCCACTGGGTGTAGTCACAATAAAAAAAATTAACCTATTTTCATTCTAATTTTGGTAACATGTAGAATTTTTTTCATCAGAATTTATGTTCTTATAACAGACGTCAGCTGCCTAACCAACTAACTGAGAAAATACACATGTATTAACAGGATTTGCTTTAACTAATGTGGATCAGAGCAGCAAATTCGATTCTTTAGTTGGGAAAATAAGGATATTATTTCACTTGCCCAGTGTAGTGAAGTCTAAAACTTTGAGTTTGAAAGTTTTGGGAAAGGACATAAGATGTGTAGTTTCTTCCAATATGGTGACTCCCTGTGATCCGACAATTGGCTGTGTTCACAAATGCAGGCTGTTTTTTTTGTAATGATTTATAACTTACACATAATATAGAAACTCAAAGGTTATGCAAACACAAAACTTTAATATGAATCTACCATCTCACCACCGAAATACTAGAATCAACTTACCAACAGACACATAGGTTTCTCCTCCTCCTTCCCCTCCTTCCCTATGACAATCTCTATTGTTTTTACCAAGCCTAAGTGTTAGGTTTGTTATTCTTTGTGATTTTGCCCATTTTAGTTATTAGTAAATTAATGAAGACTAACAAAAAATAATAAATAACTCAACCATATGCCCAGCCTGTGAATATCCATGCACAATCTCTGAATCACACCATAAGCTAAGTCAGTGCTCTGAAATTAAAACCAACATAATTTGAAATATTAGCTTTGCTATTTATATTATCAGTGATTTGCCACCAGATTTTTAGTCTTTCTAAGCTTCACTGTTCTCATTTATAAATGAGGATAATAAATCATAATACAATAGACAAATTGTAAGATAGTTCTCATAAGAGATAAGATGTTGTACTTAATGAATCATGGCATACAGCAAAGCATTTAATAATGATATGTACTGAGATTTGTGTAATAAACCTTTCTCTGATATGTCAATACAGTAATAAAAAGGAATAAAAAAGACAAGCATTAAGTCACATCCCTTGACATCTGGGCACTGGGACAACTGCATCACTTAATTTTCATCTAACTGGCATTTTATCATGATTACTAGTCCTTTACACACGTTTTCAACTTACCCTAGTAATATATCTTGTTGGTATGCTTGGTTTTGAAACCATTTAAAATTCATATGAGTTTGTTGTGATGCTTTATTGCCAGTGAAATCTACAATAAGTCATGGACTAAATGAAATTAAATACCAGAAATCATAGCCCTTTGGGATTCAATTAACCCAAGTAAAGTCATTCAAAATTTATGAAAAAGATAGAAATGTTATGGTGGGTCAGAAAATGTTTAAAAACTTCATAAATTAATTGCACATAAGAGATAATGTCACTTGCCAGAAATGTAACCCACATCCAAAATATTAAAATGTCAAGAAAGGTTGAGGAAAGTTTGGTAATATTCCACTGCAAAGTACAGATGCTTGTAACCACAATCATAAAACAAAAGATTGGTTTTTCAACATACCATGAATTTTGTTTATTATTTAAAACCTCTAGACTTGACAAAACTTGTTCATGATCTTTTAATTTTTCAGAGATTAATTATGCTTCATTATACAATTTATAAATTGTAGTATATACATGGAGATGGAGATAAGTGTTAGTTTCTATAAATGATCAGTATAAAAAAGGTTGGGGTGATAAATTATAAATTCATCTTATTGAGCTATTACTCTATATATCCAAAATTTTGTGGATGTTTCTGTTTTCTCATTCCATTGATGCTTTTTGAAAAAATAATCCACATAAAAAAGCATCTGTGATTTGACATCGCAATACCTGCATTAAATTATATGAACTTTCCCCCACCCACTGGTAAGTAGTACCAGTAAGTAGAAGAAAATAACACAAGCACATTTTATAACATGCTAGTATTGATTATCAATAGCTGTAAAGGCAATTTCTAAAACTCTATATAAGATCAATGTGGGACCCAGGAACCTATATTTATTTTACAAATCTTTTACATGACTCTGAAGTTTTCGAAAATACGACATACTGTTCTCCATAAAAACATTGACTACCTCTTTAATAGAACACATTTTTGTGGTCTCTCTTCACTTGAGCACAAATTTTATTTTCTCTCTCCTGCATTTCTCTAAAATTATTTCACTTTGATAAAAATTATTTTAAAAAGTAAATTTTTTAGAAAAACCCTCAGTTTACATACTTATGCTTTATTGGTTTAATCTATATACTAACACTTCAGTACTAAAATATGAATATAACCAAATATACATATGTGTATATATATTGGTATGCTTGTTGCTATATATATATATATATATACATATATATATGTATATAATATTTGGGGACTCACACCAATCTTTGCTCAGTGGTTACTCCTGGCTATTCATTCAGGATTCCTGGCAGGCTTGAGATACCTACCATATGGATGCTGGGGATTGAATCCAGGTCAGCAGCAAATAATGTAAATGCTTTACCAGCTGTGTACTTTCTCAGACCCCTGACCTATAGTTCTACCTCTATGCAAAGACTATTTCATATATATCTCCAATTATCATAGTATTACTCCACTAAAAAGGTTAAGATTCTTTTTTTTACAGCTTAAGAAGCAGTGTCTCCTGGGAAGGAGAGAATGTTCAACCACTGAGAGCATGCTTTGCATCCAAGAGGCCTAAGATCCACAGGCATTGAGTGGAGAATAGCCATGAATACTACTTGGATGTGGCCCACATACCATAAATGAAGCATTGCTTATTCTGATTCTATTCTATCTCAATTAGCACCATTTATTCACATCAGGGTTTTTTCAAAAATTTTAAAACACAGAGCTGGATCAATAGTATAGCAGGTGGGTTATTTTTCTTGCATGCAGCTGACTATGGTTTTATCTCCAATATTTCATTGTGGTGACTTGAACTGCCACTAGTAATTCCTGACTTTAGAGCCAGGAGAAATAGTTGAGCATCACTAGGTGTGGCCTAAAATAAAACAAAACAAACAAATAAAAAGTTTGCATGAATTCCAAGTAAGTTCTAGGGCCACAGCGGTGTGGTAGTGGTAAGGTGTTTGCCTTGCATGTGGCTGACCTAGGACAGACCATGGTTCCATCCCCTGTGTATCATATGGTCCCCCAAGCCAAGAGTGATTTCTGAGCATATAGCTAAGAGTAACACCTTAGCATCACCAAGTGTGGATCAAAAACCAAAAAACAAACAAGTAAATTCCATTTCTGATAAATCTGCACTCCATTTGTGAGCTTATTAAAATTAAGTTTATTATTGAAATAATTCCTCCATGAATGAAAGAAAAAAAACTAATCAAAGATTTAGAATGGAGTGCTTATTCAAGTTGTCTGTTGCTTCATTACTTTGTTTTGTGGTATTATCAATAGCCTTTTATACTGAAAGTTCACAATAAGTCACTAAGGAGTATGGATATTAATTGTTGGAGATCTTTTTATATTTGTTTTTTAAAGAAAGAGGAATATCAGGACTAAGCAAAATTTTGTTTTATGTTTTTTTACTTTTCTTGGAAGGAGAAACTTAAAATTCATTTTAGATTTCTTTAAATATGTGCTCTAACACCAAAGTACAGGAAATAGGATTGAGAAGGAAAGAAATCCAGGTGAGGTAAGAAGATGCAGATAAGTAAATGGGTGGGGTTAAGGAGCAGGGATCAAGGGCCTTGGATACGTCAGTGGTATATAGGAGTGGGTGTAGTTATAGATCAAAGTTACTGTGTCAATGATGATTAAAGCAGGAAATCCAAACACAACAGTCAAACTTAAAAATGTGCCTGTCAGGGGCCAAAGCATTGACGCAAGCGGTAGGCATTTGCCTTGCACGTGCTAATCTAGGATTGACAGTGGTTCTATCCCTGCGTCCCATTTGGACCCCAAGCTAGGAGCGATTTCTGAGCTCATAGCCAGGAATAACCCCTGAGCGTCACCAGGTGTGCCCTCCAAAAAAATGTGTCTGTCAAAGAGGCAAGTTGGGGTGTAAGAGAGTGAGGTGGAAGAGAAATTGGGGACACTGGTAAAGATAAGTTGACACTGGTGTTGGAAATATTGTGGGAACATAGCATGCTCAACTAACTTTTCAAATCATGATGCCTTAATAAAATACAAAAATTTAAAAATAATTTTAAATTTTATTTTGTGGAAAGGTATTTTCTTTTTTTTTTTTGGTTTTTGGGCCACACCCATTTGACGCTCAGGGGTTACTCCTGGCTATGCACTCAGAAATCACCCCTGGCTTGGGGGGATCATATGGGACCCTGGGGGAATCGAACCGCTGTCCGTCCTATGCTAGCGCTTGCAAGGTAGACACCTTACCTCTAGCGCCACCTTCCAGGCCCCAGAAAGGTATTTTCACCTTAAACTCTGTAAACTCAGAATTAAAGGCTGTTACTCAAATTATGCAAAAGATGTACTGTTATTCCCCTTCCCCAATTTCCTGTTTCGCTCACATGTTTTTCAACCATGTCCATTTCTCATATTAGCCTAATAATAAGGATAAACTGTGTTGGTTACTGAATATAATATGCTATGGAAAGAACTTGGAATCTTTTCTGATAAATCCTTTAGGTGATATTTTATGTTTAGGGAAAGTTGGATGAAGAGTGAATGATTAGAAAGTTTTAGAAGAGACTTAGGGATAATGAGCCATATTGCTAATTGCATCTTGTAAATGCATGGTGTGTTCTTGCTCTGAGCAATATTCCATGGAGGGTTCATGAGCAAGGAGTGAAATTGTATCTGGAACTTGTGTTGACTTTTCATGAAAATACAGAATAAAGTCAACTATGTTACAGTAATACAGAGTTCCACTTTAGATCTCATAAAACAGGATATTATTTCAACCTTTGTTCTAATTTGCTGTATAATTGTTTGTGTATTTAACCTCTTTTAGTTTCAGTTTCCTCAAAATTAGGGATGACACTATCAGTCTAATAAGGTTGGCAATGGGTATTTATGTTGTTTCCATATCTGGACTATTATGTGAATGCTGCAGTGAACATGGGGTGCATACATATGTTTGAGTTTTCTGTAGTGACTGTACACATTTACATTCTTACCTCTTACCGGCTGTTTCCCACTTCTTATTGGTTTTCCTCTTCTCCATGTCCTTTTTTACTTATTCTTTCTTCAAGTCTATGTTTAGGTGTGAATTATTCAATAATTATGAAAGTGAAAAATGTATTCGTGCAAGATAAATAAAATTCAGGGGGCTGGAATGATAGCACAGCTGGTAGGGTATTTGCCTTGCATGCAGCTGATCAGGGTTCGATCCAGGCAACCCATATTGTCCTGTGAGTCTTCCAGGAGTCATTTATGAGCACAAGCCAGATGTAACCTGAATAACACTAACTGTGATCCAGAATCAAACCAAACTAAATAAAATAAAAAGATGAATTAATTCCAAGAATACTGTACTATTATTCTGTTATTTTTTCTTATAAGAAAACTAAATTTTTTTATTAAGCTCTGTTTAAATCCTTGTAGCAGAATATAATTCCTAATTTATATACTACTTTATAGGTTTATTGGGAAGATAAAATTAGATATAGCATATGAAGTAATATAATAGTGCCTACAACACAGAGCATGCTTTTTAAGAAAATATAACTTCTGTTCATTTATTTCTTTGTGTTTTTTAATTTTTGGTTCAGACTCAGAATTATTCAGGGTTTGCTCTTGACCTTTTACTCCAAACTGTGTCAGAACAAACCCAGGTCAACCACATGCAACGCAAGCACACTACCCATTCTAAAATCTCTCTAGTTCTGATAACTTCTGATTAAAGTGGATTTGGATTTCTTGAGGTGTTTATATACAGATTCTTTTGATTCTCCTCTAACTTTAGATAATGGGTTAATTAACCAAGGTTTTTTTTTTTTTTTAAGGAATCATTAAGAAGGTTTTTTAAAAGACCTTTAAGTTACAGATTCTTCATTTGATACCAGCAACACATTTATACTTCAATCAGAAGATCACTTTCTAATTCTTTGAAGTACTTTGAAGTACTTCTGCTCTTAGCAATTAAGTAGAATACTAACAAGATTCAGCATTTTAAAACATGTTAGTGTCTATTGTACTTTCTATTGAAATATATGATATGATTATTATGTAAATGAATAAAATACAGGTAGAATAGGAAAATGTCAATGGTCTAAAAAGAGATAGTTTGCCCCTTTGCATATAGAAAGTCCATTAAATAAACTTTGAACTGTTCAGTGCTCTGCCATAAATTTTTATTTTAACTTAAAGAAACTTAGCAGCATTAAAACTGATACTAAGGTGAATGGTTTATGCAGGAATGAGTGTTTGGAACTTAAAATATGACCTCAGTGTAAATCATTGACCTTACATTTTAAAATATAGTAAATAAGTATTTTTACTTGTTTTAAGTTACACTGAAATGCATATGAGATTTGTATATGTATATGCATAACTTGGCATTCTTTTTTTTTTTCACTGAATTTTTCAATTCAAGTACAATTCTCAATCATTTCAAATTACAGGCCTCATTCTCAGTCCCAGCCTCAGTCCACACTGCTGGAGGCATAGCCTGAGGAAAGATATCTAAAGCAACTCAGAGTTGATTGAGAGAGTGCAGGAAGACACATGCTCCCCTGGCTCCCATGTGGATCAAGAAAGAAAGGGAACTGAGGAAGGAATTTACATCAAAGCAAGTCAGGCAACTCCAAACTTCCTTCACAGACTTAAAGGGAAAAGTGTTCTCTGTGGATAGTTATTTAAAAAGCATCCTTTGAAGTACTACTTTTGTTCAGAAGGATTTTCCCACTTGCCTCTTGAAATACAATGATAGTGAACCCCCTCTTTCCCTCAAGCAAAAAAAAAAAAAAAGACAACATATCTTCTAAAATCAAATATCATTGTGTCTATAGTTGTCTAAAAGATACCTGAGGTTGTTCTCCTATGAGACCTGGAAGGACATTAGCAGTGCCTACAGTCTTAGCCAGCATGATCGATGTTAAAAGAGTATCAGTATCAAATGATTGTAAATTACATGAGAAATAACTGGTAAAATAGATAACGGCTAAATAAAAAAGTGGCCCCTGTCAATTCCTTTTCTCTATATGTACATATGCTGTTTTATAATATTAAGGATTTTAGTTTAATTCCTTTGCCCTTCAACCTAAAATATCCTTAGTTCTTGCTTGACCAACACAATGTAAAAATCATAGTTTGAACTCTATTTGTTTGTTTGTTTTTCATTGTTTTTTTATTTTTGGTCACATTTGGTGATGCTCAGGAGTTATGCTCCGAAATTGCTCCTGGCTTGGGGGACTGTATGGGACGCTGGGGGATGGAATCGCATTTCATCTTAGGTCAGCGTCATCTACCACTGCGTCACTGCTCCGGCTCCCATAGTTTGAATTCTTAAGGCTACATTATATGCAGCCTTGCAGCTTCTGCTGGTACCACGGAATATCATGCAGGGTTGATCTTTACTGAAATCCTGCTTTCATACTGTGAGGATTATGATATACTTGAGGTCATAACTTTGAGTTATTAAACCCCCCAAAAAACTTGTATACAACAGTGGTTTTAGTTTTGGTCCTGCAAGTATGCCATTTTGAATGACCATCTCATCAAGTTCAGATGTCCAACCCTTTAAATAAACAAATGTCCCAAGTATAACTAGTTATATTGAAATACTCCAAAGAAGCATTTCACAACTGAGTCCATTATAACCATAAATTTGATATTTATTGGTATTTTATTTCAGCTACTACACTTTGCTCAACATGCAGCTAGAACAGATATTGTCATAAAGTGTTTAATGCTGTGTTGTCTGAATGTCAAGGCTGGGTTGAAGTGAATCCTATTATTGCCCTAATAGCAAACATTCATTAATAATAATTATAGAATATCATGATTTAACCAGTTGTGATTCAGTTTCTCTATGAGAGTGTGATTAATACTACCTACCTTTAGAATGGTCTTTAAGCCCTTATATTATTATGCTAACTATAAAACTATAGAATATATTAAGACATTATTTCCAACATTATCAACATTTTTACTTTATTGTCATCAATACTACCAGTTAGTGATGTTGTTTCTTACCAGCTTTTAGGGGAGAAAGATATTTGTACTTGATCTTTTACAAGAGAAAACATAAAAATGTCAATTTCTATAGTAACTTTTTTTTAATATAATTTTTATTTTGATCATAGTGTCTTACATATTGTTGACAATAACATTTTAGGTACATATTTACATAAAATCAGGGGGGATTCCCATCACCAAATTGTCCTCCCTACACCTCCATTTTTGTCCTACCTCCCATTTCCTCTTCCCTCACCCCCAGGGCGGCTAGAATATGTGGCCCCCTCTGTATCCAACCCACTACTTAGTAGTCTTGCACCTGTTTGGTCTTGATGCCTCCCTTATCTCCCTCTCTAACTGTAGGCAGGACTAGCTAGTTCAAGTTGCGTGGTTTTGCCGGAAAAAGAGAAGATATATAAACTTGGGTAAGAGTCTAATACTCCTTTTAAATAGAAAATGCTTGGCATGTGTTCACTGTTATTTTAATGCTATTTTTTCTAGTAATAATATTCTTAGGCAAATTATT
Source organism: Suncus etruscus (assembly GCF_024139225.1). Classification (NCBI taxonomy): domain Eukaryota; kingdom Metazoa; phylum Chordata; class Mammalia; order Eulipotyphla; family Soricidae; genus Suncus; species Suncus etruscus. The sequence continues at coordinate 104,927,521 of NC_064854.1, read as the reverse complement.
CCCATATGTTACCAATTAGTCAAATTTTCAAGATATGCTGTAGATTCTTTAATGTAATGGTTCTCAGAAGTAACATAGTTTAATTATTTAACTTACATCCATTAATTCAACTGGCTATTTTTAGAATGCTTCAATATGACATACCTTATGATCGATATGCATACATGGCAAGAAATGTAGGCAAATATTAAATAATTATTATGAAATGTCTAATAAAAGTTTAAAAAAGAAGTCTAGCCTATACTTATATATAAAAGATTATAGATAAATAAAAATGCAATTTTATTTGTTTTTAATTTGACCTTTCTAGTAAAACTGAGGCTAGAAGTTACGATGAACAAAAATATACCAGCAGGTTCCAGTGGGTGGGTGGGCTAAGGAGGTTCAGTGTGACTATTAGAAGAACCAACCTTAACAAATGCTATGTATTATCAAGGAATAAATTTCCCTCAAGCAATGTAATAATAAAAATGTATGTCTAAATGCAAAAAAATCACTTGATAAGAACCCAGATAAATAGGACCAACTGCAAAAAAAGACTTTCCATATTCAGAAGAGGATTTTTACTTTAAGAGTAGTATGAATACCATAAATTATTGTTATTCTATGCACTCCAATTTTTGAGCCATCTTATAATCCACAATAAAAGTTTTTAAAAGGGAAATGGTACAGTCAGAATGGCGTGTGTTGTTTAGATAGCTCTGACTACTGTTTAGAGAAAGGTTTTGAAAAGGGGGACTGAGATATAGTAAGAATGTAGGCTGCTTGCAATCTATGACCCAGATTCAATCAGTGGCACTCTAAGTCTATGATGAGTGATCGCTGACCAGAGCCAGAAGTAAACCCAAGCACAGTTGGATGTAGGACAAAAACAAATAAAAAAAATATAGAGGGTTAAGCATACTGTATTCCCAGAAGGAAATTTCTAGTAACAGATTTCTGACTGAAACCATAGCTGGAAATAAAGATAACCCTGGATAAGTATCCCTAATTTGGCAATGTAATAACTGAGATTTTCTGAAACTTTATTTAATATGAAGATTATCTGGAGAATACACATACCTCTGATTACCAGTCTCTTGTTTTTTAGTAATAGTGTTGCTAACATTCAGTCCTTAACATTAAAAATTAAGTCAGCAATTTTTTTCTGTTTGATAAAATTGAGTGACAGTAAGTATTCATTTAAGAAGGTAAAGGAAGCTACCACTCTGTTTTAGCTAAAGTGAAGCCAGCCAGCTGGAGTGGTGATGCAAGTGGTAAGGCATCTGCTTTGCCAGCGCTAGCCTAGGACGGACCTCGGTTAGATTCCCTTGCCTTTTTGGAAAACAAGATGGTTAATTTTTAAAAAATAAGTAAATAAATAAAACTACAAATTAAGGGGTCAGAGCTATAGAATAGAGGTAGGGCTTTTGCCTTGCATGTGCCCATCCCAGGACGGACCTTTGTTCGATCCTTGGCATCCCCGAGTTAGGAGATATTCCTGAACGCATAGCCAGGAGAAACTCCTAGCGTCACTGGGTGTGGCCCAAACCAAAACAAGCAAAAATAAACAAAAAAAAAATCTTCAAACTGAGCTTTCATATATTTTCAGCAATACCACTCCAAGGAATATACCCTAGATGCAGAAAAGCCCTCTGGACTACTATGTTCCTTGCAGCACTATTCACATTAGCTGGAATCTAAAATACTACACAGCTCTTAGGAAAAATGAAATCATAAAATTTGTTTATACATATATGTATATGGAGAGTATTACGCTGAGTGAAGTGAGTCAGAGAGAGGGATAGACAGAATGATTTCACTCAGTTGGGGACATTAAAAACAATAGTATGATGTTAATATCCAAAGATAAGAGACCAGTCTATGGTAGGATGGACCAGGAGGATCGGTTTATGATAGGAAGCTTGCCATAAATAGTGAAGAATGAATTAGGGCGGAGAAGGGACGGCTATGATAATGTATGACAATGATGGTTGAAAATAATCCCTTTAGGCAGGAACTGGATGCTGAAAGGAGATAAAGTGATATGCATAATATACTTTCAGTAACAATATTATAAACCATAGTGTATTAAAATGAGAGAGAAAAAATGTCTTCCATAGAGTCAGGCAAGGGAGAGGGCAGAGAGGAGGATGCAGGAAACTAGAGGCATCAGTGCAATGAATGTGCACTTGTGAAGATTGTTGTATACTGTATGACTGAAATTCAACCATAGACAACTTTGTAAATGCCTATTTCATGGTGATTCAATTAAATTATTTATCTATAAAATGATAAAAGAAGTACTTTATTATTATTAGAATAAAATAATAAAAGGAGCCAAACAATAACCCAATTCAGTTGAAGAATTTTTGAAACTGATTTTAGTTCATAAAAATTCTTCCAATATTTTTGGTAGCTTTGGTGTGCATGATTGGAAAACTATTTTAGTGGCTGCCATATAGAGAGAAACATTTGAGGCAGTGACTATATATGGAGGATCAGCTGCCAAGGTGATTGACTGAAAATGGTCTTTAGGGACTTTCTTAAGTACAGAAGATATATTTTAACATTTATACTGGGAAATGGAGCCTTGAAAGCCTGTCTCAAGCCAAGGGGATTTTTGACATGTATTGGCTAGAACCAACAAGTAAATTTTCTCTCCTACTTTTGTAGCAGTCTTCTTTTTTTTTTTCTGAAAGAAACGAGTCAACTTCAAGTAATAAATCATCAGAGATATTTTAACTCCCAACTAATAAAATAAATTGGATACTAAGTACCTTGTTAGAACCATTAAGCATTTTTATTTATATTAAACAACTTATTTCATTTGTCAGGACATTACTATAAGAATAACAAATATAAGGACAGTAAGTTCATGGAAATTCTAGCATTATTTTTAATATAACCCTGCTACTTATTGAAGGCTAAAAATAAATCTTAACATTTTTATATAAGATTTGATTTTACTGAATCTTTAATTTTCAGTTAAATGAAGGATAGTTTGTTTTTTAATTTTTTTTAGAGTTTTCTTTTCTCTTTTACTTTATTTGCTTCCTTTCTCTTTCCTTTATTTCTTCCTTCCCTACTATTTTCACAGAAGAAAACTATGACTTTAAATTCTTGAATTTATTGGCTGAGGAAATAATACAGGGATTAAGCTTTGCTCATACCCAACCCCAGTTTGATCCCTGGCACCATATACAGTACTCAGAGAACTGCCAGAAGTGGTCTTGAGCACAGAGCCAGAAATAACTCCTGAGATGTGGCTCAAAACCAAAAAACATTTTTTTTAATAAAATAAAATAATTTTATTTCATTCACACCTTAAATTTAGAACTTAGATACTTTTAATTTCATTATAAAATATAAGTATATTTCACATTATTTGGCAAAAATCATTTTTATAAAATATATGTAAAATTATTTTGAAGATTATTTTATAGACTATATGAATAGAAGTGATTTTCCTCATATCTAACAGCGAGTTAATGCAAAACAGAAGTCTTTTTTTTTTTAAGGTATCTAGGCTACAAATGGCAAAAATTCAATTAATTCTGTTGTCTTTTTTTTATGGGCTACATCCAGCAGTGCTCAGGATTTACTCCCAGGTCTGCACTATGGAATCACTTCTGGAGGGCACAAGAGATCGAATGGTGTGCCGAGGGTTGAACTAAGTTTAGTTACCTGCCAGGCAAGCACACTATTTGCTGTATCTGTTTCTGTAAGAACCACAAAGTCCTATTTTCTTCAGAAGTCCAGAAGAACAACTAATTTTTGTATAGACAAATAAAATTCAATTAAGCAATAATAAGGGTTTTTATCAGGCATTATATCCAAATATGTCATTAGGTTAATTTCTCATCACTAATAATTCAATATATGACCTTGTTTCTTGGGTTCTCTCATTACCCTGAAGAGTTAGAACTTACATTTGTTAAGGTTTATGTAATATGAGATGAAAAGAGTCCTTTTTTGGGCCCGGAGAGATAGCACAGCGGCGTTTGCCTTGCAAGCAGCCGATCCAGGACCAAAGGTGGTTGGTTCGAATCCCGGTGTCCCATATGGTTCCCCGTGCCTGCCAGGAGTCACCCCTGAGCACTGCCGGGTGTGGCCCAAAAACCAAAAAAAAAAAAAAGAGTCCTTTTTGATAAGTCTTGGTGTCAGTTTGATTTGGTCTATGGTTTGAATCCTGCATACTTGCTTCTCTCTATCTCTCTGATATAAAGGATATTCCATTACTTAGATTATTATATTACATTATTAGAATGTCCTTGTGTCCTGGACTAAAAATTCATACAATTAACACAAAATGTAAAAACAGCACTTAAAATTATAGCCTAAATTATGACTAAATTTTACCAACACAAAATTATTGTCAAATGTGTATCGAAGTCTCTAAACACTCTCAATTTGTGCACTTAGTCACGTTCTAGTTCAGTTATAATCACACACTGTAAAGTAGTGCCCTAAATCAAGGGCCAGCAGATCATAATTCATAGAAACAATAGTACCATTGATAAAACTTCATTAGGATGGTAACACATTTTTTAAATTTTTTAAGTAAGTCTTTTTCATTTTTAAAATTTTAAATACCATTTAACATCTAAAATAACATTGTGATTTACAGTTATTCACAGTTAGGTTTTACACATACAATGTTTTAAGACCAAACCCACCACTAGTTGTCAACCTCCCCCCACCAATGTTCTCGGGGTGCATCACATGCCACCATCCCCAGCCCAGCCTGCCATCATAATAGGTCTATTTCCAATCACATCTCTTTTTTAAACATTTTATTTTAGTTACGCATCATGATTGACACAGCTGTCAATAATTGAGTTTAAGATAACACCAATTCCATCGCCAGTGTCAACTTTCTTCCTATAATGTCACAAAACTCTTTCCCACTTCCCAAAGCACCTCCTTAACAAAACATTTAAAAGCTTGTTTACTGTAACTTAGGTCTAATGCTTACTGTAGTGTTAGTTATTATGGTTTATATATATATACCAATACAATGTCTCACCTCTACACCAGTAGTGTGGTGCCTGAATCTTGCACAATTTTTCCACCAGACCACTTCTACTTCTCCCGTTCATCTCTCTTTCCCTGACCTTTTCATTTCTATAATCTAAAGCTATGTATTTTCCATCTTCGATAACTTTTGTTTCTAGACATGATTTTCTATGTATCACAGAAATTGTTCGTGTCCTTCTGACTTTTTAGTTAACATGAGATCCTCCAGTTCCATCCAAGTTGAAGCAAGTTTTATGGTTTCAACATTCCTTTGTACACGTAACAGTCTATAGTGCATTTGTAAAATAACTTCATATTCACTGTCTTGTTATTGGATATTGGGTTATTTTCATATCCCAGTTATTGTACTGAGAGCTAAAATGAACACAGGTGTGCAAAGATCTTTTCAAATAAATGATTCTTTTGTTTGTTTGTTTGTTTTATATTGTCGGACACACCAGTAGTCTTCAGAGATTACTTCTAGCTCTGTGATCAATAATCTTACGTGGTGGAGCTCAGGAGACATTATGGGATATTGTGGTTCAAACCCATATTAACTCTGTGCATGGCAAACACATTACTCACTACCCAATATCTCTAGGCCCCTCAAATAATTTTTGGGGGTATATAGCAAGCAGTGAGATTATTTGGATTTAGGGGAGGCCTATTCTTAGATTTTGAGTAATCTCCATATTGCTTTCCATAAGAAATGCATCTGACAACATTCTTTTTTTTTCTTTTTTTTGGTTTTTGGGCCACACCCGGCGGTGCTCAGGGGTTACTCCTGGCTATCTGCTCAGAAATAACTCCTGGCAGGCACGGGGGACCATATGGGACACCGGGATTCGAACCAACCACCTTTGGTCCTGGATCGGCTGCTTGCAAGGCAAACACCGCTGTGCTATCTCTCCGGGCCCATCTGACAACATTCTTAACAGCAATGATTGAGAGATTCTTTGCCACTACTCTGCACTAAGGTTTATTCTAGTCCATTCAATATATGCCATTCTTACTGGTGGGAAATAATATATCATCATCTTGATTTGGATTTACCTCATAATAATGGATGATGAATAATTTTTATATGTCTACTAATTATATATTATCCAGGATACTTTTGTACTATAATAAATAATAAGTAGTACTTGTGAGATATGTATATCTGATACATATATATGTATGTATTTATGTATAGTCTTCCCTTTTACAGGGGAAAAATGTTTGCCAATTTCTACTAGGCCAATCACTGTAACCATAAAACCATGATTCATGATTAAAGAAGACAACCACAAACTTTTTTCTAAAGTACGGGATTGGTTTGTAGGAATGAAATGATTCTTCAAAGGAAATGATATTCTACTAATAAAATAAGGGAAACTATTCTATAATTTACATAATTTTATTATTTAATTAGTTGAGGGTTTGGGGGCCACAATGGAAGTTCTAGGAGTTGGCCTCTAGCTCTACACTAAGTGATCATTTTAGAAGGCTTAGGGACCACATGTGGTGCCACAGATCACTTACACGCAAGGCAAGCACACGACCTGTACGATTGCTCTGGCCCGACATTATTTTAAAGAGCTGAGATCCTTCAACTATCTGGAGGAAAACATACATTATTTTACTCTTAAATTCTTTTATTGGGGCTGGAGAGATAGCATGGAGGTAGGGCATTTGCCTTGCATGCAGAAGGACAGTGGTACGAATCCCAGCATTCCATATGGTCCCCCGAGCCTGCCAGGAGCGATTTCTGAGCATAGAGCCAGGAGTAACCTCTGAGTGCCACTGAGTGTGACCCAAAAACAAAACAAAACAAAACAAAACAAAAAATTCTACTTTAATAAATTTTGACATTTTTTACTTGTTTGTGATAATTTTTATTTTTATTTACTTCTATTTTTTAAGATTTTATTATCTTTTAAATATTTATACTTCCCTCATTCATTCACATTGTTTTTTATGTTTATTTATTTTTTAATTAAAAAACCTTCATCAGATTTTGTTATTTTTATTAGTTGTTTTATAATACCTTTATTTAAGCACCATGATTACAAACATGTTTGTAGTTGGATTTCACTTATAAAAGAGAACACCCCCCTTCACCAGTACAATCTTCCCCTTACCATAAAGAATGGTGACTGTGGCCGGAGAGATAGCATGGAGGTAAGGCATTTGACTTGCTTACAGAAGGTCGTTGGTTTGAATCCCGGCATTCCATATGGTCCCCTGAGCCTGCCAGGAGCGATTTCCTAGTGTAGAGCTAGGAGTAACCCCTGAGCACTGCCGGGCGTGACCCAAAAAACAAAACAAAAACAAAAAATGGTGAGTGCAGTTAGAGAAATAACTATATTAACAACTATCATGATAATAATGAGTGAGTGAACTTTTTTTATAAAATTAGTGTCTCCCAGTCAAAACATGCCTTACATGAATGTATATGACAAATAAGATTTGAAAGAACTTTTTTTTCTCAAATTTACTGGGTAAATAAAGATTTAAAAAGGTTTTTGACTGAATATAATTACTGATTAAAAATTGAAGAGCTAGGACCGAAGTGGTGGCTCAGGGCATAAGGCATCTGCCTTGCGAGCTCTAGCCTAGGACTAACTGCGGTTAGATTCTCAGTGTCCCACATGGTCCCCCAAGCCAGGCGTAATTTCTGAACATATAGCCAGGAGTAACCCTTGAGTGTCACCGGGTTTGCCCACCCAAAAAAATTAAAGAGCTTACTATACTAGTGTATAAAATAAATAATTATAAAATATTTAATTAGCTCTACTTTTCATTATGGAAATAAAAGTTTTAGAAGTAGACTTTAGAAGTAAAATATTTAATAAATTTCAGGAGTATATAAATATAGTGCTATTTATTGGTCTTTTTTTAAGGATGATAAAGAAAATAGTAGTAGTAGCGGTATGCCATTTAATTAAATGACTTCAGACTATCATTTTTTATTGATTCTATTAAGAATAGTAAAGAATAGTAATGAGAATTAATAGTAATTAATTAAAATAATAGTAATTAATAGTAATTAAGAATTAATAATAATAAAGAATAGTAAAAATTAATAGTGAAGGATCTTTTTAAGGAAGGATTGCCTCTTGGAGAAAATAGAGTTAAGCAGTGTTCTACTTGAAGAGGAATAATTATCTAATAATTATTCTGGATTACAAGCACTCCCAGTAGAAGGAAAGTAGGTGTCAAGTTTCTGTGATAGAGGAATCTGGCTTTAATTTAGGAAAGAAAATGTCTTTGGTAGAAATGAAGTAGCATAAAATAAAAATAGGCTAGTTTTGGGAACTTAGCAACCAAAGTAATCAGGGACCTAGTTATTTTCAGATATTCTTCCTCATCAGTAAAGTATAAAGATCTTGAAATTTAATGAGCAACATGTGGGGGGCAGGGCCTAGGATAAAACCCACATTCTAACATATTCAAGTCTCACACATACTATTCAGTCACATCAAGTCTATTTACTTTGTAGAGGTTTAAATAAGTAAATGGCAAATTTTTCTTTATTTTTATTTACTTTATTTGTTTATTTTTTTTGAATGTAAACCTGGTTCTGCACTCAGAAATCACTCCTGGAAGGCTTGGGGGAACATTAAGGGACGCTGAGGGTTGAACCCAGGTCAGCTGCTTTGAAAGTAAATAGTGTAAACTCCATGTACACTAAATGCAATAATTCATTGTAAATGTGACAAAACCCACTGAATTTTATATAACCTGAAATATTAATAACAATTAAAATTTCTCTATGATCTTTTTGTCAGTGTGTTTTGGAAAAAATATTAAAAATACTTTGTAGTAGAGAAGCTTTTCTAACAGCAACCTAACATGTCTGTTTCACAGTAAAGGCATCATTTTCTATCAATACATTTTCCAGAATGAAAGAAATTGAAATAGTATTGATAAGCTTAATTTCATATTAGAATAACTTTTTAACATTGATAGGATTATTAATAAATTATGTTATAATGATGACCATGCTGATAATGGTCACAGACATAAAGATCAAGTACAGTTCTGACTATATAATCTGGATATTCACAGAAAAATTAGTCTAATGAGCAGTGACTAAATTTTAGTGAATACTTAAATAATTTTGTTAAAAGCACTGAACAAAGGTTCACAAATTTATTTGGTCTATTACTCATTTTTGTTGTTGTTATTTTTGTTGTTTTTTGGGTGACACCCGACAGCACTCAGGGTTACTTCAGGCTCTACGCTCAGAAATAGATCTGGCAGGCTCGAAGGACCTTATGGGATGCTGGATTCGAACCAACATCCTTCTGCATGCAAGGCAAACACCTTACCTCCATGCTATCTCTCCGGCCCCATACTACTATTTTTCAAAATAAATGTCCAGTAACCATCTTCACATCTACTTTTTCTTTTACACAAACTAAAAGCAGTTCCCAATTGCACCAAGAATGACCCCAGAAAACAGGCAGTATCACCTATTTGAGGAAACATTAATCTTGTTGTTTAAAGATTCATTTGTACATAGTTAAAAAGAAAACATAGTCACCATTTAGTCTCATTTTTGTACAGCCTAGTAGAAAGCAGAGGATGAATCATTCAGTCATGTCACATATGTGTCCCCTTAGTTTTTTATCAGTATCTTTACATATAGGTTTTTCCTGCATACCCCTTAAATCCGTTGTAGCCACTAACCAGATTGAGCCACAGGGTAAATTCTTATAAAAAACATTTTGTTTAAAAACTGGCAGGGCTCCTCCACTATCCTCTAAACTTGAATTGCTTTAAGCACAAATTATTTCCAAAGCAGGTAGTCTCTGTTTGCCTGTCATGCTGAAGGACTTCCCTGGATTCAGGGTGTTTTTCTAAAGCATATTCAGCAGGTTTGTAAGCAGGATCAAATATTGCATTTAGACAGTTACTGCAACTAGCTTGACAGTCCTTGGGTTTTTAGCAGACTTTATTAGTTTCACTTGATCTCCAGGACCACACTCACTAGAGACCTGTCACTGTCCGTATATGTCACCAAATATCAAGTGTCCTTGAAAATAACTCAATTTCTTTAAAAGGAAAAGGAAATTTTCTACTAAATATAAAACATGGCTACCAATGCATTTTTTATATCTTTAGTAAAAATTATGATCCAATCTGCCACATATAAGCTAAGAAAGTTTGTGTTATGTCTGTGTACATTAAGACTAAGATAGCCAAAGTAAAAATATTTCCTGGAAAAGAAAGCCAGATAACTGTGGTTCCAATCTTATATGCATAGTAGAAGCTCTTTGTATGGGCTTGGAGGGTATTTGTTATGACCCTGAGCAAGTCATGTCATAGAATAAATAAACATACAAATCTATCCACAAATCTAGACTCTTTCTAATGTAATCAACACTGTATTCCAGAAATACAATATCAATAGCTGGATTAGAATATGCATTAAAGTTCTCTATCTGAACATTCACCTAGCTTTTCATACTATATAGTCACAATAACCCCCTAAACTGAACTAAACTTAAAGTCTGCTAAAAAGAAAATAAAAAAGTACAATAATGGAAAACAATGATGAGATGGGATGAGGGGAAAATCCTTGTTATTGGTCTTACTGAAGTAAAATAAAAACAATTTTTGAAAAAAGACTTTTGTGTAAAAATGAAGTATGCTATTAAAATTATGATCACTGAGCATCAAGTAGTCCAACTAAAGTAAATAAGATTGACTACATCTCAAGGCTAGATTTCTTTTCTTATTTCTTCCTCCTTCAGTGTATACTTGACTCAAATGAATTGTGCTCGGGTATACAATGTATATATTGAGAAAGATATTGTCCTAATAGATTCTAGGGAATTCACAAGTTTTTCTAACTCTAAGATATATTTTCAGTTGGATTCTTTGTGTGGGGGTGGGGTGGGGGGGTTGTGGTCACACCAGCGGCATTCAGAGGTTACTCCTAGCTCTGAGCTCAGAAATCACTCCTGGCAGGCTTGGGGACCATATGGGATGTCATGGATCGAACTGGGGTCAGCAGCATGCTAGGCAAATGGCCTTCATGCTGTGCTATCACTCAAGCCCAGTAGGCGTATTCTTTAGAATCATTATAGTATGGTAAAGAGAACTATGAAATAGACACTCCAACTTTATTATTATCTTACTGTAAGACTTTATACAAAACTCTTAAACCTTCTTGAACCAATTTGTCCATATAAAAATGTCAATAGCGTAAAATAATATGTGCTCACTATAGAACATGAAAAGACTTTGAAGGTACATAATTAAGTAATGTACATGAGCTTTGATCACGAAATATGATATGTAATTGCCAACTAGCTTTTTTCAGACTTAAGTTCCCCTTGGCAAAAGATCTAATATAATTAGATTTTAAAGATCTAATCATAAATGTATGCATCAACTCAAGCTTCCATAACAAAATATCATAGACAAGTTGACTTAAATTTACTTCTTCTCAGTCTTGAATTTGAAAGTCCCAAATCAAGTTTCTAGATGAAAGAATAGTGGACTATTTTATTAGCTTATGATGCCCTTCTTTTTATTCCTCATAACACCTTTTGTGCGTGTATGTATATATGCATGTATGGGGATATGGAGGGTGGCTGAAAAGGAGATGCCTTGTGACGTATCTTACAAAAACACTATTTCTATCATGTCAGGGTCCAACCATATAACCTAATGTTGTAGACTTAATTATTTAATTAAACTAAGTACTGCTATGCTAGCAACTGAAATTTTAACAAGGCAACTTAAAAAAGTCCAGTTACCAGAAAGACATCTATATTTGTCTTTATACCTTGTTCTTCCACTGAAACTAATTTTGACTTCTTATTTAACCTATGAAGTCTTTCCTTTGTAGAAAGTCAAACATTTGGCCAAATAACCAAATGAATATTAATTAAAATATTTATGAGAGGTTATTTTTCTTTCTCTACACTAGGAAAAATCCTGAGACATTCTCATGTCTGAAACAAAAGAAAAAAATCTTTGCCTCTATGAATTTTGTATTTTAATAGGAGAAATTAAACCAAAACTCAATATATACTAAATTTGAATTTAAAAGTTGATGAAAAAGTATGTGATATTTGATCCAGAATGCTATGGGGAAGACAATAAAATAATACTATTAAATAGTGCAAATAGAAATTATGAAACAAGAGAGTTGAGCAAACACTGCAAGGTGATGACAGAAGATGAAAAAAAGATATAATAGAAGCAGCAGAAAGAGAAAGGGCAGAGACCTAAAAAGAGAAGTGTGGCAGGTATGCTTGGACTCAGCTTTGCAATCAAGAATCAAACTTTAATTTGTACTATCCCAAATGTGGAACCTCTTAGTGACAGGCATATAGATTTCAGGATGATAAGATGTAAATCTTTAGTACTGAAAATGATATATGTAAAACAACACTAGAAAGCTACATATTCTTATGTTTAAAATTGTCACATATAAATTACTAAAGGATGCCAAGATCAGTTATGCATTGTATAGTGCCTCAGTGAGATGTCATCAATGGATGTGATGCTGCTAGAATGTATTTAGTGATCATTCTACCATTCGCAAAGACAAAAAAGAAAGAGATCTGCTGATTCAACTGAAGGATTTTGACAGATTATTTTCATGGTCCTATCCAGAAATATCCATCATTCTTGCAGCCCTATCTTCCAAAATTTCACTTTCTGTTATACCACTAATTTAAAGTATTGATATAAAATTAATGTTTCTATTTTACATATAGGAGAGGGAAATAGCTTATTGAAAGAAAGAAAGAATAAATTAGGCCTGATATGTATTGTGCTCATTTTACCATAGGAACTGATTCAAAACTATCAATACCATATTGAGATCCACAGTGTATATAACTGAGTCACCATTATTTCAGGATAAAGACCTATGCCATTATTGTGCATTTTAATATATGTAATGTTATGTCTCCATTTTGGTGCTCTCTGCTTCTTGGGTTAAGGTATTTGTAAAGTTTTGTCACCTTGAAGTGTTTTCTGGCTCTGTTCTATTATGCTATACATCACTATCTTCTACAGAATTCAAATCAGCCTCCAAATTCAATTTTGGTCCCCTACATTAGGCAGTTTTAGTATCTCACTCTGCAAAGATTTATTAGCTATACCACTATTGCCCATTCACTTGATTGCCATGCCACAGAGCACTGAGAAACTCATAGAATGTAAATGGACAATGCATTGGACATTGCTATATCCTCAAAGCTAAGCTCTGCAAAAAAGGCAGTCAGGAGATCAGACATGCACAAATACACACACTTGCACACACACAGAACTATACACACAATGCTCATATACATAATCCTCTAATATTTTATCCTGCTGTTTGGAAAGTGGAGAATTCCAAAATGCTATTTCAGAGCCAATATTTTACCTCTACAGGTTATGAAAAATATATTGCAAGACTTTTGGTCCCTGAAAAGTAGCTCACTGCCTTGCTAATCTAGAGAATCACCATGATTGTCAAGTTGTGTATTCCTAACTATCCAGTAATACTGCCATTAGTATTTTAAAATTTCATATTACCTCTAAAATGTAGTTTACTTTTTTCTTAAGAAAATTCACTAAATCAAAAAAAGTTGAGTAAGTCAAACAAAGGTGACACAGTTAATTAACAACAGAATTCAAACTTACGGGGCCGGTGAGGTGGCACTAGAGGTAAGGCATATGCCTTGCAAGCACTAGCCAAGGAAGGACCATCCCCCAGTGTCCCATATGGTCCCTCCAAGCCAGGGGCAATTTCTGAGTGCTTAGCCAGGAGTAACCCCTGAGCATCAAATGGGTGTGCTCCCCCCCAAAAAAAGAATTCAAACTTACATTGGGGAATTAAACTCCCAATTCAATGTTCTTTCTATTTTATCATTTTACATTGTAAAAGAGGAAAATAGATACAATTTAAAAGAGCCAGAAATCAACAGATTTATCAAGTTGTACAAATAAGTAAAAGAAAAAACAATCAAGTTATAATTCTTATTTAGTTTACTGGTAAATAAGTTAGAAATTTTCTCCCTGATGTAAATCAACCTACCTAACATTTTATATAATTTTATTTCAGTCTGGTTTTGCTTATTCATAAAAACAAGAGGAAGGTCAGCTATCCTTTGTATTGATTTTTTCAGAAGACTTCCATGCAAATATATTTCTCATAGCTATTTCCTTGCTCCTGAAAGGGGAAAAAACTCATTAGATGTTTTGCAATCATTTTGCATTTGCTTTGCACCTTCAAGATTATATCCAATGTCATTTTTAAATAAATATATAGTATAAATATCTTTGTAGCAATAAATATGGAAATAAGCCTCAGTGTCTTGCTATGATTAATTTAAACATGGAGTAATAGATATAAAAACAAATGTGAAAATAATATTATTGACAAATGCACTCACCATACATGTTATTAGCATAATTACCATTGTTTCATCAGTAGGTTTTGTTTTTTTTTAATTTGAACATCATAGTAACAAGGTTTTTCATAATCTTTTTCTTTCCACAGATAAAGTTGTTCATGATGGAATTATAGTCATACAATGTACAGTGTAACCTTCACCAGTCTACATTTCCTGTCACTAATGTCCCCAGTTTTCCTCTAACCATCTCTGATGCCCTCTTTCCTCCCAACCTCCCACCCGCCTGCCTCAAGGCAGGCTAGGCATTTTACTTCACTCCCTATTTCTCTCTCTTACTCTTTCTCTCTCCCTAATTTCATCTCTTTTTCCATTCTTTTTTGACACTGTTATTTGCTCAGTAGGTTTCTTATTACATACTAGATGACAAGTTAAAATAGCACCAAACCTTGATTCGAAATACACTAGAAGAGGCAACCATTTTTCATATATTAAAAAAGAACAAGAAGAAATAATTGGATAGAGGCATTGATATATGAGTTGTGTAAATAAAAGAAAGTCCATGCTGTAAAATAATTCTAAGGTATTTTTACTCTAAAATAAACAATAATAGGGACAAGAGAGACAGCACAGCGGTAGGGCTGTTGCCTTGCATACAGCCGATCCAGGATGAATGGTTGTTCGAATCCCGCTATCCCATATGGTCCCCTATGCCTGCCAGGAGCGATTTCTGAATGCAGAGCCAGGAGCAACCCTTAAATGCCAACGGGTGTGACCCAACTCACTCAAATAAAATAAACTAAATTAACAATAATAATTTGATAAGAAATATAGTTTAAAATAGTAAGAGTATATTACTATTACAGGTTAATAGTCACTACACATACACCTTTAAAGCTTTTCCTGGTAATCTTAACCATAGATAACCTTAGTTTATGGAAATAATCTGAACTAAATTTAATAAGCTTAATAAAGTTTACTTATTCAAAATAGAATATGTCATTTTTTACAATTACAGTAGGTATTTTATATATAATAACCATTATTTAACTGAGCACTTCTTATATATGAGGATTGGTTCTAATAATATAATCATAGCATTGACCATCATCAACATTATTATTATCCGCATCAATTACATGTAGTTATATACTTTAGGAGCTGGAGTGGTGGTGCAAGTGGTAAAGCATCTGTCTTCCCTGCACTAGCCTAGGACAGACCGTGGTTTGATCCCCCAGCATCCCATATGGCCTCACAAGCCTGGAGTGATTTCTGAGTGCATAACCAGGAGTAACTCCTGAGCATCACCTGGTGTGGCCCAAAAACTCCCCCCAAAATGTAGTGATACTTTAAATAATAAATTCTTTAGTAATTTCCTTACTATCTTCACAGTGCATTTTATCCTTATAACTATAACAATAATTATGTTTTCACATTTTTTACAAGTTGAATCCTGTTTCTTTAATTATCTAATGAACTTAATGTATTTTCCACTGTATGGAAATGTAACTTTAAAAAAAGACTTTAAAATAAATGAGTCATTGATTTTTATAAGTTCAGATTATTTTCTCAACATAAAAAGTAAATAAGGGCTGGAGAGACTTTACAGAAGGCAGGATACTTTGCCTGGCATACAGCTGACCGAGGTTCAGTTCCTGGCAACCTGTATAGTTAGTCTTCTGATCCATGCCAGGAATGAGCCCTAAGAGCAGGACCAGGAGTAAGTCTTGAGCACTGTAAGGTGTTGCCCATCAAATAAAACAACAAAAGTAAATAACAACAATAGGCTATGACTTTGAATATATGTATTATTTAAAAATAGGTAATGTTATCTCTCTATAATTTTATTTATCTGCTGTCAAAAGTACATATGCATTTCTATAAACACACTATATATACTAATTAAAAGCCAAAGAGTGAGTGACCTTCTAATTTGGTGACGAAGAATTGAAAGAAAAAGGACACTGAGATGCATTTCTAGGAGCTGTAAGTCTCTTTATAATATGACCTACCCTAAAAAATCCTAGGATTTCACTACGGCTATTTTTTGTTACTTGATCAAGCAAGTTACTGGAGCCATTCCAGATACATTCCAGTACGGAAATAGGGAAAGGTTACTTAACTTCTCAATAAAAAAAGTAACATTTTCTTAAAGCCCTCTTCAATCTCCAAAGAGATGAAGTGATTTTGTTTATTTATTTATTTATTTTTGAAATGGAATGATTTTAATGGACAACCATATCACTGTTTCCAAGGGAGATAATCACTCATGGAAAGGTTTGATTAATATTATATGAATAGCAACCCCAGAAGAAAATTGGGGTACCATTGCAAGAAGACAAGGAAACAGATACTAGATATATAAAATGATAGCTATGTTAAAAATTGATGTTGAATTCTCCAATCTGTTATTCTGACAAGTAGATGTTCTGGGATAAAACAAAACAAACAAAAACAAAACACTGAAATGTGGGGCTCATAAAAATCTGAGGTATTCCTGAACTTGGCCCAGTTTCTTAAAATTTGAATCTTACCATCCTAATCTATAAATTGTGAATAATAGCCTCCCCCTAGGGTTTCAGAAACTTTTATCTGAATTACTAAATACAGAATTTAAGAACTTGCTGAATGAATGTTATCCTTTTATTTCACAATGTGTTATGAACTAGTCTTGAAATGAATACCCCTTTTGAGATTGGCATGAAATATAGTAGTCTAATCTCAATGGCAGAGAAACTAAGCATTTTCTACAGATTACCACTGCCATTAGTTCCCAAAATTCTATTCACATTACTCATTTTGATAAAACTAGATCTAGTCTCATCTCTTCATGTGAGAGAGTGCTTTAGCAGTTTAGCAATGACGGTTTTCTATTTCATCTTCAAAATTCACTTCTCTCAGATCTTAAGCACTCGAGGCCATCAGTCTTTTAAGCCATAGTGGAGGTCACTCAACCCATTTAAATAATGAAATCTAGGACTAAATTTAGTTTTTCTTTTTTATTGGCCATCTGATAAAACTGATAAAACTTGATTGCTTAATAAGTTTTCCTGGACATGAAGGCACTGAAAGCTGTCTTCCAAACTCAACGATTAAGTGCATCTTAAAATACCAGACTGATAACTTCTCAGTCTGGCACTTTTCATCATGGAGACAGGATTATAACTGAAAAATGTTAACCTTGGTTTATACATATTTTTATATAAATGCTGGCTGAAAAAATTTAAAGTACAAAATTTAAATTTAATTTAAAGTACATACATGTAGCACTTTCATATTTTATTATATGATATATTTATCCTTCAGTCAATGTATCTATTACTTGAATTTTATTTATATAAAGGTACTTTTGGATAAAATCAGTCAAAATGTTTTGTGTTGTTTGTCAAGACAGCTACAGTTCTTTCCCTACTTTATGAGAGTAAGGTCTGTCTGTGTTAGAGTGCAGGAGTTACACTATCAGAGATAATTGAGATAACTTGTCATAAAAATAGATGTGGTACCAAAGAACAAAGTTTGGGTGTAAATAAAAATTGTTTTCAACTTTCTTCCTGATATCTTTCTAAAATTTACAAATTACCAATTTTTAAAATAAAATAAAAACTTCACCTCAGAGAATTGATGGTATCTCTCTTGATTTACTCATATTGTTTTCATATGAGCTTAGAATACATGAAAACAATTTTTACTTGTGACTAAAATAATACATTGCCCTGGGTATGAATAAAAAGAAATAGATTTCACTTTTCAGAGTTGAAGTCTAGAACTTCCCAGAGGAAGAAGCCAACACTGAGATTTCTGATGAACCACTTCCCTGCCCACCTACTGTGGGTTCAGCCCTTGGAAGGGAAGCCTATCCTCGATAGAGAACATATATGTATATATATTAAAATACTTGTAAAAGTAGCAAAGTATTTAATTGAACTATTCTGAACAAAGTTACAGAGATGATTGTGTTTGAGTTTCAGATATAGAGTGCTCCAAGAAATAATTCCTGCACAAGTTCACTATCATCACCAATGTCTAATATCCCTCCTGACCCAACCTGTCTTTGTGGCCAACACACTTTCTCTCCATGATTCCTTTCCCTAAGTTATTCCCTTATCTCCCCCTCTCATTGGCAAGCTTCCAACTGAAGATCAGTTCTCCTGCTTTTTAATTTTATTATTATTATTAGCTATTTGATAGTCCCCTAGGAAGTTTCTTTATATTCCACATATAGATCATTCTGTCTGTCCCTCTACCTCTATGTTCACTCATCATGACATTCTGTGTCTCCCTTTTTCTGTGACTGTTTTTACTCAAAGATATATAATCTAGTACTTGTTTGGTTTTGTTTTTTTGTTTGGTTTTGGTTTTGGTTTTAGGGCCACACCTGATGACGCTCAAGGGTTACTCCTGGCTATGCACTCAGAAATTGCTCCTGGCTTGGGGGGCGAGGCAGACGCCTTACCACTCTGGGGAAAGGACAAGTCCTAATATCCTGGCTGAACATGAAAATGCATATTATGAATTCAATAATTATCTCTGAGGCAAGAAAGTTAAGACGTAAAAAAAAAAAAGAGAAAGAAAGTTAAGATGTGATGAAATGCAAATTTAAAACAAAAAAGTCAACTTAAGACTTTTCACTTGAGGGACCAGAGTTGTGAACAATGAGTAGAGAATTTGCCTTGCACGACACTGACCTGTGTTCCATCCCTTGCATCCCATATAGTCCCCCCATGCCTTTCAGGAGTGATTTCTGAGCACAGAGACAGGAGTAACCCCTAAGCGCTGCCAGGTATGCCTTCCCCTCAAAAAAAAAAAAAAAAAAAAGAAGGCCTTTCACCTGGGACAAGAGTGAAAGAACATTGCATAGGGCAATTAACTTGCACACAGTCCACTTGAATTCAATTCCAGAGACAGGAAAAAAACCAGAAACATAGAGTGTGTCAGCATTAAAAGAAAAACTACTGACCAGGTAGATAATTGCACTGGTCTTACAGCTCTTAGGGTCAATCTGATTTCCTTATGTAGTCACAGAAAGAGACTGGGGTATAGATAGGTGGGGGTTTCTTCCATCCGTGGCTTAACACACACAAAAAAAAATCTCTGAAAATTCACCTCTTTTGTACTTAGATTTATTCTATACTCTTGAAACAAAGAAAATAAAGTTAATTTTAATATAAATTTTAAATAAAAAAAAACAGTTCCTAAAAGCTTAAAAACTCAGAAAGAACTTTTACCATGGGTCATAGGCTTAGACAGTTCATTTTGTTCTGGTCCCTTTTAGATAGATTAATTAGTTGGGTAGCCCAGGTCAGAAAAATAAGTGCAAATCAGTTATATAGTGAACTATAGTAGGAGGAAAAATAGAAAAACTGAACAAGCATTCTCCAGGCTACTGCTGATGGAGATCTGAACGAAAGGAAGTATCCAGTAAAAAACAGAATGCTTGCTTAGGTCAAGCAAACTAATTCACCTACAGTGCCACGTATTAAATTGCACTTGCTAATGTGAATCCATAACCTAAGAGAGGAAATCAGTATTACTTGAGATAAGAGGGAGCTTGTTCCAGATCAGCAGCAATCATTTTCATTATCCTCAAAGCATCTTTGCTTTACCATTTCAATTGTATTTGTGTGAAGAGAAGTTAATTAACAAGCTAGGGATCAAAATCCATAGTAAAACCCACATTCACCTGCCTTCATTCATTCACATACCCAATCTATTGCTCCAAAAGTGCTGAACCACAGGGCCTGAGAAACAGTAAGGCATTTGCCTAACAGGCAGCCCACCTAGTTTGGATGACGAATACTGCATAAGGTTCCCTACACCATCCTGTGCACAGTCAGGAGTCATCAGAATTATATCCAGATGTGATCCCAGGAAAAATTGCTAAACCATTAATAAGTGTTAGCAGTATACAGCATTTAGTCTCTTACATTGAGATGTGTGCACAGCTCTACCTGCTATGGAACTGTTCATGTCTATTTTGCTTGATTTGTAAATTAGTATTCATTCTTGAGCACTCAGCTCAGACATTATGCTTCAAATATTTAATCAGCTCTGGAGAGATACGCTTCAGTTGAATTATGATTCTGCCACTTTCTAACTGTCTGAGCATGGCTAAGTTACATAATCTACCTTGACTTTAATTTCCATCTCTTTAAAATGGGATAATAATAGTGTTCGCATCCCAGGACTTTTATGAGGATTAAATTAGAGAATCAATGCAATTATATGAGCACAGTGACTATCTCAGTAAGTAAGCCATAAATATTATGATTTTAAAGCATTACATATTTTACAATTTCACTGAAAATATTGATTTTAGTAAAATTAAATTAGAATGTCTTTTATTGAGTTAAATGGTCCTTAAAGACATGGACTGACATTTATTCTGTTTATCTTTAGTGTCAACATAGTAACAGGGAAGCTTTGTCTGAATCAACTGACTCTAGATAAGTTCAGCTGATGTTTTATTATTATGTAATAGTAATAAGCTATTTTAACTTTTATGGGAACGTATTTGTATTAATTCCTTTAATTAAACAATCCTTTTGGCTAAGTCTGAATACTATCCTCATCTTATAAATAATAAATTGAGGCAGAAAGAAATAAATGCTTTACCTAAGATCATATAATACAGCTATTATTTAAAGCAGGGAAATCTAACAATAGACACTTACCTGTTAGTCACTATGCTTTAGTAATGTGCTACTTCAGGAATTTATGGTAAAGATATTTATGTGAATATGTAGAAAAATAGGGTACTCTTTAAAATTATTTTATATGATAAGTTTTTAAGAAAATTTATAGTACTATTTTTGCATTAAATTGATGTACTCATTATAATAATCTGACCACTTATCTGTCAGTTACAAAGGAAGCTGTTAAACTGACAGATAAAACATAAATACTAGAATCCAAAGAAAATGATGCAGGTGGAATAACAACAAAGTGCTCTTTGAGAATCAGAGGTATTATTTTCACACCGGGTAAATTGACTCAAGAAGAGAGAGGTTCTGCTTTGATTTGATTCATGTCAACACATTTCTTCCAGTCAATAAGTCACATCACAACACATAATAAATACCACCAGAATGCAAAGGTCACAATGAGAAAACAACACAGAACCCCACCATGCTTAGTGAGCAAAGAAGGTAGTTTGGACAACCCAACTAGTATCATTTAGCTATATAGCCTTTCTGATAAGGGCTTTATAGATAAGATATTGACTATGTTCAACTCAAAGAAATCATGAAAAAAACATACAATAAGACTAAAAATATATGAAAGCAGAAATGAGAAAGCTTTGAGCAGAAATGATAGAACTTAAAAACTTGGTAGGCAAAATGAATCACTGGAAGGCCACAACAGCAGAGTATTAGCTGCTGAGCATAGAATCTGTGAATTCTAAAATGAGCTGCATAACACATCCAGAAAATAGCAGAAGATGTAAGAGTTTTAAAATAAATGAACACCTGATAGGAGAACTTTGGGATGAATTTAGGTGGTCCAACATAAGAATCATTGGTATCTCAGAAGGCCAGGAAGACAACTAATGAAGAAGCAGCAAAACATCATTTCTTATGAACTAAAGAATGCATAGACCTACATCCTGGATGTCTGGAGAGTACCAACTAAAAAGATCAAAATAAAATTACTCCAGGACACATTCTAATCAAAACAATGAAAACCATAGAGAGTATTGAAAGCAGCAAAATTAAAGAATAATATCACATATAAAGGAGCATCCTTTATACAGAAGATTTATCAAAGGGAATGGTGGGATGTAGTGAAATAAATTTAAAGAAATGGATATCTCACAAAGAATACTCAGTTAGACTTTCACTCAGATTTAAAGGCACAGCTTCACAGATTAATAACAGTTCAAAAGCAACTTTAATAGAAGAACTGAAGGGGATACTGTAAGGCAAGATAAATAAAACAAAGAATAAACTACAAACGATGGCACAAATTCCAGGACAATAATCTCTCTAAATGTCAATAGACTAAATGCGCCAATTAAGAAATTTATAGTGGCAAAATAGATTAAAAATTTGAATCCAACATGGTGCCTGCAAGAACCATTTAAATAGAGAAACACAAATTCAAAGTCAAAGGTTGGAAGACAATCCTTTAAGCAAATTCCCTCAAAAAGGCTGGGGTCGCCATACTAATATCATAATAATATCTGATAATATAGAAATTAGAATAAAAAAAGTTATGAGATGAACATTTCTTAATAAGTTATTTAATTTCTCAACTAATTTCTTAATATTCAAGGGATATATACATCAGGAAGTTATCACACTCATAACATAATAAAATGCCAACAAAATACTTTAAACAATTGTGAATACACTTTAAGATAGACCTCAATAGCAAACAAATAGCAATTTGAGATTAAACATCACTCTCTCACCTCTCGATATACAGGCTAAAATTCACAAGGAAATTCTAGTTTTGAAACAAAAAAAAAATGGAAGAGAGAGGGTTAGTAGCTATAAAAAGGGTTTCATTCCATGGTACACTTCCCATGATAGACCAAATGCTGGGCCACAAAACATACCTCATAATATAAATAGAATAGATATTGTTACTGCCGTCTTCTCATACTGCACTGAAAAATAGAAGTAAATTACAAATATAAATAGAGAAAAAATCTTTAATACCTATAAATAATATTGCTCAAAACCGAACAACCAGTGGATAAAAGAGAAAATAAAAGATTTCTGGAAACAAGAGAATGAGAATACTGCTATCAGAATTTGTGGGGCGCAACAAAAGTGGTATTATAAGGAAGGTGTATAGTTCTGAAAAAACTATGGAAGTAAGAAAGGACTCACATAAATAACTTGACTGAACAGCTTAAGAAATTTGAAAATTGGAGGGCTGGTGGGTGGGAAAGGAAATGCTAGTCAGTGGCCCAGCTCACCAATTGGGACAGGGCAGCTTTGGTGTCCTCGTTCTGGCAGGTCCCTAGTTCCCAGTGTCACTACCGAATGAATCCATTGTCATCTGGGAACAATGTGGCCTCTGCCAGGCCAGGTCCTGGCAACAGGACCCCCATACAGGGAGCCTTCACAGGCCTTATAAAAAAGCTTCTTTTCCTCCTTTTCATCAGTTCTTTTTTCCCAAACAACTGTTTTTAGTCTACCATGATATCATAATGCTCATAATTATAGGTTGCCTCTTAGGATGTGCAAGACATATAATACATGTTATATACTCCTATATAGTGCTCATTACCATATCACATATTTTCTAAAAATGTTCTATATACAATATATTTCAGGTAGTCTTTTCCAAGTAAAGTTTACCCTCACCAAACAAGATTGGACCAGAAAATGGAAAACCTTTGCTGGCTTTAACCATTTCTTCTTTCTCTCTCCCTTTTTTTATTTTATGTCCCATCTCACCTAGGTGTGCTTTTTAACTGTAACCCATGGATTGATCGCAAGAGTATATATGTTCACTGTACTAATGGCTGTCTAATGTTTGCCTATAATAGACATAATATCAATTTCATGGAATAGTCTCCCTAGATAGTGCTCATTACTATATCACTTGGTTATTTAAATTTGAAAACCATGATTGTTCTTAAGAATGATCCACACACAATTTAAGCTATGAAGCCTTTCTTCAATCTAGTTTACCCTTACCAAACATTATTGGCCTAAAAGAAAAAAAGGGGGGAGTAGGAAAGCCTTTTACAACAGACTTGCCACTTTTACATTTTTTTTCTTTACCCTTCTTCTCTTTAAGCGTTCTACCCCATATCATCTGGGAAAGCTTTTCAAATGTAATCCATGAATCTATCCTCTGGCTGCTGATGTAGGCACATGAGTGTCTGTGTATGCCATATCAATGTCAGTCTAATCTCCTTCCATAATAGAAAATATGTCTATGTAGTATAGTGTTATTCCTTCTATCATAGATAATAAGACAATGGAACAGGGGATATTATTTTTTAAAACTTCACAAAATCCTACTCACTGTTCTGCCTCACAAAATCATTTACCTCAGAATCAACTTAAATAAATGAAAGACCTATTCAAAGAAAAATATATAACATAATTTTAAGAAAGGACATAAAAAATGGAAACATCCCTGCTCACGAGTTTGGAAGATTAGCATCATTAAATCATAATAATATTAAGCCATTGTACAGATTTAATACAATTCCTATAAAGATGACATGACATTTTTTCAAAAAACAGATCATACACTATTTAAATTTATATGAAGCAATAAGCCACCATGAATAGCTATGGCAATCCTGGGGCAAAAGAAGATGGGAGGCATCACTCTCCACAATTTCAAACGAAAGGTAGAAATCATCAAAACAGCATGGTATTGGAATAAATATAAAATTCTGATCAATGGAATAAAATTGAATATACTGAGATTAATCCTCAGTTTTATTATCATTTAATATTTTTAAATGAATAAGAAATATACAAAGTGAAGCAAGGAAAGCCTCTTCAACAAGTGGTGTTGAGAAAACTAGTCAGCTACTTTCAAAAAGAAAATAAATTTAGCCCTCTTTTTTCTGCTGTGCACAAATATAAATAAAAATAGATTAAATACCTTGATATTAAATATAAATCTCTAAGACACATAGAGGAAAACATAGACAGAGGGACCAGCGTGGTGGTGCAGTGATAGGGCATTTGCCTTGTAAGTGGCTGACCTAGGATGGAGTGTGATTCTATCCCCCAGCGTTACATATGGTCCCCAAAGCCAGGAACGATTTCTGAGTGCGTAGCCAGGAGTAATCCCTACGCATCACTGGGTGTGGCCTAAAAACCAAAACCAAAACAAATAAATAAAACCAACCATAGGCCAAACT
Source organism: Suncus etruscus (assembly GCF_024139225.1). Lineage (NCBI taxonomy): Eukaryota > Metazoa > Chordata > Mammalia > Eulipotyphla > Soricidae > Suncus > Suncus etruscus. The sequence continues at coordinate 104,902,333 of NC_064854.1, read as the reverse complement.
CTTCATGACATTGAAGCTAAAAGTATCATCAAGAATGAAATACCAGGGGCCGGGTAGGTGGCGCTGGAGGTAAGGTGTCTGCCTTGCAAGCGCTAGCCAAGGAAGGACCGCGGTTCGATCCCCCGGCGTCCCATATGGTCCCCCCAAGCCAGGGGCGATTTCTGAGCACATAGCCAGGAGTAATCCCTGAGCGTCAAACGGGTGTGGCCCAAAAACCAAAAAAAAAAAAAAAAAAAAAAAGAATGAAATACCACTGAGTAAGCAAGTAGAAGTAAGGATACACAAATAGGACTTCAATATACTGAAAAGATTCTGTACCTCAAAGAAAATGGTGACCAAATACAAAAACTGTCCACTAATGGGAGGAATTATTTTCCCAAAAACTATCTGATAAGGGGTTAATACCTAAGATGTATCAAGTACTGGTATTGCTTAATAAAAAAAAAATCTAACCCCATCAAAAATAGCAAAAAGAGGGTCTGGAGCTATGGCACAGTGGTAAGGTACTTACCTTGCACGTGGCTGATCCAGGATGAAACTTGGTTCGATTCCCTGTTGTCCCATATGTTCCCCCAAGTAAGGAGCTATTTCTAAGCTCAAAGCTAGGAGTAATCCCTGAGCTTCACCAGGTGTGGTCCAAAATTAAAAAAAAAAATCATATGGCAAAAAGAAGTGAAAGAAAAGAAGAAAAAAAGATGACTAAAAGGTACATGAAAAATGCTTCACATAATTAATTTCTTGGGAAATAACAATGATAACAATAACAGTGATATATCTCACACAATAGATTGACACACAAAAGAAAGAGCAAGAACAACCAGTACTAGCATAGATGCAGGAAAAAAAATGGATCCTCATTTACTGCTGATGAAAATATAGACTAATCTAGCCTTTTGGGAAAACAACATGGACATTCCTCAAAAAAAAAGAAAGAAAAAAGAAATTTAGTTTCCATATGATCTAGCTATACTGCTCCTGGGAATATACCCTAATGGCCCCAACAAGCATTGCAGCAAAGCCCTCTGCACTCCTAATGTTCACTGAAGCACTCTTCACAATAGCCAGAAACTGGAAACAACCCAAGTTCCCTAGACCAAAATGAGGGTATAAAGAAATTGTGGTATATTTACATGTTGAAATACTATGTGGCTATATTAAAGCCATAAAATTTGTTTATACATAAATGAACATGAAGAGTATTATGATGAGTGAAATGAGACAGGGAAAGAGAGATATACATAGAATAATCTCACTCATTTGTGGAATATAAAAATGATAGGATGGTACTAATCCAAGGTTAATTGAGATGAGGGCCTGGTAGGACACTCCCACAAAAAGCAGGGAAGAATAATCAGAACAGAGAAGATAAAGAAGAGACCACTAGAATAATGATAGTCAGAAACCATCACTCTGGACAAGAATGGGGTGTTTAAAAAAGGTAAAATTATATGCATGATACCCCTTAAGTAACAATATTGCATAACTGTGTCTAAAAGGAAAAGAGAACGAGAAGGAAAATTCCTGCCATACACAGAGGCAGTGGTGACACTTGTGGGGTAAAATGAAAGGGAAACTGGAAATATTGGTGGAGGTAAATATACCCTGATGAAGGGATGGGTTTTGGAAATTGTATGACTAAAACTCAATCATGAACATCTTTGAGACTCTATATCAGATGACTAAGTTTAAAAATATTTAGATAAAACATAAGCATTAATGGCACCCTCTTAAAAATTCAAATTTCAAGTAAACTTCCACAAGAAAGAGATTATTTTTCCTAACGGAACCAAACAAAGAAACAATTACATGAATATGAGAACCATTAACTTAGTCAAAGGGGAAAGAATATACAAAGCAAGTGTAGTTAACCATGAATCTTAGAAGAAATGCAAGCTGGTACTGGAGCAGTGGCACAAGCAGCAGGGTGTTTGCCTTGCATGCACTAACGTAGGACGGACTGAAGTTCCATTCCCCGGCGTCTCATATGGTCCCCCAAGCTAGGAGCAATTTCTGAGCTCATAGCCAGGAGTAACCCCTGAGTGTCACTGAGTGTGGCCCAAAAAGAAAAATAAAAGAAGAAATGCAAGATAAGGCTTTAAAATTCAAGAGCATATCTCTCTTCAAACTCAAAACCCACACACCCTATGGAAGATTGTGGGTCAAATGCCAACCCTGTTAAAGTGACAGATGTCACACTCACACCTCACAACCAAAGGCATATATGCCGTGCAAAAGGCCCAGCTTCTTTGGTTCCCAAGTAATCTCAGCAGAGATGACAAATTGACTAAAATTTCAGTCAGTAGGTCAGTTTTGTGTTGAGAATTTTTGAATCTTCTGTGAGTGGAGCAAGTAGCTTCCCTCCAGTGGAAGGAGGGAAAGCCCCAGTAGCCACAACTATATCCCACATTAACCACCATTGTAAACACTGGCCCAGCGTCACAGCTGAGTTACTAATCTTAGGCAAGATGCAAGCCAAGCCAAGCCAATTTACTGGAACGCATAGTTCTACAGATCCTGAAGTTCTTGGAGTGGCCAGTTTCATGTGACACTCCAAATTCTACGATACTGACAGTCCAGTAGGAGCATACCAGTTTAGATGGAAAAGTAGCATAGAAACTAACTAACCTCAGTAAACAAAAACAATAACAGAAGGCTCAGTTAGCAACAAACAGCTTAATAAACCCTCAGGCAATGACTTTAAGGACACTATTGTTTGATATAACAATTTCCACAAATTTTCCTTTACTAAAGTATTTTTTGAAAACTTCGTTAACCATTTTTGTTGTAACCAGCCATATAAAATGAATATTGTGCCTGTTAAGTGGGTGGGCTTGGGGTAATGACTAGTGACAATGGAGGAAGACAGGTCATACTGATGGTGGTATTGATATTAGAATACTAAAACATTAAACTTGTATATTATATATAAACATATATCAAATAATATATGAAACAGATTATGAACAATTTTGAAATAATTTTCTTTGATATTAGAATATTAAAACATTAAAATTGTATATTATATATAAACATATATCAAATAATATGTGAAACAGATTATGAACAATTTTGTAAATGATTCTCTTTAAGTAAAAACTAAACAAAGCAGGTAGGGCTCCTTAATATAATCATTTGAAATGAGTAATAGGAAGTCAAAACTTTTCTCAAAAGTTGACTCAAATATTATAATGGGAAGAGGAATGAAGTTATTTCTGGGGAGACCAAAGTAGCAGAGAAGAACATCAAAATTTCAAATTAAATTTTATTTCATGATATCTGTTTTTGGAACCTTGCAAGGCACCAATTTTAGCAATGAATATAAATTATTACGTAGATAAACTTAAAATTTCAGTATAAATATTGTTCTTTCTCATCCATGTATTAGTTGGTACATGTATCTGTGTAAGCCAAGAAACTAGCCTAAATATAATCTTTGAAAGAGCTGAACAGATTACTGATGAATGTTTCACAGTTTTGATTAACTACATGCAAATCAATGATAAATATAAGAAATGACAAAATTTTAGAATGTATATATATTATTGTTTTATGCAGCATATATGGTTAATCTTTATGAATCAAAGAGATAACATTACTTAATAAAATATTTTAATAGGTTAGTCATAGAAAGTAATTTTGATAGAAAGAAATCTTATAAAAAGAGACTCATAATTCAACAGTTTTCTACATGTAATATGTCCTTTCTCATAATTTTATGTTAAACCATGTTGCACTACTGATTGTTTCTTCTATGGAAAAAGTTGCTTTCTCCATATATAAACAGAAAATGATTTTTGAGCTTGGTTATTGGGCCCATGTATGGGGGTAGAATGTTGTGTAGGTCTTTATTCACCTCAAATTATATCAATTCAAAAAGGATTTAAGACAACTGTTATATCTCAGTTCCCTATAACAATCTATTAGACAATAATTTTAAATCAGCAATAAATAAATATTAGAATATTTTTAGTAATTAGATTCCCTCATTTATATTTTCGATGACTTATTTTCCAAACTTTCACAACATTTTTCTTGTGTAATAGCAAATCTAAGAAAATATTTCACTATGAGAATAGTTTCACATTTTCTGCTCTTCTATCCCAAATAGTCCCAGAGACATACAAATGAATCTTAATCAGTTAGAAAAATTGAATTTAGATTCTCCAGACCATAACAGTTAATTTTATGTTCATCATAATTTTATATTCATCATAATTTTATATAACTAGATTATAATTAAAAAATCTCAACATTACCAGTATCACTGAAATGTTCTAGGAAACGTCTAATTTACATATAGCTATGCCAATTTTATATCTTTTGCAGCTGGGATGCTATAAAGGACAATGTAATTGTGCGAGATGGGTGGAGATATGCATTATGAGAAAATAAAACCACCGGGATTGTCTATAAGTCAATGGAATTTTTGAATTGGAATAAAGAAAATATATTTTATCCATCATTATGAATAAAAACATGATAAAAATGACAGTAATATGATCTTTGTTCAAGAAATCTGTAGAGTCTTGTTCATTCAGTGAGTGTGCAACTAGAATAAAGTCTTATTCTATTTTTCAGTGGATTTACTTTTTTGAATTACACATTTAAAAATAAGGAAATCTTAATTTCTTATTTCCTTATCTACTCTAAAAATTATTTGTGAAAACTCTGACTTGCTTTTTGTTATTTAGGCTGCCTAAGCATAGCACAATTTGATATTAAATAAAACTAAATTCCTCCAGAAATCCAGATAATTCTGTAAAAAAAATAGTCACACTATTGACTAAGAATGTAGCATAAGCAGAAGAGCGCATATGTCTTGCATGCATGAGGTCCTATTTGTCTATTGGTACCGTAATATATGAAACGTCATTGAAAGAGTCTCTTGCCCCTAAGTATCACCAAGTATGACCTTCTATTATCACCACCATCACCACCACAAATAAAATACATAGCAGTTGTATGGGATTGTGTAGAGTGAGAAAAAGAACTACTGATAGTTCTTTTCTACTACTGGGTAGAGTGAATCCCTTGGGGCTTGGTGAGTGAATCCCCCCTCAAAGAAATATTGAGTTCTTCTTGCCAAATTACAAAACAATCAATTATTAAATTATTTTCCAATTCAAACACATACACACAAATAAAATAAGATCCAAGATTTCTGTGTGAACATGGTTTACACATTTCATCCTCACATGAAAGTCAGGTTATAGTTCCTGAATTTAAGTTAATTATAATAAACCTGAAAACATCAAAGCCTCTCCCAGAGACTGAATGAACATAATAGCACTATAATATGTTTTTAATCAAACATCAGTGAGACAGCCTATGAAGCACTGAGAACCACAATTTTCCCAACCAGGATTTCCATGTTCTTGTAATTCATTTAGCTATCTCCCTGCCATACTAATGAAATGAGGGGGAAAAAATGTTCAATTCGCCAGGATTTGGCTTCTAAGGCAATAGGTAAGTTCAGAGTTGGAGACACTTTTACCTCCTTGATATCAATTTTTATAGATCTGAAGAGGCCTAAGAGGTTTTTCATAACCTATTTTTTTTCCCTTTTCTAAAGTCCCCATTAGTGCCAAGAGCATCTCTCTGGGAGTTTGAACTTTCCTTTAATCTAATCCATTTAGAAAATGACTCACAATTTATTGAATAAAGTAGAGAAAATTGATACCTTTTCATTAGGCTGACAAAGTCTCTTTCACTGCTGGCATCTGAAATGTGTTTTCTATTTAAATTTTATTTATATCAATCTTCTCTAGAGAGTGTGAGATTAAAATGAAAGACCTTAACAATCGGTATACAAATTTCCCATTACTGCCAAAATTGGGAGTTCTAGTTTTGCAAAGTAACTTGAAGTTAGAAATTTTCTGGGAATAGTTTAATATTTTGGATCGGCATTAAAATGTAATCAGCCAAAAATGATATTTTTATATATCAATAACTATAAAAACAGTTTAGGTAATGGAAGGAAAAATGTTATTTCCTGACATTATTTAATTATACTAAATTACAACAACCTGCAAAAGAATCCTAGAGAATAAAAGATTAATCTCATAAAGTACTTTTTTAAAGTGAGAAATTCTTTATATACAAATACATTTCAGCATCTAGCCATTTCTAAAGTTATAAGAAAGATATCTACATTAAAGGTTTATGCGTATATTCATGTGCTTTAAGAGATGTCGTAAGCACAGTGTCTAAAAGGAAAAAAAGGAAAAGAGAGAAAAACATAGAAGAAAGCTGCCACAGAGGCAAGTAGGGGAGAGGGCAAAGGCGGGGACAGAAGTGATCTAGGAACATTGGTGTCAAGAAATATGTACTGTTGAAAGGTGTTGTACATTGTATGACTAAACTCACTCATGAACAACTTTGTAATGTTGTAAGTATATCATGCTGATTCAATTAAAGAATTTATATTTTAAAAGATGCTGTAAATATAAAGTTTTAATCTGATTTTCCCTCTTATTTAAAATATAAAATCAAAGAAAAAAGAAAGAAAAATATATAATCAGTTAGAAGCTTCTTTTTGTTGTTGTTTGTTTTGATTTTTATTGTTTTGGGGTCATACCTGAAGATGCTCAGAGATTACGCCATGCTTTGCACTCAGGAATTACTCCTTGTGGTTCCTGGGGAGGCCAGGATAAAATCCAGGCAGGATCAAATCCAGATTGGCCCCATACAAACAAGGCAAGCATCCTATGCATTGAAGTACCTCTCAGCCCTCAATTGAAGGCTTCTCTTTTTCTTTTATTTAAACACCATCATTACAAAGTTGTTCATGATTGTGTTTTAGTCTTACAAATTACACCATGTTTCACCCAAGAGCATTTCCACCAATGTCTCTGGTTTCTCTCCCACTCTCCGGAACATGCATTTAACTTCTCTCTCTTTCTCTCTCCTATCTCTCTCTTCCTTTATTTCCTTTATAGATACTGTGGTTTACACTATTGTTAATGAAAGAGGAGGGCGCATATCACTTTATCTCCATCCAACACCTATTTATTGCCCTGAATGATCATTTTCACTATCATTGTCAGGGTGGTCTCTTCTCTGCACTAATTGTGCTGCTCCACTATTTGTTACAAGCTTCCTAATGGCAAACACCCTAACTCCATGCTATCTGTCCGGCCTCAGTGTTGAAGGATTTTAACCTTTGTGATTTAGCTTGATTACCTGTTAAGCTAGGGTTTTCAGCACTTTAACGTTTTAAAGTTATTGTTGCTAGTTTACAGTTTCTCTTTAGCAATAAATATTGGAAAACATTTAACCCACTGATTCCAGCAGAATCAGTCTTTCCAGCAGAAAGATGGTGGTTCAAATACTGGCCTCCCATATGGTCCCCCCACCCCAAGCCTGCAAGGAGCGATTTCTGAGTGTAGAGCCAGGAGTAAACCTTGAGCGCTGCCGAGTGTGACCCAAAAAGAAAAACAAAAGCAAAACAAAAAGAAACCTTCAAAACTGGATTCCTCCTCCTCATCATCATCTGTATGTCCCAACAGAGTTTCAGCTGTATCCGATGTGAGGTTATCAGCATAGACATTGTCATCATCACTGAGTTTGCAGATATCATCATCACTGCTGTGGGTCTCATACAAAGTGCAGAATATTGTGGGTTAAATAGTTGAGTGGCATCCAGTTCAGTTGAGCCACCCACCTCTTCAGCTTAGCCTCGACTTGTGGACTGCGCTTAAGCACCGCCCTCTCCAGCAGAAAGCAGAAGACGACTAGAGACTACATCCATTTGATTCGGTGCCCACGCATCAAATCGAATAACCTGTATGTTCCAAGTATAGGCCGAATTTGGGGTTTAGGGCTCAAATATTGTGCTGGAAAAACTCGGCTTATACTCGAGTATATTAGGTACATAAGGACATTTTCTGTTTTTAAATGAAAGACTTTTTTTTATACTCAATTGGCTACAGAGATCCTTTCTAGCAGCAATAAACTAAAAGAAAAGATACAAGTCTAGGGGCCCGGAGAGATAGCACAGCAGGGCGTTTGCCTTGCAAGCAGCCGATTCAGGACCAAAGGTGGTTGGTTCGAATCCTGGTGTCCCATATGGTCCCCTGTGCCTGCCAGGAGCTATTCTGAGCAGACAGCCAGGAGTAACCCCTGAGCACCACCGGGTGTGCCCCCCCCCCCAAAAAAAAAGATACAAGTCTAATTGAAATAACAAGGTATTGGGCCCGGAAAGATAGCACAGCGGTGTTTGCCTTGCAAGCAGCCGATCCAGGACCAAAGGTGCTTGGTTCGAATCCCGGTGTCCCATATGGTCCCCCGTGCCTGCCAGGAGCTATTTCTGAGCAGACAGCCAGGAGTAACCCCTGAGCACCACCGGGTGTGGCCCAAAAACCAAAAAGAAAAAAAAAAGAAATAACAAGGTATTAACTAAGTAACTGTTAATATACACCTACAGTGAGATTTTATTTTATTTTGGATATGGGGCTGCATCCAGCAATGCTCAAAGATTACTCTTGGCCCTACACCCAAAGATAGATTACTACTGGTGAATTTTGGGAACCATATGGGGTTCCATAATTGGATCTCAGGTCAACTACATTATTGTAGACATTTGAGGCCAAAGTGAGGTTTTAGGATTGAATTGTACTCTAGGTTAGAAAACACTGGAAATTTGTTTTAGGACAATAACTTACAATATTGTTAATGGTAGAGTTTAATTCATTCAATGTTTCAATACCACATCTTCCATTGGAGTGTTTGCTTCCTTCCAACATTGTCCAAAAGCCCAAACCACCCAATTATAAGCCCCCCCCCACCCACACATACACTGGGGTAAGAATTCTACTCAAGACTAGTTCTCAGTTTCTGTTGCTAATGGGCTTTTGTTATTTCCTTGCTGTATTTATTATCTATATGTGAGAGTTCGTTATGTATCTTTCTCTTTCCTACTGTCTCAGCATGATACTTTCCAGATCCATCCACATAGCAGAAAATTGCAATATTTCATGATTTATAACCAAGTAGTATTCCATTGTGTTTGTGTATATACACTGGAGAATTTTAAGCAGATACTTTATATGAAATATTTGCTTTTAAAATCATCACTCTGACTGTTGGGTCAGGAATAATTAGAGAAAAACTCTTTTAAAAATAAAATCAAATATATGGAATCAAAGTGATAGCACATAGGTGGGGCATTTGCTTTGCATGCAGCTGATCCAGGATGGACAGTAGTTTGAATCCCGGTATCCCATGTGGTCTCCCAAACCTTCCAGGAGCGATTTCTGAGCACAGAGCCAGGAGTAACCCCTGAGAGCTGCCAGATGTGACCCACCCCCACAAATAAAGACAAATAAATTAACAACAACAAAAATCAAATATAGCAGAGTACAGTAAATTAATGCAATTACATTTTTTTATTTTTCTCTCAATAATTATCTTTATACCTTAAAATTTAGAAAAGTATCTATCAGAATTTAGATAAGTATCTATCAGTATCTATCAGACTTTCAGAATTAGAGAGGAAATGTAAGATTTTATGAACTTGGCAAAATTAAGAGAGTATATTGCAAAATTTCAATTTTATAATCAAGGGATGTAGAAATTATTTAATACTCATGAACTTTCTGCTTGTTTTGTCTACATTATGTACCTCTGCAAAAAATACAAAGAGGTTAAATATAATTGTAATATATTACCATTAATTTAGTGAATATAAAACCAGCTTTCATTCATTCATAAGTGGACTGGAATATAGAGTTATCACATATTCAAAGTAACAATAGAAGTCATGAATGCCAGTCCTTGTGTTAAGTCCAAGAATTAATGTATTATATTTAAAATTATAAGTGCTCTATTGAGTTTGTAGGAAGTTCCTAAACACTTTTTTCTTATAAAAGCATATAATGATTTTGTAAAGAAGTAAGATAGTATCTGAATAGGTGTATTATGTATACATTTGTATAAATTTGTATGAATTTATATAAAGTATACATATGTATAAATTTCTCTGCAATCAGTTGAGTTTTATTACTCAATTTATAACTCATATATTTATAACTTGAAATGAAAATGTAATTTTTTTCACTTACAATTTACATTTAAACTAAGAAAATTTTCAAAGGCATATTACCAGTAAGTGATAGAATTAAGATTACAGTAGAGGTTCCCTCATCATAAACTCTGTGGCTTAAAATTTATTGTGTTATTTTTTTTTAATTTTTGGAATGTTTCAAGATGTGCACCTAGCTTTGTGCTCAAGGATCTCTCCTGGTGGTGCTCGGAATGAATCATATGGAGTATTGAGAATTAAATCTGGCTAAACCTTGAACACAACAAGCAACTTACCTTCCATACTTAACTCTGTCCCAATTTTTTTAAAGTATGAATTATTATATAATGTCTCCAAAGTTACTCTTGCTCTTAAATGTTAGCTTGCAAAGAGAGCAAATTTGTAATGACTGCATCAAGAGTATTCACTGCCACATAAAAGTAGTTTTTCTTTTTGCCTTGATAAAGACAATAAGACATGGGAAAACATGGGAGTCTTTCGAAGAAGACAGTTGTAACAGCTGTTATAACAACCTGTACAAAAAGGGAGACAAGAGAATTGTCCCCTTCTTCTAATGAACTTCCAGCCATTACTTTAAACGGCATGACAGGCTTCTTAAAAGTGAACTTGGAAATTTATTATGATTTATGTATTTATATTCCACTTCTGGAAAAAAAGAATGTAATCATATATTCAATCATTTAGTTATGCTCAAACTTATATGTCATAGAAGCAAACAAAGAGTTTGACATTATATTGAAGAACAACTATTTTTCTTTAATTTTGTAAAGAATATCCTTTTCTGTTTTGGAATTGACTTTCTTTTTTGAAGTAATAAAAGAAATAATACCAATAATGATAATAAAACCATCTAATATTTATTGAATGTCTTGAATGTCAAATGTTTGCTAATTTTCTTAAGTCTACTTTTGCATGTAATTTTTAGAATCTTTAATATAGTCCTATTTATTCTTTTCGGTTTTTGTTCCATGTTTTGTCATGTCAGTCACCTATTCATAAATTACAAAGTTGTCTTTACCCAAACATTATATTTTGCAATAATAAATATTATTTCAAAAATTATATAATGTGTACTTCTGTGTTTACATAAGTTATTATTAGTATCTTGTTCTATTTTCATGAGAAAATGTCACAAAGTGAACAACCATAACAATAGAAAAATTTCTACTTATCATTGAAAGATTGATTCTGCTTTTATCATTTCTCTTTTCTCTATCAAAATATGACCTGGAATAGGTGAAGTAAAAAATCATGATTAAAGTGGTTTTAGTGATTTTAAGAATCTCTCAACTAAAGATGAGCATTCTTTAAAAAAACTGAAGATCAGATATTTTTCAAGATATAGCACATCCATAGAGCAAATCCCAGAACCCTAAGGTTCAAAAGGGCCTTTCAGACTCTCTTTTATAATCATCACAGATAAGATAGAGTTCAGTTTTGCAGCTGATATTTAATTAACCCAGTTCTTTAGAGGCATAAAAAAGTCCTTACAGAACTTTTATATCTCCCTCACAAATTTCCCATGTCTTCAAAAAAGTTCACTGGTAAAATTTTCTACTAAAATACTGTAACTAATAAAATCAAGTGATAGGTACCTCAGAGTAGGAATAAACAAGTGTAATAAACTAACTAGTGACTAAATTACAGGTTAATTTATGATAAAATAAAAGATTATTCTTAAAAGTATGTTTATAAGAAATTTCAATTTTAACACTAATAAAGTAGCAAGAATTAATTCATTTACTCAAAAGTCAATAAATGTAATTTAAAACTTTGTAAAACTGAACAGAAAACTAAAATGAGTTGGCATTCAAAAGATGAAATTTATTGGGGTCTGAAAGACCCCATGAGTTAATGACATAGGTTAACCAAGTTTAGTCTAGGGGGATACATAATGCTTTAGAAATCACTGGGTGCAACCTGAGAGACCCTTAATACTCTCGGTGTGGCCCAAAATGCCCTCAAGAATCATATTAGTGAGATCACCCCATAATTCTTCAGTATGACAGGATTAAAGTAGCACTGATTCTCAGGCCATCATATTAAGCCACTGGCCCAATTGACAGAATATTGCTGGGAGGTCTCCTAAGGCTTTCTGAGTACTGCTTGGGAGGACCTCCAAAATAAATGACTACATAAATAAATGTTTAATATGGATTTTGTGGTTAAACAGAGTAAAATTTAAGATTAATGCCTATACCTCATTTTAGTTTTTATTTGTTGTTGTTGTGTTGGAGCTACACCCAACAGTGCTCAGGGATTATTCTTGCCTTGATGCTCAGGAATCATTCCTGAGAAGTCTGTGATCATATGTGGTGTCAGGAATTAAACATCACTTGGCCACATGGGAACACAAATCTTATCTTTAGGTTTTTATATATTAAATAAATTTATAACAATAACCATTTTAAATGGTAACTTGAATATTGACCCAATGTATTTAAGATAACTGATAAAACATTTCAAAATCATAAAAAGTTAGCTATCATATTGAGGGCTAGAGTGGTGGCGCAAGCAGTAGGGTGTCTGCCTTGGACTTGCTAATCTAGGAAGGACCGTGGTTTGATCCTCCAGCTTTCCATATGGTACCCCAAGTCAGGAACTATTTCTGAGAGCATAGCCAGGAGTAACCACTGAACATCATCGGGTGTGGCCCAACTCCCCAAAAAAAGTTCGCTGTCATTTTATCATTGCATTGACTTTGATCATTCAGGTTATTTAAGATTTTATTTCTATTTTTTTTTCTTATTTTCACCATAAAAAATTATAGAATCGGGCCTGGAGAGATAGCACAGCAGTATTTTCCTTGCAAACAGCTGATTCAGGACCAAAGGTGGTTGGTTCGAATTCCGGTGTCCCATATGGTCCCCCGTGCCTGCCAGGAGCTATTTCTGAGCAGACAGCTGGGTGTGGCCCCAAAAAAACAAAAAAAAATCATAGGATAAATTAAAAAACATAAATATTAGTTCATTTTATTATATATACATAATCACTTTTCTCCCAGTAATCTAGAGTGCTTAAATCATTTCTGGATAAGCATTTAAAAAATCTTCTCTGTAAAGCTTTAAAATATTTTGGGAAACAAGCGTTTTCCATATGGTCCCCTCAGCCTTTCAGGAGTGATCCTAAACACAGAGTTGAAAGTAAACCCTGAGCAATGCTGCATGTAGGCAAAACAAACAAACAAGATGCAAAAAAAAAAATTAAGTCATATTGTAAATTGACCTGATATTTGAGTTCAGATATAAAATGATTATGCAGTGTATAAATCATAAACAAAATAAGTCCAACAGCATCTTTAGAAAAAATGAACCAGAGAGAATGAACTAGATCTTAGCAAGTCTTCAGAAATTGACAAATCATCAAACTCTACTAAGGAGAGAAATTAAATGAATGTTCATATATATTAGGTATGTGTGTCGGGACACTTGCATTCTTAAAAAAGACTTTTGAATCTTCTACTATCTTGATTTTTTTAATTTGTTTTTTTGGGTCACACCTGGCAGCACTCAGGGATTACTCCTGGCTCTATGCTCAGAAATCGCTCCCGGCAGGCTCAGGGGACCATATGGGATGCTGGGATTTGAACCACCATCCTTCTGCATGCAAGGCAAATGCCTTACTGCTGTGTTATCTCTCTGGCCCCTACTATCTTGAATTTTTTTTAAATAATTTCTTTATTTAAGCTCTATGGTTACAAAAAAAGTTCATAGTTGGGTTTCAGTCTTGAATTAAAAGTAATAGATGGATTTTGAGACCTATTCTTTTTTTCCTACTGTCTACATTTTCATTTAGAAAATATAATGCTCAAAGGAAGTAGACATTGCTTTTCTGACTTGCAACAAAGTAGGTCAACTCTAATAGGGCAAAGAACAGTCTAAAAATTAAGGAGAAACCTTCAGAAAGAGGTGAGATACGAAAGACTGACCTCCCCTGACAGTACTGCATTATTGGTGTGATTATACAGGGGCGGGGGGGAAACTAGGCAAATGCTAAATGAAAATGGTCAGAAAAGGCAGTCCTGCCTTGGAGCCAAGATGAAAGTTTCCATTCTTGACAGTGTATATTTTCAGTGCAACATCACTGAAATATTCGGTGAACTCTAAGAAAACATAACAAGGGTGGCAAGTATAAGTGACCTGTTTCTGATCGAGCCCTTATCAAGAAGAGTTTCAGATTGTATACCCTCCAAAAAAAACTCTCTGAAGACATGTTTTATTTTCTTTTTAATTAATTAATTTATTTACTTTAACATTGAATTTTATTTTATGTTCCCAGAAGCAGTGCAACTTGTTTTTTCTCCTGCAACAAACACAAGTGTCGTTTTTTTCTTGCTGAACAAAAACTTTCTTAGTTACTTGTGTCACCTATTAATTCTCATAAACTGTCCTGTTTCATTTCTAACTATAACCTTCCCCTCCTCTAGATACTTGTATAGAACCCTGATACTAAAAATAAAACATTCAAAATTATGTTATACCCTCAGTGTATTTATATCTTCTATAATTACTCTACATTTAACCAAAATATCAGGTTGTCTTAAAACTAATCTTATTTATAATATTTGCTATTCATACTTGCTTCACTGATCCATTTGAATTACATCTTATGTGTAATTCACTTGTAAGGCATAAATCAAATACAGGAAAAATTACCCTGCAAAATTTTCTTAAATTGACAACATAATAGAGCAAACAAATAATCCCACACTGAAAGTTTTGCAGAACACAAAGGTTCAGGGACACTGAATTCTAAAGGGGAAATAAACTGAAAGCAGATAGTTGTTTAGACATTTAAGCCATTCTGTTTTTAAGTTAGGAACCTAGTTCCTCTACTGAATGTCATGATGGATGTTTAGAGAATTTATTATTATTATTATTATTATTATTATTTTTAATATTTCACCTCCCCTTTCCAAACTTTCATACTCATTCTTTTTTTTAGTAATATCTTTTTATAAGCACCATTTTACAAATATGGTTGTAGTTAGGTTTTGGTTATAAATATGGACACCCTGCCCCTTCACCAGTGCAACCTTCCCACCACCAATGCCTCCCAGCTCCCTCCTCCCGCACCCCCTGCCTGTATTAAAGACAGGCATTCTATTTCTCTCACTTACTACCGTTGTCAATGTAGTTGTCAGTGAAGTTATTTCTCTAACTGAACTCACCACTCTTTGTGGTAAGCTTCATATCATGGACTTCATATCATGAGTCCTTCCAGCCCTCATCTCTATCATCTCTGTGTATTATCGCAATAATGTCTTTTATTTTTCTTAAAACCCATAGATGAGTGAGACTATTCTGTGTCTATATCTCTCCCTCTGGCTTATTTCACTCAGTATAATAGTCTCCATGTCTATCCATGCATAGGAAAATTTCATAACTATTTTATCTGACAGCTGCATAGTAGTCCATTGTAAATGTACCACAGTTCTTTAGCCACTCATCTGTTGTTGGGCATCTGGGATGTTTCCAGATTCTGGCTATTGTAAACAGAGCTGCAATGAATATAGGTGTGCAGAAGGCCTTTTTGTGTTGTTTTTGTGTCCGTAAGGTGTATCCCTAGAAGTGGTATAGCTGGACCATATGGGAGCTCAATTTCCAGTTTTTTGAGGAATCTGCATATTGTTTTCCATTAATGTGCTCCCATTTCACTGAAAGGTTAACTCCTTTTTATTTTAATGTTAATTCTCTGTGCTGGTAACACATTATCTGGCTTTGTCTTGATAATTCAAAAACATGGTAGACACTAACTTTTATTTGGAGTGGGATGATTTGTGATAACTGGTATGCCAATCCAGTATAAAAATAGCCAGCTAGTGACCAGACAGAGAGAGTATAGAGGTTGAGACATTTGTCCTGTATGTAGTTCAGCCTGGTTTGAGCCCCATTACTATAAATGATCCTCTGGTTATCACCAGGTTTGACCCATAAGCAAAGAGCCAGGAGTAAGCCCTAAACACAGCAGAGTGCATCAAAAGTCTTTCCAAATTAGTGTTTCTTAAAACCTAGCCATATTGAAATTCTGGCAACCAATAAAATTTAAGCACTAACAGATAGTCTAAGAGTTGTGAATAAAAGATGCAAGTATAGGAGCCTGCGGGGTGGCGCTAGAGGTAAGGTGTCTGCCTTGCAAGCGCTAGCCAAGGAAGGACCATGGTTCGATCCCCTGGCATCCCATATGGTCCCCCCCAGCCAGGAGCAATTTCTGAGCACTTAGCCAGGAGTAACTCCTGAGCGTCAAATGGGTGCGCCCGAAAAAAAAAAAAAGATGCAAGTATATATGTGAAAAGTTAAGGCCTTAAGGAAACCTCAAAATGCCTGGTGTTCATATAAAACAATTTTCCACTCAGAGCATTAAAAAATGTAAACTCTTAAATTAATCTAGTCACTAGTTTTATAAAATCTCATTAGCCAAATAAAGCATTTATAAAATAAAAAAAACTAATCTTATCACCTACTTTCCTTTGTCATCCTTTATATAATAACCCTAGTAAGAACAAAGGCTCAGATTTTGAAGATATTTTGATTTTGTTTTTGTTTTTTGGGTCACACCTGGAATTGCTCACAGGTTACTCCTGGCTCCAGAAATTGTTCTTGGCAGGCTCAGGGGACCATATGAGATGCCTGGATTTGAACCACCATCTTTCTGCTTGCATACGCCCTACTTTCATACTATCTCTTTGGCCCCAATTTTGAAGATTTTTACCAATATGCTATGAATATATGAAAGCAAAGTATAGTTCAGATAAACTACGTTTTAACTATTAATAAGTATTCTTATTTATTGTTCTCTTGATTTTTATATATTTTAGGTTTTTCCTTTCTTTTCTCACATGAGTAAAACTATCTGATAGCTTTCTTTTACTTTCTACATTTTTCGCTCCTTTTTTAAATTAAATATCTTTATACAATTTGATTACAAACATGATTATTCTTGCATTACATAATTAAAGATGAGGCTGGATGGCGGTGGATGGCGATGGATTTCTTTTTGCCATCCCAGGCCACGTGGCTCAGCAACCCCATGAACCGGCGAGTTCCAGGCCCAGGTGAAACGCGAAATCACTCACTCACAGGCAGGCTTCAGGAAGAATCATCTTTATTTATGCCCTAGCCACCACATGTGTGTGGCCTACTCATAACCTTTCAAGCATACAGCCATTCTAGGCTTGCCCTGCGTCTTATCCTCTTTCAGCCATTTCCCTCAGAGAGCCCAGCAGGGCCAAAAGGCAAAAGCCCCTAATCCCCTGGCTTCCGGGTTTATCTACCTATTCCAAGACCCCTCCCAGGAATGGGCCGGGTTTTGCAGGTAAAGTCACACCTATTATCCGGTACCCAAGACTCCTCCCAGAAATGGGTGGGTCTCAGGTCGCTACACGTAAATCCAGGGTGGAGTAACAATTGTAGTTGGGTTTCAGTCATATAAAAAACACCGCCCTTCACCAATGCAACATTCTCATCACCAATGCCCAAATCTCCCACCTCCCTATCCCCCCACCTGTACTTGAACAGGCTTTCTACTTCCCTCATTCATTCACATTGTTATGATAGTTCTCAATGTAGTTATTTCTCTAACTGCACTCACCACTCTTAGAGGTGAGCTTCATATCATGAACTGAAACTTCCAGCCCTCATCTCTATTGTCTCTGAGAACTATTACAAAAAAATTGTATTTTATTTTTCTTAAAACCCATTGATAAGTGATACTATTTTGTGTCTATCTCTCTCCTTCTGATTTATTTCACTCAGCATAATAGATTTTATGTACATTCAGGTATAGGAAAATTTCATGACTTCATCTATCTTGATGGCTACAGAATATTTTATTGTGCATATGTACCACAGTTTCTTTAGCCATTCATCTGTTAAAGGGCATCTTGGTTGTTTCCAACTTCTGGCTATTATAAATAGCGCTGCAGTAAATATTGGTGTGAGAAAGGTATTTTTGAATTGTATTTTTGTGTTCCTAGGGGATATCCCTAATAGTGGTATAGCTGGATCATATGGGAGCTCAATTTTCAGTTTTTTTGAAGAATCTCCATATTATTTTCCTTAAAGGCTGGACTAGACTGCATCCCCACCAGCAGTAAATGAGAGTTCCTTTCTCTCCATATCCCTTCCAGCACCTATTTTCTTGTTCTTTGTGATATGTGCCAGTCTCTATGCTGTGAGATGATACCTCATTGTTGTTTCGATTTGCATCTCCCTGATAATTACTAATGTGGAAAATTTTTCATGTGCCTTTTGACCATTTGTAATTCTTCTTTGACAAAGTGTCTGTTCATTTCTTCTTCCCATTTTTTGATGGTACTAGATGTTCTTTTTTTTGTGAAGTTCTTTCAGTGGCTTGTGTATTTTGGATATTAGTCTCTTATCTGATGGGTATTGGGTGAATAATTTCTCCCATTCAATGGATAGCTCTTGTATCCTGGGCATTATTCCCTTTGAGGTGCAGAGTCCTCTCAGCTTAATATATTCCCATCTGTTTACCTGTGCTTCCACTTGTTTGAAGAGTGCAGTTTCCTCCTTAAAGATGCCTTTAGTCTCAATGTCATGGAGTGTTTTATAGAACATGTTGTTCTATATACCTTATGGTTTCAAGTCTGATATCAAAGTCTTTAATAAAATTGGATTTTACCTTTGTACATGGTGTTAGCTCAGGGTCTGAGTTCACATTTTTGCAAGTGGCTAACCAGTTGTGCCAACACCACTTGAAGAGGCTTTTCTTGCTTCATTTAGGATTTCTTGCCCCTTTATCAAAAATTAAGTGATTGTATGTCTGGGGAACATTCTCTGAGTACTCAAGCCTATTACACTGTTCTAAGGATCTGTCCTTATTCCAATAACATGATGTTTTGATAACTATTGCTTTGTAATACACTTTAAAATTAGAGAAAGTAGGGGCCGGAGAGATAGCATGGAGGTAAGGTGTTTGTGGGGAGTCTAGCTGATAAAACCTAGAACATAAGACACCTCAGTAACTCCTAATCTGGTCACCCACGTGACCAAAGGCGCCCATGCCTTGAGAACAAAGGAAATAGACAAATAAAGTAATTCAAAGCAGCCCAATACATCCAGCCAGAAAGAAAAATATAGAGCAACTTGCCTTTGTTTTAGCAAAAGGTTATTAGGATTATAGCTGATGTTCTATTTATGCTTATTGAGTATAATTTATAGAACTCTGTTTGAAACTTATGCTTTCTAGTAAAATGTGCTCAGGTCTACCTCTTTGCCCCTCCCTATTACCTGCCCCAGCTTATGCTAATGAATGCTTGTAACTGTGATTGGTGAAAACTTGTAACACCTTCTGACGTATTTCAGCCCTTAAAAGCTGATTCCCCCCGACAATAAACCCCTTTTGAACAGCATGTGCAGTCTTGAGGGCTTCTCTTACTAATTTCTCTAGTTCTTCTTTACAGGTCGGTTCTGCTCGGGTGAACCCACTAATAACTAGCAACCTTTATTTCCACACCCCCGAGGGTCGGGGGTCTCCCACGGAAGGTTGCAGGCATTTGCTTTTCATGGAGGAGGTCATCGGTTCGAATCCTGGCGTCCCATATGGTCCCCTGTGCCTACCAGGAACAATTTCTGAGCCTGGAGCCAGGAATAATCCCTGAGCACTGCCGGGTGTGACCCAAAAACCACAAAAAAAAAAAAAAAATTAGAGAAAGTAACACCCCCCATATTCCTTTTCCCAAGGATTGCTTTAGCTATTCATGGGTGTTTATTGTTTAAAATGAATTTCAAAAGTGTTTGATCCACTTCTTTGAAGAATGTCATGAGTATCCCATTAAATCTGTACAATGCTTTGGGGAGTATGCAATTTTAATGATGTTAATTGTACCAATCCATGAGCAGGGTGCGTGTTTCCATTTCTGTGTGTCCTCTCTTAGTTTTGAAGCAGGGTTTTATACTTTTCGTTGTACAGGTCCTTTATGTCTTTAGTCAAGTTGACTCCATATCTGAGCTTGTGTGACACTAATGTGAATGGGTTGTTCTCTTAATGTCCATTTCTTCTTTATCATTTTTTAGCATATAAAAAGGCCATTGATTTTTGTGTGTTAATTTTGTAGCCTGCCACATTGCTATATGAGTCTATTGTTTCTAGAAGCTTTTTTGTAAATTCTTTAGGGTTTTTTAAATATAGTTTCATGTCATCTGCAAGCAGTGAGAGCTTGACTTCTCACTGATATCAATTTCTTGACTTATCGCTATGGCAAGTATTTCCAGTACTTTCCAGTATTTCCAGTAATAGGAGTGGTGAGAGAGGACACCCTTGTTTTGTACCAGAATTTAGAGGAAAGGCTTTTAGTTTTTCTCCATTGAAGATAATATTTGCCATTGGTTTGTGGTAGATGGCCTTAACTATATTGAGAAAGGTTCCTTTTTTTCCCATCTATTTATTAGAATGGGTTTTGGACCTTATCAAATGCTTTCTCTGCATTTATTGATATGACCATGTGCTTTTTATTTTTCTTGTTGTTGATATTGTGTGTTATGTTGATAGATTTATCGATGTTAAACCATCCTTGCATTCCTGGAATAAAACCTACTTGATTGCAGTGAATGATCTTCTTTTTGAGGCATTGGATCCTATTTTTCAGGATTTTGTTGAGGATCTTTGCATCTGTGTTCATCAGGGATATTGGTCTGTAATTATTTTTTTTGGCAGCATCTCTGTCTGGTTTTGGTATCAAGGTGATGTTGGCCTCATAAAAATTATTTGGAAGTGTTCCCATTTTTTCAGTTTCATAAAAGAGCCTGGTCAGGATTGGTAGTAGTTCCTCTTGAAAGGTTTTAAAGAATTCATTAGAGAATTCATCTGGACCTAGGCTTTTGTTTTGGGGCAGACATTTGATTACCGTTTTAATTTCCTCAATAATGGGATGTATTTAAATACCCCCTCAATAGATGGGGGTGTTTATATATGCTACATCTTCTAGGTTTTTCTTTGTACCTTTAGTTAATTAAGGTTTTTTTCACTTTTTTATTTTTATTTTTTTATTTAACCAACTTAATTACATACATGATTGTGTTTGGGTTTCAGTCATGTAGAGAACACCACCCATCACCAGTGCAACATTCCCATCACCAATACCCCAAATCTCCCTCCTCCCCACCCAACCCCCACCTGTACTCTAAATAGGCTCTCTATTTCCCTTGTACATTCTCATTATTAGGATAATTCAAAACGTAGTTATTTCTCTAAACTCATCCCTGTTTGTGGTGAGCTTCATGAGGTGAGCTGTAACTTCCAGCTCTTTTCTCTTTTGTGTCTGAAAATTATTATTGCAAGAATGTCTTTCATTTTTCTTAAAACCCATAGATGAGTGAGACCATTCCGTGTCTTTCTCTCTCTGACTTATTTCACTCAGCATAATATATTCCACGTACATCCATGTATAGGAGAATTTCATGACTTCATCTCTCCTGACAGCTGCATAATATTCCATTGTGTATATGTACCACAGTTTCTTTAGCCATTCATCTGTTGAAGAGTATCTTGGCTGTTTCCAAAGTCTTGATATGGTAAATAGTGCTGCAATGAATATAGGTGTAGGAAGGGATTTTTGTATTGTATTTTTGTGCTCCTAGGGTACATTCCTAGGAGTGGTATAGCTGGGTCGTATGGGAGCTCAATTTCCAGTTTTTGGAGGAATCTCCATATTGCTTTCCATAAAGGTTGAACTAGACAGCATTCCCACTAGCAGTGGATAAGAGTTCCTTTCTCTCCACTTCCCCACCAACACTGCTTGTTCTCATTCTTTGTGATGTGTGCCAATCTCTGGGGTGTGAGGTGGTATCTCATCGTTGTTTTGATTTGCATCTCCCTGATGATTAGTGATGTGGAGCATTTTTTCATGTGTCTTTTGGCCATATGTATTTCTTCTTTGTCAAAGTGTCTGTCCATTTCTTCTCTCCATTTTTTGATGAGATTAGATGTTTTTTTTTTTTTTTCACTTTCAATGGGCCTTTAAAACTCAGAGGTTCTATGCTAACCTGTAGGTGCTAGGTGGATAAACAAGTCTTTCTCAAAAGAATAATTCATTCATTCTAGAACACATTAGTACTTCTCTTCCCTTCATGGAAAACATAATTACACAATTCTTTCTATTAAAGTAATAACTTACAAGTTTTTTTCCTAAGGAGCAATTCTTGCCATTTCATGTTTCACCATACAAGAGTTTTAACTAAATTGATGAATGTGGACAGCATATTTATATATGCACTGTAAAGCTAATTTTCTAAAGTAATCATTGTCAATATACTTAGTAAGCAATGCAATATTTAAGAAAGATTTTTGCTTGTTTGTTTGTTTTAAGGGATTTGGTTTTTAGGGGGTGGAAATTAGCCTCACATTCAACTATGCTCAGGGCTTACTTCTGTCTCTATGCTTTGAATCACACTGGTGGGGCTATGATGAACCATGTGGGGTACCTGAGATCAAACCTTGGCTAGCCACATCCAAAACAAGTGCCCTACTCCCTATACTATCACTCCACAACACAGAGAGATTTATTTTAGTGATGAGGACACATTCCTTCATTTATAAATTTTTGAGTTCAATCTGCCATTTCCTTTCTCTTTCTAACTTTCTCTCTCTCTCTTTTTCTCTCTCTCTGTCTCTCTCTCCCACACACACACACACACACACACACACACACACTTATAAAAATGCCCTCATGAGTTTCAGAGCATGAAGATCTACAGAGGGACAGAGCCTCAATGTCCAGCTTGTTTGGATGAATTGCATATCTACTTTTTCCTGTTTTTTGCACAGCCTCCATAGTGATTGGGAAATGGTGGTGTGAAATGGAGCCTTGTCTAGAAGGAGAGGAATGTAAGACACTCCCTGATAATTCCGGATGGATGTGCGCTACAGGCAATAAAATTAAGACCACAAGAGTAAGTGCACTTATTTCCAATGTCCCCTGCATGTTCCAGAGTGTGCTATTTTTCTTGTGTTCTACAAACAGCACCCAGGCATGTTGGAACAGTGGAGAAAGGATCCTTGTCCTCAATAGAAAACTTCCTTTACCATCCAGATTAATATTCATCCATCAAAAATTGGTTATTCATGAATAAAGCTAGGTTTGCTTTGGCTAACGGAAAAGAGTTATTAGTCAATTATTTGGATAATTCATTCTATATCTATTTTGTTCAAAACAGGTAAGGTCTTGCCATATGGTTTACTGAAAAGATTTGCTGAAAAGTACCTACCACTATTTACTAACATGTCTTTAAAAGAATTAAGTAATATTTAAGGGAAGCAAAAGGTTTTGGATGTCAAAAATCATTCCTTTCCTTTCTGACATTTTATCAAAAAGTATCTAAATCCTGTTTGCTGAGCTACATACCTCTCTAGAATCAGTGGCATCATTAGTTTGGTAAGTTATTAATTCTAAATATTGTTCTACTAAAAAATGAGAATCCTAATGAAAGAGAGTGTTGGGTACTTAATACAAAGCTGTAACAATTTTTTCATTAGTGCAAAAGTCCATCAATATTTTAATGATCATATTATTATAGTATGGATACTACCTTCTTATTCTGTATGTATTATAAGGTGGCTTATTCCCAAGGCATACTTTGCCAGTTAAATTTACCAGTGGAGTGTCTCAATAGGATAACTCAAATTTAAAAGCCAGTTTCTGATCCCAATCCATGTTTTATGAGTTACAAATGCTTTTTCTTCTAAGCATTATGTTTTCAAAACATAACATTGGTTCTTAAAGCTTATGATGCATAAAACTAAGTAATGCTATATAACACTTTATAAAACTTTTTTTTATGTACAAATAAGGTAGACATTCTCTGTGTTTAAAAGTAAGTTTCCTGTACTAGTCCTACTAATCAGTAAATGGTCGTCTCTTTCTGTAGCCAAAAAATATTCGGAATCATTCTAGCTTATTAACATGCATCCGCAGGTTCCTGAGAAGCTCAGTGTGTATTATTATATTTTTATTTAATGGGATACCTCCAGAAGAGAGTATTCAGAAATAAGTTCATTTCCCTCAGAAACCATTAAATTATTTACCTATTGTTACATTTTTCCTGCAAAAGTTTTTAATCAAGTAATTTAAAGATGTCTTTACAAAGTAATGACAAACTACTCTGAAATATGATCAGTATGATTGCCTCAATCACCATTATTTTAGACGCATTTCCTAGGTATTTCTGCGAAAACACCATTCAGTATTCAAAATGACAAACTGTAAAATCACCCCACGCACCATAGCTCCAAACCCTGTTGAACAAGTCTGGGTCAGGGTAGTGGATGAAATAATCCAAACTAGGCTGAAACACATGTAGTATGGCAATCTTCTACCTACTATGGAACTTGCTGCCTTCCAGAATTACCATTTTTATTGAGTACAGAGATCATCCCTTGGGTGGGGCAGTAATCCCACCCAAGTTTACAAGTAAGACAACCTTCGTTTTGGATGAAACCAAGTTGTAAACAAACAAAGAAACCAGGGATAAACTTTGTTTTAGGTA
The DNA here is from genome assembly GCF_024139225.1 of Suncus etruscus. Taxonomy (NCBI): domain Eukaryota; kingdom Metazoa; phylum Chordata; class Mammalia; order Eulipotyphla; family Soricidae; genus Suncus; species Suncus etruscus. Next base: position 104,877,787 of record NC_064854.1, on the reverse strand, counting down.
AAATACGGTGTAACCAAACAATAAACCCTTATAGAAAGTGATGTAAAAGATTTGAAATTCAGTAAACAACAATGTATAAATCAAATTGTTTCAGAACTTAAATTTTAAAAATGTCAGAAGTACTAAAACCAAGAGATTCTGAAAGATATAATATATACAAACAAAAACCCACAGAAATTGGTTATAATGCGCTTTTTTTTTTTTTTTACCTCTGTAGTCTTTTATTTGGGCAGTAGAGAGTATATTTTTAAGCCATCAGACATGTTGTAAATACCTCCTAGACATCTGTTCATATCACAGAGTATAGAAACTGATCAGGGTAAGAGAAGTTGGAGCATACTAACTATATTTGTTACCACCTGGGTGAGCTGAATTCAATGCAGAAAGCTGAGTGTACAATAGAAATAAAGCATCCTTGTAGACTGAAAGCTGTAGGTATGTTTATCCTGATGCCTGCATCCATTTCGAGCAAAGAAATGTACAGTCCTGTGAGAGGTCTATCAAAGAACCAAGAATTCTCAAATCTGCATTAAAGGAAGGATAGGACAAGGGACTCTCCTAGAAAGAAGTTCATAGCCATGACCTCATAAAGTCCCCTGAGCAGCATGGGATGTCATTCCTGAGCACAGAGCCAGAAATAGGCAGCTGCTGATTAGTTCTGGGTGCAGTCTAAAGCAAACAAACACACAATAACTCCAATGTTAAAGATATTTTCAAAATATTTCCTAAAAGTTTCAAATATTCTCCTACCATTTAACTAAGAAAGCAATATCTAAGCTTATAAAATTTTAAATAATACTCAAGATATAGTGAGATAAAATTACCTTATTTGCTTTGATTGAAAGTAGCAATTTACTTTAAACTTAAAGGAATTAAAGTGGCTTATTAGTTTGTTTTGTTTTGTTTTTTATTTTGGGGGCCATGTCTGGTGACGCTCAAGGGTTACTCCTGGCTATGCACTCAGAAATTGCTCCTGACTTGGGGGACCATATGGGACGCTGGGGATCAAACCGTGGTCCATCCTAGGTCAGCCGCATGCATGCCAAATGTCCTACCACTGCACCACAGCTCTGGCCCCAAGTAGCATTGTTACTTATGCTCAAAGCCAGTGGTTCTCTCTGCATTCATCCTTTGAGTATTCGTATTTGAAACTAGTTTTGAACCAATCAAATGGCATAAATAGCTATAGAATAGGCTTTTGATTTTTCTTCAGCAACAAGACACTATTTGAGTATAAAGTTCTTTGCCTTGGAAAGGTTATAAATGTTCCTAAATTCATGTGTACCTATAAAGCTCTTTGTAACGGTATTATTTTAATATTACTCCACATTGGGTCAAGAGCAGACTCTTTAGGTAAAAATACTAATACATTTCTAGTCTCTGAAGGAAAGCAATTTTATTAAAAGAAAAGGGGAGTTACTTCAGGGGAATAAAGTAGGCAAATTATGGAATAAAGACTGCCTAGAGTGGCTTTAGAGTACAGTCTTAGTCCCATACTAATGCAGAGAAGGATGTTTGATTCAAGGGGGGAGCTGTTGAAACCATTTTCATGAAAGCTTATCTACTGACCTGAAATTGGGCTTCCACTCTTTTTCCATTTTTTTGTTCATTTTTTGGGTTCACCTGCAATGTTAAGGGCTATTTCTGACTTTGCACTCAGGAGCTACGTTGGCAGAGCTCAGGGGACTATATGGGATGTTGGGGATCAAACTAGGATCCACCAAGTGCAAGATTAATTCCTAGCAACTGTCATATTGTTTTAGCCCTATTATCACTTTTTTTACATCCCTTTCTAAGGCCAACTAGGAACTTTAATAGAGTGTGGGTGGTAGAGGTTAAGTGAAGGTTCCTCACCTGAAAATAATAGGATATAGAGCTATCAGATTCATCGTGGATTATTTACTTTTATGTAGAGAAGGAAGTGGAGCTCTCAGCTTCCTAGATGAGAGATAGAATTCTTTAGCTAGCAAACCTTCTGTAAATTGACATTTTGTTTTTCTAAAAATAAAAGAATTTGTGACTTCTCCATGCCTACCATTTTAGCTGGGCAAAGATTGCTCTTCCTGTTAATACTACAATTTACAATAGATTTGACAAAATCATAGCATGACCTGCTCTGTTCAAATTCTTATCAGATCACACACACAGTACTGACTATTGAATATGCACGGATCATTGCTACATGAAAATATAAAATATGTTGTTCAAAGTTTACTAAATATTTTGGAGAGTGAGAGGTAGCATGACACGTAAGATGCTTGTGTTGCATATAATTGACTCAGATTTTATACCTTACACCATATATGGTCTCCTGAGCATAGAAGAGGGAGTGATCCCTGGTTATCAAATCTGAAGTTAGCCGTGGGCACAGTAACTCAAACTACATTATAAATAATATTACTAGTAAGTTTAATAGGGAAGCTGTAGGCCACTAAACCAAAGTCCTTTTTAATATAGGACTTTGTGCAATTGCACATGTAGCATAGCCATGAAACAACCCCAATTAGAACTTACTCCACAAGTACATTTCTTCCTTTATGGAAAAATTAATAAATTAAATTAATAAGTTAATTGAAGAAAGATGTCAGATTGTGAATGTGCTTAATCTCCATTTGAGAACTACATCTTTTAAATAATAAATAATTCTTGTACTTCCTAGCACTTGAAAGAAACAATTTCTTAAAAAACTGAGATGTAAACATTTTTACTAATTGCTTTTCATTAAGCCCTCATTTTGTTCTTTACTCTCTGAAATATTTTTCTTTGTCTTGCTTTCAGATTCACCCAAGAACCTAACAGAAGGATTTGCTAAAGCAGTAAAGGAAAACCAACCCTGCGGAAAATACTTTTTAAGAATCTAAAACATCTTATTCATTACAAGCCAAATGGATTTCTAATTTGCATCTTTGACTGGTTTCCAGATAATCATAGTGCTTTTACTGTATATCACAAAATATCCTATATGGGAAGACCTGGACTCCTTGGCATGGAATTTCCTCAATGGAAAACGGATTTTGAAAAACAAATATTTTCTCAGTGGAAAGAAATTTGAATTATGATGAACAATCCACTTCTCCTAATTTGGATCTATAATTACTTTATACCATTTAAAATATATGTATATATAATATTTTGAAATATTATATATTCTCTTCAAAAATGAACCATACCACAACTTGAGGCAACTGGTGTACCTCTTGAATTTTGGATGTTTGTTTCTTGTCTTCTTTTTCTACTGGCAAGGAAGACATGTGCCCTTTTGAGAGTTCAATATAGCACTCATCCTAGCAGGCCAACTACAGGTAGACTCCTGGAATATGAGACATCACAATACTGAATCAAGAGAGCTTCCTTCTGTTAATACCAGCTGGTCCAAGGAAGCAAGCACATTGTGCTGTTTTATTGCTTTCTACTCTGTGCAATATTAGCATGCAAGCTTGGCTTACATAACCATACTTTATATTCAATTGATATATAATAACCATTCTAACCTCTTCCAGGAAAATATTTTTAGAAGTACTAGCTTTTCCACAGATAAGAAAATGAATATTCTTGAGGTAGCTTTTCCACCATGCTATTAAGACTCTGGCAGAGTTATGATAGAATATGGATCCCTGAATAAATAAGTCCTGTAAATACAATGTCTTAAGGCTTTGTATAGTTATCCTAGACTGCGAACTGTCCTTTGATTAAATCCAAAGTCTGGCATCATTAAGTACATAATGCTGTATCAACAAGTCTTACCATTGCACCTCTTTCTGTGTTGATTTGCTTCTATTGAGAGTGTTTAGATTTCTTCTGGTGACATAGGAAGACTATTAAAGCAATTGGATTTCAGAATGGTCTATGTGACCAAATACTGGACAGCCTTATTAAAGTGGTAAATAATTTATTTATAAACCTAATATTTTCTTTATTTGTCATGTATTATTCTTGAATCAGCTTCGCTCATAACAAAGGCACCTCACTTAGGCACTTACAGTGAGCCTCGGGTTTTTTCAGACACTCTTTATTGCCTTCACCACCACTCTTTCAACTCTAATATTTTGAAGACAACCAATTAATTACAATGACTAGAATATTAAGTCAAATAATAGAAATAAACTCTAATAATTTTAAACTCTATTATTAGGCTTCTATAGAGGTCACTTGTATGATGTATAACAAAACTAACCTCCCAAAACAAGAAATTATTGATCATCTTTCCTTTTTTTATATATAGTCTCTTAGCTTCTGTTCCTATGAATAAAATGTCTATTTAAGTTCCAGTTTTTCTGGAAATAAATAACATAAAGTATTCCTATTACTTATTCCATTATGTTGCAAATATATTTTTTTCCTTCAGAGACTTTCTCTGAAATGTCTATTGTTTTAGTTTTTTGATTAAAACAATAACACAGAGGGTCCATTTGTCTAAGTTCTCAAGTAAACTCGAGTCTTCATTTCTACCAATTTCCTTTGAAGTATGATTGAATATGTAAATACTGAAACATGATACAGATATTTGACACTTTGAATGCCTAGAAATATCTTGAAAAAAAAAAGGAACCTCAAAGTATGCTTCTAAAATATATGTCATTAAGGTTACATAAAACACATACAAGCAAATTACAATTTATAGTACATAACTATCTTCCAAGCAATATTATCATAATTATCTTTAAACTTTGAAATAAAACCCAAAGCCATACTCTCCAAATGATCTCAAAATATGAAGGAAAATTTCTACAATCAAATATACTTATGGAAAAATTTACACATAATAAAAGTATCTACTTATGGTATTTGCAGAATCAGTAAATAATCCAAAACCATTATGCATTTTCAAGAGATATTATATAATAAAAATAGAATTCTTTTATGACATTCTTTTAGAATCCAAACATATTAAGTGCTTACTTAATAGAAAGTACATCCTCTGTTTAATGGAAAGTTATGAGAAATCATTCCATCACATAGATATGTCCACGGTATTTTCCAATCTTCTATTTTTTAACCTTGATAGTTTTTTATTAGTTATAGTCATTACTTTATTGATTCTCAATATTTTTATCTTTAAAACATTCTTATTTGCAAAGTTATTCATAATTAAGTTTGAGGTATACTATGTTTCAGGACCAATCCTACCAACCAGTGTCAACTTTTCTCCATCAATGTTTCCAGAGTCCATCGTATGCACTATTCCCCACCAAGCCTGTCATCAAAACAGGCATGTTTTCTGAGTTTTGGGCCTTATGATTTCATTGTTGTTGACTCAGTGACTTGAAACTAATTAGTTTTGTCCTTTCTTAACATTACCAATACACAAGTCCCCCTGTGCTATCTGTACCTATTATATTACATCTGTCTTCTCCTCATTTTATTCAATACACTATGGAACCAATAATGTTTTAGGTAACTCACATTTAAACCATAGAAATACTTCATTTAAATATTCTAAATACCACACATAAGTATCCAATCTTCTATTTTCTAAAAGAATCAGATTTCTATATTTTTTGAGTCTCTTAAAGTTAATAAACAAGATAAATGAAAACAAAATTTCTTTCATTTAAAAAAACTGAAAACATTATTTTGTCCAAATTTTCCAGACATGTCACCATTTCTATGAGATGACTGGTTTTAGAACTACTCTTTCTTAAAGCCTGTGCCCTTGAATGAATAGTCCATTGAGAAACAACAAACTTATTTTTCTTTTGTTTCCCTGCTTAGACTCTTTGCATAATTATCTATAAGTGATGTTCACAGCTTTTCCTATTCTGTAATCAGAGCCTGTAAATCAATGAAGGATATAGCCCATGTCTATGTTTGTTCATTTAATATTGACCCATTAATGCTCACCTATCTTGGGAAGACTTGAAGGTCAAAACAAAGGGGACACACAAGAATCACAGCAGATTTTAGGCAAGCATCCAATAAAATTGCAAATATTTGAACAACTTGGCAAATTCAATTTAGACTTGCACAAGTTCCTTATAAATAGGCATAAACCACCAACTTGCATTTAAATTTATTTGTGCCAGTTTGAGAAATTTAATAACTGCCATCTTCTTAAATTTGAATATTTATTCTTTAAAACTTTCTATCATGCATTTCTGGTAATAAAGAACTCAATGTAGGATGTCCAAAGCTAACTGAGATTTTTAATTAATTATGATATATAAGGTTATAAAACAGACCAAAAACCAAATATTTTATCCAGGGTTCTTCTACTGTTAAATACACAAGTGATTTATTTCAAAACACTAAGAGTTTCAAATTTGGTGTAGCTAATTGATTGACATTTTGTGTATAAAGACTGATCTAATTGGACTTGGCATACATATTTAGAGGTTTACTTATTGGATTTATTTACTATATAATGATCAAGAATATATTATTACACAATACAACATTTTTCTGACTAAATTCAGTGTAATATTCACATAGAGATATATATTTTATAGTGCAGTATAATATGTTATTTTGCCATTATCACTGATATATAAAGTTTATAAGACATATAAATGGTTTATATGAGTAGATACATTCTCCTCCTGTATGAGATATGTCTTTCTTCCTGGAAGGTTAACTATCATTTCATAATGCAGGTTTCTCTTTTAATCAAGCTTGAAAATTCCATTTGTAAATCTATTAGAATTTTTTTGACAAAGAATCATAGAGTGTTCTTTTTCATGATCTTCCTATCTTCTGAGTGAACAATTTAGTGTTAATAACTATAGCTCAAGTACCTAAAAGTAGTTTATAAATAAGAAAACAAGTTAAAGGGCACTATTAAGATTGAACTAAGGACAATTGTGATAAAATTGGATTTTCTACTATCGTCATGGATAAAATTCGATAATATTCACACTTAAAAGTAAGCTAAAAAGGAATCAGCTAATACCTTACATATGTTTTTCAAGCAAGTGTGCACATGTGTATATAAACAAACACACATACATTTCTCCTGCTATTAAGTTTCAGAAATTTTAGGTTGAATATTAAAGGAATTTTTTGTGAAGGAAATCTGGGTGGTAACATGCACATTATAGGTCCATGATACACAATACCAGAGTTTGATCCCTGTTCTGCATGCCCCCTGATTCAGCATATCTGGATATAGGAACAATCTGAGCAGTACATATTATCTGCCACGATGTTGAAACTACCCAGATTACAGAAGACCTATATCCCCCTAAAACTGCTAAGGATATTCCCCAAAAATAGGATTATTATGACCGAATATATATTTATGTATATATAAATACATACACACACACACACACACATGAATTCTCCCAGACATTGAGCTCTTGATTTATTTGTCCTTAATCAAGATTATTCTCTAGATGGTAATATTGAGAACGATCTAAAATTTCTTATCCCTTAAGCCCCTGCATTAATCTAATTGTCACACTGATTTTTCTACTTCATACATCAGGCTTTAAAAAGCATTGTACATATTGAAGAGTTCTAAATTTGTAAACTAAAGAAGATCCCCTTCCCATTCTTCACAGAAACTCAAGACCTTGTCCTTCACATACACTAGTAAATAAAGCCTTTAGCTTCTTTCAAGTTTTATTTCTGACTTCTGGTTCTATTTTCATATATGTACTGTGGGTTACTTAAGTCAAGTGAAAAGAAGAGAGACAGAAACCTGGAGGAGGGAGTCTACTACTTTCTCCCTACCCAATTTAGTCACCTTGGGGAATGCTAAGACTGACGTGAATCTGATATGTCTCACCTACCACATGAGGTGGTCCTCAAAGCACACGTAGGTTCCTCATGTTCTCTGTCCAGCATGGGAAACTATACTTGATACCAGATTTCTTAGGAAGCACAGACTCCAGACAGAAAGGACAAATTGCTCTTTGCTGGACAGAAAATTCAGTTCTAAACTTTACCCAGGTTTTCCAGATGTATTGTCTTTTCTCATGGAAAGAAATCCAGAAAGAAATGAAAAGTGAAGAAAAACAGAGTTTGAGGATGAAAAGAGAGAATAATGTATTCAAGGTAGAGACAAGAGAACGTATTTCATATAGAGACACAGACTACACCCACACCGAGAAAGTGTTCTTGCCTTTGCAAATTTGGGTATATATGTTTTCTATTCAGGTGCCCTGACATGAAACTTTTTATGGAAATAAATATGATGCTACAGCATGGTCAAGAAGAAGAGTTTGTAACTTTTGCTGGTCTAACTTCGTGTTCCTTTTATGACCCCTTTTAATTCTGTGGGAGCTTCTTTCTCTCGGCAGACTTAGGTGTGGGGGGATTTTGCCTTCTCTGAACCTGTACTGGCATCAATTTGAATCTCATCAGAACTCAGCTTCTGTATGGGAAAATGGGTCTGACCAAATCCTTTTTGTTATTGTAAGTCTAGTGACAGAATGACTGCTTTCAATCCTACCATGAGTTTACTACTTCCCAAGAACTCATTTCCAAGAACTACTCCCAGCCACCTTCTATTTTAATTAGATCAATGCCCTCTATTCTCTGACTCCCTTTTCCTGTTCCTCTGGTAATAGCCATATTATGAAGTATTTACTAGTTTTGTTAGAAATTACTAGTTCATTTACTTTTTAAAATTTATATTACACCTAAAAGAAAATATTCAGAAATACTTCCACATTTTAAATAATTTTACTTAGCACCATTAACGCAATTGCTACATTATTCCAAAAGAAAATATGTCACCCTTTTTAATCCCTTGGTAATTTCTTTTTAAATTCCACTTGAGTATATATGCAATGTCTCTATCCAGTAAATTGTTAAGGACTATTCGGTTGTATATCTTGTCAAATGTGAACAATGCTGCTATTGATATAGAACTGCATCTATCTTTACAAACTATTATTTTCATATTATTCAGGAAAAAAACTAGGAGCAGTATTGTTAGGACACATAGAACTTCTATTTTTGACCTTTACTGGAATATGCATACTATTTCTTGGAGGTTAAACCAGTTTATACTTTTAGTAACTGTATAAAAGAATTCATTTTACACCACATCCTCACTTCACTTGATTCCAAAGATTTTTTTTTCTTTTGGACCATTCTCAGAAGTGTCTTTGAGTTTTAATACCTGTAAAATTACCTGTTGTACAAGTTTTAAGGAGAACTATAAAAATAGGATATGTGGAGATATTTTGTAAATTTAATAAATATAAATATAAAGTTGTATAATTTTTCTCAGATTACTCATCGTATATGTCATTTAGAAAAATCTGTGTTGGGAATAGGGAGTTAGTTCAGTGTGTTTAATGCTTGCTCTGTTTGAGGCTATGTTCCATCCCTGGCATCCCATATGGTACCTGGGTTCTAATCATGTCATCCTATGGTCCCCTAAAATCCCTGATTGCAGATCCGGAAGTAAGCTCTGAAAATTGTTGGGTATGTCCCCCTCCAAAAACTAAGAGAAAAACTCTGAATCAGAGTTACATTGCATAAAGTATATAAACAAACTTGGGAACATTAGACAAAATATTATGTCACAGGACTGGAGAGAGATAATGCAGAGGTTACGGCACTTGCCTTTCACATGGTTGATTCCAGTTCAATTTTAAACACCACATGTGGTCTTCCAAACTCTACCAGAAGTCATACCTAAAAACTGATCCAGAGCTAAACTGATAAGCTAAACTGATCCATTCCTAAACACTAACAGCAGTATGGCCCCCAAAATTATAATTTTACACCCTCTTTCCAGCACACTTAAAAATAAAACAAATCTTACTCATCTTTATAGACTTCCCTACTGGCATTCTTACTGTCAATGTTTCTAAGTCATTGGAAGGGGTTCATTATAGCTCATGCTTAAAATTGCATGTTGAACCTTGCATTCTGACAGTGTTCTGAATTTGTATCGAAAACTTGAATGACTTAATATGAACCATCTGGTTTGGGAGATGGTTTTGAAAATTATGTACAATATCATCACCAGGCTATTTTCACCATTTTTCACATTCAATTCTTATTCTGGACAATTGCCTATGTAAGTCCACATATCATCCATGTTACCACAAAATTATATTTCACATTAATTCTTACGCCTACCTCATTGGAAAGACTGATTTCATTCATGAATTGTCTCTCTCATTCACTAACCAAACACCTTGAGTAATTACTATGCGTTAGACTAAGTACTACTCTGAAAGACTTCAGAAATGGCATATGCAGAAAATAGTTGGAAAAGATAAAAACAATTAAATCACAAGATAAATGTAAATGGGACAAGAAAGTAAATAAAAGGCAGGAAACAAACTTTAGGTATGATAGATAGCATCTCCTCAGAAATATTTAACTTGAGAAGTGAAAAACAGAAGAAAATATTCATGCAGAGAGCAAAAGGGGGAGTAAATAAAGGAGGTAAGCAGCTGCAGGTAGAAAGGTTAATTAAAATGCAAAAGCCATAGCTAAGGAATGAATATTTTAACATGTTTGTAAATTTGAGAGAAAGCTTCACAATTTCCAGTGAATGCAAAGTAATTAGAGTAAATTGGAATGGTATTGAGGAAAGTAGAGTCACAACATGTGACTACATAAAACATAATAACAAATAAAACATAATAACATCATAAAATAGATTTTATATTTTATTTAAATTGTATGAGAATCCATTAGAAAGGGTTTTTAAGCAAAAAGTAAAACAAAATGGATTTTAATTTAGAACAAACAGGAAAGTATACTTTCATAGCACTTTTAGGGCATCCTAGGGGTATACCGAGTATAGTATATGACATCAGAAATTCAGAATACAAATTCATCACTGGCAGAGGGAACCTGATTCCAGGGAATTTTATTACAATAGCTGTTCAATGTAACTTTCTGCAATTTGAAAGCATTCTGTGACTGAAATATCTAATATGATCATCACTAGCTAGATATCACTTTTGAACCCCTACGTAAGTCAATTGTTTACAGAAAAATATTTTATTTAACTTTAGCTTAATAAATAGTATATGTTGGCTATTCCATTTAGTGGCTAACTAGGCAGCACATTTCTAAAACTACCAAGTAGGACTGAGGTATTGTTACCCATAAATATAACTTTCTACAAGCACACAAAAATTGATGTTTTTTTTCCCTTTCCTATCTCTCTTCTTTATTTCCTTACTGATGCTGTTTGAACTAACCTTCATTATAAAATACTTGCATTAAAATTGTTGTTTCAGGATCTTCTCATGAAAAGATCCAAGTAATGAAAAGTTTTAAGATGACCATTCTATTTCTGAACTGGACAATTGTAAAGTTAGACAAGTAGAAAGAGATTTGATAGGAAACATAGGGTGTGCCTAGTTGTGAGACTGTAAAGATAGGATAATGAACATAATCTACTTTTAAGAGGACCTGAGAAGATAGATTTAAGTCCATAACAAATTTTCATTTTGGGAATTCAAATATCAAAAGCTAATTTGGTGAAGCCAGTTTAGTGTGACTGCTTCTCTAAGAGAGAATGCCTGGGGAGAAAGCTTTAGTCCTTCTGACCTATAATCAATTTTCAAAACCTAATTTTATTGTCAATCAGCAAAACTAAAATTACTTGATTAGTGAAAAGGTTTTGAGTTTCCTCCTCATTCCAGTATTTTTCTTTATTAAATGGCAAAGTGAAAAGGTCTGCAAGAAATGCATTTATTTAAACATCGCTGAATACTACTCATCTCTTTAATTTTTTTAAAATAAAAAGTTTGACACAGTAGTTTACAATACTGTTAATGGTAGGGTTTCATGCACCTAACATTGCAGTCCCATGGCCTCGACTATTGTCCAATTTCTTTCACCTTTGTCTCAGTATTCCAGTTCTTTCCTTCCCCAATACTTTGACAATCCTCCTCTGAAAATAAATTTTTAATTTTTGTAGACATTGGACATATGTTATTATACTACTACATTTCTTAATATTTCATATATGAGAGACATATTTCTGTCTTTCTCCTTCTAACATTACTTAACACAATACTTTCCATATCCATTTCCATAGCAGCAAATTGAATAATTTTTATTGTAAACCCAGTAGTATTCTAGTGAGTCTAGGTATCATAATTTCTCTATCAACCATCTGTAATTGGATACTTAGGTTGTTTCCAGATTTTCTTGGCTATTCCTGTCCTGAGGGAGAAGAGCAGACAAAGGACCCTGCCTTTCACCTGTACACAGAACCTCATCTATCTCAGGCCAGCTGAGCTGGTCTTCTCTTGTAAGTCAAAGACAAAGGAACATGGCTGCTCAGCTGTTCCACTCTGCTCCATGGCTGCACACTTCTCCTAGTCAATGAACCCCAGGACAATAAGTAGAAAACACCACGCTGCAACTGTGATTATGTAAGAAAATGCAGATTTCTACCATGCTTAGAGAATGAAGATGATAGCCCTGATGACCCATAACTACAGCAATCATCTATATAGCCTCTCAGATTAGGACTTTAGAGAAGAAATATGGAGGATGCTCAGAGAACTTAAAGAAAGCATGGACTAACTAAATGAACCACAAACGATACTCAAAAGCATGTCAAAAAAATGAGAAAACTTCAAACAAATAACAGGGCTTAAAAACTTGATAGGAAAAATAAAAAACTCACTGGATGGATTCACCAGAAGAGAAATAGCTGCTGAGGAAAGAATCAATAAGCTGGAATATGAGCTGAATAACAACTTTATACAACAGAAGAAGTTGGAAAAGAGTATTAAAATAACTGACTAGATGATTTAAAAAAAAGTCCTCAAAGAATGTGAACAGATGAAAATAGAATTTTGGGTTAAATTTAACAGAAGCAGTATAAGAATCATTGGAGTCCCAAGGAATCAGGAAGAACATCCCCATGAAGAATCAACATTCTTTGATTCAAGGATATAATTGCAGAGAACTCTCAGAGTTAAAGAGTGCATTGCAACCAAATTCTGCATGTCCAACGAATACCAATTAAAAGAGATCCAAGAAAAGCACCCTAAGAAACATTCTAGTCACAATGCTGAATAGTACAGATAGAGATAGAACTGAAGGCAGCAAGATCAAAAAGGGAAATTGCATAAAAGAAGTAGCCTTAAGAATAATTTTCAGACACAAAAGAGAAAAGAGCTGGAAGTTACAGCTCACCTCATGAAGCTCACCGCAAACAGGGATGAGTTTAGTTAGAGAAATAACTATGTCTTAAACTATCCTAATAATGAGAATGGACGAGGGAAATAGAAAGCCTGTCTAGAGTACAGGCGGGGGTTGGGTGGGGAGGAGGGAGATTTGGGACATTGGTGATGGGAATGTTGCACTGGTGATTGGTGGTGTTCTTTACATGATTGAAACCCAAACACAATCATGTGTGTAATAAAGTTGGTTAAATAAAAAAAAACATTTCCAAAAAAAAGAAAAAAGAAAAAAATGAAAGAAAATATCAAGTGACCATTTTTAGTAAGTAATTGTATTAATTTGTAAGAAATAATACGAGTGGAGGGAGTGATAGCACAGTGGTAGGGCGTTTACCATGCACACAACTGACCCAAGACAGACCTGGGTTCAATCCCTGGTGTCCCAGATGGTCCCCCAAGCCAGGAGAAATTTCTGAGTGCATAGGTAGGAGTAACCCCTTAGCATCACCTGATGTAGCAAAAAAAAAAACAAACAAATAAACAAAAAATACAGACTGAGGAGCTTCAGCAGCCAAACCATATTTTCTTTCACATTTGAAGGGCTTGGAAGGCAAGTTCAGCAGGTTTGGTTTTTCTGAGACATTTTTCCTTGGCTTACTGCCTTCTTTCTGGGTCCATGGTTGGTTCTAGCATCTGTCTCTCTTTTTTAAAAAAAAATAAGATTGGATGAGGATCTATCCTTATGACCTACTTTAATATATAATGCTTCTCAGAAAGGCCCTTTCTCTAAATACAGGCTTATTCTAAGTTGCTGTTAAAATTTGAGAGGGCAAGAGAAAAAAAATAAAGATTTATAGTGGAATATTCACGAACAACCCACAAGGCCCAAAGGCAGTGGTGGGTGATAGTGACAAAACTCAACCAAACGAATGCTTTGCCAAGGATGCTTCACCCAGTCAGACATGTCTGAAGGAAAGAGAGAGGCATCACAGATAAAGAAAAGCTCAGAAACTTTACAGAATCAAAACCAACTTTAACGGATTCTTGTCTATTATAAATAGAGGAACACAATGAACATAAGAGTGTAAATAGTTTTTCTGAGTAGTTTTGGGCCCTTAGTGTAGATGCCAAAAAAATGGAATTGTAGGGTCATAAGGAAGTTCCATTCTTAGGTTTGTTTGTCTTTGCTTTTTGTTTTGATTTGTTTTTAGAAATGTCCCTATTGTTCCAAAATAGTCAGAACCAGTTGATATTCCCACAAGTAGTAAATAAGGGTCCTTTTTGCCCAACATCTCTACACTAATACTATTCATGTTCTTTATAGTTTAGCAAGTCTCAGTGGTGTGAGCTGATATTTTATTATTTTAATTAGCATTTATCTGATGATAAGAAATTCAGATAATTTTTTCTCATGTACTTTCTGGACACTTGTATGCATTTTTGAAAAAAGGTATTATATTTTCTATTTTCCTTCATTTTTTTAGATGGGATTTTTTTCCTTAAAAATTCAACCAGTTCTTTAATATCTATTAGATGGTAAGCAACTGCCAGATTAGTGATGTAAAAATATATTCTTTCAGTTGCTGGGGTGTCTTTTTATTTGGTAATTATTTCTTGTGCAGTACAAAGGCTCTTGGTATCCTGTAGTCCCATTTTTATATCTTTGTTTCCACTTATTAGGTGACTCATTGAAGTCATTGAATTGACTTATTTATATTTCTCGATTCAATATCATGAAGTGTTCTACTTATGTATTTATCTATATAATTTATGGATATATGTTTGATATTAAGGTATTTTAATATAGTTTTATTTTATTCACTGTGTATAGTGTTAAAAAGCATCTGAGGAGCCGGGCGGTGGCTCAAGAGGTAAGGTGCCTGCCTTGCCTGCGCTAGCTTTGGATGGACCGCGGTTCGATTCCCCGGTGTCCCATATGGTCCCCCAAGCCAGGAGCGACTTCTGAGCCTACAGCCAGGAGTAACCCCTGAGCGTTACCGGGTGTGGCCCCCCCCAAAAAAAAAGCATCTGAATTCATTTTTATCGAGGAACAAAGCAGTTTTCCCAGCATCATTTATTGAAAAGCTTTCCTTGTTTTTCATTCTTTGTGAAGATTAACTACTTATGTACCTTAATATCTATTTCTTGATTCTCAACTATATTCCATTGGCTTGAAAATATGTCCTTAGTTCAGCATCAGTTACTACAATATACAGTTTAGTTTGAAGTGTGAAGAGAGAAAGCTCTCATTTTTATTTTGACCATTTTTATTTTGACCAAAGTAGATTACAAATCATTCGCAGTAGTATTTTAGGTATATAGTGACATTGAATCAGGGGCATTCCCTGGACAACAAATATTGTCCTCCCTCCACCCCTATTCCCAGCATGCATACCATATAGCCCCTTCTTTGCCCCCTGGGTTGCTAGTAAGCCAAGTATTCTTTCACATGATTTTGTAGGCTGCTTCTTTATTATACCAGTTTAATTTTTATTTATTGTTTTTTGGGCCACACTCAGTGAAGCACAAGGGTTACTCCTGGCTATGCACTCAAAAACCTCTCCTGGCTTGGGGGACCATATGGGATGCCAGGATGGAACTGAGGTCTATCCTGGGTCAGTCATGTGCAAGCCAAACACCCTATCACTGTGTTATCACTCCAGCCCTAAGTTTATTACTTTTATGAGTAGTTCTTTAAATTTAAAACAGTTCTTTAAAATCATATGTTTTAAAGCAACATCAAATCCTAAAATGGAAAGAAATGATAACCTAGTTAAAGAATAAACAATTTAAATGGTTGGATTTAAGCAAAAAAAAAATTGACAAAAGCAAGTAATCAGAAAATGTCGCTATTTAATGGTGACAGAGACCTCTAAGAATATTATTAAATTGGTTAAACTGACTTGTAACAATTCTAAAAATGTTAAAGATATTCATTGAAAGAAATCTAGTAGAACCAGAGGAGTAGAGCGGGTAGGGCACCTTGCATGCTGCCAATCATGGTTTGATTTTCTATGGTTCCCCGAGCCTCACCTGAAATGATCCTGAGCACAGAGTCAGTAGTCAGTCCTGAGTGCTTCTGGTTATGATTCAAACAATAATAAAAACAACAACAGCAGCAACAACAACAATAACAGCAATGTTTTGTAGTTATATGATTAAAGCAAGAACAAAGAAAGGATAAATGCAGCCTAAAATTGTAAGTGCTAATATTTAGGATTTTTTCAAAAGATAATGTTCTTTTAATTTTCTGCTTCACAAAATTATCATTTAAACTAACATAGCTGAAAAAATATTGCCGAGAGGAAATAAACTCAAGGTAGGAAAAAGATTGTGAGACAACATATAGTTTTCCTCAATACTTTCGGGGTAGAGTGAGGAAGAAGAAAGAAAGGAAACCCTGATTTACACACTTCATTCAGGTTTTGTTTGTGTAAATACTCCCACTATTGTTGCATGCTATGGCTAGCTTTCTTGATCTTTGGAAACTGTATATAAAATTAGCACAAAGAACCCCAGATGTATTTGAAATGAGTGCTATTTTATTTCAAAATCAAGCAGACATATTTCTGCCACTGACAGTAGTCAGGTTGAGAAGGTTCCATGATATGCAGGTGTTTTACAATGCCTGAGTATCTCATGATGGCCAAGCTTCTAGGGTTTCCACAATATGCTGTTGCCTTGTGCTCATGAAGTCATATTCCATCTATAAAGTTGAGTCCAAGAGCTCAGTTGTTTAATGG
Source organism: Suncus etruscus (assembly GCF_024139225.1). NCBI lineage: Eukaryota > Metazoa > Chordata > Mammalia > Eulipotyphla > Soricidae > Suncus > Suncus etruscus. The sequence continues at coordinate 104,860,983 of NC_064854.1, read as the reverse complement.
TCTTCTTAGTTCTCTGTGGCTTACAAGTACACATTGCCCTTAAACTAGTAGTAAGTTACTTTTGTTCTTAGTCTGTGCTGCCATTTACTTTTTCCATCCCTCTGTGTCCGACTTTAGGGACATATAGAAGTGTAGAGTGTGGAGAAATTCTAGTTTTATTCTTTTCACAACAATTTCTGCTGCCTACTTGTTAGCTCTATGAAGATTTAAAATGGCCAAATTGGAGGGGCAAGAGTGATGATATAGTAGGTAGGGTACTTGCCTCTCATTTAGTCAATGATGTTTAAACCCCAACAACCCATACCCTGAGTACCACCAAGAGTTATTCCTGAGCAGTGTAAGAAATAAGCTCTGAGCATTTCCAGGTATGACCCAAAAACAAAAACAAGAACCTAAAATTAATAAAATGTAAATTGATTAACTAAATTAGCTAGTGCCACTCCCAACCTCCACTTTTATTGTAAAACTACCATGAACCTTTAAAAAATTTCTGAGGCAAAGTTGAGAAGAGATGTACATAATTTGTTCCGAGGGAGAACTATTCCTACCATATCATTCTGAATGCCCCTCATTCATTGTCACTATGTACCATAAATGATGCAGTGAAAGATTTGTAATGCACTTTGGTCATAATAAAAATTTAAAAAAGAAAATATAAAATATATAATTTTAGGAAACATGATCATATGAATATGAAAAGAAGTTTTTGTTTATAATTGAAGTTCCACAATATATGAATAAACTAAATATTTGTTTTTGAATTTAAGAATTAAAAAAGGAATATCTTTTTCTTTCTCTTTCTTCTTCTCTTTTTTCTTTCTTTCTTCTTTTCTTTCTTTCTTTCTTTTTCTTTCTTTCTTTCTTTCTCTTCCTCTTTCTTTATCTCTCTCTCACACACACATATTGAGTCAATTACAGGAAGTCTTGAGGAATTTGTTAAATAATGTATTGCCACAATGCTAGAAATCTTGTATTGGCTATGATTAAAAAGAGATAGTAAATTCTAAAAACTATAACTCAGTAACTTTGAGATCAAACTAGGAAAAAATTCTAGAGAGCTAGGTAAATAAAACTTTTGTGAATAAAGAAACAGAGATCATTAGGAGTCATCTTTGTTTCTCTAGTCAGAAGGATAAAAGTATTTTCATTTAATAATTAGAGGATATAATGCAGATGAACATTGCAACTGAATTGGTCATCAACTACCTAGCAGGGTAAATCATGTTCAGACAGATAGGTAAAGGAAAGCAGCAATGAGTATTAAACATGGTTGAAGGATATGTCTTTATCTATGTAAAAAAAATCTAATCAAGAATATAAAGTCGTATTTAAATATTTCAAAGTCTGTCATATACAAGCAGGATTAAATTAGCCTCTGCGGAGTTCAGAGAATTTATAACTAAACACATTTCAGTTTAATATCTGACTGATTTGTCAATTTACCCCACAAACTTTAGTTAACAGTGAGTTTCTTGTTAATAATGATGCTCAAACATAGATCAGAAGAACTCTTAGGAGTGCTATAGGAGGATTCATGGAAACAATTTTGCACTTCTCAGAAACATCTAAGCCCGGTTTCTTACCAGTATAAAGACAATTAAATTATCTTACTCTGCAATATCTGATTATTATGATGTAATAAATTATTAAATGGTGAGGAACAACCCAAAGTTGCTTATATCTGCATATATCCAGATTGCTTGTTTCAATCATGCAGATGTCTGTTAACTGCCCAGAAGCATGTTTTACCAAGAAAAGCAAGTGCTTTCTTATTTCTGTAATATATGCTTCTTTGATATAAGTTGGCCACATTTAGAGTCAGCCAATTTGGGGAAAAGTGAGGGCACACATTGTGGTTTCTAGGGCTGAGTCTTGACTCTGTGTCCAGGAATCACCCTGATTGGCTCAAGGGATCATATGGGGTACCAGGGATTTAATCTTTATCAGCAACATGTAAAGTCTTACTTACTCCACTATTCTTCAAGCCCATAAATGATCCAATTTTTTTTAACACACTAACACTCTCAGTAGTCCTTCCAGGACTATCTGAGATCAAGTTGTTTCTTTGTTTATAGTTTTTTTTAATATCAGAACAAGCAGTTTTAATTCAAAATTGCCATGCCTATTGTCAATTACTTAGTCACTTTTTAATTTTATCTGAAATATGAGAGCAAAAATCTCTTGTTCCAAATTTCCTAAGTAACAGAACAATGCCTATCTGCATATAAAGGTCAACAAAGAAAAGTGTGGCCTATGTCAGATAGTGTCACTTTAAAAGATAATGTTTCTCTAGACTTCATTAATGTAGGTTTCAACCCTACAAAATCCAGTGTTGCTTTATCATAACAAATATTTTCTATTAGCATGCTCTCCTAAAATGAAGTTTATACATAGTGTAATCTACCTATATCAATATAGTGTGCTATCATAAAATAGAAATTAAATAAAATATTTATTTTATATTATTTTCCAATTGATAAATGCCCTGACAGATAATGCCAGAAAATAATGAATTAAAGACCTATGAAAATATATGAGTAAATATATAAGAAAAAAATGTCCCCAATACTGTTGACACATTATATATTAAAATAAAAACTAAAGTGCATGTAAATATAGATATTAAACATCTTTAAATACAAAGCAGAATAAATGAATCATAAATGAATAATAAATTACTGCAGACTTTAATCCAGATTTCAGATTCGACCAGAGAGATAGATAGTACAATCAGACCAGAGAGATAAATAGTACAGTGGATTGGACTCATGCCATGCTTTTGGCCAACTCGGGCTTAATCTCTAACATTTTATATTCTACAAAACCTTCTAGGAGTGATATCTGAGCTAAGTGCTACAAGTAAACCCTAAAAGTTTTCAGTTGTGGTTCAAAAACAAAACAAAAACAAAAATTCCAGAAAGACATATAGATTCACTATAGGAAGGTGACTTTCTAAAATGGTGACAAATTTAGGTTACAATTAAGAATAAACAATATAGAGAACAGAATTGTGAGGTAAGCTGTTGTATATGAAAACATTTCCATAAGATTATTCTTTGCCTGTTGTCCCACCTTGACCTTTCAGGGGCGGGGAGCTGTTGAGAGCGGAATAAAGAATTTGAGAGCGAGGTGTTCTGGGTCTTTTGGGACAGTTTGCTGCGTGGCTCCAGGTGTTTTTTGGAGCTAGCAGCAGGCTGACAAAGGACTCTCTTCTCCCAACCTTTTAACACTTAACCCTCCTGTCTGTGTGGATTATTTGCTGAGGATAAATATTACCAAGATCTCTCCCCCAAAAGGGGAGAAGGGGATAGGAATCAATTTCTCATTCTGGGAGCTCTTTGAGTATACACAAATAACAAATAAAGGAGTAAACGGGACCCCACAATAAGCAACTCACCCACCACCAAGACTGAGGCGGAAGTGGGAGTCTACTTAGTAGTACCCAGGAGCGCCCAGGACTGTGCAGCAAATCTTAAATGGGAAAATCCCCAGCTTGAGTTCAGAGGAGTGAAAGCAGCCAGAGTGCAGTTTATCCGTTTCACTCCATGGCTGAGCATTTCTTGCAGTCAAGGAACCTTACCACGATATTTAATAAGAGTACTGTACATCAGTGTTCACAATGAGAAGACTAGTTAGAACCCACAACACCTTGTGACCTCAGAAGCTAGTCTGGAGACGGAAACAACACCTGCAACCTACATACAATTTTTGATTAAGACTTTAGAGAAAAAAATGCTATGAGTGTTCAATGAACTTCGAGAAATGATGCAACAAACAGCCCAGAAAACTCAAAAGAATATGAGAGTAGAAATGAGGAAACTTCAAACATAAATATCAGGGAAAAAAAACATGGTAGATAAAATGAAAGCCACACCAGCAGAGTAATGTCCACCAAGGACAGAATCAGTGATATAGAAGATGAGCTTCATAACACCTCCATACAACAGAAGGGGTTAGAAAAAAATCCTCTAAGAATGCGAACAGACAATGGAACAATGATAGAAACAATGCAAGCATCCTTGCTGTCCCAGAGACTCAGGGAAAAATAAGCCTGATGTAAAGCAACAGTGAAGAACATCATTACTGAGAATATCCCAGAAGCAAAGTGTGCATACATCGTATTCTAGATGCCAAGGAGTACCAGCTAAAAGAGATCCAAAGAAAAGCACACCAAGTCACATAATAGTCACAAAGAGAAAACCACAGATAGGGATAGAAGAAGCTGAAAGTAACACCATCAAAAAGGAAAATTATATACAAAGAGGTATATTTAAGAATTATGGCAGATTTATAACAAACAACTCTCAAAATCTGAAGGCAGTTGTGGAAGGAATGCTTCATTAAGGATAATTCACTTAGACTTTCTTTCAGGTATGAAGAAAGGATACACAGTTTCATAGATCAACAACAGCTCAGAAATTTTAGACTCAAAACCAAATTTAAAAGAAGAGCTGAAGGGTCTACTCTAAGACAAGGCAAACCCAATAAACAAAACAAATTCTTATAATCAGATGACACTTAATTCCATGGCAATCATCTCTCTCAATGTCAATGGACTAAACGCATCAATTAAGAGACATAGAGTGGCAGGAAACTTATGTGAAAGTCAGAGCAAACATAGACTCAAAATCAACGGTTGAAGGAGAATCATTCGAGCAAACAACTCAATTAAAAGGCTGGGGTGGGGGCTGAAGAGATGGCACAGTGGTGGGGCATTTGCCTTGCATGTGGCCGACCCAGGAGTGACTTCTTTTGATTCTGGCATCCCATATGGTCCCCGCCTACCAGAGGAGATTTCTGAGTGCAGAGCCAGGAGGATCCTTGAGTCCTACTGGGTGTGGCCAGAAACCATTCAATGGCTCAATCAATAAATAAAGTTTAAAAAAAAAGCTGAAGTGGCCATGATAATATCAGACAACACAGCCTTTAAGCTTAAAAGTTATAAGATAGAGATGGATATTTATTAAAAATCAAGATCTATGTACAACAGGACAAAAATCACACTCCTAAATATATGCATACCCAATGAGGAGCCAGCAAAATACTCAAAACAGTTGCTGACAAATTTGAAAAGAATATTAATTACAACACAATAATAATGTGAGACTTCAACATTGCCTGTTCACCCCTTGATAGACCAACCCAGCTGAAATTCAACAAGGATACACAGAAGGAAGAAATGGCTCTGAAGGAAGAAATGGAAGAGAATGGCTTAGTAGGGCTCTCCAACCCAAAAAAATTGAATACACTTTCTTCTCCAATGTACATGGGACATTCTTCAAATAGATTACATTTTGGGCCAACAAACATACCTCCATAAAATCAAAAGGATACAAGTTATATCAACTACCTTTTCAGATCATCATGGACTGAAATTAGAACTGCATTACAAACCAACACTGAGAAAGAACTTTAACACCTAGAAATTAAACAGCTCACTACTGAATAGAAAGTAGGTTAGAGATTAAATTAAAGAGGAAATCAAAAGATTCCTGGAGGAAAATGAGAATAAATACACAAATGATCAGAATTTGTGGGACATTATGAAAGCATATTAGGTGGAAAATGTAGTCTCGCAGACAAAGTCTTGCAGAAAGAGCCTACTTAAATAACTTAATGGAACAGCTTAAAAATTTAGAAAAAGGTCAACAAAATAAAAAAGTATAGGCAGATAGAAGAAAATAAAGAAGCTCACAGCAGAAATTAATGAAGTGAAAACCAAAGAGACAATCCAATCAATCAATGAAGGCAAGTGTTGGTGCCTCAAAAAATAAATAAAATTGGGGCCAGCGAGGTAGCGCTAGAGGTAAGGTGTCTGCCTTGCAAGCGCTAGCCACGGAAGGACTGCGGTTGGATCCCCCGGCATCCCATATGGTCCCCCCAAGCCAGGGGCAATTTCTGAGCACTTAGCCAGGAGTTACCCCTGAGCATCAAACGGGTGTGGCCCAAAAACCCCCCAAAATAAAAATAAATAAAATTGATAAACCACTAGCAATACTCACAAAGAAAGAGAAAGTTAATAAAATTACTACAGAATCTAAAGAAATTTGGGGCTGGTGAGGTGACCCTAGAGGTAAGGTGTAAGCGCTAGCCAAGGAAGAACCGCAGTTTGATCCCGCAGTGTCCGGTGTCCCATATGGTTCCCGCAAGCCAGGGGAAATTTCTGAGAGCTTAGCCTGGAGTAACCCCTGAGCATCAAAAGGTGTGGCCTGAAAAAACAAAAACAAAAAAAATCTAAAGAAATTTAAAGGTCAGATAAAACTCTGAGTAACTATGTCACAAAATATGAAAAACTGAAAAAATAGATAAATTCTTGTACTAGAAACTTCACTGTTGAAGTAGGATGATCTGATCTATCTGAACAGTTGTATTACTATTGAGGAAATTAAAATACTAATAAAAATGTTTTTCAAAACAAAAGCTCAGCTCAAATAGATTCATTAGGAAATTATTTCGAACATTTTAAGAGGACCTACTGCCAACTTTTTCAGGCATTTCCAGAAAATTGAATAAATAGAAACACTCCCAAATAGGTTTTTACAAAGTTAACAGCATCCTAATACCAAAAGCAAACAGAGATGCCACATAAAAATGAAAACTACAGACGAGTATTCCTGATGAACACAGATGCAAAGATCCTCCACAAAATCCTAGCAAATAGAATCCAAAGGCTCATTAGGAAGTTCATATGTCATGACCAAGTAGGATTCATCCCAGACAAGCAAGGATGGTTTAATATATGCAAGTCAATCAATATATATCATATCAACAATAGGAAAAATAAAATTTATAATAATATCAATAGATGTAGAGAAAGCATTTGGCATTATAAAATACCCATTCATGATTAAAACTGCAAGATTGGAATTGAAGAAACTTTTCTTGATATAATCATGGCCATTTACAACAACCTCACAGCAATTATACTCAATGAGGAAAAACTGAAAGCCTTTTTTCTAAGATCTGGCACATGACAAGGTTGTTCATCTCATCACATCTAATAAACATAGTACAGAAGTACTTGCCATAGCAATTAGGCAAGAAAAAGACACCAAGGGCATCCAGACAGCAAAAGAAGAAATCAAGCCCTCACTGTTTGCAGATGTCATGGTACTATATTAAGAAAATCCTAAAAATTTTACCAAAATGCTTCTAGAAACAATAGATTTGTATAGTAAAGTGTCTGGCTACAAAATTAACACTCAAAAATTCATGACATTTTTATATAAATAATATAAGAGAAGAAAAAGACATTACAGAATCAACCCCGTTCACAGTTGTGCCTCAGAAAATCAGGTACCTTGGAGTAACTATACTGAAAAGGTGAAAGACCTATACAAAGAAAACTATAAAACACTGCTTCAAGAAATAAAAGAGGACACAAGAAAATAGACACATATATTGCTGAGGGATTAATAAGGTTAACATGAATAAAATAGTAATATTTCCCAAAGCATTGCACATATTTAATGCAAACCCTCTAAGGAAACCCATGACATTATTTAAAGAAGAAGAACAAACACTCCAGAAATTCATATGAAAAATTAGATACCCACTAATAGCTATAAGAACCCTTGGGAGAGAAGATGGGAGGCATCACTTTTCCAATCTTTAAATTGTACTATAAAGCAATGGTCATTAAACAGCATGATATTGGAATAAAGACAGACCCTCAGATCAATGGAATAGACTTAAATATTCTAAGACTGACTCTTAGGTATACAACCAATTAATCTTTAATAAAGGGACAACAAATACAAGATGGAGCAAGGAAAGAATCTTCAGCAAGTGGTAAAACTGGCCAATTACTTTCAAAATTGGTGAACTCGAACCTCTCTTTAACACCAAGAGCAAAGGTCAAATCAAAATGGATTAAAGATATTGATACCAGACCTGAAACCATAAGGGTCATATAGGAAAACATAGTCAAAACACTCCATGACATTGAGACTAAAGGCATCTTCAAGGAGGAAACCCCACTGTCCAAGCAACAGGAAGCAGAGATAAACAAATGAGATTACATCAAAGTGAGAAGCTTCTGCACTTCAAAAGAAACAGTAACTGGGGCTGGAGAGATAGCATGGAGGTAAGGCATTTGCCTTGCATGCAGAAGGTCAGTGGTTCGAATTCCGACATCCCATATGGTCCCTTGAGCCGGCCAGGAGAGATTCCTGAGCATAGAGCCAGGAGTAATCCCTGAGATCTTCCAAGTGTGACCCAAAAACCAAACCAAAAAAAAAGAGTAACTAGGATACAAAGGCTTGGGCTGAGTGATAGCATAGTGGTAGGGTGTTTGCCTTGCATATTCCAACCTGGGATGGACCTGGATTCGATTCCCAGCATCTCATATAGCCCCCCTAGCCAAGTGACCCCTGAGCACCACAGAGACAGCGTGATCCCTGAATACCACCAAGTATGGCTCATAAACCTAAATGAATAAATGTAAAAAAACAAAGCTCAGCGGCGTTTGCCTTGCAAGCAGCTGATCCAGGACCTAAGGTGGTAGGTTCGAATCCCGGTGTCCCATATGGTCCCCCGTGCCTGCCAGGAGCTATTTCTGAGCAGACAGCCAGGAGGAACCCCTGAGCACCGCCGGATGTGGCCCAAAAACCAAAAACCAAAAACCAAAAAACAAGGCTACCTATGGAATGAGAGAAGCTATTCACCCAATCTCCATCTGATAAAGGGCTAATTTCTAAGATATATAAGCAATATAAGACACTGCCAGAACTGAACAGGAAAAATAAAGAACTCCATCAAAAATAGGAAGAAGAAATGAACAAACATTTCTTCAAAGAAGAAATATAGATGGCCAAAAGACACATGAAAAAATGCTCTACATCACTAATTACCAAGGTGATGCAAATCAAAACAAAAATGAGGTGTCATCTCTCACCACAGAAAAGGCACAAATCACAAAGAACAACCATTGCTGGCATGGATGTGAGAAGAAACAGATTCTCATTCACTGCTTATGGGCATGCCATTTAATCCAGTTTTTCAGGAAAACAACTTGGATATTCCTTTAAGAAAAACTGGAAAATGGGAGGGAATGTTAATCAGGGAGAGTGAGAAAGAAACTTGACATTGGTGGAGGGAAATGCTCACTGATGAAATTTATTATACATGTATGAATGTAACTCAATCACGAATACCTTTACCCATATTATGAACAACCTTGTAACCAGGGTGTTTAAATTAAAAAAAAATAGGACAATATTTCTCCTTTCCAATGGTAATTACACTCCCAAATAATTTATGTATAAATTAAAAATTATTCTAGTACAGATGCCCCTCAATCAATAAATGTGTGAAACAAAATGTGACTTATTCATGCAATGAAATATTATACAACTATAAAAATAAAGTATTGATGCAAACTATATTACTAAATGTGTAATGTGTTGATTAAAGCAAGACAGATATAAAAGGTTACAGATTATTACACTTTTACATAATAGATAAACATATGCAGGCAAATATTGATTTATTTCTGAATGTTGAAGTGAAGGGAAATGGAAAGGGACAAGATTTTGGAGGCTTGGTTTTATAAAAATATTCTTGAATTGGTGGTAATGATAGATGTTGTGAGTATACTATAATCCTTGTGTTATACATAACTTAATTGGCTTACATTTATGGGCTATTAAATGTGTCTCAACTTGCTTAAACACGAAAAAATGTATTTGGACTCAGTTCTGAGCTCTAATCATTATAAACAGAATTTTTTCATTTGCAAAAATAAGTCATTAAGATACTTATTTGTTCTTGAGCACAAATACATCCTTGTTTAAGGACATTTAGCATTTCATCCTGACACATGCCAGTAGAAGCCAAAAAGCTCCTATATTAGCTAAGAAATTACTGCACAATTTGCATATCTCCCTTGAGGATGTGGCATTGAGTGCTAGAGTGTTACTAGCATACATAAATAACCTAAAATATATAAATACATTGGTTCTAGTGATTAATTAAATACTTGTGAATTCTGGTTGTTCATTTTTAATAAAATACATCTTATACTGCTGGATGATACTTCTTTGCAAGGGTACATACCCAGTGATGCTCACAGATTACTCCTGGCTCTTCACTCAGAAAGTATTCTGGCAGGCTCTATGGAACATATGGGATGCTGAGGATGGAACCCAGGTAGGCTTCATTTAAGAAAAATGCCCTATCCATTGTACTATCACTGTGGTCTCCAACTTTTGTGATATTTCTAAGAATATTGTAGTATCACTTTATGTTTGACATTTTGTGTTTCTCAAGAAAGATTTTAACATCCTTGTGGTTCAATGTATTGGTTTTATAAAACAAACAAAATTTAAGCTATTTAGTGTATTTTTCTGTTTCTAACTGTATTTTAATTCTTTTTTAATTATCTTTATTTAAACACCATGATTACAAATATGATTGTACTTGTATGATAACAGTCATATAAAGAACACCCCCCTTCACAGTGCAAGATCCACACCACCAATTTCCCAGATCTCCCTCCTCCCCACCCCACCCACACCTGTACTCAAGACAGGCTTTCTATTTCCCTCATTCATTCACATTCTTTTTTTTTTTTTTGGGTTTGTTTTTTTGGGCCACACTCGGCGGTGCTCAGGGGTTACTCCTGGCTGCTCTGCTCAGAAATAGCTCCTGGCAGGCACGGGGGACCATATGGGACACCGGGATTCGAACCAACCACCTTTGGTCCTGGATTGGCTGCTTGCAAGGCAAACGCCACTGTGCTATCTCTCTGGGCCCCTCATTCACATTCTTATGATAGTTTTCAGTGTAGTTATTTCTCTAACTGCACTCATCACTCTATGTGTTGAGCTTCATGTCATGAGCTGCACCTACATGGGAAGATCGGGGGGAAATAAGGGTTGGGACTGAGGCAGTAAAAGATTAGATATAAGCTTTGTAGGGCAGTATCAAGGTCACAATACAAGTTGGATATTATGCATTTATAAACTATATGCATACAATACTGTCAATAAGATCCAAGGAGAAAAATTTTCCAGTGACTGTCCCAACATAAACCAGTGCTAGAACGACCCGCCCTCTCCTTACTGCAGGGAGAAGTAGGGGGAAAGCTGACCCCTATAGAGCCCACCTGGACAGGTGCCCAGGAAAGGCCTGGAGTCCAGGGAAAAATGAGGGGGCCTGCCAAGCCTCCCAGCACTACCCAGGCTAGGGAGAGGGCTTCTGGCATAGGGCCTCCCCAAACCCCATACCTGGCAAGAGCTGGTCTCCAGAATCAAATAGGAAACCAGAAGCCAAATATCTGCCCAAACTCCTCCCCATGCACCTCTCCCCTAGAGTACGGAGGGATGGGGGAAGCCTGAGGACCCCTAAGAATCCACCTGAAACCACTTCTGGCCATCTGAGCCGGCACCCAGGGAGGGCCTGGAGTCCAGGGGGAAAAGATGGGGACAGCTGGGGGCCTGCCAAGCTTCCCAGCACTCCCCAGACTAGGGAGAGGGTCTCTGGCATGGGGTCTCCCCAAACCCATGCTGGCAAGAGTTGCATAAGCTCAGTTTTTCAGACCTGTTATTTCAGTGTGAAAATTTCTAATTTTAGTTGTTAAATCCTCTTGATGCTTAACTGTGCTCCAGTCAAGTCTATCAATACTTTTTTAGAGCTCCCTGAACATCTTCCATAATTTTAATCTAAACTTCTTATTTGAGAAGATACCTAGCTATTTCCTACTTTTTAGATTATCAGAGCAGCCATCTTTATTTCTTTAAACATGGGGGTGTTCTAGAAAATTTCTCCATTGGTAAGGCTGTATATTGCTTCTTACAATGTGGAGAAATGAAATTCAGTGGTTAAAAGATAAACGCGGCCGCGCTTATCAGATGTGGTCCTGGAGGGATTGTGGTCCTTGGTGTCTCTAGGCTGGCTCAGCAGGAAAAAGGCAGAGAGCATGGCCACCGTCCCTTTTAAGTCTCTGGTTGCCCAATCACATGGCAAGAATCGGCCCCAGGACATCTTACCGGGTGTGGGTCCTGGAGAAATTATGGTCCTTGGTGTCTCTAGGCTGGCTCAGCAGGAAAAAGGCAGAGAGCATGGCCGCCATCCCTTTTAAGTCTCTGGATGCCCAATCACACAGCAGGAATGGGCCCCATATTCGTTGGGTGGGGACATCTTACCGGATGTGGGTCCTGGAGAGATTATGGTCCTTGGTATCTCTAGGCTGGCTCAGCAGGAAAAAGGCCTATATTTTAATTCTTACTTTTTTAGTTAAAGCAATAGTTCAGAATTAACTGTTTAACTTGCCCACAGAATTTATAAAAGAAAAAGTGTCATAGGCTGCTGACATCACGTAAAACAACAAAGGATGTTGTCAAATTTCTTTGTTTGTTTTCTTGAATTAGCTCCTTCCAAATGCTGAAATTTTAAAACCTGTGTCTTGGAAATCTACAATTTATAAAGTACTTATGAAGTTTTAAAAAACCTAATAACCCCATCCAAAATGAGATAAAGAGATAATAGTTGCCTTTCTCAAACAGAATTTAAGATGACAGATATGCATATAAAAATGCTTATCATCATTTATTTTCAGGATCTAAATCAAGGTCTAAGTAAGAGAGCCATAAATTCAATTTAGGCACCTACAAGGATGCCTTTATTCATTTTAAAATTTTATTTTCAATTTGCTTCAAAAACTGTCTCCAAAATAACTTAGATAAGTTATAAGGAATAAGAATAATAAATACCCTTCCCCCTCTTTTTTATTTCTTAACACCTTACAAACCCCCTTCAAGCCCTTTATGTTAATTTTCCATATTTAACCTATTTTTTACTCATTCCTTAACTTCTCACAAGCAGAACATTCTCCCCAGCCCAGCCAGATGCCAACTAGTCCCCAAAGTGAAAAGACAGATTCTCAGCATGAGATGAAACCTACAATTTGCTGCCATTGATTTGCTCTTGGCGAGCCTTCTGCCTTCACCTCCCGACACATGGAATTTTGCTTGCTACCAAAGTTGGTTCCTGAAAAAAAATCCATCGTTTGAGGACATTTCCTATTATGGTACTGTTGAGAGCCATCCTACCTAGACTGCACAAAACTCTAGGCTGCACAGCTTGAAGCAGATCTTACCCCCTTCCCTGTCTATTTCAAAAGAGTTAAAAAAGGACATATAAATTTCCATTGAATATTTGTTTTAGATACACCCCTTTAATAGGCATAACTGTTATTGAACATCTCATATAGCAGCAATTTACCCTATTCCTGGGTTCCATTCAATATACTAGTAGTATACTGGTGTATTATATACTACACTATATATACTAGTGTAATATATATACTAGTATACTAGTAGACAAATCTCTGCTCAGAGTTTATGTAGACAAAATGCTCTGAGGTCTGTTGATCTTGACACTTTGGCTCCCCATATGCTCTAGTAAATCCCTGTGACACTGTTCCTTTTTGCATAGGCACATCTAAATGGGAAAAGTTAACAGTTGCAAACATGTTCTTATCTAATAGAAATGGGAATACAAATTTTTTTATACTGCAATGGGGCTTTAAGCCCTAGACATTTGGCATAGACTCCAGTTGATTCCACACTATTTACTCCCTGAACCGAGGATACACCTATGGAAACAAGGTTTCCCCACCAGCAGTAGGAACATAAATTCTACCAAGGAAGGTCCTACTACCGCCACTGCACTGACTTACACCAAAAACAGTTCTTATATCACCCTGACAAGCAGGCAACAGCAATAGTCTGCTTTTAGGGCAGGATTCTCTGCATGGAGAGACCGAACCAGAAGACACAACATACCACCCCGTCTTCAACACAGGACCTGTACAAAAACCAGGATCTACAGATACAGAAACCTGACAGCAACAACTATGAGACTGAAAAGCTGACCACCGAGAATGACTAGGGAGGTTGACAACCAAGTATGCCTGGAGCCTTGTGTTGGTCTTTATGACAAGTGCTTCGGGGTGAGATCTCCCTGTTTGTTTTCTGGTTTTTTTTTTTTAAGATCTCCCCATTTTTTAGGCCAAAGGTGTTTGTTTCCAATTTCATCCATATTTTGCTGTGCAAAAGCAAACAACAATTGCCACACACACACAAACACAAACACACACACATTTTTTTAATGTATTTCCCATCTCTGGAAAAAAAATGGGAGTATACTAAATCTTCGGCTTTGCATTAATGACTTTATAGGTAATACAATAAATTTTACAGATATAACCGCTAGTGAACTCTCTCTCCTTTCATTTTTTAATTCTCTGTTCTCTTTCTATTTCTTAATAACTTTGTTTTCTGTCACCCCAAAACAAATGTATTATGATCAGTTATGTCAACAATATGATACATTTTCTTTAAATAAATAATCAAAAATAAATAATCAAAAAAGACCTATAAAAATAATAAAATGAGATGACGCTAGAGGTCAGGTATCTGCCTTGCAAGCACTAGCCAAGGAAGGACTCAGCTTGATCCCCTGGCGTCCCATATGGTCCCCCCAAGCCAAGGGCAATTTCTGAGCGCTTAGCCAGGAGTAACCCCTGAGCATCAAACAGGTGTGGCCGGAAAACCAAAAAAAAAAAAAAATTAAATAAAGAATAATAAATAAAACCCAGTTTTTCTTCAAAATAATGAAGTATCATGATTGACTGCTATTACTGTGAAAACACCTTCTGGGTCATTAATTTATATAATGAAATTTTGATGAAAAATATTGTTTAAATAATAACTATAGTACCAAAGAGTAAAGAAGAAATTTTATTCAAAATTGTATCTTTTTTTTAAACACCATGGAAGACATTTAAATATCATAATAGTATTAGTAGCATGACATACCCTTTTTAATACATATCTTTATTTAAGAAGCATGATTGCAAACATATTTGTAGTTGGGTTTCAATTATATATACATATATACATATATGTATATATATAAACATATATGTATATATATATATGTATATATATAAAAACTCTCCCCTTCACCAGTGCAACATTCCCACCACCAATTTCCTCCCTCTCTCTCCTCTCACACCTCTTGCCTTCATTCAAGATAGGCATTCTAATTCTCAGTACCATCATGGTAGTTGTTGGTGTAGTCATTTCATATCTTTATAATATTCCACTTTGACCTTTTAGTGTAAGTACTGACAACTTTACAACTGTAAATTAAAAAAATTGGGGAAACATTTTATTTCAACATGTTATTACCTTTTTGGTTAAAGTTGAATCTATCCTTCAAATTGACCACTCAAAGATTTTCCATATGTTAAAGCTTATATTTCAAAAGAATACATTTGGGGGGCCAGAGATATAACAGAAATCAAATTCTATCTTCAGCATTCCATTGTTTCCCAATATAGAGGCACCTAAATACAACTGAGACAATCCTGTAATTTGTTTCCTTTAGACCAGAGAATATTTCTACAATTTTATTAAAAAATTAATATTTCTGATATACATTTACTTTATAGGTTTAAAATATATAATGATGATGGCTTTATTTATGTATACCTATAGTGAAAGATTACTACAGTAATCTAGCCAGCATTCATCTTTTCACATTGATTTAATAAAGAAAGAAGTAAGAATATTTGCACAGCATAAATAACTTGAGCTAAAATTAAAGAAAACCCTACTAAAAATGAGCTAAAATTAAAAGATGGCCAACAGAATAAGAGGGAGTATTTGCATACACTAAGCAGTAAAAGGGCTAATATCAAAGATTTATAAAGCACTCATGAAGTTCAACAATGAAAAATATAATAACCCCATTCAAAAATGGGAAAAGAGATAAAAGACGCTTCCCTCAAACAGAATGTAAGTTGACTGGTATGCATATGGAAAGTGCTCCCCATCATTTATTTTTAGGGAAATGTAATTTAAAATTTGACATATTATTTCATACCAGTAATAATAATAATAAAAATAATATTAAACTAAAAATAATCAGTGTTGGCAGAGTGTAGATATAAAGGAGCATTCATTCACTTTTGGTGGTTTTGCCATCTGATTCAGTGTGGAAATTCCTAAAAAAATTCAAACTAGAACATTGGTATAGCCCAATAACACCACTTTTTGGTATCTACCCCCTAAAACACAAAACATGTTGACTCAACAGGATATAAGCATACTATGTTCATTGCAACACTTTGTACATTAGCCAGGAAATGGAAACAACTCAAATGTCCAGCAATGAAGAACAGATCAAGATATTGTGATAGACATATGCTATTGAATACTGAACAATTGTAAGAGAAAAGATAAAGCCATACAATTTACTGCAACATAAATGGAATTGGAGAGTTTCACGTTAAGTGAAATAAGTCATACAGAGAACAGCAAATACCAAATGATCTCACCCATTTAAGGAATATGTAAAGTAAAAACGGGAATAGACAATAATAATCAAAAACAACCCCTATGTATTGGAATACAAAACTCATTACAAATAGTGAGGGAAATGGATGGGAGAGCAGAAGAACAAATTAGAAGAAAAATAGCAACAGTGGAAGAGGGTTCTTGGTACTTTGGGGTAGGAAGTCTGCATATTAATAACATAGACTTTAACACTTTTATAATTACCTAAACTATAATATGAAAAAAAATTTTGGGGGGTTGGGATACACTTCATGTGGTGCTCAAGGATTACTGATGGCTCTACACTTAGTAAGGATCATTCCTGATAGATTCTAGGGACAATAGAGTTCCTAGGGATCTATTCTAGACACCCATGGACAAGGCAAACACACAACATGGTGAACTATTGCTCTGTTACTAAAACTATTTTTTAAATGAAATAAAGCAAAAATAATTTGGGGACAGAGCAATAGGGCAGTGGTAAGGGTTTTGCCTTGCATGCACCTGACCTACGACGAACCACATGGTTCCATATGGTTCCCCAAGCCAGGAGTGATTTCTGAAGGCAGAGCCAGGAGTAACCCCTGAGTATCACCGGGTGTGGCTCAAAAACCAAAAAATAAAAAACAAAGATAATTTTCTTTTTGTTGTTAGATATTAGATTACATCCTTACCAGTATGTTGATATATAATACAACAGTATAAACTGTACTCATGTTTTACATTTCATATGCATTTATCTTATGATGAATTTGTACATTTTTTATCATCTCCCCTGCCTTGCATGTCTAGTAAACATAAATAATATATACATATATACTTTTTGTTTGGCTTGGTCTGATTTTAGACTTCACATACAATTATGATTATTCAGTATAATTTTATTCTATGATTTTAAAATTTTACATAATGCTTTTTAAATGCAAGAAATAAGGATGACCCCTGGTCATCCCTGATTCAACTGCCATGACTGCTTATGATCACTGGTAGTGGTTACTTCTGCACATAAAGTTTAAATATAACTCCATTCAAATTATAAATAAATAAAAATAAAGCATGTTGAGTTTTACAAAAGTCAATTCAGATTGTAACAAATCTGGATTGTAACAAATTGGATTTCCTCGGTTTTCTGGTGGAATATTATATTGTGTGTATATATTTGTATATTTTTTTTAATTTTGCAATGAAAATTGAGGCATAATATTATTTGAGCCAATATTTTAAAATGTGAATATAGTCCCAGAAGTAAATTTCTGTATTATGTGCTGCTTCTAATTTCTTATCTTTATGATCTTATAATGCTTTTTTTCATAGTGATTACACCAACTTATAATCATAACAATAGTTATTAGAGGTTTGGGTTTGGGGGGAGCTTTTTGAAATTTCTAGGCTACATCTGGCTATGTTTAGGGCTTAATTCAGCTCTACAATTAGGGACTATTCCTGTTGGGGCTTTGGGGACCATACTGAGTTCTGGGGATCAAATTTGTGTCAGCTATGTGTCAACTGCCTACTGTATTACCTCTCCAGCCTCAACCAAGGAGTTATAAAAAGAAATCAGAAAAAAAAATCTATAGAAATTTCAAGGACTTCTGAGAAGCAGTCAAGAACTTCACTTTTATTGCTACCCTATCCTCACTTTCATCTCCTTCAGACTCTATTGAAGTCAATAATAATGTACCCATGAGCAAGTAGGCAGTGTCCATGTTGAATAGATGTTGGAAATTTAGCTCAGTTAATGTAAACAATTTTGCAGGATTACCATGGCTTCCTGATAGCACAGTTGTAGGTTGTATTATAGTTATATGTAGTTGTAGTTGTAGGTAGTAATCAGAGGCTCTGCTTTTAGGCCCTTAACACTCTATTTAGTAAACTTAGCAATAATCCCCTTTATTATACTTCTCATTACAATCTTTAGAACAATTTTAAAACTCCAATTGGAAAAATATGTGGGATTGGCTCAATACTGTCACCCCTTCTCTTAATATATTTTCATGGTCTCTGACAAATTGGGAAATTAGAGATTGCTGTATTTTTTCTTATTAGAATGACAGTCCTTGAAATTAAACAAAAATTTCATTCTGCAGAATATTGAAAATTTGAGGTGTGGAAAGCAGTTAATTTATAGATTAAATATATTATTTTAAAAACCTTATTGTTTGAGCTGAGGTAGGGAGAAAGGGGAGAGAGTTAATGACTTTTTATCAGACTAACTTGTCTGTTATAGATATCTTATCTCTGACAAGCATTTTGATCTAAGCCACTAAATTAAGCCTTTTCTTCCTGACTGGAGGCATAAAATCAGAACAACATCTTAAGCATGTTTCAAGTAAATTAGTGCAATTGTAGTATTTAAAATGGTCTAATGCTCCACAACCATTAACTATTTTCCAGTAATGACAGTTCCTATTACACAGTATGGTTTGATGAGGTGAGGAGCAGGTAGAAATTTGAAATGTCAAGCAAGGATTTTGTTCTCCAAGAAGGTAACAGCATTGACTTAATAACATGAAATAAAATATTTCACTTAATGACTCTTGTAAAAATAAAATTGGCTGGGAAAAAATGACTCAAGTTAATATAATAGCAAATGTATTTCAGTAACAGAATTACAACAGATGTTTATAACACCTTCCCAATTTGTGTTCTATTACTGAAATTACTCTCTGCTACTAGGCACAGTCCTCTGAGTTGTTTAAAGCAGTGGTTCTCAGAGTTGATTGCACATTGGGGTCACCTCTACAGCCTTAAAAATATCTGCACCCCATCCTTAGGTATTCTGATGATTGTGGGTGTAGGACACTAAATTCTGTAGGCTCTACTACTTTTTGGGCACAGGTGCTCAACTCCCTAGGGCTGGGTGCAGGGATAATACAGTGGGAGAAGTTGAACAGCCATGGGAGGATTTGACATGCCATTTGACAGACACTTTTACATTGTACCCACTCTTCCTCTGATTAAGTTACACTTTGTGAGAGATTATATCCATGCTACTTTATCTCTTGTTGGGAAGACACTTTCTGAAAGAGAAAAGAATAACTCAGAAGAGTTCCCAATGACTCTGCTGAGTCCTGCAAGTGAATGAGTATTCATTTGTACACAAAATCAAAGAATGTTTCATCCTAAGTCTGTGATCAGGCCCATCCATATGCTGAAAGAATGGCCAAATTGGTTTGATGACATAGTATGTGCCTAAAGAGAAAGTTTGTTCATATCTATTGAATCATGTGATGTGTTCTGGGGGCCGTAGCAAAAGCACAATAGTAGGACTTTTGCCTTACTTGCATCTGACCTAGTACAGATCTGGGTTCTATCCCTGGTGTTCCAGATAGTACCCCAAGCCAGGAGAGATTTCTGAGTGCATAGCCAGGAGTAACCCCTGAGCATCACCCACTGTGCTCTAAAAACAAACAAAAAAAATGATGTGTTCTGGTTTTAACTATAATGGAATAAAATTAAGTGAAGAGAATACACTAAAGGGAAAATATTATTATTTTACCATATTTTCCAGCAGATAAGACAACTGGCATATAAGATGACCCCCCCCCAACCTCTCCTGTTAAAATATAGATTTTGGGCTATATAAAACTACTTCTCTTTTAACTCACACCAAATGAAAATTAAAAAACAAGATTTGGTTTCAATATAAAAATTTTAATGCAAATGCTTATGTCATACATTTACTTAGCTGGGAAACTGTCACTTACAAACATAAGGCTATTTGTCATCAAACATGTAAACATAAAACAGGATCTACATTGAGAGCAAAGTTGCAGTGATTAATAGGACTGCTAGAGGGAGACAAAGAGCCTCCTCTGTGTCTCATAAAAGCTGAGCAGAGGGATGCTGGTGGTATGAAGGGGGCGGATCAATCATCCCTGAAACAGCAGTAAATTTCAGCACTTCGTATACCAGCGTATAAGACGACCCCCGATTTTGAAGAAGTTTTACATGGGTTAAAAAACCGTCATATAAGTCCGGAAAATACGGTACTCCCACAATGGGATACATGACTATGTTTATCTTACTCAAGATATATGTTGTAGTATCTACCATTCATGCATGTAAGATCAACTAAAAATACATTAAAAATATAATTGTTTAGTCACATAACCCCGAATCTGATTTAAAACGGCAGTGTTACATAGGTAAAACACTTCATGACATTGACACTAAAGGCAACTTCAAGGAGGAAACAGCACTCTTCAAACATGTGAAAGCTGAGATAAATTGATGGGACTATATTAAGCTGAGAAGCTTCTACATCTCAAAGGAAATAGTGATTAAGATATAAAATCACCCAGAGAATGGGAGAAACTATTCATCCAACACCTATAGAATATAGGTGGATTGAGCTGGAAGGTGATGGGATGGAGGATGAGGTCTTTCTCCTCCAGCTCGAACCACTTGTCTGCCACCTTGTTTAGCCAGCAAGTAGGAGGGTTCAGGATAGCAGTGGGTAGAAAACTCACAGGCAGTCAGGCTTCAGGAGATAACAGCTTTATTCAGTGGATAAGGATGAAGAACCAGTCCCAGAATGAGCCCCAGCTTTCCTCAGACCCTTGCTTTTATACACAAGAATCAGGTACCACACTTATGGAAGCAGAATACAAGTAAGAAATAATCCAATATACTATCTCCAGGTCACACCGTAGGGTGGGGCACAATTATTGATTAGGGTAGGATCAGTAACATGACATCTCCCCCTTTTTTGAATAACTAATGAGAACTGTAATAAGCATTTGTTTTCCTGGTTTCCGACAGCCAAAGTGAGAACCTTAATATTCCCAACAATATCCTTAATATTCCAACAAGTTTAAAGTGTAAAATTAAAATATCAGCCTTTTCCAGAAACATATCTTTTCTGCAAAATACACCTGTTTACTTAATGCTTATTGTAACCAAGCACTATCCTGGAACTTCCTTGTTCCTATTTTTCTTAATGCTATTTTAACCAGCACTTTTTCCCAGAATTTTTCATGTTCCTACTTACCTTTCCCTAAACACAAATACAAGAACATTTATAAAGAAAATACATTTAAAAACAGGCTACTCCATTAAAATTCACAGTAAAACATTATGAAATTGGAAACATAAATTATGGAAAACTATAAAGTCCATTTAAATCAGCAAGAAAATGACTTAGATCAAAGTTAGATGCAGGCGGTTCAAAATCAGATTTTTCAGTTTGGCTTCACTGTTATCTCTCTCTTTTTTTTTTATTCCACCACCAAATTGTCTAAACGTGAATAGTCTGTGGACTTGTATCCCATCACCAACACTAATTGTCCAAACATGAAAAGTCTGTGGGCTCTCCTAGGCTACTCACCACCTGGCTTCACTTCCATGGAATCCTGGGCCCCACAGACGGGTCTGGGGCTGGGTCTGTTTGCACCATTTCACTCGCCTGGTCTGGAGGAAGGGTCCCAGTAGTAGCCGTGCAGCTTGTAAGGGTGCCATCAGATAAAGGGCTTTTATATTAAAAAAATATAAAAGATTCTGACAGAACTTAACAAGAAAAAAAAAGTCTAACCCCATCAAAAAATGGAGAGAAGAAATGAACACTGTCAAAAGAAGAAATACCAAATGGTCAAAGGACAAATGAAAAACTGCTCCACATCACTAAGCATCAGGAGATGCAAATCAAAACAAACAGGAAGTATCATCACATGCCACAGAGACTGGCACACAACACAAAGAACAAGAACAATCAGTGCTGGTAGGGATGTGGAAAGAAATGAACTCCCATTTACTGCTGTGGGAATGCTGTCTAGTCCAGCCTTTATGGAAAACAATATGGAGGTTCCTCAAATAACAAGAAATTGAGCTCCCATATAATCTCGCTATACTAGTTTAAGGAATATGCCTAGGAACACAAAAAATACAATTCAAAAATGCCTTTATCACACTTATATTCATTGCAGTGCTATTTACAATAGTCAGACTCTGGAAACAACCAAGATGTCCTTCAACAGATGAATAGCTAAAGAAACTGAGGTACATCTACACTAAGGAGTATTATGCAGCCATCAGGAGATGAAGTCATGAAATTTTCCTATATATGGATGGACATGGTATCAACACAGAAGAAAAACAATCATTTATGGTTTTTAAAAAATAAAAGACAGTATAGTCATAATATAAATTATACATAAATGTGTATAGATATAAATATACATGTTTGTAGATATTTATATGGATATATCTATATGTGTATATACATTGACCAGAGTGATAGTTCTATAGAGTCAGGTGTTTGCCTTGAATGCAGCTTATCTGGCTTAGATTTGCAACTTACAGTGGTCCTCAAACTATGGCCCATGGGCCACATATTGTATTTGTATCTGTTTTGTTTCTTCATTGCAAAATAAATTATATGCAGTGTGCATAAGAATTTGTTCATAAGTTTTGTTTTTACTATAGTCAGACCCTCCAATGGTCTGAGGGACAGTGAACTGGCCCCCTGTTTAAAAAGTTTGAGGACCCCTGTATGAAATTCCTAATGCTGCCAAGAGTAATACTGGAGTACTTAGCCAGGAGTGAACCCTGAGTATTGCAGGTGTTACTCCCTCATAAATTCATATATATCTAAAATATAGTTACTATGTATATACATAAATCATAAAATCAAGACTATACATAGACAGATGTTATAGTTATTAGCTTTATATTTAAACAGTAAATAACTCAGAATTGTTTTGGATAATATTCAGTGATATATATATTAAGGTATAGATTATTAAACTGAATTATCCAGCAAATCCAACACTGAACTATACTCCCTAACTCTCAAAACCATTTTAAATTCCTTAAAATTTGCTGCCTTTTCTCAAAGTTGAACATATTATTTAAGTAGAATATTTTGTGTTTCCTAGTGTTTACCTTTATGTCTTCTTTTTTTATACTCTTTTTCCTTTACATTTCAATATAAGTAGAACATGTAATGATTTAGGACTAAGTTGTCAATTTTTAAAAATAAAACAAGTGATATGTGAAAATTATCAGACACTCAAATTTAATGTAAAAAATAAAAATGTTACTGGCAAGCCCATTAATTTGTGTATTGTCTGTGACTGCTTTCAGACACCAATGACAAAGTTCAGTATTTGCAACAGTGATGTATAATCTATAATGCAAAAAAATATTCAGTCTGTAACTTTTTATAGAAAATAATTGCTAACCATGTCTTGGAGGGCTCAGAATACTCTATTTGCTAAGTATTTTTAATATAACAAACAATCTTGCATCCTCAGTTGATTTACCTAAGACATGTTTATTTTTCCATCATGAATTAGGCTTCTACCATCATGCACTGAGATTGTCAACCATGTTGAGCTTTAACCCCTATACTTAGTCTTATCATTTCTGTCAAGTATTTTAATAATAATGATTTAAGTGTGCAATATTTAAAGAGAATAATACTAAAATCCAGTACATGAATATTTTAAAATAGGAATTTTAATTGCTTATGTGTTTTTTGTTTGTTTGGTTGGTTGTTTTTTTTGTTTTTTTTGTTTGTTTGTTTTGCTTTTGGGGCCACACCCTATACACTCAGGGGTTACTCCTGGCTATGCTCTCAGAAATCTCTCCTGGCTCGGGGATCATATGGGACACCAGGGACTGAACCAAGGATGGTCCTGGATCAGCCCCGTGCAGGTTAAATGCTCTACTGCTGTGCTATCACTCTGGCTCCCATATGTGATTCTTTAATAAAATATTTAATAAAGTGTTGTATTATATTTAATACCTATCATAATTTCTTTAATTTTTATTTAAATCCTTGTGATTTACAAAGTTATAGATGGTTGGGTTTTAGAAACAAAATGTTTCAGGACCAATCACACCACCAGTGTCAATCTCCTCAAAATATTCCCAGAGTTCTTCCCATGCCACCATCCCCTGACCCAGGCTGCCATCATAATAGTCACCTTTTTAATTTGTTTGTTAAAGTTTGAGTCTCATGATTTAATTGCTGTTGACTCTGGGCTGAATATTTATTTCTGTCCTTTCTTAAAGTCACCAATGCACCTGAATCCCCTAAGCCCCTGTCTCCTGTTATTTCTATTGTCTTTCACCTTCTCTACTCAATATCTATCACAGTGTTAAAACAGAATTGTGTAAAAAATATTTTAATATCCACAAAAATATAAAACAGTCTGAGCTATCTATGATTTCTCTAAGTTACAAAGCCATAGGATATTCTTCTATGTGATAGTTTTCTAATTTCATAATAGAAGAAAAAAATGTTAAATTTAGATTAGAGGCTCATTAAAGTAGAGGAGGGTTTTTTGTTGTTGTTGTTGTTGTTATTTAAATTTTAGGGTTTTTTCCCCAAATAAGCCTATGGGCTTTGAATCTTCCCTAGAAAACAAGGAGTTGTGGACTGAGACAGAACAGACCTGGGAGACTATCATTTCTGGCTCTTATGAAATTGCTCATTTAAAGCCTCTGCTATCCAAACAGTAGGTAAAATGCAGCACCATAGAGGACTGTTCTAGAGACCTTAAGTGACAGGCATGAGATAGATATGAAACGCAGTACTCATATTTAATTTAGTACAAATTATGGTCCTACATAACTGCCAAGGAGGCTGGATACTGCAGCACACAGGAAACAAAGACATGGTTGGTGAACACTCAGTCAGTTTACACCACAAACTCCTTTCCAGGACATCATAAGAGATGCTAGGGAATTGTATTAAGTCAACTTGAACTGATAGACCTATTTCCAAATGCAGTCATATTGGAGGTTAGCCAGCAACATACTCATTTTGAGAGAACACATTTCAGTTCATAAGAGAAATCACATTGAGTTTGTCTTTAAGACTCAGAGAGGGGAAGATGTTTTGTTCAGAATCTTCTTGGTTGCTTGAACCCAATATGGTAAACAGCTCCACAGTTTTCCATTTTTATGTTTTATCCTGAAGCAACAGAGCATTACATTAATTGACTTGTCTTATTAATTCAATAAGCGGCTTCTAAGATGAAATGCTCAGCTAGGCATGCCTGTCTTGGGTCCTTTTTGGTTGTTGGGAGAAAGCTTCAAGGCTCAAATCATTCTTCTGTTTTTCACAGTCACTGAAAATGTTATGCGCTGATAAAAATTCACCACATTTGGAATTACTGCTAACTTCTCGTTTCTCATTATATTAAACTTTTCCTCATACTTTTTATTTTGATAAGGAAATACTGAGTAAGTCACATAATATTGTAGTGCATTTGCTTATAGAACTCTCTTTTCAACATTTATTTTAAATGATCTTCAATGCACTCATTTTAACTATGCCAATTAAAGTCAAAATCCCATAAGACAATGTCAATGCTAGCTAAAGCAGTGAAGTGTGGACTTCAGTCAAATATTAAAAAATAATAAAATTAGTAAATCATTTGAGTCTTTTCTATAAATGCTAGAAAACAGAAACTAGACATTTATAAAGTCATTCATTGTATAGTTTAAACTTACACAATGCTGTCTCAATTAAATTTAGGGGAATTCCTAGATATGTAATAGATTAATATCTTGTATAAACAGTGACTTTAAAATAACTAAATATAATTCAGAGATTTAATTGTTCTGGTGGGGTTGTTTTGAGGGTTGAGGGACACCTCTAGCACTCAGGGGCTATTTCAAGTTCTGTGCTCAGGAATTAACACGAAAGCGATATGTGAAGATCATATACAGGAGAGACATACAAGAGTCAGCTATTGAAAGGTATGCACAATAACCCCAGAGTTATCTCTCTAGACCTAAATAATAAGTTTTAATGGCCTTCCCAGGCCAGAGAAGTACAGTAAGTAAGGTGCTTAGCTTGCACACAGCCTACTCATGTTCAAGGTCTCCTAAACACCACCATTAATAATCCCTGAGCATAGAGCAAAGTGTAAGACCTGAGCATAGATAAGTGTGGTTAAAAACACAAAAATAAATAAAAGAATTTTTAGACTCATATTGTTATATTTGTTTTTCCCAAGAAGTTTGGAATTTGGCAATAGAAGCTGAATGTACAGATGGGTGCCTGATATGTGTTTTTAATGAGACTTATATTGATGATGATAAAATATGCAACTTTGCAAAACCACCTGGGAGAGACAAGAAGAAAGATATTTTACAAACAATTATTAGCGATTTAAGCACTAAGCCAAAATACAATTTGAAGTTTACATTATTGCTACATAAATATACATTTAAATAAAATATAAATCTCTCCAGCAGGACATATTTATGCATATGTTCTTGTTTGATATTTTTTCAAAGTCTAAGCAGGTATAAATGCATTTTCTATAAAAGACATGATATATTGCATCTGCAAATCAGCTGATAGAAAAGATGGTTTAAATATGAATAAATATTTGCATTCCGTGCCCTAAAACTGAAATGAAAGTAATCAAATATTAGTTTAAGCTTTCTTCTACTGTATTACAGAAAACCTACTACAAGACAAAGATCTATGCATTGGAAAAATAGCTTTTGTCAAGTAAGGACTACTTATGTTTTTCTACTACTAATATTATGAGAATTGATAACATAGAAAATAGTAACTTTGCTACTATCTGGACTTTCTGGGGCATAAGCTGTAGTCTTACAACTTCATAAACACTTTCCTGCCTCCATATAGGAAAAGAGTGGTTTAGTTTTTTGACACTTCAAACATATCCAGCTTATTCAAAAAAACATTTCTTAAAAGCGTTTTATGCTTTGATTTGCATCTTCCTGATGTTTAGTTATGTGGAGCATTTTTTCATGCGTCTTTTGGCCATTTGCCTTTTTTCTTGAGGAATTTTCTGTTTAATTTCTTCTCCCCATTTTTTAATGAAGTTAGATTTTTTTCTTCATAAATTCTGTCAATACCTTGTATATCTTAGAAATTAGCCCCTTATTCTGATAGGTATTGAATTGAATAGTTTTCTCCCATTTTGCGGGTGGCCATTATATCCTAGTCACTATTTCCTTTGAGGTGCAGAGCTTCTCAGCTTAATAAAGTCCCATCTATTTATCTCTGTTTCACTTGTTTGGACAGTGATGCTTCCTCCTTGAAAGATGCCTTTAGTCTCAATGCAATGGAGTATTTTACCTACCGTTCTTCTATATACCTTATGGTTTCAGGTCTAATATCAAGGTCTTTAATCCATTTGAATTTGACCTTTGTGCATAGTATTAGATGGAGGCTGAGTTTACTCTTTTGCATGTGGCTGATCAGTTGCCCCAACACCACTTGTTGAAGAGGCTCTTCTTGCTCCAATTTGCATTTCTTGCCTTTTTATTAAAGAGTAATTGATTGTATGTCTGGGGAACATCCTCCATCTCAGCCACAGAGACTAGCACACATCATAAAGAATAAAAAATCAGTGCTGGTAGAGATGTGGGGAGAAAGGAACTCTCATTCATCTCATTCACTGCTGTCTACTCCAGTCTTATGGAAAAGAATATGAAGATTCTTAAAAAAGACTGGAAATTGGGCTCTCTTATGATCCAGCTATACCACTAATAGGGTTATACTTTAGAACACAAAAACACAATCCAAAAATGCCTTCTGCACACCTTTATTCTTACACCTTTATTCTTTGCAGTACTATTTACAATAGCCTGAATCTGAAATCAACCAGATGCCTGACAATAGATGAGTGGCTACAGAAATTGTGGTACATAATACACAATGGAATAATACACAGCTGTCAGGAAAAATGAATTTATAAAATTTCCTGTACATGGATGGATATGAAAACTAGTATGCTGAGTGAAATAAGTCAAAGAGAGACATAGAATAGTCTCACCTATATTTTTAAGACAAATAAAAAAATAAATATTATTTTGTAATAATACACAGAGACAATAGAGATGGGGGGCTGGAAGGACCAGCCCCTGGTATTAAGCTTATCACAAAGAGTGCTGAGTTCAGTTAGAGAAATAACTACACTGACAACTATCATAACAATGGTAGTGAGTGACAGAAATAGAACATGTCGGTCTCAAATACAGGGTGGGGGGAGGAATATGGAGGAAATTGGTGATTGGAATGTGCACTGTTGAAGGGGGGTGTCTTTTTTTCTAACTGAAACCCAACTGCAAACATGTTTGTAATCATGATGCTTACATAAAGATTTAATTTTAAGAAAAGTTTTAAGCACAGGATTTTTTCTACTCATTTATTTAATTGCACTTTTGCCCATACTTTTACTAGTTCATTACTGGTTGGTAGTACATCAACCTTAAAAAGAACAAGGTCTTTTTCCAAGTTCACCATATTCTCCATAAATATCAAACCCTAAATCAGGAGTTAACAAATGATGAGTTCACAGGTTTTGTAATTGCTCCTTAAATCTTGGATATTGACACTTATATAACATGTTGTGTGAAAATGTCATTTCCCATCCAGTAGAGTATTTTATATAGCCTGTGCTTCTTTTCTCATGCAGAAAATTTTTAATTTGATGTAGACCAATTTATTTTTGTTTCTTTTGTATTTATCAATGGTATTGTATCTGAGATTTTTCTGCCTATATTTTTTCAAAGTATGTTATAATTTTGTGTAAGGTCTGAAATATAATTTTTTATTTCTTTTCTCCTTCCTTCCTTTCTTCGCCTTCCTTCTTTTATTCACTTTTTCTTTCTTACTACTTTTCTTCATTTCCTTCCTTCTTTTCTTTGTTTTCTTCCTTTCTTCTTCATTCCTTCCTTCCTTCCTTTCTACCTTCCCTTTTTCTGCTTTCCTTCCTTTTATATTTTACTTTCTCTCTCTTTCCCTTTTTCTTTCTTTCATTCTTTCTTGCTTTCTTTCGTTTATTCTTCCTTCCATCTATCTTTCCTTCGTTTCTTTATTTTTCTATACCAAAAGATGTTCAACTGCTCAGGGCATATACCTGGCTCTGTGCTTAGGGCTCAGGACACCATTTGGAGTGTCAGGCATCAAACTCAGGTCAGCTAAGCTCAAGAAAAATATCTACCCATTGTACTATTGTTCCAACCCATCTTCATTTATTTTGCTGTAGCTATCAAATTTTTTCAATACTATCTGTTAAAAGCTCTACCTTTATTCTATTTCATATATCTGTCTTCTTTGTTTTTAAATTAACTGTCCAATATATGTGACGTTTTATCATTGTCTTTGCAATTTTTATGCTTTGTTCTCAGTCTATTCTTATTCCACTGCCATGATGTTTTGATTAAGATAGCTTCATAGTACAGTTGCAAGTAAGCTAATGCAATTTCTTCCACCCCTGTTCCCAGCATGCATGCCATATCTCCCTACTTTGCCCCCCAGGCTGCTAGTATAAATGATCCCCTCTGTGTCTAACTTGTTGTATATTGGGTATCAATTCTGTTGTTGTTGGATTTGGATTTGGTGTTTAAGTCTGATCATTTTTTATTTCTACTCAATATTCATATGACTGTTTGGTTTTGGTACCCTTCATTATTTCCTCTTTAAATTATGAGGCAGAACAAGATGATTCAAATTATGTGATTCAGTTTAAAGGGAAAAAAGGGGTCAAAAATCAAACAAGCAAATAATGGAAAGAGTTCTTCTAGAGCAGGGGTCTCAAACTCGCTGCCTGTGAGCCGTTTGAGGCCCTTCGTATAACATTTTGTGGCCCTGCTCTAGAGGAATCTTTTTTTGTTTTGTTTTGTTTTAGTTGTTTGGGTCACACCCCCAATGTTCAAGGCTTACTACTGACTTTGCACTCAAGGATCACCCCGACTTTGCCTCCTGTGGCCCCCAGGTAAATTGAGTTTGAGACCCCTGTAATCTAGAGGGTATAAATATCAATTTAAGAGAAGAAAGGGGAAAAGGAAGATAAACATAACAATACAAAATAATCAAACAAAAATTTGAAAAGCACCAAAGCAATAATGACAACAACAAAACAATAACCATGATCTCAAAATAAAGCAAAACACAGTAAAAGAAAAAAAGAAAAAGAAAAAAATGTGCTGCTTCTTCTTTATTTTTGCATAGGCTCAGTAAATATTGGGAAGATTAGAAAGAAAATTCCCTTGGCCTAAATAATACAGTGTTTCTCTGCTCTTGA
This sequence comes from Suncus etruscus, assembly GCF_024139225.1. Taxonomy (NCBI): domain Eukaryota; kingdom Metazoa; phylum Chordata; class Mammalia; order Eulipotyphla; family Soricidae; genus Suncus; species Suncus etruscus. Next base: position 104,830,613 of record NC_064854.1, on the reverse strand, counting down.
AGCAAACTGTCATGAGAATACCTGCAGGCTCCGTACATGCTCTTTTACTTTCCCCTAGTTTATTTTGTGGTGTCTGGAAACTTTCCACTCCATTGTGGATGATCATGGATGATAAAATCAGGCCTCAGTAACTAGAGATATTGGTATTTGCACAGGTCATAGGATGGAGCCTACGAAAGAGTCTTTCTTTAAGGTTCTAGAAGTTCGGTTCCATCACTATTGTTTTAATCAGTCTTCTGTAGCTGGTGGTATTGGTGTTTGCACTGATCCTAGGATGAAGCCTAGGATAGAGTCTTTCATTATGTTTCCAGGATTTCAGCTCAGTTGCAGTTGTCTCAGACAGACCTCTTGAATTAGAGATCTTGTTTGTTGTACAGATTGTAGGCCAAAACCTAGGCTAGGGTCTTTCTTATTGGTCCCAGGATAAGTTCTGCCCAGTCATGGTTGTCACAGTCAGTCTTCTGTAGTTAGCTATCTTGGCTTTTGCATAGATCAAAAGGCTTTCTCTAAATATATTGTAATAGTCATATCATTTTTTCCTTTTATTGACATGGTGAGTTACATTTATTGATTTGCATATGTTGAACTATCTGCATCTCTAGCATAAATTTCACTCAATAGGGTATATAATCTATTGAATATGTTGTTTACTACAAACATATCAAACATATTAGGTTTGCTAAAGTTTTTGTTAAGGATTTTTACATCAACAAAAGTTGTCATTCATAAGTGAAATTGTTCAGAAAGTTCCTTTTATAATAGTACATCTATCTGCTTTGACTATTACTATAAATTTGGCTTCAGAGAAGTTTTGAGAAAAGATTCCTGTTTCTTCAATATCTGGGGGAAACTTAAGAGGAAGTAGAAAACCTTACTAGACCTATTACAAGCAATATAATGGACAGTAATTAAAAATATCCTCAAGTAACAGAGATCTTAATCAAGACAATTTATTCTTGAGTCCTCTGTTCCTTGAGGATATTTTTAATTACTCTTTCAATTCCTTTGCTTGTAATAGTTCTAAGTCAGGTTTTCTACTTCCTCTTAAGTTCAATTTAGGAAGATTAGATGCTTTTAGGTATTCATCAATTTCTTCAAGAATCTCCAGCTTGATAGCATAGCATTTTTTGTAATAATATTTTATAATTTTTTGTAATTCTAATGAATCTATAATTTTCTCTTTTAGTATCTGATTCTATTCACTTGACTTTTTCTAATGTTTTTCTCTTAAATCTTGCTTTGGATTTGTCTATCTTATTTCTTCTTTCATATAACTTTTTCCTTGTTTCATTGACCAAATGTATTATTTCCTTGATTTCTGTATCATTTAGTCCTGCTTTAATTTTTATTACTTATTGACTATTAATTTGGGGATTAGTTTGTTGTTCATTTTCAAGGTTTTTAAGATGTATGTTTAGGTTGCCATTTTGAGCATTTTAATTTTCATGGTGTAGTAGTCCTGTATTTCTATAAATTTTTTCCTTACTACTGCCTTTGATGTGACCCATTATTATAATAACTTGTTTCTTTATTCTCATTTATTTGGTGGAATATTATAAATATTCTTTATTTTATTCTATGATCCAGTTTCTATTTAGCAGCAATACTTCAATTTCCTATTAGAAACAATATTGGCAGTTGTAAATAATACTGACTTAAATGAAGAAGAAAGAAAGAAGAAAGTAAGGAAAGAAAGAAAGAATGAAAAAAAGAAGGAAAGAAAGAAGAATGAAAGAAAGAAGAATGAAAGAAAGGAAAGAAAGAAAGAAAAGGAAGGAAAATGAAGGAAGGAAGGGAGGAAGGGTGGATGGAGGAAGGAAGGAAGAAGAAAGAAGAAAGAAAGAAAGAAAGAAAGAAGAAAGAAAGAAGAGAAGAAAGAAAGAAGAAAGAAAGAAAGAAAGAAGAAAGAAGAAGAAAGAAAGAAAAGAAAGAAAGAAAGAAAGAAAGAAAGAAAGAAAGAAAGAAAAGAAAGAAAGAAAGAAAGAAAGAAGAAAGAAAGAAAGAAAAGAAAGAAAGAAAGAAAGAAAGAAAGAAGAAAGAAAGAAAGAAAGAAGAAAGAAAGAAAGAAAGAAAGAAAGAAAGAAAGAAAGAAAGAAAGAAAGAAAGAAAGAAAGAAAGAAAGAAAGAAAGAAAGAAGGAAGGAAAGAAAGAAAGAGAGAGGGAGGGAGGGAGGGAGGGAGGGAGGAAGAAAGGGATTGAGGAAGGAAGGGAGGAAGAGGGAGAGTGAAAAGGAAGGAAAGAAGGAAGGGAGGGAGGAGGAAGGAAGGAAGGGAGGAAGGGTGGTCAGAAGGAAAGAAGAGAGGGAGGGAGAAAATAAGAAATGGAGGGCAGATGGAAGGAAGGAAGGAAGGAGGAAAGAAGGAAGTGAGGGAGGGAAGAGGGAGGAAAAAAGAAAGGAAGAAAGAGAGGAGGAAGGAAGGAAGAAAGGAAGGAAGGGAGGGAGAGTGGGAGGGAGGGAGGGAGGGAGGGAAGGAGGAAGTAAGGAAGAAAGGGCAGATAGAAGGAAGTGAGGGAGGGAGGAAGGAAGCATGGGAGGGAAAGAGGGAGGAAAGGGAGGAAGAAAGAAAGGAAGGAAGGAATAAAGGAAGGAAGGAAGATATAAAAAGTCTATGCGTTTCCTATGCCATTAGAGTGTGTGATGGACAGCTTTCACATAGGTGCCAAGGTGGCTGTGTGGTTACCATTGGGTATTGTATGTGAAGACATATAAGTCCAAGTTGGAACAGGTGCACACCTAGATGTGGTGATGAGGAAAATGGACTCTGTGCTATGTATGGAATTTATCTAGCAGCAGGAACAGAATATCTAATAAGGTTGGAAAAGCCAAGATGATTTGACTAGGAGAGGCCAAAGGTATTTTCTTTTGCAACTAGGTATGAGGGGTGAGAGACATTTATCCTGTGATATTTGTCCTAAGCTCATGTTTATAAAAAGCTAAATATTACAAAGTGACAGATAATAATTTTACATTCTAAATACCATAATTTAACTTAGTTCAATAATATGCATAAAAATATTATGCATAAATAATAAATATTTCTCTCTGGGATGGTGGGGCACACCCAGCTATTCTCGACAACTACTCCTGAGTCACACTTGGTGAGACTCAGAAGATCATATGTATTAGCAGAGATTAAACCCATTATCCCACTGCAAGGTAAACACTCTACCCACTATTTCTCCAACCCTAAGTAGTTCATTAAAAAATGAGAAGAAATAGCAGGCTATTAAAAGCTAAAGTTGGTGATAGTCACTTTTTAAAAGTCTAGCATAGTAGTATAGTTATCAATTTGTAACTCTTTTTCATTCAAAAAATGATGGAACTTTGTCATAAGAAAAAACTTCAGGTTCCCAAGAATGGTGAAGAATAGTTCATAAAGTAAGACTTAATGTGTGAGATCATATCTTATATGGTATAAATCACTTTTAAGGCAAGTATTTATGAGTTATTTTAAGATAAAAGGCCATGTTCTCATGAAATGTTATCTTGAAGGTCTGTTGTAGTACCTATTAGAAAGTCAATCAAACTGAAGTAATGTTTCTCTTTGCACCTACTCCAACAGAGTCCAATTATTTCAAAAACATTTTAACAGAAAAAATTAAAAAGAGTAATGAAATAGGTCAAAGAATAAAAATATTCTATGGGGCCGGTGAGGTGGCGCTAGAGGTAAGGTGTCTGCATTGCAAGCGTTAGCCAAGGAAGGACCGCGGTTCAATCTCCCGGAGTCCCATATGGTCCCCCCAAGCCAGGGGCAATTTCTGAGTGCTTAGCCAGGAGTAGCCCCTAAGCATCAAACGGGTATGGCCCCAAAACAAACAAACAAACAAAAATTCTAGAGATAAGTGCCTTTGGACAACAAGCAGGAGGTCACCATCTATGTGAAAAGCAGCACTAGTCATAAAAACTCTCAGATATTTAAGACTCCTTTTCAGTTGAGATACTTCTTTTTGGGGAGGTTTTAACTTGTTTATGCTCTCAGTAGGCATTCTCACATGATATTCCTTTGCTTTTCCAATCAATGAGATCTAGGTTTTCTTTCTGACTCTACAAATCTAAGATGGTAGAATGGGAGCTTTGGTGAGCTGAAATTTGTACTTTATATAATAGTCTCAAGTACAAGTTCACACATTAAAGAGTCTAGAGAAAAATTGTGAAATATCAGGAAGTTCTCTGTTTTTTTATTTTAGAGTTATCTACCTCTAGCATAAGAATATGACTTTGAGTAATCCCACTTAATCATCAATATTTCTTATAATTCATTATCTAAATATGTTAATAAAAATGTCCTAAGTTCTGACAGAGAAGTCTAGGGAGATTGGCCTGTTCGACTTTACTATCTAACACCACACTACTCTATATTATATTATATTATTGTATTATATTATATTATTATATTATTTTATTAGGAGTTTGTTGGCAGATACCAGATTCCATATTTATTCTTGGGTTTAGAAATCAGTGGCAGTCATGAACAAAACCCTGCCAGGGCATACCTACACTTTTAAGGGGGCTCAACCCACCAGGTGTATCCTCAGATTTTCCTGATGGGAAGAACTAAATTAACCCCATGGGGTTCCTCAAAAGGCCCGCTGTGGATGCCTTTTTCTTCTGCATGGATGATTGAGGAATTTCCAAAGAGATGCTCATTTTCAGTCAGTATTTGGCTATTCTCCTTTGTAAATATCAGGCAAAATTACGGCCTCTATCAAATAATTTGGCTCAGAAATTCCTGAACCAAAGTTTATTTGTGAACCCCTTTTCTGGATAATAGCCAGCCCTAAAAGCAAAGACAATACTTTTTCTCTCTTTTTCAAATATGTACTTGCAGCTGCATTTTCTGGTAATCAAGGGCATAACCAGAATGCAGATCCTAGCTATTGACTATTGACCCTCCTTTAGAAATAGGGAAACTCATTTTGGGGGATTTGGCTCCTCCCTTTACTTAACCTCTAAAACAATAGAGTCCAGCCCAGGAAGATCAAGTTCCTAGATATTTTCTACTCCCTCCAAATCCTAATTTTGCATTTAAAATTAGCTTGTTAATTTTTTACTTTGAATTGTAACCTTCTCCTTTATATTTTTACAATCACACCTATAACTTAGGTATTGTTACTGTTGTACTATGCTTTGTGATTATAAATATTCTCTGGCTAATTTTACCCCTATAGATTTCCCTGTTCAAAAAATTACACTTGTTGCACTCTGCCAGAAGATGTGTTGACCCCACAAACTCTGTGTAGTTTCATTATTTCATATTTTATATTTGGCCGCTTGTGTTACCCGTTTTCCTCTCATGAAGGATTGCTCCCCACTAGAGATGCTGATGCAAGACATCTGCAGCAAAACCCCATATAAAATAAGTGGAATTATCTCTTCAAAAAGTGGAAATGGGGAGACAAAGATAAGTATAGCTACTAAAAATGTTTCTTTTATCTAAGAAGAGCATACTCTGTTAGATGTGTATTTCACAGGTGGATAGGAATTATTTGGTTATATTTTATTCTCATAATTTTATGAAGTATTTCCTAGGTTTAGATATGTGTACTGCTTAGTTTAAAGGGAAAAGTAGTTTTCTATAAATGTGTTGAGTAAACCTACAAAAAGAGATAAGGAATGATGAAGTGGGAGCTTAATGTTTATACTTAATGTTTTTCATGAATTATCAAATATTAAATGTGAACAAGCCCCAAAAATATTCATCCTGGGTCTGAATTTGGAATAATTCATACAGACCAGTAAAATCTTTTTTGTTTTGTTTTAGGGTCACATTTGATAACTTATATCTCACTTCTGGATCTATACAAAAATCACGCCTGGTGGTGATTAAGGGGTCATATGAGAAGTGGGGTATCAAACATGCATCAACTGCATGCGAGACATGCAATTTACTCAGCCTCAGACCAGGCCAATAAAATCTAGGTCATCAAATATTTATTGAGAGAACAATAGGCTTAATAATAGAGAAGCATCTTATTGCTATATATGAGAAAGAAGGATCTATCCAGAAACTAAATCTCTATCCTAGTATGATTGGCTTACATGTCTGGAATATATTGGTTACCAGGCAACTATATTCACTACACTAGGTTCTCAGCTGCAATTGCTAATAGTTAAATTAGATATTTATGTCCCCACTGAAATGATGGAGCTCTTTTATTCTGATATGTATTTACATCTACTTCTCATTCTATCTCTTCCTTAAGTTTGACTGAAATGTATGACATCAGTAAGTTTCCGTATTTCCTAATTTGAATTTAACCAATAGGCTAAATTTAATCAATAAACCTATTAACAAGAGCTAACCTAAGCAACAGCTAAAAATTGGAAAGAGAAAACCAACATCTTAGTATAATCTACAGATAGGTCCTATAGAGTTGCATGGACCAAATACATTCTTTATAGATTAGCAAAAAATGATATTTAAAGCCCAAAATTTCATATTTATTCTTTTATGCCTCTTTATCTCAGTGCACTATGCCGGTGATGCAGTGACATCACACTATATCATCTCTTATTTTTGAACACAATATCCATTTTTGTTTTTGAAGTCACTTTCCATGTCTTATCTTAAGTTGTAACCTCAAATTAACTCTTACTATGAGCTTTGTTATAATTTCTTATTATAATTTTGAATATTATGGTGAATCTGATTAAAGGAAGACAATTTCTTCCTAATGATCCCTATAAAATGATGCTTCATTTAATTCTCCTATTGTGAGATCCTATCTCACCCATTTCACAGAAGAGATCCCAAATTGTTACCACTGTGTACCCAGAAAGTGGATATTATCCTTTTTTGCTTTGTGTTGTTTTTGAGGGGTCAAACCAGGCGACATTCAGGGCTTTCTCCTGGCTCTGTGCTCAGAAATTGCTCCTGGCAGGCACAAATGATCATATGGATGCTGGAATTCGAACCACCATCCTTCCTGGATTGGCTGCAAGCAAGGCAAATAAATGCCCTACCGCTGTGCTCTCACCGGCCCCCCATATTTTTTAATTTTACTTTATTGAAACAATTGTGATCTACAGAGTCCTTCATAGTTGAGTTTTAGTCAGTGTGAACCTCCCTCCACCAATGGACCCAGAGTGCATCATATATCACCCCCGTTTTCCCACTAGCCTGCCCGTATAACAGACCACTTTTAGTTTAGATTGTTAAAGTTTAGGTCCCTTGATTGTTGGCTTTGGCTTGGATATTTAGTTCTTACTTAATTTCCTTATTTAGTTGGATATTTAGTTCCTTATTTAATTTCCCACCAATGTATTTGAGACCACTTGGTTCCTGGGCTCAGCCTTTTTCTTTCTTTCTTTTCTTTTTCTTTCTTTCTTTCTTTCTTTCTTTCTTTCTTTCTTTCTTTCTTTCTTTCTTTCTTTCTTTCTTTCCTTTCTTTCTTTCTTTCTTTCTTTCTTTCTTTCTTTCTTTCTTTCTTTCTTTCTTTCTTTCTCTCTCTCTCTCTTTCTTTCTTTCTTTCTTTCTTTCTCTCTCTCTCATTCTTTCTTCTTTCTTTCTTTCTTTCTCTCTCATTCTTTCTTCTTTCTTTCTTTCTTTCTCTCTCATTCTTTCTTCTTTCTTTTTTTCTCTCTCTCTCATTCTTTCTTTCTTCTTTCTTTCTTTCTTTCTTTCTTTCTTCTTTTTTCTTCCTTTCTTTCTTCCTTCCTTCCTTCTTTTTCTTTCTCTTTCTTTCTTTCTTTCTTTCTTTTCTTTTTCTTTCTTTCTTTCTTCTTTTTTCTTCCTTTCTTTCTTCCTTCCTTCCTTCCTTCCTTCTTTCTTTCTTTCTTTCTTTCTTTCTTTCTTTCTTTCTCTTTCTTTCTCTTTCTTTCCTTCTTTCTTTTCTTTTTCTTTCTTTCTTTCCTTCTTTCTTTCTTTCTTCTTTCTTTCTTTCTTTCTTTCTTTCTTTCTTTCTTCCTTTCTTTCTTTCTTTCTTTCTTTTTCTTTCTTTCTTTCTTTCTTTCTTTCTTTCTTTCTTTCTTTCTTTCTTTCTTTCTTTCTTTCTTTCTTTCTCTCTCTCTCTTTCTTTCTTTCTTTCTTTCTTTCTCTCTCATTCTTTCTTCTTTCTTTCTTTTCTTTTTCTTTCTTTCTTTCTTTCTTCTTTTTTCTTCCTTTCTTTCTTCCTTCCTTCCTTCCTTCTTTCTTTCTTTCTCTTTCTTTCTCTTTCTTTCCTTCTTTCTTTTCTTTTTCTTTCTTTCTTTCTTTCTTTCTTTCTTTCTTTCTTTCTTTCTTTCTTTCTTTCTTTCTTTCTTTCTTTCTTTCTTTCTTTCTTTCTTTCTTTCTTTCTTTCTCTTTATAGAAAAATGCTGAAATATTTGGTAAAATAATCTGTGTCCCAAGGTTCTATAAAAAAAAAAAAGGTGGGAGCCCAGACTTAAAAAATAAGAGGTTAAAAAATACAATAAAATAATTTTTTAAAAGTGTGTGTGTGTGTGTGTGTGTGTGTGGTTATTTTGTTTTGGTTTGGTTTTTGCATAGACATAGCAAAATACTGGAAAACTAGAAAGGTAAAACCTTTGGCCTAAAATCAGGAAGACCTTACCCATGAAGCTTCTTGGCATAAGACCAACTACAGGTATACTAAGTTGTCTAACCCCGAAATATTTTTCTGTGTCCCCAGTAAAAGTTCTTCTCAATCACAGTTGTTGCAGTTAGGTTTCTGTAGTTAGCAATACTCGTTTTTGTACAGATCTTATGTCGAAGTCAAGGTGATACTTATACAGAGCGTCTTCTGGTTTCATCTCCACTTTAGGTGACAATGCAGAGAACCCTAAACATTATCCTGAAAGTGAATATTATCTTTGAATCACCTTTTTTTAGATCTCTCAATAGGTACTCAGGAGTCCCCAGTCATTCTCAATGATACTTGATCAATAAGCCTAATAGATCAATGCAAAGGCCAAAGGGTGTGTGTGTGTGTGTGTGTGTGTGTGTGTGTGTGTGTGTGTGTGTGTGTAAGTTCTTTATAGTCTCCTCTAGACTCTATTAGTTTGCTCCACCCAAAAGATCACTCATTTAATGCTTTTGCCTAGCAAGTGCAAGGCAGAGTTCCAATCACAGTATCACCCACATGCATGTGACAATTCTGACAGTCCTACTATAGAGGTTTTCAGTTACGAAGAGCATGAACACATCTCAACCAGCAGCTTGTAAAGTTTCCAGGGAAAGAACAAGGTCTGAACTTTCTCCCTTAGGCTGAAAATATACCTTACCGCATAACTTCAGGTCCCAGGTAAGTGGAGAGAAAAATGATGATTCCAGATTTTCTATTAAACCAGATAAAAATGAAATACCTTATGAAAATATATAAAATATTTTCGATCTATTATTCCATACTCCTTCATTCCCAATTGTGCCTTCTCACTCTGCATATTATATTGTTTCAATAGTAAAGTTTTCACTTTGTCTCACCTGTTCTTCATGTGACCTTGAACAAATCATCTCTTCACTTTCCCTAGAGTGTTCAGTGCCAGTCTGAAGGATTAAGAATAGCCATGATGGGCCGGGAAGGTGGCGCTAGAGGTAAGGTGTCTGCCTTACAAGCGCTAGCCAAGGAACGGTTCGATCCCCCGGCGTCCCATAAGGTCCCCCCAAGCCAGGGGCGATTTCTGAGCACATAGCCAGGAGTAACCCCTGAGCATCAAAAGGGTGTGGCCCAAAAACCAAAAAAAAAAAAAAAAAAAGAATAGCCATGTCCTGTTTTATTATTATATCATGTTTGTTAAGACATATCACTAACACTGTGATGGTCAATTACTCTATACTATCATTAGGCACAACAAGAATCTGAGCTTTGAAAAGCAGAGTTCAGCAAAATAATGCACATACAAATACAAATCACCTTTCCATGACACCAAAGTATATCTTTTTATATTGTTATCAAAACAAAATATATAAGTAACTTAATAGCCTGAATGCATACAAATGTATCTTTTAGTTCTGAAGATCAGAAGTTCAAAATTGATTTTATTGAAATTATTAAATAATATAATTAAATTAGGGTATAGAAAGAACTATATTCCTTTTAGCACTGTTTTGGGAGTATTGGTTTCTTTGAAAGAAGATACTGGTATACACTTCTGTTTGTTGTTTTTGTATTATTTTTTTTGTATTATTAATTTTTTATTTTATTAAAGAACTTTTAAGTTTTAAAGTTATTCATAGTTGAATTTTGGACATACAGTGCTGCATCATCAATCCTACCATCAGTGTTAATTTTTCTCCACTACCACCAGTCTCATCTTAACTGGCACCATTTTTGTTGTTAAAGTTCAAATCTAATGATGAGTTTGACAAGTATAGAACATACCTCTTGGAAGTCTAATTCTGTGTCAAAACCAACACCAAATTATAATACTCTCCGTTAATATTAAACCGCTTTCTCTACCCATTCTCCCACTCTATCTTCTTACCTCAGGAAATCAGTGAGACTTTCTGTGTGGCGTTTTTTTTTTTTTTTTTTTTTGGGAGGGAGTTTCTATGTTTTTTTATTTTTGGTCAGAATCTAAGAGTTGTCTTGGTTTTGATTATTTACTTACTGTTTTTAATATATTCTATATATAAGTTATCTGGTATTTTCCTCAGTTATTTTTAAAATTAGTATTTTAAATTTATTATTAACCATATTGCATCTTCAATATTTCCCTTTTTCTTGTTTAAACTTCTCTGTGAACCTTTTATGGACAACAAACTAGTCATTTACTTAGTTTCCAAATCTATAGATTCATATTTCTCTTTTTGAACTTACCATACAGCATTAAATCAATTGTTATTCACTGAATAATAAAAATTTCTTTGACACTTCTAATCAGGTGAGAGATTCTTACTTGCATGAATCATAACACTGGCATCAAGTTCAGTATATTCACTAAATTGAGATGGATATATAGAAAATTAAATGTTTATATATCCCAGGTGTCCCTATGTAAAGATAATGGCACCCTCTATTATTCTAAACAATACTTTAAGGTGGCTAGTGTTTCTAAAATTTATGTACAGCAGGTATTATAATTTTGCCATTCACAGAGCCTCTATCTATTGATGTTTGATTTCTTCAGTCATGCAACACGCAAGTACTTTCTCTCTACTAAATGTCAAGCTTGAGAGACAAAGATAAATTACATTCTTGCCAATGAGAAACTGTCAGGTTGACTGATTAGTAGTAATAAATGCTGTTCTCACTTCTGAAAAGCCATTTTTCAGGTACAGCCAAAGTCCAAAATGGTTCTTTGCAAATTAGTATTTCTATTTAAAAAAAATAAAAGAAATATAGATTGCACCAACAGCTAACTAGCTACTTCTCTGAAAACACAGTGACACTTAAGAGACTAGTAGTAACACCACAAAGCCATAGACTTGTTAATAAGTTCTTCCTCTGCCACAGAAGCCATATTAACAATTTAAATGACCAAGCATGATCAGTTCAGTCTTACCATTTGCTCAAATGAATAGAATCAGTATTTTTTAAAATCTCTTTCATGTTCATTTGCAGATTGTTAATACTATTAAGGTATAGGAATATTCTAAATATCTATCAATAGATGAATTGGTAAAGTAATATGAGATCATACATAGACTACCAAGAATATTATTCAACTTTGAAAAGTAGAAAAAAGTTCTGACATTACTGATAGTGATGATGAACTTACATGGAGATATTAAACTTAGTAAGAACAGTTATGTAAATAAAGAAAATAATAAATGATATCTATGTATATAATATATAATAGTCATATTCATAGCAGTAAGAATATAATGGCAGTTGTAAAGGGCATGGAATTGGGAGATGAAATGTAGATCTATGAATTCAAAGTTTTAGTTACAGGAAATGGATGAATTCTGGAGACCTAAGGTATATAAATGTGAATATAATTAATAATAAAATATATATACATTAAATTTGCTAAGAAGGTAAAATTTAATTATTCTTACAATGAAAGTGCAGTGTCAAATACATGAGCTGATAAGTATGTCAATTAGCTTGTTTTAGTCATTTTTTCATAATGTATATAAAATCACCACTTTGGGGACAGAGAGACAGACAGTACAGGAGGTCAAAGTATTGTCTTCTGTGTGTCTGAGTCAGTAACAGGCAATACATATGGTTATGTAAGCATCATTAAGAGTGATTCCTGGGGCTGGAGAGATAGCATGGAGGTAAGGCATTTGCCCTTCATGCAAGAGGTCATCGGTTCGAATCCCAGCGTCCCATATGGTCCCCCGTGCCTGCCAGGAGCAATTTCTGAGCATGGAGCCAGGAGTAACCCCTGAGCACTGCCGGGTGTGACCCAAAAACCACAAAAAAAAAAAAAAAAAAGAGTGATTCCTGAACACACACTTAGGAATAATCTTGAGCATTTCTTGGGGTGACTCAAAACACCCCACCAAAAATCACTAGGTTCTACACCTTTAATATATGTAACTAATCTGTCAACCATAACTTTACAAATTGTAAATTATCTTAAAATTTTAAAAACAATATGTAACTTTTAAAACAGATAAAAATAACTTCTGTGGCATGAGGAAAAAAACATGCCAGTATGGATTGTTATAGTCTGAATTATGTCTGTTCATTAAAAAATCTGTTTGATCTGGTTGTTATTAAGTCATAAATATATTTTTATAAATTTGGCTGAGGCATTTTCTAAATACAGTAAATGCCAGACAAAATTGAATTTTAAAAATCTTTCCTAAGAAGTGAGAATTATAAGCAAATTTTTTCTTTAAGAATTTGTAATAATCAGGTAAGATAATTTTTATAAAGAATCTGACAAACAAACTAGCATATTTTTGCACCCAAAGAATGCTAACTATGAACTACCATGAAGAAAAATCATTTAAATTTTCTGAATGTCAGGGAAAAAAATGACCATTATTCTATGTATCAGAAAAACATTTCAAAGTATTAACTGAATCTCTATCTACAATGTATCTGCTGGCCATTTATGTTGGCTTCTAAACATAAAACCCTATTTTCAGAAGAGATGGTGAACTGTCTCAGTCAAAGCTAAGATTATAATCTTAGCTTGCTAATGGAAAAGTGAGCAAGAAAAATGTATTTTTTTTCTCTATTTAACATCCTCTAAGTTAGGAAGAAATGATTCTGTTAAAAAAGGAGAAAAGACATTGAAGAGCCACTTACTAAGTTTCCTGCTTGAATAAATTTGATAATTGGGAGGTAACAAACTTATAAGTAATTTTAATTTGGGTATCTTGGACTATTTAGGATTGACCCTCTGTTTTGGCTTACACTCTCAACATCAATAGTCTTAAAAAGTTAGAAGTAGGGACCAAAGAGGTGATGCAGTGGTAGGGCTTTTGCCTTGCACGAGACTGACCCAGGACAGACCTGTTTTCAATCCCCGGTGTCCTATATGGTCCCCCGAGCTAGGAATAATTTCTGAGGGCATAACCAGGAGTATCCCCTGAGCATCACCGTAATGACCAAAAAAAAAATGTTAGAAGTAATATATTAAAGGAAATAATAATTTTAACCCCTTCTGTGGGCCTCTAAAAATTAAGGAAAACAGTCAAGGATAGATCCGAAAAGATTGCTGTAAAACTGAAACATCTGAATAAGACTAGAACTGGTATGAGTTTGGTGTTTTTTTTTTATTTCCCTCTCATTGTAGACAAGAATATAAATAATAGACAATAATAAGAGAACCAAAGGATGAGTAGTCTATTTAAATATTTAAAATAGCCAACAAAATCCCCCAAATAAGACTACAATCTTCATTTGGTTCTCCATGTTTTTTTGTAGCCAGCAATTCCCTTAGCCCTGAGGCATTAACAGTTGATACAGAATTAGGGCGAAATTCAGAATCTATAGATGAGAGTTTGAGACATTTTGAATGATATTAATCTTTAATACTAAAGATTTCTAAGTCTCTATAATATTAGGACTAAGAAAATATTTAAAAAAGGGGTTTGTTTAACTTTCCTTTCTAGGAAATTATTGAGTCAGAAAATAAAAGTTTCACTTTAACTTTTGCAAACCTGACATAATTACAGAATGTTTTAATCCAGAAAAATTGCCTTTGAGTAACTCATTCTCTAAGATTGTATATACAGGGCATTTCACTAATTAAGCATTCTTGTGATAACTGTAATTTTAAGAGATCAGGCTGCATTTTATATTAAGTGTATCTATTAGCAATATGTATTAAAGATACTGAGTTACTAAAAATGTATTGAGGGTTGTGTGATTTCATATATAGTTTTTGCTTATTAAGTTATGACAAGTTGAATCTGCTAAATTAATGGTATGTTCAAGTACTACTCCTCAGATGATAGTGGCTAAGAGGGAACATGAAAGGAGAATGAAAAGCTGAGGATAACAGTTCTTCAAGTTCTACCATGGAACATAAAAAATAATAACTGGAAATCAAAATGTCACTGCAGTTCAAGAACTTGCAAGGTTTTTACTACAGTCATGTCTAAGATGTATGAGAATGTGTCTAAGTGGTAAAGCCCTGTGTCTGTTATGCAGTCATAAAACTACCAGTTTTAGTTTTATTCCTGGCACCACTCACATGCACCCATATGACTCCAGTGGCACTACTGTGTGTGACCACTGGTTTCAAAACAAAGAAATGTGACTTTCAGCAATAAATGTAAACCAAGTAACCATTTGTGAGATAATGCAACTGAAGTGTGTGCCAACAAAAAGGAGAGGAAAAGAAAGTATGGTCATATGTAGATTTCTTTAAGCAAGGTCCCATAGATTAAAAACTAGTCAAATCAACAATGGAGGCTGAATATCCAAGATTGAGTGGTAGTATAGTTGGCTAATATTTCTCTTCCAGGTAGCAGCTGTGTTTCGTCTGACACAAAAGACTAGGGAGGACTTTGGGATTCTTTATAAATGCATTAGGATTTCATCACACCAACTTAAAGATACAAATATTATAAACATAAAATGTCAGGTAGAAATATTTTAAGTTTATGAATCACAACGCCTTTGGAGTTGTTAACAACTCAACTCAAACATTAAGAAGTGAAAAAATAACCATGGGTCTGGAAAGATAGTACAATAGGTAATCGGTTTGCCTTGTATGTAGCTGATCTGCATACCTTCCCCAGTACTCCTTATGCCCCCCCACGCCTACCAGAAATGATCCCTGAGTGCAGAGCTAGGAGTCAGCATTGAGCCTAGCTAAGTATGTTCCTCAAAAACAAAATATAAGCAAGAAGAAATAAAACAATGCACAAGCAAATATATATAGTTCAAATTATAAATAAATAAAATTGCAGCACATAGTACCATAGCTAAAATATGGA